>NC_090932.1:79277193-80579693 GCF_040938575.1 Ambystoma mexicanum
AACCTCTATAGTGGTCTTTCTCCCCTGATGAAGTTCCCCACATACATTTTTGCTAGGAGGAACGAAACATGCTGGTTTTTTAAAAAGAAATAAAGTTAGTGATAAATGCTAACCAGTCGCAATTGACACAGACTCAAGAAAACAGGAAAGGTGACCACAAATTAGGTTTTCGTATATTTTTTAATGTGTTATGTGGGAGTGGGTGCATTTTGTAATATTTGTGGATGTCTGCTTCAACTTAAATACAAACTGAGAAAAATAATGAATTTGAAAATGTATATATAGTGATTGTATAAGTATTTTGTAACCAGACAAAATGTATCACCTTAAGGCGCCAATGTTCATAATGAGATTGTAAGATATGTCTTTGTGAACTACCTTGCAACCTTAGGAGTATGAATTTGTTGTAGTGAGAACAGCTCGTGTTAAATTTGTTTTTAAATTCTAGGGGTGGACTGCTCCGGTATAACCCTAGGGTCTCTCCCTTTACTATCTGTATTTACTTTCATCCCACCGCTTCGGATGTTGGTGGATTCTGTCATTATAGCCCTTCTAGGTTTGAGCACCTTTTTAGTCCTTTTTGTTGTTGCTGGCTACTTTTATATTGTTGGATTGGCCCAGTTTTTTTATTTTTTTAAAATGTAGTCACTTTAACTTCTAATGACCTGCTTCAGCCACCCTCAGATCAACATCTGCAGAACAAGAGAATTAAGCAGTCTGAGTTCACTGCAGTTCCTAGAGGTCGGGGAGCGAGAGTTTTCATAGCTGGAGCGAAGCCTGAGGGTCTGGCTTGACTAAGAGCCAAACACAACCGAGCCAGCAAAGGACCCATGACCAAAGTAGTGTGGGACCTCTCCCTCACTGCACAAAATTCAGGCCTTGAACCCCCCTGCAAACCACCACAACGCAAATAAAGCAGGAGTACAGACTCGCCTCCCTCAAAATACAGAACCAATAGCTGATATTTCCCCCCCCTCTCCTCTTCCCCCCCGGTACTCCAACACCACAAAACACATGCCAGGAGTCCTTTTCTGTAAGCTCAGACAATACAGGTCTGCTCTTCAGGCAGACACAGTAAGCAAATGTCTCCCTCTCCCTACTACATACTTTATTCATTGTTATCTTCAAATCCAGCCAATGGGGCTGAGAAATACTATTAATATATTATGTACAGTGCAAGGGGCTCTGAGCGTGATGTAGAGGCATGCAGTAACAGTAGGGCAGGATCATGAGATCCACATGCCTGCATACAAAAACTCCTTAGTATAATGACTGCACAACATAACCCTCCCCATTGCAATATATGCATATCCACAAAGTCGTGTACAATGTTTCTTATGTGATAGAGGGATAGCTTAACTTCATCAATTTATTTATTGGTTATCTGTAATGAGGAAAGAGGAAAAAAGTTCTTAAAAGGTCTTGAAACATTCAGAAAGTCAAGTGCTATAGCAGGAGAGAAGGGTGGGAGGGGAAGTACAGGAAGGGGTTAGAAGGGAAGAGAACAAACATAGCGTTCTGACTAGGTTGTGAGAATTTGGAACGTGCAAGTGCTGAAACATGAAAAAAGGTGGAGGGGAGTAAGGGAAGTACAGGAGCGGAAGAAGGTGAGAGGTACATTAAATGCAAAACAAGTTAAGAAGTGCAGGAACAAGTCGGTAAACTGCATTAAGAAAAACAAGACATGCAATTATGACAAGCGGTTAAGAGTGACTGCGACAGGAAACACCTTGGCTCATTGATTGAGGGGCTACATCAGGCATGCAGATAAGCAGTTAAGACTAAGTAGGTAAGAGTGAGAAAGCCAACCCGGTGTTTAGGGTAGGCAAGATGCGAAACAGTGCAGTGATAAGTCGAACCAGTGATTACTGAGGAGGCTGAAAGCGAACAAACACAGGGCAGGCAAAAAGGGCAGCCAAGGGGCGGCAGGGAACACAATAAGTAGTTGAAAAACAGCCTCACCCTGTGGTGCAGGAGGATACATATTGGGTAAAAACTACTTCAAAAGGCAGTAAAACAATTTCACAGTGCCTCATCACAGGCAGAATTACATTTAGCAGTCGCTGGGACATCAGGGTTATGCAGGTGGGGCACAGAAAACCAGTTTTAACCGGGGTGCCACCAGGCAAAGGGCCCAGCATAAGATGGGAGCAGGGGGGAGCCTGGGGTGGGCAGATGGGAATCAAGCTGGAGTAAATGAGGGGCTACGGCACCTCGTACCAGAGACGAGGACGCTCCAATGAGAAGCAGGAGATGCCAGTAGAGCAGTAACGGAGGGCCATTCAAGCCCATCCTGGCACAGACAGGCCCAGACAGGGTACAATAACCTTATAGGTGGCCCTGGTGGGGGGCGAACGTTGCCTACAGGCCTCAGGAGGTAATACCAAGCTCAAGCAGGCTCATGGTGCATGCAGGACACACAGGTCTTCGGAACATCGGTCGCATCAGGAACGGCCATCTTGTAGAGCACACAGTGCTCTTAGAATGTAATGAGGAGTCCTGAACAGGAGGAGTCCAGCAGGAAGCTACATTCAAAGCAGCAGATGAGAAATGGGCCCATACAGGGCACTACAGTACCCTTATAGGTGGCTCTTGTGGGGCCCAGCTTTGTCTGCCAACTCCTGGGCCTTAGGATTTAATGCCACGCCAATCCGCCAACAGCGGAGGCATGCTCATGGTGCAAGGAGAAGGTGTGGTCTTAGTGCCAGACGCAAAAATAATTGGTACTTTGCCGAAACACACAAATGCTGAATGCCATTGAATTTTACACTGACATCATTGCAAGTTTAATCAACACAATTCACTTAAAAAATGTTCTTATCTAAGAGTATTATAGTCTTTTGCATGCCAATTCAATTTTTTGGGAGTTAGCCAAGTAGTGAGCAAAAACGTCAAAACCATATTTTGTAGGAGCACCATTTCAATGGACTTGTTATAATGCAATATTTTTTCTGATTATTCAATTATCCATCATCTGTGTGTTTAAAGAGTAGTGCAAAAATGTATTTAGTATGGGCTGAAGTGTAAGTACAAGTGTAGATGTAAGGAAAAACCTACTCTGTGGAAGGTTTAGTGAGGAAAAGTTGGGATTTGTTGTGGGTCATCAAACTAGCAATAGCTAAATACTTCCTGTGGTGCCATTCTATGATGTGTTGCATGTAGTACTGAGGGGGCGTCATCAAGATGGTGCCAATGAAGTACATAAAGCCTCTAAGGTCTTATTTCAAAGATGTATTTAGGCCTAAAAGAGTGGTCCTATGTGAAAGGGTCAACTATCTGACCCGGTCAAGAGTGGATGGGGCCCCCCTCACAGCCTGTGATCGGAGGCTTACCACAGTGATTCCCAGAGCCAGTCCTCCCCCCCAGAGATGGAGTGTGGGGGGGGGGGGGGGGGCGGGCAAGTCCCAGTTCTTTGATTTAGGCCGTAATGCATGATACAAGTACCTGTTATCTTGCCTAATGCCTACATTGCACAATGCTCACCAGCCTATTTTCCATGGGGAACTCCCAAGTCCCAGAATGCACTGGAAGTTGTGGATAATTCAGTTGAAGGAGAATGAGGAGGACCAAGAGACCAGTCAAAGGTAGGATGATATGGAGGGCGTGGAGGGTAATTAAGGAATTAATGAAGTGTGGAAGGTGAGACATGAATTGGCCAGCAAACAATGGTAGGGATTACATGGTAAGGAGAGTGGAAGAGTGAAAGTAGGGTGACAGAGAAGGTGTAGGAGGAGAGTAGTAGTGTGAAGAGGGGAGTAGAAATAGAGTAGAGAGGGATAGTAATTGTGTGGAGAGGGGAGTAGTCAAAGAGCGAAAAAAGAGGTGGTAGTAGAAGTGTGGGAAAGAGAATGTAGTACTGGGGTGGCGAATACTAGGAACGAGTATGAGTGGAGGGTGATGGTCGATCGTAGGGAGGATGAGAAAGGAAAATCGGAGGAAGAGAGTAGGGAGTGAGTGGGAAAGAAAAGAGACTGTGGGTGGAGTAGGAGGGAGGAGCGTAGGAGGCATGGGGAAAAGGAAGAGGGTGAGAAAATAAGGGATCAAATTGGGCCCGTTTGTCAGGAAGCCACGTATCATTGCAGAATACCATTGGGGAGCCTAGGTCGGGGACCACCTAGACTGCTCCTAGAGGGAAATATAAGGCGTTCGCCTTTAGACGCCTTTAGACGATTGTAGAGAAGATCCCAGATATGGCCTGCACTCCAGCCACCCATTTTGAAATACCAGGACCATACTCGCCGAGATATGTGACATATGAGGAGCAAATAAACCAACAGAGAGCAGCACTAGGGCTCTGCCCAGTGCCCATCAGAAGAGTAATACCTGTTGAAGTGCCAATAACCAGACTACCATGGGCAGCACGGTACCCATTAAGACAACCGTACCAGCAGTTGACATGAAATGAAGACTACTTACATACTGTCCCAGAAGAGACCTAAAGGGCCTTAATCAAAGGCGAATGGCGACAACACATAGCCCGGACAGATTTACAGATGAACGAAGTAACATCTAAAGGATGACAAGCAAAGATGAAATGATATGAATAAAGAGGTAAAGGACTTAAAAGAAGAGACAATGGTGAAATATAAAGAAACATAACCATAAGGCAGGATGGAAATATGCAACTGACTGAGAATTCGAGGTCACCCAAGGAAGGGAGGAGAGCGGCAACTTCGAAGAATTGAAACTTAAGAGCATAGCAGCCAGCCCCGTGAAGGTTGAGATAAAGAGGCCCAGGCAGGTGGCAAGGCTAAAGGAAGAATCAAATACGCAAATAGAGGGAAAATGAAGCACATTCACGGTGTACTGACACGTGACCAGCCAAGCGCGAAGAGGTACCAACGTCTGATGTCATCCAAAACCAGAGGATGCCATAGCTGTGCATGGGCCGACATCTAGTGGAAGCTGCAGAGTTTTACAATTTGTTTTTCGAAACTCGAAAATGGGCATCGACACAGGGCGTGCCAGTAATACTATCCCTAGTGCGTCGTCCACTGTACCTAGGATCTCAGTCTAGGATCCTCAGATTGTAATTTTTCTGACATGAGGTAGCATGAGGAGTAGCGGGAGTAAAGATAATCCAAGCAGATACATAGAAAGGTAAGACTACAAGCATCCATGGCCTTCTCTCAGAGGGGAGGGAGGGTGGGTCGCATGTGAATCTAAGCAGATACAAGCATCAGAAATACGATTACAGTGAGTAATGTATCCCTTCTGAGGCTTGTGGAATCTGCTTAGATCACATGCTGTGCATAGATTAGCGAGCAGTACCTGAAGAAGGAGGTGGGATGTGAGAAGGGTCATGAGCAAATAAATGTCTTAGAACCGCTTGTCCCGCTTGGGCATCTGTCTTGGAATGGGTGTCAATGCAGTAGTGCTGAGTAAAAGTGTGAATAGAGCTCCAAGTAGCTGCTTTACAAATGGTGTGAAGGGGTACATTTGCAATGAAAGCCAGAGTGGCCCCAATGCCTCTTGTAGAGTGGGCTCTCAGCGTGAAAGGCAGAGGTTTTTCAGAAAGGGAGTAACACAGCTGGATACAGTTAATAATCCACTTAGAGATGGCACCTTTAGAGATGCGATCCCCCTCCCTGCCTGTAGCTACGGAGACAAACCGCTGATCTGTTTTCCTTAGCGGTCTGGTCTTGTTTACATAGTAGAGGACCGCCCTACGCACGTCTAGGGTGTGTAGTTTCACCTCAGCCGAGCTTTGTGGATTTTGGAAGAAAGCCGGAAGCTCGATGGACTGCTTCACGTGGAATTTGGAAATAAACTTAGGTGAGAAACCAGGGTGTGTGCGTAAAACCAGTTTATCTCTATGGACAGTAAAGAAGGGATTTTGCACTGACAGAGCCTGAATTTCACTGACCCTTCATATAGATGTAATTGCTACTAAAATGGCCGTCTTATAAGTCAGGTGTTTAAGACTGCTTTTATGCATGGGCTCGAATGGGGGGCCCATGAGTTTAGCTAGCACCACGTTAAGGTCCCATCCTGGTAGTGGGTTAGAAATAGGAGGGTGAAGTCTCTTTACTCCTTCCATGAAGGCATTAACTACTGGTACTTTCCACCACAACACTTTGTTATGGGAAGTTGTGTATGCCGACAGAGCTGCCAGGTGTACCTTCAGTGAGTTAAAAACCAGTCCTGCATCCAGCAGGAGGAGCATGTATGTAACAATAGTGGAAGGAGTGCAATCAACTGGGGTGATTTGTTTATTCTGGCACCAGATAACAAATCTCTTCCATCTGTCAAAGTAGCAGTGCCTCGTGTTTGGCTTCCTAGATTCTTTTAGGATGTCCATACACCTCTGTGGTAAATTGAGATGTCCGAATTCTACGACCTCAGGAGCCATGCTGCCAGGTTCATTGAGTTGGGTTGAGGATGCACTGTTTGACCCTGGTGCTGGGACAGTAGGTTGTACCAGGCCGGAAGTTTGATGGGTTCGCACACCGCTAATCTGCGTAAGTGTGGGAACCACGGTTGTCTCGCCCACATTGGAGGAACCAGGACGACCGTCATTGATTCTCTGTTCATCTTGTTGACCACCTTCCTGATGAGGAGTTGGTGGAAAAGCATACGCAAACATTCCTGACCAGTTCATCCACAGGGCGTTCCCCTGGGAGTCTGGTTGGGGGACCCTGGATGCAAATCCTGGGCATTGTCTGTTTTCGCTTGTGGCGAATAGGTCTATAGTGGGGAAACCCCACTGAGAGAAGATATCTTCTACGACTTCTCTGTGTAGACACCATTCGTGTTCCTCTGGGAGGGGGTCTCTGCTCAGAGCATCCGCTAGAGAATTGAGATCCCCCTGGAACATGTTGCGATGACATGAAGATGTTCCGTCTGAGTGCCCATATCCACATTTTCTGGGAAAGCTTGGACAGATTTGGCGAACGAGTCCCTCCTTGCTTGTTCAGGAAAAACATGGCTGTAGTGCTGTCCGTCCGGATTTGCACCGACAGATTCAGCAGGTAGGGCTCGAACGCCTGAAGCGCTCTGAATACTGCCAGAAGCTCTAGCAGGTTGATGTAATTCTTGGCCACTGAGTGAGACCAGAGACCCTGAGCTGTGTGGTGGAGATGGTGAGCTCCCCACCCGGTCAGGCATGCATCGGTTGTGACTACCGCCTGTATCTCGGGATCGTAAAAGGGTTTCCACTTGGACAGATTTTCTCTTGTCCACCAGTGAAGGCTTTGTACAAGTGTTGGCGAAACAAACACTAGATCGTCCCACTGACCACTTGCCTGAGACCACTGTTTCGCCAACCATTCCTGCATGGGACGCATGCGCAGGTGCGTGTGGGGGACCAGGTAAATACATGACGCCATCATGCCCAGCAAACGCATTGCTTTGCGCACCGTTTATCTGGCGACCGGACTGATATTGCGGAATTTGCAGCAGTATATTCCGAATTCTTTCCTCAGAGGGAAAGGTCAACCCCTCTTGAGTGTCTAGGATAGCTCCTAGGAACTGTTTGGAGGTGCTTGGGACCAGACTTGACTTTTTCTCGTTTATTGAGAAGCCCAATTCGAAGAGGAGGTCGATTGTCCTTTGAATGTTTGTTCTGCAAATTACTGAGGTCTCCCCCGTGAATAGCCAGTCGTCCAGGTAAGGGTACACCGGGATTACCTCCCTGCGCAGGTGTGCTGCCGCCACCGCCAGTACCTTGGTGAATACCCTTGGAGCCAAAGCTATCCCGAAGGGCAGTACCTTGAACTGGTAGTGCCGACTGTCCAACTTGAAGCACAAGTACCTTCTGTGCGCTGGGAACATGGAAATATGAAAATAGGCATCTTTCATGTCTATGTTGCCATGTAATCCCCTTTTTTAGGAGGGGGATTACTTCCTGGAGAGTAGTAATGCAAAACTTTTGGGGCTTGACATACTTGTTTGCAGGCCGTAAGTCCAATACTGGGCGCATTGTTAAATCTTTTTTTGGCACAAGGAAGTAAGTTGAATAAATACCCTTGATTACCTGGTGTCCCGGGACAAGATCTATCGTGTCCTTTGCTAGCAGATTGACGATCTCCTCGAAGAGGATCTTCTGATGTTCCAAAGAATGTATTTTTTTGTCGTGGAGGATGGTTTCGGGGACGCTCCAACAGTTCTATGCAGTACCCTGCGGATACTGTAGGCAGCACCCATCTGTCTGATGTGATCCCTTCCCAAGCTTGGGTGAAGTTGGAAATGCGTCCCCCTACTGGGGTTGCGTGAGAAGGGACCCTGAACGGAGTGTCACTGTTTTGGTGGAGGCGTGCCGCCTCCTCTACTGGGGCTACCTTTGCCACGTCCTCTTTTATTACCCCTGCCATAACCCTGGGTAGACTGTTGGTTATTATTGTTCCACGGTGTACCCTGCCCCTGGGAATAGTTAGATCCTCTCTGGGAATTTTGGCCGCGGGGGCGACGAAAATTGCCATTCCCGCTCTGATTCGGGGGTTTATTGGTTAGTTGGCCTAGGGATTTGAGTGTCTCATACTCGTCCTTGGCATTTTTCAGCACGTCCTCGACCGCCTTACCAAACAGATCTGGCTCCACCGGTTTATCTAACAATGATGCTTGGGTTTCAGCTTTGAATCCAGACTGCCGTAACCAAGTGTGTCTCTTGATAACAGTCCCTTCTGCTATCAATCTGCCGGCGTTATCCGCGGCATCAAAGGTTGCTTTTAAAATGCAGCCGGACACGGCTCTTCTCTCCGCCGAAACTCGTGCCAAATGGCTCTTTAAGGGTTCTGGGGCGGAGTCTATGAGTGCCGCGACTTCTTCCCACTGATGGCAGTTGTAGCTGGCCAACAGGGTGGTGGAGTTGGCAATCCTTGCCTGGTATGCGAAAGGAAGTGAAGGCTACTTTCCTGCCCAAACCATACAGTTTCTTGCTCTCCTTGTCAGGAGGAGCTTCGGACGATGACAAGGGTGTTCCAGCCCTCTTACGGGTGTTTGTAACAACCAGGGAGTCCGGCTTCAGATGTCCCCTTATATACAGTGGGTCTGATTGGGCTGCCCTGAAAAGTTTCTCAATCCTGGGGTTCACTGCCCTGGTGAGGTTAGGATTTACAAGTGAAGGGTCTATTCTTCTCTGAATAGACTTAAGGATAGGGATGGCCTGAGCAACAGGCCTCCTTTCTCCCTCTAACTCCTCAGCAAAGTCCCTCTCCTCTTGAGAACCCTGGGTGTCAATGTGGAAATGTTCTGCTGCTCGAGACAGAACTTCATTCAGGAGAGGTTGGTTGTCGACAGGGGAGTCGGTAACCAGGGGTTCCTTCTCTACCGGGGAATCTACTCTGTAGGTTTCAGGGTCTTCCTCTTCTTGGTCCTCATCATCCCCATAGTAGCCCGTACCAGTTTGCTCTTCCAACATGCCAAAATCTGGATCCTCACAAAAGGATGTCTCTCCTTGATACTGAGACTAGGGCTGTACATAGAAGGCGTTCGAAGACCGTGTTGGTGTTTCAAACTGGGACCTTTTACTTGGAGGTATTGGATCCTTAGAGCCTGAGGGTGCTGACCTGTCGGGAGTATAGGAGAGAAAGTGTTCAGGGTTTTTTGTGTAAAAATCTGCCAATGATGACATCCTTGACATAACCCTGTCTATGTCATCACTAGACCATTCTCTAGAACTGGGAATGACCCTTTCTGGGACTTTCTCCGCCTTATCCGGACTAGACTTACTGGCTTTAGCAGGGGTTCTAGGGATAACAGAAGACTGGGACTTGTCTGTCTGTTTATGTGGAGTGAACATTTTTTGAGGTGTGTAAGGAGGCCGAGACTGCTTCCTTTGTTGTTTTCACCCCCCCCCCCGTGGGCGGAAGAGTGTTTTCCCTGCCCTTTCACCCCTACGGAGCCTTCCGACGCCTGGCTTCGAGGTTCGGGGGTAGTGTCCCTATCCTTAGAACATGGAGGTAGGGACTCGGGAGCCGCCGTTACGCGGTCTGCGGGTGCCGACTCCTGGAGTGCGGTCTGGGGATGGAAGTCGGCTTCGTCTTCCGACGATCAAACTTCCGTTACCTTGGGGAGCGAGGCACTCTTGGCAACAGTGGATGATTGCCTGGAGTCATGCGGCGATCTAGATCGAGAACGCCCAGAGGACACCGATTCGGACCGTTCTCTATGTGCCTCTTTCCGAGAACTCGACGTGCGCGTCGAGTCTCGGTTAGACTTCATGTGCTTTGTGGAAGTGCTGTGGGTAGCGCTTGTGTCGCCGGGGGTCTTCCCCATAGCCGCCCTGCCGGACGACCTTCCGAGGCCGGGGACTTGCGCACAGATGTCTCTTGACGGCACGTTGCCCTTGCCGTCTGAAAGCACAGCGTCGCTGTCATCGCTGAAGGCGCCCTCCGCTGCCATGGCCTCCTGACGCCTGGCGTGGTGGGCCCAACGCTTGATCGAATGGTCCTTAAGTGTCTTTGGTTTAAACCTATTACACGCTCTGCAGTTCACCTCGGGGTGGTCCCTCGGCAAGCAGAGATTGCATGTGGCGTGCCCGTCGACCCAAGGGTACTTGCGGTTGCACTTGGGGCAGAATTGGAAAGGGGTACCCTCCATACGCACCTTGTGGAAGCGGGCTGGTAAGTGTAGGAATATATAAGAATGTACCTATATACCAAAAGAGTGTAGAGTATGTCCACCCCCACGCTCCCTACTTGCAGGGCCGAGGCCAGAGGCCTTCCAAGGCCCGGACCGAGGCCAGAGGCCTTCCGAGGCCCAAATCCGTCGTGCAGCTGTCGACGGTGAAATTCTTCTCCAGGCCGGCGTCGAGTGTGGAAGTTCGGTGACTCGATGTTGGGGTGGAGAAATGGATAATTATAACAATATTTAGCAAAAGTATGGCTAAGGCCAGGGAACTGCGTGAAATGCTTCCGACCAGTATGGCGGAAAAAAACAATCCGAGGGACCTAGACGCGTGAGGGATCATGGGTACAGTGGACGTCACACTAGGGATAGTATTACTGGCACGCCCTGTGTCGACGCCCATTTTCGAGTTTCGAAAAACAAACTGTAATACTCCGCAGCTCCCACTAGATGTCGGCCTATGCACAGCATGTGATCTAAGCACAAGCCTCAGAAATATATATATATATATATAGACACCCAAGAAGAGAGAGGATACCGGGGTAGACATCACGAGAAATTTCCTGCGCTTTAATATAGCGGTCAGAAGAAACGTGAACTCACAGCCCACATAATAGGGCACGACTAGGCTATACTACCACGTTTAAAGACGTTGTAAAATAGGTTCATTTAAACTCCATGTCGGGGTACAAATTAGAGGCAGAGATATTGGAGTCCAGCTTGTGTCTGTCGTATGTCACATGTAAGGAAATTTGTCTCCTTGTTGTTTGAAAATAAGTAGGGTTTTTACGCGATTCATTAGTCAAGAGGGAATCGCACATGGATTGATGGTCCTGAGTAAATTGGTGACACAAAAGTTTCGGCGGGAAAAGATTGGATTGGAACTTGCGGTATTTGGTGCTTGCTCATATTGTTGGGAGTGTTGAAGTTGAATGAAGGTATTGTTATAGACAGATTTAAACATGGAAGACATTATGCCATTAGCACACCTATGTAAACAACTGCCGAAACATGCACCCAAGCTTAAGAAATATAGCACCGAGTGGGTTAAGGGTACGGCCCACAAGATGTTTATGCCCTGGCCACAAAATGGGTCTTTATCAAAAGCCGTCTTACAGCATATGACGACTTACTTGCATGCCACATATATAGGCAAGAAACTGGAGAAACGCCTTGCTGTTCTAGAGCTTTGGAAAATGTTTGAACAGTCGAAGGTGGAAGAGCCACCTGCTGACTGGATATTAAACGTACGCACGGACGGGGGGTGAGATGCCTACCGCGCCACCTGTCCCGCCTGAAACAGAAACCGTGGGAATTAAGTCTGAGGGACTCTACCCATTAAGAGAGCTTAAGGCAGCTACGGGGTATAGCAACCCCGCATATGAGTCATCTACGTACAGTAGTGATGAAAATAAAGGTATGGATTAGGATAAGAATCTTACCTCCACAGTCACGAGGGACAAGGATAGACACGATGATGAGAGGAAGGATCAGACACAGACAAGTGCATCTCTCTATAAAGAGAGAGAGGGAAAGAAAGGGAAAGGAAGTGAAGACAGAACTGATGAGGTAGCATTCGCAAAAGACAAATGGATGGGAGGACAGATATTGCTGAAACTCGATGGAAAAGGAAGTGATGATGTGAGACCTAAAGAGAAGTCAGATGAGGCACAGAGAAGGAAAAGGAGTTTATAGACGAAAGGATAAGAAGGAAAAGATAGGCTGAGGTAAGAACAGCTATATCGAGAGGAGCAAGAAAAGGCAGCGTATGACCAATACAGACAGAAACAGCTAAGGCTGGAAGAAGAGCAAAGGATATGTAAAGAAAGGATAAGGAGACAAAAAAAGAGGAGGAAGTTCGAAGGGCAGATGAACGTAGAAATGAAAGGAGAAGGGAAGTAGATAAGGTCAGAGAAGAGGAGAGGAAGCACAAAGAATTTGATGATGATATTGAACGAAAGCATAGACAGAGGGCACGCAATCTCGAATATCTGGAGCGGGAAGTTAAAAAATCCGATCCTGTTGTAGAATTGGAAGACATTGAAGAATTCTTTCCTGCATACGACTCAGTACCAAGCACGACCAGGGAAAGTACTGAAGATGACTTTGACACCAGAAGCATCGGGGAGACAATCGATAAAATATATAATGAAATGGGGTTAGAACAAATATCCCGAGGGGAAAGGGAAGACGAGAGCTTGGAAAGTACTCAGCTGTATGACACTCAGGATGTCAGTGGGAACAGGAGACTGTCCCTGGACAGACTAGAAATCAGTAATAACGATGACGACACACACAGTTGCGTGAATTGAGAACAATCAATGTCCGACTCCGGTGAGGAGACGGAGTGCGAGACAAATAAAGAAGGGAGACAGCGTGAAAAGCGGCTCCCAAGGGACAAAGGAGTACAATGGTCAGACGCTAACGAGTCCGCACCGAGGACATCAGAGTCTGCCGCGCAGTCTGACCAGCATGTAGAAACATCCCATAGTCAGAAGGGGGTGTTGGCACCTGCGTATGCAGACAGGTTGAGGACATTGCTAGGCAGATAGCGATGCAGGAATATTACCCCAGCGGTAGACAGGAGAGCTATGGAGGAAGAGAAAGAAGGCTGCGCACTCCAATTTCCACTATTAGAAAATAGGGGGAGCAAGACCGCAATATATTCCATGGCCACACATGGATCGTGAAAACCTGAAAAACAAGCTTCCAATGCTGACATCGGGAGCCGGGAAGTGGATACATGAGTTAGAAAAAATGACAGGGGTGTCACATTAGCTATAGGGGACATTAAAGGCCTCTTGATCGCCATACTTGTTGAGAGAGCAGACGATATGTGGACCAGGGCAGGGAACCCTGGTGTAACCATAATCAACACTGCACACAACGGAGCACCATTTAATAATTGCAGAGCAGCTGTATGGAAAGTGCTACAAGTACTTTACCCGGACACTTCCGATAGGGAGCTATAATGACTCAGAAAATGAAGGAGTCAGAAGATCCGTTGATTTATATCCAGAATTTCCAAGATTCGTGGGTGCTTGAAATGCATGAATCTTGGACGAAATATATACCAGTGTTTTACCAGATATTGTGCCAAGGGTTGCCAGAACCAGTGCAGAAACAGCTCAAGAAATTGGTAGGGCTTGAGGCTAAACCTTGGGCTGAAATACAGTTAACTATCGCACATTACTGTAGATTGTTGCAAGAAAAGAATCGGAAAAAGGAGGCAACTCGAAAGGGTGAGGAAGCAAAGCTAGTGCAAAAGAAATTATCAAAGTATGCTCTTGAAAGAGCCATGCTGACTAACCCAACATAACATAAAACAGGTGGCTAGCCCATACCAGAATAACCTGGGTAATGTAGGACAGTATCCAAGGGGAAGATGATTTAGAGGAAGAGGGTGGCAGAGTAATCAAGGAGGGTTCCAAGGACATCAAGGAGGATTCCAAAACGTGCAACGGGGAACCCTGGATATGTCAAACGGGCAAATAATCCAACCACCGCCAATATGTTGGCTGTGTGGACTGACGAAGCATTTAGCGCGCACGTGTAAAAGTCAAGGCGCGTGGCAGAATAGCCAAGGAATGGGAGCAGGCACAGAGAATCCACCTGCAATCTCACAACAGGGCTGTGCACAAAAATCACACAGTGCAGCAGCAAGCACCAGGCATGCAGCAGGTGCGCAGCAAGGGGTTCAACCCCCGAACATGGGGAATTTGCCACAAGGGCAACTTCAACAGGCACCACCGCAAATGTCTCAGGGCACAAACTCCGGAAGGGGAGGCAACCCAGGGAATGGAGAGAATCCACAAGTGTATAGTGGACCGAACTTATATATAAATTAGGACAGCTCACTGGGAACCCTGATGTGCTCTATCCTATCAGTGATACCAGACCTCAATAGGGAACCTAAAGTGAATGTCGTCATAGGGGGTAAAGAATATTCCTTCCTAGTTGAAACGGGTGCAACACGCTCGTGCATACGGGAGGGCAAGTTTTCCTTGTCCGGCAAGACCATAGACACTCAGAGTTTTACAGGAGCTCACAGTCGAGTTCCCTTTACAGACGCACTCCCAGTCTCCGTAGGAGAGTGCGAAATTAATGTACTGTTATTATATTCATGTCAGACCCCAGTAAACATTTTGGGTTGTGACTTAATGACAAAATTGAACATGACGATCTCGTTCACGGAGGAGGGCATAGTGTGCTCCACTCCAGGAATGCATTATCCAAACGTGTGCGAAATGATCAGGGCGTACTCAGGACATATAGCCATGAGAGCTATACCATTAGAGCCAGAAGTTTTTACATATGGCATACGTGTGCTTATGGCAGGATTACCAGGCCTCGCAGATAGAACTATGAGAACCCCTGATGAATTTCTATTCAGACCCAGAATACCTATGCATGAAGAGGAGGGACAATTATTTCCCTTAATGATACATGCAACAGCAGTGCGAGGGCAAAGGAGCATTGGTTGATGGATACGATGATGAAGGCAGACAATGGTGTGTGATTATCACCATTGACGAAGGGTATCGAGTGACTGACGTCACCGATAACGATCTGTTCGAAGAACACCCATACTCAGAAGAGACAAGGGTGGAAGTGAGTCTCATATTTCGGGTAAAAATGATCATGAGAGAAGTGCCTCAGAGAATGATGTTGGCACTGATACAACCGGAATACTTTGACGAAGACATGGCCCAGGTGCCTGTCTCAGTATGGACTACAGAACCATATGACATAGGCCTCCTGAAGGGGGTGGCAGAAGTGAAAATTAAGCTGAACCAGGAGCAATTTTACAGAGAGCCCAACAATATCCCATGTCCAGAGATGCAGATGATGGACAAGGGCATCTTAGTGACGTCAGAGTCAACCCTGTAATACAGTGATTTATCCCATCAAGAAATCAAAGGGAGGGTCTTGGCGTTCAATCCAAGATTTAACAGCATTAAATGATATTGTTGAAGCAGAGTTACCTCTAGTCCCTAATCCATCTACGATCCTATGTAACATACCCATCAAAGCAAAATATTTCACGGTGATTGATTTGAAAAATGCCTTTTTATCAATGCCATTGCACCATGACTCACAAGATCTGATGTCATTCACATTCAAACAAATGCATCTGAAAAGCACGAGGTTGCCACAGGGGTACTGTGAGTCCCCGTCTATTTTCAATAGAGTCCTACAGATGGGTCTAAGCAACACTGCAGTAGAAAGTGTCGTCTTGCAATATGTGGACAACATCTTGATCTGCAGCTCCATGGAAGAACAATGCAGGAGCGATTCTATTCAGCTATTGACTATACTGGCTGAGAAAGTTTATAAGGTGGACAAGGAAAAGTTGCAATATTGTCAACAGGAGGTGCTATACATAGGCCAGCTAATCTCGCATGAAGGTAAAAAGGTGACCCCAGAAAGGGCTGAAGCCATCATGAACACGGCTAAGCCACTCACGATAAAGAAAATCCAGAGCTTTTTAGGCCTGTGCAATTATGTTAGAGCATGGATCTTCATTTACAGCTCATATACCAAGCCCTTGCTCCAGGCGACAAAGGAAAAGATTGAATGGACTGAATCAATGGAAAAGGGGTTTGAAGAACTCAAGAGAGTGATTTGTACAGCACCAGTTCTCGGGATTCCTAATTATGCAGAGGAATTCTACCTGTTCTCGCACACAGATGGCAGCGTTATGACGGCAGTGCTCACTCAAAAAACCTTGTTGGGGTACAAGCCTCTGGCATACTACAGTGGGAACTTGGACCCAGTAATGAAAGGGCAATTTCCATGCGAACAAAGTTTAGCTGCTGCAGCGTTCGCCATAGAGAAGGCGACAACCATTGTGATGGGATGTTCCATGACGTTATACGTCGAGCACTCATTATTTGCTATTTTAAAGAAACCAAAGGGCACACTGACATCTCAGATAGCTTCTGCAAATGAAGTGATCATATCTAATCCATCGATCAAAATAGTTCGATGTAAAACAGTGAACCCAGCCACGTTCATAGCTGAGCCAGTCACTGAAGGAGAGCCAATACATGACTGTGCAAACTATGAAGAATTCTATGATTAAATCCCCAGGGTGAAAGAAAGTGCCCTGGTGGGAGGGGAGATCCTTTTTATTGATGGTTCTTCTAGAATCGACCAAGAAGACGGACAAAGATACACAGGGATCACTGTGATGAAACGCATATCAAACGGAGAATTTTGAGCACTCGTCAGTGCACGTATACCATCTCATTATTCAGCACAGCCTGCAGAATTATTGGCGCCAATACTTGCCATTGAGAATCACGCAGACCAGGAAGTTACAGTGCACAGTGACTCCGCCTATGTGACGTCCACAGTGCACGCAAGGTTAGCACGCTGGAAAAGGAGGGGCTACCTCCGAGTAGACGGTACGCCAGTGCAACATGCAGCCTTATTGGACAGGTTGATTAAGGCACTACAGCTCCCAGTGGGCATAGCTGTCGTGAAATGTGCCGCACACACCAAAGGGACAGATTTTGTGTCCTGCGGAAACTACGCAGCAGACATGGAAGCCAAGCATATGGCCTTAAAAAGTGAGACGATCATGGAAGTGGAGGTGGCATGCACCCATGAGAGAATGATGGTGGCACGTACCACACCCGAAGCCTATAGTAATCTGGGGCAGACACAATTAATGGAGCTTCAAGGGGAGGCCCCACAGGACGAGAAGAACCTGTGGAAACATCGAGGGTGTTCTTTAAACCACTCTGATGGATTGTGGTGGCAAATCACCACTGGTAAAACAGTAATGCCTGTAGCCCTACTAAAAATAGCATTGGAGCAATTGCATTACCCATTACACATGTCAAAAGAGAATCTAGCAGCAATGATCGCAGAAGACTGGTTTATACCGAATTTAGCAGAGCATGTTGCATTCTTTATGGTGAACTGCATAATCTGCCAGCAATTCACCACTGGGCACACATTAAAAGTAGCGAGAGGAGTCATCCCCCAGCCAAATGGGCCTTTTCAGCACTTACATATCGACTATGTCAACATGATTCAAGTGTGTAACGGGTACGGATACTTAATTGTAGTGGTGTGTCCATTCTATAGATGGATAGAGGCAGGTCCATGTACACACCCAGACTCTACCTGTGTGGCCAAATTCCTAGTGAGGTAAGTGTTCCCTAGATGGGGGGGGTGAAGTGATGAGATCAGATAATGGGGCTCATTTTGTAAATGCAGTCTTTGATCAGATTAGCTTGTTGCTTGGTATAAGGCACAAGTTCTCGTCAGCGTATCATCCGGAAGATAATGGTGTTTGTGAGAGGCTCAATGGCTTGTTAAAGGAAAGGATAGCCAAGTTGAAGCTTAATCTAAAGAAGGGATGGTTGCACTGCCTTCCATTGGCACTGTATGCTCTTCGGAGCCAACCAGGCTCCGACCATCATCTTACACTGCACGAGATAGTCATAGGAAGGAGAATGAATACTCCCTTAACCCCTCGAGACAGAGCTAGATGTGATGCCCAGTCAACCCAAGTGGTCCTAGGAATCGAAATGAGCAAATATCTGAACTGCATGACATCCAGCCTTACTGTAATTTCAGACCAACTGCAGCGGCGACGACGAAAAGGGTGCAGCACAGCACAAAACATAGCAGGAGACACTGAAACAGACGCAGTTCAAGGTCTACGTGTTCCACTCGTCTTTCCTGGAGATGCAGTGTTGGTAAAAAACCACACGAGGAAGAGGTGGGACGAGCCAAGATTCAATGGCCCTTTCATCGTAGAGGACTGCACTCCTTCAGCTGTGAAACTTCAGGGCAGGAGAGCATGGATTTTTGTCAATGACATTAAGCCTTATATCAGAGAAAGCCCTCTAGCTGCACCCCACCGCAAAGAAACTACAGACAACGGGGAAGAACCTCAGCACGTGCAGACAAGATCCATGACGAGGAAGAAAGACGAATGAGCAGCAAAGCAAAGACAGAAAGAACTCTTGTGCAAGTTGTGGCTTAAACTGGACATTTCCTCTAAGCAAAAGGGGATAAGGACATAAACGGACACTCTGTGCATCCTAGTTGCAGGGTGAAGAAGAAAATTGCGCATTTAAGCCACAACATATTTGTTGACATGAACTTGTAAGTCAAACCACACTTAAGCATTGCTAGAAACAAGACCCCAAAAGACAGTGATCAATGACTTATTTAAAAGCAAAATACAGTATCCTGAATAATCCAATACCAAGACTTTGTTTGACAGCACTTATGGTGTCCCCCAGCAGAAGCATCACAAAGGACGTACTCACCTACTTCCGGTTAGTATTGGTATCATATCCGTCACTAGTAGGGAGGGTCACCAGTGTCTCAGACTTTATCCAAGATCCTGCAAACAAGAAAGTAATCTAGCAACTGCTTACCGTCATCGCGGAAGCCTTCATCGTACTGCCCGAGTACAGCGAAAAGGACAAATGCTTCCAGAACAGGCGATTCTAGATGAACTCATCAATACACTTTTCTTTCGCATAATTGAAGAGTGCCCATCTATTGTCAGGAGAACAACTGACACTCTGACCTTTATTCGAGATCCAGCAAACTCTGAACATTTGAGCCAGATGTGGAACCAACTAAGCTACCTGGCTGCAATCCACACGTCAGGAAAGTACAAGGATTGTTCATGTCAAGGGAAGTGCCTGTAATCCTGCACCCAGCAAGACAGGACAAATGTCCCCGTCACCCGAAAACAGCCGACTGGCTCACAACGTTCTCTTTCACCTTGTCACTGACTTTCCAGAATCGGTGGAGAGACCTGTCGAGGTTGACATCCTCACATTCATCAGAGATCCAGCTAACGTCGCACAAATGGGAACGCTCCTCCATAGTATCATGCTACAAGTGGAACTGTCCAACTTTCAGAGAGATTATCTGAGGAGATTCTAGTGACTCTTTCCACTGAGGGATCGATCAAGGAAGCAGAGTGAAGCACGTCATCATCCTGCTGAGGGACAGATCGAGGGAGCAGAGACAAGAACTTCACCTTTTGTTGTTTGATTGCCATTTTCCCATTTCTTCACATTGAACTGTGTCCAGCATGTCCTCAGGACTGAAGCAGATTCGGGGGTGGACTGGGAACTCACCTACTTTGAACATGCACAGTAAAACTGCATCATCAAAGTGTTAGTCTAATCTGTTTTTCCATAGTCTAGCAAGGATACTGCATCCAGTATCAAGAGACAATTATCACCCACAAGAGACGGGACACCTGTGAAGCACCAGACACTTTATGACACCAACTGTTCGAGAACTAGATCGAATTGGGGAAAAACAATAACATTGACGTTGAATAAATAATCAAGATGGGGGCCCAGAACAGTAACCTGGTCCTCCCACAAGCAGAGGGGCACCCTCGCTTCTACTGGAAGGAGATCCTGCCGTCTGACCTACTGTACATCATGTATTTATGCACTTTTTTCATCATTATTTTGCTGTCATTGATGATCAAAACTGCATTTTGTGTTGGTGCACGATGCGTTCCAATTTCAGTGCACCCACTTGATGGTGTACGCATAAATCCTACAAAAGCACCCAGACCCTATATAGTAATTCCAGTCCCGAGAAAATCTGATGTTAAGGTAAATGACTTGAGAATGAATGTAGTTAGCAGTGACACACATTTGAGTTAACAAATGAAGAGAAAAGCTTGAGACGGGTTCAGCACTGAATGAATGAAAACATAGCACTGAAAACCACACACACACACACACGAACCAGGGCATGTGTCAATGGCCACAGAACCTCAAGCAAACGCAACAGAGGGTGTGAGACTGCCTACCGAACAATCAATTCCAGAAAATAATGAGACGGAAAAGAATCGAGAGAAAGGCCAATGAAAAAAGATTTAACAAAAGCCCTTAAGAAGACAGAAGCGGCTGTAAGAGAATTCACTGCAAGGACACAGTGTTAATAGATCATGTATTCCCATTTACAGCCAAAGCGAAGAAGCGGCCTGAGGACCTGAAAAATAAAGCCGCAGGGACTATATTGCCCAGCACACCAGTTCCAACACAAGGAACAAGTACCAGGCCCACGATGCAGCCATACACTGGGCCGGTGACAGGCTGGCGGTTGATAAAGGCACTTAGACGTCAGAAAAAGAATGCAAGAAGAGAAGGAGAGAACTGCCAAACCTCCACCTGCCGCATCGATGCAGATAAAGAAACCTGCTCCATGGACCAGAATGCCCAAGAGTCCTCCAGCAAAGAAAAGTCAAACAGACGTGCTTAGAGATGTAGCTGTAGCTAATTACAGGAGGACACTAAGGATCAAGAAAAGCCAGCATGAAGCCAACAGTGAACTGAATGACTACCTGGACAGCACAGCACATCTAGGAACCAGCATTTGTTATCAGCACATGAAAGAAGTCTGAAGAAGACAAAATCAGAAGGAGACGGCTTCGTTTGTGCACTTCTACCGTACAGCATGGGGAAATCCAAGATCTTTGTGGCTGTAGAAATGGATGTCCCGACAGCAGACTGTTTGTCACACGTAGCAATGTGCAACACCAGAGGACAGTTTATGGGAAGGGATGCCTCCTTGATATGGGCAACTGAAACGGGTTACCCCGATGGAGATGACTACGTCCAGGACATTAAGACAAGAAATAGAGCTCAAACTAGGAATCACGTGATCAGGTATGAAAAGCCTGAAGTAAAAGGAGCAGGAATAAGATGGGAAATTAACCCAAGACTGAACGTCCAAGGAAAACCTCCAGAAGAAGCTCAAATTTGGAAAAACAGAGGCCAGATGCAAATTTGGGGAACAGTGCTTTCACCAAATGGATGGGAAGAAGGAGTGGTGATCTGCTGAGCATGGATGGTCCTTGGAGCCTGCAAAGAAGCAATAGAAAACTCACAGAGGTTGTACAAACTTTGATGGCCGAAACTCACAAGAATACTGACATGGGTCGAAGACAGAGGAGGACCCTTGCAGTTAGTGCCACTGCAAAGCCCAAAATTGTGCTACAGGAAAAATGGCACGAGGAAGATGGCAGAGAATCAGAACTGCGTACAAAGTTTTGAAGCTCCAGGAATGACTCGCAGATCCGCAGTTATTATGGATCATTATTGGGCGTGTGGATCCAAAGCATACATCAGACTGCCGAAAAATTGGGAAGGCATATGCACAATAGTGAACGTCCACCTTCCTGCACTAGTGATCCCGAAAAGTGACCTGAATATAGACAGTTTTCCGAGAACAGATACCCACCTGAGGAAAAGGAGATCTGTGGAGCTGGTATCCCGAATGAAAAGAGAAAACTACTTTTCTGCCAAATCAGAAGAGGCATTCCATGCAATCCCGTGTGAACAACAGCTTTTCAGCCTCACCTCATCAGTGTTCACAACGATCCTCATGCCAAGAATCCAAGTTGGAGTAAATACCAAATGGTTGCAGATAACCAGATGGCGGTTATTGCAGACCATTAACACTACCATAAAAGGATTTAATGCGATTAAGGAAGAGCTAAGAGCAATCCCATTGATGACTCTACAGAACAGATATGTACTTGACATAATCTCAGCGATGGATGGAGGAGTTTGTGCAAAAATCGGAGAATCATGTTGCACGCTTGTACCTTCACATGACGAAGAAAATGGATCCTTAAAAGAAGCCATAAGCATGCTGACAAACCTTCAGAACCAGATGTTCAATGAAACTGGCGAAGTTGATGATGACAGTTGGTGTGGAACACTGTTCTCATGGGTCCCACAATGGATGGCAAACATATTCAAGTTCCTGGGAGCCCTGATTTTGATGATACTATTAGGATTTTGTGTTATCAAGATAATAATTTTGCAATGCCAGAAAACAGCGAAGAAAGCCATAGGGATGAAGATCATGATCGATGTCAAACCAGGATGGAAGCTCAGAGACCTGACTGATGAAGAAATAAGAGACTTTGTGAAGGCCAGCGAATATGCGCCAGAAGGAACAAAGTTTGTATATCCCAGAAAATGTAGAAAGTATAAAGGAAAATGGATCTATTGCAGTACAAATGGGCAGTGCCAGCTAATGACCTGGAACAAAGACGATCATGTAAAAACAGCAGGAAGTTTGAAAGGAGTGATAAAAATATGGACTCCAAAGAAACACACATTCACACCATCATGTACAAACCCAGGAGACGAAGTGGATACAGAAGAACTAAGTAAGACTAATCCAAAGGAGAAAGAAGAAGTGGTTGATTAACTGACCAGAGGGGGGAGTGTAGAGGAGGTCGCAGATATGGCCTGTACTCCAGCCACCCATTTTGAAATACCAGGAACATACTCGCCGAGATATGCGACGTATGAGGAGCAAATAAACCAACAGAGAGCAGCACTAGGGCTCTGCCAAGTGCCCATCAGAAGAGTAATACCTGTTGAAGTGCCAATAACCAGACAATCATGGGCAGCATAGTACCCATTAAGACAACCGTACCAGCAGCTGACACGAAATGAAGACTACTTACATACTGTTCCAGAAGAGACCTAAAGGGCTTAATCGAAGGCGAATGGTGACAACACAAGGGCCCGAACAGATTTACAGATGAACGAGCTAACAACTAAAGGATGACAAGCAAAGATGGAATGACATGAATAAAGAGGAAAAGGAGTTAAAAGAAGAAACAATGGTGAAATATAAAGAAACTTAACCATAAGGCAGGATGGAAATATGCAACTGGCTAAACGCCTCTAAATAGGCTTGGAACTGGTGGCCACCAGGGGGCACACAGGCAATGGCAGCCTGATTGCGGAGCTCCCGCCGAAGCTGGGCCCATCCAGGGGATTGAGCCCCCCCCCCTGAGAACCCCCAACAAGTGTAACGAGCGGCGGGAGCTGGCGACCCCACGAGTGCCGGAGCGCGACCGGGACAGCGTCACAGCTGTCGGCGCAGGAGGCGACGGATCCCTCCGCGGCTCGGGATCCAAGGTGAAGAACCGGGTCCTCCCCCGGGCCCAGGAGGTGAAAGGCGAGTGTCGGGGGGACGGCTCAGCAGCGACCCCCCCCCCGACCTCGGCGGGAGGAGACGGACTCCTTCCCGGCACTGCTCCGGACACAGCGGCAAGGCGGTGCGGGCCTGTGGAGGCGACGCGGGAGGCCAGGCCCCGCCAGAGGAGGCCCAGGTGAGGACGCTCTCCAGCGACGCTTCAACTCGGGTGAGGGGCGGTGTCGCTCCCCCCACGAGAACCGAGGCATCCACCATCCACGCCAGCCAGATCTCCCCACCCTGGGTCACAACAGTGGCCCCCAGCCAGAGAGCGGGCGGCGCAGACCCCCACGACCGTGGGCATCGCAGGGGTAGACCCCCAGGGCCGCGCCCCGGAGCGAGAACCCGCTGGACAAAGGAGGCCCCCGGGGACACTGCCCCAGGGGGAGTCAGTGGACCGGCAGCCCAGGTGAGAGGCCCCCGCTCCTGGTAAAGCGGGGCGAGTGGCCACCTGCGGGGCTGACCCACCATTCATAAGGGCTAAAGCCCACACCCCGGAGACATCCACAACACCGCGGGGCCAGGTCAGCGCAGCACAACTCCAGGGGCCCACAGGGCCACAACACATCACGCAGCTGGGAGGCATTGATCAATTCAGATCTGAAGGGGGACCCCATGACCATGCTGCTCAAGGGCATTGGAACACACCTGGCGTCCCTCGCATCATAGGACCCCAGGCCCACCCTGATCACGCAAGCGGCCCGCAAACCAGGTGAGAGGCCCCCGTCCTCAGCTGGCGGGGCGAGTGCCCGCCTGAAGGACTACCCCACACCCCGCAGGTGACAATCCATCGCCTACCATCCCCATTGGAGCGACACACTACGGACTGGTCCCGGGACGGCACGGTGCTCTCCCCAAAGGCCCCTCGGACCGCAGCAGATCAGTAACACCCCATGAGCTGGAAGAAGGCCCTACAAACGTTTCGTTTCCAAGAAACGGAGAACTCCACCGAGGTCCCCACCACATCCGGAACCATGGACCACGCTGAATCCAAGGACCAATCCGCAGCAGCGATGGAGAGGGGCTTCGCCTCCATCCTCCAGGAGATTAGAGAAATGAGATCCGACATTGTCCAGAAGTTCGAGAAACTGGACCAAAGGGTAGACAAAATCGAGGACAGAGTCCTACAAGTAGAAAACTATCAATCGTCCTCTACATCTCAGGAAATCCAATTCGATACACGGCTTGTGGCTCTGGAAAAGAGGGACAAAGAGAGAACCAGGATTATGGATGACTATGAAAATAGGGAAAGGCGGAACAATCTAAGGTTTTTGGGATCCCGGAGACAGAGGGCGAGACGGAGAGGGAGCTGACCCGAGTGGTGAGAGACATCATCACCCTCCTGTTCGCCGAGGAAATGACGACGGAACTCATGTTCGACAGGGTGCACAGGGCTGGGGAAGATCAGGGAGCCCCACATCGGTCCTAGCTCGTTTCCACTACTACACGGAGAAGGCTAAAGTTCAGGAAGCGGCGAGGAAGGCGGGGGTGATAACTTATAACAGCGGACAAATCACCATTTTTCAAGACCTCTCAGCTTATACCCTAGCTAAGCGAAGGATGTGCCGCCCCCTGACACAACAACTGAAAGAGAAGGGCATCCGATACAGATGGGGATATCCCTTCTCTCTGTCCTTCGAATACCAAGGCCAACGCACAACGCTGGTATCGGAAGAAGACATTAAGGGCACTATTCAAGACTATGTGGAAGCACCCACCCCCCGGAGGGGACCGGTGGGTCCGGAGGCGCTCAGCAGGGGCACCCCCGGGCAGTCCAACTCCAGAAGGAGAAAAACCGGCGCGAGGAAGTTCAAGAAACTGAACACTCCACCAACACCAATGGAAGACGACCGTGCTGACTCAGAGGGGTGACACCTACGACCCCATGCAGATCACTGAGATCGAAAAACAGGAGGACCCTGGGGTCGCTCTGTTCGCTGCACCCCCTCGAACTGCAAGTATATGGGAGTTTAGGGGGGGAAAACAACTGTGGGAACCGAGGGTAGTATCCGGGAGAGTGCCCAAACGGAGAGACTCGGGGGAGAGTCAAGATGGGGGGGGGGAGGGACTCACGTTAACGAGATTTGTAAATGAAGCCTGGCCGGGGGGATCCGGCTGGTGGTCCAGCCAATAATCCAGGAATGGAAGAACTACATGGCTGGACGCCGGGGAAGGGGGTGGGGGTTTGTTTACAAGTTGGGGGTTTTAGGGCGGGAAAAGTGTTGAGGGGTAAGTTGGGAAAACGTTTCAAAGAGGCCCAAACAAAAAAACAGTAAGCAGGGTGGGAGCGACCATGCGACATCGGTGAGCAAGGGGAAAGGTGACAGTGACTATGGCTGATGACTGACCGGCCCTGGGGGTGGGGACCCGAAACGTACGGGGCTTGAACACTCCCACGAAAAGATCCCTAATCAGCAGAGAGTTTAGGAGGGCGAAGCTAGATCTACTTTTCGTGCAAGAAACACACTGGGCGAGGGGGAGGGAGCCCAGGTTGCGGGGAGGCGGAATCGAAGAGGTTTTCCATGCATCCCATAAAGGAAAGAAAAGAGGGGTTGCAATTCTGATCGCTAAAGGGTTGGGTTTCGAAAAAAGACTCCATCCTGAGGGACCCCGAAGGCCGCTTCCTCTTCGTACGAGGCTCCCTACAGGGATCGCCCATAACCTTGGCGGTAATAGCCAGGCCCAATTCTGGGAGGGAGTGGGGGAAAGGCTGAAAATCTTTGTCCAGGGCCCATTGGTGGTGGGAGGCGACTTCAATATGGTCCTAGACCCATCCAGAGATAGACAACGGGTGGGTCAACCAAACCCCAGACCCGCTGGAGACGCCTCGGCACGCTGCTTTCAGAGGGTAAATGAAGACCTGAACCTGGCGGATACTCTACCTACCCCCCGGGCAGGGACTCCCTCTTTCTCGTACTATTCCTCTGCCCACAAAGCCTTCTCAAGGATAGACTATATCCTCGTGGACGTGGTACTCCGACCCCATATAGCGGGTTACAGGATAGACCCCGTCCCCTGGTCGGACCACGACCTGGTTAGGGTCACCCTGGCAGGGGACTGGTGTAGAGAACGGAGGGGACGGAGATGCAACAACGCCATCCTGAGGGACGAGGTACATGCCCAGACTGTCCTGGATGCCGTTACAGAGTTCTTCGAGCTCAATGACAATGGGGAGGTGGGGACGCACACCCTCTGGGACGCCTTTAAGGCGACCCTAAGAGGAGTGCTCATAAAAATAGGTTCCAGACAGAAGAGGGAAAGGGAAACCCAGGAGAGGATTTTGAGGGAAAAAACAGCTCATCTCCAACCGGGGGGCTCCCCGGCACTGACCCTGGAGCGAGACCGCGTAGCCGCCCTGGAGGACTATAGGCTCCAATTGAAGGATCATCTCCTCCACAAAACGGAGAGGAGCCTCCAAATGGTTAAACAAAAATATTATAAGAAGGGGGACAGGGCGGACAGGATCCTGGCCTGGAAATTAAGGGAGGTCCAGAGAAGCAGGATGGTGAAGGAGGGGAGGGATAGCAGGGGAACACTAGGCTGTGACACCCCCCACATAAGCGAAGCCTTCCGCCAATACTACGAATCACTATATGCCTCCGAATATGACGGCGGCGATGCCCAAATTGAGAATTTTCTCGGGTCCATACAGATACCGTCCCTTTCACGGGAACTGGCAGAGGGGCTGGAGGGTCGGGTGACCGAGGAGGAGGTGGAGAAGGCGATCAGTGGGATGAAGGTGGGGACCTCCCCGGGGGAAGATGGCTTCTCGGTCTTTTTATAAGAGGTTCCGGTCCTCCCCGTCTCCCTATCTGGCGAGGGTCTTCAAAATGGTTTTGGAAGGGGGCACCCTCCCCGACTCCATGATGGGTGCCATTATAGTGGTCCTCCCCAAGGAAGGTAAAGACCCGAGGGAATGCTGTCCTACCGACCCCTATCATTGCTCAACATCGATGTCAAAATCTTGGCCAAGGTGGTGGGTAGGTGAATGGAGGGGATAATGCAGAAGTTAGTCCATGGGGACCGGTGGGGTTCATTAGGGGCAGACAGGGATCGGATATTATCCGCAAAACGATAGACTTGGTACATTTCGCCCAAAACTCAAAACTCAATGCTTGCATACTGTCCCTGGACTCGGAAAAAGCTTTCGACAGAGTAGAGTGGAGATACATGATCCTCCTCCTCCAATGAATGGGCTTTGGGACACACATCCTGAGCTGGATGGCTGCCCTCTATAGAGCCCCCACCGCAAGAGTCCAGGTGAATGGAATGCTGTCAGAATCTTTCCCCCTCACCCAAGGGACTAGACAATGCTGCCCCCTATCCTCCTAATATATGTCCTCACATTGGAGGCCTTGGCCATAGCGGTCAGGTCCCACCCAGACATCAAGGGCATAAGAAGGGGAGAAGTGGAATTCAAACTCTCCCTGTTTGCCGATGACATCCTGGCATACCTGGTGGACCCGGGCTCTTCGCTTCCCCCCCCTTTTGTCCCTGGTCAGCTCATTCGGGCGTTTCTCAGGCCTGAAAATCAACACCGCTAAGTCTGCCCTCCTTCCGATGCGCCTTGTGGACCCAGTACTAGACCCCCTGACCAGGTTTCACGGGATAGCTGTGGGCAAGAACACCATAAAATACCTGGGTGTCCTCCTCACTAGGGACTTATCAAAACTGGGGGCTTCCAATTACGAGCCCATGCTGTCCGAGATAGCCTCTGACTTGAGGAGATGGGGAGGAATGATCCTCTCGTGGTATGGTCGGATGACGGCAGTTAAAATTAACATTCTGCCCCGGCTTTTGTACCTCTTTACAGCCCTCCCTACCCGGGTGCCCGCTCAAACCTTCATAGATCTGCACAAGGGGGTCCGAGATTTCATTTGGCAGGGGAAAACCCCACGGATTGGTAGGGCCACCCTAACGCTTCCAAGAGAGGAGGGGGGATTTGGATTCCCAGATTTCCAATTGTACTATCACGCAGCACAACTGCGGGTCCTCCTAGAACATATGAAGGAAGGCTTGCGAACATACTGGTCATATTTGGAGGACATGGATGTCCACCCCCTTAAGGTCTGTGACCTCTTGTGGGCCCCCCGCAAATCCATACCAAAACAAGTACTATCTCACCCGACCCTGGGCGTTCTCTGGGAAGTCTGGAGGGAGTGCCCCCGAACAGCCCATCTTACCTCCTGGCCGTCCCCCATGACCTCCTTGTGGGGGCCCCCCCTGAAACTGGCCAGTAGAGGGTTCGGACAATCCCAGCGTTGGTCCGATGCGGGACTGGAATGGGCGGGCCAGCTGTTCAAGGAGGGTGAATTCTTGAGTTATGAGGAGCTCTGGGAGGGACTGGGAGGCGGGACCCTCTCCATTTTTTAATACCTCCGGCTTAAGGGTATCCTCAACGATCCTGCATGGGGCCCAAATCTGCGGAGGCAACTAACTCCCTTCGAGAAACTCCTTGACTTAGCAACCTCCAGAAAGGGAGCGGTCTCCAGTATATACACAGTCCTAAACACCCATGACCTTCAGGCTAGGAGGGGCTTCAGGGGTTTTTGGAACGATCTGGCGGGGGAGGAGATATCAGAGGATGCCTGGTCTCGTATTTTTAAGATATCGTTTCATGGCAATCTTTTCACTGCGGATATGGAACATAACTTTAAGATCCTGCAGGGGTGGCACAGGGACCCGGCAAAACTCTCGAAAATGTTCGCAGGGGTATCACCAGAATGCCCGAGGGGCTGTGGCCAGACAGGGTCTAGAGGTCACATGTGGTGGCTATGTCCGAAGGTGCAGACCTACTGGGAATCAGTGAGGGACTGGATAGCGGAGGTAACGGAGGTCCCTCTGGCCCTCGGCCCGTTGACCATGCTGCTGGGCCTCCCCCCGGAGGATGCGGAAATACACCAGTACCCAAGGATGTGGGAAACTATGTTGAGAGCGGGCAGAGTGGCCCTAGCCCAGAGGTGGAAGAGCCCGGAAACCCCTTCCAAAGAAGATTGGATGAAAAAACTTAAGAATATGTTTTTGATGGACAAATTGACCGCCCTGGTAAACAAGGACTCATGCTCATTCCTTGCTGACTGGTATGGGGTCCAGCAGACATGGGGATGGGATGTACATTAGTCCTGAGATCGTTCCCCCAGACAGTCGGGGCGGGATCGCCTCCGAGAAAGACAACTCCCAGCGGGGGGTCGGCCTCAATCCAGCAAGGGAGTTGGTCACACGTTGCGGTGCTCTAAAGAACTAGAAAAAGATGGGAAAGTTTGGTCTCTTTACTGTTGTCTTGTTTGGTTTGGACAAGGGGGTGGGGGGGTGGAGGCAGGGGATCGGGGTACTGTGATACCCTTTTTTCTACTGTTTGATCTTCAAAATGCCAATAAAAACTAAAGTTTAAAAAAAAAATAGGCTTGGAACGCAAGAAGCTAAGGAAACAGTATTGCTTGCTATGCTTAGTAGAAGAATAGAGCGGCAAGCGCCAACTATATATCTACCTCAGAAGAAGCGCATTATACAAGTGCGACTCCATTTTACAAAAGCAGAATCGAGCTCAGAACGGCAGGGGTCAAACAAGCCAGGATTCATATACCAGCACAAACCAGATGAAAGAGCAGAATCGAAATTTAGCAAGAAGCAGCTCATGCCTGAGAATATGAAGTCACCCAAGAAAGGGAGGAGAGCGGCAACTTCGAAGAATAGAAACTTAAGAGCATAGCAGCCAGGCCTGTGAAGGTCGAGATAAGGAAGCCCAGGCAGGTGGCAAGGCTAAAGGAAGAATAAAATTTACAAATAGAGGGAAACTTAAGCAGATTCACGGTATACTGACACGTGACCAGCTAAGCGCAAAGATGTACCAATGTCTGATGTCATCCAAAACCAGAGGATGCCATAACTTCTCCTGATAAGAAGCTACAGTTTCGAGGCCATCCTCTGCCAACTAATTGACACATAGCCCAAAAGTACTGATTGATGGAAGGGAGGCAGGGTGAATCTGGGGGCATACCGCATCTGGGTGAGCATTCTGCATGCTGCTAATTAAAGTGGAGATTTATGCCTAGGGGTGTAACCGACCCAATCACAATGGACCAAATAATCTAGGATCATATAGCTAGTAGAACCAATGAGACGTACTTGTAGTGACATCTAGCACGAGTGATGTATAGGGATGGGCGTAGACGCCCACCCGATAAGAATTATCTAAACCTCACACTGTTACCACATACAGATATAGTATCTATACTTAAGTTACCTTTTCCAACCAACAGAATTGCATGACAAACTTCAGTTTTACATGTCAATGATGACGAGAATGCGCTATAACTATTGCTGTCTGAATGAAGAATTTGGGAGGTGAAGCGAGACGGGCGATCGCATCACTGATGATTTCCTATTGTTTCCCCGTGTTTTGTACTTGTCATTAAACATATGTCCCTTTGCCAAACCATTGAGTTGTCCTCATTGATTGGTGTTGGAGTAAGAGAATCCTGCACCCCATCCACCTCAAGGTGCAGCTATCTCGTCTTAAAGTACTCGAGGGTGAGCTCTGATCCCATGGGCCCGTCGGAGGTTGCTCCGCCCTCCTGTACACCATCACAGTAAGTCAGACAGTTTTTATATAGCAGAGGTTACCGATCTCTAGTGACAAGCCTGTGTATGAGGAAGGCTTGGTTAGGGAGGGACGACCCATCCCTAGGATAGAGGGATGGCCAACTTAGAGCCCATTCACTACAAACCAAATAAAACCCCTTGAGCCATCCGTGAGAGTTGTGTCCTTGAGGCCATCTGTAAAATCCATCAACATGTATTCACTCGGAAGTCAATGGTGTCTCAAAAATGTCCATATAAATAGTACAGATATGCAATTAGAGCGCAAGCGTTGATATGCTCAGTTTTCTTTCTACAATAATTAATTTATATTCTGTGTTTCAGGTACAACCCTTTGACTGAAGTTACGAAAGTTGTAATGAAGACAGATCAACGATCGCCATCCAAACAAAAGCGCTTTGGTGATGTAGACAATAATTTGGGTGTATTTATGTATTTAGGCAAGTGCTAAGGGGAGCCTGGAGGGCAAGTGCCAGGGGAAGACTGGGATCCCCACAAGGGCAACAAAGGACGTAGTGGGGGTGCAACAATCCAGAGTGATCAGAGAGGGGGCCAGGAGAGGAAGTGCTAGAGTTGGGTGGGTGCTGAAGCAGACTGGAAGAGGGGGCCTGGAGCACTGTAAAACTCACAAGGGACCAGGCCCCCAGTCACAGCAGAGAGCAGGGGGGATTAGCACGGGAAGACAAGGGAAGGAAGAAGAGAAGAGTAGGGTGTTGAGCCACTTAAGGAACTTGAGGAGAACCGGCCCAAGTCAGAAAGGCAGGGAGGCCGTTCCAGGGGGAGGCTCCTGATGAAGATAGAGATCTACTCCCCCAATCTGTGCCCGGAGAAATGAGGGATCTGCAAAGAATTGTAGCTAGAGGACTGGAGTTATCTTGCCAGGAGGTATTTAAGGAGAGAGAGCTGAATGTAGCAGGGTCCCCAGACCTGTGCAGCCACCGGGAGCCAGTGTAGTGATATTAGGGCTGGTGAGATGCAGTCCCTGGGCTTGAGGTCAAGGATAAGTCTTGCAGTCCTATTCTGGATTAGTTGGAGTGGGCGAAGAGAGGAAAGAGGCAGATTGAGGAAGAAGCTGTTGCAGTAGTACAGCCTAGAGAGGAGCAGCGCTCGAGACATTGAACTTCGATGGGACAGCGAGAATGCCTCTGAGGAGGTGAATCTGGAAGTTGTCTTTTCTGGCCGGGGTTGTGATGTGAGGGAAGAAGGACAGAAGAGTTGAAGATGGCACCAAGGTTTTTTTGCCTCACAGGAGGGTGGGGGTGCAAGGAGAGTGGCCAAAGAGTGGGAGGGAAAGAGGGCGCAGGTTTCCCAATCAGAAGGATCTCGGTTTTACAGGCATTAAGGCAGAGATCATTAGCCATTCACCATGCCTGAATACCAGTCAGGTAGTCCGGAATAAGAGGAGGAAGAGGGGGGACGCTTGAAGGAGACCTGTGTCATCAGCATAACACTGAAAGCGAGGGGGAGAAGGTAGCGATGGATAGGCCAAAGAGGCACGGTAACATTTGAAGAGCCACAGTGATAGGATGGAGCCCTGAGGGACATCGCAGGTATCGCGAGGTGGAGGAGAGGAAAGGGCCCAGTTTCACCTGGGATGGTCGGTTAGATAGGAAGGAGGTCAGCCAAGCCAGTGCCCGGTCCGTGATGCCGAGTGTATTACGGAGACTATTTATGAGGGTGGCATAATTAACTGCGTCAAAGGCAGAGGAAAGATCAAGGAGAATGTGAACAGAAGGGGAGGTTGGAATCAAGATTTAAGAGCAGGTCATCACAAGTGTTCAGGAGAGCAGTTTCTATGCCTCTGGATGCTCTGAAGCAAGAGTGGTGGTCGTGGAGACAGCCAACAGATTCAGTGTGGTGGATCAGTTGAAGGATGACCAACTTCACCAGGAGTTTGCCCAGGAAAGGGGTGATAGTTCTCTGGGCAGGAAGGGTCAGCCAATGGAAAGGAGCGCTTTTACTGTGTCATGGTCAACAAAACAAACTGAAAAACGAATTGATGCTGTAAGAAATAAAATGAGCATGAAGACAGTGGTTATAAACACCTTATAGAACATTTCAAAAATACAACTACAAAAGAAATAAGCCAATGTAATGCAAAGCAGCACTGGTTCTGTTACAAGAAGTGCACAGAGGTAATCTCAATAGACTATAGGCCAGAAAAAAAACAACTGGCAGAAAATGAAGATATGGGTGAAAGCTCAGGCAGCAGGAAGGTGTTCGCTGTATTAGATCAAAAATGACTGGAACGCAATTACAAAGAAATGTTGTTTTCTTTTGCAATAGACCTGAAGCTACGAGGAATCCATTGCACAGTTTGCACCAAAGAGGAAGTGAAGGGCAAAAGATGAATGATTTTGTTCACATGAAAGGAAATAGCCAATGGAAACTTTAGTTGAGTGGGTGCATCAATCCAAAAGATGCTCAAGCATATCACATAGTATATCTAAAATTATGCTATGCAAAATATGCACACTAAGCATTAATAAGTGCAGAACGACCTCCCGAAACGCAAATGAATGCGCCAGAATATGTAAATGATGTACTTCATTCGGTTATCATAGGTTTGCAGATAAGGGATCCCATAAAGTAAGAGGTGAAGAAAACGCACCGCAATCACACACGTTTGGTGAAGTGAGGAAGCCAGGATAATAGCTGCATCGCTTGGTCCAATACTCCGCAATTAAATACCTCCCTATAGAGTTGCATCAAAGGATTGTTTTTTCTTTGTGATGCCACATGTGAATTACTTACATACCTTCTTCTCTAGACTTCACTTGAAACAATGCTGTAGATGGTACAATCAAAATATTTGTGAGATGCGTGAAGATGGGATAAGTAGGTTTCATTTTAGCTCTGACATGCAGAAACAGCTATCTTAAGTTAATCTTAAAGTCCATGACAGGGTTTGATCAAAAGGAACCAGCTGGGCACTCCCGAACCAGTCCGTCTCCGTTTTACCTGGTGATCTCCAAGTCCCAGAAGACCTGGCAGAAGAACGACGAGCAACCTGCCCAACCAGGCGAGAAACATCAAACGTCCTCCACGCCGTGGAAAAACTCAGCAACCAGACCGGTAACCTAAACTACCTATGCGATCAGAGAACAATCGGCAATTACGCAAAAGAGCAGAGTGGTCTGTTATGCAAACACTCTCGTGGATTGGACAGCTACCGGGTCACGAAGTGGTTCATGCATGAGTCCAGGATCCTGTATACACACCCTTGCACGAATGGAGATGCTAAACATTTCTTTAAACATAGAGGACCACCATTGCTAACTGCAACATGCTGGTCCCACACATCTAAAAGGATCTGGGCTTAAGCCCCCCATTTATGCTTTCGCTCACCTGTAACACCTGCAGGGGGGAAGGAAGTAAGCGGCTGGTACAGGGAACGAGGTAAGGGAAGTAAAGCCAGTGTAAGGGGTGGGAGGAGGATAAAAGGTGGGATAGGAAACAAGGTGTGGGTTATTCAGGTGAGATCGAGGAGGGTCAAGAGACCAGATGTATGAAGGACGGTGGAGAACGGCGTGGAGGTGAATTGCTGAAGAAGTGGGCAAAGTGAGGTATTGATTGGTGAGAGAAAGTGGTGTTTGTTTCTGTGTGTGTGCAGAAGGTGTCGAGGGAGTAGGGAGTGTATGGTAAGTTGAGTGCAAGAGAAAAAATAGTGTGACTGTGAAAGTAGGTGCGGGAGTAGAGTAAGTAGTAGAGTGAGGGGAAATGTATAGTGGAGAGAGGGACACTAGTAGTGTAGAGAGGTGAGTAGTTGAGTGGGAAGAAGTGCCTGTAGAAGTGCAGGAAGGAGCGGTCGTAGGAGAGGGTAAAAGCAGAGGGTGGCAGTAGATAGTAGAGAGGAAAAGAGTAGTCCTACCCCCTGCACATGAAGGGGGTAGGGCTGTCTGCATGGGAGTCTATTACTGGAATCAGATGATAGAAACTGGATATAATAGGCTGCACTTGAGCTATGATGGCAGGATATGCACTTTTGAGACTGTATTTATCAGATACCTAAACATACCTGGCATCTGAGGCTATACATATATTGCAGTATTAACTGGCCATATCTGGCCATTAGGCGGTTCTGCAGACTTCAGACTCCATGTCACAGGAACCAATCCCCTCAAATCCAAAACACCCTGTTAAGAGAAAATGAAGGCAAGTGAGCCAGACCATTTGGGCAGGAGAGGAGCAGAAGACTTCCGTCAAGAGTATGACAGAGGAAGGAAGGCTGGGGCAGAAGAATGTGCAGCGAAAGACCAGTAGGGCAAGAAGAAAAGTGAAGAATAATCAGTACACTGACTTCCCAGAGCCCTTCCCACTGCCCAGCCGATCAGGCAGCTCGTGCAGACCCCCAGATTCAACAAGAGGCAACATGGTTCAGCAGATGGCCAACTCCGACAGGTAGAGTTAACGAGTAACAGGCAGGCTTTGGCCAAAATGAGCACTTAATAAAGAAACTAGCAGAAATTGGTCACGAAAACGAGCACAGACAGACAACTGTTTTCATTGGGATCACAGCAGTCAACGAGATACCAATGTTCTGAAGAAAAAGGTATGAGCATGGAGCCAGGCCGTGAGGATAGCTCAGGGGCAACACGCTCATCTTAGAAGCAAGACGACGCAGAGCAACACAGGTTCCAATCCCGGGTCCCTGCTTAGAAACTGGTTTGCTCCAGTATTAAGTGTGTTATAAAAGAATAATTATAATTTTGTAGACTGCAGTTTATCCAAGTAGGCTGCGTCTTCCGATGAGAGCAGAGTATGAATGATATGATATGATATGGTATTTGTAACGCGCCTATACACATGTGTTTCAAGGCGCGACGAGGCAGGGAGGGGGGGACAAGGGGAGACAGACAACGATCTTACTAGGCCAGGTGTCATTCAGATCGCGCAAGTGCAGGGGTGGGGGAGGGGGAAAAGTGCAAGGGGAAGGGGAGGGGGGGAAGTGCAGTACAAGGTAAGTGGCGTAACGTAATAAATAAATAAATAGGGCCAGCTGGTGGCAAGTGGGAGGTAAGTGCAGAACAAGTGCTGGGAGAGGGGGGGGGCTGTAGGGATACAGAGACAGTCCCGCAGTGCAAAGGGGTTCCAGGGCATCAGTGCAAGTGGAGAGTGGCAGGGCCCAGGGCCGAGGCCGTTTAGAATGAGTAAACCTCAAGCAAGGTTCGCACGTGCAGTGACTCGAGCACAAAGGCCTACAGTGTCAGGGATCTGTACAAGAACCTGAGCAGATTTCTGACATCCAGCATGTGAAGGCAGCACCCTACATAAAATATTGTTGTAAAGTTAAATATACTTTTTTGCCTACTTTACAATCATTTTTTTTCTACACTTATGTGTATTAAAGTTTTATTTTTAGCAAAGGTCACATGGCATCACTTCATGTGATGCTGGGATCAAAGGTCATGCTATGTCACTTCCTAAGGTGGTATCACCGGTGGGAGGTCACTTTTGGCACCCATGGCATTTTGGTGAAAGAACATCATGCGGAAAAGTGTTAGAATGTTCTTATTATAAAGTTATTTTCAGGGAAAAGGCTGCAAAACAGTATCTCTGGTCATAGGAATGGCGATTCCAAGAAGATCCTCGCCTCTAACCAAGAGGAAGTCATCCCCTTTGGGACTAGGGACATGACCCTTCAATACTTAACACGCCCTAGGGGACAGAGTAAGCGGTATCCCTCTGGAGGCAACTCCCCCTTAGAGAATCGAGACTTCAACTGTGGTATAAGTCACAATCCCCTGCTCCAGACACTAATGCCTTTGTAGGGCATGTTGGGGTCCGATTTTTCGATGACTATGTACACACTTTACTAATGGCTGACTTGGGTTCTGAACGTAGGCATGCCCAATCTTCTGTTAGGAGAAGTGAACAAGCCCACTGGAGCTGCATCTCTGGAACAGCCAATAACAGAGGAGGCTGAGTAAGCCCTGCTGAGCTTTACGGCAAAAAAGGAGGTTTGGCTGGGGAGAGAGAGGGAGGGAAAACGCCACCATCTGCAGGCAGCACCACGATGCGCACCAGGAGGGTGCAGCAACTCGCAGCTAACTGACGGCAGGAGCAGCCCTGAGAAGCTATGGTAATGAAGGCGAAGACCTTCTGAAGGCCAACACAGAGCCCAGCTGAAAAGCTGCATAAGCAACTCTGCAGCAAGAGGAGAGCCGATCAGACTCAATGTCCCTCCCGAGGAGTACCACTCGAGGGAGTCGGGTACGCAATGGCTGAACTGGGAGGGAGGTGGGAATAAGGGAGAGCAAGCGGAAGCATACCACACAGCAGGGGAGTGAGAAGGGAAAGAATCCCAGAGCACAAAGACTGAGCAAGCCCCAGAGTGGGGAATGAGAAGAAGAGCATCATATTGGAGAGAGTCTGAGACCACCCTAGAGTGCGGTGGGAGAGGAAAGGCCGCATAGTGGGGAGTGGAGACCGAGCATCCCAAAATGGGGAGGGTGAAAGATTGAAAGAACCCTAGAGGGGGGTAAGAAAGAATCCCAGAGTGAGAAGAGACAGAGAGACCTGATCTGGGACATCTAGAGAGCCCTTCCAGCACAGTAATACCTTTCTTTTTTGAACTTTAACTGTTGGTGCAGGCCTTCACTAAACAGGGACTGGTTTGGAGTCAGAAGCCAGCAGTCATCTCTTTCAGAGTTACAGAAAATAAGTCTCTGTTCTGTTTGTTGTTTTCTGTTAGTAGATAGGGAAAGGGGTTAGGTTAGAGTAGGATTCTGGAAGGAGAACTTATTGCTTTTAGACATCCTGACAAGCACCCTTTTGGTTTTGTTATATCAAAATGTTTGTGCTTGTAGACTTAAGGAAATAGTATTTGGAGTTGACACAAATAAAACCCTTTGGTTGTCAGAGTTTTGATTCTCAACTACGATAGGACATTACGTGTGTTTGTTGAGCGAGCCAGGACACTCATTTAATCCTTTGAAATAAAAGTACGGAAGAAACGCAAGAAATGACCTCATATGATGCATAGATCCCCATTTTAGAGGATTTGTTTCCTTCTTAGTATTTGTTGAATTGTGTAAAGTGGATATCTTTCTCAAAATCAAATATTACTCCTTCCACTTGACAGAAGAGCCCAGAACAAATGGTTGTTTTGCCGTTCCCACGTGATGAGCTCATCCTATAAACAAAACAGCCGCAGCACGTTGAGAAATTGAGTACTATTGGGTTGGGTAAGAACACCTCACACCTTTTAAAGTGCAATCGAATCTAAAAACTCTGCAGAAGCACATTTATTTATAAAACAAGGAATACTAGCATTATATCCCCGTTTGCTTTCCTTGCGTGCACCACGGTACATGTTCAGCATATGCACACACAATTCATAAAACAGATGTGCATTTCACCTGTTCAATGTGGTTTTCAAATCTTAGCAGGATAAACATATTCAAGTACCATTCATTTGACTAACTGTAATTCAGACTATTGCCTGCACTACCAACTGGGAAAGAAATCTGAACTAGCAAGTATTTGTTGTAAATTGTTGAAGAAAATAGCAGAACATCCAAATCTCATTCACGCCACTGTGATGAATCCTATGGAGACCTCCCCGATTTCCGGGCGGTCACTTCCTCCCACTTCCAGGGCACGACAGGCGCTACCTGATCCTGGCCCTGGGGATTGTACTATGAGGTAGGATCACGAGGGAGAAGACAGCAGTCAGGGAAAGGTAGTGGCCCCATCAGGAGAGACACAGTATTCTTCCCTTCCTAGAGAACACAACCTCAATTTCTAAATTGTTGATGGCTTCTTGTCACCATTCAAATTCCTTCCCTTGTAAAATACAGAAACCCCTTCCTGCAAATCACTCTAGACAAAATACCATTCATACTACATACCTCATGCATACATAACACATCTAATATCTCCGGATTCAAACGTTTTTCTAAGTGGTCAAACAAGATCACTTTTGAAAACCTGGGAATTGTATGGACTCCAACTCCCATAATGCCTCAAGTACTGAGACGAGTAAGAGGAAGGAGGAGTTAATGCAGATGGAAAGTTGAACGTGCAGATTAGTGGTTTTGCTGAAGCACGAGTGTGCAGGACATTTACAAATGGAATTCGCACAAGAAAGCAGTAGAGAGAGAGAAGGAAGCAGAGCAAGAGAAGGAAGCAGTACAGGAACGGCACATGACAAAGAGTAGAAACTTCCAGGCATCAGCTCGCAGAACTACCGGAGAGGTGGTTGTGCCGAGGAGCACCAGCCTGTCCGGCGGGTGAGTGCAGAGCTGCTGGGAGCATTGGAGGAGGAGTGTCTGCAGTGTGACGAAGGCTGACCCAGAGAAGAAGCTTCATTGCAGCAAAGTGCCATGGCTTGAGAAGGCTGCAAGACACTGGTGAGTCCACCCAGAACCATTGGGGGCCCCCGGGTGTACGGACAGGCATGTAGGCAAATAATTGAATTCCAACCAAATAAAGAAGAAAAAGACAGAACTTTAACTAGTTCCCATGTATGAGATGTCAATGTGGGAGAAGTTGTAGCAAGTGTTACCCCAAGCAAAAAAACACTAATGAGAATATTAAAAGGCACAACTAGAATAAGACCTGTAAGGAACTCATGGTGGCAACAGTAAAGACAGACACAGGTGATCACAGTTCAAGGGTGTTTAGTACACTGTATATGCGGGTTGGAAAAACGCCTAATCTAAATCTGAGATGGGTGCAAGCTACGACCATCAAATAATAAGGCAGTCCTAGTGGCGTCTTGTCAAATAAAAGGGCCTATACTAAGAAAAACCTATTGCCACTCCTTCAGCTAAATACAAACAAAGAGTGTGGATAGGATTCACAGGAAAGAAAGAAGTGTTCACAAATACGTCAGGATACGGTAGTCGAGGTCTCCCTTCCCCATATTTTAAGCACGGGACAAGGTGGGACACCTGAGCACAGCACACGCTCAAGCTTCTTCAGCACAAGACAGTTCTGCTTCTCAGATATCAGGACCTTCGGTGGTTAATTCTCTTGTACAAAAAGTCTCTTGCCTCACAGGACCGGATGTGTCCCAAAAATAATAAACAAAAGTTCCTTTCTGCTTGCACCTTGGGTGATGCCTTTTCACACTTGGATCCCCCTCTTCCGGGCTCAGACACTTCTCGAATGGTAGCCTCCCTCCTTCGGGTTCACTACGGCTTTGAACACAATCTCATCTGCGACATTCACAAATCTTAATGTCTTTTTAAACAGTTCACTGTGGACATCCCTCTGTCGGGTTCACTCTTGCCAACTTTGTCAATCACACAGTTCCTTGAACAGTTCTTACGAAGCAGGATTCACTTCCCTTAGCTTCATAATAATCTGTCGGTCAAAGGCTTTCGACTGTACAGAGGATTTTACTAGAACCCTGTATGACCACTTTGACCCCTTTTCTCGCCGTTCCCAAGGCCGTCTGGTAACAGTAGTTTCGAAAATAGGGTAAACACCCAGATTTTCCAGAGTGAGCACCCATGTGGTGCTGGACTCCTCTATAGGTGGTTTTCCCCTTTCGTATCAACAGTTCTTTGTGCTTTCCTCAATTAGCCGCTAGCTACTTTTGTTAAGCACAGTTCAGTTTCTTATCAACTCTCCCCTCGACTCACTGGCTGTGATGAACCGCTTGGCTTTTCTTGTCTCAAGGCCTGTACCACAGTGGCAAGCATCTCTCCCCGGCTTGGTGTTCAGTGGAGGAGGGCCCTGTGTACCGTGGACATCTGCCGTAACACACGCTGGTTATTGTTCACGTTCTTATGATTCCTTCCAAGAAAGTTTCACGGGACTTGGTCGGAAAGGTCAAGGTCGCTTTTCTCCTTGTCACCCTCTCGGTTCACACCATCTTTCTCCTCCTCTTGAACTGCTGTGCCGAGTTAGCTCTCTCGTCGTGCAGTCTGCCTTGCTCTTATCGTGCACTTGTGCTCCACCTTTTATCCCTGTGGTGAAGGGAAAAGGCCGACAGGTGTGTGTGTGATTCTGGTTGATTGCCTGAATTTGTCTGACCCTTGTGGTGGGACATGTCAGGTAAACGGCTCTGGTGTTTGTCCGTTGTCTTTCGTCGTGTGGGAAAAGTATTTTTATCGGAAAAAGGGGGCAGTGTTTTGAAATATCCTACATGGTACGATGTTGAAAAGGTGTTAAAAGGGGGATACTGCGTCTCACCCGTCAGTGTCCCACTTCTACTCCCAGACGACTCCCCCACCCAGGTGACCCACCCTCATTGGTCCACCCCCAGGAACTGGATCCAATAGCGATGGCCGTGTCCTGGCCACCTGGATGACAGATCACAGGGGACAAGTCAGGGAGACACCTTCAGGTTTCTCACAGACCCCACATATGAGATGTTAATTGGGGGAACATTTGGAACAAGTAGCATCTCAAGCCAATGAAGAGGAAGCACAGTGAAGTAATACAACTGTGCTATACTAAAGGACAGTGAAACAAAGTAGTAGTCCTGGTGAAAGGAGCACATTAGGCAGTGACCATTTGGGGGAAGATACCTGGCGGAGAAACATTGTAGGGGGATCAGCAAGACCCCAGAAAGGGATTCCCATCAAGGAAGAATACCAGGCAATCCACTCAAAGTATATGGAATTATAGGACATTGTAACAAGGAACCTGGCCGGGGAGTATGCCAGGGGACCTAAGAAGTTGATGAAAGAAGCCCTCGAAATTAAAACACCAGGCACTTGGAAATTAAATACGAACTTTAAAATTGTGGAAAGATACCTGGCAGGGGGGGTATACCAGGAGGTCCAGTAAAGTCGCAGAAAAAACCTACATAAAACATATGGTAGAAAAGTATACCATAGACTTCAGGAAAGCGGACTTTTGAGGCCTGCGAGATTGACAAAGACCTTTGCATGTTGAGACCAAAATACCTGGCCGAGAGGTATACCCAGAGACCTCAAGAGCTCACAGTAGGGTTCCAGATGGCAATGCCATTAAGTGATCCGCCAAGCTACCAAATGGGTTGAAGGGATCCTTATTTGAAATACCTCATCTGAGCAAGGTCCTTTTTTTGTGAACTCTGTGCAAAGAAATCTAAGACGAGCTAAAAGATATGGGATGTATTGTTTGCACAGGAACCTTCTGAGACTGCTATAAAGAACCAAGGAAACTTGTTTGAAAGACATTTCTGGCATACTACCTAAATATCCAGGGGAAGGGAACCAACCTCTAGATCCAAGGGGTTCTCCCTGAAAGAGACTGTTTGTTGGATTTATCTAGTTGCTTAAATTGTGAACACTGTTTGCCCAATCCAAGTCAGAGACATTTTCTTGCACCCATAGTAGTTCATTTCTATTGTGAGGGTCAGATTAGCATGTTTTGGACACGAGAGCAGTTTATACATTTTATGACTTGACACAGACGGATCTTTAGCCTTAGTTTCCTAGGTAGGGCAACTCTTTAGGATAGGGACAGAGGGGCCTTTATCCAACCCTTTTATTTCAATAAAGATGTACGACAATAAAAATATTACAACTTTGTGTCTGCCTCTCATTTCTGACCCCTCACACCACTTACTGCAAAATACACTCTTCATTACTTTCACTACTCGCTCAACCACACGCACTCCATCATACATCCCACTCATCCGTGAGTAACGTAACTACCACTCATCCCCTTTGAATCACTACACTAGATCCAGTACACGATCCACTCAGCATTCTAACACTTTACTGGGAACATCCATTCCAGTAATGCCACTGTTAGGAAGCAATAAATAGTCTCCCATTAGCCTCACTATCAATGCATCTGGTTCATGCTGTGCTGGTAAAGTATAAAAACCTACAAATACTCCAAAGCACTCGATTCACTCTCTACCAGGTTTCTGTAAAAACACCTTGAAAGCAGAAAATGCTCAACACTTCAATCTCCTGCACCCATAACTACATTAAACTACCAAGCAGACTTCTCAACAACGGTTCAGCAGTAAGAAAACAGGCTCAAAACACACAACTTCAAATCCCAACATGAACCAGACTGCCTCTTCACAGAACTGTGTATCGCCCTTCACTGCAACAGCAGATTTGCCAACCTTGTGACAAAGAAGAACAACTTCCTAACTAAGCATAAACTTCACAAGGGTGGTGGTTTTGCCATGATTTAAAAATCACATATCAGAAACTATTCACAGCATAAGAAAATGCACTGCATGTACAACTCTCACCCTAGAACCTCAACCAACCCCACAGCAAGCTATCCACATGCTCTTCTGCTATAGAAGAGCATCAAGTATCAAACCCCAATTTCTTACACCATTCAATCATGTTAGTGGCGAAGGTGAAAAATATCAGTTAAAGTTATGTTAAATTGCCTTGTTCCGCACACCGCTACCATTAGTACGGTCTCGAGGCGCTCTCATGTCTCTGCAAGAGAAAAGGTTTGGTACGTTAGTGGGAGGAGGATACAAATTGTGCGTTTCTGCTTGTATAACCAGGAGCAACTGATGTCTAGTGCGGGTCCGGTTTAGGCGTTTTTGGGTTGTGTACACTGGAGCTTTTGTGTTCGGATGGGCCGCATCCAGTGATTGGGTGGTTGTTTGCAGCAGTTAATTTTGTGATGCATGGGTGGGTTGTTTCAGCGGAGACTAGGTTGATCTTGAGGATCATGTGTGGTATGCTGGAGAGGAGTTAGAAGCGGAAGGTTAGTCATAGGTGGTTTTCATTTCCGTCCCTGTTGAACCGTTGTGAGTGACCACTTTGTGCTGTCATTGGGAGTTGAAAGTTTTCAGTCGTTTTCTGAAGGTGAGATGGTCTTTTTTTAAAATAATTTTTTTAACATGTTTTTTTAAACCAGCGCACATATGAAGCCGGTACAATCAAATCAACGACACAGCTTAAACCCCCATAATGTAAATGAGTAAGTGTAGGCCATGTAACCCCATCCCAATCCCTCCTGTTCCCTCCCCACAATTCAGTCCTCCCCCTGGCCCGACTGATCAGGCGTAGCCGCAGGCAGTTCGCCGCCCAGCGGATGTAAAGCTCGTCCGGCCAGCTGAGTTTTGTAGGTTGAAGCTGGATAGGTTTGATCTAAGTCTAGAAATGGCGCCCATATGTTCGTGTAATGATGTAGAAGGCCGGCTTTGGCTGCCGTGACCTTTTCTGCAATCAATATGTCCCAGACTTTAAGCCACCAAAGGATCATTAAGGGGCCTGCGGCCATCTTCCAGGTGCGAGCCACTGTTATTTTCCCGGCCAGAAGACATTGTGTCAGCAATTTGGCCATCTTTCTGAATCTAGGGTAGACTCCGGCTATTGAGGCCATAGGAGTCGCCATCTGAGTGAGCTGTTTTATTGTGGCGACACATTGCGTCCAAAATTCTTTCACAATCGGGCACGACCACCACATCTTGGATGGCCACACAGGTGCCAGCACTAGGGGTCCAGGTCTCGGTTAAAGCAATGGAGCCGCAGCGGATGGTAGTACCATCGCAGGAGCAGTTTATTACCAATCAGGAGATTGGTAATGCAAAAGGAAGAGGAGTGCGTACTTGACCAAATGTCCATCCAGGTCTGGTCCTCTATAGGGTGTCCTAGACCCACCTCCCACTGCAATAGCTTGTATAGTGTAGAGAGTTTTCCTTGCAGCGACAGTTCCTTAAAGGTAAGTTCAAGAGGGTTGGGGATGCGTAGAGCTGCCTGACAGGTTAGTGGGTGAGAGCACCATTGTCTTAGTTGCAAGTAAGAAAACCTGTCTGAGAATTGAAAGGCTACTTTGCATTGGTCAAAGGAGCGAGGCTGGTCCCCCTCGAAAAGCTGACCCAGGGATTCAAGCCCCCCCCTCAATCCAGTGCTTGAAATTCAATGGGCGGGAGCCTTGCTAGAAGGCTGGGTTGTGAAATATGGGAGAGGAGGGACCCAACCCTCTCGGGATACCCTTGTGCTTCAGAGCCCAGTCCCAGGTTTTGAGAGCATGTTTAGTGGAGGCCAGAGTCCTACTCCAGGTTTGGCGTAGTGGAGGCGGGATAGGTGGGAGAAAGCGTAGAGGGAGCGGCAAGCGAGATTGCTCGATCTCTACCCATTTCAGGCGCCCGGACGCAATGGCCCACGCACGTGTGTGCGCCAAATGTGCAGCCACCCGATATTTCTGCAGGTCGGGGAACCCCAGCCCTCCAAGTTTGGCACTGCCCATCATTACCTTCTAGGGAATCCAAGCCTTCCTACCCTTCCAGATAAACCACAGCATTTTACTCTGAGTGTGTAAGGGGTTGGGGGTGGCAGAATTGTGGTGGGCAGAGGAGCAGGCGTATAGGAATCGTGGGAGGAGATTCATTTTTAGGCTGTTATACGCCCAATGAGGGAGATCTCCTGTGGGAGCCATCAATCGAGATCGGCTTCCAGCTCTCTGAAAAGCAGAGGGAAATTCAGTCGATAGACCTCCCCAGGACTAGCTGGGATCTGGACCCCCAAATCCCTATTTGGGGGTCCAGATTCCAGCTAGTACTGGGGAGGTATAAACTGATAGCTTTCTCACTCCATTGGACTGGGCACAAGGTCTCCAAGACCTCCCGCTCCCCTGGTTCCAGACAGATCCCTAGAGCAACCGATTTCCCGAAATTAATGGTAAAGCCTGCCACACTGCCGAATCTAGAGATCTCAGTGAGGGCTGGCCTTAGCGATTAGCTAATGTCAGTGATGGATAGCATCACATCGTCAGCGTAGAGTGCTATTTTATGCTGGGAAGCGCCGACTTGTAGGCCTTTGATAGTTGGGTTTAGCCGAATTCACTGAGCAAAGGTTTCCATGACAACAGCAAACAGGAGGGGAGATGGGGGGCATCCCTGCCTAGTTCCGGAGGTCAAGGGGATTGGGTCTGATCGAGAGCCATTTACCCTAAGAAGGGTCCTTGGGAACTGATAGTTTGCCAAAACTAGTTTTTGGAAGTGTGGGCCAAAGCAGAAAGCTTCTAAGGTGAGTCGTAGGAAGGCCCAATCCACCTTATCGAACTCTTTGGTCGCGTCTAAAGCCAGCAGTGCGGGCTTCCTCGAGTCTTGTGTTGCGACATCTATCAGGTTCAGGGCTCTACGAATATTGTCCCCAGTTGATCTATGCAGTATAAAGCCTGTCTGGTCTGGGTTTATTATATTGGGTAGCGTTCTAGCCAGGCGAGTTGCCAATATTTTCGAATAGATGTTAGCATCGATATTTAGTAGGGAAATCGGTCGATATGAGCTTGTGTCCCTGGGGTCTATGCCTGGTTTGAGTAAAAGGACTGATTTACTCCTGCATTGAGGGAGTGATAGAGCTCGATTCACCAAAGGAATTAAAAAGACCTGTTAGCTGCTGTGGGTGGTCCCATCCTTAAAAAGAGCTGTTAGTGGGGCTAACAGTTGGGGGTGGAATAACGTATAAAATCTTGTGTACCCATCCGGGCCCGGGGCTCTAGATTTGAGGGATCTGATGGCTGCGTCAACCTCCTCACTTGAAATTGACACGTTGAGACTCTCCCTAACAGACTCCTTGAGGCAAGGAAGTGCAGCACTCCGTAGGTACTCCTGTTGTTCCTCTTGGTCCCGCAATAATGCGGACATCACCTCAGAGAGGTGGCCCGCCGCCAGCTGCAGTTTATCCTGTTCTGTATCCTGGACCTTGCCTTAGGGGTCACAGAGACGCACTATAGTGTTCCTTCTCTTTGCCTTCTCCACCAGTAGCTTGTTTGCCTTGTTATTTCTGGCATAATATCCCTGCCTGGATTTCCCCAAGAGATGCGCCGTGTCCACTGCATAGTGGGCCTCCAGCTTTTCCGTGCCGCTTGCAAGGTTTTTTGGGACTTTGGGGACCAGTCTTTGCGTTCGTGGTCGGCTTCGGCCTTTTGGATCTCTCCCTCAAGATGCAGCAGAGTTTGTGTTTTGCGTTTGTGAAACGCCGCCCCATGTGCGATTAGTTCACCCCATACCACGGCTTTCATGGCATCCCATGTATTTGCTGGGGAGGTTATCCTCGTTCGGGTTTTCTATGAAACAATTCCTGATCACTTTGGCTAAAGTCCCTTAATTGCACGTCATTAAGGATGGGGTCATACAGAATCAATCGTCGTCTGGGAGGCGGATCCGGATCATGAACCCAAAGAGTTAGAGTCACCGGAGCGTGGTCAGACAGTACCCTTGATCTGATCGTTACATCATCTGCGAAGGCCAAAATCTACAGAGAGGCCAACAAGGTCAATCCGGGAGAAATGTATATGGACATATGAATAGAAAGAGAAGTCTCTCTTGCTGGGGTGAAGCACTCTCCACGTATCCACCACCTCTAAGGTACGGAAAAGGTGAAGGAGGCCAGTGACATGTTTAAAGTCTCTGGGGGTCGAGATGTGTGATCTGTCTTGTGTAGGGTCAGGGACCCCATTGAAGTCGTCTCCGATGATAATTTCTCCCTCGACGAATGGGAGCAGGGCTTTGGTTAACGATTTATAGAAGGATTCCTGTCCATCATTAGGAGCATAGATCGAGACGAGGGAATAGAGCTGCCCCAGTATGAGGCATTTGACTGCCACATAGCGGTTATCCAGACACTAAGGTCTCCAGGATCTGGGGTCTCACCCATCTAGCAAAGAGAATCGCTGTACCTCCTTTTTTGGTGCAGCTGGAGGCAAAGTACTGAAGCGGGAAGTGTCTACTGCGAAGACGTGTAAAGTCCCTAGGAAGTAGGTGCGTTTCTTGTAGGAAAACCACTGAGCTTTCCCAGTCCTGTAGTCGCTGCAGAGTGTATTTTCGTTTAGCGGGGGGAGTTCAAACCTCTAACATTCAGTGAGATGACCCTTAGCTTCTGATGTGGAGGTGGTGTCCCCTGGGGATCCAAATCCTCTGGGAGTAGGGTTTGGGCCGAGTTTGACTCAGTCATCAACCAGGGGTTTAAACAGCTATGTCTCATTGTGCGGCTGGGGTTTTAACATCGACCTCCAACGGGAGGCCAAAACATCTGAAACCTGGAAAGATGATTTTTCATTACTGGCATATACCTCGGCCAACGTGGCTGGAACAGGTTGTAGGGTATTGTCCTGTAATCCACTCCATGAGAGTCCTGGTGTCATTCACCTTGGAGTTGGGCATTGGGCCGTGTGAAGCCCGAAAACCACAATTTAGTCCGTGCAAGTTCTGCCGCCATCATTGCTCAGCAGAGGTAATTTGGTAGTATCTCGGGTCCGGAGCGAAGGTCCTTTTGCGTTCCGACCTCTTTGTATCCTCGTCCAATTCTAATTCGACTGTTTCTGCTTGGGGGAGCGAATCCCCCATATCCCCCCCGTGGGATCAGGCGAGGCTGCTCCATTTCCCTCAGGTGTGTCCGGGTGTAAAATGAATGCCACATCTTCCAGGTGCGCCATCATTTGAGGCACTACTTTGTAGGTAAATTGAAGCGCAGTTGGGAATAGCCATCCATGTGTCATATGTTGGTCCCACAGGAAAAGTGTAAGGGGCCCCAAGACTCTTCTTTTCTGTAGCGTCACCATGGCAAGGTCTTGGTAAATTTGAAGAGGGGAGCCCTGAAACGTCATTTCATCTTGGGAACGTCCGATTGCCATGATGGCTTATTTGGTGGAATAGAAATGCACCCGGGTGATCATGTCGGGGGGGGGGGGGGGGGATGGGTGGGGTAGTCCATGTCCATAACTCTGCAGGGCCTAAAACGATCAGTGCGGTCTAGCTTCAGCTGCGTTTTGTCCAGTTGAGGTAGAAGGGACTGGAAGAGGTCGCCCATGTATTCTTCAAGGCTGTGATCTTGGATTGAAGAAACCCCTCGAATCGGCAGGTTGTCTACTAACATTTTTTAAGTCTTCCTGCTTGAATTCTAGGACTTCATATGTGTTGTTCAAAGTCTGAATTGAACGTTTCAGTTCTAGGAGAGTAGTCAAGTGTTCCTGGGCAAGGACTTCAGCTTCCCCCAGTCTCTGTTCTGCCACCACAACCCTTTGCTCCGTTTATTCCATTTTAGTGGTGAGCTCGGTTAGGCAGGACCTGCATACGGGTTTGATGTCCGCCATGAAAGCCAAGATGTCCCCTTTAGTTGCCAGCTGATTTGGGCCCTCGGAGGGAGGTTGGGTATGGATTTCGGGGGTTCCACCTTCTTCCCCTTGTCAGCTGGGAGTAACATGGTAGAAATGTCAGCATTTTTAGTGGGTTTCAGGTTTCTAGACATTTCCGTGGGGTCCTGGTGAGACACAGCTGAAGGTGTTAAGGAACAATGGGATGGAGACCGTTGGGGGCGCCGAGCGGGGGCTGCCTCTGCTCCCAACACCTGTGGGGTGGAGTGCAGAAATATAGAGAGGTTTGGGGGGGACACAAGCAGGATCCGCCCTCCCGATCAGGAACGGATGATAGCTGCTGAGTAGTGAAAGGTTCAACTTCTACCAACGGTGGCGATTACAAGAATATAAGGTGCTTTGCCGTAGGTTCCTGGGCTTGCTCAGAACGAGGGTGACCTGTTGTGTTGGCGGCCAACGTATCCGTAGCTAGGGGCAAAAGGTCATGGCCCTCAGCAATAGGGAAGTTCAAGATGCAGGAATTGCGTGACAGTATGCTGGCACCCTAGTATGATCTTGTCATGGCCAAAGGCCCCAGAACACAAAAACCACACCATCTAGTGATAGGGCAATGGGTCACTTGACTCACTTATGTCCCTTTGAGACCCATAAACCCTTTGGCACCAGGCTCATATAGAGATGTGAACAGGAAGACTATTTCAGTGCAGGAGTGCTTTTATTTTACAAGAACTTTCCAGGAGCTGAAAGCCTTTATTCCAGAGAACATCCTCATGTGCTGACTAATCAAGTGTGGCAGGGTGTGGCAGGCAGGATGATCCTGGTGGGCGTGGCTTCAGAAGCTCAGCTATATAAGCTGCTCCATCCTTAAGGCCGGTGATTCGCGTTACTGTGCACTCGCGTGCAACGTGACGCTCACCGCCGCTTGGACCAGTTTCCTTACCTTTGAAACCAGGCATTGTCCTGCATACTCACCTCCAGGAAACCGGTGCTTCATCTGCAGACTCATCTCCCGACATCCAGTGATCTTGACCCAGACACCGCAGCACCGCACTCCGCATCCACAGACTCGGACCCTGTGAAGAAGAATACAGACAAGGTTAGAACATCCGTCCTAGGGCCGTGCCGCATTTGAACCCCACGCGCCCCCTAGTTAACAATTTACCAGCTACTGTACCGCTGCAGCTTCGTTCCTCATTCCCTCTGGCTGCCGCCTCAAGCTCCGCAGCTTCTGCCGGGCCGGCAACATCACCTGCAAGGGAAGAAAGCAAAAGAGCAAACATCAAAAGTGGAACGGACAGCAATACAAGACAACACACTTTACAATACAACAAAAACAGACGAGGAAAGACAAAGGCAAACAGGAACACTTACCTGAAGTATAGTGGCTTAGTCGCAGATGGACTGGACTACCACATGCAAGGGACCAGTGAAGGAACTCGGTCCAGATCATACAAGTGCCCCTGCCAGAAGCAGCAGGACAGAGTGCTCGCCAAAACTAATCAACAGGAGCAGTCCCGAGCAGCATCACCTATTACAACCAGTCACCACATAAGCGCAGAGGGTGAAGTCGGACCCGAGCGACCTCACCCCCGGAAGGGCTGCAACCGTGCCCCGCAGAGACCAGGTGAGTGTAACAGATCTAGGGGGAGGTGCAGACGAGAAGCGAGTCAAAGGAGAAAAAAATAAACTTAACTTGGGGTCCGGATGGCACAAAAGGGTGCTGTCTTGGGGTGGAGGGGGGAGCCCCTGCCGGTGTAGGTTGTCCAGAGAAGTGGCTGGGCTCAAGAGGATTGCGAGGATGGCCGCCCGGGCCGTCACAATGCTCTGTTCAGAGAGCGGGGGAAACCAGAAGAGCCCTGCTCATGCCACCGTGGAGGAGGGGGCTTCCAGGAAGGAAGGGGAAGATGATGTGCAGGGTGCCTGCGTGAAGAACTCCGGTCCCACCAGCTCTGTGCTAAGGCATGGGTTGCAGAAGCTCCCTATATTAGGAGATTGCCTGCAGAGTCTGGTCCCTCCCGGGGGCACGGTGGGCCTCAGAGTATCTGCTCACATCGCATGTCCGTCCCTCCACTCCACCTCTATCGCCTGATGGAAGGTGCTGGAGAGGGCTGGCGGTCTCTGGTCGCGGCCGGGTAGCAGTCCCCCACCCCACGCCACCCACCTCAGCCATGTACCAAAGCTAGCAGCAGCAGAAGCAGCCCTGTGACATGTTGCCCCACGGTCGCCTCCTCTCCACAGGGGACAGGTGACGGTGACAGAGGAGCCCCTGACCAGGATGGCGGCCGGACTGCTTGGGCCGGTGGGGCATAGATGGAGCCTCAATATCTTCTCCTTTACATGCGTCGGGGGACGGAACAGCGATGGCCTGATCTGCCTGCCGCGGGACAGGGACCCGGTTTAGGTAGAGGCAGATCTAGGGAGGAAGCCTCAGAGGTCTTCAGCGGACCAGGTCCCCGCGATCTGTGTGTTGAGGTCTGTCCACCATTTTTAGAATGCCGCAATGCCGGCCATTCGAAAAAGTCACTGCAAACTCAGGCATGGGAGAGCGTTAGAGGTTCACCTTTCTTCCAGTTGTTTCGCCAGAATTCCAGTCCCAAAATATGTCATTATTATTTCCGGATGACAAGAAGAACAACTTCTTTTCAGGGTATCACGCGGGCTTCATACAGAGGCCATCAGAGGAGCAGCCACATCGATGGCGCACCAGGCCAGGACCCCCCATATGGTCTTCTATCGTCCCGATTTCCTTTGGCATTGCATTCCATAGATCTTCAATTGGGCATGAGAATGTTGTTCCTTCAAATTTCCTTTTTTCGGATGGTTTCATTTTGATTAAGAGTTTATTGCTGGATCATAGTCTCTTCCTGGATGGTAGCTGTTGATTTTGGCTTGGAAGAAGTTGAGTCCTGGTCTGTGTAGTGATTTGTGGGCAAGGAAGAAGGTTTTGAATGTAATTCGTTTTTTTACTGGGAGCCAGTGTAGACTTCTTAACGCTGGTGTGATGCGGTCTCTTCTGTTATACCTCAGGAGTAGCCTTGCTGCAATGTCTGGATGCGCTGGAGTTTTTTTGCTGAGCCATTCTTGCATTGCAAGGTAGAGGCTGGTTGCATAGTTGATTCTTGATAAAACCAGGGAGATGATTACGAGGATCCTGTGTGGGAAGGAGGGATAAGGAATCATCCCTCAGATTAATCTCAGGAGGTAGAAGCATTTCTTTGTAATAGCGTCGACTTGTGGTTCAGTGAGTGCGTTGTCCATTAGTATTCCGAGGTTCTTTACCACATTTTATGCGTCCAGTTTTGTCCCCATGCCAGGTGGATCATCCAGCAGTGATTTGATTGTGGTGTCCTCTGGTGGAGAGATCATTATTTCCATGTGGGACAGGTTTAATTTGAGATCGTTCACTGTCATCAAGCTGTATAGGTCTGCAAGCCACTTTTTGAGGATGCTGCTTGGGTCTTGACTTGTGGTTATCTTGATGATCAGTTGCGTATCGTCAGCGTAGTTGTAGGCGGTCAGTCAGTGTTTCCTAATGATTTCATCAAGGGGGACATATAAAGGCCACAACGAAGGCCATACAAAGGCCTGTTCTTCACCTGTTCCGAGCATTCTGAGCCTGGGCCAGAGACGCTGCCCCTCACTAGCTCCATCCTGAAAGCCATCTGAACAATCTGCCCACAACTATATAACAGCCCAGGGCATCCGTTTCATCCTGCATCTACCATTGATGATCCGTCACAACCATGCACCTGTATATCCAGTTGGCCATGTGAGTAAACTGTCACCCAAACCTAATGCACAATGCCCTACTCTGGACCTAGTCACACTGCATCATGTGCCGCATCTGATTGCGTTGGGCCATATGGTCGCTAATAGACCTCATTTGCCCTGTGTTGTGCCTTAGGGTCGCTAATAGACCTCATTTGCCCTGTGTTGTGCCTTAGGGTCGCTAATAGACCCCATTTGCCCTGTGTTGTGCCTTAGGGTCGCTAATAGACCTCACTTGCCCTGTGTTGTGCCTTAGGGTCGCTAATAGACCTCATTTGCCCTGTGTTGTGCCTTAGGGTCGCTAATAGACCTCACTTGCCCAGTGTTGTGCCTTAGGGTCGCTAATAGACCTCATTTGCCCTATGTTGTGCCTTAGGGTCACTAATAGACCTCATTTGCCCTGTGTTGTGCCTTAGGGTCGCTAATAGACCTCATTTGCCCTGTGTTGTGCCTTGGGGTCCCTAATAGACCTCATTTGCCCTGTGTTGTGCCTTAGGGTCGCTAATAGACCGCATTTGACATGTGTTATGTCCTATGGTCGCTAATAGACCTCATTTGACCTGTGTTGTGCCTAAAAACCTACGGCCCCACCATCAGAGCCAAGCCACCCACAATGGCCACACTTAGAGGCGCCACTCTAACTATGGCTACCCTCCTCCCGCTGCTCCGCGTCCACACAACCACACCACTTTACCCTGACCTACTATCCCCAATAGAATGGATAAACAGATTTGCCCGCCCACCTTCACCATGCATACCCTGTCCCACACCCCTTAGAAATACAAGACTAGGTTCTCGCCTTGTTGTACCCACTACCACATGCCTGAACGCAGCCCCTCCGACCATAACTAGAAACGATAGACTCGGCTATCGTACGAATCTTGTCACAAAATCCACTAGAATGCTCTCCAATTAGACTACTAACCCAAAGCAGCCTACCTCACTTACTGAACTCCCACCCAGTCACAACCCTACTATACCGCACTCGCCACCACACACGAAAACGAACCCTCCACAGACTTCTATCAAGGGAGCCCTCATCAACGCTCGCTCTTTGGTTGCCCACGCGACTGATGTCGCCGACATTATTTCCACTAACCACCTAGACTTTATCGCCATCACGGAGACATGGCTCCACCCAGCAGCCGGTCCCACAATAGCGCTAGCCACTCCAGACAACTACAACATCATCCGAGCTGACAGGAAAAGTGGGATAGGCGGAGGAATAGCAATTATTGCAAAATCCACCCTTAACATTAGAGAAGTAACCAGCACAACCCTACCTTCAGCCGAACAACTATCTGTCAAATTCCCATTATCTGACACACAAACCATCTTGTTCCATATTATATACAGACCCCCAGGACCCCCCTCTACCTTTGAAGAGGATATCTCTCTCCTACTCACTACCAATTTGAAACCGAAATCCCAGATCATTATTCTGGGAGATTTCAACCTGGGACTCAATGACCCCGATGACAACCAAGCCACTTCCCTAAACGACACGATTACTCATCTAGGCTTCACCCAACACATTAACCAACCTACACATACAAAAGGAAGATCCTGGATTGGCTTGCATATGCCAATTGCAACCTTTCACTGACTGACATCACACCCTGTGCTTGGACTGACCATCATCTCATTACCTTCTCCTTACCCAGATCCCTACCATCTATTACACAACTCACAAAGTTACCTCAAATAATCTCCAGAAACAACCGTAACATCACTATAGAGAACCTCGAACCTCTTCTCGCGCCTATCAGTAAAGCTAATCTACCCACACAAAAAAACAACCCAGCAACCTCAGTAGACCGATATAACAATACTTTAGAACTAGCCCGCATCCAGATAGCTCCTCTCAAACAACGAAAAGCCAAACCTATTGCCCATTCCAACAAATGGTTCTCAGCAGAATTAAAAGCTCTCCGTAATATTAAAAGAACTGCAGAAACTAGCTGGAGAAAAGCCCCTTCTCTCTCCACTAAAGACAAATTTGCTACAGCTGCCTCCTCCTACAAATCCGCCATTCTAAATGCTAAGAAAGAGACCTACAACTTGAGAATACAAAATGCCAAATCTGGCACCAAAGAACTCTTCTCTCTACTAAGAGAACTTGAATCACCACTGCCCCCCACAGAGGACTGCATCAAAGACAAGGCCTGGTGTAACAATATCCAGCTCGCCCTCGCCAACAAAATTGCCCTCCTACAAACCAAGATAGAAGCAGAAAAAGCTAGCCTTGCCTCTAAACAGAACCCCAGCAGCAAAATTGACCACACCACCCCTATCTGCCCATCTTTCCACTTCTCACCAGTCACAGAAGAGGAAGTAATCAAGATAATCGCCAGCCTCAAACCATCCAACTGCAAAGGTGACATTTGCCCAGCATCCGTCATCAAAGATGGAGCTAATGAGTTAGCCCCTCTCATCACCTCTATGATCAACTCCTCCTTCAAAAACTTAGTGGTCCCCAACAACCTTAAAGAAGCGTGGGTCCTACCCCTGCTCAAAAAACCTAACCTAGATCCCAACATCCCCACAAATAATAGGCCCATCACTACAGTCCCATTTCTTCTCAAAATCCTGGACAGGGTAGCCTATCTCCAAATACAACAACATTTGGAAGAAAACAACCTCCTGGGCTTGCGACAATCCGGCTTCAGACCAAGGCACGGGACAAACTGCCCTCTTGGATCTAAAAATCCAAATGGATGACGCCAAAGACAAGGGCAAATTGGCCATCTTGCTCTTGTTGGATCTCTCTGCTGCCTTTGATCTGGTTGACCACCAGATCCTCACTCAACACCTCTCCTCGGCTGCTGCATTCTCTCAGAATGCCACTAAGTGGATCCAGTCATTTCTGTCTGACAGGACGACTAGAGTCTTCGCCCCCACTGCAGCTGCGGACCCTATCCCAATCACATGTGGAGTGCCACAAGGCTCCTGCATCTCTCCTACACTTTACATCTTCACGAAGCTCCTATTTGACCGTCTTGACGATCTGGGTGTCAGCTACACTAATTATGCTGACGACACCCAGGTCCTCATCACGCTCACTGGTAGCTATGAGGAAGATGTTGCAAAGCTTAATGATATCTACTTAGAAATCCAAGCCTGGATGGCCATACACAGTCTTTACCTTAACGACGATAAGACAGAACTGCTTATCGTAGGCTCCCAGGCTCGCCTCAACAAACTGGACCAAAGGTACCATTCCTTTACTATTGATGGCAACATCATAAAAGTCTCTAAAGAGGTTAAAACCCTAGGTGTATACCTCGATTCTACCCTATCACTAAAGAAACAAATAAACTACCATCTCAGCTACCTCATACACCAATAAATTGATCAATGCCTGCAGGCCTTTTCTTTCCACCTCCAGCTGCCTTACCCCATCTAGAGCGCTGATATTGTCTAAATTAGACTACTGCAACACACTCTACTTAGGCACTACCACTAAAAACTTGAATAGACTCCAGATCCTGCAAAATAATGCACTAAGATGTGCCCTCAACCTTCCGCGCAAGGCGCACATATCTACGGCTAGAAAAGAAGTCCACTGGCTCCCGATCCGTGACAGAATTAAGTTAAGAACACTGGTCATCACCCACAAGTGCCTATCACACACTGCCCCACAGTACCTTTCTGACAAATTCTCTAGACACTGCCCCATTAGACCCACCAGAACACCCTACCTACACCAACTAAAGATCCCGAATTACAACCTAAAAACAGCAGGGGGCTCCAGTTTTCCAGTGCTCGCAGCACAATGTTGGAACACCCTCCCCACTACAATTAGATCGGAAGCTGCTTTTTGGCCATTCAGAGCCATGGTAAAATCATGGCTACTAGCCTAAACACCCAGATTCGCCCCGTTATGACCTGCTAGCCGCCGCTCTTCACCTGTAGTAATGTTTACTCGACCTACAGCATAGCAAGGACCAACCTGTAACCCGGTCCGCACTAGCCACTGTAACTTTCTCTTCATTGCATATTCTCTGTATATACATCTCTTCTTTTTTTGGTATATTCTACTCGTGTATGTAAACACTCAGAGCCTGGACTAATGTACGCTCTGTCTGCTGTAATACGATTGTAATACGATGTTCGTGCAACGATATGTAACCCTGCTGCACACATGATTATGCGCCCAGTTACCTGAGGGTTCGGATGCGCTTTATAAATAACCAAACTAAACTAAACTAAAAGGAGCGGGGAGAGGCTGGATCCTTGAGGCACTCTGCAGGAGATGTTTTTGGTGGTTCATTTAAAGGGCAGTCGGTAGGTTCTTTCTGTTCGATTTGTGAGGAAGGATTTTAGCTATTTTAAGGGGCAGTCTTTTATGGTGGAGTATAATGGGTAATTTATCCTTCCAACTTTATCACCTCTACCTGCGTAAAATAACCCACAGTGCTGGAACTACAGCTCATATTACAAACTAAAAGCACACCCTCAACTATTGATCAACAGTCTGCACTAGACGTTTCTTCCAGGTACTGTTTACGGTGCCATAAACCTAAGGAGCATCCATTCGCCCGAACCCTAAATGACAAAACAATTGCATACAATGCACCTAACCAGATGCCAACAAATGCTACTGACCTTTTTTCCCCCTAAATCAGCTCTGCCAATAAAATCTTACCAATTTAACAGTACCTTGTAAGGGTTCGGTAGGAGCAGACTGGCATGGGTGGCATGAGGATTGCTATAAACTTGTATTTGTTTGAGAAAATAAAGAGAAATCCTAACTTCCCCATCTCTAAGAGGGGTTTCCCTGCCTCAACTAAAATACCAAGGTTGTCAATAGAATGTCCGTATAGATCCATAATCCACCGTCCTGTGTCAAAACCCTACTTCTCTCCTACACTTGAAACTAAACTAGAGATAAAGTATATGTTCTTGGTCCAGAGGAATGACCCCCTTCTTCTGGACTGGCGATAAAACGTCCTTTTCAGATTCGGTTTCAGGGGAGTGGCTCCCATCCCCAGCTCAAAACCACTCTCCAAGACAATAAAAGTAAAGTTCAAACACTTCTCTTGGCAGCTACAGAGTCATACAGTCTCGACATGTTTCAGTTCATGTGTCAATAGTACAGAACTTTCTTCAGGAGTGGTGTGCAATTGTATTTCCTATAGTCAACCATTGGGAACAGGCCCTTCAACGGACCTGTCATGAGATAAAAACAGAGGATCTGGTCAGCCATAAGTGCTGTGAGTATCTCGAAAAAAGAACCAAAATATGGTTCATTAACCAAACAACAAGGGTGCCAAAGTTACCTTGAGTCGGTTCGTGTGGGGGCGGACAAATCAGCAAGGATTCGTCGAAGTATAAGCGCAGTGATCCTTAGGTGTAACTACACCAAAGCACAATAAATGGCTTTAACATCGCTAGCACGGTTAGGGCAAACCTGGACAATCACCCATTAAAGTTAGGAGTCTAACCATATACGAAAAGGTAACCCACCTTAAAAAACAGAAATGACACCACCACAAAAGGTATATGGTAGTGGGTTGGCTAGGAACGACACCTGCAGTTGCATCTATTGTGGAGATGCTCGTGGTCGGCAGAGAGAAGGCGTTACCTGCAAGGGTAACAGCAACAACTATCAATGCGGTCGATTTCACAACGTGCATGCAGTGAAACAAAAGTGGAGTAATCCTGCATCCACCAGAAGGGCTAAAAGTAGCGTGCACGGAGCCGGTGAAAAGGGGACAGTGTGGAGAGAATAACGTGAAGGTGAAAGGATCTTAAAAGCCACCCCACCTTGCGAGTGTCCAAATCGTGCGTGCACATCAGTTCTAATAGCAAAAGTGTGACAAGTGCCAGGTAGAGCTCGGCCGTGCAAGTTTGGATTAGCAGGGTACCAGGAAAAGGTACCTTGAAGCACTCTAAAGTGGTGCGGGAGCCTGTATGCCGGTCTCGAGGGTGCTGTACGCAGCGAGCTGCAAACGCGCTGTGAACAAAGGCATATTTCAGCGTTCTTTACTTAATAGATTGTGATCAAATAAACCAGAAAAGAAAGCTGTCTGAAGCGGCGGGGGCACATACCTGAAGGGGGGCTGCACACAGAAATGAATAACACGTTGTGCTGCACCGAGTCACTGTGGATGTGAAGAAGGAAAACCGTGAGCGCGTACAGCCAGGGATATCCAAAAGCGCCATCCACAGTCTGTTGCTAGGAGACATGTGACTCCTAAGTCCCTCGTCAGTGTTCCCTTGGACGGGACTAGGAATCGGGAGGTAAAAAGTGGCGGCCATCATAACATGGACTACACTCATGGGAATAAACCCTCTGCCCTTGCGGGCTAGGACCTCGCTACACGAGGCGATGATCCTTGCAATTATAAGATCATCCAAGGTAAGATCGTAAACAACAAGAGTTACGAAATGGTCAGAGAAGTGACAAACACCAGATGCTTACATGTGAGGTATGATTGTATGGGCAGGGAGTGAAGGTGGAGAGGTTGATAGCCAGCTCGACACCCCTTGCCTGCCACATAGTGGCGCGTCTGCGGGCCCAGATCAGAAAAGGGGAGCTCTATATATCTATATCCACAGCCCACAAATATCGAGTAGAAAAAATAATAAATGAATACATCAATAGAACGACGGACCCTGCATATTGCCGCATGGTCAGAAACGGGACAGCAACGCTAGGAGTACGGGGGACCGATGTCAATACTAAACAATAGTAACATTGTGTCTAGAGGAGTCCGTACATTCTGAAAGGTACACCATCTGAAATCAACAGTTGGGTATATGCATCTGTCGTACAAGGTGTATCACAAAAGTTAACATGTATACATTAGTCACAAACTAAAAATACAGTAGTAGAGAAAAGCCTGATAGGTCAAAGTGTAACTAGACGACAATGAGTAATAAAACCCCCCAAACACTATAATTATGCTGTCTCCGTAGTTGTATAAGGAGAGAGAAAGTGCGCAGTTGTATCTGCACGGACATCAGGAGAGACAGGAGTAAATGAGATTAAACCAAAAATGTGGTGTTTAGTTAAGTTTGTGCCACTCAATCGAGTCATTTAGACCGTTATCACTCCCGATTCTGAAAATCATTTCCTGTTCAAGTTTAAGTAGTTTTCTATCAGGGTTAGTATTCTTGCCACGTGCAACTATTTGTAGAATTGTCCACGTAAAATCTTTGTGCCCGTGATTGAATTCCATAAAGTGTTAAACCATTGGGGTATTTTCAGTTTTATTTTTAATTCCTCTTCTGTGTTCAAAAATTCGTCTTTTGGCCATTCTGTTCGTCATCCCCAAATATGGAAGCCCACATTTGCAACGGATGAGGTATACATATACATAAGTTGTGTTGCAGTCGGTCATGTTTTTTTGTACCCACGGTTTGGAAGTTCCTATATCGACTTCCGTAGTCTTCGTGGTAGGTTTACAAATCCCACAATGTCCGCAGGGTTGGTGCCCCATGATTGGGTTCAACCCCCATAGGCTGGCGATACTGGGCACTATTTTAAGTCCTTCATCACTTCATATCTGACGTAGCCATGAACTAGAATGCTCACTCAGGTCACACAAAGCATTCTTCATGGCTCTGCAGCTCCTCCTCGTCACAGACGGTATCTGGTATACTCCCATTAAGTCATCCCTAATATTCTTGTCTCAGTAGCTCTGAGTGTCATAGATTTACAAAGGTATATGGGAACACTGCGTTAAGGGCTAGGATCTAGGGTATATGGAGGTGTGTAGAGTGTTGGGTGAGGATGTCATACCACGTTCTCCCAAGATGTTCTCCCTTGTCCCCCCAGAGGGAATGTCTCTTCCCAGGAGATCCTCCCAGTGAGTACCAATCCCAGGGGGACTATCGAATAGCGGCCTAACCACCCTGGCCTCATGGGAAGGGGCTTGCTCTTGGGGAGAAGTGACAACATCTCAGGATTCGTCACAGCCCTTTCAAAGAACCCGCAGTACATACATGCAACAATACCATCAATCACAGAAGATATTGCTTCTCCTCTCTTCAATGCTCCAGGTAACAAAATAAAACGAAATAACAATCGCTGTTAATGGGCTGCCTCGGTGCCAAACAACCTGTAACCAAGATTCTAATGAAACATGCCATCAGAAATTTCATTCTCACCTCCATGCCAAGGATCTTTGACTCACTAGTCTGGAAAGACAAGTATGCTAGTGTCTCTAGATTACAACGTACCACCATAGCAACAAGGTCTTGCTTTGTCGCATCTCGGAAGTGGCTACAGTCAGAGGTTCCTCTGTAACGCTCACCTGATTCCCGTAGAGGCGCCGGTCTTGACTGGGCGTATACCGTATCTGCAAAGGTGATGTGTAACACACGGCTGGCTCTTTGGGCTGGACCTCTGTGCACTGTATGTCTGACTTGAAGGGTAAGATGTCTGCAGATAGAAAATATGGTATTAAGGAACTGGGTTATTGAATGTCTCTCACTTCTTCCCTTTCTCTTCTCCTGTAGAACCCCAAAGGTTAACGCTCTCACCTTAGGTAAGTGAACGCCGGGCTCTCCATCTGCCTCGGGGCAGGGTGCTGTAACCAGTTTCTTCACTGGATAAGGGGAGCAGGCCTCTTGACTTCAGAGGAATGCTGTCCGTCGTTTACTGCACGAACTGTAAGTTTCGAGTAATTCTAATGTCTTTAAAGTCTTTAGTAATGATGTTTTCTTGTTTTGCAGGGTTCCGGCGATGGCGGATGACGGGCTGAAGTGAGTTGAAGATGGAGCCCGTGTGATGAATAGAAGCGCCTGGAAGCATGTAAGTAAGCGCTTGTTGCCTGCTTCACGATGCGCTCTAACTGTCTTTTTATTTTGCAGGTACAAGTTCGGAGCGGCTGCAGGGTGCCGGAATACCCACTGGGTTAGATGTGGAAAGGAGTAATGGCACGTGAGTATTAAAGTTCCCCAATGTCTTTAAACGCACCTTGTTTTGTCTTTCAGATGCGGGATGCAGCGCCGAAGGCCTCCGGAGCGTGCGAAGAGTTGGTAAGCTTTTGTCTTTCAGATGCCGGAATGCAGTGTGAAGACCTCCGGAGCGCACGAAGAGTAGGTAAGCCTTTGTCTTTCAGATGCCGGAATGCAGCGCGAGGCGTTGGTGACAGCTGATGGACCAGGTAAGTGAAGAGCTGTCACTGAAGACCGTAATGCTAACCTGTTCTTTCTTGTCTTTATAGGTGTTGCTGAAGACTGGATTCAGGATGGTAAGCCTTTTTCCTTAGGCCCAGGATCAGATGCAGAAGACACGATGAGCGTTCTGCTGCAGAGGATGCAGAAGAACGCAAAGCAAGATTCATCCATCGGGTGTGGTTTAAATAGCCTCCTGTAGTGCTTAGGTGTCTCCTTCCACAGCCACGCCTAGGTAAGAAAAGAGTTCCTGCTTTCCAGAAAAGTTCCAGTGTTCTGAATCTAGGGAGTGGCTCCTGCCCCACCCAACAGGAAAAGTAGTTCCAAACAGAAGAGGATCAGAGGCTCAACTGGCAGGCAAGTAAGCAGCATGGTCTGCTGCAGGTAAGTCCACCCAAGCATTATGAGCCCGGCGCTTCCAGCGCTGGGACTGGGCATATTTATGAGCCTGGTGCCACTGGCGCCAGGACTGGGTCCAAAAGGTCCCAATTGGGACTGGTTGGCACTCGGAACCTGGGTTATGGATCTGCTTCCAAGGAAGTTGGGAAAACCCTGACCTTTTGGAAGCAGAGATCATGACACCTCCTACCCCAGTTTCAAGTAATTCTTATCTGGGCATTTTCAATTACTCAGACTGGGCCCATTACATCAAACCACGCCAGGTCTTTGTGCGGACTGATAAAATGATCTCCCACGTCACCTCTATTCAATACCCACTATTGCTTCCTCCCATAGATAATAAGTACCACAACCTACCTCTACCACTTGAAGACACCAAACGCTAAACAACAAAACCAAAACAATGCCATAGTAAATTATCTGTGTCAAGAGTCTTCTGAATGAGCCACCCTGCTCTTCCTTAATTCAAATATTGACACTTACCTTGGAACAGAAGACGACAACAAGCACCATGATTAAATGCCTAGGAATAATCCTGAACCTAGAAAGGACTGCTTCTTACGCATCCCCCCTTGCATAACCACGTACTATAATATTATATTAACTCATTCAACACGCTCCAGTTAAATTCTTGTTGCAGCCACTGCTCATCACTGGTTCTTGATTCTATGTGTGTGTGAGCTGAGGTGAAGGGCAGAATGATTGCCCTCCATTTCTACTTATTAGCGGTGCAGCAAATGGAAAGCAGCGTATTGAAGTGTGTTAATGTATACATAAAAAGTATCTAAAACAGAACTGTGGGAACAGTAGCTCTTCTGGAGTGGATGCTCTACATAAATGTTTGATGAGGTCACAGGAAAAGGCTGACAGAATATTGTTACAGATCTAATTTTCAGAGACCATCATTTAGTTTTCATCCAAGGCTGAAGTGAGCATCCATGCTTCTGAACTAAGATCAGAAGAGCTGCAGCTGGAATTAGATGGGACTTATCGCCTAGTCCACCCCCCTTCCTGTGTTTCCAGCATCTTGGGTTCTCCACACCCAGCTTTGGAAAAAAGCAATGCAACAGTTGTAGTAAGATTATCTCCATGTGACAAGGGAGTAAGAAGTGTGTTTGCTCTTCTGGGACGTTGTACATTGTTTTAATGCAGACAGATAAACCATAACAATCAGACTTGTGGAAGGCATCAAAGCATGACTACACTGAGCCAAAGACATATGGCCATCACTAGAACATGCCACACAAAAAGGGTGTGAGATTATCACTGCGTACAGAAGATCAGTCACCTGGCCCACCCTTTTCGAATAATCCTGATTGTGTCTGTGCCCATTTGCTTTTCACATAGTCTTTTGGTGAATTAGGCAGTAGGCTTGACAGTCTCTAGAGTTTCTGTGGGAGAAATGTAATTAACCTCCAGTCAGTAAAAGCTGACATGCTTCAAGGCTCTGCATAAGCCCATCAGGTCCATCACAATGGTACACACTATTGTTACTAAACCTATTTAGCGCTCATGAGATGTCCTCATGTAAATATCTTCTACTTCAGATACTTTCCAATTTGTCAAACTAATTTCTACAATCCACATCTATGACCTAGATTGGCTGACCAGACAAGTATTCAAGCTATCATTAACACACGGGGGAATGGGTATCCAATAGGACGACTTGCAGACAAGCATCTGACCTTTGTAGGACAAGGCCGTTAATACTTCACGTGACGGTATCCGTACATTTTCAGTTTTTATTAAGATGAAACATAAAACAAATTCAATTGGGGTGTTGACAGGAGTGGTCCCTCACCACTGAAGGGGTCTTGCCACCCCCCTAAACCAGGATCCCTTCTCCCAAATGACGTAACGTAGTGTTGGTTCACTATGGACAGGGAGCCCATGATTAATCAAAGACAGGAACTTGCAGACTTCCGACCAGGACACACATGTTTCATTCTATTTTCAGGGTCTATTTCAATAAGTAAAATCATGAAGGAATCTGCTATCTCACAGAGGAAGTGCCACCCTTCGGCATTTGGGAAAGAAGTTCATTCTCTGCCATGTTGGCAAGTAGCCTGTCAGGAAGGGAAGGAGCAGGGAGTGCTCAAGATTTGTTGCCTCTCTTTTTGATTGCTGTTATTCCAGAAGAGAAATCTGGCCATGTGTAAAGGCTTAATGAAGATAGTGAAGTGTGTGCCACTCCCGAGCCTTAATCTATTAATAGCCAGTACAAATACAATATCATTGTGTGTGGGTGGCTTTCAAGTCTATGCCCCATGGACTGACCACATAGTGCTGCAGAGTAGCTTCAGCCTTAGCCAGACCTGATCAGCCAGTTTCAACACTATTATCTCAAAGTCACTGAGTTGATGACAATTTCAGTATTTGTAACTTTAAAACACATTGTTCAAATGAGACATTTCACTCCGCAACATGGCAATACGGCATGTCATTTTTCTAATGATATGGCTATGCCCACCAAATTCATGTCAGTACAGTAGGCAACAAATAAAAGAGGAGGGAGCAAATCGTAAACTCTGAACTGTCACTAAAGATCAGTGAGGAACATTGCTGACATCCATTTGTGGAAGACCACAAACAGGGCATCGAACAAGGCTGCTCCATGCCAGTGTAGGAGGATGGGTAGAGGAATGACATGGAAATCAGAGAAAGAAATGTGATGTTATGTTGTTGTTAATCCATACATAGGCTGGCATAAGTATCAACATTTTCTTGGCAAGGTTTTCTTTTTTACTGATACAGCCATGATGCCTCTAACCCACAAGATGATGTCAAGACATCCAGTAACGCCTTAGTGAACCAGACCTAGTCGCTTCCATAAAGAGCACTGACTGCCTCTACATTATGTTTATGTCTATACATTTATAACACGCCAAAGCCCATACGCATGCAGACACGCAGCTAAATGACAAATAAAGCAGATACCAGAGGCTACTGTGAGAAACCAGAGGGTGTCTCAACCGCTAGTCCCTGGGGATCTCTCGTGGGCAGGGCATGGCCGTTGCCTTTGGATCCAGACCCTAGGAGTGGACCAGTGCAGGAGGATCACCTTAGTGAGGGGTCTTCTGGGAGTGGAGTTGATGCAGCCAATGGTGAGACGTGGTATTCCCCCTTTTTTGTTCATCTATTCCATCCTGTTTTTAAGATTCTCGGAGGTCCCAGAGGCCCCCCCTCCACCCCACCCTGGTCCCCCTTTTTACACAAACACTGGGCAGAGGCAAAGTCAGGCTCTTGACTTTAAGTGCATACACCTGATACCAATTAGCTCTCCTAACACGGATAAAAGGCAGAACCTAGAGAGACACTCTGAGCAAGGCGGAACACGAGCACAAGCAGAACTTTCGGAACAAAGGCAAACCTATTGGAGCAGAGCGACGGACCAAGAGGCAAGAGCAGCGGGTCAAAAACCCCAAGAGTTCCCTACTGGAGGTCATTGCCGCCAACACACCGTGAAAAACATGTGGAGAAGGCCAGATCCCATATCAGAAGGCTGCATTGTCTTTCAAGGATGCCAGCGACCCTCCCGGGTAAACGGAAGAGTTGGGGAGGCCAGGCCTAGCATGTGGTACTAATGTTGACTCGTGAATGGGAAATCGTAAAACCAAGAAAGAAACGTACACAGCCGGTGAGTTGGCAAGCAACCTGAGAGACCGGTGTGTGTTAAAGAAAGTTTGAAGTGCCAACATTATATCGCAAGTGAAGGCTGCACGTGTGTGGATAAGACACAAAGAAAGGGAGACCTGTGATAGGACTTTGAAATAAGGACAGCTGTGAAATCAGCCATACTGAGTAACTGAGTGATCCAGCGAAGGAAGTAGGCCACTCGAAAGTTTCTGTGAAAGGTACCTGATAAAGGGAATGAACTGCAAAACCGAAGTAAGCCAAATTAACTCCTACAGAAGGGAAGAGTGAAAGTTGAACCTTGAACTTTTAGTCAAAGTGGTCCTTCGGAAGTCTGTAAAGAAAGCCACGCACATTTGAAAGTCTTCGACATCCGAAAGCGGTCTGAGCCAGACAGAGGGAGACCCCAAGTGTAATAAGCTTGTGGAAGGAAGTCCCCTTGTAAGTTTTGTTGAGCTTTGTTCTGAAGAGGTCTGAGCCGGATAGAGGGGGGCCTACGTAAACCTTTGTTGAAACATTATTGGGAAGTAGAAAGAGACTAACGTTGAAGGCCAGGTGGGCCTCGATGCACGTTTTGGAAATGTTTAATGTGTTGAAAACCTGAGCCAGAGTGTGCCATCCTGCCTACAGTGACTGCCTTTCTCTGTGTGGTCTAAAATGGGAAGGAGAGCTGGTTCAGCCACATTTATTATTTTCAACACTGATTTTTCCTTTGCAACCATTTTCCTTTATACACTTTTTGTACAGGAGCTAGGGCAGGCATTAGGTTTTTGATAGCATAGACCACTTTGATTTGACTGACTCCACTAGGACTGTTATGTTCATTGTTTGATGGCAGAGACTACTCCCATCTTAGTTATAGGGCAGAGTAGGAGTTTTTCCAACCCCAGAAACTTCAATAAAAGGTATTTTTTTATTACTTGGTTCAATTGTGATTAATAACAATTTTTACAAGACTATTTCCAAAGAGACGTTTAATTTGGCGATAGAAATGAGCTGATCCAGATCTTGTGCCACTTCCCTTAATTAGCTTCTTACTCTTCACTAGGTGCAGAAGGTCGACTACAAAGAAGTCCAAGGCTTTCAAAGAAGCCTACTACAGAGATTATCCAGGTGGGCTTTTCCCCCCTCATCAGCCGGCTCCAACATTCATCTTCATCATAGCACGAACGTTTGTTGAAAAAAATGGCCTAAGTGAAGAGAACGTTTAGCAACAACCCCTTGACAGCTTAGTAAAAGATGTTTGATTGTTTTGGTAATTTATGGTTGTAAACAATACTGACATGAGTTTGAGTCAGATTGTTTCCTTCCAGCCAGAACTTCCTTTGTGTGTAAAATGTTAAGGTGGATTCTCAAAAAACTTTCAGAGTTTCCTGTCCGGGAATTTTGCCATACAAGTTCTTGTTGCATTGACTTTCGCCATGTTTACAGGAAGATCTGATGCCAACTTCGAGGAACTTGCTTCTTCCAGAGTTTGGATCCAATCTCTTTCCATTATGCGTTTATTTTCTTCTTCTGGATTGGTGATGAACTTGTGTAGCTATTGCGTCAGTGTCATACCTGTGATAGCATGCCTCCCCTACAGCACACACAAGAGGACTTCCAAACTAAAAATAAAAACAGAACCTACAAAGCATTGGTTAGGGGAACCCCCTAAACAATTTAGAACAGGCAGGATTAGCTTAATTTAAACAAATGTCATGAGTGCCTTCTTAAATAGCTCCAAGGAATGTTTCTCTCTCAGATCTAATTGGAGACTTTACCAACGATAAATTGACGCAGAGTCAAAGGCCAGTCAGCCCGCTCTTTCTAATTTGACCCGAGGACAGCGGTTTATTGTTACTAAAGAGGAGAGTATGAGCGCAAGATTTAGGGTCAATCTCGATTTGAAGTATGGTGGACCTTTCCCAAGCACACACTTATGGGCAAGAGTAGGCACCCTAAATGGCAGATTCTCTCTCTCTCTCTCTCTCTCTCTCTCTCTCTCTCTCTCTCTCTCTCTCTCTCTCTCTCTGGTAACCAATGTAAAGCATGTTGAGCTTCTGTAAAATGATCTCGAAGCCTAATGTGATGCACTATTCTAACTGCAGTGGAGCTTTGTTAGATTGCCTTGTGAGTAGTCAAACAACTGACTGCCACAATAGTCAATATCCGTTCCCACAATGGCACGAGTGAGACCAGCACAATTCTCTTTTGACAAAACAGGTTGACTACTACATAGTAGTTTCAGAAAGTAGGAAGTGGTAGAGAAAACATTTATGTTAGGCTTCATTGTGAGAGGTATACATTCCCAGTGTTTTCAGTTTTGCAGCTACGGGAATAACACAGCTAGAAATAGTAAATCCACACAAATCAGGTGAGAGCTTCCCTAGTGTCTGTTGAGTACCATCAATAAGTAGTTCACCCCAAGAGCATTAAGAGCATCAAAAAGAGGTTTCGCAAATACATTATATAGAGTGGGTGAACGACAGGACCCTGCAGCACTCCACAAACCAAATCAACAGGGGGGCTTATTGCTGACTCACTGAAAACTCTTGCTGTGATAACAGATAGAAAAAGGAAAACCAAAGTTTAAGCTTTTGGGGAAAAAAATTATAGTGTATGACAAACTGTCCATCAGTACATCATAACAAATCATGCCAAATACTGCTGACAAATCAAGTAGCATCAACAGGGCCACTCCACCAATGTCCATAATCTGCAGCATATGAGACTTAAGGTCTAACAAGGCAGTCTGTCCTGTGAGTAGCCCTAAAACTCGACCGTCTAATGCCAAACAGACTATGATCCTCTAGGTATGACTGCATTTGCAGATAGGCTACTCTGTCGACAATCTTTAGAAGAAAGGGTACATTGTTTATCGATGGTAGTTAGTCGCCACCTTAACAGTCTAACGAGGGCTTCTTAAGCAAAGGTGTTATCCACACTTGCTTAATATTAGATGGCACAAGAGCAGTATTGAAGGAGAAATTGATAAATGTTGTGAGCACAGATCAAACCAGGTACGCACTCCTTCACTATAGTAGTCGGACAAAGATCGCCTTTGCATTGTGTAGGTTTAAGGGAATGACCAATAGTTGCAACCTCTGTTTCTGTGACATTCACAAATTTAAATGGCGGGATAAGACAGACATGATGATCTGATCGTAGGATGGATGCAAAAAGGTGGCTTGTTTTTTGGCAATCAATTGCTAAAGGGCTAAAACCGTGTTCATTAGTGCCTTCTGTACGGAAGGCATGGTATCAACAGTAAGACAGACAAGTGACCACAGTTCAAGGGAATTTATTGGACTTCAAAAGGGGTTTGAAAAATGCCCATCAAATCCCAAATCTACTAATGGGAGCAAGCTACAACCATACAATAATAACCCTGTCCTGGTGGTGTCTTGTCAAAATAAAAGGGCTTATTCTAATAGGCCTATTGCCAATCCTTACCTCCAGATACAAATAGTGTGGGGAAACAATGTTATGCAAAAAGAAAGAAGTGTTCAAGAAATACGTCAGGATCTTCAGGCCGTTGGCCTCTCTTCCCCATGTTTTCAGCACGGGACAAGGCGGTACACTCAAGCTTAGCACAGTCTCTGACTTCTCTAGCACGAGGGTGCAGTTCAAACATTAGCATCAGGGCCTTCTGTGGCCAAGTCTCTTTGCCTTTCAAAGTCTCTTCTTTCAGCGGGCCTGATGCAACAAACAATATGTTATTTTCCTGTTAGTAAGTCACATGTACTAAATTTCTCATGTGATTCACTAATCACCTCAAATCCCCTTTCGACACAATGTTCAACTTTTCAGGTGCATTCCTGTGCGCCACGGATGTCCCTCTGCCGGGCTCAGATCCACTTCAATTCAATGTTCTCAATTTCACGGGTGACTCTGTTCACCCCAGTACCCGTCTCTGCCGGGCTCAGATCCGTTTCAACAGAGTGTTCAATTAGTCTCCCTCCGCCGGGCTCAGACCAACTTTATCTATGTTGTCATCAACTTGCTTGACAAAATCAACATCAAAAATTTACGATTGTGCACAGGATTTAGCTGAACCCATTGCAGGGCCACTTCGATGTATAGTTTTTTTGCCAATCTTTCACCTTTCTTAACTCTCAGTTGGATACCCCACAGAGACTTTCGAATGAGCATCCATGCATGCCAGACCACTCTGTCAAGGGCATCGTCTGTTGGTTTCAAAGTGCAATCACTCATCTGTTGTTCACTTTTACTCGTGTTGGTTATCACATGCGTTCCACACACCATTCACTTCAGCGTTCACTAAACAATGCTGCTGCTTGCAACCTTGGCTTCAATACAGACCGGTCAAGTATCAGTCTCCCCGACTCACTGTCTATACTGACTTCACTGGTGGCACGTTGTTGTAGGAGCCAAGGACAGCACCACTGCGGCAAGCAATTCTCCCTGCCTTAACTATCGAGGTGTGAGGGCCCCTTGTACCTCCAACACACGATACACGATTCTTCAGCCTTTCTTCCTGGTCTTACGGTTTCTATTCATGAAGGTTCATGAAAGTAGCGGTTCCTCATCAAGAAGGTCAAGCACACTTTCCTCCTTGCGATCCCCTTCTCTTTTGGAGTCTTTCACCTTGTATTAAACTGCCATCTTGGAACTGCTGCTTCCTCGTGTGTTTTGCCTTGCTCAGAGTGTGCTCTAGTGCTCCGGCTTTTATTCGCCTGGGGAAGTGTAATGAAGTCAAGTGTGTGATGGTCAGTAATTGTCTGACCCCGTCAGTCCCAACTATATTGGGACATGTCAGGTATACGGCTCGGGTGTTAGTCCGTCTTCTCTCATAGCGAGCTGTCTGTGAGAAAGTTGTGAAAGAGGGTGTGGGGACAGGGGGATGAGTTCCTAAATATCCTACATGGTAGGAGGGTGTAAAGGTATTTCAGGGAAGGGAATACTGTGTCTCGCCATCCTTTGTCCCACTCCCGAAACCCCCCCCCACCCAGGTTATCCTCCCGCACTAGTCCACCCCCAGGAACTGGATCCAAAAGCAATGGCCGTGTCCTGGCCACCTGGATGGTAGATCCCCCGGGCACTAGAGGGTGAGACACCTTCAGGTATCTCACACTCATGAATACACCATGCTTCATCTTTACTAATAACTTGTGGCTTCACATCAGGAAACTGAAGCTCTTCCAGCACTTTAATAAGTTGTTTAGAGTCCAATTTTGCTGCACTTCTGCAAGACTCAAAATATACTTTTTTAGCGTTGCATATGGCTTCCTTATATCTCTTTGCCACTAGAAGATAAACTACCTTATCTTTAGAAGGAGAGAGATTTAAGCCAATTTCCAATTTATTATTTTATTATTTTCAGATACTAATTTGTGTAGATAAGGTGTAAACCAAGTTAATTAGAGTTGACCCCTATCTTACACGTTCTTGAAGCAACCTCCTCTATGGCCGAATTCAATGAATGCTGTTAATAAATCAACAATATCTTGCGCAGAGGATAAAGATGCAAGTAGCTCAGATGATGTATGCAACAATGGGGACATACGAGTCATTTGTGGCTTTACGCAGGTTAGGGTTTTGTAACAAAAATATTACCCAGATGCGCCTGTGGAATCCGCAACTGAAACATGATAAAATGATAGTCTGGCCATGGACAGGGTATGATTCTAAGATCATAATTTCAAAGGCACAAATACAGTACAGGATCAAATAGGGCATGATTAAGTGAGGCAGCTACACAATCTGCCTCATCATTGAACCAATAGTTAGAATCCTGCAACACTACAATGTCAGACAAAGGCTTAATCACTGGGAGGATACCAGAGATCAGCTGCCACTCAAAATAAGGCATGTCCTTCGGAGGTCTATACAGTATAAAATAAAAACTGTATGTGACACAAGGATGGATTAAAGGTTTGACCAGGAATAATTCAGAGCCCTCGGGAGCCTCAATTGTGACCTCATGAATATCAAGACTGTTTCTAAAGATGACGGTTCCCTTCCGCCAAAGTCTTTGGTGATTATCAAATAATCATCTAGCACAGGGAATGTAAGGTATGGTCCAGAGTTCCCAGATAGCCATGTTTCAGTAATAATAGTTATATCCAAGCTATTCTCGATAATAAGGTCAGCGATTTCACACGAATTACAAACCAGTGATCGTCTATTTCTAAAAACGTGTTTAGATCTCTATCTTGTAGTATAGATGGCAGTGTGGTTGCAGAGCCATCAGTCAAACCTGCTCTAGCGCTATCAGGAGATGTGCCCTGGTCTATGTCTAAGGTATCAACAACTGTATACATAGCACTGATATCAATACTTGGCGGTACAGGCCTAGCGACATCAGCACAAGAGGTAACAGCAACCAAATTGCCAGATATACTCATCATTTTGGGCCCAGTCAAACCATTAAAACCACCAATAAAAACCATTATCGTGAACCTCCATATCAGGATTAATACTTGTGCCTATCGTTACTGTACCACCCATACTAGCGCTGACATTAGAGGCCATATTAGTCAGATTAATATCCGCCTGAACACAGGTACAAATTTGATCAGCTGGCCGCCTATCCTCTCTATCACAAAGCGACACGATTTGCTTTACAGCTAGCTTATCAGTTCCTTCTGTTCATGGTGTGATACCTGGTAAAGGCAGCATAACATCAGATTGCTTATAACGGGCAACTATATCAATGTTTCTCTGTCACCGAGCATGCAATCTCTTTACCTGGCATACACCTCCGATTTTTCCTTCAATTCATCATCTCAAGCAAGTTTGCGACAGGCATTTAAAAAACATGATAAACAAGCTTACCACAACAGCAAGATGCAAAGCAATACAATCTTCCGACAGGTCGGCACACCCAGGCGCAAACCGGCTTCTATGTGGTGGTGCTCACATGCTTGAAGAGGAAATTAAAGGGGGCAAGGCTCCCTGGGATCTGTGTCCCACAGCAAATAATGCAGTTAAAAATAGTACAAAAGCTCCCTGGATAGGTTTTTAAAACACAATGGTTTAACACACAACAGTGCAACAAAGTAGAACATTGCAAGGTAAGGTTAGTTTAAAAAAAACTTTTACTTTGGTAGATTGGTAACGAAAATCATATTCAAAGTAAAAACTCCAAAAAGATACTGAAGTGATGGATACACTGGCTCTTCCAATAGTAGACACATGAAGGTGCTGACATTTATGGTTTTATGAATGTTTGTTGCATTTTTTTGCTAAATGCATTTTCTCCAAATGTTCCAGTTTTTCTTCTAACCACAAACAGCGAGGAGAAACTTCCCCACCTCCCCTCAAACTCCTGCACCTGCTTTCCACCCACCACCCTCCTTACTATATTCCTAACCCATACTTACCATCTGCACTGTGGTAAAAAGTGAAACAAATTGGATGAAAATGCATTCAGCAAAAATGCCATTTGGCATGTATGAAACAGAAAATATTTCACTTGTGACCACGTCATCTTTCAGGGGTTCACAGAGGAGATCTGGGGAAATCCGAGGGCCATGGGAGAATGGAAAGCAGATTCCTTGAGAACTTTTCACAGGTCATTGATATCTCAAGTGTTTAACTGGGTTATAAAGCAGTTACTTGCTGAGTTTCATTGTGCTATGTGATGAAGTGCTCACATGGCACTTAAAAGGCCCCTCTGTTTAGTTATTTTTCTATGATGTGGTGACCAGGGCTAAGGCATTGTTCATAGTATATAAAGCTCTGGGAAAGAAGAGGACAGAGTCTTGTTTTGAAAGAGAAGCTTTGGTGGCTGCGTGTGGTACACCATCCGCAAAAGGAGTGAGAATGCGAACCCAGTTGTCCTGTTGCCAGAGCAACCATGGAAGATCAGAGGAACAATGTTGAGACCACAAAGCCCAATGGCTGTCCAACAAGGAGCCACTGACCAGGATAAGGAAAGAAACTCTGCAGAACGAGAGGTGACGAGAAAAACGTTGAACAATGGCAAAAGCAGCACAAGGGAGAGATACCCCCACTGCTGGAAGGTTGCAAAGGAGGTCTTGATTGATGGGAACAAGTGAGAGACAAGAAGCCGATTACTGTCCAAAGGATGGTGAGAGGGAAAGCATGTGGACACATACCCCAAAAAAGAGTTAGAGGATGCAGCAAATGCATTTGAAAAAAAGCAAGAGACTACAATCCCTGGCGTCCCCCAAGGAGAAAGAAGAATTCAAGGCATTAAGCTGAACCTTGGAACCAGAAGAGGCCTACAGCACCTTGTTCAAATCTTGATTCTATTGAAAAGCACAGCATAGTGCGACACAGACTGGAAATTCATAGCGCAAACTGAAAAGCATTCCCCGAAGAAATGTTGTACGCTAGGACTTGCGGAACAGGTCACTTGATTTCCATGGCCTACCCATAAATGCCAAAATAGAACTACCTTCCCACCGGTATATCAGCAGAGTATTGCAGAACATGAATTATGCAAGTGGATAACTAGGTAACTTGAACCAAATGACATACTAAACTTGAGCCAAATACAAATATTTAGGATGTCCACAGATCAAACTAGGGGTACACTAAAATTAATGTTTCAAATACCATTCATTTCATACTTCCGTGTCTCAATATGTTATAAAAGTTATATATGACCGAGGAGACCCTGTAAATAAATGAATGAGTGCATATGCATAAAAATTGACAGATTTTGATCTTATTAGGCCAATGTTAGGATTAGAGTGATGGGGAAAGGATAAATGGAGCAGCTGTAGGGGGAGAGGCTCAGCACGCTGTTCCGGGCATTGCATGATGCAAGGCACAGTAGAACACTTGCCCATAGTGTCAGTTTTTATTTGGTTGATATTGCCAACCATAAATGGTTGCAGGGCCTGAGACAGCTCCTGGCTAGCTTTGCGTGGAAATGAAAACAGGGCACCATATCGGAGATGCTTCAAGATTGTTACCAGTAACTGCCAGGACAACTATCAAATCAGCTATGTCCAATATACAACTGCCTGGTGACATGTTACAACACTTGCTACTAGGGAGACGCCACGGACCTGCACATCGGACCAGCTCAATAGGGCCCAACAGGAGCCACTGTCTCGACAGGACAGCCACCCATCATCACGGACCAGGACCCCACAGGGGGCTACAGACTGTACACAATAGCCTTGATAAAGACCCACGGGTCGAAACACGTTTCGGCTGACAAACAAGGGACACAATTGCCCCTAAATGTACTAAATGCATAACCAACTGAATGTTAAAACAACTCAGCACTAGCACAGATAAAAGCGAAAACTGTATCACAATAACCACTGTGTTAGAACCATTCTCTGAACTACTGAAGCAAGATAACAAGGAGAAAAACTCTCTCTTTCAACACTTGCTACTAGTCTGCCGTTGAGTTTGTGGAATTCAGTTGGCCACTTACATCAGAGGGGAAGAACGCATCCAGTACTCTCTCAGAAATATGCAGCTAGTGTATAGCTGGAAGCAGGGGTGTTTCTAGATCTGGAATAGGTCTTGGCCTACGCTAATGTCCTGGCTGTCGGGACTCGGGCGGGCTAGCCTTTTGGTTGTAGTAGCTCCTGAGCTATCCGGAGAGACAACCAAAAGATCCGGGGCTATAGCCCCCTCAGTCCGCCCCTGGCTGGAAGTCACAAATTGAAAACACCAAGAGGGCAGAGGGGTAGAGGAGGAAGGGAAAGTTATAGAGCCATGTTACTGGATTGTTAAGTGCAGGCAGGGAAACCGTAAAGAATTAAGATAATTAGTGGCGTGCCTTATTGCGTTTTTCTTATGTCATTCAAATTGGAAAAGCATTTGCTATCATAGTCTCATGCGCTAACTTGTGTACTCCATTGATACCTCACAGCACCCACAATTAAACTTGGGATGTGTCTCCAACAATCAGTTTCAGTTTAATGTGGGCACTAAATACTGATAGTTGTCCGCAAATCCTTTGAAATTGTTCAGGAACACATGGCAAATGCAAGCCGCTGCCTTTTGTTCCAAGTCCACTGCTCCAACTTTGAAGTATTTCTGAAGCAGCCCTGATTTGGCTACACTCTCATGCCTCTAGAAGCTCAAAGTATACCCCTGAACTCCCCCCCACCCCTGGATTGTCTCATCCTTTTTACTCGGTTGCAGCTTGGTATGCACTGCAGTAGTTATGAATAGTAGGATGTTATCTAGGCTACCACACAGTCCCCCTGTGGAGCTAGGGTTCGGTACCAGGAAGCTTTGTTTACAGTCAGTATATACATACAACTCCAGTTACTCTCAATAGTATATACAGTAACCCCCGACATGGACTGGGCTAGGGGCACACCTACTGGCCATCCTCTCACCCACAGCTTGGACCCAACTGTCACTCCCCAGAACACATACACCAGCATTCCACCAAGCTGTGAATCATTCCACAGCTGCACCGATGGCTGGTAGGGCAAACAAGACACATTAATACATCACAACACTCTTGTTCCATGTCCTCTGCTCCAACTTTGAAGTATTTCTGAAGCAGCACTGCTCTTGCGACACTGTCATGCCTCTGAACGCTCAAGGTATGCTTCCACACACACACACACACACACACACACACACACACACACACACACACACACACACACACACACACACACACACACACACACACCCCCCCCCCCCCCTCACCCCCCCCAAATTGTCTCGCCTTTTTCACTCAGTGCAACTTGGTATGCACTTAAGGTCACCGTCTTGCTCCTTGGAGCAGAATTGCAGAGCTGAAAAATGTGATTTATCTTCTGCCTTTCTCCTCTTAGAGCTGCACATGTGCTTCGCTCAACGGCCTTGTTCAACTGGTTTTCTTTCTAAATTATGCCCTTTGTTTTTATGTTCACTTAACAGGAAAATAAATGGCAAAACCTTTCCCCTGACAACAGTGTTAGTGTGTCGGGGAGATGACTAGAGAGGCACTTAAAAGGGATTAGATGCTCACAACTCATTAACCCTGGTTTTCACCTTCTTCAAGCGTAGCCAACACTATTGGCTAGTGATTAAATATCTGCAGTTTACAGGGGTTGCAGAAATCAGGCAATCCTGCGGAAAGAAAACAGATTTCAGTGTTTGGGCTACCAGGAAGGGCTTCTGTTAATTGTAGGGAGCCGGTAAGCAGCATCAGGATTCTAGAGGCAGTGACCAAGTCCCTTCCCTAGCCCTTTGCGTTTATAGGAGGGGTTGATTCAGGGTACTGGGCTCCATCGCCAGCGATTTAACATTCTGAAGCACGAACACTGCCTTTTGCTGTTTGACATCTTATACTGTAGACTAATGACTAATCACTAATGAAACATGTTAAACCCAATTTATGAGTGGCATTTTCTGTGGTCTTCCTTAACTTTTTAACAAGGCTTTAATAGGTGCTATGACTATGATAATGTGCTTGAGTGACACTCTTACAATGGGTGGTTACACTATGAGGTAGATCAGGAGGAGGATGTGGACGCAGTAGAGGCATTTTGACTGAGGTTTGTTCAAAGTAAAATAAGGCCCATCTTTCCCTATGACTATTGGGTGTTGCCCAACTATTTTATGAACTGAGGTGATCTTCAGTCAGAGTAAATGTCCAAAACAAGAACGTCCACTGACCAAATCTAATCTATTTGATCCTACCACTAATATGACAAAGACAACCACTAATATATGAAAAGGAGAATGACTCGTCTCCTGGGATTCCATTTTGATTATTCTGTTCCACTCAATAGACCAAATGCAAATAGTCTTTTGTTATCTTTTTAGTTCAGTTATGTAGATCCCTGGGGGGACTGGTAGCTTCCCTTTTCTCTTTCTCTCTAAATATCTTAGTTCGATTCAAGTTCATTCTCTCTTTTGTCGGGTTCCCTTGAATATTCTTCTCCCGTATACTCTGAATACGCAATTTCCAATTATAATTTACCCTTTACCAGAGTGTTGCTTCATGTATGTGATGTTAAGACCCTGTTCCAAGGGCTGTAATGAAGGCTTCGCCCGGCCCAATGGTGGCCCGCAGTGGGTGAGGCAGCCTGCAGGTTCTGTGGAACACGAACTGAGATTATAGGTTTCAGCAGGCAATCCGCAGAACCAGATAGACTGCGCCCTGCGCCCGGGTGCTAATCAGGTTTATGTTCTTGATGTCAGAAGACTGTATGAAGTGTTTTTTCCTTTTATATTTCTCCTTTTTACCTTTGGGAAACGGGTTGTCTTTTCCCTTTTCCCAAGGGAAGAAGTTGCCAACTTTCCTTCCCTCCCATTTTGTAGCATTTGTGTTTCTATTACATTAACACAGTTCTTACTTCATTTACAATTCCCTTCACACCAACAGTCAGGCGAGTTTTGTTTGCTTTACATCAAGTCCCTCTCCCCCTTCCGGTATTGCCATTCCCTGAATTACCTTGTGTGTTTAGGGGCAACTGTGCCAGTACTTGGTTGACATCTGATTCTCGTGTGTCTACTTTGTAGCCCCAAGGCTTTATTTCGGCAGCATCTTTCTTCTTTGCTTCGCTCTGGTCTTCTAATCGTCACTGATGCCGTGATTCGAAACAGGAGTGACTTCCTCACACTGGTGGTGTTGGCATTGTTGTACAAGCGGACTGACCACCACGACGGCAGAAAACCAGAAGACAAAGTTCATACATGAAACAGCACTCTGTTAAGAGAGGGTAGAACCTGCCAAAAGAGAGAAGGAACTTACACATAAGTAAGATTATGAATATAAAAGGGGAGAGGAAAACTATCAGTCCCCTACAAGAGTTACAGAACTAAATCCAGAAAAGAACAAGAGACTATTATTTACGTATGGTCTATTGAGTGGAAAGAAAGAACATAAAAAAACCCTGTGAAAAAACACAGTAACCCGAAGAAAGGAGCAATTATCTTGTACTTTGTCACAGTAGTGTTAGGGACAAATAGCTTAGATTTGGACAGTGGAGGGAATTATTTTTGGACATTCATCCTGACTGATGAGCACCTTAGTAAAATAGGTAGGAACACCCTATAGATGTAGCGAGAGTTGGGCCTTATTTTACTTTAGAATAAATATCCTGCTGAAAATCTCTTCACAGCTTCTGTGTCCTTCTACTGATTCTCCAGAACTCTTGCTCCGGCTATGCGCCCTCTCTCCATGTTTCTCTGGCATATCATCCCTGATCAGCCTTCTCAGCATAGTCCATTGCAGAGTGTGATGTAAAGGGCTATCCCCGTTTTCTTTTTGCTGATGACATTGGTTCACTTTAAACTGATAACACTCTGGTGTACTATACAAGTTCATATAAACCATCACATGGAAGGCCTGAAGGAGTTCCTCAGTCCTTCACAATGAGGTCCCACTTGCTTCCAACACTATGAAGGGTGTTGGATCACACTCACCTTCCGAACCTCACCAAGGCTCTAAAGGGTCTCCCACTTGTGGAGAAGTGATGATTCCCCTCACTTTGTCACACCTAAATCACCCTTCTGGGTGCTGCAGGACTTCACATTCAGCTGGGGGCATGCATCACTCTTTAGATCCTTTTTCCTTCCCCCCCTCCATGGAATGCTGTTTGCAGATTCCTCTAGTGTGGTTCTGCTGCAGCACAATGAGGATATTCTCAGGTTCTTCAAGTTGCTGGCTTGCCCATAGTAGAAGTGTCAGTAGGCCTTGCTTCCATTCACTAGGGTTCCAGAATAAAGAGCAGTGAAGCTTTGTTTTGTATTGACTGGGTGAGCCAGGTTGATGAGTTGAGCCATTAACATACTGTCAACAGATGCAAGCATGCAAACGCACACAGAGAAAGCACTACCTGCAAAGCACCATGATTGCCTCATTTACAGTGTTCCATTTATTCCCTCAGTTAATATAGCAGCACTGTGCCCTACCAAGAATAGACTGACATCAAGCTGGGATAATCCACAAATACCCTAAAGCAAACAAAAGTGGAAAAAGGGATACCAAAAACAAGAAGAAAACACTTGGAGGTGACTGGGAGGGGGTCACTGTGCTGTCCAGGTCCATGAAGGCAGCAGCAGTAGCTCTTCAATCATTCCTTCCACATGCATCTCCCCAATCGAATCTCTCACTGGAAACCAATATGAGTGCTTTTGAGTAACTAGGTCAATACTACCCTACTAAGCAGGTGGGAGAAGTACACAAGATATCCATGTGCCTAGCAAATGGAGAAAACTATAACACTTACTTTGGCAGACAGGTCAATGCAAACTCGGATATTCATCTTGAGACAAGTTACACAGGTACTGGGTGATCCAATCAATGCACTGCATACCAGGCAGAGGGAGATGGTAAACAGGAATAGAAAGAAGAGATACAAGCGCAGATCATTTAAGGCTGCAAATCGGCAACACAAATGCCTTATCCTACAGGAGTATGACTTCTCCCTCAAGAGTTGCTGGACCTATTTCAGATAGTATGAACTGTCAGAAGAGCCACACGGACACATCATGGTGGTGAAAAAAGAGCCAAACTGTAAAGTGCAGCACTTCAGCACAAGAGAACCTCATACCAAACCTCCTACAATGGAACCCTTAAAGAAACCAGTATTTATTTTTGGCTATAAAGGTTTATTAACCAATAATCGGGTACGAAAAATGCATCTATCCCTAAATGCTAGGATAGGTTTCCCCGAAAGGAGGGAAGGGTGGGCACCACTAATTGGTTGAACAGTAATAAAAGATTACACAAAGAATAGTACGTCCAAAATTAATTGGAGCATATCAATAAAGCCTTAGCACAAGGATGTAAAGAATCCAAAAATGGGAACTAGGAAAAGGTCCCTAGTTCATAATACGCTGAAGCTATGCCCTTAAACAAGTTGCAACTGTTTTCTGAATGTTCAAATAATATTCATAAGGCTTCAGAAATTATAGCCCATAAATCTTAAGTGTAAAAGCTTCCCAATCACTTTAATTACATGGAAGGCAGCGTGCATCCAAAATGTGTGTCCAAAAAGTAATTGCCATTGCATTTCGGAACCAAGTCCATCTTCAGGGCTGGACACTAGAAACAGGACAGTACACCAAAATATAATACGTAAAGATAAATCAGGAACAAATACATACCCCACCATCTTTCACACCGTACAGTCGATATACAAGTGTTGCGGAAAAGAAAGAATTTTAAAAACCAGAGTCAAAACATATGAAAATTCATCATCAGTATGGAGTCCATCTATTAAAACTGTACAACTCTCTACATAGTTAAAGATTAAACAATGTATCTGGCTGGGAAAAAGCCTTTAACCCTCCCGCCCCCTTAACTGCCAATGCCCCCCCACTCCAAGTGCCAAGCCCTTTTTTCGTGATTTTGGTATGTCGCAATTCAATCCCTTGTAACTTTGATACATGTGATATCTCGGCCACATTTGGCTCCTTTTCTTCCCACATGCAGGCGTCATAGCGCCACCAAGGAATCCTAGTTTGCTGTATGGGGGTGAGAAAACCAGAAAGGGGGAAAATGTGTTTTTTCAGAAAATGGCCATAAAATGATGTACATAGAAGCCTGTGGTTTTTCTTTGCAAGAGCTAGGAACAAATGGTTTGCTGTGCTGAATTCGCTATTTTCCAGGCTATCAAGAACAGGTTGAGTGGAAACCAAAAAACATGTTTATAAGGTTAACATCAGTTTTGTGAGAGGTAGGCGATGTTGCCCTTTTCTTCCCCCCCAATAGGACATGCGTGGACGGAACGGAAGAGGAGGGTAAGGGTAGGAAAGCTGAATGGTAAGACAGAAAGGCATAGATTTCTGAAAAGTAGACAAAATTCCAGGTTTAGGAAGGGGTGATTTGCAAAGGTCAGGCAACAACTATGTAGGGAAAATTCCCATAGTTTGGGGAAAAAGTACAGATAAAAAATGTATAGTTACTCACTGTAGTTACTAACGTACGGAAGAAAGGGGACTATGGATTAGGAGTATGTTAGTTACTACGGCGAGTAACTATTAATCACTCCTATGTCCTGTCCCCTTTCCTCCATACTGCATGGGCGATTACAACTGAATGTAGCCCCAGGGTGTAGAGGAGACACTCCTTAAGCAAACAAGTTCCTTAGAACCACCTGACCGAAAGCTGCGTCTGATTTAGAGCTGGTGTCCAAAACAGTAGTGTTTACAGAAAGCCGAAGGGGTGGCCCAGATGGCTGCCCTGCTGATGACCTGCCACGCAACCTGCCACTGGAATGCAACGGCCGTGGCCTTGGCTCTGACAGCATGGGCATGCATGTTAGCGGGAAGTGGTTTGTGCTGTCCCTCATAGGCCTTCTCGATGGCAGAAATCATCCACGTTGCTGTAGAGGCCTTGGAAGCCCGATAACCTGGCCTTGGTCCCCCGAAGGTGACAGAGCGTCCAACTTGCGGAAGTTCTTGGTCCTGTCCAGATAGAATTTCAGAGCAAATCTGACATCCAAGCAGTGCAAGAACCTCTGAGCATCGTCCTTAGGATCGGCAAAAAATGTAGGTAAAACCATCACCTCGTTCAGATGGAAAGCAGAGACTACCTTAGGTAGGAACGCGGGGTGCGTTCTCCGGACCACTTCATCCTTGTGAAAACTAGTATAGAGTTCTGATGCCACCAGAGTCTGGATCTCTGTTACTCTGCAAGCAGGGGTGAGACCCACCAACAAAGCTGTCTTAATTGTGATCAATCTGTCCGCGGATGCCATTGGTTCGAAAGGTTTGTGCGCCAAGGCGCCTAACACTACATTGAGATCCCACACGGTGTGTGGCCTCTTGATGGGCAGGTAGAGCCTGGTGAGGACCGCCAGATGCCGCTTAACCACCGGGTTGTAGGAGACCACTTCCTCCTCAGAATTCCTGCAAGCCCCTATTGCTGCCAAGTAGGTGCGGCAGGTGTCTATTTGCACCCCTGAGTGAGCGAGGTATGCCGAGAATAAGAGCACATCGTCCAATGTGCAAGTAAGGGGATCAATCTACTTAGAGTCCGCCCAGTGACATTACCTGGTCCATTTACTCTTGTACTGGCTCCTAGAGACCCTGCTCCTAGCACCCTGAATGATGTCCAGGTTAGCCTGAGACAGGCTCAGATGCTTCAGTGTGACCTGTTCAGGAACCGCACTGGGAGGGCTAATTTCTGTGGAGCGTAGTGAATGACCCTACCCCCTGCTGTGAGAGGAGGTGAGCTGGGCCCAGCGGCAGGTGAATGGGTGGTCTGTCAGAGGCTGAGGAGCTCAGAGAACCACGGTCTTGCCGGCCACCACAGAGCCATCAGTATGCTGCAGAGGTGACACGATTCCCTCATCTTGCAGATCACCCTGTGGATCAGGGGTGTGGGAAGGAATGCATATCCTGACATGCCAGTCCACTGTATTTGGAATGCGTCGCACAGGGAGCCGGGGCCTAGCCCCTGCCAGGACGCAAGCTGCCGGCACTTCCTGTTGGACCGGGAGGCAAAGAGGTCCACCTGAGGATACCCCCATTTGCCAAAGAGCCCGAGCAGGACCTGATCATTCAACTGCCATTCATAATTTTCCCTCCCAGTCTGCTGAGCCTGTCTGCTTCCAAGTTGGACTCCCCCGGGCGGTGGATCGCAGTCAGGTAGATGTTGTTCTCCAGGGCCACTCCCACATGATGACTGCTAGGCTGCCCAGTGGAGGAGAACTGGTGCCACCCTGCTAGTTGATGTAATACATGCTGGTGGAGTTGTCCGACTGGATGAGGACGACCTTGCCCCCAATGAGCAGAAGGAAAGCTCTGAGAGCCAGTCGATATGAGCTTCCTGCTCCTGCAGTGACCAGACTCCATGGGCACTGTGACTGTCCAGCGTAGCCACCCCAGCCTTCCAGGGAGAAATCCATGGTGATGGCGACCTCAGGGGATGCCCCAGGTAGCAGTCCCTAGAACACCAGGTGAGGTCTGGGTGGAGAGAAGGAAGAATGCTGACAAGCTCCACTTGGGAGTCCCACTCCTGATTCCATGAGGCTGCGAAGTGCAGCTGTAAACTCATCTTGAGTCTTGTGTGGGGGACTGCCAGTGGGACCGCCGCCATGATGCCCAGTAAATGCTGGTACCACCAGGCCAAGTTCCCTTCTAGGCTGAGGAAGTGACTCACAGCCTTCTTGATGGCCAGGATCTTGTCCTCCAAGGGGAAATCTCTCTGAGAGCGTGTCCCCATAGGAGGCCCAGAAAGGTCAGACTGAGTAGGCTGCAACTGAGACTTCTTGATGTCGATAGAGAAACCCAGCTCGTGAAGAGTGGACATAAGAGCGGAGGAAGTGTGATTCACCGCCTCTGGGGATCTCTCCCTAACGAGGCAGTAGTCCAGTTAAGGGTGGACGTGGTGGCCTTGAGCCCTGAGGAGGGCCATCACTGAGTTCATTAGTCTGGTAAACACCCTGGGGGTTGAGTTGAGGCTGAGGGTAGAACCTTTTATTGGAAATGGCTGCCCATGATCCTGAACCTCAGAAAGGATCGATGAGGCTGCCAAATAGGGACGCGTAGATAAGCGTCCTTTAGATCCAGGGAGCACATCCAGTATCCCCTGCACAGTGTCTCCGCTATGAGTGCTGGCGTAACCATCTTGAATTTTTGAAGAGGGAGAGGTTGAGGATGGAGAGGTCCAACACAACTCTCAGGTCAGCCTGGTGGTTCTTTTGGATGGCGAAAATCCTGGAGTAGAAGCCCAAACCTCGCTGGGAGGCTGGGACTTCCACTGCCTGGCTCTCGACAAGCGACCGAATTTCCACCAATAGAGTTGTTGTCCCAATCTGTGGGAGCGAAGGGGAGGAGGGAGGAAAGGGAGGAATCGGTAAGCGGTACCCCATAGATACTACGGATAGGATCCAGGGGTCCACGAACTTCTGACGCCAAAACTGTGCGTGCAGGGTAAGCCTTATCCCCCACCGGAGACACATGGACCTAAAGGGGCACGTCATGCCTTCTTTCCCTCTGAGGCTGCTGCTGAGGAGAGGGACTGAAAGAAACCCTTGCCCTCCCCCTTTGTTGTTTGCACCAGTGCTGACTCGGAGAACTGTCAGGCTGCCTAGACCTCTGTTCTTGGTAGCACCAGAAACACCTCCCCCAACGCCTGCCCCTTATCGGAACATTGATGCGACAGGGTGTACGCCTTCGCAGTTTGGGAACTGTTTTTCTTTTTATCTAGCTCCTCATCAGTGGTGGAGAAGAAGAGATCACCACCCTCGAATGGAAGGTTCAATATGCATTCCTGGATGTCTGGGTTGAATTTAGTAGCCCGAGGACAGGCAGTCCTCATGTCCATGGCAATGCATATGGCCTGGCCAGAGGTGTCAATGTGGGCCATGGTGTACTCCATGATGTCTTGCACCACCAATTTAGCCTCTGCCAGTCCCGCCTTGGTTCTACACCGGAAGTTCTGGAAGGAAGTCAGATATTTCCACCAAAGCCTCTGGTAAGGGCTGCCAACATGGCATCCACGTTGGATTGACAAAGGTGCAGTGAGGTGTTGGAATAAAGCTTCTTTCGTAAGCCTCCAAGATCATCTCCTCCTTGCCTAGCAGCGCCGAGGATGAGGTGGCCAAGGACGACTGAGGCTTTGAGTAGATTTACACCGCAGTGATCACCGAAGAGTGCGCTTGAGGATGTGTCGACAGCTAGAGTGGATCCCCCTCCATTTGCCTATACTTGGCATAGAAGCGCTGATTGACAGGCTGGGCCGAGTGGGGCTTAAAGGCCACCCCTTTTTGGTCAAGGTGACAACTTCCTTCTGCATAGGAATCCGAGTTCTAGCCATAGGGCGTAGAGTGAGGACCTCGGCCAGGACCCCCGCCTCTAGTTGTTAGACCTCGGGTTGAGAAAGCCGCAAGTACTCTGCCAAACCTGTGAGCCGTTCGTGGAAGACCTTGGCTGACGACGGCGTGTCTGTGTCCTCTTCCTTATCTGTGTCCACCATGGTGTCCGGCTGGTCTGCAGCGGGTGGAGGAGTGTTGGGTGCCGAGGGCTGCGGTGTGGGATCCGCAGCTGGAGGCTGCAGTGGAGACTGGTGTGGAACCGCCTGAACTTTGGGAGGCAGGGGAGCCGGAATCGAAAGAGCTGGTGAGGGCAGCAGGGGCTGCACCGGGGACTGTGATGCTGAAGCCATAGGAGGAATGACTATAGGCGCACGCGGAGGGGCCGGAGGGAGTATGTGCCTGATCACATCCCAAAGGCTGGTCCCCATCTGAGGAGATCTCATTAGAGTGAGGAACCTTTCAAAGTACCCGTCCTCACAGGCCGGTGGGGTGGCAGGTGATGTTGACGGGGTAGCGGGCGGCTGCTGGGGCCAGTATGTACTCTGTCTAGAAGGTTGCGAGGTAAACCTGCCTGTGATGCTGATGGATAAGCTGTAGGCCACATACCTGGTTGACACCAGTCCCACCTTGTAACTCGTTCTCCCACCTGATCCATTCCCAGGGGCGGTATAAGACGAGCAGCCATTTTGTCTGGCATAACTGACATCTTGTCTAGCTGCATGCCAAAGTCATGGTGCTTGGCTCAATGGGCTCAGCTTCCTCCAGGACTCTTGGGAGTGGAGCATGAGACCTACCCTGCACCTCAGGACAGGGCCTGGTAGGCGAGCTGCCCTCAGCACTATTTCCGGTAGTGCTGCGTGCAGGTGCCGCCTCGGACATTTAGCCGGTACTAGGGCGTAGCCCCTTGGGTGTACACTCAGTAAAAGAACATTGTGGTGCCACAGCACTGCCTCCGGAAGGATCTAATGAAACCCTCGGCCTGGCGGCCGACAGCTGAAATAGCCTCAGTACCAGTGCTGGTGTGAGAACCTGAAAGGTTCCTCCTCCTCGGTTGTTTTTGGGAAGGAGTCACCCTTGCGGGGTGCGATGGAAAAAAGCGGCCCTACCTTGGGCCTCAACTTTTGTCTGACAAAGTCCTTCAAGTCCTCTGGAGGCAACTTCTGGAAGAGTTCCTTCCTACGAGCTAACCTGTTTTTCAGAGCATGCGGTGTAAGAGCATTGCACGCTGTACAACCCTCCCAGCTGTGATCGGGGCCAAGGCAGCAGAGGCAAAGAGCGTGAGGACTGGATGTCGGGAAGAACCCCTTGCAGGCTGGATGCCTGCTGAAGCCAGCTGACTTCGACGTGCTTCAGGGAGGAGCGTGGCACCAGAGGACCGAGTACCTGATTGACAAAAAAGAAGATAGAAGACAAAACAGAAGAAAGTATCCGGGGAAGAGCGCGTGTTATTACAAGGCTGAAGCCAAACCCAGGAGCACTGGTGAAATCGGCCCATTCCCGTTGATGTGGAAAAGGGGACTGAGGAGTGGCGCCGATGGGTAGAGTCAGGAAGCGCACGCTCCCAGGCCAGCGCCCCCACGCGCCTCTAATTTAAAGGAGAAGAATGTTTTTTTTCTGATGACAAAAGTTCTATCTCCAGTCCCTAGCGAGGGACGCCCATGCAGTATGGTGGAAAGGGGACGGGTCGTAGGAGTAAGGTATGTGCTTGACATGGTTGGACCGGTAAGGTAATGGCTTCCCTGAATATTGAGAAAACGCAATGCCCCGCTACATTCCCCCCGACTCTTCCAGTTAGGAAATCACACATTTTTCAGATTGTTTCACAAAACAAGCAATGCCACAAGCCAAAAACGGAGCCACGGTACACAGGATTTTTATGCTGACTGCCTAAACAGATGTACTTAACATGTGTAAATAAAGAAAAATGTGGTGAGAAATGGCAAGCATACATTTTTTGTAAGAGCACAGGCAGACCTTTTTTAAGGGTAGGTGACTTGTGCAGGTACAAAAGCGTATAGAGCCTAAAGCAGCGACTAAATGTAGGTCACATTTGGGAAATGAAAGGGTTGCTTAACAAAGTGCAGCAGCAAATGTATTATGAAAACCAAGAGTAAACAACAAATGTCCCACCTTCCCTTGTTCCCACAGGTGTCCCGATGTGTGGGTGCACCTACCTGGGCGCCAAGGGAAAAGGCGAAACTACTTGTAACCCCAAGTGTTTTGGCAAATCAGATTTTGCGGGAATTTGCGCTTGTGGACAACCTACAGATCTGGGCCTGGGGTGTTGCAACCACCAAGGAAAACAGGTAACCCCATGCACTTCTGACAAGAAGACATCTGTGGGAATCCACAGAGGTCTGACTTGGGCGAATCGCCTTAGAATGCATTACCCACATGCCCCGGCAAAGTCAGAAATTTAGGGAAAAAAAACATCAGTTTCAGACATTTCCCACCTGGAAACTACTGAAACACGCTGCCACCAACACATGTCCTACCTTCCCACAGGTGTCCCGATGAAAACAGTACCTCACATGTGTGGGTGCACCTACCTGGGTGGAAATGAAAGTGTTGACCGTCCACAAGTCCAACGGCAGTCCCAGGGAGCCCTAGCAGGGGCCCCGTCCGTTCCATAAAGGAAATTCTGTAATGCTGCCTAGCCCGAGCTCCAGGATGGTCGGGGGTGATGTCCCTGACCTTGGTTGGCTGTCTCAGGTGGGTTTACACAAGTCCAGCAGCAGTTTCAGGGAGCCTCTGCAGGCTCCCCGCCCTTTCCCAGAGGGAGAAGGTGTAACGCAACCCAGCCAGAGCTCAAGGATGATCAGTGATGATGTACCAAGCCTTGGGCACACATCTCCCATGTGGGTCGACCATCCCAAAGTCCAATGGCAGTTCCGACAGAGTCCCCATTCTTCTCCAAAGGGAAAGGCTGTAACGCAGCCAAGCCAGAGCTCCAGGTTGGGCTTGGGGATGGTCGACCCACATGGGAGAAGGGTGGCCAGGGACAGCACCCCCCTGGTTGGGCTGCGTTAAAGAATGTACCTTTGGGAAGGGATGGGGAACCTGCCCGAGCCCCCTGGGACTGCCACTGGGCTTGGGGATGGTATACCCACATGGGAAGCGAATGCCCAAAGCCGGGGACATCCCCACTAACTGTCCTGGAGTTCTGGCGGGGCTATGTTACAGCTTTTCCTCCCGGGAAGGGATTGGCACACTGCCGGCCCTACCTGGTGGGGAAACGCTGTAACGCAGCCCAGCCAGAACTCTAAGGCGGTTAAAGGTGATGTCCCCGGCCTTGGGCATTCGTTTCCAATGCGGGTCTACCATCCCCAAGCCCACCGGCAGTCCCAGGCAGCCCCGGCAGGGTCTTGGTCCATTCCCACAGGGAGAAGCTATAACGCAGGCCAGCCACAGCTCTAGGATGGTGGAGGAGGGGGGGGGGGTGATGTCCCTGGCCTTGGGCAGCTGTCTCCCATGTGGGTTGACCATCCCCAATCCCAGCAGCGGTTCCAGGAAGCCCCAGCAAGGTCCCGGTCATTTCTCGGAGGGAAAATCTGTAACAGCCCAGCCAGAGGTGCAGCCTGGGCATGTGGACAGTCGACCCACATGGGAGACAGGTGTCCAAGGCCGGAGACATCACCTCTGACGATCCTGGAATTCTGGCTGGCTTTCGTTATAGCTTTTCCCTCTAGGAAAGGACAGGGACCCTGCTGGGGCTCCCTCGAAAAGCCACTGGGCTTGGAGACGGTCAACCCACATGGGAAACAGCCAGCCAAGGCCATCGCACACGCGCAACGTCACGTCGCCTAGCAACGGAAGCATGAGAAAAATAAACATTGGAGACTTGCTCGAGGTCCAACCTTTTTCCTACCTGGTGCTACGTTACTACGACCCAGACAGCAGCAGGTAATACACACGTCTTGCCATTCACACTATCAATGGACTTTAACAATGTTTTTTCAAAGGAGTGGGTTATTCTATTAGCGATTTTTTCTTTGTTCTTTCCATATGACAAGTAGCGATGGATCATATCAGATGGTCACTAGTATGAATGTACATTCCCAGGTAATTATTTACTTACACAACATATATGTATCCTATTTCACTCTTTCAACATATATCCACACCGTATTGTACAGATGCTACATGCCATTGTTTTGTTATCCTTTTGTTTTCCTATAGACGCTTAAAGGCTTTTTCACAGCCACGTAAATGATTTGATTTCATCGTTCACTATAGAGAGGGCTGTAGAGCTCTAATAGATGAACTCCATTTGGAAGATTAATTTTCATGTTTTGACTCTGGTTTTTGAAAATCCTTTTCTACAACACTATCAACTGTATGGTGTGAACGATGGTGGGGTATGTATTTGTTCCTCAATTATCTTAACGTATTATATTTTGGTGTACTGTCATGTTTATAGAGGCCAGCCCTGAAGACGGACTTAGTTCCGAAATGCAATGGCAATTACCCTTTGGACACACATTTTGGATGCACACTGCCTTCCATGAAATTAAACTGATTGGGAAACGTTTACACTAAGATTTATAGACTATAATTTCTGAAGCCTTATGAATATTATTTGAACATATCAGCAAACAGTTGCAGCTTGTTTAAGGGCATAGCATGAGCGTGTTACGAACTAGGGATTTTTCCCTAGTTTCTCCTTTTTAGGATAGGTTTCCCTGCCTCAAAAGAAACTAAGTAATATGTCAGGATGTCAAAACCAAAAAAAAAAAGTGTTGCCGTTGTGTCCCAAATCCCTACTTCTGTCCCCAACACTAATAACCTAAATCAACTGTGTAGGGATGGTCTCTTCCAAAGTAAAGTGTTCATGATTAATCTTGCCAACAGAAAGTTTCCCAATGCCTCGGGTGGTCCAAAAGACAAGAAATGTTCTACCAGGTTTTAGGGGTTTGCTCCTTTACCCTGGATTCCTTTTGGTTCTACTTTAGTTTTCGTTTGGTCATAAAGACTCTGTATCCCCTCAGGTAAAAGTCACCGTATTTTATATCTTCATAAGGGTGTGAGTCCCAGACTTGGCATATTTCCCTACCAAGCATGGGGTTCTCAACTAAACAGTCTTGTCTTCAGGGTCCTCAACCCTCTTTTTTCTCAGACTCTCTTTTGGGTGCAAGTCCAAGAATCACAATGGATGAACATGCAAGCTTGGTTCACTCTCCTGCCAAGCGTATGTCCTCTCATGGACTATTTTTGTATCTCTCAGGGTCCCAGGCCCTCTTATTCTTCGACTTTCATATGGATGCAGGTCCCAGACTTGCAATGTGCTGATGCAAAATCTTGGTTTACTCTCCTTCCAAGCATATGCTCCCTTCTGCACTCTCTTGTTACTGTTGCTCTGGACACCACCCTCGGACCTTCAGCACCTTCGGATCAACCCACGTACCCGTCTCTCTGGTGCGTGTCTTACAAGGATTGGTGTTTCCTTCTGGGGCTCCAACAGCGTTCTGTGGCGTGCGTCAGTCTCGGCAGAGTCCCCACCTATCAGTTTCCCTTCGATTTCTCGTTGGCCACCAGTCTTCTACCTTCGCAGGATAGGGCTTTGCTTCCAAGGCGTTGGGACGCCTGGAGGTTCATTCAGGCAGCGCACAAAGGAGCTCCTCCTCTGCCAATTTACTCGCTCCCACTCAGCTCCAGGCACAGCGTCTTCTGTTTTAGTTCCTGGTATGCCAGGTTAGCATCTACCCAGTATCCTCGCTCGAGGACTGCTCCCTCCATCTTGTTTTCCCTCTACCTTTTTGTATTTCTCTGGGCCATTCGAATACGAGGAAAGACTAGAACATTCAATCGAGTTTTTGGAGTAATCATCATACTCCTGATGCTCTTCCTTGTCATGGTAGTGCTACATGGGAAGCATTTTGTCGTTCCAGGATTGTTAGTCAACTCTATCATATTAAGTGGTTTAGTCTTACAATAACAGATATTAACACTGCCTGAGGAAAGTGAGAACTTGATTTTCGGAAGGAGGTAGGGTCTACTAAGGCAGTGGGATACCGTGCTGTCTGGGAGGGTCGTCCCTAATCCCAGAAGGGGCTTCCTCTCCCACATGATCCTCCCCGATGCACCACCTCCAGGGAGACTATTGTACTGTGGACGCACCGCCCTAGCCCTATGGGAAAGGTTTCCCCCTAGGGTAGAAGGGACGACATCCTCAGATTCATCACAGTACACAAGACCTTTTCCTGCAAAACAGAAGACATGATCAGCGTGTGACAAGACAATCCACTATGCCAAAGTCTGCCGGTCCACGATGATGTATAGCAAATCTGGTGGGTAGCGGGCAGGAGGCAACATCTGAGCAAGGTGCATGAAAAATACACCGACTACTCATTGCAAGAAGAGGATGAAGACCAAGAGGTGGTGAAAACAATCTCACTAGCGGAACCCATAAAGAAACCAGCAGAACAGACCCAAGTGCAGAGTAATGGTCTAAGGGCTAGAAACCAAAGCAGTGATGGACATAGAGACTCTGTACATGTGATGGCAGCAGAGCAACATCACCATCTGTAGCCAAATACACTGCAATTAAGACCTATGCCTGTGGGAACAGGACACCAATCCTGCTATAGTGCACTTTTTGAACATCCACTCAACAGGACATCAGTGATGTGGAAATATTTGTCACAGTAACCGGTATTCCCCTGAGCTGCAGAATTACTTCACAATGAGTGTCTGGTCGTGCAATCTCAGCAATTTCCTGGCAGGTTTGAAGAGACTGCAGAGACAAAATGGTGCATCAAGTAACACAGGCATCAGATTAATGCATTTCACCACCTTAAACAGGCGAAGAAAGAGCTGGCAAAGCTGGAAGAAGCAGACACTACTGAAGGTATGTGGATCGGCCATGTGGGAAGCCCCAATAGTTGTTACTAAGGCAAAGGTCAGCGACATTTGCATCTGTGTGGAAATGAGGCTTCTGAACAAGGTAATCAAGCGGTAATAACACATTACACAAAATATGGAGGTCATCTTGACAGATCTGAATGTGGAAGGGTGGGTCTCTAATTTGGACTTCAAAGAGAGAACTGCCCCCTGAATCCAGAATCATAACTACGTTCAACCAACACAGGCCTTAGAGGGAGCAAACTACTCTGCTGCAGCTTGTCATCTACTACAAACTTATTTCAAAACACAATTTGAGAACTGATAGCGGACCCGTCATGTGTAAATATCAGTGACTAAGTCAGTAAAGAACACTAGGAAATCTGATGTGGCACCTTAAAGATGCATGGACAGAATGCTTGTTCAGACCACCACTAGAGATAGCAACAGTAGCAGGATCAATTTGAACAGGGGACAGCTAGGATTCACGCACTCAGCTTGAGGTCTCTACCTAATTATCAAAGGGCTTACCACCCAAGCACACGAAACACTCAACCATAGGTCACACTGGGGGTAGTATGGAAATGCAGCAATTCAACCGGGGCTATTGGGCACAGAATGCACTTTAATAACTGTGGGGGTAAGTACAGAAACACTAAGAATCACTTAGATGGTTCTGTCTGGGACAGGAACAATACTATTGGTCTCGGCCATAGGTGGCAAGATCTATTTAATTTCCTATTGCACTCAGAGAAGGGCACCAGCCGGGCCATCAACAAAGGTAGTATGCTAACAACATCAAAGATGCACTTGAACAACCATTCTATCATCTCGTGAGACCTAACAGAATGACACCGAACGAAAATCCGTCCGAGACCAAGGTATGTATAACTTGCACCATGTCTGTGGACACATGCCGCAGGCACGGCTCCCCATCAATGCACTCTGGAATGCAGCTATGGCTATGCAAATCCGTCCGGTCTAGCAGCTCTCATTGCCGTCCACACTGAAATCCCTGACGCACCTCAACACATCTGCCATTAGTATACAGCGACAACCTACGAAGAGAAATTGCTCTAGCTCGACAGGCATCGAATCTCCTGCACTAGCACTCTATCCGAATCCACCAACAGCACCCAACCGCGTGCCTGACCTCGGGGATGCTTATTGGGGCCCAGACAGACCTCCCAAGGCATAACATGGCAGAATGCACACACACATCTTAAAGTTAACTCTTAGAATCTCCCATATATGGACTTCGGCCCCCAAGGGCGTACCAATCACAAAACGCATTCAGGCCATACAAATGAGAAAAGGGCGCTATATAAATGACGATTACAATTACATACCCATACCATCGACAACAGAGCGACAAAAACCACAGACGCCAGAGAGCAGTGCTTTAAAGGTTGCAATACAGTGAATTGATCTACAAAAAAACAAGTGTGTTTTACAAGGGCACAAGGATTCCTTGGGCACAGATTCTCAATGCAATGAGTGTAGGCAGACTCCAGTGCAAGACAATAAAATGGCCATCTGAACTTCTTAACTAAGAAGCATGAAGATATCTGGGCATGGAAAGGTACTATGGGTGGGTGATTCATAGTAGCAAACCTAACAATCCTCATGGAATCCAAGATATTTTCTTAAGGAATCCACAGAGTTGAATTAGCAGATTCGACATCATGGACATCAGGCGAGGCCATAATGGACTATTTGACCCGTGACAAGACACTGAACTGGGAGTTGACATGGGCCTCTGTAGATTAGGCTGATTGTTACTACAAAAGAACAGGTCGATTAGCAAAAACCAATATTGTATGCTGGCACAGCACAGCTTCCCACGCAGCGAGGATATTTATATTTTATTTATATCGGGCTCGTACACAAGTGTTTCAGAGCGCGACGAGGCAAGGGAGGGGAAACGGGGGAGAACAAAAACAATGATCTTACTAGGCCCAATGGCATTGAGAATGCACAAGTGCATGGGAGAGAGAAAGGGGTAAGTGAAAGGGAAGGTGGGGAGCAGTGGAAAGTGCTGAGCAAAAATAAAATGAATACAACAAGAATAAATAACGATATTTGCCAATTGAGAAAAATGCCACAGGCATACTATGGTGCAGCAATCAATCCTCTTGTGCCACTACAGACATCCACTCACAATAAAACCAGATCACAAGCTGGTCTCAAATCAATAGAGTCTCTGCTGAAACCCCCACCTGGGATATGGAAGCAAATTCTACAACTGCAGACTTATCAGAATGGCATTCAGTAGCCAACCCTGGCACCAGACACCCACCACTGAACAAAGAAAAGGGAAGAAGCAGAATGCACACGGGAACAGGTGTGCCCAACCATTGGAAGCACCAGATGAAAAGTCCTTACTCTTCCAGAACTTGGAGAGGCCACTCAAGCGGCCATGCAGGTTTTTCAAAGGAAACACAACCTGGCAAACGATGCTCTATATATCCCTGAATCTGGGAAGATCATTTAGGCACTCATGAAGGCATGCAGTGAGTTGTCAATATGAGGAGGGGGGCCTCCTTTTGAAAGTTACCTGGATCACTGACTGGGTTCTAGACAAGGAGTCATCAGTGGCTTGTGCGGGGCGCCAAGATGCAATTAAACCCAAATCCAGGAGTAGAAAAAAGCATGGTTTCCCAGACTTTAGCTGAGGAAAAAATGAATTAACAATGTCTTCTATTTCAACCATCGGCAGCCAGTGCAAGACAGCGCAAATTATTGTACTCCATAGGAATCATTTTGAAAAGATCAGAGCAGACGTTTGTGGACTCATAAATGGCTGGCACCTACTTGGAGACAAATTCTCAAGATACCCTGAAGTGGCTATTGTAGGATGCACAGCACCGAGAGGGGTGTTAGCACAAGTTGGAGAATATAGTGACCACCCACGGACTACCTCCAGAAATCAAAACTGACTGCAATGCCATGGCAACAAACAAACTAAAGGGGGTCTTTACAGCATGATAAACTAATGGGAAGGTGGCCACGGGTAAATGGGGAAGCTCAATGCTTCAGAAGAACAATAAAACAATACTAAGGATGGCTGTAAAGCAAAATGCCACCATCAAACTGGCAGAGCACCCGTTCCTGAGAGAATGCAGGAGAAAAACACATTACTCAATGGGCAAGTCCACAGGCCCCATCACAGCACAACTATCGTGGTGGAAAGGAAAAGAAAACACTACAACTAGAAAACAAGTGATAGTGGAGCATGAGACTTGGAGATATAATGAAAGGCATAATATTCCTAAGAGACATATCCAGGAGGAATGTTCCGAATCATTTATAACTCAGCCACTGTCAGAGAGAAGAAAGTGTAAGGGTGCAGAAGTAAGTCCGACAATGGTGGCAAAGACTTATTTCAAAATAAAGAAAAATTGAAAACCTTCCTATCCCCGCCTCAAATAAGAAGCTAAAAGTAATGTCAAATAATAAGGGTACACTGTCATGTCAAAACTGGTTGTCTCAGTTTTACAATGGAATTTACAAGGGTAGTCCCTACTCTTCTTTGTCTTGTATTGTATTAGGTAATGAGTTGTCATATTCGACCTTACAGGCATATATAGAGCTTCGTGGAACTAGGTCACCCTTCTCAGGGTGAGAGAGTGGGCATCAGGAAAAGGGGATTTGTTGGATACAGTGTTCTCCCATGGTTGTCGTCTCTCGTCCCTTAAGGGTTTCCCCTCCCCATGTGATGCTCCCATGGTGCACCACCCCAGGGGGATTATAGGACTGCGGCTGCACCACCCTGGCCCTATCGGAGAAGGGATTCCTCACAAAAGGAACTATGGTAAGGGCAGCTGATGCAGATCTGTTGACAGCCACAAACCTATTGTGGTTCAAGAGACCGACTGACGCATCTCAAATCGAGCCACACCCATGAGTTAAGAAGCAAATGTCAAAGGAAGCCCAGTGGCAGCACCCACCACAACTATTTCAATCCAATCACGAGAGAGCCAGAGAGAGCCAGAGAGAGCCAGGAAGCAGATAGAATGGGGAACCACCACCGACCAGGAGGCATCCACTCTGCACGCTACATAGGCGAGGCGCTGGAGATACCAGCGACATGCCAACAGAAATCACTTGGGTGAAGTAGAGAGGCTATGAAACTAACACTACAAAGCAGCCGATGAACGTTAATGAGCACTAGGCCACAGGCTTGAGATCTGTGCTATGCAAGGGATGTTACACATTGCTCAGGTGCGACCTGGGCCACAGGTCACACTGCCAACACACACACACATGCACGTAGAGAATGTATGCTAGACATTAAAAGGTGTACTCTCTATACTCTAGCAGGTGCCCTGGAACTGCAAAGCACCATGCCAGTCTCATTCAGCGTAATCCCCACCCCCCTCAGTAAATGAAGAGCCCTGTGCTGTACCGATATGCAACCGGCTTGGGTGCGACATGAGGTTACATGAACCCAGTGCTGAATGGCACAGCACTTTTGGGGACATTGTGCATTCCTCAATCCCAGAACAGGGGACTGAAAAGGGCTGCACGGTTATTATTAATATTTGGTATGTGTAAGGCGCAACACACCCATAGGCCTCAGTGCGCACATGAGAGGAAAAGGCGATAAGCAGTAGGCGAGCAGGGGGCCAAACCACAAGACATTTAAGTGAATAAAAGGTACTTATCATTCGAATTAAAAAAGTGTGTTTTCAGAGTCTTCTTAAACTGAAGCTTTTTCCCCTGCAACACAACCTATTTTACCCACAGCCCCTTCTAGCTGATGCGAGGCACCATGCACGGCACATAGTCCCAAAGGTGTCGATGCATGGCTGGCTTTGGGGGCTATAAAGCTCATCTTTAGATTGGAGGTGCCTGCATCAGGTGTTCCAGTTTCCACTGCATCTATGGCTACCAGAAAGGATCACCCTTAACCCGGTATCTAGGAGGAGAAAGTGATGCCTCAGTGCCCAGTCCTTAAATATGGACTCATGACAATGTTCTGGGTCGGACTGATGAACGGCAAGCTGGTTACTGAAGGCTGAGCTGAAATCTCTTTCTAAATTAGGCTTTTATGCCATTCGTACCCATCGTAGGGCGTTGAGACAATGATTGGAAAGCCTTATATGATGGTAAAACTCATTTAGTCCACTCTCTGCCATGATGCCGCCATCCAGCCACTATTTCTCTGCCCCTTAGCCTGGCCACCACATGCATGGTGCTGCTCTTCAAGTGCCACCTCCTTCCTGCCCAGCATGCTGCCTAGTCACCAGAACCACCTCATCTTCCTGCTTATATTTTCTTGGTTTCATTTGTGAGCTCCTAGAAAAGCCACTCTTTTCTGCCCACCTTCCTCGCATACGTACCAAACTCTGGTTACCCCATGGTTCAAAAAATCACCAGCTTTCGGCCCCGGGCACTAATAGTTATAAACCTTCTTGGTTGGGGTTATTGCCATCCGGAAAGGGTGATGGAGCTTGCATTAAGACCCTTGCTGGGCTCGGGTTTTAACTCGGATCGCTGGCTAACGGGTTGTAAAGACCCCAGACCCCTCTTCTGGGTTACTGCTTAGAAGAAATAATAAAAATAATAATAGCAAGATATTTATACATGGAAAACAGACCTTTATGTAAAAATAAATGTTTCCTACATGAACAATAGGGTCACGGCCCAATTACAACAGCAAAATGGCACTTCCACTCTGGAGAACTTCAACCACGGAACAATAAAAATGGATTTAAAAAAAGGGAGGACACATGGTTGACATATAGAGCTGCCACTTCTCTATTATAGATGGGTGTGTTTCATGTATGGCAGTCCCTTCCGCTGTATTTGGAAAGCATCGGGATGCTAATCCGCTTCAAGGAAACCCTAACTCCATCTCGCTATAAAGAGTGCCTTCTTTTCCCTCTCCTCTGCGTGCCGATTACCATTTGACAACCAGCGCCCAGATGCAGTTGAACCTGGATGCTCATTTTGTGTGATTAAAAAATAAAAATAAATCAGATGGTCATTTGGAGAGGAGTGCTTTAGTCCAAAAATCACCCCCAGTTAAAAGCCACAATCATACAGAGGCCAACCGGCAAATAAACTAATGGATTCATTGGCCACACCTCACGTCTAAAGTTCCAAGACTGGCAGCAGCTTACATGGTTTCCCCTGTCAAAAAGCAGCAATCACTATTTGGACATATTGTAAAACTCGTCATTACACTCCAGGTGGGGAGGCAGCACTGCATAGTCTTGCCAAACTAGAGCACAGTATCAGACGGAAGTGTATTTATTGAACAACGGGGTGCCATAGCCAACAGAAATAGCTAACAAAATGCTCAATACCGAAGAGCGCAGGCAGCATAAGGGTAAGGAGCATTTAACATTGAAAGACGTGTACTGGGCGATAAAAGGTGAAGAGTGGGAACGTGTACCAGGGACAGGACCAGAGTATATCAGATTTAACATTGGCAGCCTGAGGCCAGTATTTCCAAATTAAATAGAGTGCCCGGAGGGAAAGATGCAGGCGAGGGTGGAATAGGTTGGGGGAAGGGTTTGGAGTTTGAGCCACGCTCTGAAGGGGTTCAGAGAAGAGATGGCTTGAATGGACGGGGGGTGGCATTCCAGCAAGTAGGCAAAAGGAGTGGGAGAGGGAACTGGGGACTTCTACGTTGTTAAGTGTGACAGTCACCAACTCTGTGCATGCTGTACGTAGACCAGGACTGCAATACATCATGGAGGGGGGGGAGGGGGCGGCCTGGACATAGACTAGGACTACAATACACCATGGGGGTGGGGGGGCAGCCTGGAAGTAGATCAGGACTACAATACACCATGGGGGGGGGGGGGGGCGGCCTGGAAGTAGACCAGCACTACAATACACCATGGGGGGGGGTGGCCTGGAAGTAGATCAGGACTACAATACACCATGGGGGAGAGGGGGCGGCCTGGAAGTAGACCAGCACTACAATACACCATGGGGGGGGGGGGCGGCCTGGACATAGACCAGGACTACAATACACCATGGGGTGGGGGGGCGGCCTGGAAGTACACCAGGACTACGATACACCATGGGGGGGCGGACTGGACGTAGACCAGGACTACGATACACCATGGGGGGGCAGACTGGACATAGACCAGGACTACGATACACCATGGGGGGGCGGACTGGACATAGACCAGGACTACAATACACCATGGGGTGGGGGGGGCGGCCTGGAAGTACACCAGGACTACGATACACCATGGGGGCGGACTGGACGTAGACCAGGACTACGATACACCATGGGGGGGGGCGGACTGGACGTAGACCAGGACTACAATGCACCATGGTGGGGGCTGCCTGGACCAGGACATAGATGAAAAAACTGTGGGACACACGCCGACCATACGCTCCAGCACCCACGTTGCGGGTTACACTACACCTGGCAAGCTGCTACACGAACATTTGTGGAATGCCAGTGAGAAACAGTGAGATTTCTGAAGATGGCGCTGCATGCAGCAGATACCTTAGAAAACTCGGAGTTGCAGGCTAGAGGGGTGGAAGTCGATACACCCATTGGGTAATACAAAGAACCAATCCGTAAAGAGATGGTAAAAGGAAATTAGATAATCTCAGAGTGGGACACCAACGTGCCTAGGAGACAATCAATCAGAGCCCATTGTTGCACTAGAGACCCATGGGTATGAACGGGGCTGGGCTAAGTCAGTCAGGGTCTTGGACCCAAAGGAATCAGTCGTACCTGCTGATGCTCTCTGGATGTAAGGGGAGGCTGATGGAGGGGGGACCTTGGAAGAGCTGCTTCCTGGGGCATAGCTGTACAAGCCTGGGGAGGCTGGAACGAGAGGTGGGGGGCTCTTAAGTTATGGAAGCCCTAGAAGGAGGCCCACTGATCAGAAAGGCACCTCAGCCAGCACCTCTCCACTCTTTGGGGAACTGAAAAGCCAAAGTCCTAGGTGTCCAGCCAAAGCCCCTGGGGAAAGACAATTTGAACTTTCAGGACCTGGACGATGTAGAAAAGGCTTATGTGAGAGGCCTGCTGTGTATGTTGAACACAAGGACTCATGCAAAGGCCTAATGTGAATACTGGTAACCAAGGGCTATTGAAAGAAGCCTACTGTGAATCCAGTACTCTTGATGAAAAGGAGACAAAATAGAAAAGAATGCTTCTACATGGAAAGCCAGAGGAAGGAAGGTCCAGAAGGGGCCTCTCGTGAATCCTTTAGCCACATTTCAGGAGGGACTCATCGTGAAATCTTAGAGGGCCCATTTTAAACCTCGAGCGGCATAAGGATCAAGTTAGTTGGTTGTAATAGGGATTTACTTTGAGAAGTAGATTTTTGACATTTGCTTTTACCAAACCATAGGAACTTTATGTTACTGGCATTGATGTGCGGGGAGGCTAAAAACTCCTTAAGTGTAGGATTGAGACTTATCGGTTGGCTACACCACTTGGGCATTACTTGGTACAAAAGGGCATACCTATAGAGGTGAGGACTTGTTATAATATTTTTTGAATCTTATGTTCAATCACAAGCGGGACTTTTAAAGCACAAAGGGAACACTACCAAGTTAAAACCATCTTGACATAGTTTGATATAGAAATCGGTCGTAAAATGTATAGTTCCCCCCTAATGCCTACTAGATGTTTGTCCAAACCTTACCCTAACATAAGGAAAATAGAACCTTTATCACCATACCTTCTAGTGCTGTTGTATCACTGCTTGAAATATCACAAGAGTCAAGGGGTGGATAGTTAAAGAGGAAGAGTAAAGTGATCTTCACTAGTTAGTTGGGATAAGACACTGGATGGATTCATAGACTAGTAACAGGAATTTAAAGAGTGATTTTGGATGGAGAGCCATCCAGTGTAGCTACCCAGTTTAGTAACAGTAGGTAGAGGTGGCAAAGTATCATGGTAGAATGAAAAGGATGTGTGTGACTAAATTGAGGACTTTGTTGGGGGGAGGAAAAGTGTAGAGGGGTGGACCAAGAAGTAGGCTTGCACAGTAGCCCAGTTTACTGAGTACATGCTACAGATGAGGTTTTAGTTGAGTGGTGCATGAGGTGTGGTCAGATTTTTCTAATGTTTAGGTGGTTACTTTGGTGGCCGCGATGAACTGGAAGAGTTTCAGGTCGCTGTCAGAGAAAAACAAATGACTTGCCTTTCAGTAATATTCTTTCTGATGGACATTCCTTCCACAAATTCCTCATCTAGGATATTCAGCGTAGCTGGTCTTTGGAAACTTTTCCACTGCCAGGGGACGCAGCGCAGCTCCTCATCAGCTCTGCCCGATGCCTCTACGTGTCCCTCGCAGGAAATTGTGTTGGGGCCAGTATATATAGAGGGACCACACTGCCCATGACCTCAGTTCCACCCTTTTTCCCTAGCACTCGGATGCAGAGGGACCGCAGAACTGAGATGTACAAGCTATCCTAAGAGGAGCAGGTAGGGAGGAAGACTAGGAATCAGTTGGAGGAACGTCCATCAGAAAGAACATTACAGAGAGGTAAGTAATTTGTTCTTCTAATCGTATCCTTTCTCCCACCGATTCCTCATCTATGATAGACTCACAAAGCAGTATTCAGACCTGGAGGAGGGAGGGTATCAAGGATACCATGGATGGCAACCCATGGCTTATGCCTGAAGGATGATAAAACTGAGCTTCTTATCCTAGATATCGCTTCCCTCATTAATAAACTAAGTACAAACTACTCCTCCTTCATCATCATTGATGAGAACTACATACAAGTAGCCAAAGAAGTAAAAACGTTAGGTATTTACCTGGACTCCACCTTATCATTCTTCAAACAGGTAAATTCCCTAGCCTCATCAATAGCTTACACATGTAAACTAATCAGAGCAGGAAAACAATTCTTATGTCAACACAGTTGTCTAACATTAGCCAGAGCCCTAATCATCTCCAAACTAGACTAGACTACTGTAACGCATTGTACATAGGAGCCACTAAATCCACGATTAACAAAATTCAGATACAGCAAAACAATGCCCTCCGAGCTGCATTGCACATTCCCAAGAGAGAACACATCTCAGAAACAAGAAGGAAACATAAATGGCTTTCCACCCACGAGAAAATCAGACCCAAAACCGCATCCCTCACATACAAATCACTTTATAATAAAGCCCCACAATACTTAAAGGACAGATTCACCAGAACACACTCCACAAGACAAACAAGACTAGCCAACACCAATCGCCTCCAAGTACCCCGATTTAAATTTGCCACCACAGGCGGAGCTAGCTTCCCAGTCAAAGCTGCTCAATTGTGGAATGAACTACCCATCACTGTGAGGCTAGAACAATCTTTTACCAAATTCAGGCAAAATGTGATCAACTGGTTGACAACAAATGTTAAATGAATGCATGAACTTGCTCCCACCTACCTGTTACCTGTCACATGTATTACACGCCTGTAACCGATGACCTTTGTAACCTGTAACCGTGCTCTAAGTTGTACATCATCTTACCTTTTGCGCCCTTATACTCCAGGGTCCGGTGTGCATAATAAATACTAAAACAAACAAACCACCCAACTCAGAAAACTCTGAAAGACAGCCCACTACAAAGAGTGTCATAACCACACATAAAATCCAAGCAGTAATGTTTAGCAAACATGTCCGAGGAAGCCTGCATAAGTGCTTAGCAAATATCTAGTACAGGCACTCTGCGTTGCAAAGCCAAGGTGGCGGCCAACCCTCAGGTGGAGTGAGCCTTGAAACCCTCAGGGACCTCCTTGCCGGCAAGATCACAGCATTCCAAGATGCAGAGGATGATCCATTGAGATGGGGGCGGTTTGGTAGCAACCCTGCCAGGTCTGGCACCCACATAACTAACAAAAGGTTGATAAGAAATCCTGTTCTCCCTCATCCTAGAGACATAGAACTTGGGGACCCCCACCAAATCCACTGATCGAAACACTCCTGTGCTTTGGAAGGATGAAGCGGAGGTAAGAAGACTGGTAGATTGATAGTTTGAGAGATAGAAATCAGAGAACCTTCAGAAAGGGGGGTCCAGCACCGTTGGGTGCTAGACGCGCTGGCCCACGGGCACACTCTGGAATTCCAAAGAAAGTGTCCCTGTCTACCACCTGTGGCCAGGAAGGAAAACCACGTGCCACAGCTACTTCTGGAGGTACAAGCAATGCTGAAAAAGGGCACGCTAGAACTCGTCTCGAAGAGGCTCTGGGGCTCCAGAGTATACTCGCGGTACTTCCTCGTCCGAAAGAAGACCGGCGGTTGGCGACCCATTCTGGACCTAAACAAATACATCAAGTCCCAGAAATTCCAGATGGTCACCGTGCAGCACGTTGAAGTGGGAGAATGGGACAAAACCCTCCCCCCAATCTCATCCAGACAATGGCCAAGAGGATCACGACCCAGACACCCCCCACGAGACGAGTTCGTCTATTTACCAAATGACAAAATACCCTGGTTCAGAAACTTACACATAAGAGGAGTATGCCCACCAGTACGCCCCACACCAGCCCGCCCGGCTCAAGCCGACGCCGGTGACATGGGTGAGCTTGACTAAGAATAACAGCCACAAGTATCCACATCGTTAGAGATGCCATAACAACATAGCCAACTGTCAAGAACACAGGTGCCACCATGCACACTGGTTACTCACACACCAACCTACACAAAGAACATACACAGTGCTATGACGTAGTTGACTGACACACCCACTGACGTGCATTGTTGTTATTTTTCACATAGGCCTTTTCACAATACAGCAGAAACTAAAGATGCCTGAAGAGCTTGTGTATATGTTTGCTAACGCTTTTCCCGCCACCCACCCATATGACAACACCATCATGTATATCTAATACTGCTTGTGACGCCCTTTCACCTCGAGACCCCCATACCATGGATTATGTACCGCCACCCATGTACTAGGCCTGGGTAGGCCGCAAGCAAGAGTCACCCAGGCAAGAGCCTCACCATGAAAATCCTCTCAGAACAAGAGTACAAGTGCTGACCATGCAGAACGAGCCCCCAGCAAGAGCTCACAGCCAAGGCCACGATGTTGCAACTGGCATGCCGCGAGCCCAGCGCCAAGGTTATACCTGTAAAATGCCAAGCCCACAGAAGCGAAATACAAATCTAATGCTCATAATTCTGCTCCAGCTACGGTCTCTCCACACGTGACCAAGCCGAACTGACAAGGTGCCAGGCTCACGAGGCAGGAAGCCGCCTGGGTCCCACGTCTGGGATACAGGTTGCAGCAACGAAGCGGCAAGATGAACACTTACAGCGATGGGAATGACCTGCTCACAAGCCTATGAGCAGACCTGTCCGTTGCCTGCACACACACAGTTGCACATTGTTGCTAATGACAGGTACACCGCGAGCTGGGAACGACGATGGTCCCAGGCTTGGGGGCTTGCGGGAGAAACAATCAGAACACAGGGGGGGCTCATCACTGACGCCATTAGTGTTAGCCAATCACCAGGGGTCCCCTTGTAACGATTCTAAAGTAACAACTATCAGGGACAACCCAAGTGTACGACCTGACCCATCCTTACCCACTAATATCCTTCTCCATATGCTACCTATACCAACCCTACCACTTGGGGAACCAATCCAGAGTGGCTATGGGTTTTTTGCTAACTTTCCCAGGTGACGCGGATAGCGCGTCATACTGCTGTAAAAAGGGCCTGCGAGCCCCACTAAGAGTGAGAGTCTTATCGGACGCGTATGATCCGAGAACCATTCCTGCCGTTGTTATAATAAACAGCAGAACCACCTTGCTCCTTGTGTGTGTCTCGTACTCCTTTTGGGGACAAGGGAGGAGTTGGGGCCTCCCCAGCCCGGAGGTCCGCCGACGGCTCTGCCAGCCCCCGGGATAATCACCCCGACAACGTGCTGGGACAGCTGGAGGAGGGCGACTTCCTATCGTCGCTGGACCTGGAGGACGCCTACTTCCACATCCCCATACTCAAAGGGTATCGAAAGTTCCTACGATTCGTGGTCCAAGGGCGATACTACCAGTTCAAGGCCCGGGATTCCAGGGAGGAGTCCAGAGTTGGCCAAGCAGTGCTACGCAACCTGTTTGTTCGAAGGTAAGGGATGCTTAATATTGAGTTGTTGAAATGCTTAATGTTGAGCCTTGCCACCTCCCGAGATTGTGAATGTGTGTACTGATACGTATTCTTGTATTCATGAGCATGTGAATCCATGCCAGACCCCATGCTGGAGAAGGAACAAGTTACTTACCTGTAACAGTTGTTCTCCGGCATGGGTCTGGCATGGATTCACATGCGTACCGTCCCTCCAACCCCTCTGCGGCTCTTTTCTTGGTCCTGCTGCCACTTTACATGCTACCAAATCTGAAGATGGCGGACTTCGGTAGAGGGCAACCATTGGCTGGGGGTAGTATGACCCAGAAACCAGTGATTGGTTATTAGTAGAAAGACAGTTCAGAAACGAAACAAACTGATTTGTTCTTTACCGAGGATTCCCAGCCTGACAACGGGGAATATTCATGAGCATGTGAATCCATGCCAGACCCCATGCTGGAGAACTTTCAATACCACCTTTTCCGTGGCGAAAACCAAGGATTAACTAAGGACAGATCGGAGCTCACTCACCTGGCCAGCAGAAGTGATGGCAACCAGGAAAATCACCATAAAAGGGATCAGTCTTTAAGAACAAGAATGAAGGAGCTCAAACAGAGCACCCATCAAAAAAGGTTAACACTAAATTTGAATCTCACAACAGAAAAACAAACTGGTGTGTGGGAAACCTAATGGAAATACCCCTCAGGAACTGAATTACCATAAGCATCATGAAAAAGGATCCATGCTCTGGGGTCCTCTTAAACCGTAATGGCCACAAGAACCCTTCACTGTACCAACCTGCATGCTCGTCCGGGCCAATGACAGCTGAATGTCCAACACAGAGAAGAGTCCAGATTTCTTGAGACAGGGAGGCGGGAAGGTGGCCCATTCTCTGGGGTAGGGGCCAGGAAAGTCAAATGGCAATGTCCAGAAACTCTGGGTACCATGTTCTCCAGGCCCAGTCCAGGGTGATCCAAATTGAACACATGGACAGAAGCAGTCTCCTGAGAACCAGCAGAATGGTGGGAATCGGCAGGAATGCATAGAGTAGGCCAAAGTTCCATTCGACCATCAAGGCATCCCCCACAGCTCCCTAACGAGGAAATTCCCTGAAGCAGAAGCCCCTGCACTTCCTGTTCACACTGAAAGTGAAGAGGTGGTCCACCTGGGGAGTACCCCAGTGGGAGAAAATCTCCTGAACTTCCTAGTCCTCAACCTCCCATGAGTGGGAGCTCTGACATCTTCTCAGAGCATTGGTTAGAATGTTCTCCTTGCCAGACAGATGTGCCGCAATCAGAAACAGTGTTCTCCAGAGCCCAGAACCACAGTCGCATTGCTTCTCCGCAGAGAGTCAAGGAGCCCATATAAAACCTTTTGTTGAGGTAATGCATGGCTACAGTATTGTCCATCAAAACCAATACCGTCTTGGCCTTCACAAATGGGAGTAAAGAGACCGGGGCCAGCCTGATCACCCTGAGCTCGAACAGACTGATGTGCTCCCAACACTCTAGTGGGAACCACAGTTTGCACACTGCACGGACTTGAAGGCGAGTAGCCCAGCCCTTAAGGCACACATCTGTGAATAGTCACTTGTGGCCAAGGTTGACAAAAAGCAAACCGTTCAGAAAGCTGTCTTTCATGGACCACCATTCCTGGTCTCCGGACACATTCTCCGAGACCAGAAGACCATCCTACGCTTTTCCTTGAAAAAGTGGCCACTGCAGCGACTTTGTGCGTAGACGGGCTCTGGCACTACCAAGATGCATGATGCCATAAGGGCCAGCAAGCTCAAACAATCCAAGGGTGGAACTATTGTCTGTAGTTGGAAGTTGGAAAACCTGGACCATCATGAAGATGTTGCCAATCTGTCCTCGGGTGGGAAACGCCAACCCAAGCGAGTGTCCAAGACTGGACCGATAAAATCGGAGGGACGGAAACAGCGAAACCTGAGACTTCTTGAATTTCTGGGAGAAGCACAAGCTGTGCAATAGGCTGCATGTCTGGTACAGTTGTGCCAATGCTAGATCTGGTGTGCGGACTAGGAGGAGCAAGTTGTCCAGGTAGGGAAAGTCATGAATGCCTTCCTTTCTGGGGCGAGCCACCACTACTGCCAGCAGCTTGGTTAAAACCCTGGATGCCGAAGAAAGGCCAAAAAGGAGGAATTTGAACTGAAAATTACAGTTCCCCACTTGGAATTGCAGTTACTTCCTCTGCTTCTTGTGGATAGTCATATGGACGTATGCATCATACAGATCCAGGGAGACTAGCCAGTCGTTCACATCCAGGGTCTACCAGGGCCTAGAGGATCTGGACCAGTGAGACCATCTGAATGGTGATAAGACTGAGGTGATGGTGATAGGCTACCCCCCTGATCCCACACTCTGGGTGTACTCCTTTTGTCCTCCCTCTCTGGGACACCTGCCGTCCCGGTTAAAAAGGTCAAACATCTGGGTGTTGTATTATCAGCCTCATTATCTATGGACCAACAAGTCTCTGCTGTATGCCAGGCTGGTCACTTGCAACTTAAAATGCTGAGGAAGGTACTGCCTTTGATCCTGGCTCCACTGCGCCCCCCGGTGGTAGCAGCTTTGGTACTATCACGGATAGACTATTGTAATTCTCTTTATTTGGCCCAGCCCAAGAGCCTGATTAAATGGCTGCAACGGCTCCAAAATGTGGCTGCCTGGGTGGCCACTGATAATCCTTATGGCGCTCACATCTCTCCGGTGTTGCGGTCTCTTCACTGGCTCCCGGTGGCCCAGCGAGTGGAGTTCAAGGCCTTGCGTATTTTTTAATGGGCCCTTCATGGTCAGGGAGCAGAATATCTCCAGGCCAAATTCACCCGCTATTCATCCTGCCAGCAATCTCCGCTCTGCCACCACGGAACAGCTCTTAGTGCCTAAACACAACCGCGATAGGGTTGGTGGTCGAGCTTTTTCCGTCGCCGTAGCTGCTTTGTGGAATAGTCTCCCACTTGTCATTAAAAAAAACTCCTAATTATTTGGAGTTTAAAAAGAAGGTTAAAACACTCCTGTTTTGATTCTGCTGGGTATCTGGTCTTGCTCTCCCTAGCGCCATGATGCCTGCGGGCGACCGTGCGCTTTACAAGATATGATAACATAACATCTTGAACTTGTCCTTGCCCAAGTACAAGTTAAGGAGCCGCAGATCTAGGATGGGTCTCAGACCTATATCCCTGTCCAGCACCAGAAACCATGTTGAGTAACAACCCCTGCCTTGTATATAGCAGGGTACCATCTCTGTGGTCCCTTTTGCCAGAAGATGATGGATCTCCTCCAGTAGGAGGGGTTCCGGAGGCAAGGGTTGCTGGCATTGGGGATGGTCTGACGGGCGAGAGGCAAAAGGTAGGCAGTATCACTGCTGGACGGCCTGCAAGGACCAGACATTTAAGGTGGTATTTCCCCATTTTGTGAGAAACGAACAAGTTACTTTCTTACCTGGTAACAGTCTTTTGATGAGATGGTCCGACGACGTACTCCATATCTATGACAGGTAATGTCCACAGCTGTGCTGCTTCGGAAAATCTTTGGCATCTGCATCCTGCGTCGATGACGTCGATGCGCCGTCCCCGAGGACCTCCTCCGACGGCCGACGTCACCCGATGTGATAAGTAGGAGGCACGACGCCCATAGCCTCAGTTATAGTTTTTTCCAAGAACGTGTGCCACCAGTTTTCTGCCAGTCAGACACACAAGCTGCAATCGCAAAAGAAATTCTGCAGCGGGGAAGGCAGGGAGGGAGTGATATGGAATACGTCATCGGACCATCCCATCGAAAGAACGTTACCAGGTAAGAAAGTAACTTGTTCTTTGAGGGGATTGGGTCCTCCGATGTATTCCTTATCTATGACAGACTCCCAAAGCAGTACCAAGCAAGAAGGTGGGAAAGAATTTAGAATACAAATTGAGCGTGCCCAATCAAATTGCGGAATAGAGAACTGCCTTGCCAAAGGCCAGATCTTGTCCTCTGATGGAATCGAGGGAGTAGTGACGTACAAAAGTATGTACTGAAGCCCAGGTGGCTGCATCACAGATGTGACGAATAGGAACTTCCCTCTGCAGAGCAGTAGACGCAGCCACTCCCCTGGTAGAATGGGCCCGCAAGCCAGCCGGAGGATCCTTACCCGCCAAGCGGTAACACTCGGAGATAGCTAAAATAATCCGAGACAAAGTCTGTTTCGTCACAGCTTGTCCCAAACGCTTTCCAGCGTAACCAATGAAAAGTTGATTGTCCACTCTGACCCGGGACATGCGCGAAATATAAAAGCTCAACGCTCTCCTAGGATCAAGCCTATGGAGCCTCTCCTCTTCCTTACCAGGATGTGCAGGAGGATAGAACGCCGGAAGAACAACCTTCTGGCTCAAATGAAATTCCGAAACCACCTTCGGAAGAAAAGGAGGACGAACTCTAAGGACAACCCTGTCCTTTTGAAACACAGTGAAGGGTGGCTTAACTGAAAGTGCCTGTTACTCACTCACTCTGCAAGCGGAAGTAACCGCAACCAAAAACACAGTTTTCAGAGTTAACAGCCTCAAAGGGCAAGAATGTAAAGGCTCAAATGGAGCACCCATAAGAAACTTAAGAACAAGGTTCAAATCCCAACCTGGTACCAGAAAAGGTGACGGAGGGAACACATTAGTGAGCCCTTTCAAAAACTGCGAAATTAAAAGGAATTTTAAAATAAGAACACTCTTCAGACGAGCGCTTAAATATGGACAGCGCCGCCAGGTAACCTTTAATGGTCCCCACTTGCAAGCCCCTGTGGGCCAAAGAAAGCAAAAATGACAGAACCATGGGAATGTCACATTCAAAAGGATCCACATTCTGAACTCTGCACTAGTCGCAGAACTTTCTCCAACGGCACAGAGACTTAGTTGCCGGCCGTCTGGCCGAGAGCAACACCACCATCACGTCTTCAGGGAGGTCCCAATCCTTATACCTCAACCTTTCAGAAGCCAAGCGTGAATATTGAGGGATCTGACCTCTGGATGGAGAACCTGACCCCCCCCCTCCCGTGAGTGCAGATCGTCTCGGTAGGGAAGACGACGTGGAGGGCAGATGGACAAGTCTAGAAGGTCCGGGTACCACGTCCTCCGGGCCCACGCCGTAGCAATGAGGATCATCCGGGAACTGAACCTCCGTAACCTCCGCAGCACTTGCGGGATGACGGGGACTGGAGGAAACGCATACAGCAGTGGGAATGACCACTCCACCACAAATGCGTCTCCTAAGGCTCCTTTTGGAGGAAATTCCCGCGAGCAAAACCTTTCTCACTTCCGGTTGACACTGGAGGTGAAGAGATCCACTTGAGGGGTCCCCCAAGGGGCGAAGATCTCCAGGAGAATCTCCTGAGCCAGCTCCCACTCGTGAGAGATCGAGCTCTGCCTGCTCAGAGCGTCCGCTGTCTCGTTGTCGTCTCCGGCCAGATGAACAGCTGAGATCGAAACTTCCTGCTGGATGGCCCAGAATTCGAGGTGCATCGCCTCCCTGCACAGCGGAAGTGACCCTGCCCCCCCCTTCTTGTTGAGGTAGTGCATGGCCACTGTGTTGTCCGTTAAAATCAGGACACACTTTCCGCGCACAGTTGGCAGAAAAGCCTTCAGGGCTAGCCTGACGGCCCTCAGCTCCAACAGATTGATATGGAGTCTGGACTCCGACGGAGACAGACGACCGCTGACTGTCAACTCGTTGGCATGAGCTCCCCATCCAGTGAGGGATGCGTCCGTCACGATCGTCACCTCCGGCCAGGGCAGCCAAAATGGGGCCCCCTTCATCAGATTGCCCTCGACGGCCCACCACAGAAGGTCCCGGGCTACCGAGGGCGTCACCTGAACAGGGTCAGACAGCCTGCCGAAGGACTGAGACCACTGGCGCTTGAGTGCCCACTGCAAAGATCTCATCCACAGACGAGCCTCTGGCACCAGAAGAAAACAGGATGCCATGAGGCCGAGCAGTCTCAAGAACTCGGACGCTGGGAGATCCTGGGCAAAATGAAACTTGTGCACCATCTGCTGAATGTGAAGAGCCCTCACCTGAGGAGGAAAACATTGCCCCAGGGATGTGTCGAGCACTGCTCCGATGTACTGGAGCCGCTGCGTTGGTGTCAAATGGGACTTCTTTAAATTGAGGGAGAAGCCCATCCTGTGAAGGGAGTGGCAGGTGACGGACAGATGATCCAGGACTTGCTCGGGAGAGCTCCTCCTGATCAACCAATCGTCCAGGTAGGGGTAGACGTGAATCCCCCCTTTCCTGAGGTGCGCTAACACCACCACCATGAGCTTGGTGAAAACTCTCGGGGCGGAGGTCAATCCGAACGGCAGGACCCGAAACTGAAAGTGCAAGTCGCCAACCGCGCACCTCGGGTACTTCTTGTGCTTGGGATGGATCGGCACATGGAAGTAAGCATCCTTGAGGTTGAGAGACACCAACCAGTCCTGAAGTTGAAGGGCCTGGAGGACTTGAGAAAGAGTCACCATCTTGAACTTGTCCTTCCTGAGGAGTTTGTTCAAACCGCCCAAGTCCATGATGGGTCTCAATCCCCAGTCTTTCTTCGATATCAAAAAATAAGGGGAATACCATCCCTTGTTCCTCTCCGCTACAGGCACCAGTTCTATGGCGCCTTTCTCCAGCAGGGCTTGAATTTCCTGCGCAAGGAGCGGATCCGGACACTTCAAAGAGAGGTTCCCTGGTGGATTGTCGTGAGGCCTCTGCCGAAAAGGAAGACAGTAGCCGTGGGTTATGATCTCCAGAACCCACACATCCGAAGTAATGGCTTGCCACTCTACAAGATGCTGCGCCAGCCTTCCCCCAACCGGCGAACCATGGGACCTGGCCTCATGACTGAGTGGTAGCGGCTGCGGCGTTGCCCAAGGGCAAAGAGGCAACTGCCCGAGCGGCCTTGGCACCTCGAGTACCTTTATTTCCACCTCTGGCACTCTTACGATGGCCTCTTTGACTGCTAGCTCCCCTCGCTTTACTGAAGTACGAGTAATAGCGAAAGGAACCTCCCCTCCATTGCTGTCCCCTAGGACGAAAAGGCGGAGGTTGGCGAACTGCAGCGCCCAACGACTTTGCTGCAGCTTTCGAGGTCTGCAACCTCTCAAGGCTTTCGTCAGCCTTGCTGCCAAAAAGGTGTTCTCCGTCAAAGGGCATGTTGAGGAGCCAGGACTGCACATCAGGAGCGAACCCAGACTTCCGCAACCACGCAAACCTGCGCATTACGGTGCTCGCCGCCATGGACCGGCTGACACAATCTGTCAAGTCCAAACCGGACTGAACGGCCTCACACATGGCATCCTTGCCATCCTGAACCATAGCAAGGAAACCATCCCGTTCATCCCCTTCGGGAATATGTTCAGCCGCTAATGCAACACAGTTCCACAGAGTGTATGTGAAACGAGACAAGGCACATATGGAGTTGGCCGCCTGAAGCGCCCTACCCCCCGAAGAAAACACTTTCTTCGCCCAGCCATCAAAACGTTTGTCGTCCCTATCCGGAGGGATGGTAGGATACGACGCCCGCTTTGCCGGGGCCGTAGCCGCCTGCACCACCAAACTCTCCGGAGTGGGGTGCCTAGACAAGTAACAGGGGTCGCTACTGGCTGGACAGTATTTTCGCGACAAAGACTTGCCCACTGCCGGGAGACTCTCCGGAGCAGTACAAGCCGCGCCACCCTTCTCTGCAGAGCCATATGAAAAGGCAAAACCGGGTCAGTGGGGGGACCGAGATCAAGGATGTCCCTGAGATCATCCTGAACGAACTCCCCTGGGGGAGCTGACCAACCCAAGTACTCAGTGACCCGAGACATAGGGCGCCGATATGAAGAATCGGCGTGAGTGCCAGGCTCCGGCCGACAAAACTCCACCTCCGGAGAGGTGTCCCGTCCACTGGCATCATGCAGTGACTGCCGCAGGTCATCAAACTGGCTATGGCCCGAGATAAGTTCATCGGGAACCGTAACCAAGCCGCCATCAGAGCCTTCATCACCCTCTGAAATGTACTCCAGGCGAGGAAAGGAAGACCTCTGGGGACCAAAGCAGTGCCTGACCTTAGCCAGAGCCTTTCTAGGGGCAAACCCCGTGCCACGGGGCCCCTCCGACACCACAGCCTCGAAAGGCATTGAGGACGCCGAACGAGTCGGCATCGACAGAAAAGGCGTCGACGTCAGCTGCAGTGCCACCAGCATCGTAGGCGTCGACACAGGCCTCGAAGCCGGAGCGCCGAGCGTGTCTCTCGACGATCTAGGTGCCAACGGCGTTGACAACCCCCTCGGAGGCAGAGCCTCGAGAGAAATCGCTGACGACCTTGGCGCCACAGGTGTCGACGTCTTCTTCAAAGACGGCACAGGATCACGCGGTCTCGAGCGCGTCGAGGACCGGGACCTGGAACGGGCATGGCGAGAACGGCTACCCTTGTCTGAGCTAGACCTCTCCCGCTAGCCGTGCAGACCACCCGAGCACGAAGGCGTACGAGCGGTGTCTCTCGACCGGTGCGACCGACCCCACTCGGAGGCGCGGACGGACCGGTGCCCTGCGATTCAAGAATCGCTAGCATCTGCTTCCCGAAGGAAGCCCACTCCTCCGGTGTCGCTTGCATGGAGGGATAAGCGACCCGCCGACGGGTGGTGTCCTCGGAAGAGGACGGGGAAGGCAACCTATGCCGGCGCTTCCAGGAATGCGTCGAAGAGGCGGAGGAGTGGCGAGACCGACTCCTGGAAGGAGACCCACTGGACTTCTGACGATGACGCGGAGAGTCGCCCCTCGAGTCATCCGTCGAAAGCCCCGCAGACCTCGACTTCCGGGGCTTAGACACCCGGCCTACCGACAGCTTCTTCTTGTGTTCCCGCAAGGTCTTTGCCGTGAGCGACAGGCAGTCGACACAGTCGTCCGTATCGTGGGCCTCCCCGAGGCACCAGAGGCAGGCGTTGTGCAAGTCCGTGACCGACATCTTGGACCCACAGTCCCCACATTTCTTGAAGCCCGGACGCGGGGTTGAAGACGAAGAAGACATCGCCACGAACAGGTCTACACAACAAACCGAACAGGTTCAGCGAAACGAGAATTGAAAACAGCAAACTCCAACGAGTCGAGGCGTACCGAGATTCACGAAGCAAACAAGTTCGCGGAAAAAACTGAACTGAGGCTATGGGCGTCGTGCGTCCTACTTATCACATCGGGTGACGTCGGCCGTCGGAGGAGGTCCTCGGGGAATGGTGCATCGACGCAGGACGCAGACGCCAAAGATTTTCCGAAGCAGCACAGCTGTGGACATTACCTGTCATAGATATGGAATACGTCGGAGGACCCAATCCCCTCGAATGGGATATTATGCCTCTGACAGGGGAGAAAAGGCAGATGTCCAGTCTTTGCACCGAAGGATGTGAAGGGAACCATGGAAGTGCCGCCTCTTGGTTCACCAGAGCCCCTACCACTGTAAGAACGACATTGTCCATGCCTGCACGAGTTTGCTGGGCCTCTACCTCTCTGGGCATAAGTGGCAAAGGAATGAAGGGGTGAAAACTCCTACCCTTTGCTCGCAGGGCTTGCGGTCACTGTTGCTGCACCGCTAGCCCCATCGACTTGGCGCTCACCTTAGAGTCCTGAAATATCTAGAGCGACTTGTCAGCCTTGGTGCCGAACAAGTTCTTGCCGTCGAAGGGCATGCCCAGAAGTTTCTCCTGGACATCAGTAGCAAACAACTGTGCCAAAGAAAAACACAGCAGGACAGTGCTGGTGGCCATCGCTCTTGCAACATAGATTGCGATGTCTAGGCCAGACTTAAAAATCTGGCGGGATGCTTCCTTGCTGTCTTTAATAAGGGCTTCAAAACCATCACACATCTCCCCCTCTGGGGATGTGCTCAGCCGCCATGGCCATCAACGACCAGAGGCCAAAAGAAAATGTGGCTAAGACACGAGTTGCTTTGATGCATCATGGAGCCAGGCTTCAAGAGCTGAAAATCTTCATTGCTCCAGGCATCCAATCTCTTGCTCTCCCTATCAGGGGGCAAAGATGGAAATGAGTTGGACTTAAGGTTTGCTGTAGCAGCCTGCACCACCAACCTCTCTGTGGAAGCCTAGGCTGAAAGAAACAAGGAGCCCGTAGAGGCCGCCCTGTGCTTGTTGGCCAGGTCGTGGTCCTCTGAGACCAGTTTGGCCCACACTTCCATCACTAGTGCCTCTACTGCCTGATGGAACAGCAGAAAGTTCTCCTTCTTAGGACCCTTGTCCAAGATGTCAGTCAGGTCATATTGCACCTTAGGAAGTGAATGGGGCTGACAGCCCTATGCTGTTGACTGCATTCACCATCAGGCGCTGGAAAGCTGCCTGTGGTTTGTCAGAGGTGGCAGCATGGATCATGTCGACCTCTGATGAGGTGTCCAGGCCATTTGTCTCCTGCTAGTCAGATGCCAGGTTCACCAAGTCATCCGGTTCTCCATAATATTCCTCTCAGAAGTCTGTCACTTCCCTGGGGTGGAAGGACTCCAGCCCAAAAGGGACAGGATCCCCATCCTCATAAATTTCCTCTAACCTGGACATATATGCCCTCCTGGGGAGTGCCGGGGGAGCTCTTTGCGACTCTGGCCTAGCCGGCGCCGGGTGGTACCCCTGCACCGGGGACGATGGGTCAGGGGATAGAAGTCTAAAGCCAGAACTGTGTGCCCCTCTGCTGTGATCTCGTCATTGCAGACTCCTTGCCTGCTCTATCAAGCACAGTCGGATCCATCGGCTGTGGACCAGCGAGTCTAACTCAGACATCACAGAACTCAGACATCACAGAAAGCAATATCACATCAGCAAGGGGTGAGAAAAGGCTTTTGGCATCATTCATTTCACAGGAAGTGATGCCATGCGATGCCACATGACATGGCACCCAAGATATCAAAGAAAGCAACAATGATAAGTCTGGATACATCATTTAATACACAAAATAAAACACTGTAAAAGCAGTAATAAAATAATACAAGCTTAAATATACAGATGCTGCCATCATACTCCAAGTACACCTTTAAATACCTTTGGAATGCCAGTTAATGCTTTGCATGGCAGCAAGAGTCACCAAACCCAAGTACAGCCTCGGGCCTGCAGGGGCTACCATATGCTAAGTGCAACCATAAATGTCCCAGTAATGCCATCTAATGGCAGTTTATCTGGTACGCGAGGCATGTGTCACTAATGCAGCCTCACATGTTGAATAGCTGCCACAGGCATCTTTAATAACCCCCTGCCAGCCTATAGCTCTTTTGCAAGGAAGAGCAAACATATGGCAAGGTACTGCTCCACACATGCAGGTGGCTCCCCCTCAGATCTGGCCACCGCACTCCCTTATCTATTAAGCAACTCGGTTTCCAGGCTTGATTGATGTGCAGTTCTCCAGCTCCCAGCACCAATCGCCTGATTGCCTGATTGTCTTCCTCCGGGGATCTTCCTCTTCCCACACTCTTCCCACATGCACTGCGTTGGTAAAGTCCAACTGATTCCGGGGTAGAGGGGAAGCAAGCGGAGTTCCCACCACTTGTCCCTCAACCGGACCCCTCAACCAGTAAGAGGCTGCTCAGTAATTGGGTGGTTCCAGAGGTGGAAACTGCAGAACCTAAATTGTTTGGTCCCTTCCATTCCAAAATGCTGCCTTTGGGATCTCTTAAACAGAGTTACAATGGCAGAACCACAGGCCGAGTGGTGGCTCATATCTCGTACGTTGACCAGCCTTGTCCAGTGAATTATGCACAAATGCATAATGGGCAAAGCCTACACTTCTGCACTGCCCTAACGAACATCCAAAAAGGGTCTACTCTTCCAAGGAAGGGTGGTGTGGAAGGGTTAGTCTGCCACACTGTTTTTTCTCCAAGGAACACCCTCTCAAGGCACATGAAGTTTGAAAATTACTCGAGCCTACTTGAACTGTCCTAGCCCCATTGATAGTCTGTCAAGTAGTCCAATCGCTAAAGGACAAATCTAGTCACAGGATATACCCAGCACAAGATTCAACCAATCGAAAAAACTTTAGGTCAGCCCGGACAACTATCAGCCAATGATCTTGAACAAAAACACTTTCCACCATTCGAATGAATGCCCAAAGGGGACCAAAAAAAAAATAGACGCTTAACAGAAGGGAGACGTTGGCATTGCACAAATGCAGATTATGAGGGTGCAGTTCACGTAGGTTATTATGCACGGAGACCAGTGCTGGAAATGGGAACCATGTACTGGGGGAACCTGCTCATCCTTTGAGGGAAAGGCCGTGGAGAGGAGGGGGCAGGGCAGAGGGCCTGGTTCCAGGTCACGCAATACAGTATCTCTTTATAGAGCCCAATCCTGGTGATTTGCATAAATGCAAAGAGCATTCTGGGAACCTAAGTATGTCCAGAATTTTAAATTTAAAACCCGTCTTATTGTGATTTAGTAACCAATTTGAGCGAATAATGGAAGTTGGACTATGAAGTTTTAATTGGTGACACTACTCACCCTAAGAAGAGAAATGTTCTATATTGCAGGAAATATATACCAGTCTGGACAACTGCAAGTATTTGAGACTGTTTCTGTATCCGTGCAAGTCTACTGAAAGTGTTCGTTGGTTGAAATGTGGGTTGCTCGTGCATGTGATAACTCTGCTTCAGGACAGATCTTGCTGGGAGTATCCCGTTCGGAAGCGGAGTTGCAACGTGCACTTCTGAAAGCAGTCTGCTCGATGAAGACTCTGCAGTCTCTTCTGAAAGCCACCTGCTCGTTGAAGTGCAGGTTTTTGTTTTTTTTTATTCTTTATTTTCATTTTCACAAAAACTTAGAAACAAATCAACGAATACAAGTTCAAACAACTGAAGTCTTAAAACCAAGCTCCAAACCACGAAAATGATACAATACATACATTATAAATATCTTACATTTGTCCACTATGAACATACGCATAGTAACATCCAGTTTCCCCCTCAACCCACCTGTATGTACATCACAAATTAAGACTAGTACAAATCCATTAAATTCCCTCGGATCATCTCGAATAAGGTCTCCTTTTTACCCTGCCATAGATTATTCTCTTCATCGCTGCTAATTTGAACATTTCATCTGTCCAATCCTTCACTTCTGGGGCCACTCTCGATTTCCACCCTCTTAATATTAATTTCTTTGCAGCTGAAGCCCCCCCCCTAAATAAGAATTTCCTTTGGCAGGTATATAAGTCGTTGACGTGCAGGTGTGAGTGACAGCAACGCCCTGGGTCTGGTGACAGGGCGGCAAGACATGTCTTGCCAGAGCTCCGCTCCATCGGGTTCCCGCCCATTCTCAAGGCAGCATCCCCAATAACTTGCCAGTGCGGACACAACAGCGCAGTAAATGACAAAGGGGCTTACCCACAACACTCACGGATCTGCCGTGAAGCCTCGAACCTGCAATTCAACGAGCAGGCAGCATGAAGGACATTCTGCAGCGCTGCAGGGTCTTCTGAAAGCACTCTCCTTGTTGAAATGCAGGTTGCTTGTGCGTGTGATATCTCTGCTTCAGAACAGGACACTCCTAGCGAGATCTGTCCTGAGGCCGAGTTATCACAAGCAACCCACGTTTCAACAAACGGACTCTCAGTAGAATCAGCACCGGAAACTGAATAAAGAAACAGCCAAAGCCTCACACAGGCGTTGCAGTTGTCCAAACAGGTATATATGCCCTGCAACGTACAGACCTTTTTTCTCTTAGGGCATGTAGTGTGACCAATCAAAACTGCAGAGCCCAACTTCAATTTCGCTCAAACGGGTTTGTTACTGAATCACTGCAAGACATTTTTCAAATTTAAAATTGTGGACTTGTTCCTATAATGCTCCTTGCTTTAATACAAATCACCAGGATTGGGTTCTATGAAAAGATACTGGGCCTCATAACGAGTTATTTGGAAATTAAGGTAAAACGTCCGAAAAATAGCCCTGAAGAATTACTGTTACCACCACTTGAACTGCGAATGTAAATGTTAACATGCCCCACACGTTATCACTGTGTACCCTGCTTTCCTGTTCCCCATGCTGTTGCTATATATCTGTATCCCCCCCCCCTCCTGTCGCTGTAAACCCAGCCCCCTGTCTCTGTCTCTACATGATGTCATCCTGTTCACGTGCCTGATCGCAGGCGCTTTAAAGATGACCATCATATCACATCACTACGCTTACTCCCTACTATACACCATCACACAACTAGAACACAGCTATACCCCGGATTAATTCAGCCTAGAGCCCATGAACACCTCAACACTGATAAAATGCAGCTGCCGAGCACATTCCGGCCTAGCTGCTCACATATGCGTCCTTTCAGGTCTAACGCAGCCACCAGACTGCACGCATCCAACTGATATCTTCAGCACCTCTCGCGCAGCCGAAAGCATCATAAATTCCCCTTTGCACAACTGATCTTGTAGATGCAAAGGCACATAGGGTAGAGGGAGGTGAGCAGTAGTGTGTACACGGCGTTATCCTCTTCACATCTGGAAGGAACACAGCTTTTCTCTTTCCCACGCGTTCGCTCTCATTCTGACAGCAACAGTGTGGCGTGTGCAAGCGGCGAGGGAGGGGCTGTTCTCTTTTCTAAGTTGTGAAGAGGTGGTGGAATACAAGACAATGCTGTAGTGTTCAGCGTCACTAAGCTAACCACGTCTCATCTTCTGGTCCGGCGGCAACCCCGACATTGTGGGAAACTACAGCGCCGTCAGGCTGCTGGTGAACCCCCACCCCCCAATCAGGCCGCTAATCCGCGCACGGCTCCGGTTTCCAAGCGTTGACAGTTATATGTGACCGCTCACTAAAAATACCAGGCCACCAGCGTGTCACTGCGCATTAGCGCACATATGCCGAGTAGCAATGGGTGGAAGGCAGCCTGGCGCGAGGGCCTGTCCCAGCCAACAAGGGTCCGTGTGGAAATGCGGGGACAAAGCCACGTCCGCCCAAACTCCCTACAATAAAAAGGCATTTACATTATGCAACTAATGCAACATACACAGGCTAGCGAGGATGGAGACCAATCAATTAAGACCCCTGAGCCATCACCACAACCCAGGAGTGTCCATTACTGAAGACAAACGCCTTAAACCCCCCCCCCCCCAAACAGCAAGACATCGAATTCCAAACCCGCAGCATGGCAGAACAGCAGGAGAATCACCAGAGACTGTCTAAACGTGCTGGAAAAAGGGTAGGGGGTTAGAGTTGATTTTAAAGCCTCTTACCTGGGTCCTTTGGAAAAGACAGGCACTGATTGTTGCAGACTGTCGGGTGAATGCTGCTGCCAAGGGGCTGGAGGCACAGAACCACAAGTCCACACTATAAAAACAGACAGCCGAAGATGTATAGTGTGTGCTTTCATGTGAGGTCAAAGGAGGTGGTGAAGGGGGACCAAGAGACCTGGCGGAGGAGGGATGGCGGAGCAGAGTGCAGAGAGGTGGCGGCAGAGCTTAGTAAAGGGAGTCAGAGTTGTACCAGTTGCGTGTGGTGCAGTGCAGTGTAGGAAGTGGGAGGGGGTGTACAAAAGGTATGAGAAAGGGAGATCTAGTGTGGGAAACAGTGGTAGGGGAGTGGAGTAGTGGTATTCGGTGAGAGGGAGCGAGTGTTTAGAGAGACTGAGGCTAGTGGGAAGGGTTCTAGGAGAGAAGTGGGCGAGTATAGTGAGAGGGAGTGTACTGGAAAGTCACTGGGGTTGCAGAAGAAAAGCAAGTGTAGTGGGTAGTAGTAGGATGGATGGAGGAGTAACATCAAAGGGTGGAAATTGACAGAGGGTGGAAATTGACAGAGGGAAGTGAGGCGAGAGGAGAGCAGCAGTAGTGTGAGTGCAGGGAGAGTCGTAGTCGATAAGGGAGAGTAGAAGTAGTGTGAGTGCAGGGAGAGTCGTAGTCTATAAGGAGAGTAGAAGTTGTGTGAAGACATTAGAATAGCAGCAGAGTGGTAGGAAAGAGGGTAGTAACATCAGAGGGCATAGTAGGCGGTAAGGGAGAGCAAGCGAGAAACATAGGAGAAAGACATATGGAGGTAGTCATGGGCTCTAGAGGTCTTGAAGATCGAATGGCACACAAACACCATCAATCAAATCCAACCATGCACAGATAGAGTAGGGCCCGATACAAAGTCTCTGAGGGAGCTAGACAGACAGCACTCAGGGACCCATCTTTAGTCAGACCAGTTATTAGGCAGAAGGGATTACCAGTTGGTAGCCCAAACCAGGGGGGGTAAGGATCCCTGGGCTAGGGAGGGAATTCCCCCAGATCCACTTCCCATCCTCTTTTTCCAGTCAGTGTTTTAGATTGGCTCATCTGCCAGTTTAAGCTGAAGGATCTGTGCCCTCCGACACCTTTTTGGTGTGCCGTTCAATAAAACCCTTGAACGTGGAGCAGGACTTTTTAAATTATTAAGGCCATCTGTGACAACAGGTCTTTGGCACTATGAGTCCATTTCCCCACCAAACTAAGCTACCTTTGGACATTGGGTCTAATTCCAGGACAGATAGGACCTCCCTGGAGGCCAGGGAAACACTCACCCAGTACATTTCAACCGAAGACATTACAACCTAACGGTTTCCAACTTCGAGAAGTTAGAACTCATGCCAACTGAAGGATTGCAGTGTTAACCCCCGCACCTGATCAAAAAATCCACCAAAGCTCATCAAGAGTAACATCGTAAATTTATTTTTGAATAAAGCCAAAGTGCACTACATTGTATAAAAAAAACATTCAATAATTTAGATGACATCTTAAAAATACATAATGCATACCAACGAGGATACACTAACTGAGGACCAAGAGACAAAAGAAAGCAGGGTTTCCTTGACAATGGTGAGAAACTAGGTCAGATTAGTAGCAGATTGAACTGGTGCAAGAAGAGTGTTCCACAATTTAGGTGCAGTATGTGAAAAATAATGGGAACAAGATTGGACTCAAAGGGAACGAGACCAGTAGAACAGAGGTGGTGGTTAGGACAAGCAGCAAGAATAAGACAAACGGTAGAGAGGAACTGAACCATGGGGACATTTGAAGACCATGCAGAAAAAATAAACCATCAGATGTGCAGGGCATGACAGCCAAGAGACAAAAGTTCAAAATATTTCATCCCGCAAGATACATGGGGAAACTTGAAGAAAATACAGAGTGAGAAGATGACATGGGAAGGAAGACCAGCGAGTCCTAGAAAGAAGGCAGGGAACATGGAACTGAATGATGTTAAAATCCACAGCCCAAGCAAAGGGTTCTAATGGAGGAAAGATTAACGTGCAGTTCCAGGGAATTTGTGACAGTGTTTAGAGTAGTGAACAGAGTGAAGGGCTGATTTGTATTCCAATTAGGGGGTGCTGCTTCCATTTTCTGGACTGAAGTCAGCCTAATATCCTCCAGTTATTTTGGAAACCTACACAATTCTACAGCAACCCCTTTATTACATGTTCGAGTATAATTGCAAATAGCAATTTTACCGTTGATAGTTGGCATTAGTCTGTGCCCAGAGGCTCCCAGATGCTGGCTTTGATTCCAGTTTTGTAAAAATAACCTTAGACTGCGATTAACTATTACTCCAAACTTGGAAAGACCTAAACAGGCCTTTTCCAAACACTGGGTTTTGGGGCAGGACCTGGCTCTGAGTAAGACACCTGTGTAAACCATCAGTCTTTATAAAACCACTATACACAAGATGTGCACCTTTAAGTGGATAGCCAGTTTAGCATGATCCTCCCTCCAAGAGGCAGCGCAGGTTTGGGCTTGTTTTGCTGTGAAAATCTTTTCCCCCGCCAACCAAGCCCCATGCCTTAAGGACTACGCTGGAAGAGCAAGGCCTGAAAGCTTCAGAGTGGACTGCTCTGTGGCTTCCAATGCAGGTGGGTAAGTGACCTCAGACTTTGCGAGAGGAATGCAGCTGTTCCTTTTAGATTTGCTTCTTGCTTTAAGCATACAGAGTCCCCCCCTCTGTTTCCAACAATATTCCACATGCACCTGCCTTTAACCGGCTACAGCCTAGAAGAGACTTCATGAATTGAAAGTCATTATCATGGGCTAGTTTAGTATCCAGGGAATGATTAAGCCCTTTGAAAACAACTGCCCCATGGACCTCCCAAACAATAGGCAGGTCTTCAATTGCTTTGTTGAGATTTCATAACTATTCATAGCCTTGAACAGCAAATCATTGTTAAGTCAGCCTCTCTCCTGACAGATGCGCAGGTCTCATCTTCCCTTTTAGATTTTTACCGATTGTTGTGCAGTCCTTTTATGTAAACTCTCTTCGGTTTTCATACATTTGTCCACATAGTGTTTGACGATACCGCCTCTCCTAAAAAAGATTCTTACCTCCACCTGTGCTGGCAGCGTAGTCCACTCATTGTAAATAAGTCACTTGCATTAGGAATTTCCCCAGAGGCCTTCAAAACCTCCCATGTAAAATTGCTTCTAACAAAATCCAGCCTCGACGCACTCTCGCCATCAAGCTACTGCCCAATCTCCAATACCTGCTTCATTGCTAAACTAATTGACAGTGCAGCATATAAGCAACTTGCCCTTTTCACAGAAACCAATAGTCTCCTCGACGCATTCCAATCTCGGTTCCGACCCCTTTGTGGAACGGAATCTTCTCTGGTCTCCATCTGGGATAACCAAAAAATAACCGTCGACTCAAAAGGGTGTGCCACACTCATCCTGGATCTATCCGTGGCATGGAAGCACTTCTTTTCAACGTGTACCTAAACCCACTGCCAGCTCACATCCGCTCACACAGCCTTACCTGCTACAACTAGGCAGACAATACGCAAATCATTTTAAAAATCCCCAAGATCCAAGCCTCCCAACCTTCTCCCCTCACCACTTCTCGTGTCTCTGACATGGACCACTGGATGAATAACCACCTAATCCTCAAGCCTATCAAATCAGAGATCCTATGCTGCAAAACTGTTCTAATCCCAACTGTTAACATGGCCGGCTGCTCTTGGATCCCCACCTGCCGCCACCATCAAAATTCTTGGATGCACCATGGACGCAGACCTATCCCTCTACAAGCACATCAACACCATATCCAGAACCTGTCACTTACACCTACGCATCCTAAACACATTTTTCCTTAGCTCCCTTACCCTCAATGAGTCGCCTCAATACAGGCCATAATCTCCACCTGGACTATGCAAACTCCCTCTATTTCGGTGTCCCTGCATGCCAGCTCGGGAAACTTCAACATATCCAAAACGCAGCAGCCAGACTACTCCTTGCCCTCTCGCCCAGAGAACATCACCCCTGCATTCAGAATCTTGCACTGGCTATCAGTTAGCCTAAGAGCAACCTTCAAAGCCATGTGCATTACACACTGTGCCCTCCATTACATAGGACCCCCATTTCTACAGAACAAAATCCACTATCCCCCCAAAATCGTGAGCTCAGGCTCAGCTCCCCTTCTGGCTATCCCACGGGACAAATCCTCCAGAGTTGGCAGCTCGGCTTTCGCTATCCTAGCGCACACCACCTGGAACACTCTTTCTCTGCACATCCGCCGCACCGAAAACTACCTCTCCTTCAAAATAATCCCTCAAAACCTGGCTATTTACCGCACTGTCCTGATAACCCCCTAAAAAATGGTAAATCCTGAGTAACTGTCTCGCCAGGCAGTGCTGGCTGTGTTTGCGGCAGCCCGGACCACACACACCATCATACACCTATCATGACCCTGCTTACCCTCAAGTGCCACTAGCTGTTTCACACCACTCATATGTAATGTCACAGGATTGATGAATTACTGCACCAGGCATGTACGGAAAACAGGACAATCAAAAGAACAGCGGTAGAAGCATTGTCTACATATATGGGTCGCTGTTGCCATGGAACCTATGGCTGACACCCTGTACATGTTCACGATCATGACCTCACAAATGCTTGTAGCTGCCTCCACACAAGACATGGCAGGCACCATGCTTTTGCCCACCTACCTTGACAATGTAAACTATATGATGCTACCATGTAAGATATGCTTGTACCATACAGTCTACCCATATAACCTTGTATTCCATGCTATGCACTTTACTACCTTCACGAAGTAGCATCTTTGTATGCCTTCATATGCACTTCTGTAACCAAGTAAGCCTTCTTAACAGCGCCACGATGCCCCAGGGCAGCTAGGCGCTTTACAAGTGCAAATAAATAAATTGGTGTGACAGAACCTATGCCGCCACCACCACCGCAATCGTACAGACTGGGATGCACTGTAGGAATTCATGGGAAGTCAGGCCGCCATAACCCAAACGAGCAGGCCAGGTGGGGGGCCTCCTGTGCAAAACCACAGGAGGGCAATCCTGAACCAGCACAAAATCACTCTAAAAGTGATTGGGAGGGGCAGGTAGATATTCCGCAAATATTAACCATAGGATGGGAACCCCTCGGTAAAGACAACTCCTAAAAAAGCAATTAGTTGGAGCACAGACTGGTGCTGCTGCTAACCATTTTTATCACAGCCGCAAGGACCATCAGAAGAAGCCACATACCTAAGCGGGCACCCTAACCACAAACCGCCATCAATGGCGGCAAGTTACATATAATACACCACTCCACTGGCCGCAGGCATGGATATCCACACACATCAGTATACAGAAAGGACCACGACAACATTTGATCGTGCTGTTCACAAATTCTCAGCCTACTCACACCAGACTACATCTCAACACCTGAAAGTAGAATGCAGCGCAGAACTATTTAGGGCACGCTCAACACATAGCGTGTCTCTAGCACTGACGACACCCTACTCCCCTCAGTCCCCATCCACATGTCTGAACATGGGTTGCTTCTCTACCAGAGCCTGGCCATCCCTGCTAAGCCTTTTTGGCCAAATGCACACACGCATCCTAAATGTGCTCCATGACCTCCAACACTCTGAACTTTGGTCCTCCAAGGGCGTTCCCTTCCCATTAACAGCGCATTGAGACTATAATAATGGTAAAATTGGTGCTATACAAATGACAAGTACAATACAATAGTCCAGACAAAGGAGGGTGAATGCAATACTTGAGAAGGAACAATGATGGAAAAAAGAAAATTAACAATAATGGCTCAAGTTTGTGTGACTTGTCAAAGCCCCTCTCAGCCTGGGGTGGGAGGCCTAACAGGGTGGAAACCATAGGCATTCCTACCCCAGAGGGGGAATTTGTCAGTTGTGGAGTGTAGGGAATGAAGAGGGTTAGTGCGTATCGCCTACCCAAGTGCCTGGTTGTTTCCTGGCAGTACCACTTTGGATCAACCAATATAGCTTGACAAATATACTGGCCAGTTTCTTTCTCTTTCATGTAGACAAATTAGAGAGGCTACAGAGGTCTGGGCAGACCAACAGCAACCCCTCACTGCCTTGCGTTAAAGGACTCAAGTCATCCAATGGCCGAGACTAACAAGTATATTAGCGAAGGAAGCAATGGTGAGCCAGCACAGCAGTCAGGGACAGTGTACATTGCCGACATCCATGCCAGCACCCACCCCACATGGAAGAAAAGGGAAGGGCTCAGTCCCCTAATGTAGCCATTGATTGTTCTAACATCATCTGTGCGGGGACGACGGCTACAGATTGCTTAGGACCCAGAAGAAGCAAGAGGGTACAAACAGAAACAGGAAGCAGAACGTTTTAAGTAGTTCAGGTGAGCTCGGAGGACAGGAAGGTTGCAGACCAAGAGCATCAGGAGGAAGGACGGTGGACTACAGTATGGAGACGTTTGAAAGAAAAGGGGAGTATTGGTTGGTGAGAGTAAGCGGTGCTGTGTGGTGAATGTGTGTGTAAGCTAACAGAATGGGTCAGAAATAGTATAGAGAGTGAGTGGTAGGCGCTTAGGAGAGTTAAAGAAGGGTGATTGTGTAGAAGGTGGGGTGGAGTAGAAGCGCATAGGTTAGAGTAGGAGTGCTGTTGAGGGTTTAGGTGTGCTGAGCAAGGCAGAAGGAGCACCGAGCAAGGCAGAAGGGATGTGGAAGAGGTAGCATTGTGGACGAGAGAGTAAGTGTGGGTGAATGGTGGTAGTACGTAGAGGTTTGCAGAGAGGAGAGACGCATGAAGAGTAGGAGGGAGTAGCATCAGAGAGTGGAAGTAGGAGAAGGATGGCAAGAGACACCAGGGTCCTGTTCATCTTATTCACCCGTAGGGTCAGGCGGAGGAAGTGATGGGAAAGAAGGAGGGTAGAATTTGGGAGGAGGAGAGTGAGCGCCAGTGAAAGGAAGATCAAGCCATGAGAGGAAGAAGCCAGAGTGGAGCTTGAGTGTCTGTAAGGCACAACCCTACAATCATTCTCCGGGAGATGGACTGTCTTTCTGGCCATCTGTGACTTCCGATAGCAAAGGCGGACTTCTGAACTTGAAATATTTGGGAACATCTACAGATCTCAAAGAATGAGAGATCAATACAGGATATTTCGTTAAAGGGTGTTTCCATCAGAGGGTCCCCATCCTCCTACAGATGTGTCACCAGAGCCCACCTTGCTCATCATTAGGGGCATTAGATGCTTTCTGGGACTTAAGTTCAGTCTTGTTCTCATTGCATTTGTGAGCCTATGGCAGTGCACGTGTGTACCATAGACGTTGGGGCCAAAAACCCTATGCTTCTTGTAAATCGCCGATGAAAATTCAACTGTTTCCAACAGGCAACTTGACAAATCAACCCTATAAAATCAAGAGTACATCTTGAAAATGAGTCGAGCATGGTCCAGTCAGAGGCCGTACAAGTTAAAACAATATTTAACAAAGTTCCTTCCCCAATCAATCCATCATAATAATTAAGTGCTTGGAAGTTCTGTTGTGGGTTCTTTCACAGAATATGCAAATGCAGGCAACGTGAACTCTGAAATCCCCCGAAGGTGGGAGCTAGAATGGGCTTCAAGTGGCATAACCACTGGTCGACTGGGAATCAAAGAGGCCCAGGAAAACACTTTCAAAGTGGCTGTTATGACCCCTTACACGCGTCACTTCTGGCAGCTATATATATATTTTATTTTTTAATTTGTTTTTGGTAGTAAAAATTTAATTTACACCTTAACACAAATGTATCAAGTACTACACACTTTTCAAATCGAAGTTCCATTGTTCGTTGTATATCCAACTATAAAACAAGGATCTCAACATTCATAACATTACCTTAACTTAATATTACAATCATCAACAACAGTTTCATCACCAGTTTGTTCATTTTATACTTTAAAATCGTTTCATTTACAATTTCCCTTTCTTTTGCAATAACATTACTAGCACCATTTCACTGCATCCTCCATTCAAATAACTCTTAAACTCAAATTAAAAACAATGTTCCCATTCACATTTATGCTTAATAATGACACTTAATTCATGCGCAATGCTGACACTTAATCGGGGCCACAGGCAGTTCAAATGACTGGATCCCATGGAGTAGAGAGAAAGGTCCCTTTCATGGGTGGCAGTTGTTACATTACTTTTGTAATGTCACACCCCTTAGTTCAATAATATACTGCATACAATGACAAATAGCAGATGCTTACCTAGTTCACATTTATATCCTCCATAGGGTGCAGAGTTTCATTTAGTACTAAGAGATCATCCTCGATCATGTTCACCAGTCTCACAGTCGCCAACATGATTGAGTTACACCAACCCCAAATACAATGCAACCAAACCAAATTTTGTTTATAGCGAGAATTTGACACCAGAAAGGGTCCCAAACAAAGGAGCCTTTGTTGGTCAAAATGTGCACAATACATAAACAAGTGTTCAAGGGTTTCAGACTCCTTGGCGCCCGTACAAAATCTACAATGCTCCCAGTTTCCCATCTCTTTGTACCCTGCCCAATTCCCGATTCAAGATCCCGTGTGTATAAGATCCAGACAGAATCTCATAGATGTCCTCCTGGCATTCTTGTCAGGAAAACACAGGATATAGGGCAGGCGTGGAGAGAGAGCGTCTAAACTTAGCATAATTACAAAATGAGGGATAACCTATGATTTGGTCAGAATTGCGTGCCCATGCATTCCTAAAGAACCTTGTTTTTGCTTTCCCCGGATACTCGATTAGGTCCTACCCTTCCATATTTAGGTTACTCAAAATTGGAGTCATTTGTTTTTTGAATGCAAGGATGGACACCGGATGCTCCTCATGGTGCATCGACCTAAAATCCTCAGAGGGAGTTAGATGGTGGCGCAAGCATTTTGCTATACGTGTTTAACAGGCGCCAATCGTGTTTGTCTGCCAACGGATATAAGCCCAGTTCGTGTAACAAAATAGCGTTGGGCAAGTATCCAGGGAGGCCTAGTATCTTCTTCCATAATTTACCATGAAGTAGATTTAATGTCGGGCCCAAATTCAACAAACAAGCATCCAGACTGTAAAGTAGGATGGACTCTACTTTCATGCTGTAGAAGTGAAGCAGGTGCATGAGAGAGTACCTGCAGCATCGAGAAAGAATCATTCCCATCTGGGCAGATAAAATATTGAGCTTGGATTCCAATACTCATCGCCATTTTGCAATAGACATGCCGTTTGATATGTGGTAACCCAAATAGATTATCTCATCTGTGATGTTGATAGGTTTGATGTTTACAACGTACTTAAACCTCTGTGGTTTCTTCTTTGTCGTGAATGCAATGATCTGAGATTTAGCAGAATTGATTGTCAAGTTATTGAGCACACAGTAGTCTTGAAATATATTTAATTTATTCTGTAGCCCAAAGGGTACCTTATCAAAGAGAATGACATTGTCAGCAAACGCCAAACAGTTCAGGCGCAAATTGCCCAGAGTGACCGGAAAGGTATTGCTTCCCTCCCATATTTTATTGATATCTGCTAGGTATAAGTTAAAGAGAACCGCTGCCAAATTGCAGCCCTGCTTCACTCCGATTTTCGTGGGGATGCTGTCGGATAATTGGCCCTCTGAGTTGATACAAACCCTATAGGAGGTGTTTTGATGTAATGCTGCTATTATCGCTACCAACTTGGGGGGGGGAATGCCATAGGACCGCATTTTCTGCCAGAGACGATTGCGCAAAACGCTGTCGAACACAGCCGATAGGTCTAATGATGCCATGTATATCGTTCCATTGGCTGGGTTGCGGGATGCTGTCAAAAAGTGGGCAAGGATTAGTGCATTGAGCTGCGTACCCATGGCCCTACGGAAGCCCACCTGTGCTTTTGAAAGAATTCCAGCAGCAGTAATGTATTTCTCCAATTCGCACATGACTAAGCATGCAACATTTTTTGACGCAATGTCTATTAAGGCGATTGGCCTGAAATTTACAGGGTCGTTAAGGGCACCCTTTTTGTGGCTGGAATTACAATTGCCATAAGCCACGAGACAGGAATTTTGCCCGATTGATATATTAGCTGGTAACGGGGCATTAAGTATCTGGCCCAAAAGTGGGGGTCATCCTTATAAACACAAGGAGGCAGCCCATCGGGCCCTGCCGCTTTTGAAAAATTCAATTGTGCTATTGCCCACTTAATATTGTTAAGATCCCAAGGGCAAACAGTTGGTAACTGCATCTGCGGGGTAGCCAACTCGAGCATTCTGTCTTGTGCTGGAAGGTCATATTTTTGTGTAAAGAAATCCTGCCATTCGGGACCAGATATGATGGCAACCATTCGCCTATCCATCTATCCATATCTTGCTGTCCAGTCATTTGGTCGACTACAAACTGGTCGACTACAAACTGGTCGACGTCATTTGGTCGAAAACCAAATGGTCGAATTTTTTTTTTTTATTTATATATGTGTTTTGTGGGTTTTCGTGTAGAAAAAAAAAAGGGGGTGGGGGGACCACCCCAAAAAAAACAAAAAAGGGGTAAAAATTAAAACAAATTAAAATTCGACCATTTGGTTTTCGACCAAATTGATTCGACCAGTTGTCCAGTCGACCAATTGTTTTCGACCAAATGACTGGCAACCATCCATCTTGCCTGTCGGGTTTCTTAAGGTAGACCACAATTCCCTGGTGTTACACTTACATAGATTTTCAATCACCTGTTGATTAGCCAGGTTATGGGCGGCATGACGCAACACCTTCATCTTTGACTTGTAACGGGCCAAGATTGAATTTTTTTCTATTTTATACGCCACTGAGCTATTACGGCGGGGATCTTGCCTTCCGAAGCTTGATATTTTTGAGTGTTTTTAGAGTTGCCACGTCTGCGAGATATTGATGTGCAACTTTTGGAGTGTTGTTCTCCAGACGTTCATTAGATAGGCTCACAAGGTGCTTTTGGATCATCCCTAAATTCAGCTAATTGATTTCCTCCCTGGTGCAAACGGATGCAAGATCGTTATGCGACACCAGGAGGTCCCTATTTACAAGAATCTCCATTTTCTGACATATCCTAGGGTGCCATCTGACAGACAAAACATGCCTGCCACCTTCTACCTATGCCGCAGGCGCCGCAGCTTCATATGGGTCAACTTCGATATGTAACCTTGTGTTCAGCATCCGATGGTCGCTCAAACCCACATTCCAAATTAGAATGGGGTCGAGCAGTCCTGAACAAACCGTCGATGCAAGCACAGTCAATTAAAGACGAGGAGTTCCCACGCTGCCAAGAGGCCTTTAAACTATGGGGCGCAAGTGCAATCGGGTAGATACCCCAAGCTTCAAAAAGTTCGGCCCATAGTTTGCCTCTCCTACAAGCCTGTTGTGCATAGAGCTGAGATTGGTAGACCAATTGGTTACTGCCATCTGATGCCAAACAGGAATTCAAATCTCCCCCAATTAGAAATTCATAATTGGTTAAAGCCAGCGCAGCTTTACCTAGAGTACGATTTAGCTCCACTATTGCTGAATCCAAGGAAACAGCACTGGGATTCCAGTAGCTAGACAACAGGAGAAATGCATGTAACCTGGTACCAGTAAAAGTCATTTCCACCAATATGAATGTGTCTGATTTGTCCAATAAAAGTGACGACGCCCTCAGACTGTTTTTAATGAGGATGGCGATCCCACCACTGGGACGCCCTGAGTAGTGCCGTCGCGCAGGAACATTAAATGCTGTATAGCCATCTAGCACAAGGTCATGAAGGGCCATTGTTTCCTGCAAATATAAAATATTGGGACATTGATGGGTCCCAAACCGTTCTTGCCAGGCGTTAAGGTTTCTCACGCCACAGCAATTCCAAGAAGCGATTGCAATCCCTGTTGGTTATGAGTTCAAAGTTTCGGCTTTCGTAGAGGCCGCCACTTTAATCAGGGGCTCCAACCATGAGAGGCCACTAAGTGCCTGCATCAGCGAGGCCAGTTGTAATAATTCTTTGGTTTGGGGGTCACAAAGTCGGTGGCAAACCTCCAACCAGTTCCTTAGGAGCGAGCCTAGCATAGTCCAAAAAGGACCATGCGCTCTCCATACCTCCGAACAAACAAGGCACCAGACCCAGGGTTTGAAAATCATCTGAAGTCCAAATCAATTTAGTTATTTGTGATTGGACTCTACACACCACTCTTTGATTGTTATGAGGGGCTAATTTTACCCAATCCAGATCCTTAGATGCCAGGTTTCTTAGTGAAGGAATTTGAAAAAAAGAATTAATCAAAAAGGACCTATTGATCCATACAGGACCATTTATGTCCGGATTACTTACCCATCCAAGAATTTGTTTCATATCCTTGGGGGGTCTCCGATAGTGACAACGTATCGTACAGTGGCTCCATAACAGGCGCCTCACCCGAGGTTTCACCTTCGTTGCTACCAATACACCCCCGTGGGTCTAATGCCCTTGGTATAATCTCCTTGTGCTCTACTTTGCCCAAAGAGCCAGCTTCCTGTGCCACCTGACCTTTTGGCCGACTCTCACTGCTCAGTGCTGGGGGCAAGGTCCCAATGTCTTTTTTTGAGAGGGTAACCCGGTCTGCTTCTTCTTGAGGCCAGACCACCACTTTTTTGCTTTCTATACTTGGAAAGAAGCTGTGTAGCTGGGGTTGGGAATTGCCCGTTAATGGCCTAGGGGATTTCAAGAGTGGCACTTGTACATTGCCACTTTTCAATGTCTTAATCTCCAGATGTTTTTTATTCTCTTCATTCAAGTCAAGGAGATCTAATGCTAGATCATCCATGCTCGCAGGGATTTTACACCCCACTACAGGAGCTGCTTCCTTTTGTACATGAGAGCAGTTCTCCACGTTGCCTTTTTTAGCTTTTTTCTTCTGAGCGGTCTTGGCAAAATGTAGGCGTTTCTGGGCAGACCTTGATAGTAGACCCCATTCCTCCATATAGAGAGACAGATTGTGATTTCGAAACCATGCTAAACAATATTTGTTCTACTTGGAGCAAGCAATCGTGTTGGAGTTTGCCTACTTCCAGGAGGTCAACAGCCTCCTTGCGACAATGCTCTGTGCCCTCGTTATTTGCTCCTTGCAACACATGCAAATATAGTCTTTGCGGAGGGAGGGCATTGGAAAGTCCATTTTCCATTTGGGTTCCTTGAGATCACGAAACCAAGGATGAGAAGCCCCAGTGGAAAATGTTGCAAACGTTTTTTCAAATTGGGAAAAATAAAATGCTTTTGATTGCTCCTCAGCCAATATGAAGCCCTCCAATTTGGTAATTTGGTGATTTTTTCGTTCATAAAACTAAGGGAACCCTGCATTTCCCTTATGGAACAATGGGTCAATTTGTGGCCCTTATCGAGCAAGTTTAGTATCCGCAAAATCACTCGGAAATTGAAGCGATCATGCCGATAGGTGGCTACAGGGGAATCCTCTGGTGCCGATGCTGATCTTGCGTCTCCTTTGGGAGCAACAAGTCCAACGTCATCATTTCCCAATGATGATGTCTCCAGTCCGTGGGGCACAAAGGCCCCAGTTGAATCAGCACAGCCAGGGTGCGAATTCCCACAGAGCGGAGGTGAGCCACCTCCCATTTCCCTAGGTAAACTACCCATAAAGTCCCTTCCAGGTTCGCTAGGTTCTTTATAGCCAGCCTCCTCAGGAAGATGGAAGTGTACTTGTTCGCGGAAGGGATAGGACCTGGAAACAGGTGTGGAGGGGCCAAGGGAGAGGCGCACACGTTTACCCAGTTCACTCAAGATTGTAGGAGCAAGCATAGATGTATCTGACACGTGATCAAAACCTTCCTGTGCGTGCATAGGTGTACAATTAATGTCATGCACATGGGAAAGTTCACAATCCACAGGTCTGTCATTCTCGTTGGCTTCTTGAATGGAAAAGGTAGGTGGAGTTAGGTGCGGGAGCCCAGTCTTTGCTGGTACGTCCATTCCAGACAACAATCCCACCACTTGCGATTAATTCAGTACCCCTTCATGCTCTGGGGGCACAGACACATCAGCTGTCAATATTGACATTGATAGTAGCGATTTATTGTTGGAAGGTAGGAGGGGCAGGGTGCTGTTAAGCAATTTATTCCCAGAGGTCTTGCCAGGAACCTTTGGAAGGTTACCTGACTTGTTCCTGCTTCTCAAAGAGCGGCTCATGGTCTACTCCGAGGCTGTACAGAATGTCAATGAGATTTACACCCACTCGAAGTTAAACACCCACTCACAAGTATCACCACCATACACTTTGGCACTAAGTAAATGCTGCTATTAATGCTACAAAGCTTGCTGCCACAAGCTCTGTTTCTAAATACAACCACCACCACCCCAGTTCTACCACTCCCAGCTTTAAAATTCCTGGAAATGCGGTAAAGTAAATCCTAAGTTCAACAAACGTGGGGATCTGTAGAGAGCGAACACACCCAATTTCACCCATATTCCTTTTCACTCATTCATAGAAGGAGAAGGGTGGGGGGGGGTGGGGGTTGGGGGAGTAGTCACTCGATACCATATACACATGACACACGTTCTCACAACTGAATGTGGTGGCTTAAATTGTAATTGTTATCAATATTCGCAGTTTCACAAAGTGCGATGAGCAATATGGTGACCCAAGGACCTCATGTAAACCACATACAAATCTAATACACAGCCATTCCAATTCATCAATCTTAAGTATAGAACCCTCCTTTATCAGACTCAAAGGCTCAATGCCCACAGGCGTCCATCAGGAGATCATTATAGTTGACTTCAATTGATGGGAACCAGCGCAATTTCTAAGGCTGTCCTATAGTTGCCAATACACACCCCCTGGCAAAACGGCCCTGGTTTGGGTGTCTGGATGGCACACCTATGCACAAGTGGAACACAGGAGCAAAGCTAAAGGGCCCGGTGCACACAGTGGCCCTTTGTAAATAGGCTTTACTGGATACACAACAACAAATCGAGGGTTCAAAGGCTCAAGGCCCACAGTCACCCTCAGGCTAGAAAAAGGAGAAACAAATAAAAAATTGCTCAAGGTAAGCACTTGATTATGATACCGACAAGGGTTAAAAGGCCTAAGGCCCGCAGTCACCCTTTTTTGTGCATCTCTCCAAAAAGCGTTGCAGTCATACCCAGCGGTTCAAAGGCTCTACGCCCACAGTCACCCACTGAATAGATAACAATCAAACACTTCCAAGATGTAATTGCTGACACATAGGAGCAGAGACCAACCTCCGAAAATACAAAAAGCGTGGCTTGATGACACAACCAACAAAACAGGTAAGAGAGCTCAGCCTCTTCAAGCCTCTCCCATCACCAAGTATCCACTACACACAGTAGTTGCCCAATCCCATGGGTCCTTCCGGCTTCAATGACTTTGTGGGCACGTGCTCCTAGGTGCCCGAAGTGCAACTCCGAGCCGGGGTTCACAGTATACCAGTCAGCATTCCATTCGGGGCACGTTTTGCATGCACACTAGCTGTACGAGTTGTAAGTAGCGCGAAAAAACATAAGCAGAACCCAAGTCCAATGACTCAACCGCCTCACCGACCCGTGTGGTGACTCCCTTGCCCAAGACACCCGGGCAGTTCAATCCACAGAGTCTTTACAGAGTCACAAGTACACTCGATCATGTGGTGCTGCGTTCGTAGCAATGAACAATATGGAGTTGAGGAGGTGTCAAACACAAGGTTCCAAGTTATTAGACAGTTGTTTATCTTACCAACGGACCGGGAAATGGCCCCACAGCGCCACTGCACCACCAAACACCGAACACACTGCTGACACACCGCGCCGCACTCCGCGCATGTGCGGTGTGTTTGTAGGACGCCGGGCTGATTTTGTGAAAATAGAAAGTGGACTCAGTAAAAAGTTAAATGTAATGTCGCATAAGCTCTATTCTGTTGGAATGTTCTCAGAGGACAAGAAGCGGGAACCTTCCTCACCGGCAACACCGAACACAATGCTGACCAATTTCTGGTAGCTCTATCCTCACTGGTGGCGCCCCAGGTTAGGGTGAAATAGGGACGCTAGCAGATGCAGAATGGACAAATGAATGAAAATTGCACAAGTTCCAAATGGCATCCTTGTACATGCAAGATGTTTGTTCCCATCATTCACATAATTTGTTAGAAATGTTCCATACTCCAATGAAATGGTCTGGTTGTTTTATGATGATTATTTTTTATACAGCCAGTGTACACTTTGCAAAGGCATCTTGGCACTGTAAAAAAACTCTCGTACCAGACACATGTATCAACCTAATAACTAGAAATAAAAGTCTTTTGATATTATGACAAAGCTCTCGTTTGAGGTATGGCATATGGGAGTGGGCAGATAGTTCCACAGTTTGGCTGCTTGTACTGAAAAGGAACAGTCCGCAAAATCTTCCACTACTGAATAAAGTGCTCTCGTTGGGATCTGAATGGGCAAAATAAGTGACCCCCATGACCATGTTTGTGCCTGTGTGAGTAATTGTCTTTCTGTTCCTAGGAACAGTTAAAGGGTGCATCATTGATCAACAGGTGGCAAGCATGGCCAGTTTTCCATCTTTGAACCATTTGCATAGACCTAATTTAAACAGGCAAGATTGCATACTCAGTGGCAGCTCCTCACTATGGGTTAGCAAGTGACGCCTCCATGATTGACTGGCAGGTAGCACAGTCCATCAGTGTGCTTTATTTGCACCCAGGACTGTGCAGCCTGCTTCTGAGCAGGGGTGTCACCCCCCACTACATATTTTATTTGTAATACAGAGCCAGACTTAACTCGCAGTAATGAGACCGGTGAGGCATTGGAAGGCTGGCCCTGCTGCCTCTCATTATTGTATCAAACACACGATCACTGACGGAGTCCTCTTCTGTCAGTGTGTTCACGCCATGGAGAAGAGAGGCGTGCCATCCGGACCTCCAAGCCGACTTATGCGAGCAGGGAAGTGAATATTGCGCATGAAATGGGTTTGTTTTTATGTATGCGTGCATACAAGAAGTTGTTTAAATTATGTATGAATGTGCAGGTGAATGAGTGTATGTGTGTATTTGTGTGTACGTGTAAATGTGGGCGTGCGTGTGTGTCTGTGTGTGTGTGTGTGAGAGAGAGTGTGTGTATGAAGGAGGAGTATGAAGGGGAGTAGGCCACTAAATTTAGGTTTGGGTCATAGCATTGTTTTTTGCTTTACCCAATGCAAAGATTCTTTACTGTGCATCAAGGATAAAGCATACATGGGGGGCGTGGCTTGGACGGCCATGTAAAGGGACGTGCTCTCGTGGAGCCCCGCTGATCCTGCAATGATCCTGGAGGAGAAGTGCGTGCACGGGAACCTGCCGGCACCGAAAAATAATGTCCATGCGTGTGAAGATGACGGCTACACTCGCTGAAACTTTGATGCGAGTGGAGGGTGAGGACACTGAGTTATACTCGTCTGCTCGCCGCGGGCCCTGAATCTGCGAGTGGAACAAATTGGCGGCATAGACAAATAGGACAACAGGGCTCACGAGATGTAGGTCTTGTAAAGCCCCTGCATCGAACTCCAAGACCAGCGATTAGAAGCAGACCGCAGCGTTTGCCCGGAACGCGCTGTTGCTTCACTGAGGCAGCGCACATCTGAAGCTGAAGGCACATGCACCCGGAGCTGGTACAACCTACGGACTGTACATTGCCGAGACTCGTCGAGCAAACTGGTAGCCGACGCTGGGCCTGCGGCGTAATCGGATCGAACAGCGGCGGAACCGAGGAAGATTCATTGTGGCAGCGCACCAATAAGGTGGCCGCGGATCCTGGGGCTAACGCGAACGAGCGGGCGGTGGTGGCTGCAGTGTTCACAGCGCAGCGGATTAACTCTGTATACACAGGGAGATGGGAGAAATCCCATAGGGACAGACGAAACATCGGTGCAGGCCAGTTGTTGAGGCCGATGCAAGACAATTGCTGATCCCCTGACACTTAAAGCGGCCCCTCTGGGCCTAGGCATTGTGGGCCAGATGGCCTTGTGATCGCGGAAGAGGGGGAATAAAGGAAGTGTGGCGAATAGGTGAGCGCACTTGAGCACTGGCCACGGAAGGAACACGACAGAGACCGGGCCACGACACCGAGAGGGTACGAGCACGTGGGAGGACACGGCCCACTCTGGGCACGAGGGAAGAGACAAGTACATACTTGGCCTGCTGAGAGTGGTCCGTGACCACGCGGACCTTTGTGCGGAGGGAGGCACGGCAGGCCCTCGCCCAGTTAACATAGCAGGATGTCCTCTAAAGTGGTTAGACCCAGGATCCGACAGCCCATGATGGAGGCCTACGCCAGGTCGCCGCCATAAGCGGAGGGGGGCAAGAGCAAGGAGACCCCCACTGCAACGGCGGAAACACCGGGCACGATCCAGGAGGTGCTGGCAGCGATCGCAGACTTAAAGGTGGCCTGAGAGACTAAGTTGAGCCAGGCAATGAAAGAGCTGCAGGAGGGCCTGGACCTCAAGATCGGAGCGGTCCAGGAGGAGGTGAACCTGCTGAGACAGGACGTGCGAACGATTGCGGAGCGCACTGGGGCCTTGGAGAAGGAGATGGCCCCGAACACGGAGGCGTGCGCCGCACATGGAAAGGAGCTCCATGCCCTCGTGCAACGGGTGGGCAATCTAGAGGACAGAGCTGAGCAAGCAGAAGGGCGCGCCAGACGCAATAACATCCGTATAGTGGGCCTGCCGGAAGGTATGGAAGGGTCAAACCCCACAGAATACATGGAATCCATGCTTTTACAGGAGATAACAGGCGGGGTGCTGACCCAGGGGTTCGCGGTTGAAAGGGCGCACAGGGCCTTGACAAGGAGACCGTACCCTGGAGCCCCCCGCGGCCGCTGATCGCAAAGATCCTGAACTGTCGGGATCAGGAGAAGATTCTCTAATTTTTCCGGAGGGGAGGAACGATTGAAAAGGGTTCAGCAAAAATCACAGCCTACCCGGACTATACGCTGCTTGTACAGCGTAGTAGGATGAACTTTGGATCAGTGAAAAGGAGGCTGAAGGACGCAGGCCATCGCTACATGTTGCTCTACCCAGCCAAGTTGAAAGTGTTTTATAAGAACAGATCCCTTTTTTTCGAGACGCCGACCGAGGCAATGGATTGGCTGGATATGCAGGGCCGACCTCAAGAACCGGATGTCCAGATGGGAGCTGCAGGAGATAAGTAGCAGATGGCTGTAGCACCTAGGGTGACATGGCCAAGACATTGGGACTTGAATATAGAGTTGTATTAAGCTTGTGGGGAGTGTGTTGTAGTATCAACTGGCTGGAACCGCTGGACGCACCAATCCTAAAATAGACGACTGGGAGCTCCTAGGAGGCATCCCTTGTACCCAATAGTAATATACTTAGTTAGGTCACTGTTAAATCGGTGACGCCACGCGGGGTCCTAGTCCTCGGCGACGGGACAGGACCAGACGCGGGTGGGCCTGAGATCCAGGGATGGAGCTGGGCATTTGTTGGGGTAGGGCAGGGTGGTGGGAGGGGCTGGGTTGTGTGCAGTGGATGGGAGTTGGGGAACAGGGAGGGGGGAAACTGTTGGAGGGGGGCAGGGGGAGAGTCGGAAAACAAACCATCAAGGGAAGCATTGATGGGAGAGGTGGGTTGGGAACAAACCGAGTAGATGGCATCGGGTAATCTCAGAATTTTGACATCGAATGTACAGGGCCTTAATAGCTATCTGAAACGTAATAAAGTGATGCTGTATTTAAAAAGGATGCACATTGATATAGCCCTGCTGCAGGAGACTCATCTCACAAGGGAGAAGTTGGAGGTTGTCAGGCGAAAATGGAGGGGACATGTTGTGGGGGCTACGTATTCTGCGTACGCTAGAGGGGTTATCACTTGGGTGGCGTTGCATGTGCCGCTCCAGGTGCTTAGCTCAACGGTAGACCCAGAGGGCAGAATGATGGTGGTGACAGGACTCCTGGAGAACATGGAAGTGCACATCATAAATCTGTACGCCCCCAACCATGATACAGCGGCTTAGTTCAGGCCCCTTTACAGCAAAATAAGCCCCCTGGCTGGGGGTGCGGTGGTATGGGGAGGGGACTTTAATTGCACCCTGAATCCCAAAATGGATAGGTCAGTCGACAAAGCGGGGAAGCCGGAGCCGGCGAGAAAAGCACTGGGGACATTGTTAAAAGATCTAGGCCTAGAAGACGTGTGGAGAAGGTTGCATCCAATGGATAGGCAATACTCGCACTATGCAGCGCCACATGACCTGCACACGAGGCTAGATTATGTGTTCGTAGCGGCTGAGATAGCGGGAGAAATGGTGGGAGCGGAATACAAGGCCTGGGTACTATCCGACCACTCACCTTTGGTGATAGAGTGGCGACACCAACCCCCCAGAGCGGGGATCCCGACATGGAGACTTAGGACTGAGGCATTACAAGATGAGGGGTTCCGGGAGGATTTGAGGGAGGCCATCGAGGAATATTTTGATATAAACACGGGCAGTGTGCGCTCGGTTGGAACAATATGGGATGCGTTCACAGTGGTGGTGCGTGGAGTAGCCATTTCGAAATCTAAAGGGCTCCGGGGGGGGCATCGAAAGGGAACTTCAGGAAACGGAAAGGGAGCTGGAGGGTCTCACTCTGGCATAGGCTATGTAGACTAAATTACAAGAAATACTCGGCGAGGCTACACACAGGGGGCGATAAGCCGGGCAGATTGCTGGCCTGGCTGTATAAGAGTGAGACCCCCCCCGCACATGATCAGTGAGATTAGGGATGGGGAAGGTTGCATCTGTAATACCCAGGAGGGGGTGAACGAGGAGTTCCTCAAGTTTTACAGACACTTATATGAGGACGCAGGGGACTATAGGAGTCAAGACATACTGGACACTTTAGAGGACATAGAGCTGCCCACCCTGGATGACCTAGAATGCGCGGAATTGGACGCCCCTATCACCTCGGAAGAGCTGGAGGTGGTGATCCAACATTTGCCCACGTGTAAGGCACCCGTGACGGATGGGTTGCCTAGTGAGTTTTACAAGACATACAAACAGGAACTGCTTCAGCCACTGCTTGACAGACAGGATGTCCCCGGCAGGAACATTACAGATAACCATAGGAGGCTACACCACATCATTGACCACACTGAGGCAGATGCAGGTGAGCTGGCTATCGTGTCGCTAGACGCGGTCAAAGCCTTTGACTCTGTGCGATGGCCTTGGTTGAAAGCGGCCCTGAGGGGATACAGAATGGGACCTGGATATATCAGGTGGGTCCAGTTGTTATACAGCACCCCAGTGGCGAGAGTTAAAACAGAATCCATAATCTCAGATACTTGGCAACTTAGCAGGGGGACCAGACAGGGATGCCCTGGTCACCCATGTTATACATTCTGGCATTAGAGCCGTTGGCAATATGTCTGGGCAACAATACGGGGAGGTGGGGATTAGTACAGTAAATGGTAGACACCTGGTATCGCTGTATGCAGATGACATGCTCCTTTATCTGCGCTATCCAGAGGAGAACCTGCAGTATGTGCTAGTGGTGATGAACCGATATGCCACCCTCTCGGGCATATCGGTGAACCCTAGGAAGTCTAGTCTGTTCTCCTTGAGGAGATCTAAGAATGTCCCGTTACAGAGGCTGCCTATCCTGCCGATACCATGGCAGACTGAGACATTTAGGTATTTGGGAGTAAATATTTACCACAAGATCGAGGCAGAGCACGAACACAATACGGAGAAAGCATTAGAGGGAGTTAAGAACAGCATGGTGTTTTGGTCTAGATTGCCCCCGACTATGATGGGGAGAGCGGCCTTGCTTAAGATGGTCGTCCTGCCTAGACGTCCGCATTTCTTTGTGAATGTCCCGTTTTTGATTCCAGGAGCCTATTTGTGAGACTTCATAGCGTGTGCAGGGGCTGCATATGGGGTAACTCCAGGAACAGAGTGGTCCTGTGGAAACTCCAGAACCCATGTGACAAGGGGGGCATAGGCCTGCCAAATTTTGAACTTTATTATCTGGCGGGGCAGCTGCTGTACGTGGCCAGGTGGCCGTCGACTGAAGACTCGGCGGAAGCCAAGCTTCTGCGGGAAGACTTGGCCCCATACTTTTTGAATGAAGTGGTGTGGTTACAAAAGAACAAACTGGTGGGAAGAGGGCGGCTATTGAAGCTGGGCTGGGAGGTTTGGCGCAGAACGTGGAGAATGATGGGTGACATAGAGCCGTTCTCTCAGCAGGCCCTGCTGGTGGCACTATGCGGGAACGACTCAACTGTTCAAAGCGGTCCGTAGATTGGGGACATATGGCAGGAAGGGGAGGCAATGGAATTTCAGAGGTTGCAAGAAGAGACAGGGGTGCATAAAGGCCAGTATATAACCTACGCTAGGCTCATGAAACGGGTTAGGGAGAGATGGCCGGAGACAGTGCTAGCGGATGACCCGGATGCCTCCCTGGAAACGATGTATGATGTTTCGGAGGGCGGGCACGAAATATCTAGAATATACAAGCTTCTAAAAGCAAAGGCAGGGAAGGAGCTACTTCAATTGAGGCAGGACTGGGAGGAGGAAGTAGGAGGACCCATGACAGATGGGCAATGGGAGAGAGCCCAAAGGTACCATAAAAAGGTATCCCGGAATGCGAGACTCCAACAACTCCAATTGTATGTCACTCACAGGGCTTATCTGACTCCTGGGAAAATTGAAAGGTTTGGAGGCTCGGCTACGCAGAAATCAGAAATGCCCCAGGTGTGGGGAGTTGGAAGCAGGGCTGCTACACATGTTCTGGGCTTGCCCAGAGGTGCACAGATTTTGGGATGAGATTAAAACTAAACTGGCTGGTGGGGGAGTGGAGCTGGACGTGGGATCAGCTTGGCCATGCATGCTCGGGATTTTTCCCAGGCCACGGGATTTAAAGCACATAAGCAAAATGAAGGACTTGCCTACATCCTGGCCAAGCTCAGGATCGCAATGGGCTGGAAGGCGGCCCACAGACCCAAGGTGGAGCTATGGTGGACGGACCTCCTCAGATGGGCTGAGGCGGAATCCGTAGTTTGGTTTGAAGCAGTTACTAGGGGGGGGGAGGAGGAAGTAGGGCCCTTGTTGGCCTGGCGGCAATTGGTGACCTCTATGGCAAACCCTCACCAGGGCAATAACGAATTAGAGGACTCGGATGAGTGCACAAGCACTGCGATACCTGATGATGCTCCTGTAGATGACATGAGTGTGCCGGCTCTAGTTTGTGGGGTGGGAGGGGGGAGGACGGAGAATTACACTGTATAATGTGATGGTTTGATGCCGATTATGTATGTCCTAAACAGATGTAATGTGTGTTATTTTGTTTGGTTTTATTGAAAATAAAAATAAATTTAAAAAAAAAAAAGGATAAAGCATACATAAGTGTTATTACAAGGCTAGAGTGGCCATAGGATATATATCATATCATATATTGCTGGTGCCAGTCTATTTTTCCTTCTTACTGTGGGCAGTGTGTTTTTGTACTTGTCATCAAGGATAAAAAGCAAATTAAGTCATTATGTCTCAAGTGTCGCCCAGTGTAGCATAAATGCTGCATCTCATATTGTGTGACAAGGGAGTGTTGCGCCAAGCCACAGGCCTCATCATAAAGCTATATTGCTGCTAATCGGGACAAGATCACTCAGTCCGGTCTGAAATTCGCAAGTATGTGACTACTGTCACCACGTCTGTTAATTATTCCTGGGTTTGTTTTCCAACGTTTTCAGCTACAAAAATACTGGCTGCTACTAATAAAATGAAGTCAGCCTCGCCCATTGATGCCATCCCGCTGGCTATCTTTAAGGAGAGTATGCCTGCTATTGCCCGGGAAGAGGCAAATGCTGAAATCTCTCCTGCAGGACGGGTGAGATTCCCTCCATCCTGAAACATGCTCTTGTTATACCTCTTCTAAAGAAACCATCTCTTGACCCCCACTGCTTTTTCTCATTTTCATGCTATATCTCTTCGACCTTTCCTGATGCAGCTCCTTGAGTCACTAGTAGCTCTTCTGCTTAGTGTATTTCTAGAAAAGGCTTATTTATTCAACCCCTTCCAGTCAGGCTTTTGTCCCGGGCAGAAGACGGAGTGTGCTCCTCTCCTTCCATGCCGTTACTTGGCTTAGTAGCTACGGTCAAATGTGTGTGGAGCTCTGGGACTCAGGGTCCCTCATATGCTCTGGTCTCGGAATCCTGTCTTGGGCTACTGGCCTATTGGCCCACCACTGCTCGCTAGTGGTTGTACCACCGAATGAGCCGCGGGGATTCCTGTCTCGGCTCCCTCTCTGACCTCAGTTAGGTAGAATGCCAACTCTTAGGCATTCGGGTTGCTGCTTGCTCGCTCTGCTTGTTGCCACTGGCATCCGTGGCCCAGCATGGCTATGCCATTTAGGAAGACAAACGATACAGAGGTTTGCATCTGTGTAGCGGTTCTCCGCTCTTATATACGTTAAATGAATAAACAGAGCGGTGTCCTCCGATTATGGCTTTCAGGCGGTTTTCAGCAATGCCTGTAGCCAATACATGTAAAGAAGGATCTTTGTAAAATACAGTCGTTGTAGGGAATATTAAAGTCTTTTCCACATCCATATATGCCGACATGGTCGTTTGCACGGGAGTTCCGATCTAGAATGGGAGTCCATGTCCCCAAGAGGGGAGTCACTCCCAGTGATGTCCCACTAGCCCAAACGCCTAGAGAGGGTCTTGCTTAGCGGGATCACCTCCCTACGCTCACAGGAGGTTTCTGGGAAGAAGGGAGGAATTGGCCATATTTGTCAGAGTGGCTAGATTGTCCTACATTGTTACAGCCAGCCTGGATATAATTTTGTTCGGTGGTGTGGCATTTTTTTCGAAGCGGGGAGTTCTTACACTGGCATATATTGGAGCAAACAGAATGCTCCATGTATGGGCAGAGCCGGCATGAACAAGTTACTTACCAACTGGTAACCACCTTTCGACTGGATGTTCCTCCAATGTATTCCATATCTTTGACATGTAATGTCCACAGCTGTGCAGTTCGGAAATTTTTTCGGCAGAGGGCGTCCTGCGTCGATGGCATCAGGTCGATGTCCCTCGAAGGTCTCCATCGAGGCCAACGTCACAGGATGTTCTAAATAAGACGTACGGCGCCCGTAGCCTCAGTTTATGTTTTTTCCTCCATAACATGTAACATGCTCATACACAACGACTGCTTCACTGTACATAGCCTTGCGAGAACGCAAGCTGCAATAGCATAAGACATTCTTCAGAGGGGCAGGCAGAGCGATGTGGAATACTTTGGAAGAACATCCAGTCGAAAGAACGTTACCAGTTGATAAGTAACTTGTTCTTCGAATGGATTGTGTCCTCCAACGTACTCCACATCTTTGACAGACTACCAAAGCAGTATCAGTGAATAGAGAAGGGAGAAGAATTTAGAATACCAAATCAGATGATGATGACGATGATACGTTATTTATAACGTGCTTAATACCCAGAGGTTTCCAAGCACGGACCCGGGGTTCGAACCTGTATTGCTCCGTGTCATCTTGCTTCCAAGACGAGCACGTTGCCGCTGAGCTATCCTCCCGAGGCAGAATAAAGCACCGCTTTACCAAAGGCCATATCCTGACCATGGAGCGTATACAGGGTGTAATACCTCATAAAGGTGTGGCTGGAAGACCACGTTGATGTGTCACAAATATTCCTAATAGCAACCCCGCCACTGCAGGGCTGTGGATGTAGCTACGCCCCTAGTGGAGTGAGCTCTCAACCCCTCCAGAGGGTCAGTAATGATGAGGATAATCGACCTGGACAAGGTCTGTTTGGTAACAGCCTGGCCCAACCGGTGTCCAGCATACCCCACAAAGAGTTGGTCGTCCACTCTGACCCTGGACATCCTAAAAATATAAAAGCTCAAAGCTCTCATAAGGTTCAAACTACGGAGCCTCTCCTCCTCCTTACCAAGAAGAGGGGGGAGGCTAGAAAGCAGGAAGAACCACTTTCTGGCTCAGATGAAACTCAGACACCACCTTAGGTAGGAAGGACGGAGGTACCCCCAGTACAACCCTATCCTTGTGGAACACAGTAAAGGGTGGCTTAGATTAAAGTGCCTGCAATTCACTCACTCTGCGAGCAGATGTAACTGCAACCAAGAAAACCATCTTGAAAGACAACAGTCTCAAAGGACAAGAGTGCGGAGGTTCAAACTGAGCACCCATCAGGAATTTCAAGACCAAATTCAGATCCCAAACCGGCATCTGAAACGGGGACGGTGGGAACAAGTGTGTGCCCTTTTAGATATTGGGAAATCAAAAGAATCTTAAAATAAGAAAACTCTTTAGGAGGAGCACTTGAAAATAGACAGCGCCGCCACGTAACCTTTAATGGTACCCACTTGAAGACCCCTGTGGGCCAAAGAAAACAAGAAAGAACCATTGGAATGGAACACTGTCCTGTGCACCAGTCAAAAAACTTATGCCAACAAAACGGTACAGGGATTTGGTTTCTGGCCACCTGGCCGAAAGCAACACCTCCATCACGTCATCCGGGAGGTCCCAATCCTTATATCTCAGCCTTTCAGAAACCAAGCGTGAAGGTTGAGAGTCTGGACCTCATCCTCAGTCTGGCCTCTGGCACTAGAGAAATGCAGGATGCCATGAGGCAGAGCAACCTTAAGAATTCAAAAGCCGGAACACTCTGGGCATGATGACATTTGTTGACCATTTGTACAATGTGATGAGCCCTCACCTTGGGAGGCGAGCACTTCCCCAAGTACGTGTCCAACACAGCCCTGATGTACTGGAGCTGTTGGGAAGGTGTCATATGCGAGTTTGTGAATTTGAGGGAGAAGCCCAGATTGTGAAGGGAGCGGCAGGTGAGGCGAAGATGATCCAAAGCTTGTTCGGGAGAACGCACTCGGATCAGCCAGTCGTCCAGGTAGGGGTAGACATGAACCCCCACTTCTCTTGAGATACGCTGCCACCACCACCATTAGCTTGGTGAAGACCCTCGGGCGGAGGTCAATCTGAACGACAGGACTCGAAACTGAAAGTGCAAGTTGCCAGACGCAAACCTCAGGTATTTTCTGTGCTTTGGATAAATCGGCACATGAAAATATGCATCCTGTAGGTCCAGAGACACCAACTAATCCTGAAGTCGAAGGACCTGGGAAAGAGAGACCATCTTGAACTTGTCTTTCCTGAGGAGCTTGTTCAACCAACGCAAGTCCAAGATGGGTCTCAGTCCCCCAGTCTTTCTTTGGAATCAAACAATATGGGGAATACCATCCCTTGTTCCTCTCCGCTACAGGCGCCAGTTCTATAGCGCCTTTCTCCAGCAGGGTCAAGATTTCCTGCACAAGGAGCCGATCCGGAAGCTTCAAAGAGATTCCCTAGTGGATTGTCGTGAGGTCGCGTTAAGAAGGGAAGCCACCAGCCGTGGGCTATTGATTCCAGAACCCACACATCCGAAGTAATAGCTCACCATTCTTCAAGATGCTGAGACAGTCTGCCCTCATCCAGCAAACAATGGAACATGGCCTCATAGCCGTTTTGGAGCGGCTGCGGCAGCGCCTGAAGCCAAAGAGGCAGCTGCCTGAGCGGCCTTGGCACCTCTAGTTCCCTGACCACCACGGGTACCTTTACGTTGACCCCTTTGATTAGTGGCTCCTCTCGTTCTACCAAGAGGATTAGTAACAAAAGGAACCCCCCCCCTCCACCGTTGTCTCCTAGGACAAAAAGGCAGAGGCTGACGCACAGCTGCGCCCAAAGATGTAGCAGCAGCTTTGGGGGTCTGCAACCTCTCCAGCCTCTCGTCAGCCTTGCCGCCAAACAAATGAGAGCCATCAAAAGGCATGTTCAGAAGATGGGTTTGTACATCCAGAGCAAAACCTGACTTCCACAACCACGCAAACCTGCGTGTAATGGTGCTTGCAGCCATGGACCAGCTAACACTATCGGCCGTGTCCAACCCAGACTGAAGGGATTCACACATGGCATTCTTGCCATCCTGCACAAGAGCAAGGTACCCGTCCCTTTCTTCCCTCTCGGGAATATGCTCAAGAGACAATTCCACAGAGTGTGTGAAAATCTTGCCAAGGCACAGGTGGAGTTGGCCGACTTCAGTGCCATACTCCCAGCAGAAAATACCTTGCGTGCCCAACCATCGAAGCGCTTGCCGTCTCCATCAGGAGGGATGGTAGGGTACGCCGCCTGCCTCGAGGTGGCTGTTGCTGCCTGAAGCACCAAACTCCCGGGAGTGGGGCGAGTGGATAGGTAGCTGGGGTCGCTACTGGATTGGCGGTATTTCTTATTTAATGACTTGTTGACCGCCGGAAGAGTCTCCAGGGTCTGCCAAGTAGCGGCCACCCTTTTTCGCAATGCCAAATGAAAAGGCAACACTGGGTCAGTGGACAGACCCTGATCCAAAATATCAGTCATCTCATCCTGATCAAATGCAACCTGAGGACCGGACCACCCGAGAAGCTCAGTAACCCTAAATATCAACCTCCTATAGGAGGATTTTGCATGAGCCCCAGGCTCAGGCCTACCAAACTTCACCTCATGAGATGTATCAAGGCCACTGGCATAAAGCAACAACTGATGTTACTCCTCCAACTGACTGTCTCCAGAAAAGACCAAGTCAGGAGCCTCATGGGTTTCAACAGGCTCAAACTCCATATCTGACCTCTTCTCATCCTCATGAATATCATGCAGAGAATGAAAGAACTTCCTAGGCACAGGAGCGGCCCTGGAGTCCACAACAGGCCTCACAGTCTTGGATAAAGCCTATCTCGGATCCACAGTACCAGGGGCCTACACTGGCCAATTCCGGCCAAATTACCCGAAGGTGTCGAGGGCACCACTGGCTTCGGCGTCGACGTAGACAGTGGCGCCGAAAGCTGGATCGAAGCCAAAGCTCCAACAGCCACACTCGACAGACTATGTACACAGCGCCAACGGAGTCGACGCCGACCTCAAGCCCTTTCCCGACTTCTGCGGTTTCGTTGGGGACGAAGACCGAGACCTGGATCTGGCACGTCTGTGGCGATCTACCGCAGCCTTGTCCGAACGGGACCTCAACGGTTCCCGATGTTAAGGCACGCGAGCATCGGACCAAGACTGTTCCCTGCCGGCTTCTTCCGAAGGCGCGGACGGAATTGCGCTCTGGAATTGAAAAAACACAAGCATTTGCTCCCTGAAGGCCTCCCATTCCTCAGGAGTTGAGGATTTAGTGGGACAAGCCACTTTCCTCACAGAGCCATCATCTGACGAGGACGGGGAAGGTACCAGTGATGCCGCTCCCGGGAGGGCCTAGACAAGGACGAGTGGCGGGACCCACGAGATCCCCGGGACTCCTTCCGACGAGAGTCACTCCTCGAATTGTCGGTGGAAATACCCGTCGTTTTTTGAGATTTTTTAGGTTTAGAAACCCGACCTACCAGCAACTTCCCCTTACGCTCCCGCAAGGCCTTGGCAGTCAAGGACTGGCACTTTGAGCAGTCGTTGGTATCATGACTTTCACCCAGACACGACAAGCAGATGCGGTGCAGGTCTGTAATCGACATTTCGGACTTACAGTCCCGGCATGCCTTAAACCCAGACTGCAGTGTCGGAGGGGTAGACGATGAAGTCATTTTCTTTGAAGAAGATCAAACGAGGCGCGCCGAGTTCTCAAAGCACATTTGCGGTAAAAAACAGAACTGAGGCTATGGGCGCTGTGCGTCCTATTCATAACATCCGGTGATGTCACCCTCAATGGAGGCCTTCGAGGGACATCGACCTGACCCCATCGAAGCATGACGCCCTCTGCGAAAATAATTCCGAAGCAGCACAACTGTGGACATTACATGTCAAGGATGTGGAATACGTTGGAGGACACAATCCATTCGAAAATGTTTTTTATACTTGCATTATGTTGTCAGAAAAGTCATGAAAACGCATTGGATAATGCTCCTGTGCACTGTTGGGCACTTGAATCTGTAGGGCTTTTTCATGTACTTCCATACAAAGTCAAGCATTAATCATAGAAAATCTGCTGTAAAATGCACCATTCTAACCCAATATTTTAAAAATGTTCTTTGGGGGCTGAGGAGGGGATAGCCCCACTTGGTTGGGTCAGGCTCCCTTACTTCGATCGGGTGGCTCCCACATTCTGACTAAATAGTTACACCCCTCTAATTCATAAATTCATCAGCCGCCACTACTCACTGCAATGTTCCTGTGAAAAAGTTATCATCTGATACTTTGCCCATCTGGCATTTGGATATTACACCAATAAGCAAGAGGCTAACCAAACGGTCCATGATTGAACACACTGCATATGCAGATTAACTTCTTGTCAAGAATTTCTAATTAAAATGACAATACATTTCTCCAAATATCAAATGAAGAACTAACAAACCACTCTCTAGCAGTATTTGAAGGCTCCATTATGCGACACACATTACTAGACTAAGGCAATTAGATATGCATCATTTGACACGGTTTCCCAAATATGTATTGGTCAATAACCCTAAAGCCCCAGTAAAGTACACTTTAAATCCTATATGTTTTGCCCAGTATTGATGTACTTTTGTGATAAATGCCCCATTTGCCACTTACATTCCCTGAAAACATCAGCTTAATCTCCAATTAACTTAAAAACTATTGTACAATAGCTTGGCCTAAATTTGGACCTTGACTCACTATTAAATTGCTGCACATCAACACATTCTATTTGAAAAATTCCATGTACTACTGTTACAATGTTGGTTGCAATCATTTTGTCACCACCTGAACGACAATATGTTCCGTCGAGGTATGGCTGTTGCTCGCCATTTCATTTGATAAGGAAATGTTGCTCATTCCCATAAAAGGTTGGGGATCCTTGCCTTAAACTTTAAAATTTCAGATTCATATCATGAACACAGAGTAAAACGGTGATGGAGAGTGGCAGTCAAACTATTCCGTAAAGACCCCAGGTCAAGTGCCAGATGAATCGAGCATAAGTCAGAATGGTTTTATCAAAATTGAATGGATCACAACATTTCTAACATGGATTACAATAGAGTGTTTGAAGAATCTTGTTGGCGCATTGGAGTAAAGCAACCTTATAGAGGCAGTGCTACCAGGAAATAAGATACCACCCATGCATGAAACGCCCTAGAGCATGCAGCACAATGTGGGTTTAAGTGACCATTTCGATATCCCCCAACCAAAAGCCAACAAACGTTCCACTACTTGGGTACTTCCCAGAGCAACTCTTTGTCCCCTAATAAGGCAAGTCAATTTTCCCTTGAAAAAGCTGAGATCTGATTGGGTAGCATAAATGGTTTATGTGTCCAGTTTTTAAGAAGCATCTGGGTTCAATTCTTCAGGGTAGCCATTTCACCTAATTATTTTGTGTTATTTTTTGGCCCCCACATACAAAACCTTCTTTGCCCTCCACCACTTTTCTCAAATCCAATTCAAAATATACCCTTATCTTGCACTCCCGGCCTCCAAATAAATGCAGCATACACATTTGCTGAAATGGCCACAGTGAGTTGAGCAGGTAAAGTTTACTGGCCTCAGCAACAAACTCCTGCTTTAATCCCCTTGGTCATTTTGTGTTACGCCACTAGATTGCCGGATCTGAGAAGTATTTCTGTAGGATAGAGTGTATAATGCCCCATTTCGGGAAGGAATTTCCAGACTTCTCGAAATGGGACTGATGTCCGACAGACACTTGCCAAAAGGCACATAAGTCAGAGTTAAGTGACTAGCATAAATTCCTGCCCTAGAGGTTGACATTTGATGTGCTGTACAAAACTTCATCACAAATTACACGAACACTGGTCAGTGAATGCTTAGCAACTGCGAATAAAAAGTAATGGTGAGGTTATTAGAAAAATCTTACTAGACAACGCATTTCGGATATTCACATTTTTAGTCAGGAGTTCTTTGAACAATATGATTAAGTGCCATCATTTTAATTGAGAGGGAGAAAGAGAGGGCCAGGAGACACCATCTTGTGTGATATTAACTTTAAGGTGATACTAATCTCCCTGTATGCGGATGACTTGTTGTATCTGCAACACCCAAAGGAAAACCTCCAATACATTCTGGAGGTGATGGAGAGATATGCAGGGCTGTCTGGCATAGCAGTGAACCCCCAGAAATCTAGCATATTCCCATTGGGTGGATATAAAGGGATCCCATTAAAACAACTACCAGTGTTACAAATACCATGGGAGGTTAGTACATTCCGTTATCTTGGGATAGATATATACCATACGGTGTCCAGTTAATATGTTGGAAAAAAAATGTGAATGACAAAAATGTCGAAAAAATGATACCTAAAAAAAAAAAAAAGTCGAATGTCTTATTTTTAATTTACATTTTTTTTGTTTTGCGAGTAAAAAAAAGGGGTTAAAAAAGGGGGAGGGGGGAACCCCCCATTTCAAACAAAATGTAAAAAAAAATTCCAATTTTTTTTTGGTATAATTTTTTCGACATTTTGGCATTCGAAATTATGTAATTCGAAATAGTCACTATAAACCATACGGTGGAAGAGGAGCATCAGTACAATACAAAGGTAGCAATTAAGAAAATCGAAAATTGCATGAAGTTCTGGGTGAAGCTACCTTTAGCAATGATGGGGTGTGGGGCAATGTTGAAGATGGTGGTTCTACCCAGACTCTTGCACTACTTTGGAAACATACCATACTTGATAGCAAAGAAGTTCATCGGATTGGACAGTATGTGCAGGGATTTCCTTTGGCACGGAACACGAAATAGAGTAGCCCTCTGCAAGCTACAGAATTCATATGGGAAAGGGGGTATAAAAATGCCTAACTATGAAGTTTACTATATAGCGAGCCAGCTGCAATATGTAGCTAAATGGCTCTCAGAGGTGGTTACCTCGGAGTCCAGGTTGTTCCGACAAGATTGCGCTCCATTCTACCTGAAAGAAATTATGTGGCTGCCCAAGCGGATATGGAAGGGCGTCCAAAGATGATGTTACTCGGGTGGAAGATGTGGCGCAGGGCATGCCAGATGATGGAGAACCCATCCCTGTGTTCCTCGCAGGTACCACTAGTGGCACTGGCGGGCGAAGAAAATCAACTAAGGATGATCAGGAACCAATGGGAACAGGTGGGGATAGCAACATTGGGCGATATATGGCAAGAGAGGACTATAAAAGATTTTGTAGTGCTGGGGGAGGAAACCAGGTTACATGTAGCCAGTATATCACGTATCATAGAGTGGTGCGCAGAATCAAAAGGACATGGTCTGCAGTGGTGATAGGAGAGGAACCAGACGCCACCATAGATATAATATATGACATAGCCGAAGGGGGACATGAGATATCTAGAATATGCGAGTTGATGATGTCCAAAGTGGGAAAGGAGGTAGTACAACTGAGACGGGACTGGGAGGCAGAAGTGGGAGCCCCGATGGGTGATGGGATGTGGGAATGTGCCCAAGGTTATCTCAAAAAGGTGTCAAGGAATGCAAGATTGCAACAGTTGAAACTATATATTACACATTGAGCGTATATGACACACCAGAGAATAGCCAGATTCAAAAATGTGGGACGACAAGCGTGCCCCAATTGTGATGAGGAGAATACCGGGATGGTGCATATGTTTTGGTCATGTCCAGTCATTAAGTGCTTTTGGGGTGAAGTGGCACACAGACTAGCAAAAAGACACATTAAGATTGTGGTGGATACAGTGTGGGCTTGCTTGATAGGAGGGTTTCCCAGACCACATAAACTTAAGCATGCGAGCAAATTAAAAGACCTGGCGTATGCACTTGCAAAGAGAAGAATTGCGATGGGGTGGAAGGCATGCCACAGGCCGCGACTAGAAGTATGGTGGAAAGATTTACAGAAATGGGCTGAGGCAGAAACCATGGTATGGCAAGAAACGAGCAGCGCCGGGGGGAGGAGGAAACAGAGACCCTGATGCCCTGGAAGTTACTAATAGAGTTATTTGGGGCAATGCGAGACCCAACAGAACCCACGGAAGAACCACCCCGATTACAAGATGCAGAAACAGAACATGAGAGGAAGTAGGCTTGTAAGGGGGGGGGGGGGAGATAGGGGAAGCGGTGAACATAATGAAGCGATGCATAATTGAAATGTCACCATAAGCACTGCAAGTTTGGTTTGCATCGTTTGTTGAATAAATCAATAAAAACTTTTTTTTTAAAAACTTTAAAGTGATACATGAAAGATCGTCCAGGGGCTCTACCCAATTTCCCACCGCTCTGAAAATATCTAGAGACCAACCTCTGTGAAGCAAATAGCAGCTCAGTAAGGAGCAGCAGACTCTGGGCGCTTATGAACACAGAGTTAGTGTGGACTGCAAGCCAGAGAAGGACTCCGAGGAATACCCTGTGTCTGCTTGCAAAGCAGATTGGGAAACACCACTCTCCTTGAGACCAGGGACACGCACATGTTATTGAGGGTTGGGGAGGGGGGAGTCATGATGCAACCAGGTGGCTGTCTTGAAAGATCTGCCTGATTCTAAGGTGATTCCCCAATATTTTGTACCCTCATGCCGAAGTCACGGGCAGTATAAAATCAATAATGGAATCACTAATCACACAGGGTTTGGGCGCAGGCTCGAACACCAAAGACACAGATAACCCTTCCTCCCCAGATGTCCAGCAGGAATCCATCATTCCAGTTACTGACATATGGCCCAAAATATAATAAGAGCCTAGCCCTTCCGTTTGGTGTGGGAGTATGGAGAAGTGATCAAGAGTTGGGAGGATTGGGAAGACTAGTAGGACAACAGCAAGCAGGGAGATGACGGCACATTAGGAAAGCAAGATGACGGAGAAGATCAAATGCGAGCAAGAGGAAGGAAAGTAGAAGAGCAGAGGAGGCTGGAGAACAGAGTGGAAAACGGGGAGAGAAATGCATATGAGAAGGGAAAGATCAGGAGGATAGAGGGAAAAAAGAAGAAACGAGGCATAGAAGGAGGACAACATGTAACAGCTGAAGGAGAGTCACAGGTGGTCCAGCACTGGCCAAGCCAACAATCACAACCAATACAGGCGGGGCAAGGAGGCAAAAAGCTAAGCTAGAGGGGCCGAATGTGAAAAGGGACACGAATATCAGGGTTGAGGCAGATAAGAGCTTGGTGGTCAAGGGTATGGAGACTAGCAGAATGCAAGCCTAGTGATTACTAGGAACCCAAGTGTTGCAATTTCAGGAAAGGCTAGCCTGGAGCCAGAGTCCAGACCTAGTGAAGGCAGCAAGTCGACCAATGATACTAAAACGAACATTTGATTACGGATCTGGTGGGATTACAAGCCCATTAAAGATACAAAAGGAGGCTGGTCTAGCATTTACAGTTGCTAATTTAAGGGACTCCTAAGCACCAGAGACGAAAAGTTGGCCTGGTACTCTACAGGTGAAAGACCAACTGAAAGGAAACCAATTAGCCAAAAGGTTTATATGAGACTGAAAGTGTGGTGCAAGCATTCCACAAGTGACTCAAGAGACATTGCCCTTGGCAGGGGGGCTATAAAGACAGCCAGCTAGCCCTTTTCACTTGCAACAGGACATCAACCAGGAGGGTCAGCTGCTGGATAAAAGACTAAGACCAACGATGAATTTCAAGAAGCCCGACAAGTCGGAGAATTCCTAGGGGCCCTTAAGTGCCAAGAATGTCAAAGGAAGGTATTGAACTGAAACTCTGGTCTCGGAGGCCCAGACCAGAGAGCTATGAAGGACCTTGTTCTGGGATCAACTGGAGCCAACCATCCTGACTATGAACCGTTGTTGAACTTTGCGGAGTTGGCGCTAGCTGAGAAAAGGTCAAAGACTGGCATAGAACTTTGATTTCTCGTTGTGCTTTTCCTGTTCACTGCACCCTTATTTACGGTAAAACAGCAATGTTAATTAACCACTTTCTCCAAAACGGATTCATGTTTGTTTCACAATGAAGTCAGTTTCGAATCCTTTTTAGTCTCTGGTGCTCCTTAGTCTGGCAGCTCAATCATCCAGTCATTGGAGAGTCACTCCTGCACTTCCATAACTTCCAAAATCATGCTTAAGTCACTGTAGACAATTTCCACACCTTGGCCACGTGCGTGCTTGAGCAATGCAATCACACTGGGGCCATAGGTCGGGCACGTCACTTGTTTACTAGAAGTAAAGGATAACCTGTAACTGATAGGCACATTTAGATCTGCCACTATAAAACATAATATATGGGCACATGTCATATCTGATGAGAAGCCAAGCCTGAGGTCATTGCTGGCAGACTGCCAAAAGTGATGTCATGCCAGCAGGCATTGTGCACGCAGTGATGACATCACCAACACAATTCAGCGCTAGAAACGAACAGCATTCCGAAGCAGCCGGTGAAAAAAGTCTCAATGAAGTAAGTCTTCAACGATGTTGCATATTGATGTGAAAGAATAAAATCATGGCACATAACAGGCAGCTGCTGGTGCAAGGTGGTGGCTCAATTGGTGGTCGCGCGCCGTACACTCCAGCTTCACTCCCATGAATTACGTTGCCACCAGAACTCTAGGAATGGATGGCCCATTTACCTTGTAAAACAGCTGTTTGGCCTGCAGCCCAATAGTGCTTATGTGCCGCTGGCACAGGCTGCCCTGTACCTCTCCACAGCTGAAGCGCTTTCGCCTCAGTTCGGACTAATTTTTACAAAATATAACTCGAAGAATTTCACAATAGTTTAGCCTTATCAGAAATCTGAAAAGCCCAGATGTTTGAAGCAACTGCAAAGCAGGATCATAAAAATGAATCCACTTCGCAGATGCGATGACGCCATTTTAGGGCAACACTGCAGAATACATTTATCAACAGTATGTGAAAATAAGGGCACGACTAATATGGCTTGAGCGGCTTTTCCCTCTCACTGACTCTGTTATACTCCACTTTAGGAATGTGATCGTTTCTGGAAAGGGAGTGCAAAGATGAGGTATCACACCAGAGTTTAAATTCTTTATTCAAGAAAGTAATGGAAAAAAAATCATACAAAAATGTAAAACGGGTTCGTCTATTCTCTCAAAGGAATCCCCAAAACTGGTGGTTTACACATGCTAAACAGCACAACACCCTGCTGTTAACAGTTTACATTCAAATCACATTCATTGCGCTGTGCTGCTAATCACAAGCACTCAGCACACATGGCTAAACCTCACAAACCCAACACCTCCACAAGGTATGTACTAATTGACCTAAAACACTGCACACATACACCCAAACACACACCCCCACCCTACCCACTGTGGCAAGGTCTGTGACCTGGCCTATCAAAGAAGAAGCCAGAGCGGAAGGCTGGTTCAACTACAAGGATCCCAAGTCCCGAACCCACACCTGTGACGGCATGCTAGTTTGAAGACACTGCTCTCCAGCCTTACCTCCTGGTGCAGATACTCTCCAGCATTTCTCCTTCTGTCCGAGTACCTCCAAAGCAGGAGCAGAAACCCGAGAATGCAAAGTGAGAAGATCTGCACTCGCGTCCCACACCTCAACTAGCGTAGAAGATGACCAGAGCCGCTACAGCCCTGCAAAGACCTGACCGCCGCCATGTGCTAGCAGGAGCGGGAGAACTATGACAACCATGTGCCGTCCCTGAACAGAGAGCCTGCAGTGCACACCGGGCAGAAAGAGAGAGAGAGAGAGCGCTGCTATAGGCCACTGTGCCCCCAACATGGATGCCCAACCGGGGTGAACACCACGACATGGGCTCACACCCACAATCCCAAACCCACTAACCCACAGGGACAGTTAAAGGAAAAACAACCCTCATTCCCAGAACCTAACAGAATGCCAACCGAGAAGGCATCCCGGAGCACAAACAAGTCCATTGAACTTTCCGCACTGCTGTGGTCATTATGTGGCGAGCCAGCGCAGGTTAAGTGGGGTTGGCTTACCCCACTTTTGAAGACTTCCTCATGCATATACACATTCCGGAAGGTGAAGACAGAACAGACTAGGCAAAGCTGTCCAATGAGGACAGAGGGAGGGCCATTTCAGAAGGTGACAGGAAATGAAGTGAGTTTTTCGGGTGAGGTCAGCAGTGGAGGTGGACAAAGACCACCAGGAGGGAGGAAGACGCTGTGGCAGCTTGTGGATGAGATTGAGTGAGCAGGTGAGGTATTGGTTTGGGAGTGAAAGTGGTTCTGCATTGTGAGTGTGCGTGTTTATGGGGGTGGGTGTATAGAACCTAGCCTAAGGAGTGAATGCAAATGGAATGAAACAGAGCGAAAGGACAGTGCTTTGAGAAGTAGTGGGACGCCACTAGTAGTGGTGGGAGGAGGAGAGTTGTCGTATAGTGGGAGTGAAGGAGAGTAGTAGTGAGCCAAAGGGGAGTCATTAAAGGAGTGGAAGGAGTGATAACATCAAAGGGTGGAGGAGAGAGTAGAAGGAGCTAAACCTCGAAGGAAGAGAGGACTGCTGGGAGGAGTAAGTCGGAAGGGTTGATAGTGAGTGTTGAGGAGAAAGGTGTGAGTGGGCAAGACTGAAGTAGTCAAATGCAACCAAGCAAGTGCAAGAAACTACTCAAACTCCCATTTGAATGCCAACCTCCTGTTACATTAAGGAACGCCAGGAAGTTCCTAAAGAAGTTTAGGAAGCCACCATTAATAGAAGCAAGGAATTAGGCAGTAGGGGTTACTGTTTGGAAGGACTAACCAGGTATTACAGACATCACGGTTACGGAGTAAATCCCATGGGACACGAGAGAGAGAGCGAGAAGGATCGCCTTAGGGTCCACAAAATACAAATAAAACTGTATCAAAGAGTATTTTTCTCTGCCATCCGTGACACTGCCCCATTCCTTTACAGATGGCTGATGCAAATTCTCAAAGAATCACGCAATTCGAAGCACATGGTATATGCTTTTTTTGAGTAGTGAAATTCAGAGCAATCTGCAGGTCCCCATTCACACAGGTGAACTTTACCATGAAGGCTAGGTTCCAAAGGGTGCTGGGTGCACATTCCAATATGCCAGGCCCATAAATTACTGGTATGTCGTTTATGAACAGAAAGGGAATAGTTTCTTACCTGCAACTCCATTTCTCCAGCTTTGCTATCTTTCATGGATTCACATGCTTAGAATATTCCCCGTCGACAGACTGGGAACCCTCGGTACACTTATAACGTTTCCCATAGGAAAACTTCCGACACTTTTGTGTCCTATCTATGTCGTTTTTGGGGCCGCCCACGCATGCCCCACTAGGACGTAGCGGTATAAATGCCCCGCCCCACGGCTCCCTTCAGATTTCGACCCCTCCAGAGCAGAATGGGGTGAAAACCTAGTTATACAAGTCGATTGCATTCCGGGGAGGCCGGCGGGCGCATGTGAATCCATGAAAGATACCACTGCTGGAGAAATGGAGTTACAGGTAAGAAACTATTCCCTTCTCCAGCATTGGATCTTTCATGGATTCACATGCTTAGAAAAGAATGCACAGCAGTAATCCTGAAAAAGGAGGTGGTGTGAATGCAATCCGGCACCCTCGTAAGCATACGTATAACGAACCACGCTTACGCAAAACTGCCAATTTATAAATACGCAACAGTACATGCACATATATATATATACATATACATATACACATATACACACACACATACACATATCCATATATACATATGCCAAAATAAGTACAGACCCTTTTTGAAAAGGGCTTACCTTATTGAAACGGGTGGCGTAAGACTGCTCTTCCCATTTGTATCTCGTCCGCATGCTGCCGTTCGAGGCAGTAATGGCGGGTAAGCCTGGCAAATGTCTGTCAGCGGGATTCCTGCTCACAACGCCATCGACGACGAAGTTGCCCTCTTGGAATGAGCTCTCGGATGCCCTTGTAGCGGTTTTCCCGCTTTGGAATGACAGAAGGCAATCGTCAACGAGACCCATCGGGCCAGTCCCTGCTTTGAAATATCTTTTCCTCTCGCCGACGGACCATATGTAATGAAGAGTTGTTGAGTAGATCTAAGTTGCTGAGTCCGATGAAGGTAACATTTTTAGAGCTCTCTTCACGTCCAAGGTATGGAGGACTTTTTCCGCAGCCGATGAGGGGGTCGTGAAAAAGGTAGACAGGACAATAGATGAGTGTTTATGATAAGCCGTAGGAACTTTTCGAATGAAACGAGGATTAGTTGACAGAACCACCTTGTCGTTAAAGAACCTTAGGTACGGCGGGTCTACGACCAATGCTTGCAATTCCAAGCTGATGTTATAGCTATTAGAAAAGCCAATTTCCATGACAAGAACTTCATCGACGATGTGGCCATTGGTTCAAAGGGTGCTTTCATTAACCCTGCTAGCACCACATTAAGACTCCACTTTGGTGGAAAACGTTTAACCGGCAGGAACGTTCGGAACAGACCCCTCATGAAGTGTTTCACCAGCCTGTCTCTAAATAAGGGAGGCGACTGCCTCCTGCTCGTGAACCAAGAGATGGCTGCCAGGTGTACCTTTATTGATGAAAAAGATAATCCGCTCTTCGCCAGATGTAGCAGATACAGTAGAAGCTGCTCCGGAGTTACCCTTAGAGGTTGCACTCCCGTCTGTCCTTGACACCACGTACAGAATCTTCTCCACTTACACGCGTACAACTTGTTGGTGGAAGGGGCCCGTGCCGCTTTCAGGATTCTCCAACAATCCGACGAAATGCTCAAGGCACCAAATTCCGAAAAGTCAGGAGCCAAGCTGTGAGATTGAGACTGTCTGGATTGTGATGCCACACTGTTCCTTTGTCCTGGGACAGGAGACTGGTAACCTTCGGGAACATTATTGGTTGATCCACTGACAGGTGAAGCAGGTCGGAAACCCACGGCTGCCTCGGCCAACACGGTGCCACTAGGATGACCCGGCACCTGTACCTGCGCATCCACTGCAGAGTTCTCCTTATAAGAGGGGACGGAGGGAAGGCGTAGAGGAACTTGTCCATCCACGGGAAGGAGAACGCTTCCCCCAGGGAACCTTCCTGTGGCCACCTGCTGGCATACCTTTCGCACTTCTTGTTCCTCTTCGTAGCGAAGAGATCCAGCAGAGGCCGTCCCCATTTCTCGAAGACCTTTGACAACTGAACGCGGTCTATGTTCCATTCGTGTATTTGGTCCATTTTTCTGCTGAGTGAGTCCGCTTGCTCGTTCCTTACTCCCGGAAGATGAGCTACGATGGATATATCGTGTTTCAGAGCCCAATGCCACACCTTCTGGGCCTCGGTGGAAAGGGTTCTGGATCGCGTGCCCCCTTGCTTCCTCAAGTAAAACATCGCCGTCGTGTTGTCTGTCAATATTCTCACTATGGACCCTCTGATGTGTGGCAGGAAAGACTTCAAGGCCCAGCGCACTGCTCTCAGTTCCAGAACGTTGATGTGCAGGAGAGACTCCCTCCGAGACCAACGACCTTGCGTTTGTAGAGTGCCCATGTGTGCTCCCCAGCCTGTCAGGGATGCGTCCGTCACTATGGTTAGCCGGAACTCTGGCTCCTGGATAGATTCTCAAAGCTCTGCCACCACTGAAGAGCTAGTAGGAGCTCCTCGTCGTCGACGGTCAGTTTGTCCGACCAGAGCCCTTGGGCCTGCGTCCACCGGTCCGCCAGAAACTCTTGAACCGGCCTCATGAACAGGCGGCAGTTGACCACCAGAGGAATGCAGGACGCCATAGGGCCCAGAATCGACACATTTTCTCACTGATAGTCTGGTATTGATTTTCAGCTGACTTGCCAATCGATTGAGTTTGGTGATTCTGGCGAGGGGTGGCTTCACTAACCCTGACTGGGTCTCGAATTGCACGCCCAGGAACACCAAGCTTCTCAACGGCGTTAACAAGGATTTCTCGAAGTTTACCGCAAACCCCAGCCGTTGTAAGAGGTGCATGCAGGCCTGCAAACTTGTGCGAGTCGACATAGGGGAGGACCCCCTCACCAACCAGTCGTCGAGATATGGGTACACATGATGGCCTTGCCTTCTCAGCCAGGCCGCCACCGGGGCCAAACATTTCGTGAACGTTCTGGGAGAGGATTTCAGCCCAAAAGGAAGTACTGTGAACTGGTAGTGAGTCCGTCCTACCACAAACCTTAGGAACTTTCTGTGTCGCCGACACATCGGTATGTGGAAGTACGCGTCCTGCAGGTCCAGAGACGCCAGAAAGTCCCCTTCCTGAACTGACCGGATCACTTCCTGGAGCGTGAGCATCTTGAATTTTAGGCTTTTCAACGTCTTGTTTAGATCGCGCAGGTCTAGAATGGGACACCACTTTCCGTTTGGTTGCTTCACCACAAAGTATCGGGAATAAACCCCTTGACCCCTCTGCGACGACGGAACCAATTCTATAGCACCTTTTTGTAGCATAACTGCTACTTCCTGCTGCAACACGCTCAGATGGAGTTGAGCTACAAACGCTGGTGGAATGTGCGGAGGGTTGCTTTTTAATTGCAGGGAATGTCCATATCTTACAGGGTGCAACACCCATTGATCCGTTATTTGCTCCCATTCGTCGATGTAGCACGATACCCTGCCTCCCAGAATGTTCCGATGCCAGTCATTGCTGGTCCTTGGTCTGCTTATCCCTCATCGACGACGAGTAACCTGTTCTCTTCCTGGGGGCCTCGTAGTCTCGGCGTCGTTTTGCCGCTTGAGAAGCCCGTCTGTATCCCTGGGAGGGGTATGCTGGCCTACTGAAGGATCTGTCTCTCGATGCCGAGAATCTGGAGTTTCCCGATGCTCCCCTAAAGGGACGAAAAGACCTGAAACTTCGACCACTTTGGAGGGCCCCCAAGGAACGCGCTGTGCCAGAGTCCTCCTTCATGCCCTTCAAGGCCTCGTCCACCTTCTCGCCGAACAGGTGGTCTCCCTCAAAAGGCATATCCAGCACCTTGTATTGCACCTCTGGTCTAAAGTTGGTGCATTTTAGCCATACTTGCCTTCGGAGAACCACACCGTTATTCACCTGTTTAAATCCCGATTCCGCGAGGTCCACCGCGATGTTTATGGCATGATTGGAGGCCTCTTCACCTTCCCTGACCAGCAACATCGCCGCCTTACGATGTTCTTCCGGAAGATGCTCCAGCATAGTCGCCAGTCGGTGCCACATCTCCCTGTCGTATCTGGCTACTATGGCCAGAGAATTGGCCGCTTTCACTGTGGTTGCTCCTACCGACAGCATTTTTTTGCCTAAGGCATCCTGTCTTCTGGCGTCACTTTCCGGGGGGGGTCTTGCACTTGTGCTGGGCCCTCGCCTTTCTCGCCGCCGACACCACCGAGTCAGGGGTTGGTTGGGAGGACAGACACTTGGAGGTAGCTTCTGGGGCCTTACATTTTCTCTCCAGGCGACCTTTTATTGCCGGTTCCGAGAAAGGGTGATGCATGGTCTGTAACATCTCCTGCCACACATGATCCAGTATGGGTACCGAAAACACCGACCACCTTCTCTTTCCCATGTGGTCGAAAAGAAAGCAGTCCTTTTTCTCCTCTTCCTGGCCAACCCGAATTCTGTACACGCTTTGGCCATCATGGCGTGAAATGACCCAATGTCGTCTGGGGGAAGACGGCTGAGCCGGGCTTCTCAGGGTTTCTAAGTCCACCTCAGACTCCCAGGTTGGATCCCTAGAGGGGGAAAGTGAGATATCTGATAAGGTTCTCCTGTCGGAGTCCGAATCTATCAGTTCTCCTTCCTCGTGGCGTGGAGCTGAGAGGTCTCCACCCGCTGGCACTGCCGTGGGGGTTGACGGAGGTGGCTGACGAGACGGGTCCGGTTCGTCGATGGCCGACCTGGCCGGAGTTGCTTGAGGTAGCCTCTCGTCCAGTGTCTTCAGCAACGTTTGTAACGTGGATAAAACCTCCAGCGACAAGAGTGACTGCGGATTGAGAAGAGGGCTAGACCCCGGAATGCTCCCGGAGAGAGGCCTGGTAATCCCTCATAACCAGAGGTCTGCAGGGCCAGCTACTCTCATCTCCCAAGGACACCGACAAGGCCTCTTGCTACAGTAGGGTCTCTGGCAAAACCGGGTCGAATACTTCTGGTCGCCAGGCCTCTTGCGGGATCTCTGTTGACGAGGCTAAAGCTGGGCCCGTCGTCGCCGTCTGCGGCCCAAGAACAGTTGAGACCAATTGTGTCAGTGGCAGAGAAGTGTCAGTGGCAGAGACTGCCCTGTCGTCGACGACGGTGGTCGTGTAGGTCCCTGAGGCGTTCCCGCCTTTTCTGAACTCGACCTACGCTTCTCTGCTTCTCGACTCGAGGTCGATCTATGATGATCGCCCGAGGAGGATTTCGACTTTTCTTTTCTGTCTTTCTTTGTCGAAGATGAGGATGACGAGGCTTTCTTCGACGATGACTCCTTAGAATGGCTTCTCGATGATTCCTTGTCCGCCGGTCGTGATTTCTTCACCGGGGGTTCCATGCCATTAGTCTTCGACTTTGATCTTTAAGAGTCTTCTGGGAGAAGCCCTTACATATGTCGCACTTGCCTGCCGAATGATGAGGGTGTAGACAATATATGCAATCCATATGTCCGTCCCCCTCGTACACCTTCAACCCGCACGTAGCGCACGGGCGGAACAGCGCTTTTCCTGACATCAGGACAAAACTCCAACAGCACAACCTAGACAAAATAGTAGACTACACAAGGTGCTCCACTACTTTGGAGACGGTTGAAATCTGAAGGGAGCCACGGGGGCAGGGCATTTATACCACTACGTCCTAGTGGGGCATGCGTGGGCGGCCCCAAAAACAACGTAGATAGGACACAAAAGTGTTGGAAGTTTTCCTATGGGAAACGGCTTTATAAGTGAACCGAGGGTTGCCAGTCTGTCGACGGGGAATATTCTAAGCATGTGAATCCATGAAAGATCCAATGCTGGAGAAAATGCAATTCTGTTCCTCTTTGACAGCCAGCAATGCCAGCGCAGAAGAAGCTGTTAATGTACAGAAGGGGCAAATATATCTTCAATGCATTGTGCACCTGTCCCAAATTATCAGTGCATTGGACAGATTCTGAATTGGCCGACCAGATGAGCCAGTACGATCTGGCTCTGTACTGCATAGGTTTTGGTGGCCTTTGTGGTCTGGCACTCTACTGGATCATTGTTGGCGGTCTTGGCTGTGTGATCCTTCACTGGATTGGTGTTGCTGGTCTTCAGCTGGAGTATCCGTGGCCACCGTGATTTATGATCTGCAATGTGTCCGTTCCATCCACTGGAGGCGGTGGTGTGGCACATTAGAGAGGAGGTATTTGAATGATGAACTTGAGAAGAAGTGTGCTATTAGATTTGCGGACTCTTGTTTCCTCCGTCTGCAATTGTAGTATATGACCTCAAGAAGTTCATAAAAAGTACTGCGGCGCTGGTCTCCATTCTAGAGCCTTGCATGACCATAGGGAGAGGGTGTTTGAGAAGCATTGGCTAAGAAGTGGCCACATTTGTGTCAAGGAGAGGGTGGCACCTTTTGGAACTAACTGAGCAAAATGTAATGACATGTGACAGAGTGTTGCTTACCAGTAGACTAAACACCACTGTGGTGGTGCTTTACAGTTCTATTTAATTTTCAAGTTTTGATCAGACACTTTCAGCAATACTATCTTTGTAAACAGAGGTAGAGTGGCCGGGTTAGTGTGCCTCTGAACGTGCTTATGATGCGCACATTCTGATGCCTTTTGTGCACTGGCAGGCTAGTGTTCTACATCCCTTCACTAGCGTGTAAAGGTTGTGTGAATGGGTCCAATAAGGGGAATTGAAATACATGAAAAAATGAGGTGAACCTAGTACTGATCTCAGTATCTATAGACAAATTCAATTTTTAAAACCAATTTGTATTCAAGGGCATCCTAAAACATCATTGGGGCAAGTCCCTAAAACCAATGGTACACATGGTAGCAATGCCCATCACCACAAGGTGACACCTGGGGCTTGATTATGAGACAGGGGCACCGCCACCTCAGAGTTGGAAATTGAGGGACGCTGGGAGCTATTTTAGGTCCTGCTCAAAGCTTAAAAGAGCCTGTTTGGCTTGATAGCAACAGCTACCAGGAGATGCGTTTGGCTTCTCAGGCCAACTGATGCCGAACAGACAGGCCAATGTAAATTTAACTCGGGTTGTTTGGAACAATCCATAAACAAACATTAGGACACATCTATATAACATTTACAGCTTAAGGGGTCAAACATAATGGACAAAATCATGTTTGCATCTTATGTGGAAGTTATATTTGCAGAACGTGCTGTACTAGCTGCTCGTTACCCAGTGGTAGCTCCTGGTCACTGGTTAATGCTTGAAACCCAGGAGCTGTGTTTTGCTCCTGCTTAGCCAATCTTAATTGCGATCCCTGCACCTGTTCCGTGACACAGGCCCTGTAGGATTCCTGAGGCTCCCAGCCCAACCCCAAACGAGTTTGCATGAAGAGCCATACTAACGTAACCTCTTGAGGGACTTGGGAAGCACCAGATTAGCAGCAAGAAAAACTAGCGTGGGGTGGAGAACCCTGATGCGGACTGACTCGCAAATACAGGCATCTGCAAGCAATGCCATATCCCCAGGGAAGCCCAATTTGCCAATAGAGAGGTAAACCACAGAGCCCAGGGAAGCCCAATTTGCCAATAGAGAGGTAAACCACAGAGCCCATTCAGAGAGCCAGGCACATCTAAACGAACAGGCATTACTGAACTCTTATGGGGTGCACTGTAGGTCAAGCAAAGGCTCTCACAAACTGCAGGAAAGGTGTAACTCGCACAACAAATTCTTCCAAGATGAGGGATTTAATAAGCTTGTCTAGTGGGGCTGCCTTTAGTCAACAGGGGCCACGTTTAATCAGAAGCTATGCTAAAAGTCAGCTGAGTTTAATCAAACACCACCTATGACCAATCACGCCAGCCAATCAAAAGGGATGAAACGAAGGGCAACTGTGGGAGTTGGGTGTCAGAGTACAGAGGTGCGGAAGGTGGTTAGAAAGTGGCAGTGAAAACTAGCAAAGATGGTTGAGGAGATTAAACAGAAGAGACACCGCTAAATGGAGAAGAGTCAGAGTGGCAGCAATGAGGAGAGAGCGAAGCAGAGGATACTAGAGAGGTGTAGTAAAATAGGAGAGCGCTAATGTGGGGCTTGAGGGAAGAGGAAATGGAAGCAGTGGAGAGGAGAGATGAAAGAATGGAGAAGGAGAAACCGACAAAGCCCAAGGCAGAGAAGAACAAGTTACTTTCTTACCTGGTAACATTCTTTCGATGGGATGTTCCTCCGACGTATTCCACATGTTTGACACCGATTACCACAGCTGTGCTGCTTCGGAAAACGTTTCCGGCGTAGGCGTCCTGCGTCGATACGCTCCCTCGAGGACCTCCTCCGACGGTCAACCTCACCGGATGTTATATGTAGGACGCACGACGCCCGTAGCCTCAGTTGTAGCTTTTTCCCCCAGAACGTGCGGCACCAATGTTCTGCCAGTATTACTACAGAAAGCCTTGTGGAAACGGAAGCTGCAAACGCAAAAGAAATTATGTAGCGGGGCAGATAGGGAGGGTACGATGTGGAATACGTCGGAGGAACATCCCATCGAAAGAACATTACCAGGTAAGAAAGTAACTTGTTCTTCGAGGGGATTGTGTCCTCCAACGTATTCCACATCTTTGACAGACTCCCAAAGCAGTACCAACATGGATGGGAAAAGAATTTAGAAACATTATAGAATGCCCAATCAAATTGCAGAATAGAGGACTGCCTTACCAAAGGCCAAATCTTGCCCATGGATAGAGTCCAGGGAATAATGTTTCACAAAAAGTATGGACAGAGGCCCATGTGGCTGCTTTGCCAATATTGCGAATTGGAACACCCCTCCGTAGTGCAGTGGAGGCAGCCATACCCCTAGTAGAATGGGCCCGTAAGCCTACAGGAGGGTCCTTCCGCGCCAAACGATAACATTCAGAGATCGTGAAAATGATCCATCTAGACAAGGTCTGCTTGGAAACAGCCTGACCTAAATGCCTTCCAGCGTAACCAATAAAGAGCTGATCGTCCACTCTGACCCGGGACATCCGTGAGAGATAGAAACTCAAAGCTCTCCTAGGGTCCAACCTATGGAGCCTCTCCTCCTCCTTACCAAGATGTGGAGGAGGATAGAATTCCGGAAGAATTACCTTCTGGCTCAGATGGAATTCCGACACAACCTTCGTAAGAGAAGAAGGCCGTACCCTAAGGACAACCCTGTCCTTATGGAACACAGTGAAGGGTGGTTTGGCGGAAAGTGCCCGCAACTCACTCACTCTGCGTGGGGAAGTAACCGCAACTAAAAATACAGTTTTATAGGACAACAGTCTCAATGGACAAGAATGTAAGGGCTCAAACGAAGCTCCCATTAGGAACTTTAAAACCAAATTCAAATCCCATCCCGGCACCTGGAAAGGCGACGGTGGAAACACATGAGTTAGCCCTTTTAGAAACTGAGATATCAAAGGGATTTTAAAATAAGAACATTCCTCAGACGAGCGCTTAAATATGGACAGCGCCGCCAGGTAATCTTTAATGGTACCCACTTGCAGGTCCTTGTGGGCTAAAGAAAGCAAAAAAGACAAAACGAATGGAATGGAACATTGGAAAGGATCCACATTCTGTACACTGCACCAGCCGCAGAACTTCCTCCAATGGCAACAGTACAGGGATTTCGTTGCAGGCTTTCTGGCCGAAAGCAACACCTCCATCACGTCTTCAGGGAGGTCCCAATCCTTATATCTCAGCCTTTCAGATACCAAGCATGAAGGCTGAGAGACTTGACCTCTGGATGGAGAACTCGACCCCCCTCCCGTGAGAGCAGATTGTCTCGGTAGGGAAGACAACGTGGAGGGCAGATGGACATATCTAGAAGGTCCGGGTACCATGCTCTCCTGGCCGATGCCGGAGCAATGAGGATCATCCGGGAACTGAACCTACGCAACACCTGCGGAATGACGGGGACTGGAGGGAACGCGTACAGCAGTGGGAAGGACCACTTCACTACGAACGCATCCCCTAAGGCTCCTCTTTAAGGAAATTCCCACGAGCAGAGTCTTTCGCACTTCCAGTTGACACTGGTGGCGAGGAGATCCACTTGTGGGGTTCTCCCAAGGGCAAAGATCTCCAAAAGAACTTCCTGAGCAAGCTCCCACTCATGAGAGACCATGCTCTGCCTGCTCAGCGCGTCCGCCGCCTTGTTTTTGGCTCCGGCCAGATGAACTGCCGAGATCGAAATTTCCTGCTGGATGGCCCAGAACTGCATCACCTCCCTGCACAGTGAGAGTGACCTTGCACTCCCCCCCGCCCTTTCTGTTGAGGTAGTGCATGGCCACTGTATTGTCAGTCAGAATCAGGACATTCTTCCCCTGCACAGATGGCAGAAAAGCCTTCAGGGCCAGCCTGACAGCCTGCAGCTCTAACAGATTGATGTGGAGTCTGGACTCCGACGGAGACCAACGACTGCTGGCTGTCAGCTCGTTGGCATGAGCTCCCCAACCCGTGAGGGATGCGTCCATCACGATCGTCACCTCTGGCCACGGTTGCCAAAACAGAGCCCCTTTCAATAGATTTCCTTCGACGGCCCACCACAGAAGGTCCTGTGCAACCGAGGGCGGAATCTGAACAGGGTCCGACATCCTGCTGGAGAACTGTGACCACTGCATCTTGAGTGCCCACTGCAGAGATTTCATCCGCAGCCTGGCCTCTGGCACCAGTAAAATGCAGGATGCCATGAGGCTGAGCAATCTCAAGAATTCGAACGCCGGGAGACTCTGGGCACATTGAAATTTGTCCATAATCTGCAGAATGTGGTGAGCCCTCACCTGGGGAGGCAAACACTGCCCCAGGGATGTGTCTCGCACTGCCCCGATGTACTGGAGCCGCTGGGTAGGTGTCACATGAGACTTCTTTAAGTTGAGGGAGAAGCCCAGCTTGTGAAGGGAGTGGCAGGTGACGTACAGATGATCCAGGTCTTGCTTGGGAGAGCGCGCCCTGATCAGCCAATCGTCCAGGTAGGGGTAGACGTGAATCCCCCCTTTCCTGAGATGCGCTGCCACCACCATCATCAGCTTGGTGAAAACCCTCGGGGCGGAGGTCAATTAGAACGGCAGGACCCGAAACTGAAAATGTGAGTCGCCAGCCACATACCTCAGGTACTTCCTGTGCTTGGGATGAATCGGCACACGAAAGTAAGCATCCTTGAGGTCGAGAGACCCCAACAAATCCTGAAGTTGAAGGGCCTGGAGAACTTGAGAAAGAGTAACCATCTTGAACTGGTCCTTCCTGAGGAGCTTGTTCAAGCCACGCAAGTCCATGATGGGTCTCAATCCTCTGTCTTTTTTCAGGATTAGAAAATATGGGGAATACCATCCCTTGTTCCTCTCCGCTACAGGTACCAGTTCTATGGCACCTTTCTCTAGCAAGGATAGAATTTCCTGCACAAGGATCAGAACCGGACGCTTCAAAGAGCTTCCCCGGTGGATTGTCGTGAGGCCTCTGCCGGAAAGGAAGACAGTAGCCGCAGGCTATGATCTCCAGAACCCACACATCTGAAGTAATGGCACGCCATTTTACAAGATGCTGCGCCAGCCTTCCCCACAACCGGCCAACCATGGGACATGGCCTCATGACTGAGCGGAAGCGGCTGCGGCAGTGCCTGAGAGCAAGGAGGCAACTGCCCGAGCGGCTTTGGCACCACAAGTACCTTACTTTCCACCTCTGGTACTCCTATGGTGGCCCCTTTGACTGGCAGCTCCCCTCAATCTACCAAAGGAAGAGTAGTATCGAAAAGAACCTCCCCTGCATTGCTGTCCCCTAGGCCGAAAAGGTGGAGATTGACGCACTGCAGCATTCAAGGACTTTGCTGCAGCTTTGGAGGTCTGCAACCTCTCAAGGCTCTCGTCAGCATTGCTGGCAAAAAGTTGGACACCATCAAAGGGCATGTTGAGAAGATGGGACTGTACATCAGGAGCAAACCCCGACTTCCGCAACCATGCAAACCTGCGCATCACAGTACTTGCCGCCATGGACTGGCTGACACAGTCCGCCACGTCCAGACCCGACTGAACGGTTTCACATGTGGCATCCTTGCCATCCTGAACGAGGGCAACAAAACCATCCCATTCCTCCCCTTCGGGAATATGTTCAACCGCCAACGACACACAATTCCACAGAGTGTGCGTGAATCTTGCAAGGGCACAAACGGGGTTGGCTGCCTTTAAAGCAATACCCACATAAGAAAATACCCTCTTTGCCCAACTATTAAAGCGTTTGCCGTCCCTATCAGGAGGGACTGTAGGGTATGCCGCCTGCTTTGCTGGGGGCGTAGCCGCCTGCACCACCAAACTCTCCGGAGTAGGGTGGGTGGACAAGTAGCAGGGATCACCATTGGCTGGGTGGTATTTTTTCGGAAAAAACCTATTCACTGCCGGGAGACACTCCGGAGCAGTCCAAGCCGCTGCTGCACTTCTCTGGAAGGCCACATGAAATGGCAACACCGGGTCAGTAAGTGTACCTTGGTCCAAGATATCGGTCGGGTCCAAGATATCGGTCGGGTCCAAGATATCGGTCGGGTCCAAGATATCGGTCGGGTCCAAGATATCGGTCGGGTCCAAGATATCGGTCGGGTCCAAGATATCGGTCGGGTCCAAGATATCTGTCGGGTCCAAGATATCTGTCGGGTCCAAGATATCTGTCAGGTCCAAGATATCTGTCAGGTCATCCTGCAGAAAATCCACAGGTGGAGCAGACCACCCCAGATACTCAGTCACCCTCGACATGAGGCACCTGTATGAGGAGTCAGCATGTGTAACAGGCTCGGGCCTGCCAAACTCAACCTCCAGGGAGGTATCCAGACCACTTGCGTCATGTAAAGATTGACGAAGGCTATGACCAGACAACAGGTCATCAGGAACCTCAGGAGGCACAAGTCCCTCTTCATCAGACCCTTCCTCTGAAATGTACTCCAATGGTTGGAACAAGTCCACCCTGGCAGGATGAACAGCATATATCTCAAATATAGGCCGCACAGACTTGCTGAGCACCTTTCTCAGAGCTTCCACAGCTCTCCGGGGCACCTCTGGCAAATTTTCCTCAACAGGCGTTGAGGGCGCCGATGGGAGTGGCGTTGACATCGACTGAGGCGGCGACGACAACGGCGTCGAGGCCGGAGCCCCAAGCGTGTCCTTCGACAGCCTCGGCGCAGATGGCGTTGACGAATTCCTCCGAGCAAGTCCCTCGACGGACATGGCGCTGATGGCGTCGGTGCCTTCTTCGAAGGCCTCACAGGCTCCAACGATCTCGACGGCGTCGAGGGCCAGGACATGGACCGGGCACGGTGGTGATCATCCTTGTCCGATCGGGACCTCGAAGGTTCCTGATGACAGCACTGACCGCCCGAAACCAAAGGCGTGCGGCTCTAGTGCATTGCATGCCGGCTTCACTCGAAGGCGCGGACAGAACGGTGCCCTGCGATTCGAAAATCGCCATCATCTGCCGGCAGAATTCATCCCATTCGGCCGGCGACAAGTGTTTCGTGGGACAAGCCAACCGCTGTCTGAAGGAGTCCTCCAACTAGGACGGGGAAGGCGACCGGTGACGGTGCTTCCGGGAATGCCTCGAAGATGCAGAGGAATGGTGGGACCCACACCTGGAACGAGACCCCCTGGACTTAAGCCGATGCATAGAGTCACCCCTCGAATCGTCGGTCGAAAGTCCAGCGGATTTCGACTTACGGGTTTTGAAAACCCTATCTACCGACAGCAGCTTCTTCCGCTCCCACAAGGCCTTCAACGTCAAAGACTGGCATTCATCACAGTTAGCGGTGGCGGGGCTTTCGCCGAGGCACCAGAGGCAGACGTCATGCAGGTCCGTAAGTGACATCTTGGAACCGCAGTCCCGATACTTCTTGAAGCCTGACTTCGGGGGAGCAGAACACATCTTTCTCATACAACAATAGAAGAACCGATTCACAAGAGAACCGAGGGGCGCCGAGATTTTGAAGCGAACACGTTCGCGGAAAAAACAGAACTGAGGCTACAGGCATCGTGCGTGTTACATATAACATCCGGTGACGTCAACCATCGGAGGAGGTCCTCGAGGGACCGTATCGATGTCATCGACGCGGGGCGCCCATGCCAAAAAAGTTTTCCGAAGCAGCAGAGCTGTGGTAATCCGTGTCAAAGATGTGGAATATGTCAGAGGACACACTCCCCTTGAAGATAGGGAAGATAGACAAATGAGTGGCTGAGACAGAAAGGAGAAAGACTGGAGCAAGGAGCCAAATAGCAAGAGAAAAGAAAACACAAGAAGCAGGACAGAGCAGAAGGTGAAAAAGGGCAAGGTGCGAGTGCTAGTCTCCAGAAAACGGTCCCTCAAAAAGATTATACAGTGGTGCAGAGACCCAAGGTGATTAGCTAAAATTTGAAGTTTATTCGGCTAAAAAAATCCATAAACCAAAATAACATTGCAACACGTGAATACAATTCATCACAATGTGGACATTAAAATATGGAGAATAAAAATGGCCCAATTAAGTAACAGCAATGAATAAAAACATACAGGTTGAAGTTGATCCTTCTAAAAGGTATTTCCTTCTATCCCACGCTTTTCTTAAAAATTCCAAGCACCCCCCCATGCCACTGCAATTGATCCGGCACATAATAAAGTCAAAGCAGGTCGGCATTGATTAAAATTGGCTTCTGTCAGCAACGGGAGAATGATCTAATTTCTAATATCGCAATAAAATGGGCAGAATAACAAAGCGCAATAGGCCTTTTTCTGCGCCACAACCAGAGCAGACCGCGTACTGCACGAATCCTGACCAGTTTGTTGTGTTGTCTCCAAGCCACAAAAGATTAAAATGGGCTCTGGTCAGTGCCAAACTGTGTGCATTCTTAGTACTGTGCAACAGGTAAGGTTGCATTGCATCTGGCTGTGTGATCAATACATGTTTCCTGTTTGAGGTCACAAGGAGCTCAGATGTTTCCCATTTGTTCACAATTAATGCACAGAACATCATGTTATACTTGTTACAGTCAGCTAATGTTAAAAGAACAACAAGGCAATGCAAACGCTGGACATTGAACAGTGATACACACTTTGAAATAAAATGCAGCCATGGAATCCTGCGCCTTTTAATTATGCTATGAGTGAGAACAGCTCTTGGATTTGACCATATAGATAGCCAGTGTAATAATGGTGCCATGTGCCAATCGTCCCCAATGTGACTAATGCTCAATTCTGTGTGTACTGCAAAATTCGGGGCAGAGCACGGCAGGCCCAACAGTTTCTTCAAGAAATTATTTTCCGTTACCTCGATGCGCGTTAGTTTTGTGGCCCCACAGAGCTGCGCCAGAATTACTAGCAGCTTTGGTTTGTGCTTTATAAACTTCAAGAATGAGGTTTGGCTGACCTTGACAGATATTGACAAAATCGAGAGATGCCACCCTGTGACCATCTCATTTTAGTGCTCTGCTTCTAAATATGAGACTGCCCCCGCCAGTCCTCAGTAAAACCAATACCCAGATAATCAAATTTGGCTACTTGTGGAATAATAATGCACTAGAGGGTATATCCCTACTCTGTCAAGGACCGGGAAATCACTAAACCACAAAACAAAAAAGTGTCCTGACAGGTTCACTAAACATATATATAAATTTAATTTATAATAAACTTCTCAATACCAGAAATATGGCACAAGCTATCTAGTTTTCTGTGTCCACCTAAGTTTTCATAGGGATACATTTTACAAAAATCACCATTTCGTACTTCTGTTTAAGCATTATACAGAAGTGACTTTTTATTATTTCAATTATTACTCATAAGCAAGGTCTGTCAATTACCAAGCACTATTAACTCAACATAAATTCCAAATCAAGCACAATATGTACAAAAAAGAACCAATAAATATCCATGTTCATGTACACAGTATTTCATACAATGCAAAAGACAGTTATATACACACATTAGAAAAAAACATTTGAAAAAACTTTTTCTCAGAATAGTCAACACTATATAAATTTTGAAGTTGATAGGCCCCCACTCAGAGGTTGAAACCATATGTCTCTGGATTATAAATGTTCAGTTCCATTGGGGGCATTTTCAATTGGTTAGCTAAACTCAAGGTCTACTAGCTAAACTCGGGGTCTACGTGTGACACCAGAATAAATCTAGAAGGTGTCATACTCGCACACGAATAAAACAGAAAGTGCGAGTAAACTACGTTTCGGCGGAGTGGGCCATTCCGCCTTCCTCAGGACCAGTAGAAGTCGTGACCCGTGTCTGGGGCTCAAGCTCAGATTTGTTCCTTCACATTTACAAATTGACGTTACTTTAAATGGGAGAAGCTGTGCAGTGGTCGCTTGGCGTCTCTCTATAGATGCAGGGCACTAGGATGTTATTCAGGAAGCCTTGCACAATTCAAAAATGTGCCCGGCATGGACTGGAGCCTCCCGCTCCATTATGTTTGAAATCTTTGTGCTGAAACCGTGATGTGCAGGTTGTGCCTCTCTCTCTCAGAGCTAGAAACGAGTGTATCAGAGTACTTGTGGAATAATAGCATCATTGCTCAACATGTTACGCATTTTAATATTCTTGCGCACCCCTCGGAAGGCGGCCTTGTACTGCCGATTTGTTGGCGTTGACTGTTAACTTTAGGTCGGACATAAAAGTAGTGTAAACTTCTACATGTTTCTGTAATGCTTTTGGGGTGTGTGCCATTAATACCATATCATCTGCGTATGCCAATATGGGGAGGGGTTTGGTGCCCACCCTTGGGTAATTGGCCTTTGAGTCCACCAAAGCGCTGAAGCTACCTCAAAATAGTTTGTGCACTGCCCCTGTTCCCCAAATAGTACACAAGCTCTTGTATCCTCCTGTATCATTTGCAGTGTTTTTATTAACTTTTATTTCAACCTGTTTGATAGCTAGATTCAGGTTTCCTTATTCCTGACTCTTTTCCTACTTTTTCTTGTTAACAACTTAGGGACTAAGGCTACACTACAAGTACAGGAGACTGACAGCTCTCCCCATATGAAGGACAGCCAACATTCATCAACAAGGGAATCTTTTGCCTTAGGTAATTTTCGCACAACATGTCCAATATATTTATCTTTGATGAATATGTGGTTACTACTGATTACTACTGTATGATCTGTCTTAAGTTCAAACTTCAATCAATGTAATGAGATATTGGACAATAGGATATAAATGGATCGTCCAAAAAAGTTCTTGCCCATTGGAAATTTCACTATCTTTTGTAACTATTGGGACTAATATGCATGTACTTTAATATTATGTCTTCCAGATTACTTTAAGAAAGAAAAATTATGCAAATTGTCCCTGAAGAAGTGAATTGTTTCACGAAATGCGTTGGGCTTCTAATAAATCAATGGATTTTTTCTAAATATACCTAACTGTGTCAATGTGTTTTGATATATGTATTCATATATGTCACTACATAAATTACCTACAGCTTAGTACAAATCAAACTATTGAATCAATTACCTAACAAACAATCAAATATATAAGGACTCCTCACAGAGCCACCCATAGAGTGCAGAGGACAGGAGTTCCCACATTTGGGAACTTGTTCTATTTTGCTTGATTTAAAGTCATGTTGAAAAAGTCTGTCATGGAACTTTGCAGCTTTTGTGAATCGTGTATGGTTTGAAGAGGCTCTGCTCCGTGCCCCAGAATACCTATATTGAGATCTAAATTCATGCCCACCACTGTATGTTGGGCAACTATCAGGTCACATTTCGCTCATTTTATCCTACACTTACATTGTGGATTAATTTCGTACAAGTCCAATTGAGAGTGGACTACAGTAGAGTGGGAAAGATGGCCCTGTCTCAGGACCAGCCTCAAAGGGACGAGGTCATCGACTATTTCCTCAACAATTGCAAAATCCACAATCAGGTGCAAATCTGGAGCGTGGATGCAAAAATAATCGATTATCGATGTGCCCTGTGCACTTGCGAAAGTGCTCATACCGGCATATCTGAGTTTATGCGTCCGTTTAAGGCACACAGTCCCCATTCCATAAACCACATATTTAATTGTAGCCCCCTGGAGCACATCCGATCGTCTGACATTTGTGGGCATGCAATACATAAGTATTCGCCCTCGTCTGCAATATCAATAGATCTCCCATTGCCCAAAATTGCATTAAAATCACCTCCCAAGACAATTACTGTATGTTCTGCAAACCAGGTTTACGATTGTAGATTCAAACAGGTCTTTTAAAGCCCAGAGTGGATTAATTTCTGTGCGGTGTGAGCTATTATAGAAGTTTACCAGCAATAATTTGTAGCCCTGCTCAGGTGTCGCCACTAGGTATTGGAGAGTGGAGTTAGTCTGTTCCAGGGCTACAGTGTGACAATTGATACTAGATTTTATCAAAAGTGCCCACGCCCCCCCCCACCAGAAAACAGTGACCCCTTTTATTTTTTCATACAGGGTTTGAGAATGAAAGATATCTGTTCAAACGGACAGGCGCTGTCGCCCATGTCTCATGCAAGAAAATAATGTCGTAGGTCATCATATGACACTATGTCCTTCAATAGTTTAGATGACACCCCTGCTATATTCCAACTAAGAAGCGTGCCAACATCTTCAGGTTGGTGTGCCTACTCTTCAATGGTCATAGAGACCACCTCGTCAGGCATCAAGAGGCTTGGCATTTGGTCCCCCGCCAAGTTAAACTGCCCTCCTCAGAGGGCTGTAGTCAATCCAATTCCTCGATTTCCCTGTAAGGTTTGAAAGCAGTTTGAGGTAATAATTGCCCCCTTCCCCATCCATGCACCTCTCGAACCCACAAATGCGGGGTTGTTAACCCACCCTTCCCCTTTTTCATCAGCCATTCCACCTGCTGAGAAGTTAAGGGATCACAATGTGCCGGGTAAAATGCTGCTATGGGGACAAAAGTGCTTGTATTACTATTAGGTCCCATCTTGTGCCACTTAGGGTTAAGTGCTGTAGTCAAATAGTCCAGCATGGCCAGGGCCACTACTGTGACTATTAGACAATCCCACTCTCCTCTTTTGGAGGTAGTACCTATCCGAGAAGCCCTTCAAATCGTCACAATTCCCCATGGATTGATCTTCATTCCAGGTAAACTGGTAGAAATCCATTGGGAGGTTTTGTTCTAGGGAGACTGGTTTCTACCACCCCTTCCACTAAACACAGGACACCCGTGATGACTCCCACGAGCGGTGCAGCTTTGGGCGGAAGATTCATTACAATTGTACTGGGAGATAATGTCATACCATCACTGTGTGCCTTTGTTTCATAGGGGAGCGGTGTAGGTGCTTTGGGACCTTTAGGGATGTGTGCGACAATCATGCCACTTCTAGGCCTGGTCTGATGGGTTTGCATAGGTATTACTAGGGCGGGTTGCGTATTCCACTGAGTTTCACTCTGGGGCACTGGGAAGGGCAGGTTTGGATAACTAGCATCCTTGGGCATTATAGGACCACACAATTTTTAGATAGTCTGTTGACGTTCCAAAATATCCTTTTTCAGGCCTCTGATTAGGTCGTCCAAAATTGTGAGGGGAAATGCTAGTGGATTCCCTAAAAGATGAGATACCTGTAAGGAGAGGGCTGGACTTCTTGTCCAAAACATCCTCTGGGATTCTAAAGTCGCTGGATGAGTGCACAGAATTCTCACTCTGTTCAAGTGATGGTTGGGACAGTTTGCTCCCTTATGTATCCCCTTCTGGTGAACTGTATCGAGACATTACTAAATCGCCTATGGGCCTACTTGAAAGAATTTGTATTCCTGCCCCCACCGGATTACTTAAGTTCATCGGACCCACTATATAGGTGGAGCTCATGTTTGAACGCTATGGGAGTGGTAAATTGCCTACCAATACACCTGGTTGTGAGAATGCAACCTCAATTGCTCTTAGTATTTAGAATTCTCTCCTCAATTTTGCCCACCATTTGTTTTTAATAGTCGTTCAAAGAGGATTGGTGGGAGGTCTGAGCCCCCTTTGCTTTTGGGCCAATGGTGCGGGATTTACTCTTTTTACTTTTATGACCTGTGGTGGGTCACTAGCCTTGCGCTTGGACATTTTAAGCGCAGATTTGACGGGTTCAGGAAAGGGGGAACTGTGCAAAAAACAATGTCAAAGTGTGGAACGTGCCAATAGTGCAAAAAGTGCAGTGTGCAGGTAGAATACCTCCTCTTTAGCCAGGCCGAAGATTATGTAATGTTGCTGGGAATTGATGGTAGCATTTTACAAACAAATAGTGGCTAAAAAGCCAATAGTTAAAAACATATATTTTCTTAAATTCAAATCAGAAATAAAAATAAAAATGCAAGAAGTGCAAAATGTGCAGGTAGAATGCCTCTTCTTTAGCCAGGCCGTAGGTTGTATAATGGAAGGCTGGCGATAAAATTGGTATATCAATCAATAAGAGAAGGGTTAACTTGTGAAAGAAGAATAAAGATGAAGTGAGAAATAAGACAAGGTACTGTTTTGCACCTAATAAAATACATAAAAAAGACGATTAACTTCAAAAGTTCATGCGGTAGTGATGCTGAATTAATGAATTGATATCCAAAAAAAGATTAAAAAAATGTCTCCAAAAGAAATGATAAAACTACAGTTCCACAATTAGAAGGAATCCGGAGGAATGCCCGACTGGCTCACGGGGTTGCCATAGTTTGACTCCCCGGCCTCAGTAGAATAATGCACTACTAATATAGTTCCCACGTTGTAGGTGAGCGTTGGTGCCTGCAAGTACTGTCAAGCTGGTAACAAAACCACTTCCGCCACAGGTGAACAAAGGACCTTGACCCTCGAGAACACAGGAATCAAAGGAGAGCAATGCTCGCAGCCCGTGATCCGTGCAAGCCAGGAAGCTGGGAAGTTATTCAATCAAAATCAATCAGATAAATCCACCTGGTGGGGGTGATGGGAGTACAGGATGCACCAACACTGGGCCAAGTCCGTTCTCATCGTCCACCCACCTGCACGCTCCCTCAGCAGTGTTCCCGGGCCACTAGGGAGAAGTTCTAGTCAATAGCAACCCAATGCAGCACAGATAGCAGCGGAAGACAGAAGGAAACCGCTGATTAGTTCCGTCAAAGAAGCAGGAGCAAGGGATAAAACATCAGCGTGCCATCACCCAGTGCCTCAGAGGACTTCCAGGAGCTAGCCAATATTTTAAGTAGGCAATGATAGAGGGGAAGAGGGTTTCCTCACTTCTCACTGGTGTGCCACTGCTTCGCTTTGCTCCCCCTTCGGTTTCGCCGTTCGCAGTCCCGCAGGACTGCAAGACGGTCCTTAACCCGTCCTTCGCCGCGGCATTTGACGCAGGAGGGTTTTTTGAATGATATGAACGCCACGCAGGCGTGGTGATGCAGGTCCTTCGTCACAGCATTGCCACAGGAGAGGTTTTGAATGTTATGAACACCATACAGGCATGGTGAAGCAGCTCCTCCTTCCCAGCTCCAAGACTATCCTTAACCCTACAGTCGTTTTATTACCATTGGAGGGCCAGAGGGTAGTGCACAACCCTGAGATCTTACCACCTCTACAGCAGTCTAACCCCCCCAGACATGCTTGAAAACCTAAGGGTACCAGGTTGGTGTGCCGGGTAGGAGACAGTAAATCTGTATGACTTCTACCACTGCCAAGAAAGATTCAGCGAAAGTCAAGAAAAGAAAATGTGGGATACTATAAATCCTAGAGAGTTGGTGATTGTGTTCACTCAAGGAGGTGGACCTAGCCTAGGTGAGAGGGGCACCAACCATTCTGTGGGGCAGGTCAAAACTAAACTCTCTTGCTTACTTTTGATCAACTTTTCTCTTCACTGGAACATATTGTTGGGTTAAGTCTGTTGATCCCTCCGCTATGACCCTAGACATGCCTTGCACCCAAGAAGCAGATGTTCCTTAACAGCACTAGATATGCAGACTGCCGTTTGGAGCAGAGAAGTGCTGCACAACATTAAGTACTCCCTTCATCAAATGTTTTACTGGCGTTCCCTATTGTTCCTTCTGGAAATTCATTAATGTCCAACTCCGCACATCCAGCACCCTCTGACATGAGCTACATAGGCGGACCATTAGAAACTTCAACTGGAGCATCCAATGATGTGATGCTGCCTTTGTTCATTTTGTTTTTTGAATGCCTTAACATTGGTACCTAGATAGCATTAGCAGTCCACACATCCGTGCTGTACAATAAACCTTCCCTCCTTCAAGGCTACAGAATTCCACACACCACCAAGTATTTCCTGACCATCAAGGTATATCAGATGCCCCTTGTTAAAATGGTTTTTGTACAACCCCCCCTGTTGCAACCACGAACCCTAGTGGGGTTAAAACACACTACTAAAAAGGGAATCCACCCATCCCTTAAAGGGAAGCAAAATGGCAGGGCGACCAGGCTTAAATCTCAGGCAAGGGGGTAAAGTAGGCGAACACAAAAGGTACAATTAATCTACACTCCTATCCATAGACATATAGCCATACCGATATACATTTATTTTGTTACACAAATAGATTTCTATTAGTTAAAAATAATTACTTAAGCACATAATGAAGCAAATAAACGGACTGTGTTTTAGTCATTGTTACTTTATTAGCATTTGTGGTGGCATCTATCCGATTTACCTGCTTGGTGAAGTCATTTTTCAATAGCCGCTCGGAGCACGGTCACCTGACATCTCACACTGGCATTACTGTGCCGAGCGGGATGGTTGCATACTTTACCAGGCAAAGTAGTTGCAGCGTTGTTGCTCGCCGTATTTTAAATTTGATACTATGCTTGTGTTTTAATTATCCTTCTCCCCAAACTTCCTTTGTGTTGTTAGTCATTGGGATTACTTCATTAGCATTTGTGGGGGAATCTATCAGACGTATCTGCTTGGTGGAGTCTTTCTTCACTGCATTGCAATGTCAAGGACCTGTAATGTGGTTTCCAGATGATAGTGGTGTCTGGTTGTCATATACAGGATTGTTTTGGTCTGAAAATGGACAAGACAGATTTTCCAGATTGATTTGTAAAGCCACATGACAACAAGATGACCTTGACATTGTAGTGCACTCACAATCTTTGGGCCAGGCACAATGTCATGACTACAGGAAAGATGTGATAGTCAGAGTCACTGAAGAGAAAGACTAGTCTTACATATAGGAGGCAGCATTCAATGCAAAACTTTAATTTGACTACACCCACAGGGCTTACTACACCAAGGTAGGCTTCCCAGTATAGGATGGATTGTCATGTCCGTGCCTGAGAGGACGGGAAAATGAAGACTTACACGGTTTTAAGTTGCAGTTGTATTGAGATCTTTTGGCTGAATGTATGAAATAAGATCAGGAATACTGAGAGGGATTTTAAACGAAGTCTGTCGTGGCACTACCGGGATAACCATTACAGAATGGGAGATGCCTTTTCATACTACCATACTTGGATTCCCAGCATTGATGACTACAAGACAGGATATCGCTATGAAATAGCATGACAAACTGCAATCCTCTCAGCCAACCTTGATTAGAGGAATGGACAGTGAAACCACGTTTGAGAATACAGTTGAAAAATAGAAAACTTTACATATTTGGACCTAGATAAACATCATTTATTTTTTAATTGGGATGAAGGAAGACCGCATGTTTATACTGATCATTGTGAGGACCCGGCAATGAGACAAGGACACAGAGGAACCATGAAGATTGCTATAAACCTTTATTTAAATAATAAAGGCATTGGAAAATGCCTCACTGTTCCTAATCTAGAAGGTATTTCCCTACCTCAACCAAAAACTAAGGGCTTGTCCTGTGTCAAGATGTTCAAAGCAAAAATGTCCTGTGTCTGAAATATTGTCTTTGGCTTGAAAAGTGCACAAATGTTCAAGTTCAACAAAAAAGTAAAAATACAACAATGGATAATGTTCACAGTTCCAGGGAATAACTCCAGTAAAACAAAAGTTCAAAAGAATAACCAAGTTCTCTATAGCCCAAGATGATAACCCGCTCTCCCCCTCGACCCCCTTCTCTTAGTGTTGCAAGTTACTCTAGGGAAAATTGCTCCCTTCCCCAGGGTCTTTACAGATTATTATTTTTTTTTTATTTGTAGGTTGTTCACTTCTTTTTAAAGTATTCTTCAATGACATCCTTAGCCTGAGACTCTTTGCCATAGTCCTTGACAACGACACAGCTGCAGCCAACCACCTTTCGGGGTTTGCCTTCTCTGTCAATTTTACAAAGGCCAACCCACTCACCGAGCTTCTTGTTGTCGTCAACTTTAATCAAGTTGATTTGGTGTTCAGCACAAGTGCCTCGACCAGCTTGACATACATGGGCTCGTCGCAGTTTGAAGCAAGTACACAAAGGTGAGCTTGACGTTTGTTCAATGCAGTTCAAAATCCTATGGGCACAAATTTTCCTTGGGATTCTCTTTTCCACAAATGCAATTCACATTCGTAAGGGCATGAATCTTCCTTGGGATTCTCTTTTCTACAAATGTAATTCAAAATCCTAAGGGCATGAATCTCCCTTCTGATTCTCTAACTCACAAAACACCTAGCATGCTCTTCCGGCCAGTTTCTCACACATAGTTCCTTGATCTAATTTAGGTGTGGGTCCCAAACTCGCAAAGCACTTTGGAGAAAACCTCCTGCCAGGTTTTCTCCAATCTCTATTTCAGTCTCTCATACGTCCTGGTATACTCACCTAACAGGACAATATCTCTAAGGGTATGATTCTTCTTTCAGATAATATACTTCAACAATTACACTTATGGGTGCACGTCCCAGTCTCGCACAGTGCCTGGTATACTCTCCTGCCCGGTCTTAATTACACTGTTCATTCTCACTGTCATCCTGCCAGGACAAACTCTCAAAGGGTTTGAGTCTAGCTTGAGAATTCTTTTCACCATACGCACAACACTTGTTTTTTCTGAATTCAATTTTGTCCACTTGGATTTCACAATGTCCCAGCTCCCTTGTTCACTGCCATGGAACAAAGCCCCTCCCTTCTAGGTTTCTGTGTAGTCCACATGCAAAGTGCTCTGGTATGCTTTTATTGCTTTCTCTGGCTCACCACTATTTTTAGGCGGCTTCAGCATCTTCAGAGTGTGCTCCTTCCACATGGTTCGTGCTTCAGTAAGCGTTGCCATCTGTAACACTCCCTGGTCCTCTCCCTGCTCTGGCGTATGTGACAGAGCTTCCCCTGCTCCATGTTTTCAGTCGGCGGGCTGCTCTGTCTCGTGTACCTTATTCGCTCATATGTCCACCTGATAGGTCGATTCTCCCAGCAATCACTAGCCAGTCGGGTCTCTCCAGTTCTGCAAGGCTTCATCTTTGAACTCCCATGGTAGGGAGCTCTCTGGAGCCAATCAGATTCCTCTAACAGCTAGACTGTTCACGTCCGTCTAGTGGAGTAATCTCCATTCTGGTTGCTCTCTTCCTCGTGTCAGTCTTTGTTACGGATAACACTGCAGGTGTTTGAGAGTTCTATGACTAAGTGTTGGGGAATAGTGAAGATTACTGCCACAATATGCCATGAGAGCCTGAGATACTGAAGAGGTGTCCCTAAAAAGGGAATGTGGGATAGCATGTCTCACCCAATGATTTTGCTTCACCCGCCCCCCTGAGGGTCGCCTCCCCTGTGTGGTCCTCCCTCAAACAGCCGCCTCCAGGATCAGGTAGTGGCTGCTGTCCCCTGGCCAAATGAGGAGAGGCTACCTCTGAGAAAGGAGTGATGACATCATCAGATTCATCACATCATTAAGAACCAATTTGGTAATATTTGTTTGGAAGCGTAACAAGCTTTGGAAGAGTAAACACAGGTTGCAAAAAATAAGCGGCAGGCAGCTGATACAGCATACGTACCCCGGCAGGCTCGGAAATGGTATCAAAACTAACGCATTGCAATTGTCTGATTTGGTACTATTTTCTTACTTTACTTAAACATTCGTAAAAATTCCAAATTAGTAATGAGAGAATGTGACAAAAATAAAAACTTCATACTGATCTAACGCAACGTAAAAACTGCAGGTTGAAAGACACTGCAGTAACAAAATCTTAGAGAGTCTGCAACTTGTCCAAGATCCAACAAATGCCTGCCAAGCTACTTTGCGCATGCTAAGCGGTACTGCCTCATTTCAAATGAAAAGCACATTAGAAGTTCAGGCACAAGGAAATTCATTATTTTTACCTTTCCCCTACAGTGCATAAATCTCAGACCAAAGTGTGAAAAGAAAAGGCGTAGATTGCTGAAACTGAACAGAATATGGCCAACGAGCCAGCACTTACCAGTACTTTGTGATGCAAATTTCTGGGTCTTAGTCCAACCTAATTTTGGGAGTTACAATATATATTGAATATGCATGCCAACCGAAAGACACGCCACTTGTTTTCCATCAGCTCATTTCAAGCTTCAGGAGAACAACATTTAAGTTCAAGAAGAGCCTTCAACTTGTACCGATATATATCTTTACACTCCCAACAATTGCTTGGGAAATTTTTCAAATAAACTCACTGGAGTAACAAAAGGATGGGAGGCAAAAGGGGGCTTATGTGATACAGAAAGTGGTCACCGATATGACCCTCCACCTAGAGACATACCTACCAGGGTCCCTGAATAGTGGTACATGATTGGGGGAAGCCACTGATAGAGCCAATATACAGATTAAACAAAACCCACAAATCTTTGAAAATATTTTTCTGTGGCTTCAGATTCATGGTTGGTTTGTCCGCCCTCTCGCTTAGGCGATAAGAGTACAAAGGAAGTCAATGGGGACAAATAACCTGTGAAAGGAAACAACAAAAAAGAACAAGGATTGCCTGCATCAGATTATTTTATTCCCTCCAAAACAAACCTGGTGTCCAATTCACCATTCCAGCCCCTTCCAGTTTAAAGCATATTTGTCAACCATACCACACTGGTGTTGGATTTGGCTGGTTAGAAATATAATACAGTGGCCTTTGAAAAGAGGCTTCACAAACTAATGCACATATGGAAATACTTATTGATATGTATGTGTTTTATATATGTTTTGCATTCACACATTTTTTTATGAAGCACATTACAATAGACCAAGCAATAACAAGAAGATAATCACAAAGATTTCAAGTACTAATAGCATTTGAATTAGGTTTTTCTAGAAGTCCATTTACTACACCCGAAACAACGAGAGGCAAGAGGCAAAACAAGTGCATGCGTTATGTTCAATGTCCAAATGCTTTTTCTTGAATGAGATCCAAGTCTTCTACATTTGATGCCTATGTAGCTTTCCATTTCTAAGTTTAGCAAAAAACAGCCTCATAATCAAAAACGGGAAAGTAAGCCACTGGAATAGAAGGCGACACAAGGCCATCATACCGTCAGGAAGCTGCTTGCAAGACAGAGCATCATCGAGGTCCCGGGCAGTGGCTGGGTCGATGGTGAACACACATTCCTTCCTGTGAATAGAAAAAGGTAAAGAAGTTGTAGCATTTCCTTAAAAAGTGTCCTATGCAGTCGTGGCTAGTGCAGCAGCCCCACAAACTGGCCTCCTAGGAGAACTCTAGACCATACCTGAGAAAGCCACTGAGAAAGCAGCAGTAACACTTGACACCAACAAAAAAGGATGCTCCACAGAACTTGCTTCTTTCTTTTGGTTTTATGGGCCATCCCCCTTTTTACCCCGCCAACACCTTCCCAATAAACATTACCCTGTCCATGCTTCAGAGAGGTCAGCTTCATACAAGCTCACTCTTCACTCTTGATCTTCTCACACTTTGTATGTTTTGAGTTAAAGTTAGGTTTATACAAGAGGAAATTGCCCACAAGGGCAACATAGTACAAAGTTGTGCAACTGAATAAGCTCAGATAGAGTATTAAGACAAACAAAATCACCAATACATGTTTCCCATCAGGATTGCAGTTAGTTCTTCCTTTAACCACTGTGCATGGTTTTATTTTAGAACATGCTCTTATGCAACATAGCCTCACCCAGTACCATCTCAATAAAGAGATCACCCCTTAATGAGCATGTATGTGTTGTGCCCTGCTCGTTCCCTGAACTGTGTTTCCCCACTTGTTCTCATTGCACCAAAAATATTCTAACATTTATAAAAAATGTTGCTTTGTGTAACCATCTGACCTATGTAAATTCCTTCGAAGAAACAAATGATTTCAATTTGAAGTGTAGTAGAATTCGGTTTATTTTGGAAATCAAAGAAGTATTTACAGGGTTTTGGATTGGGCCTTTTGGTTGTTTTGCTCCTTTAAACAAATAACGAACTAACTTATGTTATTTCTTGTGAACTACACATTTCTCTGCCTGAGCCGAGTATAAAGGTTATAATATCTAGAGATTATATAGATGCTACTGGCCATAACAGCAAACAGGCCATTGCAAACCAATAAGAAGAGAGGCTGGGTATTTTTAAGCACCATAAGACCGAGAAGATCAATTGTTACAGGTAGTTTACTTATTCATCCCCTACACCTTTTTAGCAGGTTTGCCCTCAGAGTGGGAGGTTTAAAGGGGACTCAACATAAAAGCTTCCCACAGATTTTTCGTATCTAACCAGGACTCTTGAGGTACCCACAAGCCACTCATGGGAGAGAGCTCCAAAATGTGTTCATCACCAGCTCCTCACTCGAACAATCAGTAACCAAGAGCATGTGCAGAAGTTGCAAGGAAAAAGACTCTCCAACACAAATTGGAGAGATCTATTCTCCATAACCTGGAATTAAACAGCTGACAAGACAGTCATGGTTTGGAAGCCTTGTGCATCCGACTCCTTCTAGTGAACTGTTGCAACACTCATTTTCAGCTTTGAATGAGAGAACGCCCACATGCAGGAATTCTTAAGGGCCAGTAGCAAGCTAAGGAAGGACAAGGTTCCTGGTACAGTTGAAATGCAATGGTGTAATGGTCTACTGTAGGGGTGTCGATGGAGGAAGACACAAAAGGGGGCATGGTGGTGGTTATTAACTTATTTGTGCATAAAAGGGGACTCACTATCCTTGTAAGAGGGGGTTCCATGCCTCAAAACTAGAGGGTCCCTCAGAATGTCCATCAAATTAAACTGCGTGTGTCGAAACCTACTTCTATCCCTCACACTACAACTAAAGAATAAACTAACTGAAAGTTCCTTCTTCCGGAGAATGGCTCCCTTCTCCTGCTACTCGAATAGTGTCCATAAGAATGTTCTCTTGCAACAAAAATGCAATGGGGAAGGACATCCTTCCCCTGGCTTGCGGGTTTCAAACATCATTTATACAATTCCACGTCCAGAAGAATGGCTCCCTTCTCCTGGTGTAGATCTATACAATTTCCACTAAAACCAGGGGGAGTAACTTCCCTGTCCTGGTTTCTTCAGCACAACTCCCACTTCTTTCTGCCAGACATTGCCGAGCAAACATCTTGGGTGTGAGGCCCTTGTGGCCTGAGGATTGCATTATCTTTAATTTTCCAAAGCTTCCTCCAACATGGCCGACGGGTTGTTCGAGATGTCCTGAGGCTCCCACCTGCCGCCTTCGCCTCTGCTGATTGGTCCCTGCAGTCCACTTATCAATACCATGCCCGGAAGCCAGCAGACTAACGCCACCCCTCCCCCCCGATAGGGCCTACTCAAAGGGGAGCGTCTGCCCTGTTATGGGCGGTGCTTGAGGGGGCTCCCTCCCGTTCCTGCAGCTCCGATCACTGATATCCTTCTTCCAGTCTCTTGTTAAGGCAGACACGGTAAGCTGATCCGTTTTAATCCTACCTCATCACTGACTACAGGCCTTGCGGCGCTCACTAGACCCATGAGCACCTTTCCATTATCGTTCCTCAAGGCACCACTATTACATTCTGACTACATTGTCTTTCAGTGCCCTGTGCATATCTTTGACCGCTTTTGCATATAATGGAATCTAGATGTTTTAATCAGTTGCTGTTTTGACCGCCTAACATGTAAATCGAATCTAGCTGCTTTTAAATGGGGGGTGCTGGAGGATTTCACTATGGGTGACATTTGCAATATTCTTCAATTTAGAACTTGGCACTGACATGTATTCACAACTTTCTATTTCATGGATTACTCACCACAAACAACAAGTTACATAACTGATGTCTCCCCCACTTACCTTGGGTGCAGCTTTTCCAGTATGCCCACTTTATCTGCCTGACCAGACGCTTGCCATTATATCTAGTCGGCACTAAGCACTTTATGTTACCACCTTCATACTGATCATTGTTCACTGCCTTAGACACAAATACAGCATCATTTTCTCCTAGCAGTGTACCAAAGGTCCATTTTTAGAACTTTCTATGTTCATATACATTTTGATGTTATTGTGTGAATTACTTTTATTCTTTTGTAATTTTTGATACTAATAAAATATGATTATATAATTCAATGTCTGGCTGAGCCTATTCTCCCTTTCACTGATCTGAGTCGATGGTATCTTATTTAATTGTGTATTAATCCGTGTGACCATCCCTTCTTAACTTTTGAATGTAATGTTAATAGGCAAGAGAGCCTGTACAGTTGAAAGCAACAAGGGGTGGGGTTGTGAGGGAGGTGGTGAGGTTGGTAGGAGCCAAGGTAGGCATAGTTGGCAAGGGAGCCTGGACGGCCGTAGAAGTAGGTGGCAAGGGAGCCTGTGAGCAAGAAAGCAGAAAGTTGATAAGCCAAGGCAGGAGCCTATCAAAAAGTAAGAGGTTGGGTTGAGGCCCTTGTTCCAGGATGGTGCCATGATGTCCCTGGAGGTGGAAATAGGGCCGTCACAGGTGGGGGGCACTGGGGGTTACAGGAGGGGCAAACTGCCCCAGGCCTCACGCTTGTGTCCATTATCGACACATGGGACTGTGATGTTTGCCCACTACCCCATCAATGATTTTGCTGTTTATTACAAAGCTTTTTGGCTTTTCAACAAACAGCAAAATAATGGGAGACAGCAGGGCTCATAAGTGAGCTCTGCTGCCTCCCGTTATTCAGCTGACAACGTAGACATGCTGAATGACAAGAGAGGACTCCTCTCCTGTCAGCCAGTGTGTTCACGTTGCTCAGCGTGACCACAATGACTGATGGGAGAGGTGTTCTCTCCTGTCAGGCAGCATGTCTACGTGTCGGACTGCCGTGGCTGCCCGGGTGCTTTTGAAAGGTGCATGGAGGTACGGTAAGGGTTTTTTATTTTAAATTGAATGTGTATATACGTGTATTTAAATTAAATGAGTATGTATATGTGTATGAATGCATGCGTGCATGTTGATGTTTGCGTCAATGCTGTTTTGGGTTTTATGTATGTGTGCATGTAAGTTGTGTGACTGGTGGGTGAATGCATGGGTGAAAGTGTTCAATGTGAATGTGTGTGCAAGCCCACCACTAATGCAGGCCACTTAATTAAGGGGTGGAGTCATGGCATCAGAAGTGCACATAGGCTAAAATGTTTGGGGGCCAAATGGGGCTGGGGGTGGGACTAGCCCTTCAAATGTTGGGAGAGGCGCTAACTTCAGGGGCTGTGAGGGAGGGGCAAACTTACTTGTGTGGGGGCACCTAAAATCTTTCCACATTCGAATGAGACTACTCTGGTGAAGCTTCAATGTTGGAAGCAACTAGCTCGCTCCTTAATTTCTGAAATGTTACACTGCTGTAATAATGAGATTTCTTATGTCACCACTTGCCTTATTACTCCCCTGGCATGCAAGTTCTAACCCAGCATCACAATATCAATTACCTAAACATGAATTCAGGTGATAAACGTGAAATGGTTTATGTTAGTAATTGCAGGGCCTTTGTTAACAATGAAGCCCAGGCACCGTTTAATGTCTTTGCTGTGTTCCGTCTGGCCACAACGTTGTTGGTCAGCCCGGCAGGGGGTCGATGACTGTTTTGAAATCGGATAGTGAGTGGGGCCAATAAACCCATTGCGCTGTCAGTCTCCCGACTAAGGGATGGAGTTTGGGTCTTTCACTCTTTGCAGTTGAAAAAGGCCCCTAAGCAGCTGCCCACATGGTGGCAGTTTTACGACACAGAAAACTACTGAAAATGTGCAGCTTTTAACCACCTCGCTGCATTATTTTGAGTTCATTATTGATTTAATCACTCCACAGGTGCCTTGGCCTATTTTTCCAATCTGTACAGCCAGGGGAGCCCCCCAAATATCACAAACAAATTGGCCCCCACACATCTTTAACCAGCCCTGCTCCCACTTCCCTCCCAATTCCCTAAACCCAGCTGGGAAGCTGAATAGCTATTTCACCTTCCCTTTGGCCAGTAGTCGTACCTTTCACCCTAATTCAGAGGCTGTTTACTTTCATGATGCTATGCTAATCTCTGGAGAGGTGGGCCATCTAAAAACTGAGACCAGACGTTAAGACTTAATCAAAGATAGTCTGTAGATATTGCATGGATACGCTTTGTGCTCTGCATGTTTGATGCTGCTGCCACTCCTTAACGAGTTCTATGAGCTGGCAACACACCGAAAGAGGCCTTCTGCCTCAAAGTGGGAGGGCTTCAGCCCTCCCTAGTCAGGGACTGGCCCCAAGTCGAGTCAACAAAGCCCAGCATTTTGTGACAGGGCTAAAGCCTGATCAGCTCAATGGTGTTGCACCCTGTGTGTCTTTTCCTGAATTCCCAATAAAAACAAACACTGGCAAATCCAGCAGTTTTGGCTTGTGCATAAGTAGTAGGCATTTGCCAGGCCCTGCTATTAGATGCTCATGTACTCAAACCAGTTTGCACCTGCTACCATCAATGGCCAGGTAATACTAATGCAGCAGTGCCTTTCCCATGCCTACATGAAAGCCCAAACTGTTAGCATTGCCAATGCTTGTTTTTCTTTACCCTTGATGCACAGGACTATGCATCAAGGTTAAGGCAAACATCCTACCTGGCTAAATTGGGCCAGATTGAATTTAGGCCAATAAAGCCAGTAATAACACTTAAGGTGCTCAGTCACCCTGGACATACTTTCTGTGGCATGTCATTGTTACAGGCTGTGAGTCTGTCCATGGTAATAATGGGATATATTGGTGCAGCCTGCATGGACATACATGGGAACAACCTAGCATATGTTGTGTGCAAAGGCGGCACGACATGCATTGGAAAATGTTCCTGTGCATGGTTGGTGACTTGCAACTATTGGGTTTTCCATGTGCTTCCATACAAACCCAATTGCAAACTGTATGGATTTCAACCAAATTTTACAAAGAAAGTGCTGTAAAATTCTTATTTTTAACCCAATGTTTCAGAAATGTCCTTGGCATTGGGAAACCCCCTCAAACAACCCTTGTTTGGTTTGGGCTTCCTCATTTAGCTCTGTCGATCCTGCATAATTGGCACACACATTTAAGCCTCTTCAGTTCAGACATTTACCAGCCTCCACTGTACGCCATCTGTCACGGTGTATGATGTGTGTTTTAATGCCACACAGGGGCAGGGGTGCCCCTTAATGCTGGCATCACACCCACATGCTGTCATGCCATCCTATGTATATGAATGCATATGATACAAAAGTTAGTCTGGCATAAACCTTTCTACAGTAGAGAAAAGCAACTTCGCTGTAGTTAATTGGCAATTCTCGTAATAAACGATAGTTGGGTTCCTCCACACAAACTCAAGGGGAGATTTCTTGAGTCCTGTTTGCGGAGGTGCCGCCGCTGGCCCAGTGCAGAAAATCTTAAGGGGGCCTCACCAAATGTTTTGCCCCGGTCCACACTGTATCTTGTGACAGCCCTGGGTGGAAAAGGAGGTAAGAAAGGCCTCCCAGAGGGTACCACCATTTATGTGTGAGGAAGAGTAAGGAGAGAGAAGAGCAGCCATATGGAGAGTCCATAGGTTGGAAGAAGGAACGACAGAGGATGTCTGTGAGCGTCTCTTTGGCGGAAGCACGGACATAGGTATCGGCGATAGGAAGGCCTGGGTTCGAGACCAGTATGGCCTTCTTGAGTTTCTTCCTGCCAGTCTTAGTAAGAGGTGAAGGATAGGAGATGGAGAAGCAGTTACAGACGATGGGGGAGATGTAAAGCACCATAGTGAGGGGCACAGAGTGTGGGACATTTAACCAGGCAGAGCAGTTGCGGTGCATGGGAAAAGGTAGGCAGGGAGGGGGCAAGTGCACAGGGAGAGACAAACAGGATAGGGAAGAAACGATGGGAAATGAAGAGGGTGAGGCAACAGATAACATACCAGAACAGAGGGGTAGCCAGTCAGCACATTCACAAGAAAAACAGGATGTGAACATAACTAAAAAAAAAATAAAAATACATTTTTAAACAGCAGCAAAACATGTAGGAGTGAGTACAGCTAAAATAGGTTTTTAGAAACCACATTAAAACATGTAGGATGTGAGCTCAACTAAATTCGATTTTTTTCACTTTTTCCCCTTTTCTTTTTTTGTTTGGTCAATAGGTATAGCAGCACAACAGTACAGGGTTGAGGGCAGTCGAAATGTATGCCCAGAATGAAGAAAAGTCTTTTGGCCTGGTGCTTGGACAAAAGAGGTTCCTTCTGAGATAGATTAGTGAGATTGTCAGCAGAGGTACATGCACAAGTCTGGAAGATGATGCAGGCAATAGAGCAAACAGTCAACACTTACGTGATAGCTGGGGTTAGGGGGGAGTCCCCATAGCCCAAGGCCTCCTGGATGATGTACCCAGCCTCAAGATGCTTAATGATGGTGCATTAAAGTTAGATGGTGTATTAAAGTGAGCCTGATCTTCCTTCTGCCATTGATGTTTTTGTGGCTAAATCACCATTTTTCAATTTATCAGTGAGGCAAGATGTTATGGGTGAAAAGTTCGGAATCAACATCTCATAATACTCGGTAAGCTACAAAAAGGCACTTTGTTCTCTTTTGGTCTTTGGGGTAGATGTTTCCTACACAGCCCAGACTTTTTCCAATTGGGGTTGGACTAATCCATATCCATTACCGTTATCTCCCACGAGGTGTAGTTTTGAAACGTATATGTATTCTTAAGATCAGCGTGAACCGTGTTGATAAAAACAACAGCTGAAAGGGGTGCAAGTGGGACTTTAGTGGCCACGCTCCACGTTTGTCATATTGGGCATGGGCAACACTTGACTATCCAGTGTTGCCAGCAAAGCCATACTTTATTGCTTTCTTCCTGCCTGCAATGACATCAGAGCCTTAGCGTCTGATGCCGCCATAGTCTCTTTGTTACTGAAAAGGAGTGTGCCAGTCATTAATTTTGTGTGTTCATTTCTTCCTTTTTATATTGGCACTAGAGACTCATCGACTACCAATGGCATAGCTTCTCTGCAATCGAAAAGAGAAGTGTGCCGACTATCTTGTGTGTTTGAGTTGCCCTTTTCCCTCTTTTAGCCTTTGGTGATCCGGCGTGAGAGTAAGAAATAGCTTTTAAGATCATATTGCGTGCCTGCAGTATAACAACATCCTTGTGTGAGTTGTATGACTTTAGACTAGGTTTGTGGGTTAAGTACACATAAAGGTAATAATATGAATCTACGTAGTCACGCAAAAGGCGAGGTGACCTCCGATGATAACCCGCCATGCTCACTGGCTCCCACCGAAATGGAACCAATCTGCAGGGAACTTGACCTTCCTAATGATTATAAAGCAGGCGCGGTCTTCAACTTGGAAATGGCAGTCCAGTTGGCAGTATAATTTGGGCCTTTGGGGAAGACTTTGAATCTGGATTTTACTTTGCATGCATACTCAATCCCCCCAAAAATTGGGGAGCACTTCCCTTGCAATGTAATGTTGAATGAGACAGTTATGAACCGGGAACAACCCATAGAAGCTTCTTTGACGCCAACAAACCTTTTGGTGTAGGGGAATGTGTGGAGGACTGGCCGAGTATCGCCCTGGCACAGGAAGGCCCATCTCCAGACTCTTTGTCTAATACACTTGAACATTTTGACACTCAAATAGTGATAACAGAGCTAGGGGGTAATGACTCCTTGCACTCGCCCATTCTAACTGAATATCCTAATCGCCAGAGACAAGACTCGGGCCAAACACCTTAGCAGTTTTAAACTTTGTATTATCATCATTAGTCAAGGCATTTGATATTCGGAAAGAAGTTTTTAGGAGAAACTCTGAACAGTTGCATGATATAGGATCCTATTTAGAGTGCATTCTTGAGAAAGAGGAGGTGAATATTTTTTTTTTTTATGAAGTATTGGGAATTGTAGCAAAGTTAGTGGACATTCGACAGGAATTAATTTTGTCGTTTCATGCAAAAATATTAGACTCTGCTATCAATATTGAACATATCCAGAACCAGCTAAAATGTGCGGCTTTGAGGAAAATGGCTGTCGAATCTCCTCAACTGGGGTCCCTTTTTTCTGCCCGTCATTAATTCAGATGAATCGGGCAAAACCTCCACCGTGGAGCCTGACCTCATGATTGAGAGGGGGGAGACTTGCTCTCCACAGGGTAGGAAGGCTATGTCCCCTTGTTTGGGACACCCCACCGAACAAGGAACTTACAGAGGAGTTCCTCAGATTAGGAACAGTGGAGGCTGACCTTGATGTGTCAGTTTGTACTGTGGACTCAGAGGCAATTTGTACTTGTACAAGTAAGGGCTAATGCATTTTTTTTTAAAGGGAGCCAAAGAGAAACATGTGAAACAAAGATCTGGGATTCAAGAAAAAATAAACAAATTGGTAAAAAGACAAATAGTAATTCCTCTAGGTCATTTGTAAAATCATTAAATACATCCTTGTGTAAGGAATTTAATCATAAGTTACTTGCTTCGAGTAAGGACCAGAAGATAGCCCCCATATTTTAAAAACAAGGTGAACAAGCAAAAACGCCAACTAATTTTGAAAGGGTGTCGCAATATTCTCTGAATGACATTGAAGACCCTAGATTGTTTTATAATGACAGGGGAAGCACCCTCGGGTAGTACAACAAACGTTTGATGGATGTCCCTTTCTTTAATCTTACTCATAAGTACCCAGAACAGAAAACTGATTGGGGAACAAACATTGATCAAGTAGCAGGGCAGAACAGAGAAGAAATGGATAGGGCATCTGGGCTAAGGCCTGTGTCAACCTCTCGAATGAAGTATTACATCGGGGTGAGAGGGGTTTCACTGGCCGCAGAAGGGGGTGGCTGGACACATTCGAAGGGCGGACCGCGTGGGCAACGACAATGTACACAAGGGCGGACAATGAGAGATGTGGCTGCAGAGCACCTAAAGGCACATGCTCTGTTGTGACAGCTAGTGCCCTCGCATCTGGAATGGAATTATCTAGGAGTGGCCATCGGAACCAGATTAAAAGGGAAAGCTTGTCGGAACTCATTGCCACTGCCTCCATTACTAACGGCAGCCTGGTGGCCATGGGACTGCAGGGAAAATGGGTGAACGATGACCTCTCTGGTAAAACCCCCAACCGGAATTACTCACTAACTAGTGGTAGATATTGCAAGGAAGGATCTCGACCCAAGTATGAAAATATAACCATTGTTCCAAGTGGTCCCTGGGAATGTTGTCATTGAAGCAATGTCTCCAGATCCTGAGCTCAAGTTTCTGAATAGACCTATGATCCTTGCTATTTTTCATGAATTACCTAGGTTGAGGGGGGTTGAACTTAGAGACATTGACATAATTGAGTTCTGTGACTGGGAACGGTGGGATGTGGCAAAAGTTACAGTTCCATCCAAAATTTAAAGGGGGTCTGATCCTTTAATCTGCGGATGAGATTCGGCAAAGAGGCTTTGATATTTACACCTTTGAGGGTCCAACAAATAAATTCCTGTGTGAATAACTATTCACAGCAAAAACTAAGGCTATTCAACATGAGGCCCAAGAGGAAATTGGTGGAAATTCCCAACGAGGAAAAGCACAGAATGAGTGCATGAATGGGAATTGTTATTGGTTCAGGTTAGCCAAAACTGCAGAAAGCGATTTGAGAGGGGTCAAAAGGTGCACAGCAGAGTTTTTAGCTTCTGCTTATGGAACACCCAAGGCTTTCAGCATTTGTTTAATCACAAAGCCGCCAGTACCGATGCAAGTATTTATTCATTGGTGAGGTTACAAGAAGAAACCTTCACGACCGAGAAAGTAACTATGGATGGTTACTCTGTCTGCCAACAAATGGCACTAAAAAGTGCAGTGTACGACCTAAAGGTGGTCTCCTGACGGGGATAACAAATGTGGCTATCCTAAATGTGAATAGCCTAAATTACTTGATGTATGATGTATTGGCAATTCATGTTGTGATGAAAGCTGTACCCGTCAACATGCTTATTATAAATGTAGATTGCAGTTATGTTTATGAGTGCCTAGTGGCACTGATCAATCACATTGACGGCATATCGACTCACTGGAGGAACGTCAGCCACCTGGTTTGATTGGAGTCGCAGGCGATTTAACACTCATTGCCATAATCCTATAAAGTTTCAGGAGCTGGTGGCTTGCCAGTCAATAAATGCCATTCAAAATGATAAGGGAAAGAGATGGTGGGAATTCTTTTGACAGCTGGGGTTTATGTGCATTTACCAACAAACACGAAAAAGGGAATAAAAAAAAAAACACCTGGCCGAGTGGTGTTAAATCTTCTATGACTGACCACGTTTTTTTCTTGGAGGAGCTGTCGGCAGCTGAAAGTATACTTGAGATAAGGAATGGATTCCCAAGTGACCATGTGCAACTGACCGTGGAATTAAGTTTCCCAAATAGTCTGGGCATTAGGGACAGAATGCAGAATGTCAATATAAATGAGGGTAAGAATAGATTAATCTAGACCCAGCACAATGTATGTGAATTTAATAAGAAATTGGAAAAGGAAATTCTTTGTAACCAGAGCATCCTAGATCAGTGGTCTTCAAACTTTTTTGGCCAGGGCCCCCCTGAGCAAAATTTGGGCAGGTCGGGACCCCCCAGAAATGCCAAATGGACAGTATATATTGCGCGCCGTCACCTGCTCCCATCACAGTCGCTGGGCTCCCTCATCCCACTCCTACCCAGTCGCTGGTCTCTCCCCACCCCATCACACACCCTGGGCTCTCCCCACTCTGCTCCCACCACTATCCCATGGTTCCCGCCCATTGTGCTCCCACCATAATCCCTGGGTTCCCCCATCCCGTTCCCAACAGTCTGAGGGCAAGTGGCGGCTGGTGATTTCTTTTTTTTTTTTTTTTAAGTGGAGGGCATAACTATTTCTGCCAAAAATGCAATACCGACCGAGCAGAGTGAGGGAGCTCGAACCAATAAGGGGAGGTTAGGGGGGGTTTCCCCCTGTGAATTTTTTTAAATAATGGGTTAAAATGTTGCATTGTAGAGCATACTTTGAACAAAAAATGGGTAAATAGCCAAACAGTTTGCAATTGGTGCTGGGAGTCCAGGGGGCAGGCATAGATATTGATATTTATATTTTATTTCTATCGCGCTCGTACACAAGTGTTTCAGAGCACAAGGCAAGGGAGGGGAACAGAGGAGAAGAAAACAGCGATCTTACTAGGCCCAGTAACATTGAGAACGCACAAGTGCGAGGGGGAGGGGAAAAGTGCATTGAAGGGGGGAGAAGTGGAAAGTGCGAAGCAGAGGAGAAACAGATAAATAACAATAAATAAATAAATAATAAAGGCAACAAACAGTGGTAGTGCAGCCAGCAATTTGCAAGTGCTACGTTTAAGACAGCAGACAGGGTAGGTCTGAGAAGTGCAGGAAGAAAGATGGTTCTCCTCAAGTTTTAGAGTGGCAGGGCGCTGTTCCAGAGGGAGGCCCCAGCCGAAGACAGAGATCTACCCCCAGCTTGTTTCTTTGATAAACGACTGACCCTGAGGGAGTTGGAGGTAGAGGAGTGAAGAGCTCGAGAGGGGAGGTATTTGCGGAGGGATACCTGAAGGTATTTTAGACCCAAGCCCCAGAAAGCCTTGTGGACAATGCAGAGGGTTTTGAATGATAGATGTCCAGTAAAAAGATACCATCGGTGTCCACTGGGCCCCACTGGTCCTAACACAATCAACATGATTATGTGTGTATGCAAGGCGCTGCACATTCATACTGCAATCACTCTATCATTCACATGAGCATCCTTCACCATACACTCACTCATAACATAAGCATACACGCATCCATACACATGTTTAAATAAAAACAATGAACATAAGCGTACCTTCTGCATTGGCCTGCGTGTGGGTGCGGAAACGGCCTGCTCTGGCTGCTCTGTCCGTATGTGCAAGGAGGCGCAGGAGCTCCCCCTCAGACATACAGACATGCAGTGCCCCAGCCAGCATTTCCAATGAGCTATGCAATGCTGGCGAAGCAAAACGCCCCAGCACTTGCATGGCTCAGTGAGCATGTGCGGCTGGGGAACTAAACTAAACTGTCAAAGGGAAACTGTTTCCCTTTGACAGTTCAGCTAGCCCAGGAGCACTCCATTAGCTAGATAAAACAGTTGAGGGAGTGCTCACTGTTTCACGGGGCTGGCTCCTCCATAATGGGTGAGGGGCCACTGGGTGGGCGCCCCCTCGCCATTATGGATGAGCCGCCAGGCTCGGACAGGCCTATAGGGCAATGCCTGTATCAAAAATGTAAAATGCTAGTCTGGGCCAGTCAAAATGGGCCACCATTTTGGCCAATGTGGACCAGTTTGATGAGTTACTTAACTATGCAGTTAGTAATGTTGACCGTTGTTGCTGAATATATCACAATTTACTTACATTTTAACACAAAGCACCCCCTTGGGTACTATTGAAACAGTGGGCTCCATTAGAACTCTGGCGGTAGCTGTGCTGGTAAAACCGGCACGGCTGCCGCTGGAGTTGCATCCGCGTCCGGCACCCGCGAATGGGCAATTACCAGGTCATGCCGAGTTAGGCGGACATAATTGACGTTTCGTGGGTGCCGGTACCGGTAGATCCCCATTCCCATTGAGCCCTATAGGGCTCAATGGGAATGGGGGGCGCGGATGCACCGGCAACGTTCGTAACGGTGCCGGTGCAGCCAACGAACTGTGCTCGCGGGTGCCGCACGGCCTACCAGGTCAGACCTGGTGGGCTGGCAGGCACACGCAAGCACAACTCTTACTATGGCGGTACGGTAGCAACGGTGCCAGTAGCTTACCGGCACCGTTGTTACCATACAGCCATAGTTGTAATGATGCCCAGTCTGTGACTAAAGGAATGAATATCCATTTAGAACTGTGGGTCACTTTTTCATTGTTGCCTGAGACAGTTTCATGCTTCAGCCCGACCATGTGAGCCACCCCTATCATTTCTACGAATCTCAAAAAAAAAAAATGTTTTTTTTTTTTTTTTTTTAAATTCATGGAGATCTCAGGGCCCCCCAGGGATGCACCCGCGGACCCCTAGGGGGTCGCGACCCACAGTTTGAATACCGCTGTCCTAGATAGTCAGGGTGCGCAACATACTTGCCTATCTTTATAAAGAAAACACGCTGAGACCAAGAAAACCCAAAGTGTACTCACCCCCAACTCTAATTATAGCCCACTTATTCAATCTATTAAGAGGGAATACAGAAGGGAGGCTAAGAAAATCAACCAGCAGGGACTACATACTTCTTATAATCAAGTGGGGCAGTTAAAATAAATTAAAACTGAGCTATAGGAGTAGAATTAAGGCTCTAAAGGCATCAGTTTATCAAAAGGGATGGAGAAAGTATGCTAGCATGCTTAAAGTCGAAAGGTGGAATAAATGTATGGAAATTAATCAAATCAACAAAGCAGGGACAGAGTGTAGCACCAACTGATCCCTTTAAAAAAACACTATGGATATCCCCTTACGCGAAATTGTATAACCAGCCAACAGGCTGGTTTCCAAATAGGGATAGCCTTAAACTAATAGTGCGCTCAAAAATGTTATTGTCCCGAGCGTTCGGGCATGTGGTTTAAAGCAATCTGATCGATCATAAAAACATTTCCTATGCACCTTATCATAGTTTTCCTCACTTTTACACATACGAAATCAAGCATCGGGGTGCCGCCATCTTGTGCTGATCTTATCTGTTGCTGCATTGCCCTAAGTTGAACTGCCCTTGCAGCACTAAATCATATCCCCCTGAAGCTGACATCACTAGGCGCATATGGCACACTTCACAATACAAATGCACGTCTCATGTCAACGTTCTCTGTGCACCAGCTAATGACGCGTCTCCATGGAAATGGCAGGACACCTCTTTCCTCAATAAGTATAAACAGACCTCTTCTCATCAGACAACAGAGTTGCTTTTTCAATAGTTTGTCTTTTTTTTTATTTCCTGTGACCAGTTTCTACTCTGTTCAGCTATCTTCATTGCTCGTAGCTTGTGCAAACAGATACTAGTACTAGTATTACTGTAGATTTTAATTTTGTCGTATAACGGCAACAATACAGCCCTACCAGTATGAGCCAGAGTATTTCGAGGCGGAATTAGTTGAAAGAGAAAGATGCGGAAACGATCGGGCATTGGACGACAGTTGGGAGGACGAATCACTGGATCCTGAGCCAGAGCCTAGTCGCATGGGAGAGGTCTCCACCTGGTGTACCTGCAATTGGTGCAACTTCATGCCAACCCAGGAGGAGAACTGCTGCTGCAGAGAAAACTCTGGATGCTTGGCCTGCATATCGGAAGACGAGACCCGGCCGCTGTGCGTTACCGAGCTGCATGACTTCAGGGCAGCCTGCCTCACAAGGTCTGTGTTGAGGATCATGATGGTGCTTATGCACGAACTTCGCGCAACAGTTCGCCCTCGCAATCCAAGTAACGAGTAAGTGTACTCTAGATGTGATGTAATTTAGGCCACTGCCAAATGAATGTAGTCTGGCACTTCAATATATCTCTCGCAATTTGGCCAATTCATAGCTTATGCGTCTTTCACGTACAACCAAGAAACAATATTTCTCTGTCCCCCAAACGTTACGGATATGGTGTTCACTTTTGTAATGTGTCTACACTTTAAAGCACAAGTTGATTGATCCGTGAACTAACATTTGTACTGGCAACTATGCCATGGGCTACAAGATTGCATTTTAACTAAGGTTTGTACACTTCTGTTAATTTAAATACAGTTTGTATGTTTCTCTTCCACAGGTGGAACAGGCTGATGGCCTATCGTTCGTTTACATGCTGGCTTCATGGGAGGCTTGGAAACCGCATTCAACGAGTAATACCCGCTTGTGTCGTTGGTGCCATTCGAGCCAAATTCCCCAGTGACAGCGGTCAGTACAAGGGATTTTCCCACACTGTGCTGCAACCCGAAGTATACAATTTGTAGTACATTTGTGCCATCAACATCAGCAAGAAAATAAAATAAAAATAATCTTTTATGAATAGTTCTTCATTGAATCAAGGACACGCTCACTTGTCCTGGCAGGGCTGGGAACAGCCAAGGTGCCAAACGCCATGTACACTTCAAAGGTATCTTCCGCGTCTCTTGTGTCTCCATTCAGCAGTGTTCTAGCCCTTTTCTGCATCACATACACACCCACCTTTCTACTTCTTTATAAACCCCTTGATAGTAGAACATCTGTGAGCACTGGAATGCAACTCGTGATCGTGCTACCTGTTCTCCTGCTACTAACTACCCTGCTTGCTGAATCCAATTGTTTGTTAGTCAAAGTAAGGGCGGGTCACCTAATCATCTCTTTCTGATCTCAAAATTTCTATCTATTTCGAACGAATGTACCTAGTAGTGTAATGTTCTTTCATCTCAATTACTTTACCATTGTCTGTTTAAAGTGTTCTGATCTCGATATATAGCAAATTTCATCGGTGTCAATTGTGATAGAATTGCATCTTTCTTGAACCATGTCTATAAGCATGTTTCCTTTTGATGCATGAAAGTCCATTCAACGGACGAGTAACACGTTACGATTTCCATTGCATCAATCAATTGTGTATGAAAGTTATCCCGGTGTATATTCGACTACGCTACACAGGTTTTGCTTCTTTGACCAAAAGAAACATTGCATAGAAACCTTTGATATAATCCCATCAAGCTCATGCATTCAGAAGAATTTTTTTGTAATTGGTTACTTTTTGAATACACATTTTTCAAGAATGTTTGCTTGTATGGTTTTCGGTTGCCGTTCTAGGAGCCATGTCAAAAGTAAGGGCACTATCATGCATAAATTCCCAACGAATATTGATTTAATAAGAGAATGGGTTCGACGTTGTGGATTTCCAGTGGACGAGCTTGAAAGTAGAGTCGAGGATGTCTTGGGAGACTCGAGGGCCAATCGATTCCGCATATGCAGCCTGCACTTTACCCCGGATATGTACGACCAATCGCAGTACACAAAAAGGCATCGACTCAGAACGTCTCGTAAATTGCTTCCAAATGCAATCCCAACTCTATTCATGCACACGCAGCCTCAGGTGAGTCCTGGATGATGAATTGCATGTTTACCTTATTGTATTACATTTTAACTATACCACATTTCACTACACATCTCTCCCTGGTTTATGGAGCATCATAGAAAGTAATTATGACGATCGAAAACAATGCCTTAGTGCCCTTCAAAAGACGCATCATCTTTTCGTAATCGCGTGCTTGACATGTCCATTTTTTTAGGAGAGCATACTGACTGGAGCACAGACCCTCGCAAGTGACGACACCGACACGTCCAGTATACCAATGGTGAGCCCTACAGACTTGCAGAAGTTCATATTATCAAGAGTTGGATCTTCCCACATATCTAATGCAAATCTAATTTTCCCTTTTACCACTTTGTGACAATGCACTGAAAATGAAAGAGCAAGATTCTGCATCCGTTTCTTTTCCGGAGTCAACAACAACTTCTTTTATTTCACTTTTCAATTACAAGAATGTATTATGCTTGGAATTTCAAATAATATGAAATTGTTTAGGTATCCTGCCGTTTGTTTACACTATGTGTCATTTAAGACTTTCTCTTTATATGTACCATTGTCTGCATCCCATTGTCTCCGTTCCATTTCACGGTTTTCATCCATACTAAAACAAGTATTGTGTTACAGGGGGATGCTGGTACTTCGATTACAATTACATCATCCTTTGGAGCTGGTCCAGAGTACGAGGTATGCGTACTGACAGTTCCCTTGAATGAAAGAAAGTAGATCCTACATAGGATACTATTAGACAGTGACATTCGTATAAACGTGCAGTCTTTCAAACTTTTATCATTTCAGTTCTAACGTTACAATTGCTCCCTAATGCAGAATACATTGCAAAATGTTTGAGGGCAACATTACAATCAGTATGTTTGGCACAGTGATCTCTGACCGAGTACACCTGCCATCAATCAGGTGAAATTCGAAATATATATTTTGACTAAATGACGTACAAGGGTATGCATGTAAGCGGTGTGTGCGATGAAAGATTTTAATTTAAAAAATGTTTGATTCTTTTTTTTAAATCAATATTCTATTCAAGGAATGTATACAAGGTCGGGAATTGGAAGAGGAGGCACATGGATCAGAGGTGGTGGACCAGCTTGCTGGTGCGGTCATTATGGAGAAGACCACGGTTTCACAGAAAATCAAGAAAACAAGGGTAAATAAAAATAAAATGTAATTTTCTCAAAGTTTTTTGGGCTGGTGTTTTCTCCAAAACATTTTTTTTTCTTTAAAGTTCTATCAACTGCATGTGTGATTTACATTGAAAATAGTTTTACAATCCATCTCCGAGAGGCCCAGAAGGAATAGTATAAAGAGACAGACCACAAATGAAACCAAAGATGCTGCTTGCCAAACATATTTCACCATGTAGCAACTACTATTTGAGGTGCAGCGTGGTCCAGTCAATAAGCAGACTTGAGATGCTTATGTCCAATGGCCAGAAAATGAATTGAATGGGACCGGCGAAGCCAGCAAAGTGTTGTTGGACCATTGCTACAATGTGAGAACTCGGCAAGATGAAACTGATTATAATGAAGATGCATTGGAATTCCTCGAGGACCACTTGACACAATCTACACCTGCAAAAAAAGGTCCACCCAATAAACATTTGTTGTTGACGGTTTCTCCAATTCGTGTGCAAATAACACAAGCTGAACTAACAGACACTGAAGCTCCAACGCAATTGACAGAGGAACTTGTCAAAGATCTCGACTACAGTTTACCTAGTTTGGGTGAATTCTCCAACACAGTTGAGCCACAAACCACATTCATGCAGGACGATTGGCTAATAAAGGAGCAGAAATAAACTGTATTCGACAGCTGCCTCGTAGAGATTATACTGATGCTAAAATGTGTGCATCTAGTGATGGGGAAAATATGCGGGGAGCCATTGGTGATTGTGACTCATGCATTACAAGGCACTAAACTGAAAATCCAAGCCTCCTGTGCCCAGCTCCATGATACATTTTCATGGTCCGTTCAGCGGATGCTAGGCAAAGTGTCAGCTGGAAATCTACTGTGTTCAGCAGCTCTACTTTTCAGTGGCTCTACTTTTAGTAAGCTGTCCAGTTTCTGTCCATTTGTGAGACTTCAGTTCCTTGCTAAAACGCAGTACTACAAATATCAAAGAGAATTTGTATTCCCCGCCATTTAGTCAAGCCTGGAATATTGAACAAATGGCAAATGAAAGGGTTCTCTGGCAAACTGTTCAGGCTAGCTGGGGATGGACAGTTTGACAGCCCTGGATTTTCAACAAAGTACTGCACATACCACTTTCAGGACATGGAAACTAAAAAAAATTATGAGTTTGGAGGTTGTGCAGGTGTCCAAATGTAAATCTTCAGTGGCCATGGAGAAACATGGGTTTCATAAAATCCCTCAAACATCTTCAATCGAGGGGAATGCAAATAGACCTCATAGCCACCGACAGACATGTTTCAATAGCCAAGGCCATGCAAAAGCAGTTTCCAAACATTCGCCCTCAATTTGATGTATGGCACGTTGCCAAATCAATCAATAAAATAAAAATCACTGCTTCAGGTAAAAAAAAGGGGTTCTGAAAATATTTTACAGTGGTCCCAGTCTTTCGGCAACCATCTTTGGTGGAGCTCCAAAACCTGTGATGGGTCTGTGGAAATTCAACTTGAAAAACGGCACTCAGTGATGAACCACTGTTCCAGCATTTACTCATGGACAGAAAACAAACATTTTCACCAATGTGCACATGGACCTTTATCGGAAGAACAGGAACGCAAGAAGTGGTTGGTTCCATCGTCACCTTCACACAAAGCTCTTGAGAAGATAGTGTTTGATTAAACTCTTTCAAGAGACCTGAAGGAGCTCACACAATTCTGTCACACTGGAGATTTGGAGGTGTTCCGCAATATGTGCCTAAAGTATAGGCCCAAGAGGTTGCATTTCGGCATAGGCGGTATCCAATATCGAACATTACTAGCGGTATTAGTGCATAACAAGAACATTGGGAGAGAACAATCGAAAACTGCAGTAAACTTTGGGATGCTTCGTTACACAATGGAAAAGAAGCATAAAATGGGTGGTCAAGCCAATATACCAGGAAATGGAGTTTGATTTTGTGAAAGATCTCACTTTGACTGCGGTGGACATGCATACTCATGGAATCGATCATGATTTTGTTCCTAGGACACATACATTGCCACAAAACATTGCAAACGTGCCCTGTCCACCAAAAGCGGGCCTCGTTGAACAGTTGACTTCCCGGTATAAATGATAAGCAGCGGTGTGTATGTTCCAACATTTTTATACATTGTACATGACCAATGGAAATCGATGTAACTTGAATTTCAAAGCTATTAAAAGTATGAATAAGTATTAAGCGACCAAATAGTCGTTTCAAATGTATCCTCTTTGTCAATTTATTTTACCAGAGAATTATTATATGCGGGAATCAGAACATTAACACTGACTTCTGATTAATATAATTCCTCCTGAAATCTGAATCAACCATAAAATCATCTAAAACCCTTCCCTATGGATGTATTCACTAGTTAATGTAAATCCAATAAAGTTGATAGTTATGACGGAAAAGGTAATCAGAACATTAGGGACTTCAAGTCCTACAATGCCCCAAGTACTGGGATGAGGAAGAGGGACTCAGAGGCACTTAACTGAAGTATGCAGACAAGTGGTTCCAATGCCCCTCACCTGAGCAGGACTTTTGAATATATAACCCCCCCCCCCCAGGTGCAGGCCATTAGAACAAGAAAGTGGAGTTGCAGAGACCACCATATTGCAGTTGCAGTGGAAGAAGGGAGACGCCGGAGCTGCCACTATTTGTGAAGTAGATGTTGTTCCTTAGAAGTTCTCCAACGTTAATAACCTGAATTGCAGAGGTCACGCAGCGGGAAGCAGTGTTGTGGCAGGCTTTCCCCGGGAGAGAGAGGCTATCCTGTTTGCATGCAATATCCCGGTGGCTGGCGAGCACCGCCGTACACTGGGAGAAAGGAAAGCTCCTTTCCTGTTCGGCGTGATCTGTGGGAACCCAGAAGCAGCCTGCCGTGCATGTGGAGGCAGAAGGAGCAAAATGAGCAGTGGCATCGGATCGCACGGACGCATGTGTAGAAGACAGTGAGTTTACCATTGTTTGGTAATCCCAGAATGAACTGCCTAAGACAAAGAGAAGCAAGTGTATGAAAGATACATTGTCAGCAGTTAATATATGTAAATATGGGAAAACAGAAGTTTCAGGAGAGAGGACCTCCTAGTATAGAGTATCCAGGGGGAGAGGAGCATAACCTGCATTCCTGTGGCAAAAACAAGAGTGGAATAACCAGCACCAATGTGTAACATTTTGTCCCAAAAGAAGTTGTGAGTATTGAAGTTGTTGAAACATAGTCTTTTCTAATGGTTTGCAGTAGACCTCACCACAGCGTACGTGTAGTGTTATGAGCTTTTGTCCTGGCAGGCGAGTATACAGGATAGGGACCTTTTAGTGGTAGTCCCGGAAGGTTAGTGGACCAGGAAGAAATCACTGAAATACTGCATTATGGTTGAAGGATATGTGAAGAAGTGGCAAAGCCGCCCCTAATGTGTTTCATGAATGTTGTGGAATCATCCTAACAAAACATTGTTGATACAGAAGAATTGTGAAAGTTTTGGTTCCCAAGAAGAACTTGTGTTGTACTCTTTGCTATAAGTGGAGGGATACAGAACTGTTGGTTAAAGTCCAAGTGTAAGTATTTGGAGCAAGAAGAACCTTTTGATCAGTACTTGGCTACAAAAAGGAACTTACCTATTTGAACTTTTGAGTGAAAATCCTGCTTAGAATCTGAGTAAGAGGAGCCGACCCAGGTTAGAAGGATATACAGTTATTAGGTTTATATTGAACTTAACTGTTACTTCTGTTACATTTGAATTGCCATATATCCCCATTATGAGTTTGATGTATGTACAAGTGTGAGGGACAGATTCCTTTTGTTAGAGTGTTTTCTTTTAGTTTATTTTGATGGACAAGGAAACTCCTTGTTAGGTTAGGGATAGTGAGGTGTTTATCAAAACCTTACGAGTTAAATAAAATGGCTTCTTGTAAATACACCTTTAACAAGTTGTCCGCCTCCACTTTCTGACCCCTCACAGTGGGTCATTTGCAGCATTGGGGGAAGACAGTGGGGAGCAGATCACAGTGTCTCAGGTAGAGAGGGGAGTGCCCTGTGTGTGGACTTGGGGGTTAAGGAGGAGCCATTCCTTGAAGACTAAGGTCGTCAGCTCACTGATGATGTGGTTTTCACAATGCTAGTTTGGAGGGTGCAGGTACCCATAGGAGCAGCCCTAAAAGATACGACTCTACCCTTCTTTAAGGTAGTATCTTTCTCTTGATACTTTTGGGTTGCAGCTGATCCTGCATACACTCAGGGATTGGTACATAGTCTTCACACAAGGTCAAAGATCAAAAGGGGAACTGAAGGATCCTCCAAATACCCTATGCAGAGCCTATATCTATTTGGTTCCCGTCCCCAAGGCTCATCTCACTCCCATTCATTAGCCACCAGCCTGCAACGTCACAGGTATCCAACAGCATTTGGTTTTATTTAGAATGTCAGTCAGCAAGAAACAAAAAAAGTGGACCTACAATCTTCTCAGACGAGTAGCAGGAACGTCATGCTCTTGGCAAGAACGCAGAGAGGAGCAAAGTACTTTTATTTGGCAATGGCATAAGCTGCCCTGAAAACAGAAAGGCACTGCATCAAGTCTGATGCAGGCTAACACACCTGACGTGTACCATTCTCTTAGCTAAGTTAACATCAAAGGGTAATTCTTCAGGCATGTTGTCTAGCAATGTGCTGCATCTTGAAGATGGCAAACAATGTTAACTTTTCTTACGTAAGTTTATGACATGATGGCATAAACCCATCTGTCTCTGCTTTCCCAGCACTTACTCTACAACCACATACTTAATGTGTTCGTCAAATTCAATGGATTTTGGGGTGCAAAAGCAAGGGAACAAATAGGACTAAAGGCTTGTGCTGCTGCCACTTTTTCCAAGAACCAAGTGATTGGATGGTAGTGTAATTTTTGTTCATTATTATTTTATGCTTGTGAGCGTAATTTGTAATGGCATTGCTTCATAGATGCATGTTTTAGGAAAATTATTTTGCATTACAAAAAACAAGTATGCAACTACGGATCACAGGGGAGGGCTGAACGATTTGCATGTGATCTTTACAACCAATCACCTGCACCTGAAACCAATGTGACCCACTTATACCTTGCTTGGATCCATTGATAAGTCTTGAAAAACAGGAACTACTCTTAGAGATGGTCCGATGTGCATGCTTTGGGTTGCTTCTCAAGCCATAAAACTGCTTCCTGCCTTTGGTTGCTGTGACACTTACCTTTCTTTCCATGAGATGTTCATGTGCAGCGGTAAGAGCGTGCAGGGTGAGCATCCAGCTTCTAAAGTCTTTTTGCTTCTCCATTGCACCCTCAGCTAGAACTATTTCTAATTCCTATGAAACACGGCAGAACTCTTCTAAGCAGATTCCACAAATCTCAGCTGGGTAACAGGTTGCATACCTTGGGGCACTGAGCAGCAGCACCAAAACAATATAGTACCAACCAAGTACATGGAAACTGCATCAGCAGAGAGTACAAGAACATCGGACAGGTTCCAGGTTTTCCTTCATGCACTCCACTGAGAGATATTAACTGCAAATGGACACTCCTCAATGATGCATATCTAGGGCTCAACATTAGTGGGCATTACTTACACACTGGTAAACTTCCTAGTAGGATAATGGATGAGAAGTTATTTCTGCACATTGGGAGAAATCCAGTGTCTGATTACTTACCTTGGGGGGCAAATGAGAGATATCTCACCGGTCTCAGTATATCTTTCACAACCATTGTGCAATTAAGTTCAGGAGGAGTTGAACAAGTTGAAGTATCCTAGGTGCTTTTGAAACATGCAAGGAACCGTGGACAAGAGATCTTTAACAGGCCAGAGTAGGGACGCCTCTCAGGCAAAGAACCATGGCAATTGACTGGTTACCAATACATGCAGCAGAGGAGATTATTGGACCAATTTCATATCCTGAACATCTGCAATTCATCTGAGAAGAACATGCCAAAGGCATATTTTGCTAAAAGCACGCAAGAATGCCAATGCTTTGTGGAAAGGCCATAAAACACGGCAGCCTTCTCATCTAATGCAGCCAGACCAGATTCCACCAATCCACTGAAACCATGTATGGGTTTCCCTCTGGGCAGCATTACAAAGTGGCATGTTCACACTCAGGGAAGTGTGGCAAAGCGATAAAGAAAACTGGAAAATAGTTAGCTTGTGTCAAACTGTTCTTCTTAGTTTTAGAAGACCAAGATTCCACGCAAACAGTTTTGTGTTAGGATTAGTAGAAAGAACACATGGAGACCTTGAGATAGATATACATGGATAGGTATCGCATAAGAAGGGCTTCCTTTCAAAATGGCACAAACAAAAGAGACATTATGGGAATAGGACCTTGGCACTAGTATTTCGATGTCAAACGGCAGGGTTGCTTTATAGTCTATGGTAATTCCAATACGGGTACCAGGCAACAGTTAAGTTTTGGAGACCTTGGCAAGTCTGTGGAGTTTTTAGATAGTTTCCTCTTTGGACCATCATTTTGAACTATTTTTGTTCTGATTTTGTTCTGCAGCCTGAATCTCTGTTTTGGGCTCCCCTGGTTCAGTTTTGCAGGAATGTGGTTATTTTCATGCCTTGATTTTGCAGAATTCCCCTACTTCCTACTTTGGCTAACTGTCTGATCCCCTACCACCTTCCCAGGCCCCCTGGACTTTTTTTTTTAACTCCCTCTATATCCCTTTCCTTCCTCTCCCCATTCAGTGCTCTGGGGCCTCACCAGTTATCCCTGCCCACCTCTACTGGGGTCTTACTGTCCCCCTGCAGTCTGTGAGAATTCTGCCCAGATTCTTTCTTCAGGTCTTTTTGCTCTACTATAACATACCAGCTTCCTACTGCCCTCTTTGTGGCAAATCTACCAGCCTGTTTTGGTCTGGCTGTATACAGTTTACTTTTCAGTGCGCCAATTGTTGGAATCCAACTTTCTCCATAAAGTGGTTCAACACATTTTTCCTACCAACTTGGAGTTTTGTTTTTCAGTAGTTCTGGTACCTTTTTTTCCATACAACAGACTGGAAGTAAAGAAGGGGAGGCAACGAGCAAACCTTGAATTCGGTAGGCCTTGGGAAATGGGAGAAATCAGGGATGCAGAAATACAGACTAATTCTCACTTCTCGATCCCTGGGCTTCATTGTTGACAGTAGCTTTTCCTCCAAAAGCAGCAAATACTTAATTCCCTGATTGATTCCACGCAACGGACCAAGCCCATGTGATCTCACACCGACCGCGACAAAAATAAAAATAGGGTTCCATTCCTGGAAATTTCTCCTTCCTTGGTTTGTTACCCCTTTCTCCAGTCTTCAGCAACCCGTGGCGGTGATGGTTGGGAATTGTTGTGAAACATCCAGTGAAATGTCAGCCAACACAATAAGATTCGCAACATTTGGTTTTTATTCACTCTTTTATAGTTGCTAACTCTCTCAGACCCCTCTGCCGCCATACACTCAGGTTTCTCAGCACTTCAACGACACTCAAGTTGTAGATGGATTTCAGAGCTCAGAGCCACTCTCAGATTAACAAAAATTTCTAAAACATCTCAGCGTTCTCTGCCTCGTTCAGGTCCTCCGGACATATCCTGGTTCTTGGGAGATCGTCAAGAATTAGCCCCTCCATCTGGCAGACAAGTATTACTTTAAAAAAAATTTAATTGTTCATTTATAAAACGCTGAATACCAGCGTGTGGTTTTTAAGCGCAGGTTCGGGATTTGAACCGGAGATGCTCGCCGCGTTGCCTTGCTTCCAAGACAAACACGTGGCCCCCGAGTTATCCTGAGTTGCAGGCCATCTCCACAAGCCTCTCTGTAAAGCAGCATAATGCTACTTCCTGAGCGAGGTGAATATGCACTTCCTTCAGCAATCCTTCTCTTTTATACCCATTGTAACCAATCCAGGGAGTTGGTCACTTTTTCACCAGAGGGGGTTAACACGAGTGGGAGGAGAGGCCACTATGCCATACACTCCGTAGGGGACATGGCAAGCGGGATCTCTCTGGGGTAGACATTGCCTTAGAGGACAAGGCATCCCCAAGCAGTGATGGTCCCATACATCCCTGTTGTACTGACTTCCAACTGTTTGTAGGGTATACAACAGCTGAATCGTGTTATGGCATGCTGTCCCCATTAAAAGGAGATTTTCTTGGTTCCTGACCCTGTATTGGTGATCCCCCTACTTGAAGCCAAGGACCAATGGTTCCATAAAGGAAATTAAGAGACTTGGGGCGCCCAGAACAGTTCGCGTCAGAGGAGGGACTCTTTCCTTCGCAATCATCTGGCGGCAGGACCACATTGGAGATGCGGTGGGCAGAAAACCTGTGGAGGAGGCAGAGAACAGGAAGCTGCCCGACCGAATGAGGAATCGGACGCTGAAGCGGGTTGCCGCTGTCCGCCTAATCGTAGGGTGAAGTCCTGTCCCAGAGAGACAGGAGGAACCAAATGCAGAGACAATGTAGAGCAATGGGAGGAAGTGGGAGTTGCGGTTCCGGAGCAACTCAAGTCACCAGCTCCCCAAGACAGGTGCCGCTGCAGGAATAAAGGTAAGTGGCCAGAGAGAGGAAGAAGGAGGCAGGCAGAAAAAGCCCAAAGAAGGCCCAGAGGGGCTAATAGTAAGAATAACCAACTAGCAAGTGAACTTGCACTTACTCCATGAGGGTCGAACATTAAATATATCCTCAAAAGCACGGAGAACAGAACCAGAAGCCCAAGAGGGTCCTACAGTAAAAATACTGTACACACTAAAACACAACCAAAGAATCAGTGAGGGACTGATAAGAGCATACCAGGAGGCGGTGAATACCAGCCGAGCACAATAAGATCAGAGGGGTCAATAAGCCTACGAGGGGCATAAAGTATGAACATCTCCCAAAGGGTGGGGGAATACTAAGAAACCAGTGCCTTGAAGGGTCCATTAGTTAAGAAAGTGAAACAATATCTCCTTTTGTATCAGAGGGAAATCAAGCCATACTGTCAGAGCCAAAAAAAGCAAAGTATTGCGTGCCAGTCAGTTATACTCCGAGACAAACCTTTTGAACTACTAGGACAATTTATATGGGTGTCCCCAGTAACATACTACATGAGGGGACAGTCCTTTTGCCCGTCTGCAACATGCATACAAAGTATTTTGAAATGACCTACTTAATGTGCCAATGTGACTCCTTAGCTAACTATCTATATCTGTCAAGACTAATTAGTAAGTATACCTTCCAGCAACCAGCCATGTTAACAACCTGATCGCTATGGGTCCTCTGAGTGTATCTACCCTATCAACTACAATTAACAGTCATTTCATACATGCTTAGTGATTTATGCCTACGCTTTAACAGATTTATGGTCACTGGCCCAAAACCACATCTATGTCATGCTAAACATGCTACCTCTTGGCCTATCCTATAGTATGTCAATTCAGCCTAACGCCTAGCCACTGTATTGCTCGCAATGTCAATCTAGTCAACTTAGCCTAACGCCTACCACTGCATTGCTCTACATGCCTAGCCCTACTATACCCACCCCACCTAATCCTTAGTCGAGGACTATTGCGCAACCCCACCCGCCCACTTAGTCACACACCTCCCAACACTATCTAGTTCACTCCAATTGCACCTGTCCACCATACTTTGCACACGCCTGCCTACAGACTGATTTGGCTTACATAGCTCACCTGCTACACACTATGTATCTACCAGCTATCTACACAATCCTACTAAGGATAATCCTCCACCTACTCCACCTCACCAACCTCCCTTGTCCCCTCACCACAACTACCATCAAAAGTCTACCCAACACTCTGACACCTACTCACAATATCATGATAAACCAGCCTACCATGACCAACCTTTGTCACCCTACCACCAGAAATCTTAGACTACGCGCTAGGCTCCCTAAGATATACAAACCACCCACCCGCTCACTAAGAGAACCGAACTCCAGAACCATTAAACTCCCCACGCCCACCACGAGACCTACTAAGATTCCTGACAATGCTTGCATTGACAACCAGCACATAACTCCCCAGTAGTTACCCCACCCCCACTACTACAGCCCCCAAGACCTTCACACCACATATTAGAGGCGCCCTCATAAATGCCCGATCCATTGTAGCCCATGCAACTGAAATAGCGGACCTCATTCACTCAGAAAAACTGGACTTCCTGGCCATTACGGAATCCTGGCTCCACACAGCCGCAGGTCCTGCCCTCACGCTAGCTGTCCCAGATGACTTCACCATCCTCAAGAGTTTATAGAACTGAATCTCGAAGCGGAGGCCTGGCCATCATTGCCAAAACAGGTCTTCACCCAAGACTCGCCCATACCGATAAACATGACTCCTGTGAATCCCTCACAGCAAAAATGCCCATTGCCAATGCCCAGACCCTTACCATCCACCTACTCTACAGACCTCCCGGCGCCCTAGGTTCATTTGAAGAAGACCTCAACCATCCTTACCGATAAGCTAAAAAAACACAACCCAAAGCATCCTCCTAGGTGACTTTAACCTTGGGTTCAAAGACCCAAAAGACCAACATGCTATACTCATAGCCGATACCTTGGCTGAACTAGGGTTCAAATTAAAAGAAATCACCCTTCCAACACAAAATAAAGGCAGGACCCTTGACTGGGTGGCAGACCATAACTGCACTATCGCTAACACCGACATCTCCCCTCAGACATGGTCAGACCTTCACCTCATTAAAATATCCACCATCTACAAGAAAGAAATAATTCTAACTAAAAAAGAATCATACAACCAAAGAATAGCCCAACCCAACTCCAACATAAAAGAACTGTTTACTATACTTAAAGAACTGGAAACACCCATCCGAACCCCTGATACTTGTGTAAAAGACAAACCCTGGTGCACCAGTGTTCAAAATACACTCTCCAATAAAGTGGCCACCCTATAAGACAAGTTAGCCAACAAAAAAAAAAAAAATCTACCCACCACCATTACTAACCCTCCCTCTTCACCCAGGCCCACTCCTAAACCCCTTTACCGCTTCAGCTTCTCCAAAGTTACTACCCTTGAGGTCGAAAAAGTAATTCTCACCCTGAAACCTTCCAATTGCCAGGGTGAGCCCTGCCCCTCGCAAATTATAAAAGACACAGCCAGAGATCGGTCACCCTTTATCACCAAACTCATTAACTCCTCTTTCTCCAAAAGTATCATCCCCAATAATCTCAAAGAGTCCTGGGTCCTGCCTTTACTCAAAAAACAAACCCTGGACCCCACCATACCCACAAATTACAGACCCATCACCACCGTGCCATTCCTACTCAAAATTCTAGAAAAGGTAGCCTACCTCCAAATACAGCACTAACTGGAACAAAACCACCTCCTGGGAGTCCGCCAGTCCGGCTTTAGACCCCAACATGGAACAGAGACAGCCCCGATTGATCTCAAGGCACAAATTGATACTCTCAGAGACAATGGCAAAACTGCCTTACTCCTTCTCCTTGACTTCTCAGCGGCGTTTGATTAAGTGGATCATATCATATTCTCTGCATCCACAAACACGGCAGCTCACTTCACACAGGAAACTATAGGTTGGATACAATCGTTTCTCAGCAATAGGACTATGCGTGTATTTTCCCCATCCGCAGCGGCCGACCCTATCTCAATCACATGTGGCGTGCCCCAGGGATCTTTTGTCTTCCCCCACCCTGTACAATATTTTCACGAAGCCCCTTTTCGATGGTCTGGGTATCACCTACACTAACTATGCGGATGATACCCAGATCCTCATACCGCTGAATGGAGATGACTAGGATTTGGCCTTGGTGAAAAGGATATAACTCCTCATCCAGGCATGGATGGCTTTGCATGGTCTATGCCTGAATGATGACAAGACTGAGCTCATCATCCTTGGCCCAACCCCACAACAAACTAGGCCACAACTATTCAAGCTTCTACATTGACGGTATCATCATCAAGGTAGCAAAGGAAGTAAAAACGTTTGGTCTTTAGCTAGACTCCACTCTCTCCTTCAAAAAACAGTTTAGCTCCATTGCCTCCTCCACAGCTTAAACGTGTAAACTAATCAGAGCTGCCAAGCCCTTCCTCTCCCCCAACAGCTGTACAACCCTTGCCAGAGCCCTTATCCTATCAAAGTTAGATTATTGTAATGCCCTTTACCTAGGAGCCAATAAATGCATCATAAACAAAATCCAGATCCTGCAAACCAACGCTCTCAGAGTGGCACTGAGTTTTCCCAAAAAAGAGCATATCTCCGACCTTAGAAGAGCTCATAACTGGCTATTGATCAAAGACAAAATTGCTCTGAAAGTAGCTTCACTTACACACAAATGCCTCAACAACGCCGCTCCACGCTACCTCACCGACAGTCACCAGATATTCCTCCAACCGCCCCACCAGAACATCCAACTCCACCACCCTCATAGTGCCCAGATACAAACGTTCTAATACCGGAGGCACCAGCTTTCAGGTGAAAGCTGCACAACACCAGTACCCCAACCCTCTTACCTTAAGAGCTACCCAAACATACCCACACTTCAGGCGCAACTACATCCTGTGGATCAAGGAAAACTACCTCTAACACCTCTCCACAATGGCACATTCCATATTATTCTAGCTCACATGGTTAAAATCCAACCGTTGCTGACAAGCAACACTGACACTATGGGCCTCATCATGAGTTTGGCTGTAACCCTAAAATCAAAAAATTTAAGAGTCCGCCAAATCAGGGCTTTGGCAGATTTCTCCCCAGCTCTGAGGTGGGGGGAAATCCGCTGAAAATTTGTGCTCATACCACTGGCGGGAAATCCGCCGGCGGTATGAGTGCGAAATTTCCCCATTGAGCCCAATGGGGAATGGGGCATTCCAAATCCGCCAAACCCGTGATCCGGTGCTAATAGCGCCAGTGGGTTTGGCGGTAGGGCAGATCGCGCCAGCGCTATTAGCGCCAGCGTTACCACCCAACACGTGATGAGGACCTATATCTGGTATCCCTGTATATATAACCTGCATTCTTTGTATATATTACTTGTATCCTCTGTATATTTGTCCCTCTATACTGTATATTCCTTATTGTATATTACTGTACAGCAATCTAACCAAGCTGAAAATATCCTTATCGCCTTTCTGCGCACTTATACCCTCGGGTCTGGCGCGCACTATAAATATTAAAAACAAACAATATGGGGATAGAGAAGACTGCATTTCTCCTCTTCCCCATATGGTCACGAACAAAAAGCAGTCTTTCTTTTCCTCCTCTGGGAGGAGGCCAAACTCGTGACAGGCCTTTGCCCTCATGGCATGAAAGGCTCCAATATCATCTGGCAGATATGGCTGGGCCGGGCTACTCTGAGCATCCGGATCCGTATCCCAGGAATCCGCCCGTCTGAGCGAAGATGAGACCATCGAGAGAGTGTCCTGCGGAACGCTGTCCGGCTCAAACTCCACCAGTTCCCCCTTCCTCCTGATCCCATCGCGGAGGGCTGAACGGCCTGGGAGATGGTGGAGGCCGCCAAACCGGGCAAGACCTTCTGGTATGAGGCCCTCTACTGCAAGGGGCTTCCGATACATCCTTCTGACAAGGAATGGTAGGTAAGTCCTATATCAATGGAACAGCCGGAGCCTGAAGCACAGGGAGCCCGGCATTCAACTGCCCCAAGAGCGATTGCAATGTCGTAAGCACCTGCATCAAGAGTAATGAGTGTGGATTGACAAGAGGATATGGAGGCGTGACAGCCTCCAGGCCCCCCGACGTGGACAGAAGAGCAGGCTGCAGGCCCAAAAGCAAAGGATCCAGAAACGGCTGCTCCTCCTCCTCCAGATCGGAGTCCAACTCTCAGGCCGAGGGTGGCTCATGTTGGATAATATCCATCGGGAGCATGGACATAAATCCTGCCCCTTATTGCCACATCGTATCCCATCCACACTGGCCACCAGCTTTGCCGTGGATTGCTGCATTTCCACTGTCGCTGGAGCGGTCGTCGACAGAGCGGCCGTCGATGCGACCTTCCGTCAGCAAGGTAGTCAACGGGGCCGTCACCAGCAGGGTCGTTCATGGGGCAGTTGACGGGGTCGTAGATGTGAAAGCTGCCATCGATGGAAGGTCCCTCATCGAGGAGGCCGTTGTCGGTGGAACTGGTAACAGAGCAGCCGTCGGTAGTCTTTGGCACGGACACCTCCTTAGTCAGAGAAGAGGGCCACTTGCACGAGGACTTGGAACTGTGCTTTGATGACTCATGGCCAGAAGAGGAGTGACGCCTGTCCCTGGAAGACGACGACTTGATTGACGAGGACGAATGAGACTAGGACTTCTTGTCTGATGCAGACGCCTTGTGCGACCTTTCCGCAGGCCTCGGCGGGTGTTATCCTTGGTGCAGACTTGCCTTGAGAGGGGGGGCCCCCAACCCTGCACTACTCGGCACTGGTCATGCTACCGAAGACTCACTGCCTTTTCCCAAATCCAACGCTGGCCTGGCCCCCGTGCCTTGCTTCTTAGGCTTGGGCTCTGCCGACAGCGTCCTCTGTTGCGATGGCGATCTCTTGGCCGAAGGAGTAGAGGACCTGCCCCCAGGGTAAGAGCCCACCTCCAAAGCCAGATGGGTGCCCTTGTTCAGCCAGCAAATCCATCACCTGTTGCAGCCCTTGAGTGTCTTCTGGGAGAACCCACAACAGATGGCACAGTTCTCGGCAGAGTGATTGGGGTATAAGCAGTACAAGTAGTCTGCGTGCCTGTCCCCCTCATACACATTCTTGAAACCGCAGGTCTCACACGGCCGAAAGCATTTCTCTTCAGACACACAGATGACATGATAGGGCCTTGAAGTACTGAAGGATGAACTGGAAACAGCAAAGGCGGTGCAGAAACAAAAGAGTGAATTCTCTGGAGAGAACACGAGGTGATCCCAGCAGTTTGGAAGACAGTTGAAATCTGAAGGGAACCACAGGTGCGGGCCTATATACTGGACGTCCCATTGGTGTGGCCAAAAGCACCCATAAAGATGTCAATAGGACACAAGGTGTCGAAGTTTTTCCATAGGAAAACCACTATATTAAAGTTACAGAGGTTTCCCAGCCCGACAACAGGAAATATTCACACCATGTGAATCCATGAAAGACCCAATGCTGGAGAAAGTAACTTGCTTAGGCCATTTAAATTGTTTAGTTTGCAGTATGCAGACTTTATCCTTTCCCGATCAGAGATACTTGCACTCATCATTTCAGGCATAACCATTCAAGTACGATCGCAAGTGGCAGTATAATCTTGTGAGCTGTAACACTTGTGGATTCATGCATCTAATATAACACGTCTTCTAACCATCTGAACAAGTACGATATTCTGACACTCCAGGAGATATGGCTAACGAAACCTCAAGTCTGGAGTGGTTCTGACATTTTACTCTCCTCTACTAAAATCTTCTCGAAAGGAAGACCCGTTGCAGATTTATTAGTCGCAACTAAAGTAGCCATTGGTCTCCAACTTGAGACTTGGTCTAATCCTAACCTATATACTCAACTAGTAAAGATCAAAGGTGGCTCTCGAACAATAGGCCTTATCAATATATACTGAGTCATGCAGGTATAGAAAGAAACATTTTTTCAGGACATTGAGTTGCTATTTGAACTTGTGTCCGATCTGTCCGTCACCTACACCATAATAACTGGTGATCTAAATCTGCATTATTTCTCTACTGGAACTGCAATAGAATAACAACTCAGACAGTGTTGGCTCAATCTTCTGATCGACAGACAAATGATCATGCTTAATGGTGCCCTACCGTGTGACATTCGTCACCAGCCTATGTGGAGAAGATCTTCCCAAGAAGCTGTCATTGACTACATGTATGTCGATAAGTCTATTCGCTGTTGCAGATGACTTTAAAGTATGCCCTCAGATTCATAGCGATCACAAGATCCTAGCTTTGATGTGGACCTCTCAACTCAACACCGTAAATGTGGCAAACTACAGTGAGAAAATCACCATCACTGGAGGGAGGAATGGTCTACACTGGTCTGAAGTTTCTTAAGCAAAACTAAATAATTGCTTAACATCTGCAACTCAAGACCTTTGCCCTCAGATTATTCTTTCAGAAGGATTGTATGTTACAGCCCTTCACACCTTTAGCCAACATCGCTCAATGACCAGCAAGCCAACTCACACGCATGTTTTTGATGCTGAATTACAGCAAAGACAGATTTTCGCCAAGCAAAAAGGAAAGCTCTGTCTCTCTCTATTGAACTGAGGAATACTAAGCACAAACAACTAAGAACCTCGCATAAAAATTGGATGAGGGCAAGAAAAGCCCTTTTATTCCAGCATGATGCAGAGCATATGCTTGCTGCCATAGCAAGTAAAAGCTCAGCTCAGATATGGGGTCTCCTTAATAAAGCCAATCACTTAACTCAGGTGCCATTACTAATTAATGCAGTCTCAGAACAGCAGTGGGCAGATTACTATTCCATTTGATATGCTCCTCCACTTGGGATCTCATTTCCACCCTCTAAACCATTGGGTGGAGAAATCACTATCATTTGATGAAGAGGAAATTCTATACTTCATCACTAATTTGAGCTCCTCCAGAGCACTGGGTCCGGGTTGGCCTCAGTAACTATGTTCAAGGAACACCAGGTAGATTGGTCTAAAATACTGAACATTATATTTCAATGCATAATGACCTCTAATACCATCCCTCCATCATAGCGAAAATCTATAATCGTACCTAATTTTAAAAAGGGCGATCGCTCCTCGCCAACTAACTACTGGCCCATTGCCCTCTTGGATGGCCCAGGTAAGATTTTTGCTAGTCTCAACCTTGGAGATTTCAACCGTTGGACCAATTAATGAAATCTTCAAGATCCCTTCCTTACAGGATTTGTTCCTGGTTTGGGAACGGCCATTAACCTAACAATTAGCGCCATCAAAGCCCATGGTTTTTCATTAAAACAACCTGTATACATGGGATTTTTTTACTTTAAAACAGCGTTTGACACGGTCCCGGGAGAATTGCTTATGGCTACGTTAGAGAAAGCCAGCTGTCCCTTCTCCATTCAAACTCTAATGTGTCAGTTGCCCAACAACAAAACAGTTTGAATTTGCTTAACATTAGATGGCAAACTCATCTTCAGTTCCAACTCATTGCGGTCTTAAACAAGGGTGTATCTTCGCATCAGCCCTTTCCAATTACTTCATCTCGTATCTTAAGACGAAGCTTGCAAGCGTGATTTCAAATTCGCCCAGGTTAGGAATTCACCCGGTCCGTTGGATGCTTTTGCTGATGATCTGGTTCTCTTGTCAAAAACACCCAGGGGACTCCAAAATCTTATCTGCTCTTGGTGAATATGTAATAGCAAATCATCTGTCGATCAATTTAGCAAAAACTAAAATCTTGCAATGTGGCGTTAGATGCAGTGATAAAAGGTCATCACAACTTGACTCTGCATGGCAAAAAAACTAGGAGTACTCCATGAGTACCGTTATTTGGGGCTCAATACGAACTACAGTAATTCTGATACTCCGAATATCATCGAGCTTAAGCATAAAATGTCTACTGCAGTTGCACAAGACCGTGCTATACATAAATATGGGAAATTCTCATGTGCCCCGGTCCTCACCTTCTATAATCAGAAGGTGCTTCCAATATGCTGTACGGTGCGGAGACCAAGTTGTGGAGGCCTTGGTCATTCTGGGTGAAAATTGAGGGCTTGTTTTGGAAGTGTGTATTGTCTTTGCAACCTAGTCAACCTATCCCTGTACTTGGATATGAACTGGGGATACTATCCCTGTTTAGCTTGTACAATTGGAAAATGTGCTCACTATACAGAAAGTGTTTGCTATCAAGTCTGAATCATTGTTAAAAGCTCTAGCCTTATACCTATGCTTTTCGGATCACAGATTTGTAACTTCGAAAAATGAAATTTTGAATATTGTGTCAGTGGCAGGTATATCAAGAGACCTTTTGTTAAATAACCCAAACCACACAACAAAAATGAAGGCAACAAGACTGAATTGACACACGCAAACAATGTTCCCAGTGCATTGATTGTAAAGCCAACCCATTCGCACATAATAGACTTCGTATTGCAGAAGCATATCTGCTGAAATTCCCATTGCCGAGCTATAGACAAGTGTTTTTTTTTTTTTTTCGTTTTAGACTTGACCTATGGCGGACAAAAGAAGTTCTTGCAAAATTGAGACTTATTGAGGAAGGTGACAATGTGTGCAGATTCTGCAAGAAAGAGACCCACACAGAATTTGTAAGACATCTAATCACTGGTTGCCAGATGCTTTTATCTAAGCGCAATATTTATCTGAAGATATATTTGAAAGATTTCAAAATCTTAACTCCAGAATTTGCTTTGGTTTAAACTGTTTAGCTCTAACAAGACGACAGTGAAAATTGCAATGTAAACTTTCTAAAATAAATTGAACTAGACCAAGAATACGAATGATGCTACTATGATGCAAACCTTAATGATTTTAAGATTGTATATGTTGATAACTATCTTAACTTATGTATTTGAAAGGTCATTTTTCTTTTCTGTACATATACAACCGTATCAAAATAAATATGTACATATTGTTTAGTTTTAGTGGCAGGGTTAGAATAGGTGTTGGGAAGAGGACAGAATGCATGCGGGACATCTTGATGGGTACCTGTTATTTTCTTTGAAGACTAGGGAACCTTCATCATAGAGCTAGGGGTAGCTGAGATTTTCTTTCCTTTAATAAATACCCATGAATCATGCCTTTGTCTCCATCTCTTTCCTGGTGTCCCGATTGGTGGAGAGTTTTCCTCCCTTTTCTTATGCATTCTATTGGCTCGGAAGTGTTTGAATCACCCCTTTTCCCATCATTCTCGAGCTTTGTTCTCCCTGTCCCATGATAGGGGAAGGTGAAGCAGATTAGCCCGCTTGAATTTTGTCACATGGAACGGCTGCATCTTGGAACATCTATTTTTAGCTTTTCACCTGCAAGCCTAAGGGAGAACAAGTAATGGAGCATACCCATACCTTTCAAGGCGCAAAAGGCCTGTAAAATAGCTTCAGTGTGCGTGATATGTAGATAAAACATGAATAATGTGTCTAGCCTACTACACATCCATCTCAGTGGAGGGATTTCTCAATGTACTTGGCAGAAAATTCATGGGGCATTTTAAAGTGAGTTTTGGTAGCAGAACATCTGACCATAAGAAGGGAGGGAAGGGCGCAACAGAATGTCATATGACACCCTTTCCCTACATCACACCGCATTTAGACTTGTCTCATGCCAGAATTTCATGAGCCTTTCTTACACCCCGTAACACAATCATGAAAACATTAAACACAATTCCCTAATATACAATAGTAGTCCCTCTCCATTGGGCATTTCAAACTTCATACGTGTTGCTTTTGGATATAAGAGTAACTGCTACCTTTTATACCCTCCGTTTGGATTTGGACACTGATCCTTTTCACAATATGCTAATAGTAGAATACTACATGATTGCGTAAATGCATCTGCTGCCCTTGCTCTGGCTGCTGTATATGGGCATCTCAGCAGCACACCACTGTACCCATTTCCCGTTGCCTGATAAAGCAGCAGTAGTATTAAGTGGGATTAGGTTTTTAGTTACGATTACAATTTATAAGCACTTTAGCGTCTCTGAAAACAATGCATACAATGTCATGGGATCTAAGAGCAAAAAGGTCAGTGGAAATTTGTCTGTTACACCTGTATTCCCATAAAGGATCAATTTTTTATGTTCCTTTTTAGGGTGATGGATGCATCTCATTCCCGTACCCAGTGCTTCTTTCTCAGCATAATGTTTTCTGAAAAGACACTGAAAGATTATACATGTTAAAAAAAAAAGTGTGTCAAATAGTTTGAGAGCAGAGAATTATTTGTAAGGCTTAAAAAGTCCCAAGTCCAAAGACCTTGCATGGATTGTAGTTCCTGTCTGAGGGGCATTAATGCATCAAACGTCACGCGTGATGTTTTAACAGGTTCAAAAATACCTGTGCAACCTCTGCACAAGAATGAAGTAATTTATGCAGCATTTCAGAGTTCCAATTAATACAACATTCTGCTTCAGGGCTCATTCTCGTACAGACAAGCAAGTAGCTACATGGGTCGCCCTTACATTTCACAGCCACTGCATTTTTATTGGGGGGTAGAGGGGGGCGAGTAGAAATACTAGGCATGTCACGAAGCAGATATCAGCCTTCCAAGCATCCCGTTTGTGTAGTCCCCCTCCCCACATATTCCTCATCAGCTGCAGTAGCTTCACAGAGTAAGAAGACAGATTACTATTTGCAGCTGTACACATACAGCTTGGAATTCGGAGGTCAAGTATGGTCACGACATCTCCTTTTGGCCTTCTCTTTTCTTAGGCAAATGACGGGAAAGCGGCTTTAGAGCAAGCCACCAACTATGAGAAAGGGTGTACTGTCTCAGCACCTGAGTAGAAACCCTCAGTCTCCCCCCTCCTATCCCTAAATGTCCGTTCCATCCAGAGAGTGGCAACAAATGGCTGTATAGGTTTTCCCACTCAACTGCCAGTAGCACATCTATGCTCATGTTCCGCAACTGTGTTGCTCTCTTTGCCAAACCCTTTGGTTTATTTATTCATTTTATTTTTCACTTGTTAGGCGCTTATACAGGAAGCAAATACTGTTTCAAAGCACCCACAGAAGGAGACAGGGGACGAAAGAAAAGGTAATTACAACAATAAGAAATAAATAAACTAAAGAAGATAGTGGGAGGGGGAAGATGAACCTACTATGCCTTGTGAGTATTCAGAACTTGCAAGTGCAGGGGAGAGAGGTAGGGTAAAGGTGCTGTGGTGCTCATGGTGAGCAGCAGGTGAAGTGCTATGAAGAAAGGTTAAGTGCAACCTCCAAGGGGAGGGTGAGCCGAAGCAAGTGGAGAGGATGGACAACAGCTGAGATGATGAGAAGTGGGAGGTCAGGGCCCAGAGGATGCATAAGGGCCATGCACTTCAGTCAAGGTACTGTGCGATTACCATAGGAGAGGGGGTGAAGGAAGGAGAACAGGAAGGTCTTCAGGCTTTTCCCAAAACTTAAGGAGGTCCTGTTCAAGACGAAGAGGGAGGGGGATGCTATTCCAAAGAAGGGAGCCAGCTGAGGAAAGCGAACAACCACCTGCTCTCTGTTTAGCAAACCGCTACACACGCAAGGAGTTGGTGCCGGAGGAACGCAGTGGCTAGAGGGGGAGTATTTGTTCAGGAAGAATTGCAGAAAGAGCAGTCCCTGGCACCAGACAGCCTTGTGGATGATGCAGAGGGATTTCAATTTAATCCAAGCAGCGATCGGGAGACAGTGGAGACTTTGTAGGGCATGAGAGATGCGGTCCCTCGGCTTGAGGCCAAGGATAAGTCTTGCTGCTCTATTCTTGATTAGCTGGAGTGGATCGCAGAGTGGACGAAGGTAGATTAAGGAGGAGGCTGTTGCAATAGTCAAGCCTGGAGAGAAACAGACCCCGGGTAACACTGAGTCTCTGAGGGAAGGTGAGGAAAGGTAGAATTCCTTTCAGAAGGAAAAGCTGAAAGTGGGACCTCGACAATGTCCTGAGTATGAGGGATGAAGGAGAGGAGTCGAAGATGACTCCGAGATTCCTGGCTTCCAAGGAGGGCGCAGGGGAGGACCCATGGATGAAAGCCAGAGAGAAGGAAAGCAGTAGCGTGCAGGGGTCCCAATAGGGAGTATCTCAGTTTTGCTGGCATTCAGGCAGAGATCATTAGAAGTCCACCAGTCCTGGAAAGCAGAGAGGCAGTCGGGAATGAAAGAGGGTGCAAGGGCGTAAGTAGGAAGTTTGAAGAAGAGGTGTGTTATCCACATTGCACTGGAAGTTAGGGGAGAAGGAGGCGATGAGGCATGCAAGCAGAGTAAGGTAGATGTTAAAGAGCCAAGGTGAAAGAATGGAGCCCTGGGGGATGCCACAGGTGGAGGATAAAGCGGCGGAGCAAAAGCAGCACAGTATGACTTTGGAGGAGCGATTGGTTAGGAAGGAGGTAAGCCAGTCCAGTGCCCGCTCTGAGATACCAAGGGTGTCATGGAGCCTTTTTATGAGGATGGAGTAGTTTACTGTGTCAAATGCAGAAGAAAGATAAAGGTGGATGAGGACAGCGAGGGAGTGGAGTCACAGGATGCGAGCAGTTCTTCACAGGTGTTCAGGAGAGCAGTTTCCGACTCTGGATGCTCAGAATTCAGACTGATTGTCATGAAGATCGTCAACAAGTTCACTGTTGGAGTTAAGTTGGGGGAGGGCCAACTTCTCAAGCAGGTTCCACAGGAAGGGGGTGATGGAGATGGGGTGATAGTTGGCCGGGCAGGAAGGATCTGCTGACGTGTTTTTTAAGGAGGGGTCGCACAAGGGAGTGCTTGAAGGAGGATATAAAAGGACCAGTGGAAAAAGAGTGATTACAGAGATCGGCAAGAGCAGGGGCGAGAGAGGAAATGTTATCCTTGATGGTTCTGGATGAGCAAGAGGTTTCCTCTTTGAGAGGTGTAGGAAAGGTGTTGTGCTGCTGTGGGCGCACTATGAAGGATCTGCAGGAGTGCTTTTCACTAGCTGGTCATTATTTGCCATGCCTTCCTTCTACTGCACCCCCTTCTTCCCCCAGAGGCCTAGGACCAGGTCAGAACCAGTAGAGGTGCGGGGTCAGAAAAGGGATTATATACTGTGGCCACTCTGTGACCCTTGTGGCGCGTATGGGCTCTTTGGACCCTGACACTAGCACTTCCATTTGATGCATTGACTAAAACACACAGAACATCAACAAGCAACAGACATTCGAAGTTTCCAGTCCATGAATAGGAGTAAATAGGACTTTAGTTCAGCTTTGGATAGGGTGGACCAGCCACTGAGTGGAAGCAAATTGGTGTCAATCTTACTGATTAAGGGTTTGGGATAGCCGTGCATTTTTGAGGGAAAAGAAAAAAAATGAAAAAAAAAAAATCAGAAAGAGTATAACTTACTTTACCCCATTTTTTTGTTATTTGGGAACAAGAAATGTAGCCCCCCCCATAAATAAAATGTTGGGGTAAGGTTGTAGGAGGCCAAGGTGTTCTGGATGGGGCGAATCGCCCAACACAACAAAATAGGAGAGAGAGAGGGGGACACATCTGAAATAAACAGGAAATAAGGGTAACATTTCTGAAAAGTTCCCATCTTCCAACTGATTACAGTAGAGCTGTGTATTGGCCCTGCCCTTCTAATTTAAAAAAATGAAATAAAGTAACAGTGCACAACTTTTATATTTCAAGTAACAATTTTAAGTCAAGGATTGGTAAAAATGTAAGGAGCAGGGGAGAAAAATTTCGTCCTGGCACATGGACCAAGCATAGACATACTCCTGTGAAGGTCTCTAAAGGTATGGACCCAAATAAGATTCTTTGGTCATGCCCAGAGTGGCCACAGCGTTTTTTTGTGAGAGACATTGACATTATGCGACTATTGTTTATTACCTACAAGCTATTATGAGATATACCTCAAATGACTGGGTAATTGTGTATGGAAATACTTTCAGCAATATTGATAGAGGATTATTTTGTCTTTAATCACTTGTAGATTAAAACATTTTATCAAGACCCCTGATGAAGAGAACATTTCTCAAAGTGTTGGCTCACAATATTAATAAAGATGTATGTTTTTCTAAAATACTAATGTCTATTTGGATATATGAATTGACATTGAAATATATGAGGAAACACTAATTTATATTGAATTTACACCGAAGTTAACCAACAGATGCACAATCTTTTGAAGATTCACTTCTAAGAACTTGGCTATTTTTTGTCCTGTGATAGTGTGCAGGAGACAGGAGTTCCCTGATCTTAGAGAACCTTTTCTATTTCCTTCTAATTCTTTTTAACAGCGGCCATCTAGGATTGGTGACATCACTTCCTGTGGCCAACTAGTTTTGGTCGCATCACTTCCTGTGGCCCTCTTGAATCAGCCCAATCTCCTGCCAGAGGCCAACAGAGACTACTCTGGGAACACCAACCAGGAAGAAATTGCCTCATCCCAGAAACACGAGGGACATGCATTTCTCATAACATGTCCCTCTCCCTTCTACTTCTCTCTTTACTCTCCTCTGCTCAGAACCATCTCAACTCCCTTCCCCATCACCATCAGCTCTTCTCCTCGATGCCACCTCTTCTTGTTCCATTACTCTATTCTCAAAACCTACTCCAACCCTAGATTCCATTACACTTACTCTTTTTGAGAGGATAGCTCAGGGGCAACATGCTCGTCTTGGAAGCAAGACGACAGAGCACCACAGGTTCGATCCCCGGATCCGTGCTTTGAAACCTCTGTGTCCCAGAAATCCTCAAGTACTGTGACGTAGAGAAGGAGTAAGCTGTTGATGTGGAGGAAATGTGACAACTAGACTGCACAGTATTCTCAAAGTCACAAGCCTAATCAGCTGCGCAGGACTTTTAAATGCCCAAATAACCTGGAGCTGGGGGAACATGGAAGGAGAGAGAAGGTAGGTTGCAGAGGGCACAGGGCGGGAAGCGTGATCGGTGGTAGAGAAGATCTTACGAAGGACTCTAGGAATAGAAGCTTACTAGAAGTCAGCTGGTGGCGTTCAAGACCGGAGAAGGGAAGCTCTGGGCGTGAGAAAGCAGAAGGTGCGCAGCAGAGCCATGTACAAAGATGCGGTCCAGCCAAGCTGCGTTCGTCTTGGCAGCGGAGGCTGGAGGAGCAGACACGGAGACCCAGCAGGACTCTACCACTGAAGGGGAGTTGGCCAATTGCGAGAATCTCTCAAAAGCCGGTGAGTCATCCTTATTGATAAGGGGGCCCCAGACGTGCAGATTTGCTGAAAAGCACATTAAAAGAATTTTGAAAACTGAATGAATAGAAATAAATGGAAAAGGTGAATGTGGTGGTCTTCTCCTGACTTAAAAGGTCAGTTAGGGAAACCTGGGACCAGCATTGCCTAAGCCAAGAGACATTGGCAAAGAACAGGGACAGATATGGTGCAATTCTCCTGACTTAAGAAGTCAGTTGGGAGAAACCTAGAACAAGCACTGCCAAGAGTCGAGAGGTATTGTTGAAAAGAAAAGCTTGAACAAGCCCTCAGACATTGGATGTCAGTTTGAGGGAGATTGGAACAAGTAACAGTTGAAGTCAACAGAAGTGTGTTTGTGAAGAAGCACAGTTGTGATACTTAAGGAGAAAGCAAATGTGCAGAGAAGCCTGATAGCGATAACAGGTAGTAAAACCTTTTTGCACAAGGATACCTGGCAGGTGAGTACACAAGGGGATCAGAGTGAGCCAAAGATGAGATATTCCTGGCAGGAGAGTAAACCACGATATCAGGAGTTTTCACTTGAGTTTCCTGGCAGGAGAAAGTACCAGGAAACTCACGTTGAATTGGTATGTTGAAAAGAGACTTGCTCATATTGAGTTCTTGTTTTCTTTGAACATTTTGCGAACCAGCTCCTTGCCTTTTGCCATCCTTAAATGTCTGTTTTGAAAAAGATTAGCTTTGCCATCATGAAAAGCAGTAAAGGCTTTCCTTTACCATATCCAAACCAACACAAATTGCATTGTGAAACCTAGGCCTTTTTCCCACTATTCAGGACTTTCAAAGTTAGATGGGCCTTTTTCTCCTGTCTTTAAAATTGCATTGTGATAGTCTTTTAAATCTGAGTGTTTGTTGTCTTGTCCAATTTTTCAACTTGTGTCGCCTCTCTGTCTCGTCTGCTTGCACCCTACCCTGTGTCCTTCCCTAGTGTTCTCCCCTTCCATCTTCCCCCTCTCCCTCCCTTCTCTCCTCCCCCTACCTACTCTATGGTGCTCTGTCTCTCCTGTTTTCTCCAACTGCTTCTCTATCGACTATCCTGCTCTCCTTACTAAATCTGGTAGGAAGAAGTTTAAAAAGGACATCCTGGTCTCCAACCCAGGCCGCCATATCGCTGACACTTATACCAGTGCCTCCTCCAGGCAAACTTTCACCGACATCCTCTTGATCGTTCCTTCACCAGACCTATGGACCCTACATATGGTCTCTGTGCTCTCTCCTTTCTCTTCTTCTCCCATTGTGGTGGCACCCGGTTGGAGGCCCTCCTGGACTCCTTCCACTCCTCTATGGTCATCATTAATGTTTATGTGAATGGCACCGTCTTGGTGCAAGACCCTCAGGCCAACCTTCTCTTCGATAGACACTTCCAGCACCTCATCAATTTACTTTCCTTTCCTGCTGTCACTTCTACCCCCTCCACGGGTTTCCTCGCCTCCCCCTGCTGCCTCCTCTTTGGATACCTTGCCCTCTCCTTTGCTTTTTTCCCCCATAGGGCTTCTTCTACACCTCCGCAGGGCGTATCTCTGATGTGTGCCCCTCCCCAGTCTTTCAAGGACGGCAACCTTCGCCATATTGCCACTCTTAACTCTCGCTCAGCTGTCAAACATTCCTCGGACATCTGCCGCCTTCTGGAGGAACTTGACCTTGATGTCCTCAGTCTTACTGTAAGCGGATTCACTTCAACACTACAGCTAAGTCAATGCCTAGTCTGGGATGCTGAGGGAAACCCTTATTGATATATTTTTATGTCCAGTTCGTTTACTCTGGATGACAACCCTTATATAACACCCCTCTCTTAGAATCCTCCTGACCCCACTGAGCCAAGAAGTAGGTTTGTTTTGCAAATTAAAAGGTTTATTTGAAAATTAAACTATATATATATATATATATATATATATATATATATATATATTCGAAAAAAGGGGGAAAACCAATTAACCAATTTCCCAGAACCAAGATGGAACCGGGAAAAGCTTAACCAGTGGAATGCACTCCCAAGAACAGCAGAGAAAGTCGTTGGTGCACAGAGGCAAAACACAATCCAAAGTTTTACCAGACTGATAGTGCTTTATTAAATGTCAGCATGGCAAGGAAAGAATCCAGAAACGACGCGTTTCACGGTGCACAGACCGCTTGATCACGTTTAAAAGTGCAAACATAAACAAGGTGACTTTAAAAAGGGTTCTTAGTCTCTTTGATCTCTGTATCGGATAGAGTGTATCCATTTCACACACGGTGCTTTGACTACATTTCAAAGGCAGACATCTTTAAATGTATAAAAAGCTTTGTGATTACTGCAACATTTGTGCACATAGAAGATGCTTCTTAGTGTATAATTGTCTTTTCTCAGCGGTATTTACATGCATTATTAGCACTTGCTCAATCGTTAAACAGAAATAAAAAATAGTTAAACAACTCACATATTATAAACGACATAACCACATGGATAATTAGCGCTTAGTGCGTTTCATTCCAAATGGGAGCGTAAACATATTTACAGCGTGTTAAAACCCTTAATGCATATAATGGTTCTCGTTTCGCTTCCGTGACTTTTAGTAGCAGCCTCAAAGTTATTTGCACATTCAAAACACCGTGTGTGTGTGTCCTTTTCCTGCCGTGACCAAGTGTATTGCTAGATCATACATCCGCCTTTTTCAATCTTATGCGGAATTATGATATTCACACAGAACCCATTATTATATTTAATTATAAGCAAAGAAATAAACAAAGGATGTTGCTTGCATTCCGCAATTAAACATATGCTGTGATGTTTAATGGAACATAAGAATTAGGTGTACTGCCCTGTGCAAAATTACAAGACTGCACCAGCCCAAATACATAGTTCCAAGTGAACTGATCCTAGTCTCTAAAGTGCTGGTTGCCTTTTTGCTATAAAGTGCCAAGTGCATGTCTTCCATAAAGTGCAAAGTTCCTAATATAAAGTGCATGGTGCCTGTAAACATTCGACTTGTGCAAAATGGCAAAGGGATGGTTACAATATACACGTTACAGCAGAAATTCGGTCTTTAAAAATAGTTCACAAAGACAGCATTGTAAAAAGCAACATTCTTGCTCAGCATAAAATAATTATGGGTCTAAAATTCGAAAAATCATGCGTTAGGTTCGGAAGGAATATATAGAAAGGCAGAAAAAGAAAGGGGGTAGCAGAACAGAGACAGGATAACAAATACCCAATTATGTGTGTAACCTTGGCGCACTTTCATGTAACAAAATTAGAAAAAAGTTTAATGAAAAACAATACATCACAATTCTAAAAACAGAAATGTATCCTCTGCTATGCTAGGGGTAGGGTGAAAATATCATACTCAAATGAGCCCTATAGAATGATCTATATACTGAACCCAAAAAGGGTTCCCCCTAAGCAAAAACAGTGTGGATTCAAACATAACCTCAGACCCTACGGGGAAACTCAGTGACCACTGGCATCTGCATTACATGCATATAGTTGAAAGAGAAAAACAGAAATATAGAATTAAAGAAGCAAAGAGTAGAGCAAAAAGAAAGGCAAGTAGAGAATAAACTACAAGAATAAAGCTAACTATAAAGAATCAATAAGAGAGATGCAGTCAAAAACCAGTAAGGATCATATAGAAATGCCATATAAGGATACCTTATAAAAATACCTTCTAAAAATATCTCATAAAAAATACCATATATGAATTTCACACGTCAAGCTTAGTACATCTGATTGAGAGCCCTCAATCAACTTGTGGATCTCAGACTGTTTATATACTAATTAGTCCCAAGGAGTATCTATGCAGTCTCACATATAAAATGTATGATTAATAAAGAACGTAAATCAGGAAGGCACTCTCATTACAACTAATATAAAAAGAGAGAAAGGGTGGAAAAGGAGAATGGAGGTAAAGGTTGAAAACAGAATGGAAACTTTATCTCTTGTGCATTCCAGAAAGGGAAGAACAGCAGTATAACTCTTGATAACATCATTTAAGGGAAAAGATTGTTGTCATTAAGTCCCTAAGAAAGTATAAAGTTCTTATGACCTCTTGGTTTCTTCGTGTCAAGATCAAGAATGCATTTGGTTTCCAACTGTCTCAGTGCCAATTCTCTATTTCCACCCCTAGGGTGTTTGGCTATGGTGTAAATGCCAAAGTATGTAAAGCCATCTAGCTTTCCATCATGTACTTCTTTAAAGTGTAAAGCCATGGGGTATGTTGCATCAACATTTTTAATGGCTCGAATATGCTGCAACATCCGCAGCTTGAGTCTTCCTATGGTACTCCCAGCGTACCACTTGCCACAAGGACACGCGAGCACATAAACCACGTACTCGGTGTCACAGGTGATTCGCGATGTGATGGGAATACTTTTAGCCAAAATTGGGTGATCATAGCTAGAGACATCCTTAGCAAACTGACAGACCTTACATTTCCTACATTTTTGAAAGCCTGTGTTTGATGTGTGTAGCCAGGTAGAGCCTCTTGAAAGCGGGGAAACACTCATGAAACTAGAGACAAGATTGTCTTTAAGTGAGGCAGAACGTCTGAATGTAATGTTCATCCTGTCTCCCAGGATCCCTCCCAAGTGTTCATCCAATTGTAGAACATGCCAGTGTTTTCTCATAATCTGACGTATGCTCTGGGAATTCGTGCCATAAGTAAGAATGAGACGTGTCTCACTCTGACATTCCTGTGGTAATGGCACCACTTTTGTTGTTAATAATAAAGAGCGCTCTTGGTCCCTTGCTTTATGATACGCTCGTTCCAAAATCATCTTAGGGTAACCTCGCTGTTTAAATTTATGTGCCATATACCCACATTCTGCATCAAAAGTCTCCAGTCTAGAACAATTCCTTCTTATGCGAATAAATTCGCCATATGGTATGGACCATTTCAGGGAGGTGGGATGATTGCTCTTGGCATGTTGCGGTATGTTTGAACTTGTCGGTTTCCTATAAAGTTCTGTTACAAGTTCCTCAAGGGCCACTTTAACAAGAATATCGAGAAACACGATAGCAGTCTTGTTGTGGCTCTCTGTAAACTGCAGATTTAATTCATTGGTGTTAAGTTTCTTCACAAAGTCTAACCACTCTGAGCTGGTTCCATCCCAGATAATGAACAAATCATCTATATACCGCAGGCAGAGTACAATTTTAGATGTATAACCATTGTACTCTGTGCCCCAAACAACAAACTTCTCCCACCAACCCATGAATAAATTGGCGTACGAAGGAGCAAAAGTTGTCCCCATGGCTGTACCCTGGAGCTGTATATAAAACTCTTTATCAAATATAAAACAGTTGTTAGTTAGACAAAGGTGAATCATGTCCAATATCATGCGACTGTGTGATAAAAAATTCATTGACCTGGTGTGGAGAAAATATTCACAGGCCCGTAACCCATCTTCATGTCTTATGGAGGTATATAGGGAAACTACATCTAGGGTGGTGAGCAGGTATGTGGATTCCCAGGTGATGCCATCAATTTTGTTCAGAAAATCTTTGGTGTCTCTCAAATAAGAAGGAAGTGTCGTTACAAAGGACACCAAAGTCTGGTCCACAAATTTTGAGGTATTCTCATATAGTGCCCCACAGAGTGTCACAATGGGGCGTCCTGGGGGCTTCCTCATGTTCTTATGTACTTTAGGTAAAAAGTAGATAGTCGGCATCACTGGAAATTTTGGATGTAAGTACTTGCACATATCATCCACTAGTAGGCCCTTATCTTTATATGTATTCAGCAAGTCAAAAAGTTTCATGTTCATACCTGCAGTGGGATTCTTACCCAATTTCGCATAGCAGGATTGATCATTGAGTTGTCTTGCCGCCTCCTTGATGTAGTCAACACGGTTCATCACCACAATATTCGTACCTTTGTCTGATGGTTTGATAATACAGTCTGATAATGTACTGAGATCCTTCAGAACACTAAGTTCATGACGTGTGAGGTTATCCCTATGGTTGCATTTAGTCTTTCCGATTTTCCTCAAATCATTGATAACTAGGTCTTGAAATGCTTCAATGTGTCCTCCCGGATTAAACATGGGATTAAATCTTGATTTGCACCTGAGTTGACTATTACCTGGCCAATCCGTATGTATATTTATGGAGTTCCAGTCTAGATCAATGTTGTCATCAGATGGTGCACTTCCTGATCCCAGGCTTATAAGGTTACCAAATGTGGTCATATCTTCAATAGAAACCGATGTGTGACCTTCTGGCATCTCTGGACGGGTTGATGGCAAAAAACTTTTTGAGCCTGACCTTACGCATATATTTGTCGAAATCTATGCATGTTTCTGCATAGTTGTAATGGCTCGTCGGGCAAAAATTGAGGCCAAGTTTCAAAATTTTAAGTTGGTCATTTGAGAGGGCGTGGGAGGAGAGGTTGATAATGGACTTGTCTTGTTCTTCCATATTCGTTTTTACAAGTTCTTGGTGCCAGAGCGGGTCTTGCGTGCTGCCTGGTCCTTGTCCCCGGTGTCTGAACCTGTTGCTCCTCCTTGTTTTCTTCCTCCTCTCTGTCCCACCGAATTGCCTCGGCCTCTGCCTCTTGGTTTTTGTTGCTGTTTCGTGTATCCATCCCCAGCAACTGCATTTCTTCTAAAAAATTCAGCTTTCGTATGGATTGCTCACTTTCACTTTCAGTGGTATCCACTTCCGAAGATGAGCATGCAGCCGGAAGTTCCGTTGCTGTTGAGTGTGGACCAGTAGGTAGTTTGAGTCTGAGGGTATCAAAGCGTTTGGCGAAGGTGAATACCCTTCCTTTTTCGTAGTCTTCCTTGTCGCGTATGAATTTACGTTGTTTGCGCAACTTAATATCGTCCTCAAATGCTTTGTATCCCTTTTCCATGCTATTTCTCATAGTTTTCCCCTCTTCACTCAGGGCGATGGTTTTAAGATGGACCTCCACTTCTTGTATTTTTGACTGTATTTTCTTTCTGTCCATTCCTGCATACTTGATGAGGATCCTCAGAAAAGTAACGGAACACAGACCGCTTGCTTCTCCCCATTCATATATATATCACACTTTTATAATAAATTAATGTTTGATAGCACACTTGTGAAGATGATAGTGATCAACAATCGATAATGTTACAGCGGTACACTTTTTGATGGCTTAGAAGTGATATAGAGAGGATAAAGTAGCTGAGAATGCTTTTATGGCTTCAAAGACAATGCAATGATGAATGAAATGCAGTACAGAAAATAAACTTGATTTGACTTCAACAAAAGACAATGTAATCACTTTTCTTTGACAATTCACCCCCCCCCCCCCTTTTATGCAAGGTAAAGAGATGGAAGGAAAACACACAGTTCTCAGGAATGCAATCAAATATAATTCAGTTCCCCCCTAGCAAGCTTAGAGCAACAGGGATGATTTTAAACACAGGCAAAGTACTTTAAAGGTGGTATGCAAAGAAGCGAAACATATGCTAAAATGATTTTAATTCCCTCTAGAGGTTCAGGGTAGGTGACAGCTACTTTGTATTAGTTCAGGATCACTTTAGCAATGCTCTATGAATGATTGTCAGGTTGGAAACGAATTTTAGCAAAGGAAAGCAAGGACAAACATTTTTACACATGGCTGAAATTAGGCAAAATGTCAAATCGCAGCAAATTTAGTTGCGTGCGTCGAGTGCAATTACGGAGGCACTATAAGGAGTAGGAAGTCGGTTCTAGGCTTGTTGGAAAGCTTAGAATCTTAGCTTTACGATGACAGTTAAAACTCAAAGCACAATCGGTTCCGGAGATACGGCCGATTTAGTAAAGGTAGTTTTTTGGATTTGGAATTTTAAAGCTCAGAATGACAGATGACAGTTTTCAGTTTTAAAGATGACAGAATTACACGATTCTAGGAGGCAGTTCTAATAGGCTAAATAGTTTGGATTCGATTATTTTAAATTAAAAGATTGGTTTTGGCACAGTGCTAGCTGGGTACCCACACTAGATTTTGGACAGGAATGCGACTGTCACCGATCGGGTCAGGATTGGCTGGACTTCTGCTAGCAGTTCTTCACAGCGATCTGGTCTCTGGTTCTCTCTGGTTCCGGATACAGCACTGCTTTCTGGATACTGCTACAGGTTCTTGCAAAAGTTCTTGGCAAAGAATTCAAACAGCTTGCCCGGCTGTTGAATAGTTTGGCTGGTTTTGAGGCCTGCTGAAGAGGATTCAGCTTGTGGATTCAGGCCTCTCTGCTACAAATTCTGGAGTTAATTTCTGGTCTCTGGAGATTGATGGATTTGAAGTTTGGATCTCTGGATGTGAAGTCTGAAGTCTCCCGGCAAAGCGTCCCGCAAGAAAGTGGAAAGTGAATGTCTCTACCTGGGTTTCAATGTTCCTTTTATGTGTTTTGAAAATGGGTGTGTGCCTGGGCTCAGCTAAGCCTGCCCCTCTCACTTATCATTGGCCAGTTCCTCCGCTCTTCCTTGATTGGGGGAAAGAAATGGAGTGTCAAGAGTGATGCTGTAGGTTTTATGGTCAGAGGAACCTCCCCTTGTCAAATTGCACACAAATCTATTTCTGACCCAAACACATATTTATCTATGTACCATTTTTCTAATATTATAGGTCCAGTTAACATTTTCTGTAGCACCAAACCATCCGATCCCTGTCTTTGTATGATGTCGAGTCCACTTATGACAAAATGCTCCCCTTTTCATCCAGATAACGACCTCTAAACCTTTCCAGATTTTACACAAATGTGCACCAGGGATATGGGTTTCAGATGATAAAGTGTCAGATTTTTAACATGCATACATTTGGAGTAACAACCTTTTTTCCGCTACTATCCCCAAGAACATCCCACAGGGTCCTAACACCTCTTAAAGTGTGCACAGAAAAATCACAAACCTGATGTTATTTATATAATTTTGACAAGTCCGCACTGTGAATTATCCATATTTTTAAAATAATGCTCTGGCCCCAAAGGGGTGTGGTTTTCCAAAGCACATGGTGGAATTTCTGGTTTATCCACTTCCCCCAAGCTCAGCTGGCTCTCAAAGGCATTGGCCCTCCCAGTTTCTCCCAAGAGGAAGCCATTTGACGACCCCCCCCCCCCAATATAAAATTTGCCCGAGTCCAGGACAGGGCTTTGTTCAACTTCCTGCAGTCTGCAGGTACCACTCCCCTAATTCAATCGGAGAGGTGTCACCTCCTTTTGGTGGGGGCAGCAGGATGCAGCCAGGCCTGGGAAGAGTGGCTGAGCAGGTTTCACTCCTGTCGGGGGTAGTTGCCGGGCAGAATTCACTCTCTTCCAGCCAGGCTTCAGCTAAATGTCACTTTAGTTCCCAGTTTTCTACATTCAAATTAAACTGACAATTTTTGCACATGCAGCTAGAATGCCGATTCTAAGTTCAAAACTATGACATTTAAACAATTGCCACCTATGTGACACTCACAAGTAGGTCACTCATTTATTCTAAACATTTAGATTTTAGTGGCTTTAAACCCAAATTCACTTAAGCTGCTGACATCCCCAGCTATTTTTGTATATATACATTAAATAATTACTTCCTTCAAGTCATTTCGGAATATAGTTTTACATTGTATCCACCTCTTAGCAAGTCTTTCCTTGGCCTGGTTTGGGTTCATTTGTTCAGTTTTACACAAAAGTCTGGTGGTTTTAAAACGCCGGCTTTCCGATAGTGGTGAGCACCAGTATTGCATCCATTTTTGACATTAAGAAAATGAATTCCCCACAGTTCTGGGTTGCTTTTGGCAATCAGCATTGCCATTCCCAATGGTTTCAGGCTACTGTGTGTGTAGCCCAATGGTGGTTTTAGGCAGTGCCCTCCTGTGCTCACAACATAGGCAAAATGGGTGGCAGCCTATTCTTCATGTTTTCCCTGTGCACTCTCTGGGGAGTTCTGGCCATCATGATGTTTTCAATGCCAGTAATGCACAGTTTTATGGTAGGGCTTGGATGCATGGGTAAAAACATCCCACATCACCGAGACATGGTTCACGGCCAGCTCTCACAAGCTTTGATACTCGCCTCCCCGACAGCTACAAACTCCTCTCTGCACCCAGTTCCAACCGTTCCGGAGGGGGTGTAGCCCTGATCCTCCCTGAGTGGATTCCTGCCTCTGTCATTCCTATGCAGGCCTACTCCTCTTTCGAATGCCTCGTCTGCAGGCTCTCTCTCTCTCTCTCCTAGCCATTCCCTTACTGTGGCTACTATCTATCGGCCACCTAATCAGATCTTCACCCTCTCTGAGTGGTCGGGCCTCTTCTTCCCTCCTGGTCTCAACCACTCAACTCCTCCTTCTTTGAGACTTCAACATCCACCTGGATGCTTCCTGTCCTTCCTCTGGACTCTTTCGCAACCTTTGCTATTCTCCCCTCTGGCCCGACTAACTCTGCAGGGCATACTCTGGATGTTTGGATCTCCTCAGACCTTCCACTTTCTATCCCTCTCACCACTTCTCTCTCCTGGAGTGATCACTTTCTCATTTCCTCCCGGCTCACCCTCTCTACCCCCTTTAGGCCAAGCCAACTCCATCACTGCCACCCACCTTCTCGGTCATGAGACCCATGAAGCGCGCGTCTGTTGAGGGTTTCACCACCACTTTCTCACCCCCGACCCCTTTGGCTGGTTCGCACCCCGACACAGCCCTTTCCATGCTCCACTCTGCTATATCTGACACACTCGATGTTCTTGCCCCGGTTATGAGGAGCCGCCCAAAGGCAAGTGCACCTCCTGGTACGACTCAGACCTTGTCACCCTTAAACGCAAGTGCAGTGTGGCTGAGAGGAAATGGCATGCTGCATGTACATCCTCTGACAAACTGGCCTGCCACCTGCTCCAAAGGCAATACCGGCTCTCTGTCTGCACTAAGAAGGGAGCTCACATCCAAGCCTGTGTCTCTGCGGCATCCAACAACTCGGCTGAACTCTAAAATTTCTGCAAGGAACTGGCCAATCCTGCCGCAGTCTCCACCTCTCCTATCCCTTCCCAGGCCCTCTGCACGGCACTGGCTTCTCATTTTATCTCTAAATCCCAGGACATCCTGTCCTCTCTCTCTCCTCCTCTCCCTTTACTCCCTGCTTTCTCTCCTGCCCTTCTTTGGCCTCCTCTCCTCCCTCCTTCTCAGCCTTTGCCAGGTTCTCCACAGTCGAGGTTTCTAGACAAGTCTGATCTATGAAAGTCTTGTTAAAACAGGTTCACCCCTGTTCCTCTCAAACCTTCAAGGATCACATTGACTCTCTGGCTCCTGCCATGGCCGACTTCGGCAACCACTCTTTCACCACTGTAGTCTTCCATTCCCCCCTGAAGCACTCCCTTGTAAACCCTCTTAAGAAACCATCTGCCGACCCATCCTGCCCGGATAACTATCGCCCAATCTCCAACACTCCTTTCCTGGGCAAACTCCTGGAAAAGCTTGCCATCTCCCAGCTCAATCTCCACACTGAATCTGTTGGCTGTCTCCATGATCATCAGTCTGGCTTCAGAGCTGCCAGAAGCACAGAAACTGCTCTCCAGACATCCGTGAAGATCTGCTCTCCAACCTTGATTCCAACAGCCCCTGTGTCCTCATCTTACTTGATCTCTCTTCTGCCTTCAACACGGTCAACTATGCCATCCTGCTCAATCGTCTCTGTGATTACCTGGGGATCACCCGTTAGGCCTTAGCGTGGCGGACTTCTTTTCTCTCTGATAAACCCTTCCAGGTTCAAATTGGGTCCTTCCTCTCCTCTATCTCTACCTGTGGTGTTGCCCAGGGGTCTAACCTCTCTCCCTGGCTGTTCAACCAATACCTTGCACTGCATTGCCCCAACTTCCAGTGCTATGCGGATGACACTCAGCTCATTTTCAGGCTACCCTCAGCCACCTCTTCTCCCTCGCTCCTCTCTGACTGACTGTCCGCCATCCAGGAGTGGTGTGCCGCCAATGATCTACCTTAATGCCAGTAAGACCGAGATTCTCCTCATCGGCACACCCACACCCTCCTTTCCTGTCACTCTCTGGCCGGCCTCTCTTGGGCCTCCTCCTGCTCCCACCTGTGAGACTAAAAACCTCTGGGTCATCTTCGACTCCACACTCTCCTTCTCTCCTCACATCTCCGATGCCCCTAAGAAGTCGCACTATCAGCTGCACCTCCTCAGAGGTATTCTTCCTTTCCTCTCCTCTCCTTCCCCCAGAAGCAAGAAGCTCACTGTCTCCAGAGCTCCGGTTCTCTCTAGGCTGGACTATTCCAACAGCCTCTTTCTAAATCTGCCTGCTTCTACTCTCCGCCCTTTGCAATTCATCCAGAAGAGGACTGCAAGACTTGTCCTTGGTCTCAAGCCCAGGGATCGTATCTCTCCCGGACTGAAATCTCTGCACTGACTCCCAGTGGCTGCGAGGATTAAGTTCAACACCCTCTGCATTGTCCACAAGGCCTTCTGGGGCCTGAGGCCTCAATATCTTAAACTCCTTCTTCCTAAATATCTTCCTTCTCAAACTCTTCGCTCATCCGCCTCCAACTCCCTTAGGGTCAGTCGCTTCTCAAAGCAACAAGTTGGTGGGTAGATCTCTTTCTTCGGCTGGGGCCTCCCTCTGCAACAGCCTCCCTGCCCCCCTGAAACTTGAGGAGAACCATCTCCGGTTCCGGAAGCACCTCAAAACCTTTCTCTTTGCTTCTGCTTTTTCTCCTCCTCGCTCCTGCTGATTTCCTGGCTGAAACTGCACTGGTTACCTGGCCACCCTCTGATCTCGGGCCCAGGTCCCCTCCCACACCAGTCGCACACGTGTACTGCCTTCCTGGCAACCCCCACACTTGGGGACCGTTTTCTGTATCCCTACAGTCCCACTACCAGCACTTTACACCTGACGCCTGCACTTACCCTTTACCCTTGCACTTGCCACCTGCTGGCCTACTTTACTTGTTATTCTATTTATTCATGCCTTGAAACGCTTGTGTATAGGCGCGTTATAAATGCCTTATCATATCATAACACAGTAGAAAAGATACTTTGTTTGGCCATTCTGAAAGACTAGTAGAGACTACTTTTCCAAATCCATCTAATGGAAGGAACATTTGTTTTGTCATCTTGTGGAGAGTGTTCAGTAAAACAGACATTTGTAAGGCCTTTACGAGACTAATATTGACACAAAATATTTTGAATACATTGCTTGAAATAACGCAGGGGAAGGGAGCCAACCCTTGGATGCAAGAAGTGATTTTGTTGAAGTTATATGTTAGAGTTACTGTACTTTTCTACTGAGTTGAACTTTGAAACATTTTCCTTGCACATTGTCTTTGAATGTATTAGTGCAAGGGTTAGATTGAGTTTGGACACAAGGTCATTCTGCTTTAGATTTTGCTTTATAGGAAGGGACACTCTTGTTAGGATAGGGAAAATTAGGCCTTTATCTAAACTCCTTTCTATTAATAAAATGTCTAATGTTGAGAATGATACCTCGTTGTGTCCGCCTCTCATTGCTGACCTCTCAACCCCCAGCACCTCTATTTCTCTGACAAAACATTGCTAGGCTTTTACATCCCACTCCCTTTCCATTGCTCTTTGAAATGCAGACTGTCTGCAATAAAACCTCCTTTACCTCCAACATCTTCCTTTATCCTCCTTTTAACCTCATTACCCTTACTGAAACCTTGATCTCTCCAGCTGAATCTGCAATCCTTGCTGCCCTTCATGAACATGCCTACACCTTACTACTCTCTCCTCACCCCACAGACAGAGGTGGTGCTGTAGGACTGTTTTCATGCTCTGGGATTTTCATCTCTCCTACTCCTCCCACCCCCCCCGCCCCCATCTCCTGCTAATTCTCCCTCATTCGAGTAAACCATCTCTATAATCACTGCCCCCTATGGAATACATATCTCTCTACACCTGCAACCTGGTCCAGTAGGTCAATTCTTCAACAACTTCTCCCAACTAATGGACTCTCCCCCTCCGGATCACAACCTCATTGCCACTGGTGACTTCAACCTCTCTTCTCTCTCTTCTGCTCTATCAACTGCCTAACTCTCTTCTACTAAAACACACTCTATTTTGCCAGCAATTCAAATGAACTCCCTTGACCTTATTCTCATGTCCTTTCAAATCTCTGTCTCCAATATCTCCACTGCTCGTTCTCTCTCCAATCACTATCGTCTTTGCCTCAATCGCCACTGACTTCTTCCTCACTCTCTGCATCTACTGCAACTATTACTAAGTGCAAGTTTCCCTCCTCTGAACTCTCTTACTACCTCCCTGACCTACACCACTCACATTCCTCCTACGCTGAACTCCCCTTCATCCAGTGAAGAAGACTTCACTAACTTTAACACTGCTATTTATGCTCCCTTCTCCTCTCACTCCTAAATCCTCCCCTCCACAGCCATGGATTACACCTCTTATCCGCACCCTGAAAAAGAATGTGGAAAAGGATTTGCACTTGGCAAAGGTCAAAATACTCATCGCATCTCCAACTCTATCACACTGCCCTTCAAAATTCTCCTCTACTCTGGACTCTGCGAAATGTGAATTCTCTCTCATTTTGCCTCAATCCTCCCAATCTAGGCGCCTCCAAAAATCTCTCAGCTCAATTCTCTCACCTCCTAAACCCAAATCCATCTTCCACCACTTTCTGCAGATGATCGTGTGCTCTACTTTGCTTCTAAAATGTCTACCATTCCCCTCCTCCTGCTCACTATTCTCCACCACTCCTAACCTCTTATCTAGCTACTATGTCCTCAGTTGCCCCCACCAATCCTGTGGAGATTCTTGCCCTACTCTTCAAGGCGAATCCTTCCTGTGCCCCCCCAGTGACCCAATAAAATGTGAACAATTTGAGACTTGTGGGGGCATTCCGAACTGACACAGAGTTCCAGAGGGTGGCTGCATGACAAGAACACGATGGTTTGCCATTCCTCTTTTTGCGGACAAGTTGCGATTCAAGACGATTAGCAGACTTGCTGCACGAGGAGCATGTGCCACCAGATATATAGAGCTAAGACGCCAGGTACGCCGGTGTGCTTGTGACTGCTTTGTAGATGATACCTGCAATCTTGAACGGTATCCTGGCCTGCAGAGGAAGCCAATGTCATTCACGTAGGATGGGGGGATTGGTCAAATTTCCATGCACCATAATAAGATGTGCTGCAGCATGGTGGACTGCGCTTAGGGGAGCAAAGTGAGCAGCTGGAAGCCCAGTCAGGAGAGCATTTCCCTCTCCCCCACCCCCAATCGATGTGCAATACCACAAGGCCCTGTACTACGGTTCAGAAGTCCTGCAGCGGGGTGAAGAGTTTGATTTTTATAAGGGTAGAGTTTTGGAGCAAGGCCGTTTAGGCCTTCAACTCTCCGTTTCTGGAAGCGACGCTCTGCGTTTCTGGAAGGACAGGCTGCTGTCAATGGTGAAGCCTAAGAATTTTGCTGAGCCGGAGTTGTAGATCAAATCCTTCTAGGCACATATTGAGTCATTGTTGGACTTGTTTTTTAGTGGGTGGACCAATGAGGACAAATTCAATCTTGGATGGGTTTCGTATGAGTTAGGCATCCGACATCCAGGACTAGATGATGGCTAGGTAATCACCTAGACGAATGATGCCCTGGGTGCTATTTACTCACGAACAACTGGGTGGATGGTTATATTGGGATCTTTGAGGAGAGTGCCCAGAGGCTCCATGTAATGAACAAGTTACTTACATGTAACTCTTATTCTCCAGCATGGGTGTTGCATGGATTCACATGATCATGAATATTCCCCATCAGGCTGGGAATTCTGGGTAAAGCCTATCAGTGTCCTGTCACCAGACAATAACACTCATGCTCCTAAGGTCCACCCCTGGTGGCCATCTTCAGATTTAGTAGCGCTTGTAAAGTGGAAGTATTAACCAAGAAGTGCCAGAGAGCGAAAGGAGGAAAGGTTTGCATGTGAATCCATGCAAGACCCATGCTGGAGAGAGTTATAGGTAAGGAAAATGTTCCTTCTCCAGCATGGGGTCTTGCATGGATTCACATGCTCATGAATGAGATTATACAGCAGTACATATACACAACCACAGGAGGTAGCAAGGCACACAGAAGCAATACACTTACCTCTGGAACAGACTCGCCTCAAACAAACTGGTTTGCATAGTATTGCTTGGCCAACCCGGAACTCCTCCCTGGAATACCTGTCAACAGTAAACTTTCATGAAGGTGTGGGTAGACCTCCACGTAGCAGCCCTGCTGATGTCCAGTAGGGTAACACCATAGAGAAACACTCATCGCTGAGATGGCTCTGGTGGAGTGGGCTCTTGGCTGGCCTGGAAGCAGTCTGTTGGCCAGACAATTGCAATGCATGATACAGCAGGAGAGCCACTTGGAGATGAAAGCCTTAGACTGGGCCTTGCCGTATACCACAGGTCCAAAATTGACAAACAGCTGAGACATCTTCTGAAAGTATTTTATCTGAGTCACATAGAACTCCAGGGCAAGAGCAACATCCAGCGAATGAAACACCCTTCCAGCAGGCGAAGAAGGGTTTGCAAAGAAAACTGGTAGAACCAAAGGCTCGTTGAGATGAAGTCTGACAGAACCTTCAGCATGAAAGATGAGTTCACAGAACCACTTTAGTGTCATGGAACAACAAATACAAAGGCTTACAAGAGGGCCTGTATCTCCCCGACCCGCTTGGCCGAGGGGATTGCCCCATGAGCTTTGACTGTACCACGTTCAGTTCCCAAACCGGGGAAGGTGCTTTCACTGACAGGAATGTCCTGAAGAGACCTTTGGGGAACAAGCCTGTGTGAACACGGAGAGCTCTCCTAGCACCCGTGTGTACAGGGGTATGGCGGCCAGGGGACCTTGATAGACACATGGGCAAGACCAGCCTTGGCCAGCAAGCGCAGGTGCAGGCGGCACTGCAGGGCAGTGACGTGCAGCAGCAATGTTTTCCACGCCCGGCCCCACACTTTGAAGCACCTCCATTTGTGCCTGTAGCAAGCCAACTTAGACCGAGCCCTGGCCTTGGCCAGGATCTTCTTGCATTCGAAAGGCAGCAAATATTGTCCAAATTCTAAGGCTGCAGGAGCCAGGCTGTGAGACTCAGCAACGCCGGTTCGTGGTGCAGGATTGACCCTCCTTCTCCAGGAAGAGGAGGCAGTTGGAAGATCGGAACCACTGACAGATGGAAAAGGTCCGAGTACCAGATCTGCCTCAGCCACACTGGTGCAAAGAGGATAATTTTGTAGTGGCAATGTCTGAGTGGGTTGATCACATGTAGTAATAGCGGAATTGGAGGGAAGGTGTAAAGGAAGAGGCCCTCCCAGAGGAACGAGAAGGCGTCCCCTAGACTCCTGAGCTGAGTAAATCTGCTGGCAAACTTTTGACACTGGGAGTTGGCAGCCGTAGCAAAGAAATCGATCTGAGGAAGTCCCCATTCACTGAAGAGGTGCAACACTTGCACTTGCTGAAGCTCCCATTCGTGACAGGACTTCAGATCCCAGAGAGAATCTGTGATGGTGTTTGACGCCTGCCCGATGAAACGGGACAAGAAACATGCTTTGAAGAATGGGCCAGTGCCATAGACTGGGAGAACGCGGAGGAGCGCGTCTCGCCCAGATTCCCGATGTAAAAAAAAAGGCAGCGATGCTGTCCGTGAATACACGCACCACTTTTCCCTGGAGTAGAGGCTGGAAAGACTTGAGGGCCCAGAAGACCGCCCACAGCTCCAGAATGTTTATGTGTGACTTATTTTCTTCCGGGAGGCAGGGGCCTCTAGCGTGATAATGTCCTGTGTGGGCACCTCAACCCTCCAGAAAGGCTTTGGTCAGGACTGAGCCTGGTATACGAAAGGGGGCTCCCTGAGTGAGGTGTGGATGAACTGACCACCATTGCAGGGCTTGACTGAATGCCCAATGGAGGGCAATCTTGTCTGTCCATGTGCCAGTAACTTGCTGCCACCTGGCATCCAGAGGGGTATCATTTGAAGCCTGCTGCAAAAGGGGACCAGATGGATGCAGGAAGTCATTATGCCCAGCAGGGACATGGACTGGACCGTTGCAACGGACGCTGTTGAGTAGTCATTTGACTTTTCCTGGGATGGCCTTGACCCTCTCTTCAGCCATACACGAGCCTGTTGAGTCGGGCGCCAAGGAACAGCCCGTTCTGAGACACAAAGAACTTTGGATGGTTGATCGAAAATCCTAACAAAGTCATAAGCTGTATGGTCTCTGCTGCGTGCTGGGTTGCCAGAGCAGGGGAGCGGGACTCGATGAGCCAATCATCCAGGTAAGGGTAGACGTGGATTTCTGCCGCATGGGCTAAGCATTTGGAAAACATCCTCAGATCCAATTTGAGGCCAAAAGGAAGGGCCTTTAACTGGTGATGTCGTCCATGGATGACAAAACGCAGGAACTTGGTGTTTTCGATGAAAGGCAATGTGGAAGTACATGACCTCGAAGTCGAGAGTCACAAGAAAATCCTGTTGCTCCAGCTGGTCGAGCACATGCTGTACAGTGACCATCCTGAACTTCTTCCTTACCAGAAAGTATGTAGAGTACCCTCTGGAGCCAATGATGGACTAGTTCTATTGTCCCTTTTCATAGCATGGCCTGAACCTCCAGTAGCAGCGGGGTCTTGTGTAGTTCTTGTCGTGTGACAGGAGGGAATGCAGGAGCACTTGTCCTGAAATTCTAAAGTGTGCCCTGCTGAAAAACATCCAGCAGCCATTTGTCTGCGGAGATCTTTCGCCACTGATCAACACATTTTGAAAGCCGGACTCCAACTGGGGTGCAGGTTGTGGACCGGTTCAGGCCCGTTTCAGAGTCTACGTCCTGGATGGGGTGAAGATGCTGTGTGCCACTGCTGTAGGCCTGGGAGCGACCCCTTTAAGCTCCTGGGTTGGTCGAGCAGGAGGGCTGACTATAGCAAGCAATTAAACCCTTGAAAGATCTGGAGACTTACCCTTTTGGGGAACAAAAGGACGGTCTACTATGCCGCAGGGGCCCCAGAGAGCGTGCTGTCTACGTGTCAGTCTTGATGGCCTGGAGAGTCTCATCGACTGCTTTTCTAAACAGATTGTCCTCATCAAATGGCATGGCTTTGGTCTGCACATCTGTGCAGAAATTCGTTGCCTTTAGCCAACCTTGGCGTCGGAAAGCCACACCATTCCCCATCAGTCAGAAGCCGGAGTCCGCTATGTCGAGACAGTGATGGCATGGCCAGAAGCTGCTACTTCTTCCTGGAATAGAGCAAATGCTTCCGTCTTCCTTTCATCAAGGAGGAAGTCAAGGATATGCCCCAGCTTGTACCACAGTTCCCGTCATACCTTAACAGGATGGATAGAGCGTTGGTGGCCTTGATGGATGTCAGTGCCTGAGGCTCAGAAGGTTTAAGTTACTTACCGGTGGAGTGGGCGCGACCTCCTGCACAGACTCACTCTCCTTCAGTGCTATCACAGCAGTCGTTTACTCCATCGACGATGAGCTAGTCGTTGCTTTTGTCGACAGTGCCGTTGTCGACTCTGTTGACTTGGCATGCTGCAAGGTCTTTGGTCAGCTTCGACGAGTCCGCTCCAGACTTGTCCTTTGTCAGCTTATCCACAGACTCACAGTTTGGCCAGGTTTGGGGACTTCCTCTTTGAAGAGGACCCTTTCGATGGTAGGCTCACTGTAGAAGCCAATGGCAATCACCTTATGCCTGACTCGGGACCCACATCGGTGGCGAACCCCAGTGGCACTAGTGTCGCAGAACTTGCCCTTCCCTTAGATGCATGCAAGCAGGGCATCCTCAAAGGATCTCGACCTCCTCCCGCAGGGAATTCGCTGCTCGGACCGGTCAGTCCTAGATGGGGCTTGACTCTGCCTCACGTCTGAGTGAGTGGCCCTGCTCGACTTGAGCCATGCCGACAGTGTGACGTAGTGGTCTTTCTTGGTTTTCTTCGAGAAAACACAGCACACCTTGCATCCCTTCTCATCGTGGTCCGGATGCAGGCAATATAAGCATGTCTGATGCCAATCTTCCACGAAGACGTTCCTTAATCCACACTTCACGCAGAGTTTGAAGAGACTTCGACTTTCCTTCTTCTCTTCGCTCATGGTTGAGAGACGTGAAGTAGGCCCAAGGCCGGGCTTTCTCGAAACTTTGATGACTATGCAACAGTGGATGAAGATCTTCACCGGTAGCGGATCCCCGCTGCCGGCTTCTGTCCTTCGTCAAAGATAATGAAGATAAAATAGGTCAAAATTCTAACTATTTTGGATACAAATCTGAAAAAACATGAAGTCCGCTCTGAGAACTTGAGGACTCCCAACACTGTAGCGTGAAGTACAAATATGAAGATGGCCACCAGGGGTGGTGCTTAGGGAGAGGCCTGTCATTGGATGGGGACAGTATAACCGCCAAAGGACAGTGATTGGTTCAGAGGAGAAATTCAGTTTGAAAGCTAAAGTGAAACTTTTTTTTTCTTTTGCCGAGGATTCCCAGCCTGACAACAGGGAATAATTATGAGCATTTGAATACATGCCAAATGCCATGCTGGAGAACTTTAATTACTCATACGTCCCATCCCCTTCCATTCATCCCTGTTGGCGACTCCACCGAAAAAGAACATAGGATGGAGCTGTGGCAACCGGTCTCATATCTAGGACGAAGCAAAATGTTCTCCAGAAACGTCTGACCAAATTCAGCATGCGCATGCAGCTGGTATCCAGTGAATAGTGCTTACAGAAGGCTGAGGTAGTGTCCCAAGTAGCCGCCTTGCCGATGACATCCAAAGAATCAGGTCTGCCCATAGCACTCTATGCCTCTGAAATAGCCTGGACCATCCAATGGGCGATGGAAGCCTTGGAAGCCAGAGAGCCGGGGGAGGAGCCCCTACCCCAAACGTCACAATGCCTCAGACTTCCTGAAGGATTTTGTCCGAGAGAGATGAAACTGGACGACCCTCTTGAGGCCCAAGGAATGCAGGGCCCTCTATGGCTCCGACTTCAGGAAGAACGCCGGCAGGCAGATCTCCTAATTTAGATTAAATGGAGAGACTACCTTGGGGACGAGGTTTGGGTGAGTGTGCAAGATGACCTTGTCATTGTGAAATGTGGTGATGGGGTTGTACGAGGACAGGGACTGCAGATTATTTACCCTGAACACAGAGGTGAGAGCTACCAGTAAAACCGTCTTAAGGGTCACTAAGCATATGTCCACAGAGGCCATCGGCTCGAAAAGCTTGCACTGCAAAGCTGCCAGAACCACATTGAGGATGTGACCTGTGCGCCGGTGGGAAAAGCCTAGACATTCCCCTTAAGGTGGCCCTTAACCACGGGTTGGCTGCAGGAAACCCATGCTCAGGGGAATTCTCTTAAACTCCAATGGCCGCCAAATAAGTGTGGCAACTATCCACCTGATCTCCAGAACGAGCCAGGTGCGCTGATTAAGTCATCCAGAAAACAGGTGGCAGGGTCCAGACCATTGTGCCGTGCCCAATGGCAGAACCTAGTCCATCAACTCTTATAATGGGACTGAGTCGAGGGCCTCCTGGCCTGCTGAATATTGTCCCAGTTGTCATCCGAAAATTGAGCCTGTTGAAGCCTCCGCTGGTCAGGAACCAGGCAACCAGCGCCAGCTTGGCTGGGTCAGGATGCTCCACTGCAGCTCCCTGCTGCAACATGAATCCCTTGCTGGAGATCGGAAGGTGGGCGGGACCCTGGGAGCACAACTGCAGCAGATCCGAGAATAAGTGTCTTTGAAGGCTAGTGGGGGGCAATCAGGATGAGGCTGCAACCCACTGAAACTCAGAACTTGCAGAGGGTCCCTTGGAGCAGAGGGGTGGGAGGGAATGCATAACACACACGCTGTGCCAACAGATCTGTAAGGCATCTCCCAGAGACCTGCAACCCTATCCTGCCCATAAAGCAAACTGGGGGCACTAGAAATTCAGAGGAGATGCAAACAAATCAAGGTCTGCTAAACCCAAGCGCTGGAAGATGGGGCAACAAGGAGACTGTGTTTAACTCCCACTCGTAGATGTTGAACCCCAAGCAGCTCAGGTGGCCTGCTTCTGCACTGCTGTCCCCCGGGAGGTGGACTTCTGAAATTCAAATCCCCTCCATCAGGGCCCATTCCAGGATCGATACTGCCTCTGTGCAGAGGAGGGGGGAAAAGGATGCCACTCTACTGGTCCAGATAAAACATCATAGGAGAATTGTCCCTCCTGATCAAAAAAGACCTGTCCCTGATGAGGGCTAGGCCCATGGCCCTGAGCTCAAGAAGATTGATGTGCAGGAGGACTTCCGTCCTGGACCATGCTCCAAGAATCGCATAGCCCTTCAGAGTAGCCACACAGACCAAAAGGGAGGAGTCAGCCATCACCACCAGGGTAGGCTCTGGTTGGGTAAAGCGGGCTCCCACTGAAACATTGCCATCCATCAGCCACCAGCGAAGATCAGGCAGTAGGAGTGGTGGTATTGGGACCCTGTCCAACCGAGACCCCGTCTCCTGATCCCAATTGGCCGCCACGTGGAGCTGGAGGCGCCTCATCTTGAGACGAGTGAGCTGTACAGTGAGCACGCAGGAAAACAATAAGGCCCAGAATGTTCTAGAACCACCATGCAGAGGTGCTCAAGTTGGCCAGAAAATGCCCACTGCCTTTCAGAGGGACAGAAGCCTCTTGGATTTAAGGAACAAAACTGACGACTTCTGGTTGAGGGAGAACCCCAGCTGATGAAGGATATCTGTCCATATCTGCCAGGAGTGCACCACCCCTTCGGGTGACCCTGCCCTCACCAGTCAGTCATCACAAAAAGGGTACAGATGGCGGCCCTCCAAACGGAGAATGTCCGCCACTGCGTAGGGGGGGCCGAATTCAGAATGAAGGGCAGCACCTTGTACTGAAAGTGGTACGACAGAATCGTGAATCACAGAAACCTGCGATGCGGTTGGTAGATGGGTACGTTTCCTTGAGGTCCAGGGACCACATATAGTCTCCTGCACACAGAAACTCAGCTACGTGCGCAGAAGTAATCATTGGGCGTTTCAGCAGTAAAGACAGATTTAAAAAGGACAAGTCCAGGACAACCATCAGGCCAGCCTGGTTTTTCTTGGGTACCGAAAAACTCCTGGAATAGTATCCGGAGCCCCTGTAAACAAGAGGAACCGGTTCTATTGACTGCATCTTCAAGAGAGAAAGGACCTCCCGTAAAAGAACCGGGGTCCCGATCAGACGAAAAGGATGGTAGATGCAAATGAAGATTGAAGCCCATGGAGACTACAGATAGGATCCAGGGGGTGCTGAAAAGAAGCTTCCAGGTGTCCTGGAACATAGCCAAATGTCCCCCACAGGCAAGCTGTGTTCCCCGACATGGACGTCCCTGTTTCTTGGCGTCAGAGGAGCGGGAGCAGAAAATTATAAGATACTCACAGTAGTGACCAACGTACTCCTTGTCCATAGGCCCTTCCCTCCATACGGTATGGGCAAATACCAGTCACTGAAGCCCTGGGGTGGAGAGACTTGCAACTCTTATGAAAACGTTCTTTTTTTAGGGCCGCTTGGCCAAATGCAGCATCTGGCACTGGCACTGGCATCTAAGCAATAGTGCTTGCAGAAAGCTGATGCTGACAGTTTGCCATGACACGTGCCTTAGGAATGCCACTGCAGTAGCCTTGGCTCTGACCTCCGTAGCATGCATATTTGCTGGCAACTTCATGCGCTGCCCCTCGTAGGCTTCCTTGATGGCCAAAACGATCCACCTTGCTATTGAGGCTTGACTCGCTGGTTTTGATCCGCCGAAAGTGATATACAAGGCATCCGTTTTGCAGAAGCCCTTAGTCTGGTCAAGGTAAAATTTGAGCGCTCCGACGTCGAGACTGTACAGGACCTTTTCTGTTTCATCCTGCTGATTTGGGAAGAATGTTGGAAGGATCATTTCTTCATTGAGTTGAAACGAAGACACTACCTTTGGGAGAAATGGGGGGTGTGTACGTAGTACCACCTTGTCCCGATGGAACGTGGTATATGTCAGTGCCTGAATTTCACCACTGCTGGGGCCTGAGTTAAGGCCCACTAAGAATGCAGTCTTAATAGTGACCAATCTGATGTCCACTGACACTGTGGGCTCAAAAGGTCTATGGCCAAGGCTACCAGAACCACGATGAGATCCCAGACCAGGTGCAGATGTTTGACAGGCAGGTACAACCTCGTTAGTCCTGTAAAATGTCTGTTGGCCACCAGGTTGGAGGTGGAGAAAAGATTAGTTCAAAACACTTGGAGGGAAATCAGGTATACTAGAGGTAATCAGGGAGCAAACCTGACATATCTTAATAGAAAGCAATAGAACAAAAAAAGCTCCCAGACCTAGTAGGGGTTTGGACACTCAGATGTCTGGCTGATTAATAGTTATCACACTAGAACATAGTTCAGAGCAGTAACGTATAGAAGTTCATGGAAAATGCAACCTAACTTCATTGTCAAATCTGTTAAAAACAATTTTAATACAAAGCATATAAAGTTAAAAAGCATATACATAAAATTTAATTGGTAAACAGACTGACAAAGTGACCAGTGCTATCAAGTAAAGTGCTGTGTGCTAATCAACAAAAAGTGCTAATAAAGTACAAAGGACATACTTGAACTGTATCCAAATTACAAATACATACAAAAGTTATGTTGGCAGGTACTTATTTACAATATTTATATAGAAACCTCACAAAAGGCAACCTTTGACTTTGAAAAGGATAGTGCCAGAGTTCCTATATGCACCTATGGCTGCCAGGTAGGTGCCACACGTGTCCCTCTGTACCCAGAGTATGCTAGATGCACTAAGAATTACATCACATGGTCGAGGTTGCACTCTAAGGGGTCTATGCCCTTGTCTTTGGTCCAGTGGCAGAATCTGGTCCATTTGCTTTTATATTGGCTTCTAGTGGGTGCACTTCTTGCCCCTTGGATGATGTCCAAACTGTCCTGTGACAAATGGAGGTGCTGCAGGGTTGTGTGCACAGGAACCAGGTTGCTAGGACTAAATTCTCCAGGGAGGGGTGGACTACCCCTCCCCCTACACCCTCTTGTTGGGATAGTAGTGGAGCCATCCCCACTGAGAGGGGAACTGGTGGTTGGTTGGACAGCTGTAACAGCTCTGAGAATCATGGGCTGGCCGGCCACTCTGACGCTATCAAGATAAGACGACGCCACATCTCCCCGACCTCGCAGATGTCTATGTATAAGCGGGGTGGATGGCAATGCGTATGCCCACATGCCATCCACTGAATCTGCAATGCATCCCCCAGGAAGATGTGCCTTGACCCATTCCAGGACGCTAACTGGCAACACCTCCTGTTAGTCGGGGTGGCGAATAGTTCCACCTGTGGCCGACCCCATTTGTTGAAGATGATCTCCTGGACTCTCTTGTTCAGTTGCCATTCGTAATTGTGGATCCCAGCCTGCTGAGCCTGCCTGCCTCTAGGTTGGATTCCGCCAGTAGGTGAATGGCCGGGAGCGATATGCTGTTTACTAGGGCCATTCCCAGATGTCTATTGTTTGCTTGCACAGAAGAGGAGATCTGGTGCCCCCTGTTTGTTGAGGAAGTACATGCAGGAAGAGCTGTGCGTCTGAATGCAGACCGGGGAGTTCATTACTGGGAGGAAAGCTTTCAGGGCTAGCCATATAGCCATCATTTGGAGACCATGTATGTGCCCGTCCTGGTCCTGTCCCGACTATAGGCCATGGACACTGTTCGTTCAAGGTGGCTCTCCACCCCTGGAGGGATGAGTCTGTGGTAATGGTGTATGTGGGTTGAGGCTGCCTGAATAGCCTGCCTGATAAGAGCTTGGAGTCTGTCCTCCACCAGAGCAGGTCCTGTTGAAGGTGAGATGGTATACTGAGTATATAATTTTGAGCCTGGTGTGAGGTACCGCCAGAAGACCGGCTGCCATAATCCCTAGCAAGTGCTGGTACCACCATGCAGAACTCGCCGACCTGCTCAGGAAACGCCTGGTAGCCGCCTTGATCACTACCACCTTGTCCGCAGAGGGGATTATTTTCTCCACTCTCATATCCCAGATGAGACCCAAGGAGGTCAAGTACGGAGTAGGCAGAAGCTGTGACTTCTTGAGGTTGATGGAGAACCCCAGTTTGTATAGCGTGTGCATAAGCCTGGCTGCTGTGTTCTCGACTCCCTCCGTGGAATCTGCTCGTACCAGCCAGTCATTGAGGTATGGATAGATGTGGCAGCCTTCCGATCTGAGCAGTGCTACCACCGCGTTTATTAGTCTCGTAAACAACATCTGGGCTGAATTGGGACCGAATAAGAGAACTTTGTATTGGAAGTGGAAGACCATGACCCGGAACCGTAGGAAGGAATGATGGCCTGCCAAATTGGGACATGTTGGTATGCATCCTTCAGATCCAGGGAGAACGTCCAGTCTCGCCCACACAGGTAATGCACTATCAGTGCTGACATATCCATCTTGAAATTTTGCTGGGGTAGGAAAAGGTTCAAGGCTGAAAGGTCTAGAACAACTTGCAGCCCTGCCAGTTTCTTCTTTTGTATGTCAAAGATGCTGGAGTAAAATCCTAAGCCTTGTTGCGAGAGGGTGGGGACCTCTTCCACTGCCTCACACACTATTAGAGAGTATCTCCGCCAGGAGAGTTGCCATCCCAATCTGCAGTAGAGAATGGGAAACTTGAGGTATCGGAAGGCAGAAGCCTTGGGAAAGTGAATCCATGGGTCCTCAAACCTTGTCCGCCAGGACTGAAAGTGAAGGGCAAGCCTGCCCCCGCACCAGAGATCTGTGGATCATGATGACCCAGTTACTGCTTCTTCCCCTCTGAGGCTGGTGCCTGGGAGGGGGACTGGAAGAAGCCCCTGTGTGTAGTCTTCTACCGATTATGCCGGTGTTGGCTAGGAGACCTGTTGGGTTGCCTGGTGTGGCGTTCCTGGAAGACCCTGAAACCACCAAAGGTACAACTTTTGTCAGACCGTGGGTGGCTGTGACCAAAGCTCTTGTAGGCTGGCTTTGCAAGTATGGCCAGGGATTTGGCTGTTTGGGTGCTGTATTTTTTCATGTCTACCTCCTCATCAGTGGACGAATGGAACAAGTCCCCTCCCTCAAATGGTAGGTCGCAGATACTGTCCTGTACACCTGGATTAAAATGAGTGGCCTTGAGCCACTCGGTCCTCTGTCCGTAGATCCACATACCTGTGTCCGTAGACCACACATGTGCCTGCTGTGTCGATGTGAGCCACCAATGATTCCACTAGGTCTTAAACCACTAAATTTGCTTCCACTAGACCGGCCGGAACAGAGCCTGCCTATGGATTGGGAGATCAGAAAGTAAGTCTGCAATCTCCCTCCACAGTTTTTGGTTTACTGCAGCTAGCATGGCATCTGCATTTGCTTGCCGTAGGTGGAGAGTGGTATTCAAGTACACTTCCATAGGCCTCTAGGACTTTTTCCTCTTTGCATAGAAGGGCCAAAGTGGATGACGACGTGCAAGTCAGAGGTTTAGCATACATTGATGCTGCTGCAATGACTGAGGAGTGCGGTTGAGGGTGCACGGAGAGGATGAGAGAATCACCTTCTGCCTGTCTCTATTTGGCATCTAGGCACTAATTGGTTAGCTGTGTTGAATGAGGTTCTGCCCAACCCTTTTCCGCCAGGGCCTCTACATCTTTTTGTAAAGGTATGCCTGATTTGGTGGCTGAGCAGATAGTAAGTACCTCTGCCAGGACCCCGTCCTCTGACTGCTCCTTTTTGTGGCGGTGGTATCCCAAGGTACTCCACTAGCACGGCCAACCTTTCATGGAAAGCCCTTGCAGAGGAGGTGGTGTCCTGATCCTCCTCGTCATCCCTGTCCCCCACTGTGTCTTGCAGGTCTGTGAGTCTGCTGGTGGAGTATCCGGGTGGGCTGTAGGCGGCTGTTCCACGCTGTTAAGCTGCACAGGGGGGGGTTCTCCGTGGGCTATGGCGAGAACACTGTGGTGTTTGGGACCTGGCTGTGTGCGTCTGCACGTTCTCCTCAGTCCTCCGTGTGCCTTTCCTGCTCCGGGCATAGCCCGCGTTCGTGTAGCGCCCTTGGATCGATGTGGACAGGGTGGAGGTGCACTATGTGACCATTGGAGATTATTGCACCCTCAGTGTGAAGTCAGGTCTTTGATACTCACTGAATGTGCGTGCCTCTGGACGAGCCACCATTTTAATAATAATAATTTTGCATTTATATAGCGCTACGAACCCTCAGGTATCTGACCGCTGCTTATTACCACCCACGTTGTGTGGTGCTCATTTATTGACCTCAGAAGGATGAAAGGCTGAGTTTGGCCTGCCGGGATTCGAACCTGCGTTAGCTAGCTCTGCACGGATGTCAAAGGGAGTGCTCTACTCGCTGTGCCACTTTGTCTGGCTGCGTGGCAAATTTGTCCTGTACTGCACCACATGCCTGGTGCATGTTGACTGCTGTACTGGGCCTGGTCTCCGCCCATCTGCTTGAGTGTGTAGGCTCGGACCCGCCCTGCACCTCAGGCGTGGACCTGGGAGGCGGTGTGCCCTCGGACAGGACTCCAGTAGTGCTTATAGTACTGCATGTAGGCACCCCCTCAGGCTTGTGCTTGGCAGTGGAGCAGAAGGATTCCACGGTGCAAGAGCCCTCTGGCCCCTCAGTGGTGGGACCATGAGGATCCGTGGACACCTAAGCCATGTGGCCAGTAGCTCAGAGAGCATTGGTACGATTTCTGGTAGTAGAGCTAATAGGCCCCTCCCGATTGGTTGATTCCCTGGAAAGGAGTCACCCTTGTGGGGTGCTTTGAAGAACAATATACTTACCTTCGGTTTGGTCTTCTCCATATGTACAACTTGATGTGCTCTGGTGGTAACCTGGTGAACAGCTCCCTCCACCAGGCAAGCCGGTTCTTTAATGACCGTGGTGTAAGTGTGTCGCAGCTGTCCCAGAAATGGTCTTCGCCAAAGCACCGGAGGCATAGCACGTGCGGGTCCGATGTGGAAAGGGATCCATCGCAGAAAGGGTGGGCAGGGGGCCGTAGGAACCGGAGGACAGAGAAACTGTATCTCTAAAACAGAGTGATTAGTACCGAAAAAATAAAAAGGAAAAATATCCCAGGGAAAGATCCGATAGCGTGGAATTACAAGGAAAAAAGGGCCTCAACCACAGCTTGGGTGAAAAAGGTATTTTCCGTGTGGACGGGAGCGGGACTGGGGCTGGCTCCTCCAAGCGCTACTTAATGTTAAAAGAAGACGATTTTTCGAGTGAAAAAGGTTCAATTTCCATCCCTAACGAGTGACGCACATACAGTATGGAGGAAAGGGGATGGGACGTAGGAGTAAACCTGCATGACGTCCTCTGATGGTTCCTCATGTTGTCGCTAGGTGACCTGTCAGGACGCCATGTACCGCTGTCCCGGAACCCCTTGAAGCATGAGAAAGCACAGTGCTTGAACTCGGTCCTGCCCTTGGACTGAGGGAAGGATTTCTGTCCAGGTTTTGTCAGGATGGCCAAGGACTCGGCAGTTTGAGTGGAGGTTTTCTTCTTAGTCAACTCGTCATCGGTTGACGAATGTAAAAGGTCCACACCCACGAAGGGCAGATTCAGGAGATGCTCCTGTACATCAGATGAAAAGTTGTGGCATGCATCCACGCTGTTGTCCTCATCCCGACACCAAAGCACAGCCCTCTGCTGGCTGTGGGATACCCAAGACTCCATGAGGTCCTATGCAAAGGCCCGGCATTTGCCAGAACGGCCTTGGAGGAGGCTTGCTTTTCGAAGGTAGGTCGGGCAGAAATTCGCTGAGCTCCCACCACAGTTTAGGATTAGCTGCAGCCAAGAGGGTCTCTTGCTTTGGCTTGCCGCAAATGCACTCCTGAGATGGAATAACCGCAATTTCCCAAAGACTGAAGGACTTTGTCCTTCTTGGAAACACAACTCGAAGTGGCTCCCAAGGAGGAAGACAACAAAGACGATGGTTTAGAATACAAGGAGGCCGCATCCACCACTGAAGAATGAGGCTGCAGGTGGGAGGCGGGGAGGATTGGCTCCCCGTCCGTCAGCCTGAACCTGCCGTCCAAATTCTTGTTCATCTGGGCGTTGTCCTGGGCTTCTCTCAGACCTTTCGCGCCACCTGCAGTACATCCTTTTGGAGAGGGATGCCAGACTGGATTGTGGTGCGCTGATCCAAGACGTCAGCTAGCACTCGCAACTCCTGGGGGCTTCCTCGGGCAGAGCGACCCCCAACAACTCTGCGAGGCCCTGAAGGTGGTCATGAAAGGCCTTAAGAGTTGCCAAAGGTTCATCGTCCTGGGCGTCATTGTTCCCCCCCTTTTTTTCACAGACTGAGGGAAATGCGGGTCCTGGGACACAGGTGCCAACGGGGTTCCCCCTTACCCCCTAAGGCCGGTTCAAAAGACCGGTTCAACAGCTTTTGAGGGGGAGGCGCTGGGGGTAGAAGGTGGAGAGGTCTGAACAAGCGGTAAGGCCTGGACCAGGGAAAAGACCGGCACTGGAACCGGCAGCACTGCAGGAACAGGAAGAATACCCAGAGGAGGGGGACTGGGTGGCGGCGCCTGCGGGATGTCCATCACTATATCCTTCAGGAGCCCCTTCATCTGAGGGGAACGCACAAGGAAGAGGAAGCACTTGAAAAAGCAGTCCTCGCAAGCCACTCAGTCCCTAGGGGCACATCCCACAGTGGCGCTGGGCCTGAGCTCCTGGTCAAAGCGCTGAGGCACCTGAGGAGTGTAGCCCTATGACTGTGATGGGCAGATGTATCCCTGAGGAGACCAGATGCCTGTACCGTACAACTGCTGCCGATTCCAGAGGAAAGGGGACTGGGATCATCTTGCAAAGCCCATTCGATGGGCGAAAGAACGAGAGGCCCAGAGCTGGATCCAAGATGGCTGCATGCCTGGTAGGCTCCACCACATGCCTCTCTGCAGTTTAAAGCCTTGCGCTACGCCCTGGGTGGAAGGGCGCTGAAGCCCTGACCCACGAGAGGCCTCAGACATGGGAGGATACAGCTTGGGTCCTGCACCCGAAGCAGAGGTGTCAACCTCAGAGATCACTCTGGTAGGTTCTGAGACCTCGGGCGGCCGGTAGTCGTACCGTTCTGACTACATCAGAGCGAACTCCGGTAGGCTGGAGGCTGTCGCCACCTGTGCCAGTAGCCGTGCTGGATTGTGCAGAGGACAGACGCTCGGAGGCGACACAAGACGTTCCCTTACCCCCTTATGGTTGGTTGAAGAAGAGGACACATTTTATTGTCTTCCGAGGAAAGCCTGGTAGGGCCCCTGAGCCCCTCAGCTTGAGAGCTGGAAGCCAGGCCACAGGTCTGCCCCCAGAGCGCCGGAAGAGCCCCTGGGCCCCTCGGCTTGGGAGCCGGTTGCCTTGGAGGCCTCAGGTCTCCCAGAACCTGAATCCAAGGAACCCCTATCTGTGGAAACCCCGCAGAAGGAGTCGCCGCTCTGTGGAGCAGTGCTGAACAGAGGGCCTACCTTGTCTTGACAAGAGATCCTGGAGACTAAGTCCTTAAGGTGGGGCGGAAGAGTAGTGTGGAAGATCTCCCTCCACCACGACAACCGATTCTTCAATGCAGAAAACGGGACTGAGGTGCGGCGCCTGAGGGCAGGACCTCAGCAGGGCATTCCCATGCCCCGCGAGCTATACTAAATATAAAGGGGAAGCTCAATTTTCCACTGCCAAAGATTGCGCTGCCGTCCCCATGTTTGGGGATGCCCACAAGGATGGCGGAAAGGGGACGGGACTTTTGAGCAAGAGAGTGTGCAACAACTGGGCATGTAGCTGAAAAGTGCTAGCAGCAAACACCAACATCGCAGAAAGGCATACAATCCTAAACATGGTTAAAGAGTTACCTAGGAAAACTCCTAGGACTTCTTTCTACCTCTGGAAACCAAGCCTAAAATCTAGCATCACCAGTCTAACAGAAGATCACAACAACAGCGCTGAAAACCCAGCAATCATGCTGGTCCCAGTGCCCATGGTTACCTCGCGAGACAGTCACATTGCACAGCACACCTTTGATCGCAACTATGGGGGCTTTAGGGACCAGGGAAATCTTCCTGATGCACGAACTTACCTCTGGGGGTGATATATATGCTATTATCCAAAGCCCTCCAGCGGGCCCATACCATCATGCTTCCTGGTTGGTAATCAAGAGGGTGGTAGCAGGGTAAAAGGTCAGAAGTCCCTTGTAAGGCATAAATGAGATTACCCTTCACCCATCTCCCTTCTCATGGATAGACCCTAAAAACCAGCATCCCTTTGCCAGGGCCCAACCTAAGATATGACTTTCCAAAACCCCATCAGATTGCTGGATAAACCCCCTTTCCCACAGCTGCAATATTCAGCTGCAACCCCATCCATTTCTTTAAATGGAACCACAAGTCACCATTTCCAAAGAACAAAGGGGGGGGTTACAACAAACACCAGACCAAGGGGTACCAATACCCACACAGACATTCTCTTTGTGACAAACAGTACTTCCCCTGTACTGAGCCAGAACAGTGTGGTGAAAATCCTGCCACAGGGATCAAAATTAAGATCGGATAAGCAAGAGCTAAAAGTAGCTCCTGTGTATCCAGCATTAACCATTGATCAGGCACTACCACTGTGGAATGAGGAGCAAGTACATATTGGTCTGCAAATCTAAATTTGACATAAGATTATTTTGTCCATTGTTTATGATCCATCCATTATGATTTAAAATGGTGTATAGACGTGTCCTAATGTTCATTTATAGATTGTCCCAAATGCGCAGAGTTAATTTCACATTGTTTTTGTTCGGCATCAGTTGGCCTGTGCAGCCAAAAGTAGCTCCAGCTCCTGGTAGATACTGTTTATCAAGCTAACCAGGATCTTCTAGGAAACAAGCGGGAGCTAAACAGCTCTCCATAAACAAAACACTGATTTTGCTCTTAAACCACACTGAAAACACAAATTCAAAATACCCAGGAACAATTGAAACAGCAGGCCTCAGAGATTAAATCTTCTCTGGGTTTTAATCGCTTTACCTGAGAAGAGACAGCAAACCAGGGAGAGCAGGAAACATCACCCATATCCCAAAGCAGAGGATATCAATTTGATATGGCTACCAGGCTTCTAAGAGTTCTGAAGTACAAGGCCTCAAGGCGAGGGAATCGCATACCATATGGTGGAAAATGTACCCTGTCACTAGCAGGAGGTGAGAATTTGGGGAGAGCCAGACTCTGGGAATGAGCCTGGGGAAAAGGACTCAAAGCGTGAGTAACCTAAAAATCTAATGGGGGATAAATCCCTGACCTTGGCTGAGACTGAACACAGTGAGAGCAAGAGAATCCAATAGTCTCCTGGGGGTTGTATCCCAGGCACAGGCAGAGAATAATACATAAAGGCATTGAGAAACCTACAGCCTACCAATTGCTATATTTCAGAACTTGGCAGCGACCAAGCGAGGACAAGAACCTGTGAAGGGCTAAACTTTGGCCCACCCCGGCGTTGACCTAGGGCTGGTGGGTGATAATGTCATCCTAACAACCACCAAGGAAAGGGACAATAAATACTTCCAGGTAATCTATGTTAACGGGGCAGGGACAAAATTTAAGGAAAAGGGTCTCCCAAAAGGACCCTAAGAAGGCAATCTGTGGCCACAAGATGCACAATTTCTGGACCAAGAAGCGACTTGAACGTTAGATCCCAGAGAGTGGGTGAATGAAGAATTAAGCTCGGAGCTATATCCCTTAGACTGTCCCTTATACTTGGGAATATTGGCAAGGATACTAGGTTCTTTAGAGTAGGCCACTTCATCTTACTTTGCCATCCTGAAATTGTCAGTATAGCTGCCCATTCGCAAGTCTTAACAGGCACCTAGCTGTCACTTCAACCACTCATCCCATCTCATACTTCATAAGAAACTAGGGCCTGACGGACCATCTGGGGCTGCAGAGCAATATAGGAGAAGTGACCACCCCCAACTTATTGTTTTAACCTAGTTCGATCCACGGTTTCATCAGCTAAAGCGATGTAGGCCATACTTTTCTGTTTGCGGCGACATTCATTTGCACTAACCAGAATTCATTCAACCCAACCAGTTTAATAATCGTGATGAACAATTATTTTCTCTGTGCCACAAGTGTTCTGTTGGTCTCACCTCACACTTGCTGATCCCAACGTCGCTGAGCAGCTGACTAACCAGGGTGGTTCCGAAAGGCATGCTTGTTTTAGGACATCTTAGCAGCAAGCATAATAGATTATTGCAAGTCTCATGCTTATGCTGACCACCTCAGTGCTCTGCTGGTCCCAACACCCTCAAAGTGCCTCACTTGCCCCAATGTCTTGGGCCAGGCACTACCCTTTTTGATAATATTACAAAATAATACAAAACACTAAGACAGCACTTTAATTGATTTTCTGAATGCTTTTCTTTCAGAAGCGTACAGAGCAGGCCCTCAATTTCAGGGTGGGTATGAAACTGCGTTTATGAAAAGTTACCATTCTAGAAGAAAAAAAAAGTGGAAGCTGAATTAAGACAATTTAAAACAAAAGCGTCATAGGGTGATCAAGCATACATGCCTGCTGCATGCAGCACTGGGTCTCACTCAGCAAGCCCTTCCACTGGAGCAAAAAAAGACCGCCATTTGCTTGTACTCTAGGAATTATTCGCAAAACCGGTACGAGGGTCCAGAGTTCAGGCCTTCTCTCAAGGAAGTGGTCCGATACGGTTGCTTGTGCGAAAACGTAAAAGGACTCGCAAGCGACTATAAATGTGCCAATGACGTGCACCTTGAGCTAGTGCTATTGTATACAGCAATTAATGGAGCACGTGGCTCTGTGGGAGCAGGTGCCATGTCATCACAGCAATCTGCTAGTGTTAAACAAGTTAACACATTGGGCGTGTGGCTTGTGCCTTGGAGATGGGTGCCACAAACTGCTTTGCAGAGGCGTCACATACTTGCGCACATCAGTCACTTCATCTTGTAGGAAATGAAGGAACTATGACTGCAGGGCAGACAGAAGAGGCTGCGTTCACAAGAGTCATCATACAAACCATGGATTTGATGGCAGATGTAACCCGCCAGCCGCAACAACTCTTCCTTCTCTTAACACTATCAAACGTAATAAGCTCCCGACTAATTAAATTGTTTCTGCGATGAATCATTTTACTACCTGCCCACATCAGTATTGCTGGAATTTGTAACCGAAGCAAATCCCAGGGGAATGACATCCTGCTTGGCCACTCTGGAGAACTTGACCCAATCCAATCTTGGAACTCGATAAAGAATTTGAAGGACGTGTGCTTCGGCTTATGATCCCTCCACAGGTCCCACCCTCCCAGAATAATAAATCGTTATGGGTTTTAGGTGGATTTGCTTTACACTCGATTCAAAAACATACATTTTCTTCAAAGCCCCTTTTATTTGCTTCGTCAATAAATCACAGTGAAGTGCCTGGAAGACCATAGGAATGGGAGCACTGCGCTTCTGACGTGACCCCATCACTTTAGTCTAACACTTTACTGTTTGATCCTCAAAATAAAAAAAATGTTCCCTCTCTGTGGGTCAAAGTAATGCTTTATATGTGAACATCCGTAATCTGTGCTGTTCTAAGCAAAGATTAAAAAACAGATTCTATTATTTGATGCACTACAATCTAGAGCCCTATCGTTACTGAACGAAAATATATAACCGTGTATGGGGCCACTAACTGGGCCAGACACAATGAGAAGGTTAACAACAAAATAAGATTGGAAGTTTTGGACTCAAAGATGTAACCCATTAACAGTCTAAAGATTTAGCGACGTTGCACGTTCCTCGGTGGGGCAGTGTTGCCGGACTCCCTGCTCCCTTCAGGGTAGATTATTTAACAGACTCCAATTCTCAAAAATCTGAAAGTTCTCATTTCGGGTGAGGCTTCCAAAACATTGTCAAAGTTCCACGTAACAAGCGCCACACGCCGGTTTCAAACAGCAGTGTTATTGTTATGCAACTGGATGTAAGAGTGCAGAGGGGGCTTGAGAAATCCAAGTTTCCAGGTGCCGAAACCCAAACAAATGAGCAAACTGGAGATTACCCTGGACACGTTCCTGAATTACACAAGGCTTATTCTAATAAACAGATGAATTGGGCACAGGGACACAGACAACAAAATATGCATGTCCATTTTCTATACGCATGTAAATCAGGATAATACTTGTCTAACAAAATTAATATACTTTTTCAACCTATACATTTTTATTTGAGAGTTTACAAAACGAGCCAGCAATAGTTACCAACTATCCAGACATGTATATTCACAAAGCATGTTTTTTTCGTCACTTAAAAGGCCAAACAGTTCTTTACCCAATACACGGTTACAAAGTGGACTTTCAATCAGTTTAAGATGGTGCCTGTGAGCAGCCATGAGTCCACAATGAGCATATGCATGTGTGGGTACTGTGACTAATCGAGGGAGTTCATCCCTTCTCCTCAATGGGGAGCCCCTCCCTGTGAGGCTAGGGAGGTGAGTCCACTCTGCAATACCCTTCCATCCTAGGGGTAGAGGCAAGTGGGACCTCACCAGGTCAGACTCCCCCCTTACGGGACAAGGACTCCTGTTCCCGTGAGGAACTCTATAAAGCTGGGCATACTGTGGCATACATGGGATGCTTTAAAATTCCAGAGACTGAAGTAGCAAGACTCGGAGGAAGAAACTCATAACTATTGCTGTTATCTTTTGGAAAAGGAACATGTCCCTTTAAATCAGACTATCCAATCCACTTGGAAGAGTACATTGTGTAAGGAACTCATGGTGGCAACAGTAAAGAGATGTGATCACAGTTCAAGGGTGTTTATTAAACTGTATGCATGGGTAAGATTAACACCTAAACTAAAGCTAAGACGGGAGCAAGCTACAACCAGCAAATAATAAGGCAATCCTAGTAGCGTCTTGTCAAATAAAAAGGGCCTATAGTAAAAAAGACTATTGTTAAAACTTGCCACTAAGTTACAAAAAAGTGTGATAATATTCACAAAAAAATAACGAAAGGTTCTCCAAATGATAAGTCAGGATGATATGGCTGGGTCTTCCTTCCCCCAAGCACGGGACAAGGCAGAGCCCCTGAGCACAGCACACTCCTGGGCTTCTGCAGCAAGAGGCTCACAAGTCCTTTCAACAATAGCAGAACCTTCATGGGCCAAATCTCTTCTACAAAGTCTCTTGCCTTAGAAGGCTGGCTGGATTAAAAACAACAAATGAACAAACAAAAAGGTCCTTCGGTGGTCTTGCACCTTGGGCGATTGCTCTTCGCCCCTAAGACCGCCCTCTGCCGGGCTTGCATCATCCTTGCAAAGTCGGCCTCCCTCCTTCGGTTCACTACAGCCTTTCAAATACATCCTAGAACATTCAAGAGCCTTAATGTCTTTTTAAACAACCATTACTGTGGACAACCCTCAGCCGGGTTCACTCTGGTCGACAAGCATCCATCAGCCGGGTTCACGTTTGTCAAATATATCTTTATCTCAATGCCCGATTCACTCTCAGTCGCTTTCCCCTTGGCATCCCTGTGCCAGGTTCACACAGAAATTCATGAGCTGTGTTAAAGAAGGCTAACGGTACATGAATTTGTAACAGATCATGATTTTCTAATTTTCATCAGAAAGCGTGTTCCCTTCTACTAGCTTTCTATCGGCATCCCTCTGTCAGGTTCACACTTCCCTTATTCCACAGTTCAAAATCTTTATCAGAAAGCAGGCTTCCCTTCCCCTAGCTTTCCTCGGCAATGGGTCACAGACTTTCGATTGTACAAGGGATTTGACGTGACCCTTGTAGAACCACTCTGACATCTCACGCCGCCCTTTCCTATGGCCTTCTGGTACTTGCAGTTTCAACACAAAAAGTGGGCCAGCGAGAGTCCTTCAAATGAGCACTCCTGCGGCGCCTGACCACTCTGCAGCTGGTCCTTTTTTGGGCTTTCCCAAAAGTTCAAATACACGCACACAGGTTTTCTTCTCAAGTTCATTGCGATCATATGATGTTACCACTGGCAACCTTGGGTTTAACACAGTTCGGTTTGCTATCAGCTTCCTCCGACTCACCGGCTGTGTTGAACCAGTTGGCTTGTCTTGCTTCTGGAGTCTAGGACGGTACCATGGCAGCTTACGCGCCTCCACGCTTGGGCTATCAATGGAGGAGGCCCCCGTGCACCGTTGACATTATTCCTCCACACTCAAGCTGTAATTTATGATCTTATGATTTCCGTTTCAGAGGTTTCACGGGTTTGAGTTGAAAAGGGCAAGGGCAATCCCCTCCTCGTCTTTTCACATCTCGCCGCCTTTCTCCTCCGCTTAAACTGCCAGTCCGGTATAGCAGTTTCCTTGTGCGTTCGGCCTTGCTCGTTATGTGCTTTCGTGCTCCGTCTATTATCCCTGTGCGGAAGAGAAAGGGCCGTCAGGTGTGTGTAATTGTTGGCAATTGCCTGAGCCTTGTGTTGGAACATGTCAGGTAAACAGCTTTGTTGTTAGTCCGTTGTCTTCCACGGTAGGAGAAAGTGTTTGCGTCGGAAAAGGCAGAGGGTGTGGGGGTGTAGAGTTTCTAAATACCTTGCTGGGCAGGATGGGGAAAAAGGGGCATAAGAAATGATATCCCACATCCTAGGGTTAGTGGTGAACTCAGAAGGGTGGATTTTGTAGGGTTTGTGAAATAAGTAGAAGGGACTGTGGGTGCTATAGTGTTTTGTCACAGTCTACTGGGAGTTCAGAAAATGATAATCAGAGCGACTGAGTGAAGAATGACTGGGAGTACTCTGGTAAGTAACCGGAAGGTAGGGACTCTGGGAGATGTAGTCCCCCACAGTAACGTTGTTCAGGTTCCTACTTGGTTTCACAGACAAGGAGGGGTTGTTGGATTATGATAAGGGAGAATGACTATGGTGAAGGGGTTTAATTTGGAATAGCCTATAAAGGCCTCAAGGACCTTGTCGTCCTCCCTGGTGTAATCACGCGCCTCACCTGGGGCATTCGCTTCAGCATAACCCTGGGTTCCCCTATCCAGTTGATTTCCCCCCCACCCCCCTGTGCTCGTCCACCCCCAGGGTTGGGATCTGAGAGCACCAGCCCTTCCTTGGCCACCTGAATAAAGGATTCTCGAAGTCTGCTTGGGGGAATACTCTCGGGTTTCTCACAGTTGATAAGCATGCATTCTGAGGGAGACGAGAGAGGAGAGGAACGCATAGCAAGCCTGGCAAGGCCACAAGTTGCGTGAAACCCGGACAAGACAGAAACCAGGAAGCCCTCGAGTTGCAAACCCGCTCCATATTGCAGAGTGGTGTGCCAGAGCTACGGCAAACCTAAAGTGTGAGAAACCGACGGGGCAGGAGACCAGGCGAAGGCGGTGGCGAGATCACGAAGGAGAATCAGTGGTGGACAGCTGGTCCACAAACCATCACCGATACCACTGGCAATAGAGGATCATGGGTTGTCCAGTATAGCAGCTGGACACCGTGGGGAAATCAGAGTGCACGAGGTGGGAGACGTCAAAGAAGAGAAGGTGCCGGCAGTCTATGATCGGAGAGAAGGTCCCCAAGGAAGAAGGCTCTCGAAGACGTTCTCCTTCAGGAACGAAGGTAAAGGGGAGAATGGGAGGTGCCCAAAGGAATCATACAGCACAGGCAACACATCTCAGTAGAAGCTATGAAACAGTTAACCTGGAAATAGATGAACTCCAAATGTTGTGAAAGAGGAGAAAGAATTATTGAAAAGCTGAATGAGAGAGAACAGTGGATAATGATACCCTGGGAAAAGGGGAAAGTAAGTCGATATTCTGCACAAGAAGAATACATTACTAAAGAGAAAGAAAGATATGACCCACAGTATAGAGGAACTAGGCAATTGAGCCACATACAAGATCAAGTAGACCAAAACAAGCTGAACTGTAATTATGCAGGAGATAAAGCCCTCCAGAGCAGTAATACCTTCACAGGATATGCTGAGATCAATAGCCAACAGTATAGATTTTTATGAGAGACGCCCAAAAGGGAGTCCTAAAGAGGAGCGAAATCCCAATAGCCCATTCGAAGAAATAAAGAGACTGATCCAAGAACTAACGAGAGACTATTTGCAGATTATGTATTACCAAGAATCCTATAGACTGGTACTAGAAGCACCCTCAAGAGAAGGGAGTCCTTCTCCTGACCCAAGTTATTTTTCATAGTGGTAAGGTCAGTAAGGGTAGTTTTAGAAAGCAGACTTATTTCTTTGGATGCTCATGACTGACTAGCACCTTAGTAACATTGGTGGCGATTACCCATAGCGATAGGGAAAGTTAGGCCTTATAGTTTTAATTTCACAAAATATCGTACATGTCCTCAGAGAGTCTGGGTCCATCTTCTGACTCGCCACAGTACCTGTAGAGCAGTGGTCACTGCTGGGCGATTTGGACAATGGTGGCACATTTTCTCAGGGAGTCCTCCTGGATCCAACAGGAAAATGCCAACCCTTGCACGTGGGAGGAAAAGACGAAGCAGTGGTGAATCTGTCAGCACAAGCTGGCAGAGTATCAAATTCAAATAATAGGCCTGGCAATTATGCATTGGTGGAGCGAATCTTGGTGCAATCAAGAAGAGACTGGGTCGCTGGAGCTCAAACCAATGGCACATAAGATCAGAGAACAATATACTATTACAAATCTGGATACAAACAAAAGAGTGAAGGGTAATAAGAGAAACTCTACCTAGAGAAAGAACACCAATGCAGGGAAAGTTTGTATCCATTGGAGGTCCAAACAGGCTTTGAACTCTCAGGATTTTCCTTTTTTTTTTTAAACTGAAAACTTTACCTTTACTTTAAGTGTGAGAAAAACGTTTGGGAGTACATACAGGGTTCATAAACCCGTTTCTGGTCCCCCCTATGTATTTTGTCAAAGCGTTTAATATAATTCTGGCAGCACTGGCGCGTAAAGTCCCACACTGGATGAGGGCAAGAAATGGGGGGAATACATCCTTGTAGGTCCCTGTAAATGCTCTTGATTATTGAGTTAGCTGAAGATAGCAAGAGTTTTTCAGAATTCCTATAAGAGCCGATGGCCGCTAAATAGGTCCTACATGTAGCCACTCATACTCCTGACTGAGCAAGGCGTGATGAAAATGATAAAACATTGTCTAGAGAGCACTGCAACTGATATTGTCGTCTTTAGCCCAAAAGCAGAACCTTGACCATTTACTTGTATATTGGGCCCTTGTAGACTCCTAACAAGCCTGAATGATCTGTAAATTCTATTGTGAAAGACTTCAGTAACCCAGGGTTACACTTCAGGAACCAAGATCTGAGGGTCAACTTGTCTGGGGCAGAGTGAAACCAAGGAATGTGGAAAGTATCCCTTAGCCCTCTTATTCCTTGACCTGTCCAGGAGGCATACAGGGTACATTTGTTGTTCTCCTGTGTTGCAAATACATCCACACCTGGATGGCCCCAGATTTTGAACACTGTTGAAAACTATGTGATTTAGCTCCCATTCGTATGAGGTGGATTCAATCCTGCCGAGCCTGTCAGTTTCTGTGTTCTTTCACCTGGTAGATGAACAGGTTAGATCTGAATACTGTGATATACAGCCCAATTCAGTGTGCGCACTGCTAATTTGCAGAGAGCTAGAGACCTTGTACCCCCCCTGCTTGTTGATATAATACATTGCATTGGAACTGTGTTTCCTGATGTGGACAGTCTTCTTTATGATCAGCTGGAATGATTTCAACGCTAGAGCAGTAGCCAGAATGTCCACATATTTTATGTTAAAAGGATTTTCCTGCAGAATCCGTTTCCCGCGAATGGGCAGGTTGCCCAATGTAGCACCCCACCCTTCCATGTAAGAATCTGTGGTAATCGTCACTGAATGGGGGGCTTGGCGAAAAGAAGCCCCTTTCGTGGCATTGAACTCCTGTTTCCACCATAAGAGGTCTTGTTTCAGAGAGGGAGGAATACAAATTTTGTCCGAATGATTTCCCGATCTGTTGTTCCTTGAACTTGATAAGAGCATTTGTAGAAGAACTGTGAGCACTCAAGAAAGGTAAGGGAAAGGTTGTGGTAAGATCGATCCAGGACTACTCTCAGGCCTGCCTGGTTCTTATTGTGAGTAGCACAGTTTCCTGAGTCTTAGTCCAGACCCTCCTTTTGTGGGACTTGAACCAGCTCGATTATTTCTCTGAGGATAGCTGGCAAACCAGTTTGTAGGAGTGGGGCGATGAAGGGGTATGGGGGGTGGAAGTGGGAGTTGAAAAACCTGTGAGCGTGACTGATCTGAGCCACGGGTCCTGAAAAATGGACATCATACTGACACATGCCGGGCTAATCTGCGCCCAATCGGGTTATCGTGGACCCAGACGGTGGCCACATAGTTTTTTAAGGATCCAAGGCCTGTGAGGAGGAGGGGGACAAGAAAAGCCCTTTGGTTGCCACATGTTGCTGTTTCTACAGTACATACTGGGCGAACTGTCAGGTTGCCTGGCTATTCAGTCTATAAACATCTGGAGCTTCCGAATGAATGAGGCCTTTGCTCAGATCTTGGTTGTGCACCTGAAAACTGACTTAGCTTTTTGGGTGCTTGTTTTCTTCTGTTAATTCCTGATCTGTCGAGGCATGAAACAGATATGTTCCCTCAAAAGGGAGGTGGTCTAAGATTATGTCTGCCACGTCTGGTGTCAATTTAGTGATGTGCATCAATGCAGAACTTCTCATGTCCGTAGCAACAAACATGGTTCTGCTGGTGAAATCAATATGTCATAAAGAAGCTTCCAATATGTCCTGAGCAATAACCTTTCCTTCTGTAAAGCCCACTTTGAAGGCCGTTTGACTCTCTACTGGCAGGTAAGGAAACAATCCCTGATTACTCTCCTTAACATTTGGTTTACCGCAGCAAGTAATGCATCTGCATTAGCTTGTCTGAGGGGTAAAGCTGAATTTAGGTATACCTTTTTATCAAATGATTCCAGAAGATTGTGCTGTCTGGATGAACGAACTTTTGCAGATGTTGAGGAAGCCAACCCTGCAGAAGGCTTTCAATAAAGAGAAGCAGCGGTTCCCACAGAAGAATATGGTTGTGAGTTAGAGGCCAACAGCACTAATTCACCTTACATTTGCCTGAACCTGGCAACCAGACGTTTGTAGATGAAGTACAGTGGGGTTTACATACCTTTTACTACTGCCTTAACATCATTTTTCAATGCTATTTCAGAGCGGTTAGTTTGTCTGCAATAAAATCTCTGACAAAGCCCCATCTTCCTGTTGCTCCTGGTGCAGTATAGGCACTCTTAAGAATTCAGCGAGACCAGACATGCAGTCATAAAATGCTTTTGCAGAGTATGAAGTATCTTCTTCCTCGTCATCAGCGTCTCTGTGGGGCGACTTTCACATTCTGAATAGTTTCAAGTGGCTGGGTGGGCACGGGGGGGGGGGGACTACTTGTGGAACATTCAGCAGAGGAGGAGGCGGTATTGGAACCAATACCTGCAGGTCTGGTCAAAGCATCAGCGATTGAACCTGTGGAACCCACCTCTTATCAAATTCTTCAGAATGCCCGTCAATTGTTGCGATTTCATAAGCACCATAAAACCGTTGAACTTTTCTTCACATGCTGGTTGAGATGGTTGTCTGTAAAGCAGCAGCCATTGGCACATAAGTGGTGGAAAGTCCTCTCTGAAGCTTGCCTGGTATGGTGCCCCGTAGGCTCAGATACATTTCCTGAGGGTAATGGATATGAGGTACACCACAGCAATTGATTTTGATGCTGATCACCTCGCATACCCCAAACCCCCATAGCCTGACGGTGTAGCCAATGATAGAGGTCTGTCTGGCGACGAGCCCCACTCTCGGTGGGGGGGAGGGGTTGGGGTGGAGGTCGGGGGCAGGGAGAGATAGAACCCACTAACTATTGTGAATCTTCTCCTGATGTGCACCCTGGCGTGTCAACTTGTTTGGCTGCCATATCTGGGCAAGGTCTAAATGGAATACCCTGAGGCGGGTTGCTCAGTGCTGTTATTATGCACGACCTCGGACATGGCTCCTGAAGGCTTATTGCTCTCAGGACTTGGCTTGGTGGTCTTATCGCATACAGGCACTCGCTCAGGCATAAGCCTGGTAGTAGAGCTGTCAAGCGCCTCTGACTGATGTCTGGTAAAAGGGCCTTTAAGGCCCCTCAGCGATGTCTCTGGTAGAGTCAAATTATCTCTCAGTACATGCACCAGTAGCCATAGGAACATCAGACATACCACTGGTGCGAGCCTCTTTAGGTCCCCTCTCAGCAAAGAACTTCCTTGGAAGGAGTCTATGTGTAGTGTTGGAGAAGAAAAAATATGACTTGCCTGTTCCTTCGTTTACTGTTGAGTGAAGGCCTAGAGGTCCTCCAGCAGAGACCGAAAGGAGATTTCACTCCACCTTGAAAGTCGGTTCTCAAGTGATTTCTGTGTTAAAGCGTCACAAGCCACGCAAGAATCCCACCAATGTTCAACTCCCAGACAGTCTATGCAGAGCAAATAGTGGTCTGAAGCAGGAAAGGATCTGTCGCAGGATGCACATCCGGAAAACTGCTCAGAGCAGACAAACTGGGGAGCTAGGAGCGACAGACGCCAGAGAAAACAGAAAAAACAGAGGAAAAAATGTGTTGCCAAGCAAAAAATGTGCACGCCAACGCGAGGTCAGTCCGATCCCATCCGAGTGGAAAAGAGGACTGAGGTGAGGCGCTGGTGGGTGGTGATAGTGGGACGTGGTTGCGCCCATGGCCATGCCTCAGCATGCTCTAAATTTAAAGGGAAACATTTTTTGTGAGGCAAAATGGTACCAGTCCGATCCCCGTACCAGGACGCCCGTACAGTATGAAGGAAAAGGGGATGGGGCATAGGAGTACAAGTTGAACAATACGTTTAAAGAAGGGAGGGCGGTAGAACATCCTAAAGCAACAAGTTAATAAAGTTCCTTCATGGCAAATTTCTCAGATTTCTAAACTCTGCATTATGTGTTATTACTCAACTGCCAGGTGATTGGTCTGGGAAGGATGAACATTCAAGGTGGCCCTTTCAGAATCTGAAAGTAGTGACTGTGTTTGCAGATCAATTTCCAAAGCAAGCACGTCTCTGCCGATCAAACTGCCTAACGGACTGAAAAGCCCAAAATGGGAATGCAGGAAACACTTGCCTCAGGGTTCATGAAGAAGCATGAGGTTTGTCAATGTCCTCGGCCCCCACATCTCGAATGAAAGTTCATCTAGAAAGAAAATATAGTACTGTAGGAAATTAGTTCTATGACTAAATAAACATGCGTTAATGTGTCAGTTTGGGGAGTCCAGCAGGAGGGCTTCCTTAGAAGAGGTTTTGGTTGACGGCCCACACCAATGCATGATGCCAAACAGACAACTACAGATCAGCCTGTGAACAAATCCCTCAACATAAATGACAAATCTAGAAGTCTCAAAAAGTTGAATGCTGCACTTTAAAGTAAAAAATCCAGAGGTGGGAAAGGATGATAGTGGAGTGGTTGAGAGTGGTGAGGCAATCAAGAACTGTTTCTAGAAGGTGTTATGAATTTATTTTTAGAATGTCTGATTTCTTTCTAAAATCATTACGTTTTCAATTTATTAGTATCCTAATACAATCAAGAGCTGTTCTAACATCTAAAAGGTGACTATTTGTATTAAAGACCTACACATTCTGTAATTTCACATAAAGCAGTCTCTGAATCACTGAAAGGGAATAACTTCATGAAATGTGGCTATTGTTGATGAGACCAGAAATGGCATTACTTGGTTTATGAAAAGGCAAAGTGATTAAAATGTACCAAGTGGTGGGTGCAAAAACTCAAGGGTGTGGGATCAGGAGGACCATATTAGCCAGTGATAGATTTCGTTACTTGGTTTGTAAAGTAGCCATACGTCTCCTTGCTGCTAATGTTCTTTGAGTGTGGAATCAGGTGGATGCAATACATCTCCCTTAATGGCGGGTGGTTCATCATGTTGCCTCTTGAAATGCATTGACAGGCCATGACTTTATACGGTTGGGTGTGGGTGAAAGGAGAAAGATCTTTCATTGAAGCAAGTTGCCATAGCATTGAGAGTCAGTGATGGCTGCTATTTTAGAGCCCTCTTAAAGACAGGGGGGCTGGGTAAGGTCCATAGTTGGAGGTCCAGTGAATTCTAGAGGAGAAACCCAGGGAATTTTTTTTTTTTCATTCTCAGACCAGTAAGGATAGAATTGAATTCACACACTTGTCGATTTGTGAACCCTTCTGGGGACCTCACTGGTGAACCCTAGCTGAGAACCATGTTCAGGCTTAGGCTTGAGCTTAGGGTAAGCCTCACACTCCAAAATAGGATGAGGCGTAGTTATAATATGGATACAGTCACCATGAGGAACTAACACTGAGCCAGGTATCCATCATGCTCTTGCAGAGGGCAGGAGTAGAATAGAAGTCCTGACCCACCTCTGTAGGTGGCAAAGGTCTATGGCACCCAGAAATACTACCTTTCTGACTTTGGCCAGACACTCCATGGAACACAAGGGGTAACCAGGCAGGGAGAGCAGGAGCGATAAAGTCCGAGTCCCTGACCCACCACATATTGAACCCGTACTACATTAACGAGGAGGAGCAGTAGCAAACAGTGACCATAAATGAGGTGAACAATGCTTAAAGTGAACCAGAGTCCCTGGGATTTTGGTCTCTTTTGCAGCAGCAAAGCTAAAGTTATAAAAATGTTCAGGTATTCTTGTGCTGGGGCAGAATAAACCAGCATTGGCAATGCCAACAGCTTTGGTGTTTGTGTAGGCATGGGAAAGATATTTGCCTAATAAGTTATACACAAGCCAAAGCTGTTGGCATTACCAATGCTTGTTTTTAACAGGACTTCAGTGAATGACGCATGCTTATAAATCGAGTGGTTGAAGGCAGACATGGTTAATACATTTCTATTAAATCAGTAGCACGTGCACAGCTCCAATTAAGCCATTAAGTCATTCACTCTCAGAAGACTGCTTTGAAAAAACACTGGCGGGCACTTCGAGCACGTTTGTTGTTAAGTTAAGCTAGCTCAAAGAGATTCCGGGAGGAGATGATTTTGTAGGCAGAGGGGCAGGAAATGGCTGGGAATGGCCATAGGACATGGGCAGTCAATGGGTGGGTAAATAACCAAACATCTACAAGCTTGGTGTCCCTCCTCATATGCCGTATCTCCCTAGGTGTACTCTAATGCAATAGTCTCAGCTTAGAGGTGGCACATTAGCGCAACCTAATCGCAAAACTAGAAATGGTTTGGACTTTCTGAAAAACAAATCTTGTTATAGCTGGAAAGGTATGCCTTGGTTAACCTTAACCCATTTAGTGCTTAGGGCAAGTACGCTCATCCTGAATTTCCAAAATAAATCTTAGTAGGCCCTGCCCACTTCTGCGGTTATGTGGTTAAAGTAGGACTGAAAAACGTTACATTTTCACTTGGTAAAAACTGCCGAAAAGTAAATTGTAGCCACAGTGAAGAACATGGTCCAAGACATCCATCCATCCATCCATCCATCCATCCATCCATCCATCCAGGGGCAGAAACGTGCTACCTCATCAAATGATGAGCTCAGCATCATATCCTCTGTCTTCAGGGTGAGGACAGAGGATTCGCAAGGCAGGAAACTTTGGCCATAGCATTTGAGGTGTGTGAGACAAATTAACTCATGAACACGAGAAAGTGGTACTTTGGTGTAAGTGTTTGTGCAAAGTGTGTGAGTGAGGGTAACAGAGCGAGAGTCGGGGGTGACAGGAGGTGTGTGATGGAGACGGTGTGGAGTTAGAATAGTAGAGGACAGGGTATTTGTGCATTAGTATTATAGAAGGCATAGTTGTGGCAGTGGAGAGGGGAGGGTAGTAGCAGTGGAGAGGGGAGAGTAGTAGCAGCAGTGGAGAGGGGTAGTAGAATGGAGAGGAGAGTCAGTCGTGAGCAGAGAAGATCCAGAATAAGAAGGAGAACATCAGACGGTCAGAGGGAAAGAGCAAGAGAGGGAGACAAAGTTGATTGGGTGGAGTAAAAGATAGGGAGAGGAAAGATGGAACATCAGGGTAAGGGGTACAAGGGCTTGCCAGAAAAGGGCTAAATGAGACGAGTGTATGGAATGCAACTCTTAGACCAACCGCATTGTGGGACCTAGGAGACTATTCACCTAGATTCGGGGAGAGAGAAGGCATTTGCTCTTAGGCCATCACGACCAGCCAGTCAGGTGGAAGGGGTAACCAGACCCTAGTGGCCTGGGTTTGACAGACCCTAGGGACGGAACTGCCCAGGGGAGGCGTGAGAGAGACCTGGCCATTCATGAGCCCCTACCAAAATCCTTCAATAAAAACCCTTGAACTGTCTACGAGAGATGGTGTGTTCTTGAGGACATCTGTGACAGTTGATGTACATATTTTTGAAATTCTAACAAGTAGACCTCCCTGCAAATGGCAACTTTGATGTATTACTCTAAGGAAAAGTAATACAAGCTCATTGCATTGGTCTAGCAGCAGCCATATGCATTTGACTCTGAACCAATGAATTTTAATATTTATCAAAGTTTGAACAGAGTCTTTTCAATTACAAGATAGTCCTGGCAGTAATTCATGGTAGCAAACAGTGCATCCACAGAGCAAGGGCGACCATTGGAGAGACGGGTTTTAGTGCCAGATGTGGCGAGAGACTTCTCATGGTGCAACGCTCACCACCTACCTACACTGCAGGGGGGCGCATGGGATCTGGACGCAGACCTCCAGTGGTAGGGAATCACTCTCCCATGATCTCACCACTGAGGGGCATTGGAAGCAGGCAAGAAAGAATGGATAAAGGAGTGTTTCTCAAGTCAGGCACAACAATGCTTACACCCAAACTTGAAAAGTAACCCAAGCTCGAACGGCTGAACAAACTGAAACAGGAGCCCCACACATAGTTTACTAATGATGTTCAATTCAAGCCCAAACTTGTATATGTCCCACACACAACTTCAAGCAAAAAGATCTTCGATCCAATACCTAGCCTGTTCACTTACTAACCGCCTCACAGGTTGTATGTACATTTCCTCCGTCTTAAACCTTCCCTCATGTTCGAGAAATCCCCTAAAGCCACACACTAAGGTTTCCCAGTTATTCAAGTTGGAGCAAACTATTATTGTCATAGCAACATTGCACTGTACAGTGTGCACCTACCAACTGCGTCACTAACCAGTATTGTGATACTGTATGCACACAAGAACACTCGGGTGGCTACTAAGTATTTTGTTTCTAAAGAAAACAAATAAAAAAAGATCAGATGGAAACAGAATCATAGTGAACACACTAACCCCTAAATGAACGTCAGCTTATCCCAAATATTTTAAACTCCATGGGCCAGATTCATGGAATGGTGCACAGAAAAGGCACAAGGTCCGCACGCGGAGAAGGACCCTGCGTGAGCCATGGCGCAGAAACAATACTGCGCGCCAGGCGTATTCATGGATTTCAAGACGCATTACTAGCCGTCGCGCAAGTAACAAGCCGCACGAGGAACGCCCCCAACATGCCCCCACGCACACCAAAAAGCAAATTTAAGGACCAACCCGGCACAAGCCTCCGCCCCATCCTTGGCTCAGAGAAAACATGTGACAAAACCTCACAAGCCCAGGCCGTACCCCAGCGAAATTGCATGACAAAACCTTGCAGTTGATTGCCGCACACCATACAAAACGCATGCCCTCCCTCACAAGCCCAGCCCGTACCCCAACGAAATCACCCTGACAAAAACTCGTCAATCCAGGCCGCATCCCAAAGAAAATGCGTGCCCTCCCTCTCAAGCCCAGCGAATGCGAGGGGGCGTGAAATTTCGCTGGGGTAAGTGTAGGTTACACCCCTTACACAAACGTGAGTTCCCCCCCTACTCCCTTGGTACCCATCCTGTCCACATTCCCCCCTACTGCACATGAACTACTGTAGTACACACCCCAGACCCCCCTCACCTGGGACGCCCCCACCCCACAAGCAGCCCCCTCCACACAGGACACCACCCCCCAGCCCATGTACCTGTGACACCCCCCCACAGGCAGCCCCCTCCACACAGGACATCCCCAAAGGCAGCCGCCTCCACACAGGACACCCCCACACAGGCAGCCCCCACCAGAAGGGACACCACCTGCCAGCCCACTCACCTGTGACACCCCCCACAGGCAGCCCCTTCCACACGGGAAACACCCCCAGCCCCACTCAACTGTGACACCCCAACCACAAGCAGCCCCGTCCAGACGGGACACCCCCCACAGGCAGTACCCCGAAAATCTGACACATCACCAATGCAATGCATTTCTGTTGCTCACCAGAACGTACGTGGTGTGACAGCACCATGAACATGTATCCTGCAAATCCAAACAACTGCAATAACCGGATGTCCATCCATGAGTGGACCATCTGCTTGCACGCCCTTCCAGGCCTTATTCATTCCCCAACATATACATGTGAGTGCAAAAACATGTGCATGCTGCCCATGCCACATTACCATGGCATCTAAGCACAGTGACAGAATGTGTGCCCACGACAGAAGCAAACCTACCAAAACTTGTTGCAAACAAAAAATTGCCAGGTGTGTTGCAGACTGAACATGAGTGAGCTGGGTAGCAAAATACCTGTTAGGGAACCATCACACGACCAGTCCATGTATGGGTGATGATATGGCAGTGAGAGAGCGCATGACTCACAGACTGGTGAATTGTGCAGCCACTCTGATATATCAAATATGTGCCACTACTGCATTCCAGTGGTAGAGGTTGACCAACATATGAGAGAAGGCATTATGAGACTGCACTTGATGGTGAAGGTGCATGCACAACATGTGTTTCACACAGCAATAACAAAATAATATGCTATGAACGTGACCATGGAACACTCCCACAGTGAGCCCACCTCCCTCCACCCCAACCACAGTGATGCCAAACACAGAGTGATACAGCACCAGTCGATGCAAATTCAAATATACAGTGCACACCCATTTGTCTGATTGACACCACCACATGTGAGGCACATGTACATCCTGCCATCCACAAACATACCTGCAACAACAATACACAAGCATGCACACAACAAGACACATGATTTGCAATGGAGAGATGCACTGGCTCAAAATAGAACTAGCAAACAGGCCCACAAATGAACTGCATGAAGTGTCGATTTTTACAAACACAATGAAATATATTGAATAGATATGTACAGTAGAAATGTTCAAATCAAGCTTAAAGTTGTCCAGGTAAAACATTTTAAAACAAAAAAACCTTAAGCCTAAAGAACTATATACAGCATAAACAGGCTCGTCCACGCCCTTCATCCCCACTCTCGCTCAGACTCTCCACCAGGGCTGAGTCCAGCACCATGTCCTCACTCCCCAGGCGGGCCTCCGTTCTTGCCTGGAGGTCTTGCAGGGTCTCCAGCATCTGTGTCTCTTTCACCTCGGCTTTCCTGCAAGTCTCCTCCAGGATGGCAGCCCGCCTCCTCGCCCGACGCAGCGCAATCCGAGCCCTGGCTAACACAAACCTTGCATCGCGAGCCCGCTGCCTCCCTGATGCCCATATCGCCGGAACATTTCATATTCCTCCCGCCTTACATTGTGCACCTGCCCCCTTTCGATGTTGGGACCTGAGAATTGTAGCCTGCTCCTTAATGCCTGCTGCTGCCTGCTTTGTTTATACGCCCTCCGGGCTGATGACTATACCCGCGGGCGTGCAGCCTCTGCCCTGCCTCAGGGTCCCTACTGCCCCTCCATTGCCGGTGAAACTGTCGGTGCCTGGGTATGCGCGGTGACCACCTCAGCCGATTGACCTTCGACTACCAACTCAGGCAGGGATGTTGGCTCCACCAGACTGGGCAATGTGGGTGGCACTGGTGCACAGGGGGCCCCTGTTGGTATCTGGGCTGGAAGGCACCCTGGAGGATGACTGGCGCACAGAGGAGAAAGCCGAGGAGGGGGTTGCATTAGTCAGCAGCCGATGCAGCACAAACTGGAACAGGCACGCTGCAAACAAGCTGACAAGGCGGCATACCTCACTGTGATGATGTGCAAGCAGACTACGTGTAGCCTGCACATCATCACGGATGACGGTTGTATGCCTCACCACCCCAGCCTGCAGGGGTAGCACACAGTCCTGGATGGCAGAAGCAGATGGTAAGGGGGTGTCAGTCTTGGTGGACACAGCCGACACCAGGGTCTGGGTGGCCGCATCCCGGTAGCCGCATAGAGCTGCATGCGATGGCCCAGGGACAAGAATTTGCACAGGCACCTCCACAGTGGCCTGCACTGCCTCATGCCCCTGGGACAGGACTGCAGTAGGCATGCCCACCTCAACACCCCCACCTGGCCCAATGAACTGTGCTTCCACAGCAAACTCCTCCCGCTACCCCGCCAACCTGGATGATTCTGGGGCGTCTTCCACCATGGATGGCCCCTGCGTATCCTTCCCCTTCTTGAACCTACCCCTGGTAACATTGCCCGATGATACCAGGGCGGCAACAGCCACCTCGCTCCCCAAAGATGTGCTCTCATGTGGGTCGGCTGGGCCTCGCGCCTCTGCCTGGCGGAGGCATCCCTGCTGCCTTGCTCCACAGCACTGCTGCCCTCTTCATCAGATGCAACTGTGGAAAAGGACATCAGTGTACTGCACCAATGTGTGTGTGGCAATACCAACATTGACATGAACATGACATGTCAAAGGAACAACCATCATCCTCCACCCCCACACACGGAGATGCAATCCACATCCATACAGATACATGCATGCCCATCACTCCCGACATTCACATCAGGCCACGTTACACACTCATGACCAAGCAATTGTGTATGCTACACACATGCATTCAGTGCACACACATCAACACAAGGCCACAAGCAGTGTGAGGAGCAATCACATCAGAGTCCTGTTAACTGTAATCCCTCCACATGACTACGTCAGACATACAAAAGCATGTGTTGCATCCAGGCGTGATTGATGGCCAGTCACACATTCCCATCTTCGGCACAAAAACATGATCATGCATGCACAGACGCAGGCAACACTACCTCAACTGTCACATGGGCACATCTCCGACACAAGTAACAATATATGTGCACGGTCTGAAAGGCATCAGTACAACACATAATAATGCAAGTGATATCTCATTCAAAATACGTATGGTCCAATGCACACATGGAGAGCAATGTCTAGGGCATGCACGCAGACATGCGACTCAGAGGCATACTTGCTGCAAGCCTAAGGGGCTCACTGACAACATGCAGCAACATGCACATGCATTGTAGAACATTGCAAGACATGGATACTCACCATTCGACTCCAGACGTTGACGCAACTCGCAGACCTGGGTATGCAGCACTGGGTAAAACTTCGAGGACCTGCATCTTGGTAATAGATAGCCGGCACATTTGCGCACGGTGCACCTCCATGGATGCACTGGCCTCGAAGCACAGGGCCTTGCTGTGGGTCCTGGATTTAAGGTCCTCCCAGCGCTTATGAATGGTCTTGAAGGTCCGGGATGCCACCCCCTCCACGAGGATGGCATCCTTTATCCCGTCCCAGATCTGCTGACGTCCTTCCTTGCAGCGTTGCATCGATGGGTGCAGGAGGGCATCATGATTCTCCCGGACCTTCTCCACCCGGATGTCAACTTCCCGGGCAGCGAAGTTCACAGCCCTCTGCCTCGCTGCCATGGTCTTGCCACTTTGGTCTGAAGATGATGGTGCAGACATGGCAACCCCCAAGGCAGGTGTGGGTGGGCAATGTGGTGCTGAAGATGGGCTGTGGAGTGGTGGTGGTATGGCACAGTGGTTGTCTGGTGAAGCAGCTGAGGTGGTCACAGGGACAAGGACAGGAGCACTGGCAATGGCTAGACAGTAGTTACTCAAAACGCAGTGCAGGTGGGCAGCATGCATACACACTGGGGCAGGCAGCAGCCGATGGCTAGGTAGGAGGCAGCTCAAGGCCGCAGAAGGCAGGTTTAATGGCTCAGAAGCAGGAACATGGGTCTTTTGTGTATTAATGCGTGGGTAGCCGGTAACACAGTGACAGGACTTTCCGCTTAAGAAAATAGCGTGGACACGTGAAATCAGAGGAAAAGACCTTAGCGCGTAACTTATGTTACATACGCTGGCATTGAGCATGCCAGATTCGGGGATACATAAGTATGCGTAGGAGCAACTCCGACCATATTGCGAATGGTAGTAGACTGACAAGTGGAATACTGTGGTTTTTGGGGTGCCACGCGATTCATTCACTTCAGGGACCGTACAAACTTCTTATTTTGTGGGGGGATTTGCCTCTTTGCATATGCGTGTCTACTCTTGTATTTTCAGAGGATAATGTGAGTCAAGTATGTATTTTCCCTACTCTGGGTGCCCCTGTGTATCGCGTACCTCTATTCTTAACTTTACTGTAGCTTTCTGGGGTTCACATATGCATGTTTTGTGTTGCTGGGTGCCACTGCTTATCACGTAACGTTTTTTCTTTTTATGGAAGCTATCCAGGTCTTGCATCGACATTTTTTTTGGGGTGCCTGTGCGTTACGCATCCCGTATTATTGTTACCTGGGGTACTTTTGAGCCCTGCTGGACCATAGAAGTAGGTTTTCCATCACGTACAATGCCCCTCACTTTAATTGCCCAGGACAATTGCTTGGTGTGCCTTCCATTTTTTACTTACAGCTGGAACATGAGTGGAAAGGCCCCACAAAGGAAAGGTGGCAGAGGTGCCCTAGGTCAGGGACGTGCAGCAGAAGCAGCTGTCCCAGGCTCAAAGGCTCAGGAACATGCAGTGGAGGAAGCTGGTGTCCCAGCCCCAAAGGTTAAGGGACGTGCAGCTAAATCAGCTGGCCTAGCCCCAGTGGGTGATGCCATGCCCCAGGCCACTATTGGTCTGGCATGTGAAGCCCAGAGTGGTCCCAGCCACACAGGGCCAACAACACCACCACGTGCCAAGAAGGCAAACCCTGCACAGCAGGCACAGGCTCGACCCCATGGCACGGCACAGGACGCTGGCACATTGAGGAAGAGGAACTTCCATGATGAAGAACTCCAGATCCTCATAGACTATGTGACCGAGCCGCACCATGACATGTGCCTGCAACCAAGGAGCACACATACACCAGCTCAGCCTTCTGTTGCATTGGCAGAATATCACGGATGAGATCAAGCACTGCTGCTCAGGTCATGAAGCGCTGGAATGTCCTCGCCTGACGCCCCAAGTCCAATATTGGTGCCAACCTTGCCTCTGCTATGGCAACTGGAGGGGGGGGGTCACCAGAGGAGGAGGAGCTCACCCAGCATGAAGAGGCTATGAGCCGATTTATTATCCCGGAGCAGGTGCAAGGCCTGCCAAATTAAGAGGGCACGTCCGGTGAGTTACCAAATTGTGCATCCTGAGTATGTGTACTGAAAGCTAAAGATGTAGGTTTGTGTTGCCCTTCTGCCTGCATTTGAATGACTGCCATGGGTGAACCATGTTGTGTACTGACTCCTGTCCAGTGTACTCGAGAGTGGATACAACCCATGTGTTGTACATCAATTGCACATGGCCGTGTGACAGTACTCATCCCCCACTAGCATACACACCCAACATCTGCAACATGCTACCACAATGTGCCATCTTGTTAGTTGCATCAGTGATGTCAGTGACTCTGCTCTGCTAGACATTTGCTTGTGTCTGAAGCAAGAGTTACACTTCATGCACTGCAGGGTGTAGATTCTCTAGTCACACATGTACGTAGGTGCTACCATGCTACATAGAACTTCCAAGAAGACTACCAACATGCCTCACGACGTGCCATGAGCGAGTTAGCAGAATTCTAGAGTGTGCACATCCCAGCTGCCGCTATGGCAATGACTGCGGAGTTAAATCATTGTGAGGCCTCATCCCCGTTACCCTCCCACACTCACTGCACACTCCATGGGTCAACGCCCCCGTCTCTCCTGTGAGCCACTGCACCTTCTTCCCATCTCCAACTACATTTAATTACTCTCTCCACTTCACATACCTTGGTTAGTTTTTACTCTTACAGTCATACTTCAACGGGGACGGTTTCCTTTTTTCCACACTTAGGGCATGTTCCCATTGTGTACAGTCCCTGTGCCAGTTCAACACTGGTCTGGCATGTGATGGATGCGTACTTGGATGCAAATATGTGGGTCTACCTGTTGACATGTCATGTAATAGCATGTTACAGAGCCACATCACCATGCCCCTTTCACTGGTATTAGTCAATATTTTGCAGTTCCATGTGCCATAGTATGCTTGATAAGAACCATGTTTGTTGGCAGTTTGTCCACTGGCTGCATGGGCCTGAGCATGGAATGTTGCTGCCAGTCTGCATATGCCATGATCAGATGGCTTCTTCAGTGGTCGAAGTGTACAAAAAGAAGTAATGGAACTATGTTCCCTAATGGCCTGCACCCACTCCCCACAGACCCCATCGCCGCGCCCCCTCCCATGCACAATGAAAACCCCAAAACACATGTGCCTGCTCTTTAAGGAAAGTCCTGTGCAGTGCACTGAAAGTGCAAGTTCCAACCTCTTCCTAAACTTGTATTTTAAAACGAAACCGTTCCAGAACGGTTTCTTTTTTAAATAAAAGTATAGGAACGGTCAAACTTAATTAAAAGAAGTAGAGGAGCACCGCTCCCGACCGCTCCCGCCCACCTCAACCACTGGGCTTCTTGTACATAGTGTGTGAATGCTGTTTCTCTCATGGTGACATGCCCTCCATTTTGTTGCATGACTGCAATGTGATACACATGTTTACTGTAGACAGGTTTCACATGACTCATGTCTTTTTCTATCCTTGTGCAGGTGAAGAGGCACCAGATGTAGAGGAGGAGGAAGAAGAGTCAGTGCCAGTCCAGACCACCAGCGGAGGACGTGGCATGGCAGGCCATGAGAATCCACTGTTGCTACAGACCATCCTGGGACTTTCGGCATGCAATACTGACTCTTGGGAATCCAGTAGCTCTGGTGCTGAACCGGATGTGCAATCCTCAATGCTGGCCGAGGTGAGTGCACCAATTGTTGGAGCAGTTGGGGCCCATAAGTCTGCAGGGGGTCAGGTGACTTCTCAGTGGTGTCAGGGCCATCTGTGGTGGTTACAGATGCAAGGCCACGATCCCATACATTGGTTTCCGGTCCTGGGTCAGATGGCCAAAGGAGTGTTTCAGTCCTGCAGCCAGAAACAGTGGCATCACAGCAAGGGCAATGCTCCCTTGGGTCAGGCAGGCATGGGCCCTGCATGCATGGGGGGACGTGTGCAGGCTGGGCAGGCAGTGAGAGAACAGAAGATGTTAGGTGCTATGCACCAACAGGGTGCTGCCTATGATAGTTTGGCCAGTTCCATGATCCCACAAGCCACACAGGTGGAGCAACAGCTGCAGGTAATGCGGTCCACATGCCGCTCCCACAGGCTGAGCATGGAGGCCAACATCAGGAGCCGACAGGCAGTTCTGAGGTCTCTGCAGGGATCCCTGCTTGCAGAGGGTTGGGCACACAGGGAAGCCCTGAGGCAAGAGTTGCTGGCCCACAGAGCTGCAATCCGTGAGGAAGTGGTATCCACCGGGAGACTGTTCCAACAGGAGATGCTACAATTGAGGCGAATATCTAGGAGGAACTCTGTGCATACCCGGAGGTTATGCATGGTGACCAAGCCCTTAGTGTGCTGGTGCATTCATCAGTGTCACGCATGAACGCTGCCACTGAGCAATAGGCCAGGGCACTGCGTGGTGAGCCTCCAGCAACTCTACCACCTTCGGATTCAACCCAGGAAGGTGGTGCCAGCAGAGACATGCCTCCCCGTCCACCATAGCCGTGTGGTCCGTTAGCCCATAGAGGGGATTTGTTTTCTTTTTTTTGTTTTAACATCCACCAAAGTGGAAGTTGACATGCACCTCCCACCCCCTTTCCTGGGTCGACGCCCCAACCCCCCCAGTCCATGATGGACATTTTAGATTCGTGTTTTTATTTTTACATGTTTTTATTTATTTATTTTTTTAGATACTTTTGTTCACCCCAGACCCATATTTGGCATTGTATTTTTGATTTTCCCTTTCCTGGTTTATTGGTTATTTTATTTTCCTTTATTTTCCTTGAGGTGTGCTGTTAACATCTCAAGGCCATGACTTTGCACAGGTGTATATGCAGGCATGCATAGCGAGGTCAATTTGCATGTTTGCATGGTGGTGCACAGGATGGCATGTGCAGGTAAAAATGGTTTGTGTATTCCGTTGCACGTGTGCTGGGTCAATGGTACTTCACTATGCCTGTCTTAATGTCTTCACCCATGTTGTTTCAGTAATCCATGATCTGGCGGCAACTACTATCCCAGGGGAGACACCCTGCACCATTTGACGTCTATGCTCCCCATGCCCTCCACAAGGCACTGTCCCTCCTGCACCTGATTAGGAGATACAGTTCCAAGTGAAGGTGATGCGGGATTGACACCATGCCGGCACAGCCAGCTAGTAATCTTGAGCACGCTTCATTGGTGTGCATGTTTGCTGCATGTGTTGCTTATCTTATATGTGCTTTGCATGCCAACATGCAGGTATGGTTATTTAACTGGTGCTGAAGTCACTGTGTTACCTACCTTTGTGTATTCCTCTATGGTCGCACATAGTATGCTGTACAGCATGTCATTGGCCATCTCCACTCCAGCAAGCCAGGCAGTGTACTCATTGATCTGGCATTTCCTTGGGCTTCCCTCTCTGTTCCACTCTCTCTCTCTCCCTCCCTCTGTTGTGGTACACTGCAGTCCGGGGCTAATCACAATATTTCCAGTCACCCTCTGGCACCATGTGTTGCTCCTGCAGTGAGTGATCTCTGCATATCATATGTATCAAATCATGTGTTGTCGTGGATGTGCATGTTGTTCCTCTCGTTACTATGCAGGCAATTTCATTTAGGGGAAGAGTCTCCTGATGGTTTGCATTGTATGCAAGGCAAGTGTGTTCCCTGTACAGTTAAGTGAAGGGCATTGGCAGACACTTGTGTGGTGTTTGCATGGGAGTCTAGCATTGTGTGTGTTCACTTGGGATTGACTTGTCTTGTGGTCCACCAATACTTCTTAATGGGTGCATGTTTCACAGAGTGCGCTTCTGATGATGGGTCTGGCCATGGTGTTTTGATGGATTGCTGGGGCCACTGTTTTCTAATTCTAAAATGTAGGCATTTTAAATGTGTGGGGCTTTCATGGTTGTTTGGAAGTGGGTAGCATGGCAGACTGTTTGTGGCCTGTGACAGGTGTTGCTGGTTGTGCTGATGTCCATCTCATAGCACTTTGATCATGTGTAATGAGTGACACTTCACATCCCTTGCAGTGTTTGTGGGTTTATAGCTTGATGGCACATTTAGCCTGTCTTGATTATGGCTCAACCATTACGGTGCACAGCACCAGTTTAAGGCCACAAACATGTGGGTATTTAAGCATTTTTCGGGATGCTATGTTGTGTTCAGCGCATTATGGTTATTGGTGTTGGTGCTTTCTCATGCATGTACCATGCATGCTGCACCATGGTGTTTGCAGCTTCAAGTTCAGCGCAGCTGAGTGCATGGTACTGCTGCATTTGATTGAATGCAGCATTTGACCTTTTGTATACTGTGAAAATGAAGTCTGCATTGACCATGCTCTTTTGGTTTACATCCTACTTTTAGCATGCATTTATCGTTGCTTGCTTATCACATTGCTTTGCGTTGTCTGCTTATGTCTTCCATAGCAGTTCACTCAGTGGCCAGCATTCCATTGTGACATCATGCATGGTCCTGGCGGGAGTGCAAGAGGAGAGTATTTGTGTACTTGCCAACCCATCCACTGTATCTTCTGCACCTACTCCTTCACAGTCCCTTTGTAATGCACTTGCATCTCTTATTTTTTTTTAAACCCTGGACATACTAAACCTCCTTGTGACAGGCTCTTCCAACACAACCCTCCACACCTCCGCCCCCCCGCACCACTCACCCTCCTCATTCCTCCTCCTCCTCCTCCTCCTCCTCCTCCTCCTCCTGCTCCTGCTCCTCCTCCTGCTCCTTCACTCACGTCTCCCCTGAAAGAGTCACCAGAGTTGTCAACTCCATGAAGGTCTCATCCAAAATGGTGTGCCAGTGCTCATCCAGAACAATCAAGGGCAATATCTCCTCTATGGCACCTGATATTGCTAATCTCACAAACCACTTCTTTGCTGCTGTTTACTTTCCCTCCTCCTTCAAGCACTCCCTTGTGTGCACCATCATTACTATACCATCTGCAGAGCCTTACTGCCCAGCAAACTACTGCCCCATTTCAATCACCACCTTCGTGGGGAAACTGCTTGAGAAGTTTTCCCTCTCACAAATGGACGCCCATGAGGTACTTGATGGCGGTGTACATGTACACCTGTGTGAATTCCAACCTTCCTGAGACATGGACACTGCTCTCCAGAACACCCATGACGAAATGGTAGCATCTCGCAATTCATAATCCCATGCTGTCCTCATCCTCCTTGATATCTCATCTGCATTAGATACAGTGAAGCATTCCATCCTCATTAAAATGCTCACGATACACCTATCTCGGAGGGGGCAGTGGACAACTTCGCTCATTCCCAACCAACCATTCCTCCAAAACCACTCTGTGCCCTTTCTCCTCCACTAATTCATCCTCCACCTGTGCTGTCCCGCAGAGCTCCATTTTTTCACCATGCGTCTAACATACATTTCCCTGCTGCAAAGCTTCATTCTCCCACAAATTCCAGTGCTATGGTGACAAAGCACTACTCTTCAGCAAAGTTCCTACGGACACACTTGCACCCTCATTTACCCTGACTGCCTTGCAGTGCACCAGGCCAGGATGTCTGAGAATGACCTCTGCTAGTATGCCATACAAACCGAGAGTGTCCCTATTGGATCCCCTGCAGCCTACTTCTGCCATTCACTCTTTCCTTCCTCCATGGGCTCACCCCATGCCCCCTCATCTGAAGGCAGGAATGTTGGTGTCATCTTCGACTACACACTTTCCTTAATTCCTCATATTCGGGACATTGTCAAGAAGTCCCACCTTCGGCTCTTGCTTCTCAAAATAACTGTACCCTTCCACACCTTCCCACAGAGACGCAATGTTACCCATGTTCTGGTTCTCTCCAGGCTACACTACTTCAACATCCTCCTCCTTAGTGTTCTTTGGTCTACCCTGCGACCCCTCCAGCTTACACAGAGTAGGTTGGCAAGACTCAACATTTACCTCGCGCCCAGGAACCTCATCGCTCCTACAGTAGAAAGCCTTCAGTGGCTCAATCTCCACGCGGATTACATTGTAATCCCTGTGTATCATCCACAGGGCTATCTGGAGCCGGGTACCACTCCATCGTCAACGCTTACTGATCGTATACTCCTGTGTTACTCTGGCAACTACTCCCTGTGTGTGAAGCAGTTTGGTATTGAAAGTGCTGTTGGTGGATCAATTTGCTTTGCGTGCTGTCTTCCGTGTAATAGCCTTGAGCAAGACCTCCCTAAATTCACAATAATCCTCAATTTCTTTCTATTCTCCACTTCCTTCTCCACCTTTCTTCCGTGCTATTGATACAGTAGCGTGCATGATGTCCAGGGCCCTTATGTGTCCTTGGAGCCCTGACCCACCACATGCATCATCTAATCAACTGTGTATATAACGAACTTGCTCACGCTCAGCCTCACCACGTGAAGTTGCATTTACATTTATCTTTTATTTTCTGGGCACTTCACCCAGAGATGTTATCCATGAACTAATGAGAACCTTTTCCCTCATCACCCTCACCTGTACTGTTGCATGTTGTGAACACTCATAAGACATTGTGGGTTTGTCTCCCCTCCCAGTTAGTGTCATGATTTCTTTGTAGTATTGATTGTATTATTTATCTCTGTAATTCGTTAGCTACCTTCCCCTGTCCTCACCCTGTTGCCCTGTGTGCACTTAGGCACTCATCCAATAACCCCAAATATTTCTAACAAATTAACAACACGTGTTTATTGATAATGTGCTCCCATGACTGTGTGCCGTGCACTGTCCCAATACTACGCAGGTGATGGCCAGACTTATCATGGCATCTGTAGTCTTCCAGGGGTGTAACAGCTTTTTGTTGCGATCAATTATGGTCTTCACATTTTCATGCAGCATGTTGAGTGATGCGTGCATGGTGTATGTGACATTCTGTAATGAATGGGGATAGGTTACATGCACATTTGCTGCATGTCATTAATCGAGACAGGCAGTGTGGCGATGTTGGCTGTCAGTGTGTGTGTTGTGTGTGTTTGATTTGCATGCAGTGTGCAGGCATTTGTGCATGTGTGCAGGGACACATGTTGATGGTTGTCTTGGGAGTCGTTTGCATGTGTTCTATGTCACTTAGGGGTGCTAATTTTTAGAGGCATGTATGTGTTAGCTGAACTATGTTTCATTTTGTTGTTTGTCTGCTGATCCTTACATCAGGTAATGATGGCCATTTCACAGAATTAAATTTGACTGTCAACTGCATGTCAAGGGGACAGGTAAGATTTTCTTTTACATTGATCGTTATGGAATGGTGATGAAATTGTCGTTCTATACTGCAGTTCGCTTGTACACCCCACAATAGGCACATGTTTGTGCACAACATGCACACTCTAGGACATGTGTGCATTATTGTAATGTGTGCTTGTTGAAGATTGTATACATGTAAATAGCTGAGGCCATGTATGGCTTGCAGTTCGGATATGTTTCAGGATTGCTCGATGCTTACACATTTGACAGGTATGTTCGTTATTCAGATCCACCACAGCAAAAGGGGACCACTACAGTGGGTATGGTGCACAGGGTTTGCGGATCAGGCTCTGCTGTGGTTAACCTCCTTTCTTTCCGACAGCCCCTTCCAGGTGGAACTCAAGCCTTACTATATTGTATCGCTCTTTCAACCTGTGCAGTTTCCCAGGGATCTCGCCTACCCCCCTGGTTCTTCAACATGTACATGGCTGCCTTAGCATGTGTGATTGCAGTTTTCGCTTCCAACTTCATGTGTTATGTGGATGAGACACAACTTTCTTTCAGGCTACCCTCAGCTGCCTCCTCTTCCTAACTCATATCTGACTGCCTGTCCAGGATTCAGTCATGGTGTGCTGCAAACAACATCTGCCTTAAAGGCAGCAAGACTGGGATTTTTTGCATCGAGACACCTGCTCCCGCTTTTCCACTTTCACTCTGGCCAGACTCGCTTGGCCCTGCAGCCGCACCCACCAGCAAAGATAAAAAACCTTGGAGTCATCTTCGACTCCACTCTTTCCTTCTCATGTCACTTATCGGACATCTCTAAATAGTCCAACTATCAGCTACACCTCCTCAGAGGTACTCTACTTTTTCTCACTCCCCCCCCACTGTCTCCAGAGCCATGGTTATCTCCAGGCTAGACTACTGCAACAGCCTCTTATCAACCTCCCTGCTTTGACTCTGTGTCCTCTACAACTCATCCAGAACAGAACCGCAAGACTTTTCCTTGGCCTCAAGCCCAGGGACTGCATCTCTCTGGCGCTGAAATCCCTCAACTGGCTCCCCTTGGCTGTAAGGGTCAAAATGAAGACCCTCTGCATTGTCCACAAGGCTTTCTGGGGCCTGGGACCTACCTACCTGCAACGATGCCTACATTAAATACTGTCCCTCCCGAACCCACCCCTCATCTACCTGCAAGCTTCTTCGAGTGAGTCAGTTGTCCAAGTAGAGATTTTGAGGGAGATCTTTATCCTCAGCAGGGGTGTCCCTCTGGTATCGCCTCTGTCTGGACCCTGATCTCCTTAAGTTCCGGAAACTCATCAGGACTTTCCTCTTTTACTCTTCCTTCGCTCTCCCTCTTCCCTGCTAACCTATCCCTCTGCTCTATCCCCCTCTCCATCCTTTTTTCCGAACAGCTTGCTGACTGCCCGCCTGGTGTACCTCAATATCTCACAGGTCCCTAGCACCCCCACCAGTCATTCGCACACTTGCCTTCCGGGCCCTGCACTCACCTCATCATCAATGCACTTGGCCAATGACCCTAGAGAGTTGCATCTCTCTGCACTTAGCCCAGCCTCCAACTACTGGATGCACTTGGACCCCCCAACCCAACAGAACTTGTTCCCATCCTACACTCCCCTGTAAACGCCTGCGCACTTGCTCGAGCCGATTGTACCATGCCTGTAGATCGTCTGTCTGTTCCCCCCTGTCGTCACTCCCTGCATGGTAGCGCATTCATGCACTTGGTAAAACTGTAGAATCGTTGCCAGACATATTCACTGTTACCTCCACTATTGATTGCATAATATGCACTTACTTTGCCTGTACAGACTACCGTTTTAGAATTTCAAGGGCTCTGAATGATTCTTTTCCCCCTTCTTCCATCCCTCCTTGAGCGCTTTGAAACATTTGCCTTGTGTATAGGCCCTTTATGAATAAACTTTACCATACCATAACATACAACTGTATAATTATCGTTTTACATTACATATGGGATGTTTTGGTGACAGTGGTGATTTAATTGATTGGCTGGCATGGTGGCATGGAGGACTCACTAGTCAATGTGTTTCATTTGTAAACACAAGATGAAAGATCTTTTAGTTCTAAGGGATGCACACAATTTAGCAGTTTCAAGGGCACTTTCTCAGGGTGGTTTTGTGGCCACAGTGGATTGGCCCATAGTCGTCATTGAAGGGCACCTTGGATGTAGCGGGTCGTGTGCACTCCAAAGACAAGGACATTTTAGGTGAAATACGATTGTACAAGCTGGGTACATGCAGTTTCTCCACGTGCCCTTTGCCCAGCCATACGCAAGTGGCGGGCCTGTGGATGGGGTTCCACCACCATGTCCACCGGGACGCCACGCCGTGTTGCAACATTGTGCAGGACACATGCTACAACAATGAGCCTGCAGACTACTGGTGGTGCATAGAGCAACACACCAGAGAGTGTGGTCAAGGAAGCGGAAACTTGACTTGAGCACTCCGAATGGGCGCCCCACTATGCCCCAAGTTGCATTAATGGCAGTGTTGTATCTTACCTCGGCAGGTGTTTTGGGGTTGCGTATTGGCGGCGCCATGTATGTGCTCAGAGGGTAGGTATTGTCCCCTGTAGGAGGTGAGAATGGTTGTCATTTGTTGAGTGTCTACTTGTCTGTGTGCAACATGCATGCATGTGCATGACCATTCCTATTCACCAATGAGTTGCCATGCTTCCCAGCTTCGAGGGGCGGTGTAGGGGGAACATCCTGAAGATGTAACTATCATGGGTGCTGCTAGGATAGTTGGCATAGACTTCAGTAATGATGCCCTTGGCATCTCACACAACCTGGACATTGATGGAGTGCCAGTGTTTTTGGTTGCAGTAGATATGCTCTGTTGCTCGAGGTGGACGTAGAGCAACATGGGTGCAATCAATGGCATCTAGCACTTTTGGGAAGTGCGCCACCTCACAAAATTCCTGGACCACTGCTTGTCTTTCTGCAGGTGTTCTGGGCATATAGCTATGCCGGCGGACAGAAGGACGTGCTGTTATTATTGCCAACACCTGGTGTAGACAGTGTGGCCTGTGAAATGCCACTATGGCGGTAGACCGCTGGAATGAGCAGGTGGCCAAGAAAAGCAGCACAGTGAGCACCGTTCGCAAGGGGCTCAGTGCTTGGGAGCACAGGGTGGGTAATCTGAGGTCATCTTCCCACTGCGTGACCAGGTCTATGATGATATGGGGGGTGTGGGGGGAGGGGACTTCTACCTGCCATAGACCTGGTTGTCAGGGCATCCCAAAAAGGCTGGTCCATGGGTGGAAGATCCGGCCCAGGCCATCCTCTTCCTGCGGTGTCCCACAATCACTGCTCCAACAAATGGTGCCTTCATCGTGGCTGAATACGTGCATTTATGGCACATGCTTTTTATGCATTTCTTTGTGTATGTGTTGACGTTCACGCCTGTTATGCGGTGTAGCCATTTCGGGATTTGCGCATGCTTTTTCACATGCCAGCGATCCGTGTTCAATTCCATGAATACGGTTATTTTGCGCACGTATGGGCGGTGTGATTGCTTGACTGTGGAACATTCCTCCCAATGCCCACATCTTCGCTTGTTCTTCCCCATTCCACATTTTCTGCCACCTTTTTAGGTGGCTGCGTAGCCCCAGCCGGCCCTTCACTTGGAGGCGTTCATGGTGTCGCAGTAACGTGTTGGACTGGTGCAGATTCTTCACCCTAAGCCCTGTGCATTGTGTTCCATGAATCGATGAACGGGGACTTGCACGCAATTGCCCGATTTTCCACGCAAATAATTACATGAATCGGGCCCCATGTCTTCAAATATACACATTTCACTGACGCAACTGGGCATTCCGCACAGCATCACAAACTGTTTACTGTGGCCAGGAGACTGCAATGTGTGTTTTTATAGAAATGTATCATTTGCAACAGAGCAGTGGTATCTAAAAAAATGACTATGTATCCCTATTCTACATGTTGTGGATTTGAAGCATGTCCAATACAAATGCCAGGTGCGTACACACCAGTGCAATGTAAAACGTACGAGAACCTCTGTCCGACGTAAAAATCGAGGCCTCTAACATGCATAGCACGGGGATTGGGTTTTCTTAAAAATTCCCCGCTCCTGCACTTGGCCTCTATTTTTAGCCTCATTGTTTTCTATTTTTGCAGTCCAGAAATTACCGCTTGGTAATTTAACCACTGGCTTCAAATTTCTTCTATAAAGCGAATGCAATGTCCTGTTTATAATACTGAAGTCCCAGCTGGCTCGAGGACACCATGTGGGGAAAAACATAGAAGGGGAGAGCGATTGGAAAATTTGGAGCAAGCAAAATTTGGAAGCCAAGTTTTGGCCTTTGTAGCGGCCTCGGATGGTTCGCTAATCTACCTTGTTATTATTAGGCAAATAGTAACAGAAATGGATATCTACACGCGCTTCCACTCGCGACTATATAAACCGTCTTCCCTCGAACAAGGTTTATCGCTTTCCAACAAAACGACCTTTTCCATTTTCCGAGACAGCCCTTTGCAATCGGATATGATGGGAACCCGGCAGGGCTCAGAGAGAGGCGCTGGAATCCTTTCTTCCCCATCCAATGTGTTAGCTGCTCTCCTCCCCACAGTCCACACAACCGTCCACCTCACCCTGCACACGCAGCTTTCCCTGCCCAGGGTCTAAACTAGAGAAAGATAGGAATGAAATTAGAAACAGCCTGGAGAATCGAATGTTGGAACGCGAGTCCAGCAGCCAGCCAGCCCGTTGTGGGGGGCTGGGGGCAGCTTTTGGGGCGTTACTCCTGAAGGAGCGCCGGCATTCAGTAGCTGCTGGCATTTTGTTAATTGGAAGCTTGTAAATATCTTTCACGTATGTGTGCAAGTGACTGAGCGTGACAGGGAAGACCAACCAACGACGGTAGTGCTTGGACTCCCAGAGATATGTTTAACATAATTGGTGAACATGGTGCATTTTCAGCACACTTTTAGTAAAAAAAAGTGCGTAAAAAGCCACACAATTTACATTCGTTTTTCGAAAGTAAGAAGAAAAATCAAGTAGATGCCAGGTCACCCACAGCAGCACATAGGGCCCTTTCCCCAGTGTATTCTAATGATGCTGGCTGTGCCCTGATGTGGGTTCATCCTCACGCATAAACACTCCTTTTGGCTTTGTTCTTAAATGCCACATCAAGAAAACATAGCCATGCTGGCTGAACGATGACAGTGTTCTCAGTAAGAGCACTCTGCTTCGCTTCAAATGCCAGTAGTAGTGTCATGCCAGTTCAAGCAAGCATGTGCTTGGTGTGGCTATGCCCATTGGAGAAGTATCTCATCTTAACACTCAGGTGGCCTTTGCCCATAATGGCAGAAAAATATGACATGCTAGTGCACTCCGTTGCTGCCAAATAAAGATAACGCGTCAATGCCTGTAGGCCAGTATCCCCACGTTGATCACTCACATAATGTCATAACAGTTAAAGAAAATATCTGTGATTCTCTGAGGTTGCAGAAAGCAGGAAGTGCAGCACATGTGTGGTTTGATAAACCCTTAATGATTCAAAGCCAGGGGGGTCAGAATGATATTGCTAAGCACTTCTTGCAAAAAGCCTGCAGCTCAGCTCCTGTAGTCACAGCAATGCCTGCGAAATGCATGAATTGCAAGGACTTATTTTATCCAAAGATGGATGGCAGGAGGGTGCTCCAGGATATGGAGACGGAGCACAAGGGGACAGAATGTCCCACCTTCATCCCTTCTCCCCTAGCTTTGCCACTACCCACCAGCCCTGCATACCCGCACCGCTAAGTAGTCTGCTAAGAAAGATCAACCAGCATGCAGACAGTTCCCTTGGCAATGTGTGGTGTTTCTCTTCCATCCAGCTACTAGCGACTTGTGCATAAAATGGTCAATAGTGAAAAAGTAAAAGTGGCCTGCAGTTGGGGGTCAAGGAGTGTCTGTGGTGCTCATTAGACGAGATTAGTTTGGTTAGCTCACAGCCTGTACTCATCAAGTACATGGTAGTCCTGTCACTGTCGCCAACCTCAAAATCCCCCCACCCCCAATTCTAAAACACCGGGCAACAAAAGAATACTTTTCACCTTTATCTAACCAAGGGATTATCATAAACCAATGGACAGACAAGAATACAATACTTAGAATTATTGACAACAAGGGGCATCAAGCACATTCGAACCTATTTTCCACATTTAAACTTTCAGCTCTGCTTTATAGCTTAACATAAACCCTAAAAATCGAATATAGATGCAACAGGGGTAATGCAACCCACAAGATGGAAACCCGGATATCAGTGATGCCCTTGGAAGGTTCTTACCTCCCCATCACCTTGTGCCAGATCTTTCGTCTTCATAGATACAGCAAAGATACAAACAGCATGGCTTCTAATTATACACTTTTTTATTGTTTTGGTTGAAATTAATCAACCTTTCAATATTTATATTTAACATATTTCACATTACAATCATACAAAATATGAAACAGATAAACATTTGTAAAATTCTTTCCATTAACTCAATTTCTAAACATATTTGACAAGACATTGACATTAAAACATAACTCAATTGAAATCATAAAAAAGATAAATCATTAAATTTAAAATTGCAAAACATAAATCAAAACCTAATACTTTCATTTCCCCCTTCACATACAGCCCCCCAGTAACCAATGTCAATATGCGATCAAAAACCAATGTCTCACAGTCTCCTATTGCGTATCAAATTACTTAGTGATGTTATTTAAGGTGCTTCTATTCGCAAGCTGTCCGAGAAATTGATGGTTGCTATCTGAAGCACTAATTGTGCATTACCCAAAATGATATCCCAAAATGCACCATATTGCAAGTTACCCAAGAACCTGCAGCGTTTGTCAAACTGGATCTGCCTTAAATGACTCAATGCCAAACATTGTGTGACCAAATGTTCTAATGTTTCTGGGTTGTTGGTATCATTACAAAAACGGCACACATTTGCATGGGGTTCCAACAAGCAGCGTTTAACCAAAATTTCCTTAACAGGCCACAAATTGAAACGCAGACGTAAAATGGACTGTCTATAATGTGGCTATGGTACTCTAATTAGATAGGAAGGCAACGTCTGCAGTTTTTTTGGAGGGAACCTACTAGCATTGCCATCTCTATAGGTTACACAGTTGTCACATGTAGAAATCCAGTCCATATCATATAGCTTTCTTTTCGCTTTGTCTGGATTTAAAACTAGCAACTCAATACGGATGTCATTCCTGGTTAGAATTTTACATACATGATGTACCCATTTGACCATGAAAGAATGTTTTGTTGAAAACATATAGGTAGCCAAAACTTTCAACACAATGTTTTCATTTGTGGACATTAAGCATTTTCGAAACAGTGCACAACATCTCCAATTGTATAAAGAACACAAAAAGACACCAACCCCAATTCATATCTTATCCAAGTGTGTGGAACACAATTCGGGATATGCAAAGTCTTCCTCCAAAATGTACTTTCCCATTTGTCAAACTGAGAAACAGGTGTTATTGGGAAGGCTTCTAGGCCATACAAGATGGCTGGTACTGCCTTTCGTTTGCAGTATGTCCATGCTGGTTTGAGAGAGAACTTTCCATACCTATGCATTATAATTTGGGTCTGACATATGGCGGTATTAATTTTCCTCTCAATACAAATAAATTGACTCTTTCAGCTTGACACTCCTTCAAAACATGTGCCCAAATAGTTATATGTAGTAACTATTTGCAATTGTACTTTGTTTACCAACCAGGAAAAATGCCTCCAAACTATTTTTGCTGGAGAATATTGAACCACCTGTGTTGTGTCATGGTTTATTTTAAGTTTGTTATATATATATTCCTGAAAAGCTGACAATGTTTGAAGACCCATTTGTGTTTTTGAAATTAAAACAAGGTCGTCAGCATAAAGTAGATGTTTTATGCAAACATTGGCAACTTTGGGGGAATCTGATTGTACCTCAGAAAACATTTTGTATATTCTGGATGTAATAATCAAACAGAGAGGAAGCCAATGAAGAGCCCTGCTTTGATCCACGTGATTTATAGATGGGTATAGACAGACTACCTTGCGTAGTTGGTCTAACACAAATAGTCGTGTTTGTATGTAGTTGTCGAATTATCTCGAGAATGGTATTTGGGCAGTTGTCTCTAGTTAGTTTGTCAAACAATTTCACTTGCAACACTGAATCAAAGGCAGAATGCAAGTCCACAAAAGCAAAACATATTGGTTATTTTGTGGAATGGCATTGTTCCTTGATAGCATTCAAACAGATTAAATTAACATCCGTACCCATACCTCGCACGAAGCCAGTCTGATTCGGGTCACATAGGTTATTAGCAATTGTCCAATTATTAAATATATAGACTTTCAGTAACAGTTTGGTGAAGATTTTCCCCGCGCATCTAACAGCGCAATTGGCCAATAGCTCAATGATGACATCCGATCACCCCTTTTAAATACAGGTATGATCAGGGAGGTTTTCCAAGTCATTTGCACTTGTTGTGTTCTTATTATAGTTGTGAAGATGTTATATAGGATCTGCACCCATTGGACTGGGTTGTTCTTAAACATATAATAATTGGTAAGTCCATCTGGACCAGCTGCTCTAGATGAGCTTGCATGTACAATTAAGTCTTCAATGTCTGATATTTCAAAGTTCAATTGCCATTTTGAGTTGACCTGGGAGATATATGTTGTTGAAATGAATCTAGGATCGTTGTATAGAGTGGTATAGTGTCCAATCCACTTAGCTTCATTTATTACATTAAGTTGTGCATCTACTTGTTTTGTCAGATGTTTAAACATTTAAGAGTTGCCACATCTCTGCAGAGTTTTTATTTGCCATTGCCAGTTCAATACGCTCCCCATCCCGTTGTAATAGATGTGTGTGATTTGAGCCAATTCTTATATGTGTTCTTTGCATTTTTTAAGGCCAGCTGACATGTTGGAAAACCCAGGGCTAAGAGCTGTCTTCTCTGTTTCTTATATGCTGCACGTCTACTTACAATATCTTTTTTATGTTGACATTTTAATTGTTTTTTTTAATTTTTAATTGTTAAAACTGTTGAATGATCACTGTGATGTGAATAATCTTTGTAAGGTTGATATTTTTTAGCCAATCAAAATAAATAAATTAATTAAATTAAACTTACAATATCAAGGTCATATTATGTTCATGTTTTGGATGACCATTTTTCATTGTTGTTAAGGTGTTAGTATAGAAGGCTAGTAACTCTATATACGGAACTGGAGCAAATGATGGTGTGTTGCTTTCTAGTTGGTGCATAAGAGACGATAACTTGGGGACAGTCCAACTTATCCTTTTTTTTGCCATGTTCATTACTAACCCTGTAGTGGCAAAGTTCTCCCTAAAGGGGGATGACTCACTCATCAGGGTCAATGACAGAAGTTTGTGATCACTATATGGTAGGGTAATGACCTCCAAGTGCTGTAAACGTTGAAACAGTAGTTGATTAACATAAATGTAATCAATTGTGCTTTGCAGGTTTTGCGAGACCAAGTTGTTTTTGCCGGGATATCGCCTTGAATGGCTCCATTTACCATTGTATATTGTCTTTCTTCCATAAAGGTAGACCAGATCTGCACTTGCTGGTGGTGGCGTTTTGTGTGTAAGCAATCCAAATTGATATCTCCTAATATGATGGTGTAGGTGATATCGTTAGCTAGGTATATTAGCTGTAGTATGCGCCTTAGTCCTGTATAAAAGGCCTCATAATTTAAGGCAGTGGGATTTCGGTATAAATTTACTAGTGTTTGAAATTGCCACCTGAGATTTTAACCAATAATATGTGTTCACTTTCAGCATCCCACTTCTCAATGGATAACCCCGAATTTAAATTCACTGCCACCAACAGTCCAGAAGCTGGTCTTCTTCCAGTTATTCAAGCAGGCAGTAGCACTATATCATATCCATCCCATGCAGGTGAACATGTTAACCATGTTTCCTGTAAAACTATGATTTGAAACACACGTGGAAAGGATGAAATGGCAGCTTTTAGATGCAAGTTGCTCCTTGAGTTCCAACAAGCAATAAATAGTTTATCTGATGATGGCAATGATGGTTACTGGTATGTTGCCATTTGGGAATTCATACTTCTAATTCCACTTGCTTCCGTCCGTTGATAGATGTTTATAGGAGTGTTTTTGTCAACTCTAGCTCAGTCTTCAGCTAACAGGAAACCCAATTCAAATGTCCCATGTTGGCATTAATTAGACACTTATCAAAAATAAGTGTCAATGCTAACCTACCAGAAGGCAACATCCAGCCTACGGTACAATCCTTTTCCGATAACAGACCACATTGCCAAGTATGCCAGAGTCATTTCTTATCTCTCAAAAGAGCATTGCATGCAAAACATTGCTAGATAAAAGACAGTAGGAAATTAACATGTCACAACCTAACTACACCAAATGCATTTTTAATATAAACCATGTTCACAAACATTTCTTACACCTTCACTGAATAACGGACTGCTGCTAGCAAAGCATTATCAAGACTTGAGAACAAGAACTGAAAAAAGACTAAGACGCACCTTCTCAGGCTAGATCTGTACAGAGTCTGGAGGTTATTCCCCCTCCTCTCTATCTTCCCTTCAAGATGAGAGCTTGTAACCTGCCTTCAGCCAACACATTCTCCAGCAACTAAATCTGTAGGACTATTGCACAAATAAAACCTCAAAGGTCACTAAAGACTACACATTCAATTGCAGACGACCCACCTTCACCGTCCCTCAGACAAAGCCACTAAATACGTTCTGCATCTCTGCAAACAGCCAACATTTACCCCACATTTCTAAGACCAAAACCTTAAGGAATCCTCAATCTTCGTATGGTATGGTAGAGGATGTGTAAAACATGACTCATCGCATCGGAAGAGGCATCGAGACGCAAACATCAACACCACGACCAGCTGGTCAACCTCGGTCAAGGCCAGTGATCAGGACCCAATCTAGGGAACAACAGTGCCTTCAGCTTGCATGGAAACTCCATGTAGTTCGGTATCGCTCATAGGCAGGGCGGGAGGTTGCTACATAGCCTAGGAGCCAGAAAGCCAAAAGATTTACTGACCCATCACTGATATTTGATCTTCGGCACTACCAGGGTATTGGCCATGGACGATCTAAGCTTTCTGCCTGGTATATAGCGATTAGGCGATTGTGGAAAAAAGCTGGTGCATTGTGATGAGAGCTTTGTGGACCATGCATAATGTATTTTAATCAATTCTACTGGCCACGGGTAACCAGTGCAGGTCTCCGAGGACTGATGAGATATGGGCCTGTTTATTTAGATGGAAAAGGCGGCGTGCAGTAGCATTCTGAATGAGCTGTAGCTTAAAAATCTATTTTTGGAAGTCCTAGATATACAGAGTTACAGTAGTCAAGACAACTTAAAAATGAAAGTATTCATCAACTGAACCCGTGCAGGAAAGCCAAAATAAATCATGGAACCGTTTCAGGGATTTTTAACTGAAAGAAGCAACTGCTGGTGACTATTAATCTGGGTGGAAAAGGTAGAGATCAGAGTCGAAGCAAACCCATAGGTTCCTAACAAAGAGAGCTGGGGTAGGACAACTGAAAAATGATACAGGCCAGACATTTAAGCCTATGCAGTTCAAGGTTGTGGTGATAGATATTCCGAAGGACCGCAGAGAATTGTGTTTACAAAGTAGAATCTCAGTTTTATGTGATGTTATGTAATAGTCTGTTTAGTGACATCCAAGTTGCAATTAGTTCAATCCAGGCTTTAATGCCTTCCATAGGGTATGGTTCAACAACATCTGAACGAGAACAACTTCAAAGTCATCAGCGTACATATAGAATTGCAGCCCAACTGAGGAAATCAGAACAGCCAAAAGCTTTATAAAAAGATTAAAAAGAAATGGGCTCAAAGATGAGCCATGCGGGACACCACACGTGATCGATTTTAGGGGGGATTGAAAAGGGAGCAGGGAGATCAAATGGGTTCTCTCTGACCAAACAAAAAAAGATTTCACGCACTTCCAAGGGATTCCTCTCCGGCCCATATTATATAAGCGGCCCAAAAGGTGGTCATGGTCCACTGTATCAAATGGTGCAGACAGGCCCAACCTAATAAAAATTCTGGTACCACCGGAGTCAATCCATCTTTTTAAGTCGAAAGCTGTTGTCAATATAGATTTTGTATTATGAACAGACTTGGGCATCATGAAACCATTTGCTTTCCTTTGCAAAATTCTGGATTTATCGGGTCACTTCAGCCCCCAACAGCATAGCAATGTAAGGCAATTGAGAGCTAGGGTGATAGTTTTCAGGACAGGAGGGATCCAAAGATTTTTTTTTGATTAAAAGAACCACTACTGCCTTCTTCAGGGAGGTGGGTATTGTGAGAAACCAGAAGGTGTCTCACCCACTAGTAGTCCCCGGGGAGATATATATATATCTCTTTCTCTCTCTCTCTCTCTGCCAGGGCACAGCCATCGCCTTTGGAGCCAGACCCTGAGGGTGGACAAGTGCAAGAGGATCACCTGGGTGAAGGGTCTTCGGGGAATGGGAGTGGGACACTGGATGGTGAGAAACGGTATCCCTCCCCCCTGTAACACATTTACCCCATCCTACCAGATAGGATATGTGGGAATTGTACCCCCCCTCCTTTACCTTCTCTAACATTTTCACACGGACAGCCCGCTCTGGGAGAAAACAGACACACCTGAGCAGTGTACCTGACATGTCCAGCTACTATGGTCAGGCGAAGTCAGGCAATTACTGACAATCACTCAAACCTGCCTTCCATTAAACTTCCCACATGGATAAAAGGCGGAGCAGGAGAGCACACTCTGAGCGAGGCAAAGCACACAAAGGAACAGCAGTTTCGAGTCGGCAGCTGAACGAGGGGAGAAAGACAGGAAACCAAGAGCTTTCCTTTGAAGCAGAAAGGTTAAGCCCAGGAAACCAGACTGAAGACTCCATCATTGTGTGTTGGAGATACCGCAGGCCCTGCAGCATAACCAACTAAGGTGGCGAGGAGCGGCAGCCGCCGGGGTATCGTCCTTGGCTCCAACAACAAAGAGGCATTAGAGAGCACCACAGCCGGTGAGTTGGGTAGACCGATGCAAGACCGGTCTTGTTGAAATCAAGGTTGCAAGCGGCAACATTGTGCAAAGAGCGCTGGAACGATCATTGTTTAACGCGTATGATGAAAGACGCAGGTAAGGCAAAACTGCTGATGAATGTTTGAACTTGAGACGGAAAGATAGGCTACCATTGGCAGAGTGGTCCGGCACCGTGAATGTGCTCAATCGAAGGTCCTCGTGGAAGAAAATTGTGTGCAAAGTTTCGAACGTGCCGCTCTGCCTCGTGCTGAAAACACGGGGAAGGGAAGTCATCTGCTCAACCGTCCGGACATTATTTCTTGAACACTTTTCTTTGTTGCATACATTATTGTCCCACACCATTTTGTATTTAGAAGTAAGGATTGGCAATAGGTATATTAGTTTTAGCCCTTTTATTCTGACAGACTCGACTTGGACTGCGTTATTTGATGGTCGTAGCTTGTTCTCAACCTTAGATTTAGGCTAGACAGGTGTTCAACCAACCCATTGAAGTTGAATTAACACCCTTAAACTGAGATCACTTATGTCTGTCTTCACCGTTTGATACCATTCCTTCCTTACAGTATATAGCCAGAGAGCAGAGATTGGTTAATAATGTTGCAGCTATCCACAGAAACATTTTCCTAAAGATAAGCAGGACAGGGTTCAAGAGAAGACCCTGTTGGACTTCTCTGATTGTGCTGTAAATGTATGAAGGATTTATTCCTGGACCAGATAACCCTGATTAAGCATGTAAGAAGCATCGGGATTGGGGGCTGGAGATGCCTTCACCAGTTGTTCTCCAATAGTCAAGCTTTGATTGAAAGAAATCGGCCAGGTCTTCACAAAGAAACTGAGAGAACATCATACATGGGGTGACTGCCTGAACTGTAAGTTATGTGTGAAGAATCTTAAACATTTCCGTACTACTATTAGAACATTAATAATTTGTTTGTATCCACGTACTTGTCTTCGGTAATTGATCCTCGAGCAGGAATCTCTATGCTTCCAGCAATAACGTTCAAGACGACACTCGGTTTAGACTTTATTTCCTCGTATACCAAAGGCAGTATTTGGGTACGAGAGTAGCATTTTCATTTTATCATAGAAACAGAACAACATGGAACAGGACTCCAAAGCAAATACCCACTTCTGGGCTGTCTATAGTGTGAGGCGCCCAGAGTAAGGAGACATGGAAACAGGTGACTGTTCTACCAATGCTTTTATTTAAATAATAAAATGGGAGGTGAAAAATGCCTCACTAGCCCTAACTCTATGAGGGGCTTCCCAACCTCAACAAAACGAACTTAAATATTGTCCACTGTCCTGTGCCGAACCCCTAATCTGACCCTCACACTCTAATCCTACCAAAAGTACTATTAGGGAAGGACATATGTTGTCAGCTTCCCTGCAGCCTTTTTTCTGGTGATCACAAAATGAATAAAGGCATGATCTGAACAAGAAAGAAATATTGGCGTGTCAACTACTACAGATGTCATATTGTAAAAGATACAATCCAGTAAGTGGCCAGCTGAATGTGTATAAAATGTTACTTTTTGGTCAAAGCCAATATTGTCAAATAGACTAATCAAGGATTCAGCATGTCCTTTCAGAGTTGCTAACTAACATTTTAAGTCTTGCATGTTACTATCCTCGCTGCACAGCAGTCCGCTGCATGTCTAAGTTAGAACTGCACACTTTAAATATATACAAAATTCTGAAAAAAACTGCAAATCTAGAAGTCAGGACACTAGAGATGTAGCCTCTACAGTCTTACTTGATATCTCCATAAAGTGGAAACAAAGACCATTCTGGACACCAGTCCTTGAAAAACAAGGAACATTCTTACACTAGTGGGGATTCAAAGAATGACTATCATTGATAAAAAAGAAAAACAAACCCCACACATTTAAGGTATTGATGTTTGCACTGTAGGTTGCACTGCTTACTTGGTGTCGACTAGAACACCCATATGAAATGTTACATCACTCACCAGAAAGACTGCGGATCAGTTGGACGGCCAGGTCTGACTCTTGTTATAACCAACATGGAGGTGTGGCTAGGCCAGGACACCAGCCTTTTGAAGAGGTGATGGTAACCCCTCTCAGCTGGGGTGATAGGACTACCAGAGAGAAATCCAGAGCCAATCCTTCCGATGTGGCAATTGAGGGCCCTAGTTCCAATCCCCCATCCCCTTGTGCCAGCATGCTGTTATGCAGTACCTGTGTCTACGCCACAATGGTTGTCAGATAATTCCAGAAACCAGTGGCCCCGGATCCGCAGTAGCCAACGAGGAAAAAAACCGGTAGGCAAAAAACCCTGATAGTGTCTTTGAAGGCCAGAGCCTAGTAATACTGATGCCGGCAGAGGGATGTCAAGTATTCCAGAGTATCTGGTATACCAAAGGTAAGTGACAATGTCGGCTGAAAGTGAGTTAAGGAGTTCCAAAGTATCCAAGTACGGCAAAATGTAGGAAGGAAGTATATGCTCCGTGGGAATGCCAGGGAAAAGGAGAGAGGAAGAAGAGAGCCGGGTGAGTACCCAGCAAGGAAGCCTAGAGTCAAAAGAGGGAAAGGAGGTAAGTTGCAGAGTGGAGAAGCTTGGTAGGGTAAGGAGAAACAGCAAGAGGAAACAGAGAAAATACCTGAAGTGAGGTCAGAGGGCCAAGGCAGGATAGCGGGGCCCAACTGAGCCAAGAGAAATCACGGGAAGCGCCACAACACAGGGGAGGAACGAGCACAGTTGCAACAATATCCCCGGCGGTGGCCATGTTGAAAAAGACTACACGCAAGCCTAGCGTTGCGCTAACAGCGTAACAGGACTATCCCATGGCGGCCATTCTTCCATCGGTCCCAATGCCGTACATAGAAGGGACGCATGACACCATCTGCAGTCAGCGATTGGCTACCAAGACCATCATGGACTAAAAGGCAGGGCTCTGACCCCAGGCAGACTGCACATAACATAGGAGAGCCCAGACCGAAGCCCCCTAACACAAACCTGGACTCTGAACACATTGTGCCACCATAACTATTCTGTTGTGGGCCCGCACAGAGAAAAGGGATGAGGCTTAGCGCACTATTTTACAGTTTTGCAGATTGTATCACTTCCTAGATGGGGATAACGGGGACAAATTGGCCAGGGCAAGTAAACCAATGGCAGGAGGGGGTGGAGCATAAAGGTGTAAACAGAACAGAAAGCAGGCATTTGTGGGTTGTTTGGGTGAGGTTGGAGGAAGAGGAGGTGGCAGACCATGGGTCCAACAGGATAAAAGGAATGAGAAACGGAGCATGGACGGGATTGCTACTGCAGGTTAGGTGGTGGATAGTGATTTGAAGTAGTGAGGGTCCCAGTTCCAATCCCCCACCCACTTGTGACCGCATGCTATTATGCAGTACCTCTGTCTCACACCATACCTAGTGAACAAGTTGCTTGCCAGAGTTTGATGTTTCTAGAGTCAAAATACATGATCTGAGCTAAGACGAGCAGCACCCAAGAGAGAGCAGCCCTCCAGCGAGACCTGTGTTGCAAGTGGGTGTTACAAGGTAAGAAATGTGCTTAGGAGAAAAGGTTTACGGAGTGTATACAAAGTGATTGTGTGAGTGAAAGAAAGGTGTTTAACTAGATAGGTGGGTGGAGTGATAGTTTTAATGTGGAGTAGGGAGTAGTAGTATGTAGGACGATGGGGAGGAGGGAGGAGCAGTGTGTGGGAGGGCAAGTAGTAGGGTGGAGGGAGTAGTAGGCTAGAGGGAGTAGTAGCGTGGAAGAGGGCATATTATTATCAGGGAGGAATTAGTAACATGAGGCTGATGAGGAGAGAGACAGAGGAAGACGACGCAGGGAGCAGAAGGACTGGAAGGTGGAATCGGCAGGAAGATAGTAGAGACGAGAACACCAGTAAGTGAAAGAGAGAGGAGTGTAAGGGATTAATATAAAGGAGATTGAATCGAGCAAAGTGTCTTTAAGGGACAATTAAATACCCCTATCTGACAATTAACGCTTGGATAGAGAAGAGACAGTTAAGTAGTCCCTGAGGGACCTCAAATCGAGAACGTGTTCTGCCTTTACGTCGTCACACATAGTATTATTAAGGAATTTTACCATAAGGTGAAATCTGCTCTGTACACTAACCCAGGGAGTAGGGAGGTCTGGGTTAAGGAGGATTGGTGTATATTAGACGAGAGAGACAGATGACCATAGTGCCCATTGAAATTCGTAATCAAAACACTTGAAGCGCGACCCTCCATGTGTTGGAATATTTCTTAAGCCATCTATGACAGTGGCCACATAACAATGAAGTCATACACAAATAAGGTGATATAGCTATTATTATGTATATAATGCATTTATTATGGCTCCTCTTTGTAACAATTGTGCCTGGAAGGCGTTGGTGGTTCAGGTGTCTTGCTCTCAGTAAAGTTAAACAGCCCCCCTCCTGCAGTGCGCTCACTCCCTTTTCACATGCCTGGCCCTCATTTAACCCATGTAGTGTGGGTTTCAAAAGATATTTCCTATAGATCCTCAGTCCCATTTCCTCTATTAATTTGATTTGACCTTTTATCTTCTGTTTTGTGCACAAGTCAAGTGTACATGTAAACTTTTTACAGTTAAACTCTGGTGTCAATGTGTGGCGTTTCTTCATTAGCAACTCCATTCCATTTTGTCATTGTAGGGTACTAGTGCCTATGCCTTCAGCCCAGCTCCCCACTACCACATTGGTCATGTGCATTATTTATGTCATAACGCATTTGTAAAGTGCTTTATGTACTACTGGTATGATCTAAAAGTGCTGTAAGTCGAACGCCCTCGGGGACCATGGTGCGTATCAGTTGAAGCATTAGTGAGGCATTTAGTGCCTGGGTGCACTTTGAATGTGAGCTGCCAGAGTGGTTTTCACTGGTTGGCTGCATTCCAACGCTACATGTGGTGCAGTGAATGTGAGAGATCAGTGTAATGTGCGCAGCAAGGAGGGGGTCTGAGAGTCTGCATTTTCGCTGCTGTGAGCATGTGTAGGAGATGTGTGCTGCTAGTCAGATTTATTTCGTGGGGGTGTAGCTGCATTCTACTAGGCTGTTGAGGTGTTTTATGAGCGAGATAGGTATGTGTACAGCTAGGCCCAATTGATCAAGGGGTGTAGCTGCATTCTAATGTTTGTTGATGTAGAAGAGGCGAGTGAGCATAGTGGTATGAAAGAATGTCTGTGGTTATCGGCAGGTGGCTCCTGGCCGGTGAGAGCATGTGGATTTTGTTTGGACAGGCAGTCCTTTTCGAGACTCTCAGTGGTTGGATTTGTAGGGCCCATTTTCAGGGTCCCTGTAGGGATTTTAAATCAGGTTGTTGGATGCTACTTGCGATATTCTGCGGCAATGTTTCATTTCAGTTTAGTGTTGATTTTCAAGGGACAATGGTTGTAAGGGAAGGGTTATATGGCCATGGGCAGTCCTTTTCTGGACGCTCTGCGGTTGGACTGCGGGGCAGAGGGGGTTCATTTTCAGGGTCCTTGTAGGGATTTTGGGTTAGGGTGTTGGGTGCTTATTGGGATATTCTGTGGTGATGTTATGTTCTCACATATATGTGCAATTTCCAGGACATTCCAAACCAGTGAAATTAATTTTGAGCATTGCACTTCCCAAGTAACCACTTAAAACACTCACGACAAACGCTGCATATCATGCTCTCGAGGTCAGACCACCACCACCACCACCACCACCACCACCTTCTCCGCCAGACCCAGAGGGGTATCTGTAGCCCAGGTTAGCCAGTCTAACATGGCTACAAAGACATAGCAAGCAGCTTCCAGGAGGTGGTAGACAGGGAATGCTGTAGAAACCCCCCCTCTATCACTGCACACTTCCCCTGACTTGGATTAGGTCATGGCCGTCATTTAGGAGCTAGTCATCCCTTTCTTATCTGGGCATTATGTTAAGGACTAAATGCAGGTTGGAGAAGGAGTGAAGCCAAAAGCCAGACCTACAGATTTTGCACAGAGGAAAGATCAGGCATGCATTTATTTGATAAACTATTAGAACTTGGGGGGGGCCTGAAATCCCGGATGTCCGAATCTCCAAGAACGTGAGCATTATATATGAGAGCAATGGGAAAAAAGCTGTGATCAGACAAAAGCACAAGGACTGCCTTGTGGACAGTACTATCATTGCTGCATCCATCTGACATGCGCTGGAGCTGAAGCAGAGGAAGGAGCACCAGCAGGAGAAGGCTAAGCAGCCAGCAATCCTGCAGACTGTGCACCTGACCAAAGTGCTTACCCAGGAGCTGGATACTGAGGAAAGCAACTGTAAGGGAAACATAGGAACCCAGGAGAGCCTACAGAGTCCAGCCAACCATATGGAAACAGGAGCAGGGCCCGTGGGTCCACCATCATCAAGCAAGGAAAAGGGCAGGAATTCTGTCTGGATTCCAAATGAGTTGCAAGTCATTTCATTAAGTCGGGCAATGGAAGCTGGCTGGAGAAGGAATTCATTTTTCCATGCAGCAAATACGGATGTAGGCATGACATATAAAAAGCAGGGTCAGCAACAGACCAGGGAGGCAGGTAAGGGAGAAAGACAGACAGGCAGTGATCATGCCGAGCACATGGAAATTAGGAACTTTATGTCAGGAACTGGAGATTGTGGAAGCGCTGGAGGCTATGATCAGCGCGCGCTCCAGTCCTCACCCAAGATGGCCACCGTACCTTTAAGAGGCTGGCTCCTCCCACAAGCCGGTGCGTTGTATCTGTTAGTCAACGCTCGGTTCGTGTGTTGGACTTTCTTCTGTGGATCCTTCAGTGCCTACAGCGAACTAACTTACCGCCTTGAAATCCTGCCCTAGTCACCCTCCTCCTTCCTGCCCGTGCCTCTTTTGTTTGTTTGCTCCATTTTGCTTCCCGCCTTATCTTCTTCATCTTTCTACTCCCGGTGTCTCGGCGCCGCCTGTTCTGTGCCTTTAGTTTGTCCTTCTTTGCTCCTGTTCCTTTCGCTACTCAGCCTCTCCTTTAATATTTATTTTGAATTGTGGGTGCCTGTATTTCTTACTTATATCGGCGCTGCCTTGCCTTTCACTTGTTGGGTCCCTGTTGCTCTGACTACACCCTGGGAACCTTTTGATATTGCTTATTTAGACTAGATCCGTATACATTTCTATTTCCTTTCGGTCAGCCTTTCATAACCGTTCAGGATATTCTTTTTTGTCCTAATCCTATTTATATCCATCTTCGGTCTCTTATCACGTGGTGTTGCCTTTTCACCTTATATCCTTTACTCTTATCAGCATTCAATTTGGAGAACCTCTGGTGTTCTATTCCATTTATACCTCCTACAGTCTGGACAATTGTGGAATCAGACATCTTTTCAACCAGCATTCCTTTTTGGTGTGGAGCAAACAACGCCTTCCTTGTCGATTGAGAGGAACCAACTGTCCCCCATCTGAGCCCATCTGGAAACAGGGTTTTTTCTGCATTCATGCTTTTTCCCTGGAAATTAGGACTGGCCCTCTGGGGATCCCCGAGGTCAGAGTTACATCTCTGCCAAGGTGGCCTCCGGAGGGGCCAGACCCTACCTACACGATAAGAAGGTCCGAACTCCAAAGGACAAGACTCCCTCAAGGAGAAGGGATCAGAAGAAGCCAGAGGCCAACCCTAAAGAATCCTTCCCAGAAGAATCAGGTGAAGAGTTGGGGGAGGAAGCCTCGGTTCTTGACACTTTAGGCAGGCTGCAGGCGCTAGGCTTGTAGCTGCGGGGTGAACAGCCATCCAAGAGGACTGGGGAAGAGGTAAGGTTCAGAAAGGGCAATGTGTGGAGAACCTTGAAGTCAATAGAGAAGCTAGCCTCACAGTGGAGGAACTTGATAGACTCCAGGAACTAATCCCCTTTGGCAGGCCTCCTGAGTGAGAATGATACTAGAACACCTGGTGCAACAAGGGGTAAGGCAATCCTTGTACTGAGGATAACACACTACCCCGTATTGAGTGACAGTGGAAGCATTAACAGGAGGCTATGAGGGCAAGAGATACGTTTAGCTGGAGATGAAAGCGCACCCTAATCCATCAAAGTGAACTGGGGCACTATATAGTAAATAAAGTAGTCTGACAGACACCATCCTGCTGGTGTTCATTACAGATAGGGAGCAGAAAGCTACACCTCTGCGAAGAAGAATGGGCAAACAAGCAGCAGAGGCTAATTCCTGGAGACTGAGCTATAAAAAGAAGCACCTCAGAGCAATATCCCTGGAAATCCCCGAGAATGTTCTTTTAAGAATGTGGTCGAAGTCAATAAGCCCACAACAAAAAACATCTATTCCATTTCCATACTATTGATTTACTTTAGAGCAATCCCATTAGCCAGTTAATTATTGTTCAGTCATAAACCCCTTGTTCCTTGCAGCCATGTATCCTATCACTAACCTCTATTAGAAAATAAAAAGTGGTCAATTTCAGTTTGAGTCCAGTGGTTCTTGTTCAACCACCACCACATATTGCTCGGGTAGGCAGGCCCAGTGCCCCAGATATGATTTTGAAGCTGGAGTATTTTATTCCGCGTTTTTTAAAAGTTGGGGGTAAAATGATTTTTTAGGGAGTAAAAATATAACTCCATTTCCCAATGGGAGTATTTTATAAACTAGTAAAAATGTTTTACCTGGAAAACTGAAATCGGTTTATAATTATTGCTGTGAACCTATTCATACACATTTTTACTCCTGGTTTCAATTTTTTTGGGAGTATTAGCCTTTTTTTCTTAGGGAGTAAAAGTGGCCGATACACCCCTTATAAGTAGGGCTGGGCAGATCTGGTAAACTTCCCTGCCAGGCACTGTCACGAGGAAGACTCACAGTTGCGCTCTGCTCGGTTCACCTGCTGGTCCCCCACCCAGTCTCTTTCATTCCGTTGGTCTTCTTCTATACTCAGTTCACTATCCTGCTGGGTATAGTACGTTGCACAAACTTTTATATTTTAGTTCTGGGTCCCAGACCCTCTTAAAATGGTTTCTTGCGTTTCCTCTGTGGACCCTGGCAGTCCCTGTACCTTCAATAGGAGCTCCCGGTCCTCTTAGTCTGTGTCAGTCTTCACTGAGTCTTCTGACGTCTCTCTTTCTGGTTCTTCTGTCTTTTCGCTGCCTCCTGCAGCTCCACAGCAGTTCACTGGAGCTATGCTGCGCATCTGTGCTTGACTTCGGCGGGTTCGGTGGGTTCACACGCCTGGGCTTTCTTCTTGTGTTCTCGGTCTGCCAGTGCACAGAGGACGAGAGAGGGACGCTGTAGTTCCTCAGAGTGTGTCCCGGTCAGCAACTTCAGCTTCTCAGTTTGCGGTATGGGTGCTTCATTCGCAGTGCCTCCAAGGAGGGTCTGACAACTGTGTCAGACCTTCCTCCATCTTTAAGCCACTGGTCATTCGAAAGCTGGAGTGTTCAATCCAATTCTGATGATGATTCATGCTGTCTCTGCACCTCTTCCTCGTCACCCCAGTACTTAGCAACAGGCATTCACTGGAGTCAACCTTACTCCTCCACGTTGCAGTAATGGGGTTTTACTGATCTTGCAAACGTACATAGGAGAGGATACTGTGAGGGGTCAGAAATGGGAGACAGACAACAGTAAACATGTCTCAAGATCTGGCATTTATTAAATGAAAAAGGGTGGGATAAACACCCATCTTTCCCAAGCCTAACCAGGAGGTCCCGATATACAGGGATTTCAATTAATGTACATTAACAAATCACTTTTATAATGAACCCTAAATAACGAAGAAATATCAAATTGTTAAAGGTATATATGGGGGTGGGCTAAGGGATTGAAAGGAGTGGGGAGGTGGTCTGGGTAATAAAGCTGGTGAAACAGGGGGCTTGGGGGGGGGGGGAACAAAAACAAATGTGTTAAAGTTTTTTTTTTTAAACAGACCTGTTACAGTACATATACATTGGTTTATCATATTATTACACAGTTACAATTCACATTTCGTTTTGTTGTTGTTCTCAGCCTTTTATCCGCCAAGCGTTGCCTGAACCCGACCCAAATATCTTTCGGACGGCTTGTTGTTGCCAAGAGAGCGGTGATCATCTCCTCCTTATCGTTCGCCCATGTCATGTCCCTTACCCAGTCCCCAAGACCAGAGGCTCCTTGCTCTTCCATCGCATTAATATCACATGTTTGGCCAATAATAGACTCAAATTAAGAAATGTGCATTGGGTGGGGTTCATTTTAGATACAATGCCCAATACACATGATCCTGGGTCCCATTGTATTGGTTGATCAGACATTACATTCAGCTCATCACAGACATCAGCCCAGTAACCCACAAGTTTTGTACACAACCATATATGAGAAATGCCCACTTCTTCACTCCCCACATCTGGGATATGCCCCTATTGCCATGTTATAAATGCTTTTTAGTCGTGCGGGGGTGAAATGAACTCTGTTGAGTATTTTATAGTGAACCAGATGGTATCTGGAGTTACATGATATGCTCTTTGTCAACCCGCATAATCGCGAACAGTGTGTGTCTGAGCGTGGTCCCTACATCCTGTTCCCCATTCCCCTTTAATATTCGGGGCTTGAGATGCTCTGTGTGACAGTGAGAGCTTGTAAAGCATGGAGGCGAATTTCTTTGTTGCACTCGAGGTGAGCACATATCCCAGGTTTAGACTTATCGGGGGCTCTTCAGGGAAGCCCTCCCACACTTTAGTCATTGCAGAGCATAGTCTAAGGTATTGTAGCTTTTGGAGTGGAATATCCCCAACTGTGGGCTTTATTTCTTCCCAGCTAATGAAGTGTTTGTCTACAAAAATGTCCCCCATTAGATGAACACCTCTCTCTCTCTCTCTCTCTCTCTCCAGTGCGTGGACAGTGTCGCGTCTTGAGTTGGGGGCAGAGGAGCTGAAACCCATATTGGCATGCCGGGCTGGTACAGTACTGTGCCTTTCGGGTCTCCCGCTAGTTTATCCCACGCTCTACATGTCACTAGTGTTGGGTTCATGGTGTAATTGTGTATACGCTTCCTTGTGCCTAGTTCGTGTAAAAGCCCTGTGGCGCCATCCTCGTGTAGTTCATTTGTCGCATGTGGAATCCCACGTCCCCCTCGGACCAAAATATAGCTTAGTAAGCTTGCACCATGAGGAAGTAACGTTCAAAATCAGGGGCACCTAATCCTCCCTTCTCATATGGTTCTGTGAGACAGTTCCGTCTCAGTCTTGGTTGTCCTTTCCATATGAAGGCTGAACGTACTCACTGTATTTTAGCGAGGAAGGATATACCCGGCCACACTGGTATTGTGCTGAATAAATAAAACAGCTTTGGGAGTATGATCATTTTGACCAATGCTAGATGCCCCATTAGTGAGATTGGTATATGCCACCAACGGGTGAGTTTGGTGCAGAGAGTCTCCTCAAGTTTCCCGTAATTAAGTGTTTGGGTTAGTTGAGTAGTCTGTGCTATGTCTACTCCCAGATATTTTGTGGTATTAGGCACCCATTCGAGACCAAGTAGGGTGTGTGGTTGCATCTGTTAATGGGACTATCTCAGATTTTACTGCATTCAGATTCAGGCCAGAGTAATCCCCGAATTCTCTCACTGCTTTCAGTATTCTTGTCATATACCTCTCTGGGTTCCGGATATATAACATAATATCATTGGTGTAGAGGGTAACAATCTCTACTTTGCCAGCCAGTGGTATCCCAGCTTTGCCAAATCTTACTGAGTAAGTCAGCCAGCAGTTCAATCACTAAAGTGAACAATAGCGCAGATAGCGGGCAACCTTGCCTCGTGCCTCCAGCCAGCTCCAGTATTTGTGATAACACCCCATTTACACATACCCTTGCATAAGGTTGTGTGTAGAGCACACTGACCCACTTTATAAAATTCGAAGCCATAGTTTGAGTACCTTGAATAGAAAAGACCAGTAAACAGCGTTGAAAGCCTACTGCATATACATGGCTATTGCAACCCTTCTGTGGCTTTTGGGATATTGAGTGGCCAAAATATTTGTGTATATTTTTGCATCCACGTTTGTAAGGGATAGAGGGCGATAGGAGCCACAGTCTTCTGGTTGTTTCCCTGCTTTGAGGAACAAGGTTATGACTGCCTCATATGTAGTATCTGGCAATTTCCCAAGCTCCAGGACCTCAGTCCACATCGTGAGAAGGCGGGGAACTATTATGTCCATGAACTCTTTATAGAATTCTGCACCTAGTCCATCGCTGCCAAGTGCTTTCCCGCCGGTAAAGCTTTTAAGGCCTCCTTGATTTCACTCAGTGTTTGGGGGGTGTCTGGGGTATCCCTGGCTTCTTCAGATGGAGTGGTGGGTATCTTAGATAAGTAGCTGTCTATTTCCTCGTTCGTGGATATGCTCTGGGGTGAATACAACTTGGCATAGAAGTCGAAGACCTTGTTAACTGCCTCCTGACCCGTTACTACAACTCAGTTTGTCCCAGTAATACATGGTATATTCGTGGTTCCCCTCTCGACCCAGACCAACCGCGCCAGTAGGCTGCCTGGTCTCTCTTGCTCACTGTATCTCCGTGCTGCTGCCGGTTTATCCAAGTAAGGTATTTCTCGGTCAGCTGCGGGCCGCAAATCATCTAATTGTTTTGATTGCCGACGCTGTATGTGCTGACGGGGAGGCTGCGTAACATCTCTGGAGTTCAGCTATCTCCCCTTGCCTCCTTTCCAGTTCCCTGCGTATGTCCTAAGTAACCCCATTTCAGTGGTCATGGCGACGCCTCTTATATAAGCCTTGAATGCTTGCCATAAAACCACTCGAGTACTGACTGACCCATCATTATGTTCAAAGTATTCCTAAATGTTTTGCGCCAGACTAGTTTTGTACAGGGTCTGTCAATGCCGGCGCTTTAAATCGCCATGGGGTTCGTTGTGGGGTTACCTCTGGGATGGTCAATGTTAGTAGTATCGGGAAGTGGTCTGAGAGTTCTATATAATAATGAAGTTTCCGATGTCCAGCCTAATACCCCCTGTGTTACCAACCAGAGGTCGATCCTAGAGTGCATGTCGTGTACCGTCGAATAGAAGGTATAGGCGCGCTGTGAGCCATGTAGTGCTTGCCAGGAGTCTGTTAAACATAAATCGGCCATGTGTATGCATATTTCACTAGCTGCGCTGGATAGAGATCTCGGGGAATGTGACGTCCTGTCCAGATTCAGATCTATTGTGGTGTTGAAGTCCCCCCGCAAATGGTATTTTTCTGTGCACCAGTGTCATGGTGCCCCGGGCAATGGATGAGATGTATGAAAGCAGTAGGCCCTCCACCCTGGTTCGATTTTACTTGCTTGCACCCCTAATAAGTGCGTTTCCTGAAGAAATAATATGCGTGCACCCAACCTGTTAACATACACCATCACTTTGCGTTCCTTAATTGGCTTTCCAAGACCCAACATTCCAGCTCATCAGTGTTATTGCTTCGGGGGTTCACACTAGCCATTTGGGCCATTGTTCACTGCCTCCATCTCCATATTCTGGTGTGAAATTGTACTGTTACCATAATAGAACGTCATCTGTCTACGCATTATTTTAAATTTATCACTCCAACTGTTTCCCCTTCTTCCCTCCCCCACCCTCATAGTTCCCTGAACTTCAACTATGCATTCCCCTCCCCCAAACCCTTCCACTTACCCCATTATCTAACTGTTGTAGTCGCATGTGGGGGGATGGAGGTCGACACCTCGGCGACGGCCGGGGCCAGGCATAATGCTCATAACTCCCTCGCCGCGGTTTATGTTATGTTAGTATCTCGCATAATGAATTGTGACTATTTACATGTTGCATCAAAAACATTACGATACTGTACCAAAACAGGAGGTGCCCTGTATTTGTTACATGCTTGTCACTGTCATTCACTACTGTGGGACAGTCCTTCACTGAGTAGTGTCACCAGGGTGTTTCACTCATTGGCCTCTTCACCATCCGGGGGCCGCTTGTCGGTTACAGGGATGTTTGTCTCAACGAAGGAGACTGCTTCCTCAGGAAATGTGCACAAATAGGTCTTGTAATGTTGCAAGCGTAGTCTGGCTGGGTATAACATTGCATATGGAATTTTCCGCTCACGAAGCATCTTCTTCACTCCCAAGAAAGTTTGCCATTCTTGTTGCACCGACAGGGTGTAGTTCAGGAATATGCAGACGTTTCAGTTCGTGTTTATCTCTGGCTGCTTGTAATACCAGGTCTCTGTCCCTGTAGTTCATAGGTTTGGCCATTATCGGCCTCGGGTACGCACCAGGTTTGGGGCGAAGAGCCAGGGATCTACATGCCGTTTCCACCACAAACATTTCTGACCAGCCAGGGTCGCTGTGCAGTTCTTTAAGTAGTTCCTCCACAGCCAGCTCCATTGGACCCTTGAGCCAATCTTCGGGAACTCCAATAATGCGTATGTTATTGCGACGTGACCTCGCTTCGAAGTCTTCGCATTTCAGTTTGACTGTTCCCAAGTCCTTGGCAATATTGGTGACTGTATTCTGTAGAGCTTCAAGGGTGTCTTCAGTCTTGCTAATCCTTGTCTCGGTCTCAGTTATGCGGCTTGTTGCTTTCTCAAGTTGACTTCGGATCGATGTCACATTGGTGTTTATGCCGTCAAGCTGGTCAATGAGAGCCGCAAATCCTTGTTGCATGGAATTGTAGACCCCCAGCAGATCCATGTATGGTTGTGGTGCCGGTGGTGGGGGCGAGGCCACTTGGGCCGCAGAGTTATTACTCATATCTTTCTCCTTGGTAGCAGGTTTCATGATCATTTCTATAGATCCTGCTTTCTTATCAGCAGCTCCTTTGGGAATCGTACTGTGTTAATCTTCTTGTCTCCTCTTTAGGTGTCGTAGAGATACGCTGCTGACCACCTGAGATGGATCTGTATCTACGTCGTCCTCCCAGTTTGCCGGGTAAAAGTATGAGTGAGGGTATTGGGACTGAGTGGTATCCAAGGCAGTTGTTTTTGTGTACAATTGATATTGCTGCTGCTGGGGCTTTCAATATGCTCCTTTGCAAATGGCAGATTATTTGGTCCTCTATAGTGGATGTATTAGGATGCTGCAGTAGTGCCCTGCGCCTGAAAATGTAACTAAAAACACTGCAACATGTTTCGTCATGTACAGTAGTGGGGATTTCTATCTTTGTCTCCTTATACAATGCGCAGCATTGGTGCGTCACCTGGCGGGCAAGGCACTATGTCTGCCTGCCACAGATGGAGGCAGGGTGCTTCCTGCAGTTGCCGGAGTGTTGGATGCCAAGTATCCTCTGTCTCTTGATGTCTGTGCAGGCGTAGCTGTTTGAACAGTTTATGGAGCGAGTATGGTTGCTTTGGGTCTTGGGTTCTGCAATTGTTGTGGTCATCACATAGTCCACGTGTGTTGTGCAGTGCATGCTTGTTGAATGTGATGTTTGTTGCTTTCAGCCCATATCAGCGTTATGGCGCTCGTGAAATCATTAGACCACCTCCGTGTATATGCAACCCGGATAATTATGCACTCTGCGGCGGTGAGTAGAGTTGCCGGCGTTACCGTTCAATCACCCCCGCTGTGTCTTCATACGCGCTCCTGCTTCATGTCTGCTCCTTTCCCAGTGACTCAGTTCATGTTATGTGGAGGTGCTATGTACATGTGCCTCGAGGTTGGTAGAATCAGGTGATCCGGTTTCTTAACTGGCGCAGCAAGGGTCTAATTGCTTGAGCCTCATCTGCACTGCATGTGGGTTACTCCATGGTACTGACGGGCTATTCAAACTCGGTACTGCTATCCCTTTTCATTGGAGCTCTGGTGCACTCATTGGACTTCTGAGCAGTGTGCCGTCCCGCAACCACTCAGGTAGCGCTACAGGAGGCAGGGTTGGCACAAACGTTCCATATCCCGCTCTTGAGAGCTGATGGGGCCTGGCAATGTTCCACATTGGTTGCCGCTTTAAATATTCCCACAGCTGCGGGCTACTCATGCTGCGATGCACCGAGACTCTCACCTCAGTCGCCAATGCCTATCTTATCTTTGGTAGTGTGTCACGTGGGATCCACCGCTTGCTGTCCTGAGTGGGCGACCAGACAGGCAGAGCAAAATGCCCCCAAACATATCCGCTTCATCCCACCGTCTAGATGACTCGCAGCCAGTCGCTTCTTGTGCTGTGCATGCAGGGGCGGTGGCACACTGTTGTGCCAGGACCGTCCTAACTAGTTCTCCAAGTGGGGCCTAGGTCTAGGCTCTACCTGCTGTGAATGTTATGGAGGAGTGTACTGTCGTGTGTCCTTTGGCCCACTATCTCTGCCGTCTCCCGAACAGCAAACGGCGAAAAGTTTCTATCGGCTGCTTCTTGACAGGGGGGGGGGGGGGGGGGGATCAGCCTTCCGGGATGAGTTAGTTCATAGCGGTCTTCGGATCCCTACGTAGTCCACCAGGCTTATGATAGTGCGCCTATGAGCTGCTCCACTGTTCATGCTGGCAGACCCTGGGCGTGTTCTATTGATCGCGTACTCCCTGATGAGGCCGCACAGGGCCGCGTAGAAAAGTTGTTATAACTTTGTATCTGCAGCGCGGTTTTGCACTATATTTTGCACTTATGTAAACAATACCGCCAACACACCGTCACGTCAATTTTCTTCAAAAACCAGCCATCTTTTAGCTAGTTCTTCGGCCTGGACCCCCTGCGTGCGCTCAGTGCTGCATTCAGCTACCAGCACAACAGCGTCCCCGGTTATAAAGGTTTTTATTATTTGAGGATTTGTTATCACATGGAACCGGCGGTCCGTGCCTAGCAAACTAAAACTAAAGAAAAGTGACCTAGTGTCCAAAAAGTCTCTGGCCATCAAACTAATACACATATCAACATTATATATGGAGTGTATGGCAATCTTTAGTTCAACAAAACAATTTATCAATTTAAACTTGAACGTTTTTGAAAGAAAGCACTCCTTGTTACCAGGGTTGTGCTCCCCCCCTGGATCAATTCAGTAATGCTTTGAGCACAGTTCTGATTAAATAAAGTTCTGTTCAAGGTAACACAAAAAGTCTCTTCTATCCACCTGTCTTCCCCCTTGATACAGCAAATATCTTTCCCACAAATGCCTCTTCACAATTCAAAGGAATTGGTGTTTTCCACAGTATCCGTCTTAAAAAGGTAAATGTCTTTCTTTCATATTACAAGTTCAAAACCAAAGCAACTGTTCTTTTCAAAATGTCCAATAATTAATAGCATGTCGCGCCTTCTTTGTGATGCCACAGCTCGTCAAACACATGACAAGGTTAGTAAGGTCTTCCCAACACACCATTTTGCCACAAACATACTTCTTCAAACCATCGTCTTTCCTGATATACTCACATGCCAGGACTAACTACTATGATCCCTTTCCAGGTGTACTCGCCTGCCAGGAAGAAGACTCCTACAACAAACAAACTTGGTGCCAATATTGATTCCAAGATTCTGTAAACCAATGTCTCTTAGAAGGAGGGCTGAACAATAACTGCCTTTTTCTTGTGGTCTCTTGACCTTTGGTCATGTGTGGTACCGTTAACCCCAAACTGAGAACTTGATATACAAGAATTATGGGAGTTGTGCCCTTGTCGCTTCTGTATGATTTCAGTCTCTTGGCAATGCAGGATATAAGATTTCCCCAATGTACCACTGCCTTTGTTTTATTGGGGGTTTCTCACAGCCTCTTGGATGTTGGCAATGCTGGTTATACACTTTCCCTAGTGTAGTCCCCTATAAGAGAACGTATGCTCATGCAACCTCTCTTCTGTTTCATTAATGGTTCATTAATGGTTCGGTATTCAAAATTATGGGTTGTAACAATTTTCTCATTGCAGAGCGACCCGAGTTCAGCATTTGCATCTGGCCAGCTCAACGGCTTTCTTTGGCAGCTCCTTCTCGTAGTCAGCTGTTGCAGCAGACCTCCAGCATCCTGCCCGCTCCCTCTCCTGCTTCCGCGTACCTTCAGTGAGCTGCGCGTATATCTCCTGGAGCTCTGACAGCTCAGTTGACCTTCCGCAGCTTCTCTCATATCGACATGCGTGTGCCAAGTTGGGAGCATGTCTCGTCAGCTGAGCTCCTTCTCCACATGCTTTCTACTGCACGTCCTCTGCAATGCCACTCACCTTCACTCTCCGCAACAGCATCAGCTTGGCGCGCTTCACTCTGGAGCAGTTCCTTCACCACAGACAATATCTGCTTCAACTACGCCTTTCACACCGCCTTCTCCATCTTCTTCCTCATCCTTTCCTCTCTAGATAGAGTGCCTAATTTTAGGATTTAAACGTCCTGCTCAGGTACCTTAGTCTGTAGCAACTAGACCGCACCATTTGGTAAATAGCATTCTGAATCTTCACTGCCTCTGAGTCCTTCCTCGGCCCAGTACCATACACATTATAGGTACTGAAGTCTATAAGGAACAAGTTACTTACCTGTAAATGTTGTTCTCCAGCAAAGGTCTGGCATGGATTCACATGCTCATGAATATTCCCCGTCGTCAGGCTGGGAATACTCGGTAAAGAAAAAATCAGTTTCAGTTTTGTTTCTGAACTGTCTTTCTACTAGTAACCAATCACTGATTTCTGGGTCATACTGCCCCCAGCCAATGACTGCCCTCTACCTAAGCCCCTCCTCTGGCAGCCATCTTCAGATTTGGTAGCATGTAAAGTGGCAGTAGGACCAAGAGAAGAGCCGCAGAGGGGTTGGAGGGAGGGTACGCATGTGAATCCATGCCAGAGCCATGCTGGAGAACAACAGCTAGAGGTAAGTAATTTGTTCCTTCTCCAGCATGGGGTCTGGCATGGATTCACATGCTCATGAATACAAGAATACATAGCAGTACACACATGCACAACCAGGGGAGGTTGCAAGGCTCAACATTAAGCAACTCAAACATTATGCATCTCTTGCCTCCTCCCCAGGCTCACCTTCAAGCGAACAGGTTGCGTAGCACTGCCTGGCCGACTCTGAACTCCTCCCTGGAATCCCGGTCGACGCAGTAGAATCTCGTGAAGGTGTGCGTCGACCTCCACGTAGCAGCCCTGAAGATGTCCAGCAGGGGCACACCATACAGGAACACCATAGTAGCAGCAATCGCTCTGGTTGAATGGGCTCTCGGCCGGCCGGGCAACGGTCGGTTTGCCAACCGGTGACAGTGCATGATGCAGCCCGAGAGCCATCTGGAAATGGAAGCCTAGGAGAGGACCTTCCCTTGATTCACAGGGTCAAAGTTCACAAACGGCTGTGATGTTTGCCCGAAAACACTTTGTGCGGTCCACATAGAACTTCAGCGCTCTAGCCACATCCACTGAGTGCAAAGTCCTCTCAGCCACCGACGAAGGCGACGGGAAGAAAACAGGTAACACCAAGGGCTTGTTGAGATGGAAGTCCGACGGCACCTTGGGCATGAAGGAAGGGTGCGTCCTCAGCACTACCCTCATCTCGAGGAATGTCAGATATGGAGGTTTACAGGAGAGGGCCTGGATTTCTCCCACTCGTCGTGCAGAGGTGATGGCCACAAGAAACGCTGTCTTCCACGATAGGAACTTCAGCGGTGCCGAATGCAAGGGCTCGACTGGGGTACCCATGAGCTTGGTCAGCACCACGTTGAGCTCTTATGCCGGGGCCTTCACTGGGGGGGGAACGAGCGGAACAGTCCTTTCATGAACTCCTTCACCAGGCGGTGAGACCACAGCGACGTAATCCATCTTCTGTGCACGGTACCAGACAGAGAACCTCTTCCACTTATGTCCATAGCACGTAAGAGTCGAGGATGCCCTGGCCTTTGCAAGTACCTCCTTGCAGTCCGCCGGGATATCGTAGCCTCCGAACTCTAGTGCTGCAGGAGCCAGGCCTGAAGGTTCAGCGATCCCGGGTCATGATGTAGTATGGCGCCTCCTTCCCTGGCGAGAAGATCCACGTCCGTCGGCAGTTTGACTGGGGGGAGGGGGGGGGGGGGGGAGAATGCTGACAAGTCCAGAAGGTCTGGGAACCATATCTGCCTCGGCCACGCCGGTGCGACGAGGATCATCCTGCACTGTGGCCGTCTGAGTTGACTGATGAGTCGCAGAAGCAACGGCAATGGTGGGAACGCGTACAGGAACAGGCCGTCCCAGGGGAAGGAGAATGCATCGCCCATGCTCCCCAGCTGGGGAAACCTGCTAGCGAACCATCGTCAGAATAGGAGATCCATTTGACCCTGCTGAAGCTCCCACTCGCGGCAAGAGCGCAGCTCCCAGCTGAGTGAGTCTGCAACAGTGTTTTTCACTCCTGCCAGATGAAAAGGTACCAGGAATATCCCCTGGGCGATGGCCCAGTGCCACAGATCCTGCGCTTCCTTGGATAGGGCGGGGGATCTGGTGCCCTTCCTGCTTACAGATGTAGAAGATTGTGGTGGTGGTGAAAATCCGTACCACTTTGCCCTTGAGGGACGGACGGAAAGACCTGAGGGCCCAGAACACGTATAGCTCTCCGGTGTACGCTCCACAACCCTCCAGGGAGGCGTCCGTCGTCACAGTTTCTTGGTGCGTTAGCGTCTGGAAGTCCATGCCCACCACGAGATGCGCGCGGGTCCCCCACCATTAGATTGCTTGATGGAAAGTCTTGTTGAGGGACATCTTGTCTTTGAAGCTCCCGGTCACTTGCCTCCAACGAGCGTCGAGGAACTCCTGCAGTGATCGCATCCACAGCCTGCACAGGCGCAAGAGGTAGATGCAAGATGACATCATGCGGAGCAGGGACTTGAGGAAGCTCATCCTGGCCTCTTCAATGGTCGACAACCGTTGGACCTTGCCCAGAATGGCCTTCGTCCTCTGCTCCGACGGTGAAGCTAACCACGCCACAGTGTCGAGTCTGGCTCCCAGGAACATAGCGTCCTGCTTCGGCACCAAGTGAGAATTTGCAAAGTTGATCGAGAATCCCAGCTCCGTGAGCAGACAGACGGTCTTCGATTGTTTGATCGACAACGAGTTCTCTTGACTTTGCTCGGACGAGCCAATCGTCCAGGTAGGGGTAGACGTGGATCCCCTGCAGGCGCAGCCGCGCCGCCACCGGTGCCAGGCACTTGGTGAAGACCCTTGGTGCCGACTTCAACCCAAAGGGAAGGGCCTTGAACTGGTAGTGCCGCCCTTGGACCACGAAACGTAGAAACTTTCGATGTCCTTTGTGTATGGGGATGTAAAAGTAGGCATCCTCCAAGTCCAGCGACGATAGGAAGTCGCCTTCCTCCAGCTGTCCCAGCACGTGCTGAAGGGTAACCAACCGGAACCTTTTGGCTCTGATGCATTTGTTAAGGCACCGAAGGTCCAAGATGGGTCGCCAGCCGCCTGTCTTCTTTCGGACGAGGAAGTACCGCGAGTATACGCCGGAGCCTCTTTAGGACGAGTTCTATTGAGGCCCTTTCTCAGCATGGCTCATACCTCCAGAAGCAGCTGTGGAACGTGGTTTTCTTTCCTGGCCACAGGAGGGAAATGGGGGCACCTTCTTTGAAACTCCAGAGTGTGCCCATGGGCCAGGGCATCAAGCACCCAACGGTCAGTGGAGATGGGCTAACACGCCAATGAAGTTCACCAGCCGGCCTCCCACCGGGGTTCCTAGGTGGGGGCCCGACATCACGGCTGGTTCAATCCTGTTTCGCCGAGGCCTTGCCACCCTGGGCTCCTTGGTGACGACAGAATCCACCCAAATTGCTGCAACCTCTGTAAGCTTCCTGCGACAAGGAACGTGCAGCTTGGTCGTACGACGAAAAGCTGCCTAATCCTTTGTATGCGCCTTGAGATTTGCCTCCAGAGGTCTGAAACGACAGCCGTCGTTGATGAAGGGTGCCTAGGGCACAGGCCGTCTCGGTGTCTGCTTTGATGGCCTGTAGCAACACGTCCACAGCTTTCCCGAATAGGTTGTTTCCATTGAAGGGCATGCACCCTGGTCTGCACGTCCTGATGGAAATCGGTGGCCTTGAGCCAACCGCGCCGGCAAACGCCGTTGCCCATCTGGCGAAAGCCATTATCGGCGATGTCTGTGGCCACTGTGATGGCGTGGTCTGACGCCACCTCACCTGCCTGTAGGATTTCAAGGGCTTTCACCCTCTTATCGTCTGGGAGAAAGTCCAGGAGGGGGGCGATCTTTAACCACAGCTCCCTGTCATAGCGTGCCACGAATGCGAGAGCGTTGGCCGGCTTGATGGTCTTCGCTGCCGACGAGATGACCCGTCGTCCCATGGCGTCTAGCTTCTTCCCCTCGCCGTCCGGTGGGGAAGTGGAAGTTGATGCCGTCGCCCCAGCCGATTTCTTCTTGGCCGCTGCGGAGACAACCGAATCCGGGGATGGCTGTGCTCTGAGGCACATAGGAGCAGAGAGTCTGGGACCCGGTACTACTTCTTGTACTGGTCCCTCTTTGCAGGGGCCATGGACGGGTTATTCAGCAGGGACAGTCATTCGTCCCAGATGTTGTCCAATAACGGGAGAGAGGACGGCTACTCAAGGCCTCCTATCGTTGGTCGAAGAACCATTCCTTCTTCTGCTCTTCGGGGTATAACTGGAAAATCTCTGATGCCCTGACGATCATGGCGTGAAAGGAGCCAATTTCATCGGGGGTCGGGGTGGTGGCTCGGGCAGGGAGTGATGGGAGATCTGTACTGTCGTCACCACCGTCGTCGTTCGCCCCACCATCTCCGTTCCCGTTTCATCCCTTGGTGGAGGGGATTGAGGTGAAGGATGGAAGGGAGGGGAAGGATGGATTCGCAACCACTTGTTCGGTTGGTTCCCCGACAGTCCAGGCGCTGCTGGATCATCTGGTAGGGGTAAAGACAACCTTGTCCATATCTCCTTACACGGGGTCTGCAAAGCCATTAAGATTCTCCTGAATTGTCCTGTGGCGTAGGCATCGGTTGCGACGGGAGCGACAGCTGGGGCGCGGGATCCTCTGCTTCACCCACGGCCCGCGGCTCCTCTTCGGCTCCACCGTTGCTCTCCACGTCCGCCTCGTCGGGATCCCCCCCCGTAGGCCTCAAACTTCTGGTTCAGGATAGCTTTGACGCCAGCCAGCTCATGCTCAGAGGTGGTATCTGTGTCCGTTATGGCTACCGTGCCCCCTCCTCTTTCCTGTCCTGGGGTTTCACGGGGGTCTTCTCAATAGGCTGGAAAGATGATTCCCTCCGGGGTGCCAGGGCAACTCTAGGCCCAGAAGTCGTCTCCACTTGGGTAGCCTCCACAAGCTTTGCCAGGGCCGCCACAACTCCTTCAATCGAGGCCTTTGCCGGGTGAATCAGAGCCTTCACGACCTTGAGCGCGTCTGAGGCCTTCACCTTAGGGGGAGGGTCACCTCCTCGACCCCCCCTTGACTTTCTCCGTCGGGATCGACCAGGGCTTCTCCCGGAGCTTACCTAGGTTATCCGACTTCCTTTTCCCTGAGCCAGAGCGTTGGCTCGTGGATGATGGCGTTTGTGACATCACGCCCTGCCTGGCTGCCGAGGAGCCCGAACCAACGGCGCTCCCGGTGCCTACAGACTCTCGGTGCTTTGCCTTTTGTTGGGCCCCTGTCACCAGAGCACCCTCAAAGGTCTAAGAAGACCGCTCAAACCTCTACTTCTCACCTGCTGCTGGGTTCTTCGTCTCCAGCCAGTCAGTGAGTCGTTTACGACGGTCCTTTATGGTCCAGACGGACATGTTCTTGCAAAATGCACAGTCCTCCTCCACTTGCGACTTGTCGGCATGTAGGCAGTGGAGGCACAAGAGTGTTCATCCTCCTTAAAGACGTTCTGCAGTCCACATCCTGGGAAGTTCCAGAACAGTTTGGATCCAGTAGGTGTCGAATCTCCTTTGTCCTAGGCCATGTCCGAATCAGGGTAGGCCTCAAAGGTCTTCCAGAATCCTCCAAGAAGTGTAATTCAACGAAAATCCGCCCTTGAGGGGCGTAGAAAATTCCGAAACGGGTCCCCGTTGATTGGAAGAAGAATCGGTGGTAAAGGCTCGAGCGCTATAGCATGACTCCCCCCAAAACTTGAACGTGCCGTAAAAATCTAAAGATGGCTGCCAGAGGAGGGGCTTGGGTAGAGGGCAGTCATTGGCTGGGGGCAGTATGACCCAGAGACCAGTGATTGGTTACTAGTAGAAAGACGGTTCAGAAACTAAACTGATTTTTTCTTTACCGAGGATTCCCAACCTGACAGGGAATATTCACGAGCATGTGAATCCATGCCAGACCCCATGCTGAAGAATGGGAATGACTGTCTTACATACTTAAGAGTTCTTAGAGTGAGGGGAGGTTGTGATTAATTCTTGAAATGCTGAAGCACAAACCTTATTTTGTCTAGATGATTTTCCATAACCTGTTTTGGAGTAGTCGATCCACGACTCCACACAACAGCATTGCCGAACCCGGCCAAGTACGGCTATTCAGCCCTCTGGCACCCACACTTGGGAGGACCAGCCCATTCCACCTGAAAACTCAACCACCAAACCCAATTGGCCTTGAAAAAGACTTAGGTTGAAACGCGCGTCGGCTGTGTAACATATCATCATGTTATGAATATTACATTTACATCCAATGATGTCTTTCATTGGTGCTGATTATAACAAGGAATAAACCTATAAATCTCATGTTTAACACACCAACAACCTGGACCATCTATTTTCTTGTGCAAACTACCTACAAACAAATACTGGACTATCAATCCCAACCAGCGCCTTTCCAGTCCAAAAGTTTGTCACTCCCCCCACAATCTTTCTAGACAGTAGGAACCTCGGAGTTGGTTCCCTGACAAACTATGACTCTGGCTGCAGGTCTAATTCAACTAACAACCAAATAAAGGGTGCGCAGGAGAGAGGGAGTCCCGCCACAAACTCCACTTTTCCAAAAAACCTGTTTTGGAGTAGTTATATGGGAGGGAGATTGATAACATGCCATTAGATATCTGGGAAGGATAGGACTAATCCTCAGAAGATGAATATTGTATCTTTTCCGGCTGAGTCATCACTTTCCCCCTGGTAGCCATCTACTCCCATAGGATCCTCCCCTGATACCGCCCCCAGGGTTAGGAGCAGGTAGCAGTTGCCTTCCCCTGGCCACATAGGAGGAGTCTTTAGGCTGGGGTTTGGTGAAGACTCTGGAGGATTAATCACAATATTTGATTAGTGGAAGGTAAGGAAGAAGGTGAGAAAGGTGTGTTGATGTTGGGAATACTGTATCTGCCCATTATGTCCTCCCTGTACCCCAGAGGGGGAATCCCTCCCCATGAAATCCTTCCACTGAGTACCAACCCAGGGGGAATATCGGGTAGTAGCCTCACTCCTATTCCTCATGGAAAGGGTCTTCCCCCTTGGGAAAAAGGGACATCACCACCAAATTCGCCACATTAACCTTGTAAATTGCACAAAATCTCAGGTAATTGTCATCAATAATCTCTGATAAGATGTAAACCCGAACTCTAGTCCATAATCATTTTGGGACTTTGCGACATTCCCTGAAACCATGCACAGACCACATTTAGGGTGCGAGTTCTTAAGTGCTCGAAGTTGTGGCATTCAGCCTTTTCACCTGCGAGTCTGCCTTTGTAAGTTCCCTGTCTTTAGTGCACAGTGTTCCAGCAACTGCAGTTCCACTTGGACCATTGACACTCTGAGCCAGCCCCACTCTTTGGCTGTTCCTTTGCTTCCTCCATTTACTTCTGTATTATGAGAGCAGCCATACCTCTTGCTAGCTTGGTCTTTTGTTTGCAAGATTCCCCTTCCAAGCTCTTTCTTTTCCAGCTTAAAGCCTAGTTTGCAAGCTCTTGGTTTGAATCTTAAAGCCATTATGGTGCTCATTGCTGTGTGCTCCCCGGCCTTACATGCAGTACCACTTTTAGGTTTCTCGCTACTGAGTGTTGTAACAGGTTGTTGTTTCTATTACAAATACTGTGGCTCAGTGTCCAGGTATTGGGATAGTATGTATGCCCGTTTTCTCTTTGCTGGTACAAATCCCCTTGTTTTGTGCTAGATTGCCATCTGTTTCTCATATTACTTCATGTATATGGGTTTGCCCCAAAGTCTAGTGCAACGGCCCCCATTCATGAGTGTTACATTTAGTCGAAGGGTTGGCTGTGCTGTTTCAATTGGCTTCCAGCTTTCTCCCATTTCCTCCTCTTGCGATTTGCATTCCTCAGCTCTGCATTTCGATCTGATTATTTAGTTTCCATTGTCTCAGTCACTGACTCCAAGATCCAGTTCATCTGGACTTTAGTAGCATTTCATAGGTGTCCTCTCTGCCTTCATTGCTTCACAAGCACCTTTCAATCCGTGTACATGTGTGTTGGAATGTTTTTCAGTGTGGCCCCTATTTTTTAGCAAAGGAATCAGTGAACAGATCACACCGATAACCTATGCACACTTGCTGTATCTAGATGCTGTGTAGTGAAGAGAAAATATCAGCAATATGGTTTGGTGATCCTGCTGCAAGCTCAAAGGTTGGTTATATTAATGCAGCCAATAAATGATCATTTTCCTTATGATGATTTGTCTTGCATGTTCTTCATAATTCTGCCTTTCACCTGTTCCACTCCACGCTGCTAATGCTCTTATCTGACTTGTATCTTTGCTTCTGCTCATCCTTTGAGTTTTTACATTAAGCTCCCATTGCCACAGATTGAATAGTGGTTTGTGGGTCACCTCTACCTATGTAGTGTCCAATCCTGCTCAAGTTGCATTCTCTAGCTTGGTTCTGCCCAGAGTTCTTACACCATCGTCCCTCTGCCTTAATGCTCTTCCAGTAGCAAGCCATGTCTTGTATATGCTAGATTACTCCTCAATTTGTCATGACATTTTAGTTTTAACCATGCTTGGGGTATGCTGTCTAAGCGTAATTCCCAGCCATGTATACTAAACTCATCTCACTCGGTCGCCAATTCCTTATCCCACAAAACTGCCTCACCCTTGCTTGTGGCCCTCATACTATCGAAACTGGACTACTGCAACATCCGCCTTCTAGGAACCACAAAGACTAATCTTTTTGCTTAAAAAGAAACAACCATATTTCTCTTATCACGAGGGAAGTACACTGGTTACCCATCCAAACCAGAATCTTATTCAAGACATTCATTATCACACACACATGTATTACCAATGATGCCCAATCGTACCTCAGAAACTGTGTCTCCCAAAGAAATTCAACCAGATCGCTCAGATCGGCTCAAGCACACACCTATTTGTCCCATGGTTTAAGAGCTCTAGAGCAGGTGGTGTCAGCTTCCCTGTAACGCCACCTCACATATGGAACTCCCTCCCCCCATGCACATTAGAAATGAACCCTCGCACCAGCGTTTTAAGACCCTCATCAAGTTTTGGCTCTTCAACAAATTCTAGCCAGGTGTTTCCTCACCATGCATCAAAGAAATTCTCGACTCCATCGGTTTGTTCTCATGCTATTTCACATTGTGAAACCATCTAGTTTAATCAAAATTACTAGCTTCTGTATTGCAACTAATGTTTCCTCATTTTATCTTACCCGTCTTTTAATTACCCTGTAACCAGATAATCAAGTCTATGTAACCTACGATGCGATACCTCCGGGTTTGGCCGTGTAACCAATGCAAAAAATAAAAAATGAAATGTACCTTTTAATATGGGAACCAGTGTAATGCATTTGACATTTGTAGGCAATCAGTAAGATTCACAATTAATTGCAGAAAATAACATTAGGTTTGGATTTCCAGGCTTCACGCCATACCTTATCTTGTCATGGTACACTAAGTCAATAGAGTAAACAATGTTTCTAGGATGAATTTCAGACTTTGAAAAGTGTTCCAAGTGCCGTGGCTATAGTAAACTTAAATGAAATAGTTATTGCTACAGCACTCCTTGCGAGGCTTGTAGCCACAGTATGAGAAAACAGTGGCTTGTACAACTTGGTGAAAGGTTTTAGACAATCCACATTGTCCCTGCTTTCATCATAAACAAGCTTTTTGCTTCTCTAAAAGATGCTAAACACTAATAATGGGCTGATGATCGAAACAGCTTTTTGATTCTGCTATACAGTATGCTGATAGGGGGAGTGGACAGCTTATGCTCAGATAGTATAAAAGGGCTGACCACGGAAGACCGAGCAAGAGACTAGCTGTGCACGGAGCAGAAGGGAGCTGGCAGAGGAAGACAGGAGATGGCGGACAGAGGCAGACTGGGAGGATCTTCATTCAAACCCTATGTAGCGGTAGAGGGGGACAAAATCCCTCCTTTTTCTACCAAGCCTCTAAAATTGGATTTGATGGCTTTTTGAGTATCAAGAGGACTTTTTCCTCTTTGCTTCGGAAATGAACTACTAATTTGGACTGAGTTGTATGGGGAGTATTTTAAAATTCCTACCAATGGCATAACAGCTTACCACCTATGAACATCACTTATTCTTTTTTTAAAAAAAATATTAGGTTTCTGCAACAATATAAATTTCCAACATACACAGATTTTAGTATCATGTCTCAACCTTTATAACTTACCGAGGATTCCCAGCCTGACGACAGGGAATATTCTAAGCATGTGAATCCATGAAAGATCCAATGCTGGAGAAGTCTAGTAATAATCTATACTACCATAACAACAACACTATCTAACAGTATCCTACAATCATACGTACTAAACCAATAACTTTACAGCGATAGCTCATCTCAAATCTCACGTGGAAAAAAATGAAGAAATGGAATACAATAAATCCACACACTCAGACGTAATACAGGACCAAAAAAAAAACATTATCCCCTAAATTATTCACTCAGATAATTAAAATGACTCCACAATGAAAGATACATGTCCTCACAACCTTTATTTATTAAAGGCACCTTCTCATATTTTGACAATATTTGCCTCTCTAGCAGCCAATCGTCCATAATAGGTTTTTTCTACTCTTCCAAACTCTAAGGATTAACTTAACCGCAACCACCAGAGTCTTATCAATCCATACATTGTATTCCCTTGCGATTACGGCATCTCCCTCTATGTAGTAATATATCACATTAGTAGCTAACCTATTGATAGTTATATTAAAAATCATGTCTATTCTGTCTAAGACCTCTTTCCAGAAAACCTGTACTCGCGGGCAGCTCTAAAGTAAATGTTATAGGGTTCCCCTGTCCCTACCACAACTCCAGCACACATCATTCATCAATTTTAGCTTATACATTTTCACCAGAGTCTAATAAATCCTACCAATTACTTTTTGCATTATCAGCCAAAGCATTTGTCCATTCTTGCGTTAGATCCTACCCTAAGATGATCACTCCATTCTTCGTCCGATATTGTCAAATTGATGTCATTTGATCAGACATCTTTCAATTTTGTCCATGAACCTACATAATCATAAAATGCATGTAATCTGGGATGCATTTACCCACTTAGCAGAATTCCCCTCCATCTCCATGCTGCACTTCAGCAGTTATCAGCAGAGTGGTTGCGCTAGCTCCTTTGAGCACCATTGTCTCACATCAAAACTGCATTTTGCAGCTACAAAATGATGGCTGCACTGTCTTGCCAAGCACCTATTGGGCAAGAGGAAACAGGGAACACACTGAGAAAGGCTGCCTGTGTGTTTCCTTATGCGCACCAAAGAATAGAAATCGAAAAGCAGCGCTGCTTTGCTGCTAGCTAAAAATTTCCCTTTGAAAAAGGAAATATTTTACATTTAAAATGATGACGCTGTGATGCTCTTTTCATCTGTTAAACAATATACAGTTCTGATCCAGTAAGGCCCAACTATGCCCAGCCATATTCCAGTTGTGCTTCAGCAAAAGAAAGCATATCTAACTGAATGACAGGCTGTGTCAGATATGATCTGGGAAATCACCAGAAACTTTACCCTCAGCTGTACGGAAAAATGCTTGACCTTTGCTACAAAGTGTCAAAAATAAACACTTCAAAATAAACCCTAGCCCTCTGTGCATATGTCAATTTCAGTGGACATGTGCCTTGAACAGATTGCTGTTTAAGAGAAACTGACAAATTTGAAAGGGACATCCCAGCAGAATTCACCATGTGTCAAAATGGGCTTTTGCAAATAAGAAAAATATCTGTTTTAATAGGTAAATAACTGCATTGGCTGTACTGGGGAACCAGCCAAACAGGTGTCCTGCATGGCTTCAAAGGACAATTGTGTGCTGGCAACAGGAGAGGCCTCCCCCCAAAGGGAGCCAAAATACATTTCTGGGACACCTACGTGTTACTTTCTGCCCTTGGAAACTTTGAATGGCCAAGAGGAAGAATATCACACCCCAATCAGACTTGTGTCTGTGCTCCAACATGACACAATAGATTCTGGGACACCTATGTGTTACTTTTGGAAGTGACACCTATCATTCACCCAAACTGAGAAACTCCATGGCAGCCTTGGGCTAAACTGACATTTGGTTGTAGCCTGGAAAGACATGACCATATATGGAGGATAAAGGGCCAGCCCATCTGGCTTAAAAGACTGTTTTTATTAATAAACTGCAAGACTTATTTCGATAACCGGGCAACACAGTAATATAAATGTCTTACCATTTAAATGGAATTTCTGGGGCTTTAAAACAAGATATTGTGGCTGTCCATAGCATGTTTGAGACGGAAACACCAGAAACATGTGAATCATGGGGCAAGTACATATGGTGGAACGTTAAAAATGAATGGAACTATGCTCTATGATGTTAAGTACCTATACCTAAAATTGGGGGATTTTGGGTGAAGTGGTTCCCAATAAAAAGTATGAAAAAGTATTAGAAGGGCGAAACAAAGTCCTACAAACTTGGGAGTTGGACTACCATGTTCTGTCTGAAATATGCAATCTGCCTATGTAATTTGCAAAAGTGCCACAACTGTAAAAAGGAGCAGTTTATGTCTAAATTGATTTTTGGCAAAAATGCCTGTGGGATGGCTTTGCACCTCATAAAAGCACAACCCCATAAACTGAGTCCCCTCCTTGAGGAGGCGACCAACATGGGCTGACCTATCAGGTTCTGATGGGTAGGTCTAGCTTAGTTCTGCCCAACAATAAACCCTGCAATGTCACCAGTCTTATAAATAAGGGGTGGGTGGGAGATCACGGGAGGAGACACTCTTCTGAATTTTCCAGCGCCTCCAGACATTCCACCTTCACTCTTCAAGATTCCAGACCTCACTGCCAGAAAAGGGATCGTTGATCCAGGCCTTCCTATCCAGGCAGAACCACCCTTCAGCACTAAACCCCATAACAAAATCCCACTAACTTCAGGGAGAAAGGGGAAAGGTGGCTGAGCCCGTGTTGGGATTCTCCAGTGCCCCCTGGTTACCCGCTCTATCCAGCTGAGGCTTAGCTATGCCGTGACCAGACCTTTGCCCAGCTGTCTTTTGCCAGCAGAGTCTGCTGTGCGGTGACCAGAGCCCGAGAGTCCAGAACCCGGTTGGCTCTCCCTAATACCCAATTTATGCGCCGTTTGTGTATTTCCCCAATCCTTAACAACACGTAGCCTACACTATCTTGATATTTTGTCTTGGTTCCACCCTCCAAGTAATCCCGTCCCTACCCTCATAATTTGGTTAAGATAGTCTGAATTCTCTGTGCATCCTGACCTTGATTTTCTAGTGTTAGTGCAATTCTTCCATTCATTTTTGTCCTTAGTCATATTTTGAATAATTTAAGTAATTCCCACATATAGCTGAACACGGGTGAAAAGGTTCGTTGCAAATTAACCTTGGAGCGTACAGTGTCTTTCTTTAACAATCTAGTCTCGATAATCTAGTATAAGTAAAACGTGTCTTTTCCTTTCCCAACCTAGTTTCTCTTAACTGCTTTACTTTCCCAAAACCGAATCTCCTTCCATATTGAAAATCTCATCCAATTCTTCAGCTAAAGTCACTCTTTCACTTCTATATTATCCCTGTGATGTGCATCTACCCCCAGCCTAAAAAACGCATTCCGATTGTCTATTTCACCTGTTTAAAAAAAGAACGGTTTGACATTTACTACTGCAAAAGAGAAAAGTGCAACTTTTCAATGTGTGATTTTGGCTGCACTGCGTTTCTCCATTCAAGTTGCTTTTTGAACTGTATGCCCTTTGTTGATACCTTGTCCTAGTTGCTCGTGATATTAGATCACTGACACTGTGATAAGTCATATTTATCTCATTTATTCAACCACACGCAAATTAATTATTTACCAATTCCGAGTGTCATTTTCTGCAATTGCAAAGGGTTTTAAAATCCTCTTATTTTGTGAAGGAAGGTCAGATTTTTATTCTATTTGCTGCCCAATATCCTTGACTCCTTGCTGCTCCTTTCAATCCACTCAAAATTCGATTAATTGGGGTTTGAAGGAGCATTGCAGGGGGAAATCTTAACCCGGGTGCTATCTACCCGAAGAGATAAAGTGCTCCTATTCAATTGTGCTTTGGATAGGTTCTTGTAGAAGGTCAACCAAGTGTATTTAATTAGTTTACATTGTAATTATCACCCCATTGGTGATTCCTGCCCAATATAAAAATTGTGTGCTTTTCTTTGATTTTAAAATAAATAAATATTGTATTCCCACCAACCGGCCTGGTTCATGGTCCATTGTGACCCGAGGTATTTGTAAAAGGGGGTGAGAGACGGGTTGTGTGCCGGCTCAATCTGAATTTGTAGAAAATAAAGAAAAAGTATTCTAATTGAGCGCTACCTACTAGGCTAAGGGCAAGAGTCCTGGTCCGGTGTGTGACATCCGATTGGAATCCTTAACAGTAAGTAGATACACCATGTTCCCGTCCATCAAACAGTTTGCAGATTTCCGGTCTTTGCGCCAGCTCTTTATCAAGCATGCTTATTCTGTTACTTAAGAAGCTCAGTTCAACATATCGACTCATCTCTCTTCTATTCAAATTTCACTTATGTAATTCCTCGAAGCTTAATATCCTACCTCCCTCCAAAATGTACCCTTCTTGATCCAGCTCTGCCAATGCAGATATTTATCATACAACTGTAGTGCTTGATTATGCAATATCGACTCATCTCAGTAGATCTCAAAATGTTGAACATTTTCCCGAACCATGTTACGAAAGCATTTTTAGTTGCCGTCATCGGTTGTAACCTCATGTTTTTCCCTGACATGTTTTCCATCGTATAAAGGCTAAGGCGTAGGGTTTACAAACTTCTCTCTATCCGTACCCAAATTGGACCTTTTATGTTTGTTTCTTTATTTAAAAAGCGCACAAACCCCGAGGTATCTGAGCGTGTTACAGGTTGCAGAAATTATATACAGAACAGTGATAATAAAGCAGATCGAATATTAACAAAATATTTACAAATAGAGCAAAAGTTACATAAAGTAGTATACAAGGGCTTAGACAGAGAACACATTTAAACATCACGTGACAAGAGCCACGATTTAGTATTCTTACTGAAGCTAAAGTAGGAAGGTTCTGATCGAAGGTTAACAGGTAATGAGTTTGACAATTTAGCAGCCATCAGTGGAAAGCTGCTACCACCTGCTTTCTGCAATTTAAATCTGGGTACATTCAGGCAGTGTGAGTGTATAGTTCTCAAAGGGTGTTCTGAAGTTATTTTGGTAAATTTGTCAACTAGATATTTAGGTGCAGAATTGGCTAGGCATTTATGCGCGAGGGTAAGGGATTTGAGGTTAATTCCATCTGACTGAAAGCCAGTTAGTACTGCGTCTGACAGCTGAGATGTGATGCATTCTGGGAATGTTGAACACTTTTCTTAGCGCATTATTCTGTAAGGTCTGAAGTTTGGTTATGTTGTAATTGCTGGAGCCTAGATACAGGGTGTTGCAATCTAATTTTGATCAAATCAGGGCTCTTGCCAGTGTGGTGCAACTGTCTGTAGACAAGAAGGGCTTACAAGCATTAATTAGCTTACAAGTGTAAGCTGTGGCTGAGGAAGTGGCATTGACTTGTCTCTTTAAATTGAGTGTAGAGTCGAGGTAGAAGCCCAGGGTTTTCACCTCACTGGAGACTTTAATATGGTTACTGTAGATTTTGAATGAATTGAAGTTATTACGTGGGTTGTTTAGTCTAGTTGAAGATCCAACAAAAAGAAGCTCCGTCTTCTCATCATTCAAGCAGAGGCCATGGGTGGCCATCCATGCCTGGATTATCAGATATATGTTATTAAGGAGGGTGGAGTCAGATTCATAGTCGCCCGTGATGGGTTTGAGAATATGGGTGTAATCCATATAGTTGGTGTAGATGACACCCAGGCTATCAAGATAATCGACCAGGAGCTTAGTAAATATGTTATTTAAGGTTGGCGAGACACAGGATCCTTGTGAAACTCCACAAGAGATAGGTATAGGTTTGGCTGCAGCGTTAGGAGAGAAGACTCCGATAGTGCGCTTATCCAGGAATGACTGGATCCAAGCTGTAGCTTCATTGGAGAAGTGTGCAGCTGAAGTTAAATTATTGCAAATGACCTTGTGATCAACTGGGTCGAATGCGGCTGAGAGATCTAAGAGGAGGAGGAGGAGACCCAGTTTCCGGTTGTCCTTTTGATTGTCCATTTGATTTTTTTTTTTAAATCAATTAAAGCAGATTCTGTTCCGTGTTTAGGCCTGAAACCAGATTGCCTCCGACCAAGGAGATTATTTGTTTCTTAATAGGACTGAATCTGGTGATAGGCAGCTCTATCTAATATTTTAAGAAGGGGACAGTGTTTATGGGTCTGTAAATGGTAGGTATGTTAGGATCTAGGTTAGGATTTTTTTTAGAAGCGAGAGGACCCAAGCATCTTTTAGGTTAGTAGGGATGGGGCAAGAGTCAAAAGATGAATTTATAAGGGAGGAGATGAAAGGCGCTAGATCTCTGGCGGCTTTTTTGATAATAGGTGCCAGACAGGGGTCACCCTAACATCTTGACAGTTTAAGAGAGGATATTATTTCCGTTACTTCCTTGATGGCAACAGGGGCGAACTTGAAATGGTTGCAGGATTTCTTAGGAGTTAGGTGAGGGTTTGGTGCAAGCAGGACCTTAGCTATGTTACTATTTTTATTTTTTATTTTCTTTAGTAGGAGTGAAATGTTATTAGCTAGGGCAGTTTGGATATCGGTGCACCAAGTCTTGTCCTTGATGCACGTTTCTGATTGGGGAGTCAGCGACTCTGGTTCTTTCAGTATAGTGAACAATTCACTGGTATTAGAGCTTGCTTTATTGATCCCGTCATTGAAGGAGTCTTTTTTGGTTTGGAGTATCTGCTTCTTGAATTTTGTTAGATATTAGAGACAGCTTGTCCTTATTATCAGCAGTAGGGTTGGTCTTGCAAAGGGTTTCTGCTCCTCTTTTCTCGTTACGAAGGGCTTTGAGATGAGGGGTAAACCAAGAGTTCAGGTGGGTTTTGAGTTTCTCTTTACACATTTTTAGCGGTGCAATTTTATCGATGACTGTATTGATAGTATTATTATAGAGATCGACCAGTACTGTGTGGTCTCTTCTGGAGAGTGTGAAGTTGGTAATGGGTTGGAGTAATGGTAGTAGACTATCAACAGATATGTTGAGCTTGTTTCTGGTCAGAGAGGGGATATTGGGTTAATAGTGGCTTGAGGCCTGGCCGGTAGGGTGAAGGAGTTTACGTAATGGTCAATCCATGGACATTGTTCAAGGAGATGATTTTATTATCGCAGTTAATGTCAGCAAGCCAGTCTAGTGTCCTTCCTTTATTGTGTGTAGGGGGATGATGCAGTGAGTGAAGCCAAGTTCTGTGATATTGGCCAAGGTTAAGGCGTTATTGTCATTGATGTCAGAGACCAAAGTTGAAATCTCCTAATATGATGATCTGTTAGTTGGGCTTAGTGTTGGAAGAGAGTAGGGAAGTGGGGTCTTCCTCAAAGGATGAGATCGGGCGGGGGAGGAGAGAGATGAGGTGTAAGATTATGGTACGTAAAGGTGAAAGTGGTAGTTTGACTGTGTGTGAGGAGTTCACTCACCAGAGGGGAAGTGAAGCTGTGGGCAAGCTCTGAGACCCAGAGTGGTTCTGGCAATAAAGGCTAAGCCTCCACCTCGGGAGGATTCGCCGTCTAACCTTATTATGGTGTAGTTGTCAGGTAATGCTAGTAACAAGGATGGGCCTTAGCGGCATGCAGCCAGGTTTCTGTTAGGGCAAGGAAATCTAATTGTAGATCTTATTATCGCTAACCAATGTCTAGAGCGTGGGCGGTTATAGATCTAGCATTTACAAGTGCCCCTTGGATGTGCGGTGGGTCGGGTTGGCTGGGCAACGGCGAGATAGAGAGAGGACCTGCGTTGTTGGAATTGGGGTTGAATTTGGAATTTAATTTTGTTTTCTTTTTGAGGTCTGGCTGGTGGTATAGGTTGTCTGTGTGGTTGGTAGGTGGTATGGAGGCATGTTAGGTCTTGATCAGAGCCTAGAGTTTCTATCGCTAGTGGAGCAAGGTTGTTTGGGAGTAGGTCTGGTGGCGTACAGCTGGATCCATTGGGAAGGGGAGAGTAGGCAATGGTGATGGACGGTAAATCTGTGATTGGTAGAATTGGTAGAGTCCGGTATACATGGTGGCAATGGTTATAGAGATGGCAAAGAGGTGGTTTATATCATCTCTATCAAAATAATGTGAACCTTTGTTTACTAAGAATGCTCTATAATATTTGGAAAAATCCGGATATCCAAACCTTCCTCCTTTGACTTCACGTAATAAATTATATTTTGGAATACGCAGTCGTTTACCAACTCCCCATAAAAAGGTTTGGAAGACCTTATCAATTTTCTGCAGAATTTTCTTTGACACTAATAGGAGGAAACAATTGTATACCGTACAATGCTTTGGGTAATATTTTAATTGCATTAATCTTAGCCCACAAATTCAAATTCAATCTTTAACATCTCTTAATATTTATTAAGATTTTATCAATATTAAACTGGACAATTTTCTTCAAATCTCTAATGGTATGCATTGCTAAATATTTTACTCCACTCGAGGACCATTTACAATTCCAGGATTCTAACACACCTATAATCACATACATTTGAGAGAGGCAATCTTTCAGTTTTATCCCAATGAATTTTATGTCCTGATATTTTCCTAACTTCTTCAAACATTTCCTTCAGAACCGAGCCACTCATTGCAGGATTTGAAAAAAAGAATCGTCATCCACATAGGATAGGATCTTTAGCTCTGTACTTCTTACTTGAATCCCCTTTATTTTATTGCATTGTCTAATATATGCTGCCAATGGTCCCAGAGCAAAATTAAATTAGAAATGTGATAATGGGCATCACCGGTCTAGTGCCTTTTGATAATGCAAAGGATCTTGATATTAACCCATTGATTTGTACTTTTGCCAATATATCCTTATGTATACAGTCAACCACTTGTATAAACAAAGGGCCAAACCCCATTTTCCTCAGCGTATTTTCTAAAAACTTCCATATGTGTGTGCCTATAACATCCAACACTGTTCTAACATTGTCATATCCAAATCTCCCAGAAGTAAAGCCCACTTGTGATTCATCAATGAAGCCCCCCATGTATCCATTTAGTTTGTGACCATATTTTGGTGAATATTTTTAAATCTACATTCAGTAGCGATATTGGTCTAACTCCCATACTTCCGAAGATCTTTATCCGATTTTAGAATTACAATTATGAAGGCTTCCTTCATTGATTCACATAATATTCCTGACAGCAGAAAGTTGTTAAATACTTCACACAGTATTGGTGATTACTGAGTTGCAAAATGTTGACAGAATTCTGGAATAAGTCCATCTGGCCCTGGCGATTTCACACAATTAAGTTGTCTTATTGCTTTAAGTATCTCACCAACATCAATTTTCGCCTCTCTCTTAGTGGCCTCTTCAGATGATAACTTCGAGAGTTTAACTTTACTAAAGAAGCCATTCGGATCCTTATTTGAAAAAACTCCTCCTTATATAATCATGACTAGCATTCACGAAAATAATCACAGATTTCTTCATTTTTAAATAAAGTTTCCCCTTCATTAGTTAATATGGATGTGATACATGTTTCATTAGTTTGCTTAATTTATTAGCCAATATTGTTCCATTTCCATCTCCAAATTACCAGAATTTCTGTTTGGTATAAAACATGCCCTTTTCTGCCATTGTACATATCTGATTCATCATTTCCCCCTCTAACCTCCTCAATTTCTGTCTGTTTGAATTTGCGCAGGTTTGCTGTTGTTCTGCAACTCCCTCTTCCATCTTTTTTTATAATCCCCAGGTTTTTCCTTTTAGCCTACGCAGATCTGCTTATTAATTCTCTTCTTATTACTGCTTTAAAACAACCCCATACAATCCTGATGTCGGTTTTCAATACAATCATTTTTAATACAAGTTTCTAGTCCTGTAGTCATTGTTGAGTCTTTAAGCACTCCCACTTGCAATCTCCACCTTTTGGACTATCCCTCAGACCCAGGATATTCATTTGCAATTCAATTAACGCATGATCCGAGATTCCCATTTCCTTAATTTCTGAGCATACTACCTGACTAACCAGACTATCACTAATGAGCATATAATCCATCCGTGAATATGAATTATGTACTGTTGAGTAGAAGGTGTATTCTGTCTCCATTTGGTGTATCTCCTGCCATATATCTACCAGATTCCTGCCATATATCTACCAGATTGTATTTGTGTAAAACTATGAAACTCTCCACTTATTCCTTCACTTCCATGTCTACATTCCAACTTCCTATACAATTTACTATTCATCACAACATTAAAGTCCACCCTAAAATTATATTTTCGCCATTAATCTCATTCAGTAAACAACTCAATCCCTTGAAAAACTGCACAGTTGGAAAACACAGGGCATAGATCGTTCCTACTGTCATTTTTTCCCCCATCATATATTAGATCTAACAATATGCAACCATCATCTTTCAGTATTTTCACTATTTTTAATCGGTATTCCCCTTCTAAATAGTATGCTAACCCATCTTGATTTAAAATCATAACAGTTGGATACCACCCACGTATCTGGAGTTGGTCAAAAAACTTTCAGATTAGTCAGTCAAATGAGCCTCTTGAATGAACACTGTCTCCTCTATTTCTCCAAATCCTTGCCATCATTTTCCTTTTTTTTAGACACACAATTTATAGCTTTCCCATTCCACGAGATAAAATTCAACAGTTTCAAGTCTTGGCGTCCTATACTTTTATGCCTATAAACTATGAGCTGAGTATACTTCTTTGCAAATTCACTAAAAGAACAGTTTCCACAATAAAAAGGTAAATCATAAACAAAACAAATAAGACAAGTCAACACAAACAATTAACAGAGCAAACAAATAAGCTCCAATGTGTGATGTGTGATACTTTCCAGACATTTTATAAGCAAAATTGTCTCAAACTAGTCTTACCAAAAGACCCATGCCCTATTCTAATACATTTTACTATTGTCAATCTAACCCCCTCCTTGTATTCTATATAAAAATAATGCCTTATACTTATTATCACTGAACAAGTATTTCTAATAAGGTAACATACATTTAAGCCTTTACATACTATCTTATTTAAAACTATCTATTAATCAAAATGCACGTATATCCACTTAAGGGTAATATACAAATTAAAGCCTACCATTCATCTAGTGTCTATTACATCTAATCCTTCTAACAATCCTATTTATTCATGTAAATAGTGCTATCAAATTCCTCAAACTGCGCACACACACACAAAACACTTGTCCCTAGTAAGCCCTATTCATATTATAAAACAATAACAGCTTCCACTTGTCATTTGCCTAGGTACTAATTCTCTTGTAAGTTCCTATACTATTCAACCCTGTATTAAATGTTATCCCAATTCATTCCAACATACTTACCTCTTAAAATAAGTATAATGGTCTACCACTAATTCTCCTCTCCTGACCTAGTCTAATCCAATCCCATCCCATCCCTCCATTCAGTCAGTCAGTCAGTCCCAGCTTCCTTCCTACCCCCTATGTAGCCATGCAACTAATTTCTCCCCTTACACAACATCATACCTCAGCCCCTATTCAGCCCCCAACACAATGAAAAATATGGAATATTACAGTAATCATAAAGCAAACACAGTATGTAACATCTGAAAATAGCAAGGCCTCTATTAGATTCCAGTAGATACAAACACTATTTGGTGAAAGCATCATAGCGTATTCTTAATTGGCGGCTGCTGGCACCATGGCTGACCCCAACTGACCAACTCTCAAGAATTGTTGGCCTATTGCTTCTGCTTTTGATAAAAGAACGATTGTGGTGTTCATAGGTAGTTTTTGATATTCATTGGATTTTTCTTGGATTGTGCAGACTGCTCCAGGCATCCAGTCCTCGCCATCCCTCTCTCCATACCTTCAACATATAGTGAGTACGAGAGTTTTGTTTTACCCATCATTGATATCACATTTAGAAAGGTATTGAAAGGGCAGGTGCTTCTATGAAAAATGTCTAGCAGGATGTGATGAGATTGCCTAGGCAGCTCTTCTGAGGCAGGAAGTTACTATTAAGGTGGCTATGTCATCTCTGGGAAGGTTGATTTGTCTTGGGTAAACTTGGAGGCAGTGAATGAAAGCTGCTTACTCGTTAATAAGGTTTTGCCTATTTACTGTGTTATGTTTACTGACGATATTAGTAGCAATGTTTCAATATGCATTTCTCATAAAAGATGCATACTATACAGGAGAGTAAGAGCATTCATTGAGTGCTCATTACTGAGATATGTGTCAGAAGCATTTTGAATATGAGCATGAGCGGGGAAGCTGTTTAAATATAGTTTGTATTGATATGTTATATATGGTGCATATCTCAACACAGACTAAGGGTCACAGGAATGTATGAGCAGTGGACTATCAAAATATAATGTGACACTAGTAACCCTCTCCTGTGCTGATGCAAGATTAGCTGCCCTCTGCAGGGGGTAATTGCCTACTCTTTACTGATGATGCACAGTAACTGGTATCATGTTCCCTTTCTTTACTTCTACCACAGCCCCTGCAGGGGGGAAGAGTTCTTGGACTCCCCTGGTGATGGAGGGAAGGCTCTGTCACATTCCCTTGCTAATGCTCTTGGAGGAGGCACCTCTGACCCTGTTTTGCAAGTGGGGGATGGAATCTATGCCGGGTCCTACATACAAAGACCAGTGGCCTTATCCCCTCTATCTTTGGTACCAAATAAACACCTTATGCCCGCCTGTGGCAACTAAGGTACATCACTTCTCCTCTGCTAGTCACCAATGACTGTGCTCCTGCATACCTTCATCTGTGCTCTAACCACCCTGTCCCTAGCCTTTAGCTGGGGACTCCATGCACTTCTCCCTCATGAACCCTTGCATCTGTGCTTTCAACCATCTCCTAGCCCCATCGTAATCTAAACTGATCTCCATGAGGAGAGACTGCTCAACTTACTCACACTCCAACCTCATCTACTGCTTTATTCCCTAAACGAAGGGACCTCCTTTCTCCATCTCCTCCTAGCCCTCCACTGAACTCAGGGAAGGAAACGCTTTAGAAAAGCTCAAATACAAAAATAAATAATATGTTCCAATGATGCTCAAATGTTTTCCTCCGTCCCATCCTTTACTCCATAGCTGAACCATTTATGGATGGCACTGTTATCCTGATGTTCAATTCCTCTATAACTCAAGTGATTTTTCTTCCCGTCTCCAACAGTTCTTTTCAATGTCCTATATCTTATCTACCCGATTGCCTTACCCCTGCACCCAAGGCTTGCAATCTGGGGGTTATCGAACAGCAACATAAACCTTCAGCACTTTATCACCTACAGTGCTATGGCTGGAAGATTTAACTTCATGAACATCTTGTCAAATTCACTCTCCTCTTCCACCAAACGGCAATTGCCAACCAAATTCTTATAACACGCTACAGGCGGCATTGCGCCCCTGGTTACCAAGCCTCCCACTTTCTCTCCTTCACCTTCCCAGCTCCCAATCACTGCAATCCACTCCTTCCATAAAGCAAGCATATCTCAACATTGACTCAGCTCAGCCTGAAGAGCCAACACACATGCCGGAAGTGCAGGTTTTTATTATGCCATCATCCCCCTCCAATCACCAAACACAGTCACCACTGGAAATACCCCAATTAGTGAGCATGTAGTTAGTGAACTGATTCCAGCTCTGCTCCTACCACCATCAGAATTAATTGGAGTAATTTGTTATTTTTGGCAGGTTTTGAAAAGTACACATACACCCAAGGAAAGCAGAGAGCCGTGGAAAGGCAGCAAGTGCAAATTTGATTACAGGAGACAGGCAAATTGTAATAGCTATCTGGCTCATCTTCGGTGCGGCAGCTAGCTCCTTAAATCTGTGATGTCCGCAAGAAAAGCTTTTATGCGCATCTTCCTTTCTTGTGTCTGGGAACAACTAAGGTATGTGTAAAGTGTGGTCTAAGGGTTCTAGAAGGAAAATGGTACTGCAGTCTCGAGTAGAAGAGCTTACTAACAAGGCACAAAGACTTGGACAATTCGGCCTCCTCCTAATACCAGAGCAGGGATCCCTGTCCAGCAGTGTTTGTATTTGTGTTTTTAGAAGGAATCTAGTGGCAACATTCTAAATTGTTTGTAGCAGAAAAGTGAACTTAATAGTGTTAAGGAAATGCTGTTACCCAACTTTATACGGGACGACACAAAAGCAATAACCACTGTTACTTTTTGCAAAGCAGTTAAGAAGTGGTAAAAGCCATTTAACATTTCAAATGAAAAAGCATGACTTCAGCCCAGGTAAAACCAGTTCATTTAAGTTTGTCAATCAGAATGAAAGGAATCTGGCACAAAGGTAGGGTTCAAAAGGTTTTAGTGCCTAAGAATTCCCATTTTACCTTGACTAACTTTGAGATAGTTGTCAGTCATCCAATGTTTACATATATGTAGGTCCTATCTCAATGTGCCAATCATCAAGTCTTATCTGAATGTTTATGAAAATCTGAGTATCGTCTGCATAGTTTATGAAAGATCAGCATTAGGATTGTGGTGCACCTGTGCTGATGTCAGACAGTTGGCTCTTATATTCTCTATATTATGGGTGAATTAATCTGCTGGATTGTCTACCAGTGTTTGAGATGACAAGTAAATCAGGTATGATTACCCAATGATGGCTTATTTTCCCATGTCATGTTAGGAGCATTATATGTCACAAAAATACTTTTCTTAGCATTCGAGACCCAGGTCTTGAAATTTTGCCTTTGACGTTTAAAAGTGATCTCACCTTCAAGGGCACGTCTCCATTTTCCTTCCTAAATTCCTTGTGACACCGTATTATGAATTCCACTCTCAAGTGAACCACTTGTGGCTAGTTCTAGGTTTCCACTGACTGGTTTTCAATGAAGCAATTTAACAAATGAGTCTCCAAGGAGATTAAAATGATATCCTGAGTGTTGCAAGATGATATGTAGTGGTCACTATGATATTTCAAATGAACCTTCAACGTTTCTTTAATCCACCTTTTCCAAGAACATGATTTCAGGAGGCATTTATTATTAAAGCCGCTTATAAATTGCGTTGGCCCCGGTTACAAGCTCAGGATCCCGCAACACCACTCTGTCTCCACCAAGAAACATGATGGTCTGAAGTATGTGTTGCTTGATGTGTGGACGATCGGGCTAGAGGCAACTGGGAAAGATCTATTTAGTGTTTAGTATCGACATATTGGTCCAATAGGACTTATAGTTTATCTGGCACCACCACCTTTTGGGTTGTCTTGATGGAGGACGTGCATCAGACTCTTTCAGAACTGTCAGAATGAAGGGTTTAACAGGCTTTCCATCATGCTGGCAGCGGTCTGCCGTTCCATCTCTTTGGATGAAACATGAGGTCTCTACTCCACTCTCCAAAGTCCTGCCACTCGACAACCCTCACAGGCGGTGGAATTATTACAACCACTGGAAGCGGCAACTTGTGGGCTTGGTAATTAGGTAAGCACAGATTACCTGATTAGTACTCTATGTGCCGCCTGCAGCAGAGCCACTTGATAAATATGGTGTCCCACTACTCCAGAGTGGGCCATTATTCTCTGCTGCTCCACCCACCCTGATCCCAGCCCATTGGGCAGTGGATTGGCCCAGCGATTGAAAATATTACCAAACTTTTCTCAGGGCTTGATCAACCAGGAGGTTGGGCAAAGGAAGGTTGGCAAAGAGCGCCACCTTTTAGACAAGTTAACATGCCACATGGTTAGCCCCCCCCATCTGACCCAAGATGGCATCACAGCAACACATTCTATATTCATTACTGATTTTTGTAACTGTCTGCTGTGTTTTTCACAGACTATGGTGAGCTTCTATGGACTTGGAGCAGGTAACGCAGACAATCTTAGCAACTCTAGTACAATACGCTGAGTTTGAGATATAGCTCATTGGAATCCTGAACCTATGCATTCATGGAATTCTATGCAACTACCATTACGTTTTAATCAAACCTAGCAGGTTGTGGCCAAGAGATCAGTCTAGATAGCTGGATATATGGATGAGATATTCTATTTTTGTATCACCAAATATGTATTATGAACACCTTAAGTATAGATTTTTATTTATGCACTTTAGTCGTTTTAGTTGTTCTAATGATTTTTAGTGTAAAGACTTCCTTTGTTGTGTAGTTCCACTAATTTTACATCCTAGGTTATTATTTTTTGTTTTTAATTTTATTATGGAGAAAAGAAAAGCTGTGACCAGAGATTATCCATGAGGGAGGAGGGGAGAAAGAAAGAGAGAAAGGGAGAAAGAGGGAGAAAGAGGGAGAAAGAGGGAGAAAGAGGGAGAAAGAGGGAGAAAGAGGGAGAAAGAGGGAGAAAGAGGGAGAAAGAGGGAGAAAGAGAGAAAGAGAGAGAGAGAGAGAAAGAGAGAAAGAGAGAAAGAGAGAAAGAGAGAGAGAGAAAGAGAGAGAGAGAGAAAGAGAGAGAGAGAGAGAGAGAGAGAGAGAGAGAGAGAGAGAGAGAGAGAGAGAGAGAGAGAGAGAGAGAGAAAGAGAGATTAGCCATGCCTACTACAGAGGTGAATAATGTATTTGCTGAAATAGAATCTTTGCTATATTCAACAAAATCAGTCCATAATTACGTTATGACAGTTCTGACAAACATGACTGTGATGGGCAAAATGGAAGCATTTGATGCTAAATAATCTCAATAAAAACCAACACTCAGAGCTGCTCTTCAGTACATTCACATGGTGTACACAATGTTTTTATTTATCAGATCACGGATACCTTACATCACTTGAAGTTTGTTAAGTACTATCTCGCCCTCGATTTGAAACACTATGCAAAGATGATAGCATGGTACTTGGCAGAAATTAAACGGCTTGAAATCAAACACCTAGAGTTGTGGAGTGAGTTTCAGAAGACAATTGGGTAGTAAGCAAGACAAAAGTACCCTTTTGTGCTTTAGGTTCAGAGGAAGCACTGGACAATAAAAACAGGGCAATGAAAGTACTTGGTGGTGTGGTTAATATTACTCAAATGAAACAGGCTCTAGCACAATTCTTTTTAGCCTCTCCTGAGCTGTTAAGGCCGTCTACAGAAGCAAAAACAATTACAGGAATCACAGATTGCCAACGGTCATATCACCACCTAACAGCATCCAAAGCATCACGTCAAAAGGAAGATGTTCAACAGATCTACAACTTTACCATTGCAATGAATAATCCTGTGAATTAAGATGGAAAAGACCTCATCAACACCTCAATAAAGAAAGTTTTTGATGAAAAAATTCAGGACGAAAGATCAAGAATGACAGAAAAGGGCTGCTAAATGCACAACAACTTTAAAGACCACCGGATTGTAGGGGCGTGGCCAGCCGAGGACCGAGGAACACTATCTCTCGGTGAGCTCCGGCACCCATGCTCTTCTTGAGGCCCTTTTCCCCCTTCATAGGTGCTGAACAGACAACATAAAAGAAGAAATGGCAGTTGGAACTAAAGGAGAACATTTTCCTGCGAAAGCAAAATTTTAAAGCAGCTGTTTGAAAGAGCAATGCAGGGGAAGGAAAGTTGGAGCTCTGGCGTTCCAAGATAGCAGACGGAACACTGTGGAAATCCTGAGACCGCCCGACACACGATTGAGCTGCCGGAAGAAGATAGGCAGCCGCAGCGGGCTTCGCAACTCCAGTAAACCAGCTTCAGCCTAAGAATTGTAACGGGAGGCGCAGGGAGAAGTCTGCAGAGAGACGCGAGGTAAGATCCAGCTCCATTCCTACGGATAGCAGACCTACACCGCTGCATAGTAGCCGCGTGGGAGAGAAGGGAGCGTAGGAGAACACCAAGCAGAACCAACCAGAGCCCGCTGGCCACAGCAGCTGTGACAGACTGCGAGGAGAAAATTAGAAGTTATTCACTGTAGTGAAGTCCCCTTTCCTCCATACTGCATGGGCGTCCCTTCCTAGGGACCGGAGACGGAACCTTTTTCACCATAAAACCTTCTTCCCCTTTACATTTAGAGGCGTGCAGGGTTGTGGCACTAGGAGCATGCGCTACCCTGACTCCACCCACTGGCGCCACACCTCAGTCCCCATTGACACGTCAACAATATTTAACATTGCCTAATGCCACCAGTATTATTAGGGGGGACGATGGGGGGACGTATGGAGGAAAGGGGACTATGTTAGTCACTACAGTGAGTAACTACTAATTACTCTTACGACCCGTCCCCTTTCCTCCATACTGCATGGGCGATTACAACTGAACGTAGCCCCAGGGTGGAGAGGAGACTCTCCTTAAGCAAATAGGTTCCTTAGAACCGCCTGTCCGGAGGCCGTGTCTGACTTCGAGCTGGCGTCCAAACTGGAATGCTTACAGAAAGCCGAAGGGGGGGCCCAGATGGTCGCCCTGCTTATGACTTGCCACAGAACCTGCCCCTGGAATGCAATAACCATGGTCTTGGCTCTGATAGCGTGAGCGTGCATGTTGGCTGGCAGTGGCTTGTGCTGCCCCTCACAGGCCTCTTTGATGGACGCAACCATCCATCGTGCAATAGATGCCCTGCATGCTTGATAAACGGGTCTGAAGTCCCCAAAAGGAGAAGGAGACAAAAAGCGCGTCCAACTTGCGGCAGCCCTTGGTCCTGTCCAGATGGAATTTCAGAGCGCGTTTGACATCGAGACAGTGCAAGAATCTCTGAGCCTCATCCTTGGGTCACGAAGAACGTAGATAAAACCATTTTCTTGTTTAGATGGAAAGTGGAAGGTGCCTTAGGTAGGAATGCCGGGTGAGTCTGCAGGACCATCTTGTCCCTGTGGAAAGTGGTATGGGATTCTGAGGCCACCAGAGTCTGGATCTAGCGAATCCCACTAACAAAGCTGTCTTAATGGTGACCAGCCTGAAGTCCCCAGATGCCATTGGCTCGAAGGGTTTGTGTGCCAAAGCGCCCAACACCACATTGAGCTCCCACACAAGTTGTGGCTACTTGATGGGCAGGTAAAGCCTGGACAAGCACGCCAGATGTTTGACTATTGAGTTGGTAGAGGAGAAGACCTCCTCTGAATTTCTGTAGGCCCCTATGGCTGCCAGATAGGTGCGACATGTGTCCACCTGCACGCCTGATTGCGCGAGGTGTGCCGAGAAGGAGAGCACAGTGTGAACGTTAAGAGGTCGATCTCCTTAGAGTCTGCCCAATGACAGAACCTGCTCCATTTCCTCTTATATTGGCTCCTGGTGCCCTGAATATCTCCAGGTTAGCCCATGGTAGGCTCAAGTGCTTGAGGGTGATCTGCTCAGGAACCACACTGTGAAGGTTGTATTCTGAGGCATGGGTTGGTGGACCCTGCCCCCGCTGCTGGGACAGGAGATGTGCTGGACCCAGAGTAAGGTGAATGGGTGGTCTGTCCGTGAGGTTGAGGAGTTCGGAGAACCACGGTCTCGCCGGCCACCAAGGAGCTATCAAGAGGATGCTGAGGTGACAAGCTTCCTTTATCTTGTGGATTACCCTGGGCATCATGGGCGAGGGAGAAAAGGCATAGGCCGTCAAGCCGTCCCACTGTATCTGTAATGCGTCACCCAGGGAGCGGGGGCCCCACCTCTGCCAAAACGCCAACTGATGGCACTTCCTGTTCACCCCTGAGGCAAACAGATCCACCTGAGGGTACCCCCATCTGCTGAGGACCTCCAGAAGCAACTGATCATTTGCCATACGTAATTGTCTGCCCCCAGTCTGCTGAGCCTGTCTGCTTCCAAGTTGGCCTCCCCCGGGAGGTGGATGGCCGTGAGGTAGATGATGTTCTCCAGGACCTAATCCCACATGCCGACCGCCCGGTTGCACAGCGGAGGGGACCTGGTAACCCCCTGCTTGTTGACGTAGTACATGCTGGTGAAGTAGTCGGTCTGGATAAGGACGGTCTTGCCCCCAATGAGCAGAAGGAACGCTCCAAGAGCTAGCCAGATGGCCCCGAGTTCCAGCCAGTTGATGCGAGACTATGACTCCTACCAGGTCCAGACTGTGGACGCTGTGGCTATCCAGAGTGGCTCCACAGCCGTCTAGGGAGGAGTCTGTAAGGATGGTAACTTGCAGTCCCTGGACCACCACGAGAGGTCGAGTGGAGAGAAGGCGGAATGCTGACCAGCTCCGCTTGGGAGCCCTTCTCCTGGTTCCATGAGGCTGCGAAGTGCAGCTGTAACCACCTCATCCGGAGTCTCGTGTGTGGCACGGCCAGGAGAACCACCGCCACGATACCCAGTAAGTGTTGGTACCACCAAGCAAGGCCACTGCTCCGGTAAGGAAGCGCATAGTAGCCCTCTTGATAGCCGGAATCTTGTTCTCCGAAAGACATTCTCAAAGCTCGTATCCCAGATGAGACCCAGGAAGATGAGGCTCTGCGTGGGCTGCAGCTGAGACTTCTTGAGGTTGATGGTAAACCCCAGGTCGTGGAGTGTGCTCATAAGCACAGAGGAGGTGTGGGTAACCACCTCTGGGGATCTCGCCCTCATGAGCCAGTCGTCTAGGTACGGGTAGACATGGTGGCCCTGAGGAGCATTAATGAGTCTGGTAAATACCCTGGGGGCTAAGTTGAGGCCAAAGGGTAGCACCTTGTACTGGAAATGGCAGCCCAGGATCCTGAAGCGTAGGAAGGAGCGATGTGGCTGGCAAATCGGGACATGTAGGTGAACGTACCCAGGGAGCACATCCAGTCTCCCTTGTCTAGTGTCTCTGCAATGAGTGCTGGCATAACCATCTTGAATTTCTGAAGAGGGCGGGAGAGGTTGAGGGTGGATAGGTCACGTACAACTCTCAGGCCAGCCTGGTTCTTTTGTATGGTGGAAATCCTGGAATAGAAGCCTAATCCTCTATGGGAGGCTGATATTTCTTCCACTGCCTGGCTCTCGACGAGCAACCGGATCTCTGCCAACCGAGTTGAAGTCCCAATCTGTGGGAGTGGAGGACATGAGAGGAGAGGGCGGTATCGGTAGGCGGTAGCCCGTGGATACTACAGAGACGATCCAGGAGTCCGCAAAAATAGGTGCCAGAAATGCTAGTGAGAAGCAAACCTGCCGCCCACTGGAGACACATGGACCCGAAGGGACGCGTCATGCTCTTTTTCCTTCTGAGGCTGCTGCTGAGGAGGGGGGACTAGAAGAAGGCCTTGCCCCCCCCTTTTTTTTGCTTTCCCCGGTGCGGACTCGGCGAGTGGCCAGGTTGTCCTGACCTCCATTCCTGGAATTCCCAGAACCCGCCAAACGACCGCCCCTTGTCGGAGCGTTGATGCGACTGGGTGTACGCCTTGGGTGTGGCCTTCGTTAGGATAAAGACTTTGCAGTTTGCAAGCTGTTCTTTTTATCCAATTCCTCGTCGGTGGTACAGTGAAATAGGAAACTATCCTTGAACGGAAGGTCCAATATGCGATCCTGGACGTTAGGGTTAAACTTAGCCCAAAGCCAAGCCATCCTTCTCATGTCCATGGCGATGCAGCTGGCCCGGCCAGAAGCGTCGGTGTGGGCCACGGGGAACTCCATGATGTCCTGCGCTACCAACTTGGCTTCTCATAGACCCGCCTTGAAGCATGCCTCGCTCTGCACCAGAAGTTCCGGAAGGAAGTCTTATTTCCCGCCAAAGCCTCTGGCTAGCGGCTGCTAGCATGGCATCAGCGTTGGCCTGACATGGGTGCAGGGAGGCATTGGAGTACAGTTTCTTACCGTACGTCTCCAAGATCTTCTCCTCCTTGCCTAGCAGGGCAGAGGACGAGGTGGCCAAGGAAGACTGAGGCTTAGAGTAGAGTGATGCCGCAGCGATCACTGAAGAATGCAGCAGGGGGTCCGCCGACAACAAGAGTTAATCACCTCTATCTGTCTATACTTGGCATCGAAGCACGATTGACAGGTTGGGCTGAGTGTGGCTTGAGCCACCCTTTCTTGGCCAGAGCCACGATGTCCTTGTGCATCGGGATACCCGTCTTGGCAGGGGGTCTTAGCTCAGGGTGAGGACTTCTGCCAGGACACCCTCCTCAGGTTGCTCTACCTCAGGTTAAGGAAGGCCCAAATATTCTACCAAGCCTGTTGTGGAAGGTCTTCGCTGACGACGGTGTGTTCACCCGAGTGTCCGGAGCAGGTGGAGGAGTGCTGGCCGCCATGGGCTGCGGTGTGGGGACCGGAGCCAAAGGCTGCTGCTTAAACTGTTGTGGGACTGCCTGAACTGTGGGAGGCAGGGGAGCTGGAATGAAAGGGGCAGCGGGGGCTGCGCTTGGGCCATTGGCGCCTGAGTCATGAGAGAAATGACTATGGGCGCAGGTGGGGTGACCGGGGGGTGACTGGAGGTAGCAAATCAACATCCCATCTGGGGAGATCGCATGAGCGCCAGGAACCTTTTGAAGAAATTGTCTTCAGAGGCTGAAGAGGTGGCAGGAGATAATGACGGCGTGGCCGGGGGCTGCTGGGGCCGGAGCACACTCTGCCTATGTTGCAGGGGGAACATGCCCTGCGCCACTGATGGATAAACTGTAAGCCACGTACCTGGTTGACACCAGTCCCACCTTGAAACTCGTTCACCTGCCTGCTCTGTTCCTAGGAGTGGCATCGGACGAGCAGCCATGTTGTCTGGCACGGCAGCCCGTTTGCAGAGCTGTGTGCCACATGCCGAAGTGGTGGTGCATGGCTCCCTGGGCCCAGACTCCAAGACTCTTGGTAGTGGAGCAAGAGGCCTACACTGCACCTCAGGCTTAGGCCTGGAAGGCGTATTGCCCTAGGCGGTGTCGCCTGTAGTGCTGCGCGCAGGCGCTCCCTCTGACAATGAGCCAGTACTAGGGCGTAGCCCCTCAGGTGTACACCCGGTAAAGGAAGCTCAGCACTGTGTCCGGAAGTATCTGGATGACCCCTCTGCAGAGAGGCCGGTAGCTGGAATAGCCTCCGTGTGTGTGCTGGTACCAGAACCCAAGAGGTTCCTCCTGCTCGGGTGTTTCCTCAGGAAGGTGTCACCCTTACGGGGTGCAATGGAAAATAGCGGCCCTCCTTTGGGCCTCGATCTCTAGACTAAGTTCTTCAAGTCCTCTGGAGGCGACTTTTCGAAGAGCTCCCTCCACCTAGCTAGCCTGTTCTTCAGTGCGCGTGGAGTCAGTGCGTTGCACAAGGTACAACCTTGGAAGCCGTGGTCAGGGCCAAGGCAGTGGAGGCAAAGAGCGTGTGGGTGAGATGTAGGAAAGAACCCCCCGCAGGCTGAACGCCTGCTGAAGCCCACTGAAGTCGACATGCGCCAGGGAGGAGCATGACGCTGTAGAACCAAGTACCTAATTGACAAATAAAAGACAAAAAGATAGAAGAATCCGGGGAAGAGCGTGTGGTTACATGGCAGGGCCAAACCCAGGAGCGCTGGTGAAATCGGCCCGTTCCCGTTGACGCAGAAAAGGTGACTGGGGTGTGGCGCCTGTGGGCGGAGTCAGGGTAGCGCGTGTTCCCAGGGCGCACCCCAACACCGTATGGAGGACAGGGGACAGGATGTAAGATTACAAACGGAAACAACAACGCAACGTAGCAGCTGAAGGAAAAGGATCCCTAGCACTCATGAGAGGGAGGAAAGAATACATGCGGATGGAGCAGCATCAAAGCCGTAATGAGGAGGAAAGTGCACACACTGACACCGCAGCACAGAGCGAGTGAGAGTCAATTGCAAAATCCGGGCAGAACGCATGAAACGCTCACTTGGTAGGCAGCAAAGACAAGCAGTGGCCAATCCCGGTAAGATAGCAACCAATACTGGTAGCACGCCTACAGATGCCACTGGGGAACAGATAAGATGGGCAAGGAGAGTATAAGAGTAATCCAGACACTCTGGGCTTTGGGCAATAGCAAGATACAATTGGAAGGAGCACATTCAACCCTCTATTCAGGCACACAGAATCAGCCCGAAGAAATGGGACAGGTGCAGCCTTCCCACGCGGGCAAGCAAATTGAGAAGCCACAATATGGCCCATGTGCATGTACTAAACACTCCCTGCAGATACCGCAAAGTAGTCAACAGAGTCAATTCCTGAATCAAGCGGAGGAGACCCTTTCCCCACAACACCTAGGGGATCTGGGATGCAATAGATACTGGGAAGCCGGGAACAGCGTGAGAAACACAAGCAAGGAAGAAGGAAGGCAGCAACAGACACCGTAAGAAGATAGGAGTAGAAGCAAACCTCCTGGAGCAAAATGGCAAAGAATGCAGGCAAAACAAAAGTCCCCCTCTCAGGAGATATAAAAGCTATGTTGCAGAGCCAAGACCATGCCAAGAAACAAATACAGACTTCAGTACAGGTCCACTCTCCGGTAAGCTCAAAATGGACCATAGAAACCGAGGATCCACTCGCGAGAAGATTGGACTTGCAGGAAATGCTGGCAGAGAAAGAAGAAAATCAAAGACTGCACCACTGACCTAACCAAGTCCAGTGCAGAATTCACCAAACAAGTATCAACAATGTAACATAGTGTTGAAGAAACAAAAACACTATGTGACCCAGGATACAAACAAAGAGAACTACCTAAACGCATGGACGCAGTGGAACAAATGGACTGGGTAGTGGCCATACAAGAGGATAGCGAAAATAGACTGCAGAGAAATAACATTAGACTTAGGGCGCATACCAACAGCGATCTCGGAATCTGAGTTACAAGAGCATGTTCAAGCAATATTCCAACAGGTCTTGGGCGACACTGAAGGCGAGGCGATCATCCTAGATAGGACACATAGGATATATAATGCCTACCAACAAAAGAACAAACTGCCCCCAGATGTAATCACAAAGGTACACTTCTTCCAGGTGAAAGAGCGGATTATGAAAGCGGTCAGAGGAATAGAATCGATCACATATAAGGACGATCGCATTACGTTCTATCAGGATATGGCATAAGCCAGATTGTTGAGAGGGAAGAGACTCCGCGTGGTGACTAGCTGGCTACGAGAGAAAGGAATTAGATCTAGTTGGACCTTCCCCTGTGGGATAAGGTTCGAATATCAGGACAAGGCGTATCGCATCACGAAAGAGGAGGAAATGACAGACTTGATGAATATGGAGGAAGCTACTGGTTCAATGGACTCGCTACCTGAGAAGGACCCGGACCACTAGTCAGGCCACACAAACAAAAAGGAGGGGTGGCAACAGGGGCACCCTTATCCAAGAGGGAGGGGAAGGAGCTCGAAACACAGAGGACACCTGAATGAACGCCTTGTGAGATGGTGAACACACAAGTAAGATATGCAACTCATTGGAGGGCAGAACTGAATTACGTTGAAACTGTCCGAGAACCACAATATAAGAAATGAGGGATGCCTTGGAGGAAAGGGGAGGGCGCAGGGTCGGATAAAGGCCCCATTGGTCTAGTTACACAGCCCAAATAACTCAAAGTTCAAAGTGCACATGATGGCGAAGTTGGGAAAGATGGGGGAGGGTTTTGGAGAGGATTAAGTTAAGTGACAGGAACACTGGGTAGGGGCATGACTCAACACACTACTGGGGAAAAAGAATAATAGGACGGACACAAACTAGAGACAGACACTTGATCAAACACGGCTGACCTGAACATTGTAACCTTAAGCACTCAGGTCCTTAACTCGCCTATTAAAACGGCTGGGAGACCTACAAGCAGCTGTGTCTTTTTTGCAAGAGACCCATCTACTAGCCACTGATGAAGAATGGCACACGAACAAACCCCAAGCAATACTCTGCTTCAAGTGGGACCAAGACAAGGGGGGTAGCGATTTTACTAGGAGCCTCACTCTATTTCAGAAACATTTTTGTTATAAAGACCCAGAAGGGAGGTATTTGGTCCTCAAAGGCACACTGGGAACACAGATTATTACCCTGGTAGTGTTGTAAGGCCCAAATGACAAGCAGGACATCTTCCTGAATACAGTGCTGCAGAAAATAGGCAGCTGGTGTGAGGGCCAGGTAATAATTGGAGGGAACCTTTGCGTTATGGACCCCAACCTAGATAAGAAACCCCCCCCCACCCCCTTCTAACCAGGACAACAGGAATCTACAGGCCCTGGGGAAATTCTTCTGCGACCTTGACCCAATTGAAACCTGGAGATTCTTTCATAACGACAGGGAATACACACACTACTCAGCGGTGCATAAGGGCTACCCGCGCATAGATATGGTTCTAGTCTCGGCTACGCTAATACCCCAAGCAATATCCATAAACATCAGAATAAAATACCTATCAGACCACGCTCCCGTGGTATTACAAATCAAAGGACAAGCTGAAAGCAGAATAAGCAAAAAGCAATGGAGGCTCAATGAGTTCATCCTAAAGGACATTGCACTTAGAGCCCATATGGAAAAAACAGTAACCGATTACTTTACTGAGAACGATACCAGAGTGATGTGATATGGCATTTGGTAGACTGGCAGGTGGTTTGGGACACTGCAAAGGCATTCATGAGGGGAGGTGGGGGGGGCATTCTTCCTGCAAGCAGCTGCATATGCCAAAGGTAGAGCGGTAACCTGGACAGAACTGGAAAAGGAAAAACAAAAGGCTGAAGGAAAACAAGGCCAAGCTATCACAGAGCTCATTACGAAACCTGTGAAAACCGAGGGCACAAATGGAGGCACACACAGCAAAACGCTCAGCACAAACACTGCTGAATATCAAACAGATCTACTATACCCAGGGAGGCAAGACTAACCGATTACTAGCAGCAAAACTAAGGAAGCATAAGACCTGTAATCACACATCTACAAAATGAAGAGGGTAATATACAGGTGGGGGAGGATGATAAAATGAGGATCATGGAAAGGTTCCATACGCCTCTGTTAAAAAGAGAGCAGTTAGAACTGATACTCCACCGATATTAGAAATGTGAATCTGCCACAGCTGACTGAAGAAAAGGAGGCGCTGGAGGGGCCTATTACAGCAGAGGTCAACGAAGCTATAGCTACATAACCCGCCAATAAAACACCAAGGGCCAGACTGGTTTGGTAATGGCTACTATAAGACCTTTAGAACGCAACAAATTCCGCAAATGACAGGCTTATTTAATAGAATCAGAGAGGAAGGGACAGTAAGAGAGGCTATGGGCAGGTCCATCACGATGCTCCTCCCCCAAGCCAGGGAAGGATAAAACTGAACGTGCCAATTACCGTCCAATTTCCTTACTGAATAGCGACACTTAAATATATGCAAAGATTCTGGCAAGGAAGCTGGTGTTAGCATTGCCTAGGATTATACACTAGGATCAGGTGGGATTCATACTGGGCAGGCACACACAGGATGACATCAGAAGGGTTATAGATTTGATAGACCTAGGCACAAGAACAGAACAGAAATTCTCGATAGCGGCACCATACACGAGATGAGTATTTGATAGTCTGGATTGTTTTTGTTTTTTTTAGAACAGGTATTGGGGAAATTCGGGTGTGGTCCGGCATTTACACGAATGGTACTGGCTAATTTTCAACTGCCATCCACAAGACTTATGGTGAATGGGAAACTCACAGACCAGATTGACAGTCAGAGGGGGACCGGCCAGGGCTGCCAATTATCGCCCTTAATTTTGCCATGGCAATGGAACCATTTGCTGCTACAATCAGACAGGACCCTGACATTCTGGGGAAAGAAACAAAAGGGGACGAGGGCGGAGATGCAGAAACTATTCCCAGGAATTCAGGGAAGTCTTGGGGTTCAAGATCAACTTCAATAAATCTAAAGTCCTCAATATAACAGATAATTGGAACGAAATCCCCAAATTAAGCATGGGTCACCCGCTGTCCTGGGAGGATAAAGAGTTCGAGTATCTGGGGATAAGACTAACAAGAAGTTATGATGTGCTATACGGAACAAATATTCCCCCTCTCTGGAGAGCGCTTAGAGAAGACCTGCATAGGGGGGATGCACAAGACATTTTGTGGTTTGTGATGATATCTACGGTCAAAATGACAATTATACCTCGACTACTATATGTCACTAGCTCCCTTCCAGTAAACATACTGGCCAAGAATATAGAAAAACCTACAAGATGAGATCATTAGCTTTATCTGGCATAAAAAGAAACCCTGGGGAATTCAGAGATTGATTCTCCTCTGACCATTGTGGACTGGAGGATTAGGAGCCCCCGAAGTGAAGAGGTACATTTCAGCAGCCAAATCGCACCCATGCTACGGTGGTCAAACCCGGACACACATGAAGGTTGGATTAAGATAGAACAAGAAGTAACCTCTATCCCTTTGGGTGCGTTACAATCTCTACGCACCCGGAACAGAACAGCGGGAGGTCAGTTATTGAAGGCAACAAGGGACTCGTGGCAAAAATGTGATTTAGCATTGAAATGAGGGGGGAAAATCACCCTGGGTTTGGGCCCGAACAGCCCCGATGTGCCATAATACAGACTTCTCCACTGGAATAAAAGAAGCCTATTGGGAAGGATGGGAGGGACGTGACGCTCTGAAACTAGAAGATTTCTACCAAGTTGGCAAACCACTCCTCTTTGAAGAATGCAAGCGCAAATTCCACATAGGGGAGGGAAAGAGGTACAAATATGTTCAGATCAGACACTGGATCTCTCAAAGAGAGGTGAAGAAAGCAGGTACACGAACACTGATTGGACTGGAACTGAATATGCGTGAAGGGTAACCACAAAAGGGAGCTTGAGGATAAATAGGCTACTAGATAAAATGCAATACACAGACGATCTAACATACATGACCAGGTGGGGTAAAGATTTGGGAGTGGACATCAGGGAAGAGGAACGGGGGCAGATCTGGTGGAGGGCTCAAAAATCATCTAAATGCACAGCCATAAAAGAGTCGGCCTATAAAATCTGCCACAGATGGTACCCAACACCCCAAAGGCTGCATGCGATAAATAAAGACCAATCACCCTTGTGTTGGAGGCAATGTGGGGAAATTGGAACCTTGGGACACATGTGGTGGGCATGCCCCACAGCCAAAATATTTTGGAAGGAAATCCTAGCTCACATCAAAAAGACTACGGGGGCTCAGTTACCTGATTCGCCAGTATATGCAGCAACAGGAGTAAATGCAGCACTCGCCTACTAACGGCAGCTCGCATGACCCGAGCCCAAAAGTGGAAAATATTAGAAGGCCCTATAGTTGCTTGCTGGTGGATCAAGATCTTGGGGGTACTGGCAATGGAGAAAGTGTGCGCTATTAAGGCTGGAAATTATCAGAAATTCCTCAAGACCTGGCTTCCTTTCCATGAATGTGTCAGGGATAGAAATAATTACTTTCATAAACCACAAATGCTCAGAAATATAAATGTAATTTGAACTCATGGTGAAGTGTTCTAAACAACATGGGGAAAGGAACTTGAGCTCGTCAGATAAAATTAAATGCAAAGAGGACACTACTGCAAAAGCTCTTGAGATCTACATAGGTTTGGACTTTATGTCAATTAATTTGGGAGCACACTGGTATCAAATGTAAATGTTGATGCATTGATTATATAAAGATCTTTAAAAAAAAGAAAAGAGCGGGTTGAATCAGACAGTTGTAGCCTGTGGGCACCAATCAGGAAAGAGAACCTTCAGCTGCGAAAAAGTGCACGCAAAGTTGTTAAGACAAAAGTATCACACACAATAGAGCAGTTGAAGGCAGATTGCTCTTTGTTCACAAGTTTGCCGATTGCTTCACGCAGTGGAACTGACATTTATCTACAAGAAACTGAAGTAAATACGAATTCTCTTTCAATGTTCAGCTTAGATGGTACAATGATTTTAGCTGCAAACAAAGGCGAGCTATGAAGATACTGGAAGAGGAACATACAGAGGTTTCTAACAAAATGACAGATTTCTTCATTTGTTAATGCGGACACACTATCTGTAGCGGAGCTAACAAATTCAGCAGCAGTCCTTGACGGAATGGCAGAATTGCAAGCACTGAAGAAACCGTCATATGTGAAGACGTGCCATGACCTTGCAATTGAATTCAACAAGAAAATAGAGTTATCTGCTCCAGTATGATGAAACTCTTAGTATTTGATACCTACCTAGAAATTTCACTATAGAATTCCATGAGAAAGTAAAGAGCAGGAAAAGAAACACCCGTTGAGTACAAAATCACAGATACTACAAATATTGAAATTCTTTTCATGAGAACCCTCCTATTGCATTCTAAAAGCTTATCTCTCAAATAAAGCAATTCTGCATGCAAAGGGGATACAATGAAAGGCTGGTAGCCAAGTCATCAGATGGAAATGATGGCTACATTGAAAGCACACATAAGGAGGCAGACGCACAACAAATTCTTCACTCTCTTTATGTATCACATCGTTATGCTAATTCCCTCCAAATGGTTTCAGCCGATACCGATGTTTTTGTCAGTTCACTGAGGTGATCACTGTTTTTCCCATCTGACAGCATGTTTGCCACAGGAGTTGTAAATAATAGAAGCTAGATCTCAAACATGTGTGCTCCTCTTTAGGACCTATGAAAGTGCAGGCATTAGTAGGACTACACAGTCTTTCAGGGTGTGAGCTTACTGGGTGGTTTACGAAGAAAGGAAAACTACCTTTCTGGAAAGTATCCAAGACTTCTGAAAAGGAATTCCTTGACGCTTTGGGAAGACTTGAATGTCTAGAAGTGAGAAACATGAGGGTGTTCTCCCAGTAATACAGTGAGAATCCCTTATTAAGATTGCCAGGACACACCCATTGCTGTTGGATTCAGTTCCTGGGGGAGGATTAGCTGGGTAAGGGAACCCGGGGGTTATGCTTGGGGGGAATACCCCAGGTGAGACACGTTATCATCACGGGGCGGGTGGTGAGGGGAATTAAGTCTCTGAAGCTTTTATGTGCTATTCCCATTCATTTATTCCACCCACTGAATCTTCCTTACCCAAAGGAAAAGCCAACAACCCATTCACATCTGGTAAACTTGTTACGAACCACAACTCCCAAACAGCCGTTTCCCTTGGTCCTTATCCCGATACTCCCGGACATTATTTTCCACATTCCTATAGTTACTCTGTCCCGAACACCCACTCTACTTGGGTTAGGCACTACCGTTCCCATAATCCCCTGGTTCAATTCACGTTCCCAGTTATTCCCATCTGCATCAAGACCCTACCAAACTCGTCCCTCTGATTGTCACTTTCCGATCTCCCAGGCTGCTTTGACAACTCACTACCATTCCCACAATCCTCCATATTCAGGTCACAATATGAACTCTGGTCATTGTTGGTTGTCTAGAAAACCCTCCAAAACCTACCCTTGCAAGATCACCCAAAACCCAAATACGAAAGCCATAATCCCACGTGACACGTCTTTTCCTTCTAACCCTGTAGGATACTTTGACGCTTCAAACTCCAACCCCCTATTCAGACACGAACACCTTTACACACCCAAGACAACAGACTAATGTAAACCTAGTCTACTTGACATGTCCCAAACCCGGCGTCAGGCAAAGTCTGGCAATTAACCTAAAGTACGCACACCGGACGGCCCTTTCCTTTCCCCACAGAGATAAAGGTGGATTAAGAGAGCATGGTACGAGCAAGGTGAGCACGGCAGACAGCATGACGACACAGCTACGCAGGCGCGGCAGCTCAACCAAAGGAGAAAGGCAATAGGAATCGAGAGGGTGGCGAGGAGAGGTGACCCTACCCTTTTCATCCATGGCCCTTGTGGAAGAGAGCCTAAGACCACAAACAATAGCATGAGTGTCTTGCAAAAGATGTCAACGGTGCACAGGGAAATCCTACGCCAATGAACAGGAGCGAGGGAAGCGACCGTGGTAACAGCCCGGACTCCAATGAAGAGGATAGCCAATCGGTTCATCATAGCCGGTGAGTCGAGGGGAGAGCCGACCAGAACCGGGCTGTGTTAAATGATAATCGCAAAGTGGCAAGTTCTGAACCAAGTTGGAGGAACTTTGAAAAAACTGTAAAGTGTTAAGGAGAGAGCAGCTGCAGAGGAAAACCAGCACCACTTGGGTGCTAACACGACACACACTGGTCGAGCCACATATGAGAGAAACTACAGATACTAGAAGGCCAGCAAAATAAGTCAAAGAGGTCATATAGAAGGTCAAGTAAAATCCCCTTACAATCGAAAGACTTTGATTTACAAGGGCTCTGAAAGAAAGGGAAGTGAATCACGCAAACATTGAACTGTGTAAAAAGAGAACATTGAATGTAAAGAGGGGCAGCGCCCAGAAGATGGTGACCATGGGGTAAGCCACTACCACCCTGATCGAGCGTCACAGTAAACCCGGTGAAGGTAGGCAAAGAATCGAGAGAGTTTCGGAGCCCGGCAGAGGGGTAACCAAGGGTGAAAGTTGTCACCCCAAGGAAAAGGGAAGGTAAAAGTTAAGAAACTGCAAGAGTGAACCCAAAAGGAGTGATGCCAGAGAAGAAGGGCCCCGAGTCCGGCAGAGGGAGATCCATGAGAGAAGCCATCACCCAGAGAGGTGTCCAGTCAACTGGTCGACAACAAACTGGTCGACTGCAATTTGGTTGACACCATTTGGTCGAATGCCAAATGGTCGAATTTTTTTTTTTTTTTATATATATATGTGTTTTGTGGGTTTTTCGTGTGGGGAAAAAAAATAAAAAAGAAAAAAAAGGGGGTTGGGGGGCGACCCCCCCAAAAAAAACCAAAAAATGGGTAAAAAAAAAAAAAAATTCGACCATTTGGCATTCGACCAAATGGTGTCGACCAAATTGTCTGTCGACCAAATGTTTTCGACCATTTGACTGGTAACCGTTAACATTGGAAATTAACTTTAATTTGTTAAAGGAACTTTTGCTTTGTTAGCTGAACCTGCCAGTCCCTCTAAGGCAAGAGACTTTCAAGTGAAACGAGACTTGGCCAATTGACGGTCCTGAAAGCAGCCAGAGGAACGGACATCTCTTGCGGGCAAATCCCAAGACCGTACTGTGCACCAAGATCCCACCTTACCCTGTGCTCAAACCGTGGGGAAGGGCGACTCAGGCTACCACATCATTTGAGAACACTGCTTTCTTTTCTTGAGAACTATCCCACACCCCTTTTTTGTATTAGTTGTGAGGTCTGGCAATAGGTTTCTTAGTATAGGCCTTTTATTTTGACAATGCCACTAGAACAGCCTTATTTTTCATTTGATGGTCGACGCATCCTCCCATCTTAAATTTAGGTTTAGATTAGGTGTTACAACCTGCATACAGAATTAATTGTTCAATAAACACCCTTTAACTTTGGTCACTTGTGTCTGTCTTACTTGTGCCACCAGGAGTTTCTCACAGAAGAATTTAGCAAAGATGATGGATCGAGTGATTCGCTTGTCAAGTCTACTTGCCAGGAAGAAAGATTTCGGACAGTGGTCAACAGCGTTGGTGGATGTTCACAAAAAAAGAGATTCAAAGTGAAAATCTGCCGCCAACAATATTCTCTCCGATACCATACATCTTAAGGACTCATTACTAGGTGAAGGAGTGGTGACAAGCTGAACACCACCCCCTGAATCTCCCAGAGCAATCACAATTTGGGTGGGAGAAGGCAGATAATCAATATTCTCCTATGTTGAGTACGCTTCCATGTGCACCAAAATCAATCATACAGCTGGTACGGGGTGCATGCGTCAAAGGATGGTGTGCTGTGCATTGCAAATGCCGAGCTCACCCACTAAGGTGCACTGGACTGTATAAGTGTGGTGGCGACAGAGAGCTCAGTGATAGCAACGATTTTGTAGATAAAGAAAATAAACTCTGGGAAGATGACCTGTAAAACCTTAAATTCTCTCTTCAAATGTAAATAGCTATTGTAGTTTTAATAAATAGTAGATTTCAATGAGAAAGTTGCAAATTATTTCAAACTTTCTAATTTAGTCAGGATACAGCCAAAGGTTTGAGAGGAAGTATCAATACTTTACACGGCTTTATCTCAGAAACAGTCAAAGATATTAAGAAAATCCTTATATGAACTTTGATTCCTTGGATCACGTTAACCATAAACCTGCTTGGCACATTTTGCATAGAACCATCCTAAAGGTAGTTACAGCCCAAAAAACGAAATGAGCATCCATAACGGTGGCCATCGTGGATGAATGATACCACACAAGCCCTCTGCCACCTGGTAGTACATGATAGTATGCTTCATTATCAATTCATCCCCAAGTAGGCATACCTTCCCTTCATTCAAACCCCCCTGGGCTAGGTTATTGTGACAGATGCCCCTTAACTAGAGTGGACATGCTGTGCCCTGCTGATGCACATAATTATCTGCTCCATTGATAAGTGTTCAGGAAGGCCTTGAGGAATCAGTGTTCTTTAAATAGTAACACTGCTAGCAGTACTTTAGGTCTGTGTCACAGAACCCAGTGGCCTTTGGGTGGTAGAGCACTAGACTAAAATCGTACTTTACTGAATATTGAGGATTAGCATTGGAATGGGGTCTCAAAAACAGTGTACTCTGCGAGGTTGTGAACATGTAGCAGAATCTGCAAAGAAAACAAAGCACGAGAAAAAAAGAAAAGTACTCATTGTGCAAAGATAAACCCCATGCACCATACAAATGCCATATCATAACTAACCCCAGGAGACATAAAATAGACAGGCTCACTGAAAACTAAAGTAGCAACAAGTTTCCAAAACTTTTTTTAAAAACTTGTGGTACATGTTTATATAGTGGTTTACATCAATTGCTTCTGCTAATGTGGGCTGTGACAGTAGGTGCTAATAACCAAGTGAAGGGTACTACACCATCCAATAGCCCAAACTTAAAAAAAATAAAAATAAAAAAGCACCAAGTTGCTTACAAGAAATATCGTACAGAAGGCATCAAACGCAGCCTTTCCTTCACAAAAATAAGTGATTGTGAGCGAAAAGGCAGAGCTTAAACCGGCAGAGGTCCGCTGGCTTTATATTCAGTGGTCTGTAGACTGTCCATTTGCGCAGCTCTGCACAGCCCTCCCGTGTATCTCCCTATAGAGAATCCACGTTGGTCTGCTCCCCAGTCAACGAGTGCACAATTCTGAACTTCGCTTGCACACCCCTGGGGCACTGCACGTTAGAGCGTCGTTTGGGGAGAGCTTGTACCATTTCCCAGTGTTCTTAAAATCAGGATTAAAGCATAGTTGCAAGGGAGTCTTCGGTGCATTGGTGATAAGCTTCCTTTTTCCACAAGTCATCTTATGAGGAGCCGACGCGTTGCACTTGCCTCTCTCTCCCAGCGAACATGGCAGAACAGAGGCAGGAAGTCTGACCTGGAAGCTGGCGCACCAAGGGCAAGTGGCGAGTCCAAAGGTCTCCCTGCTCTCAGCCAGGTGTAAGGACACTATGCCCGAGTAAACACCTGACCTGACAATGCCTCGTTGCCCAAGAGGAAGCGGCAGCTGCCAGCATCAATACTCGGATGCTAAAAACAGCACGCCCGGACAATGGACGCCAATAAAGATTACCCCTGCTAACTGCGCAGGGAGTATTAATTCTATTAAAGACTAGGAGGCGAGCATTATGCTTCAACTTCTTTTATTCACTACTCTTCACAGCAGTTTCAACAAACTCAAAACTATACCAAACTCTGAAAAACCGTCTGAACAGACTTTTTCTTCTTTGAACTACAATCCCCATAGTCTCTGTAGTCCATCCTATTCCAGCTCAGCTATGACCATATCCTGTCCCTGAGCTCCTCCTCTCTTTTACTCGCTCTGAAAATCCCAGAGAAAACTCCAGAGAAAATTCCACACTTAGTCCTGCAACTGGCAATGACTTGAACTTTTCCAAACGAATGTCGCACTCCTTGAACTCAGGCAACGACTTCTACTCGTCTATCCTTTCAATTATTCTTCTGCTCCTCTCCTAGAGATAATAGAAAAAGCAGAAAATCAGGGAGGTGTCCATGTATTGCTGTCATTCACATATTATTATCACATACAAACATTGAATAATATGCACAATACATTTCTCGGGTGGGAATTTAATGCTCGCCTCCTAGTCTTTAATAGAATTAATACTCCCTGCGCAGTTAGCAGGGGTAATCTTTATTCTATGACAAGACTGGAGGCGAGCATTATGCTTGTTCAAAGCTGTCCCAATACTGCACTCGCCATATTCTCTGTTGGTTTAAAATAAAATTCTCTAAATGTGCGATCATTCGCCCAGTCTGCTGCTGCCATAATATCTTGCAAGGGAACCCCCGACCTATATGCTTTGGTCGCCATAGCCCCTCTCACTGAATGTGCACCGAATTGTTGTAAATCGATCCCTGCTGCCAGCATTACTTCTCTGACCCATCTCGCTATAGTGGCTGTCTTTACTGCCTGAAAGGGCTTCCTACGCGCTATTAGTAGCTGATTTGTACTACTCGCTCTATCATCTGCCGTCCTGGCCTCGTATTCCTTGATGCAGCTAGCTACGCACCATTTGACATTATTGGGAAAATAGGGATAGTGCACTGCGGATGTACTTGATTTCGTCCTCTGCACTACTACGAAGGTCACTCCTTCTGGACCGAACCTCCTCCTATTGATTTCTAAGGCCCTGACATCCGACACTCTTTTGCAGGATAAGAGACATAACAGCATAGCTAATTTGCCTGATAACTGCTTGAGAGATAAAAATCTATTCACTGGCCATCTCTCTAATAGCTCCAAAACTCTCGTGACGTCCCATAACACCGTATATCTGGGAACCGGTGGCGCTTTAAATTTAGCACCTCGAATGAGCCTACAGACTGCTGGGTGTTCACCCGCTGGTGCCCCTTCAATCGGCATGTGACCAGCTGAAATCGCTGACCTGTACACTCCAATAGTGCGGAATGCTTTCCCGTCTTGCAGCAGGTTCGCCAAAAAATTCAGTATGGCCACTATAGGAGCAGAAATGGGATGAAAACCTCTCCCTCTGCACCAACTCGTCCATTTGGCCCAAGCCGCGTCGTAGCTCCTCCGAGTCGATGGAGCCCAGGATTCGGCAATAAGCTCTGCTGCCTGCATCGAAATGCCTGGCAGTTCCCATCGTCTCCTGATATCCTGCACGCGATGAGCGGGAGTGTCTTCTTCATTCTCAGAGGATGACACTGCCCAGCTGGGTCCGTGAGCAATCGTTCCCCTTCCGGGAGGATCCTCGGCAGGTCTATCAATCGTTCTATCAGCGTCGGGAACCACACTTGGGCTTTCCACAACGGCGCTATCAGCACTAGCTCTGCACTCTCCCTCCGACACTTCGCCAGCACTCTGCTCAGCATCATGAACGGAGGAAAAGCGTAATGCGTGCCGCTTGTCCAGTCTTGCAGGAATGCGTCCGTACCCTTCGCGTCTGGGTCTAGCCTCCAGCTGAAATAGTTTGATATCTGGGCGTTGAGACGAGACGCAAACAGGTCCGTGTGTAACGGACCCCATCTCTGATCTATCATCTGAAATACTGCTGGGTCTAGCTTCCAGTCGCTGGAATCTGTGAGGTACCGGGAGTTCCAATCTGCTATCACATTCAGCGAGCCGGGTAAGTACTCCGCTGTCACTGATGTCCCCGTCCTCCGGCAATAGTGCCAGAAATCTTTCGCTAACTCGGCTAGCAGCCTGGACTTTGTCCCTCCTAAGTGGTTTATGTAACGCACTGCCGATATGTTGTCCATCTTCAGTAGGACGCAAGACTTCACTCTGTCTCTCGTGAAAGTCTTTATAGCGAAGGAGCCTGCTAGGAGCTCTAAGCAGTTTATGTGCAGGTTCAGTTCCTCTGCGCTCCATCTCCCTCCGGTCTGCAACTCTCCGCAACGCGCTCCCCATCCTATACGACTGGCGTCTGATTCTATCACGAGGTCTGGCCGGTCCCCGAATATGGCACGCCCATTCCAGGCATCCATATTCTGCAACCACCATTCCAGTTCCGTGATTGATTCCTGATCTAGAGGTATCGATTGATGATATCTCAGTCCCTGTTGCAGGTGTCTGATTTTCAATCTTTGTAAAGCTCGATAGTGTAAGGGACCTGGAAAAATAGCTTGTATCGAGGCTGCCAGTAAGCCCACAATCCTCGCTAGGGTCCTCAGGGATATGACTCTCTTCCCCAGACATGTTCGGATCTCTCTCTTGATATCTCGGATCTTCCTCGCTGGAAGTTCCAGGGTGGCTTTCCTCGTGTCCAGGATGAATCCGAGAAAGTCCAACCTCTGTGCCGGCTTCGTATCCGACTTCTCTGTGTTCACTAGGAACCCCAGCGACTGCAGGAGGTCTAGAACCCACTGTGTCTGATATTCCAATACCTTCTGATCTTCCGCTAGAAGTAAAAGATCGTCTAAGTATATGATCAGCCGAATTCCTTTTTCTCGGATGGCTGCGGCTACCGGTTTCATCAATTTCGTGAACGCCCAAGGCGCTGACGCAAGTCCGAATGGCATAGTCCTGAATTGCCAGAACTGTCCCTTCCAGCGAAAAGCTAGAAATCCTCTGAATCGCTCCTGTACTGGGACTGTAAGGTAGGCATCTTTCAGGTCTAACCTGGTTAGCCAGTCCCCCTCCCTCAGGGAGTCTCTGAGCTGATGGATTCCCTCCATCTTGAAATGATGGTACACTATCCATCCGTTTAGCTCCTTCAAATTGATCACTGGGCGCACTTTCTCCTTCCTGTGAACGAGAAACATGTTGCTGAGAAAACTTGGCACCCCGGGGCATCTTTCTATGGCTCTCTTCTTCACTAAGAGCTCTAACTCGGTATTGAGGGCTGCTTGCTCCCCTCTTGCTAGTTGCTGGCGCTGGGGGACTCTTGTCTGCACTGGGTCTTGGATGAACTCTAGCTGCAGACCTCTGACGGTTTGCAAAATCCAGGCATCGCTGGAAAGCGCGCGCCAACTTCCCCAGAACCTCTTTGTTCTCCCTCCCACTGGAGGGTATGTTACCGCTCTTACCTGGTGTGAACCCTTGGCCCCGACCGAAGCCTCTACTTCGTCGTCCTCTGTTATTACGACCTCTGGCCGGGAAGAACGTGTCCTGCTGCCTGTTCTCCCAGTACTGGGCTCTGTGATTCGGGGGTCTCCTGCCTCCTTGTTGACGACCGGTCGAGCGACCCCTGTAACGACCGGTCCCGGCAAAAACTCTCTGTGGGAAGATCTTGCGGATCGAAGCTTGTGCTTTCTCCAGTGATGTGTATGTGCCTACAAATCGGCCCATCTCCTTCCCGAAAGTCTCCCCAAACAAGAGGCCTTGCGCTGTCTCCCCGGCCTCGTAGGATGCCAGGTCACTGAGCTTCGAGTCTATCTTCAGAAGCAATCCTCTTCTCCTTTCGGAGGCTATTGCGCAATTCGCGTTACCTAGGAGACAAACTGCCCTTTGTGCCCATCCTGCTAGGGCCTCTGGGTCCACCTCCTCGCCTGTGTCCTTCGCTCTTTCGGCCAGGTCCATGATCTTAGCGAGCGGACCGGCTAAGTCCAGGACCTTCTCCTGGCAACTCTTCCATGATCTATCAATCCCTTTACGGGGGTCCTTACTGGTTTTAGAAACAAAGGTGAGCATCTTTGGATCCAATTCGGGGGCCTCCGCCACCTTCCCCGGTAAGTCCGGTCTGGGACATTCTGCCCGGAGTCGCTGTCGGACTTCCTTGTCCAGTGCTTTCCTGAGCCTTGCCGTCATGTACTGAGCCACTCTTGGAGAAGGCTGCCAGTCGGAAGATCTCGGATTTCTGATGGCGTCCGGATCGAACATATCATCTTGCTCCTCATCGAGGTGCTTCTCTTTGCGGGTTTTCTTTCCCCCGCTGGGCGTCGCCCACTCCTCCTCGACTGGTACCTCCGGCTCTTGAGGGGATAAGTCCTCCTCCTCTGGCTCTTCTTCCGAGCCTGGGTCATCTCCCATATTATCTTCCCCGGGAGAGGGGGTCTTGAGGTCCGGCACGGCCTGACGCTGCAAATATGCTCTCTTCAGCTTCGCGAAAGCGTCGGCGACCTCCGGGGCCTTATCTTCTGCCCCATCCGCTGGGCCCTGGGGGTCTGCAGAGGCTTTCCTCTTGCGGGCCTGAATACTCCCCTTAGACCCTGCTCCAGAGGGTTCCATGGGCAAGCTGCGAGTCGTCTTGGTGCTTTCCTTAGGCTGATGAAGCATAGCTTCTAGTGTCTCTAGCCTTTCTTGTAAGGGTCTCACCCCTTGAGCCACCGCATCTATCAGGGAATTCCCTAGCACCTCCTTGAAGCTTGCAGCCAAGTCTAAGGACTGCTCCTCCTCACTCCACTCATAATCAGACATGATAAGGGGTGCTGTGTGCCTCTGAACCTGCGTGCAGGTGTCTTCTGCTGCCCACTTCCTGATAGGATGCTCCTTCGAAAACCAAATCTTTTCCCTTTTTTTTTTTTTTTTTTTTTTTTTTTTTCTTTGTGTGGCTGCACCTGACTCTTCTTAGTACACTCTGCCTGTGCTGGCTTGTTAGTCTTGTGAGTCACTGTGGGTAACTCGCTGGGACCTTATATTATATTTTTTTTTTTTTTTTTTTTCTTTCCTTTCCGGGAAGGTCTTGCTCCTGCTGCCTCTATTGAGGTTCTGCAGGCCCCGCTTGCTGGGCGCTTCACGCGCACGTGGGAAGACCGGCACGAGGGGAAAACAGCACTCTCCCGGAGCTCGTTCCGATCGTGTTAATTCGGGCTGCTGCCGCCGCGTCGCGTAGTAAAAGCGACGCGGCTCAGCGCTTCTTAAGCTCCGCCCCCCCGAAGGTGGGGGGATTCCTCCAGGCCCTAAGCGAGGGCTCGTCGCTCTGACGCTCGGCTCCTACTCCCCAAGGGAGGGGCCGGCGACTCAGTGCTAATCCAGCTCCACCCCCCCAAGGGTGGGGGGGGGGGGAACTCCTCCTGGCCCTCTGCGAGGGCTCTCCGTGATCGCCGCTCGGCTCCTCCTCCACAAGGGAGGGGGGGGGGGGGGGCCGCTATGGCGTGTCCGCTCCCCGCTGTGTGAAGGGAGGCTCGGGGAGCTCCAGGGCCCGGCGGGACACCCCTCGAGTGCCAGTAATGCGGCACGGGGCTGGTGGCCGCCGGAGCTCCCGCTGCTGCCGCGAAGCAGCCAATTAAAATCTCCGCGGAGTCGCGTGAATGTGGCGTTACCGACACGAAACGCCGTTCCGACTCACAGCATAGTAAAACTCTTATAAATTACTGTCCTAACATAAACGCTCAATGGAAACTCGCGTGGGGGCATCTGAAAACCCCCCCTGTACCCCAAAAACCTATGCAAATGTAAACCAACCCACATTAGGCTAAGAGGTAAATAGGAAGGCACTTATCTGCTTGAAGAGCAGTAAAAGAAGAGAGGAGGAGCTCAGGGACAGGATATGGTCATAGCTGAGCTGGAATAGGATGGACTACAGAGACTATGGGGATTGTAGTTCAAAGAAGAAAAAGTCTGTTCAGACGGTTTTTCAGAGTTTGGTATAGTTTTGAGTTTGTTGAAACTGCTGTGAAGAGTAGTGAATAAAAGAAGTTGAAGCATAATGCTCGCCTCCAGTCTTGTCATAGAATACTATCGACGCTGAATACAAACACAGTAGCGGCCGCCTTTCATCAGTCAATGAAGCCTAACCAGTTTCAGGTTAAGGGGGGAGTAGAACACATTGCGGGTACGGGCTGGGAGGAATGGAGCGGAACGTGCCAAGGCACGTGTCAAGCAAAGCAGCAATCCCTGCAGCGTGCAGCAGGTTCTAGCTGCGATGCCAGAGGGGGGCAAGAGGAGACCGCACATACATTAAACCGCTTCAAGAAATAGCGCTAAAAAATGATTTCTTCCCTTTGCGATTTCATTAATATTATGAAATAATAGCTTCCTGAGACCAAGACGTTTAAACTAACGGTTTTTAAGGTAACCGACAGGTTCAGTGGAATAGGTCACCCAAAAATCATATTGGAAGATACGCAAACAACCATTCACCTCTTGCAGATATCAAAGGAAGTGACCTCGCAGACGGTAGATGGGCCATTAAACCTCAATCTTCATTGAAGCGTTCGGGCCCGCACCCTATAGGGCTGGCTATTGTGTGGTAGCAAATCGCCCCTACCACCGACACTCCCACCCCCCTCATGTAAGTGGCCCTGGCAAAAGCATTATTGCAAGTGATCCAAAGCTATTCGAGCTTGTGCAGTGGCAAATAAATTCTGCCTCGCCTGGGGCTTCCTCCAACACAGCTTGCACAGGTCTCCTTGCACCGCTGCCTACTGTGTCAGCATCACAAATTGAAGCTTGGAATGCAGACTTTACAGATGTTTAGAAGCTCCCTGCCAAGGTTGCGGATTGGCTAGATAGCTGAAACTCTGCAAAGAGCAAAGGAGAGACCCATAGAATGCAGGCTTCTACTGTGGTTACAGCCCGAATTCCACTCTGTGTAAAAAGCAAACCTGCTCCAATTAAGCAATGTAGGCCAGAGTTGTGGACCCCACTTATGGGCCTGAGAAAAGTGAAGGGGGCTAAGGAGGGCTGCATGATTAGAAGAAGCCATATTGCCGGACAGCTCTAGATTGGGAGCAGCGTGAAATCCCATTTCACTTAATAACATGTCAAAGTATAGCGAGCGTGCAGAAGCAGGCTGCTGCACCTTCAGGATTGCATGCACAGCTAGGCCTTTGTGACACTCAGTGGTGCAGGCCACATTCCACTCAACAGATTCATTTCACTTTCAGAATATTGATGCACGTTTTCAACTTGAGTCAATGACCCCCTGGTTTATGGGATTCTATACAAGGCACCAATGCTGGGGTTATCGACACTTGCAAGTAATGTGAAGAGTGGTAAATCCGTCCCTTCTCCCCAAGGGAGAGCCACCCCCATTGATGCTAGCCCGTTCCACAAGACCCTCACTAGAGCTTTGGGTAAGCAGGACCGCACTGAAAGGGACTCCCCCTTTGGGGACGAGGATTCCCGGGGTAGAGTAAGAAACTCTATACCATCTCTACTGTTCTTATATGGGGACCACATGAGTTATAAAGGCGGTAGAGCCTTTTGATTTGTCTAACACCCATGCTGAACCCTCTCCAGACTTGATAAGAACACATCAGACGCACTTTACTAAGAACACAGACGTCCTTAGTTGGAGGAAGATTCTCTGACATGAACATGAATGGCAGGGGAGGAGCCGCGCAGAGTGGCCGTTGCAGTGCGGAACGCAGAGCCTGAAGGCGAGGCCACGCAAAGGACGTGGTGGGCCTGCAGAACTTCGCAGAGTCCAGGAACGCCGGGGGCGAAAGTTCCTCAAAACCAATGTGTGTGGGACAGAGGGGGGGGGGGGGAGGGTGAGGGGGAAGGAGGGAGTGGGGGGGGAGAGAGAGAGAGGAGGGAGAGGGAAGAGGAGGAGAGAGAGGAGGGAGAGGGTGAGGAGAGGGGGAGGGGGAGAGGGAGGGTAGAGGGGAGAGAGAGGCACATGTACTTACGATGCCCTGAGACATCAAACAGAGGCAATCTACTAGCAGGCAGAGAAACACTGCCGACGCGAGCAAGGTGGTATAGAGAATGCAACAGTCTTGGGGAGCGAAGTCGAATAGACCACTAGATGAAAGCTAGAAAAATCATGAGAAGTTTAAGGAACAATGATCGAGTGACCTTGTATGTTTTTCTGAGAGGAACAATGCTTTGAACTTGATATTCTTTACAAGAGCTGTGGTGGAAACCCTAGCCAGGAAACCTCCCCTGGTAGGAACATGTACATTGATGTTGATTTGAAGAAGAGTGGGTCAGCAGGGAAGTGTGGACCAACACTCAGGGTGGAAACCCGTTTCTTATTTTTGGTCTTTTTACTTAGTGGGCGGGCCAGATCGTGGATAAGGTTAGGATGGAGGACTGTTTTGATTATTTGGACACTTTGGCATTCCGACGAGCACCTTAGTTTAGTTTTCTTAGGAAGGGAATCCCGCTTTTAGCGGTAGGGAAGAAAGGCATCATATTTTATTCTGAATAAACGCAAGTTGAATGGTGTCCTCTGGTCCGAGCCTTGCATCTGGTGTTAGGCAGAAACCTGTGCAGTTCCGTTAGGGACCACTGCAAAAGATTTAAGACTACAGGTGTTTGGCAGTAAACCCACTTGGTAGCAGTCTGTACCACACAGATTCACTTGGTAGCTGTGGCTGAGCAGTCGGACTTCCCTCAAGAAGAGTTAGGCAGTATGCAGAGTATACACAATAGGTACAGAGACACAGTAGCACAAACAAACACTGACCAGAGCTTTGGTGTAAAAGTATATCATTATTTATTTAAAAACACACTTGTAATTTACACTAGCAAAAACGAGGTAAGTAAATTCAGCACACAGTCACTATCATATATATATATATATACACAACCCTATTCACTTATTAGACAAGTCTTAGTGAGAAACACCAATTATTTTCAGACAGAGGTGAGCGCTTAACATAAGATGACACTAATAATTTGTAAAGAAAGGGAGGAAAAAGGCAGAGTTAAGGAAGCACACAAGTTTCAATACTTTTACAAAGAACCACAGTAAGGCAGGATAGGCAGAGTTCTACTGGAGAGCAAGGAAGTCAATTGCAGGGCCCACTCTTGGAGAGAGCACACAGAAGGGGTCCAGGTTCACACAGTGAGGTTATGACCAAAGAGGCTTGTAGATAGTTTGTACAAAAAGGATGAAATTAAAGTCAGGCAAAGTTAGCTAGGTTGTCCCAGGCCAGCCCAGGTTAGAAAGTCGAGGCTTTACTGTCACCCCGAACGATCTGTCACAAGGGAAGCCAGGCGGGACACAGTACCTTAAGCGTGAAGGAAGCTCCAGCGGGGGCAGTTGTTCCTGGCAGCAGGTGCAAGTCAGTGTTTCGTCCAGAGGAAGAAGAGGTCTCGCCGTGGAGGAAAGATGAAGGTCGTTGCACTGCCAGGGAAGAAACCAGCCGCAGAGTTCTACGGTTAAAAAGGTACTACCCTTCTCTGCGCGGTAGTGGTAAACCGTGGTATTCCGGTTGCCGGGGTGCTTGGCACGGGCAAGGCGGCCACGAGATGCTCCAGGAAGGTGAAAAGAAGGCAAATCTGGTTATCCCCACCAGTCAAAGGAAGAAGACTCTCCGGACTGGAGATCTCCTCTGTCGTCGGGAAAAGTGGTAAGACAGTTTAGCAGGGCTCCACCGGTGGTGTCGTCGTTGCAGGTCGGCTCAGCTTCTCCCTCCTCGGATTCTTAGGTCTTGTGGCGACTTCTGAAGTTCCAGTCCCCAAATCCCTGCTTTTATGCAGCACACCCCCATTCACTCAGCCTAGCTGTCAATCAAACATGCTAAGTGGTGAGCCGGCCGGCTCACCACTTGGGCCAATCACACAAGAGTGCGACTTGAGTTACCAAGGTAACTCAGTCCAGGGTGCCTAAACCCCCTCCCACACCCCCTGTGGTACCCAGACAGAGTGGCACCACTTTTGGAGGCTTCTGTGGAGAAGCCCGCCAAAAAGTGGAACAAAGGGCTCGACTTGGGTTGGAGTCACAGAAGAGAACGCAAACGCCATTTTAGAATAGAGTTCTGGCAAAAAATACCAACCAGTGAATTAATATTAAATAAATAAACCGGCGGTATGTTCGAGGCTATAGGAATTAAATAATGAAAGTTGGTAGCCTCGAACAATGGGAACATCCCATAGAGATATATTCGCGGTCGAATATAAAAAGTAGTATCCACTGCCACCAGCCAAAACTCAATCAGGGAGGACGGAGACGTGCCCCCTCGAATAACAGACCCCGGGGCAATCTAATTGCCCCGACCAGTACGTCCACAATATGATGGTTTGTACTGGTTTCTGTTCATAATTTGGGACTACTAAAGCCAATGGTGACTTTACATGCCCTGGGAGACAGTAGTCAGTCCCAGGGTATGGAGTCTATATTTGGGGGTCGCTACGACACCCCTGGGTTACGGCACGGAGGGTGCTGTGTAACCCACATCAAAAACACATGAGACCCTATGGAGTAAAAGACCCCATAGCCCATAAAACATGGAAAGGCAAAGGAACACTTCAAATCATGTCTAAGAGTGGGAGTAAAAGAGTCTCACTCTTAGCAGGAGAAAAAAATAAACCCCAAAAATCCAGCAAAGCTGCTGGGAGACTCACTAGGTTTGGGAAATTAGCCTTTACAGAGAATTCTCCCTAACATCTGGTTCGCCACAGTAAGTAACTAAACCATCCCCAGTACTGGGTCTTTTATAGATGCACATAATTAGGGATACGGAGTGCCAAGCCATCAAGGAAGTAACACAATGTAGAAGGCAAAGAGAAACACAAAAATTGCTGCCGCACCTAGGCTAGAGGGAAGGCGGCCTCTCATCACTGCCTGTCCAACCTTTGCATGTTGGCGAGCTGTTGTGTCCAAGCAGAAGTGCCAGTTGAAAGTATGCACATGCTACTGTGTCTGCACGGCAGATCTGGAAGAGAGCTGGCAAAAAAAGTACACGCCACCACCTTGCCCCTAGGTGAGTGTGCTTGAACCGTTCCAGGTACAGCATATTGGTCTTTTCATAGTAGTACTTGATAAAGTCCACAATCCACCAGCCAATTAATAGCTTCAATATGTCACAGCCATTGTTCTGATCCAAATAGGAGATTAGAAGCTGCTCCAAACACCTAAAGATTTAGCCCTGTCCAGGTAAAACTTTACAACTCACTTGGCATGCAGCTGTGTAGCGCCCGGACAGAAGCAATGGTTAGGTTCTGAAAAGAAATGGACACAGATGCTGTGGTTGATGTTGCAGTGAGACCCAACTTTCAAAATGAAGCGAGGGTTAATTCTCCTTACTACCACATATCTGTGGAATCTCACAAAAGGCCCCTGAATGAAAAGGGCCTGCTGCCGACACCCTATCTGTTGAAGTAATGGGCAGGATCAAAGCCACCTTCCAAGTGGAGAAATTCTGATCTGAGGAGTGGTTGGGTCGTACTGTACATCATGATGGCAGAAAGATGGAATCTTATGAATGCAGCAGGCCGCTATGATACAGGTCCAATAGAGTTGGTAAAGGGTGCTGGTCTGATAAAGCATACAAGCCACAGAACCTCTTCCGTTTCTTTGCATAAGTGTCTCTGGTCGAGCACACTCTTGCCTTGGCCAGAATGTCCATGCAAGCATGTCCAAATGTCAGATGGCTGAATTCTAGGACCTTAGGAGCCATTCTGCCAAATTCAGACGTGCTGGTTTTTAGTGAAGAGCCCTGCCCTGTTCCCTGAACAGGCTGCCAGAAAGTCAGTGAAACGTGCTGGCACCGAGACAAGCGCAAAAACTCAGAGTCCCAAGGCTGCTTAGCCCACACATCAGAGCCATTAGGATCATCTTGCAAAGTGCGCACCTCAGTTTGTTGACTACCGAATGGACCAGAGGAATGACAGGAAACAAGTACACAAACGTCTCTAACCAGCTGATGAAAAATGGAGGTGACGTCTCTGCATTTTCTTGTTTTCTGCAGTGACTAACAGGTCGACCCCTGAGACCCCCCCTCCTCAGAAAGCAAATCAGATACCACCTTATCCAAGTCACACTTGTGGCAGCCTTTTTGAATCCTGCTGTTCTTTTCTCCTGCCAGGTGCACTGCTGTAGGGGAGGAATGGCCACGAGGCCCTCCTCACCTACAGCTCCCTCCCCAGGTGAGGACCATGGATCGATGGGCGCACCCTCATGCCACCCGGGCCCAGGTGGAGGAGGGTTCACCCGCCGACGACATTGCCCACACGCACCCTGTCTTTGCATTTACCGAAAAATTAAGTCAGGCCTAGACGCCATCTTGCACAGCAAACATGGTGTGAGTTCAGCACACTGTAACGAGGCCCCCACCTTTGGAGGGCCTTTCATGCATCTCTGCCGCCTCAGCAGCCCTGGCAGATCCGCTGCGAGCGCGTTCCCATGAGAAAGTCGGAGATGAGCTAAACCCGAGATGCCAACCCGGCAACATTATATTAGTAACAATGTGATATTGCACCCCGTATGACCCGGACCGCAAGGCCGGGGCAACGGAAAAAAAAGCTGAAGCATCACTATCTGAAGAAGGTAGAAAATAATTCAAGTATTGGTATTAAGGAACTACCTCTGTTTAAAATGTGAATGAACCATAAAAATGTAACGTTATATGATATCCCTCCAGGTCTGGACTAATGCTGCTATAACCACGGAGAAAGATGTTGACCAAACGTGTAACCTCTATTTGTAAAAGTGTTTTTCAATAGTATGTAGAAACTTGAACTCATATATGTTTTGAATCACCCAAAGCGGCGAGCATCAATCTCTGTAGGCCATAACCTAGATATCCCTCGTATAACGTCTAATGTACATACAATACGCACACAATGTAGTGAACATAATGTTAGGTAATGAAAAGGTACTGGAACCGACTATATTAAAGAAATGTGTAACGAAATTGAAATGTGTATCTATATATATGTGTCTGAATAACGTTAAAATAAGGCAGAACAGTACAAAACTCCTGCCTTCACTGATCAGCAACGCACGAGGAAAATACCTTTGTGAGTATATGCAAGGCCATTCCCTCTCCCACCCCACCAAGCCTGCCAGATAAAAAAGCTAAGACTTGTGCCGCGCTCCCTCACCTCCCCCAACCAAGCTGGCGTTACTTCAGAGAGTCAGAGGCCCCGGCGCCGCAACCAAGGCCACAGCCCGCCACCTGTGTTATTTACAGCACGGTAATAAACCCACCGATGAACCCACTGATCTACCAGCACCCCTCATAAATCCCACGAACCCCCCCAAGAACCCTGACCCCGTGTAAGGACGACCCCCATCATTGGGACAAGACACAGAGACCCATCTATATAATAACTCCTAACGCAGCAGACAGACCTGTATCACTCGGCCTAGGTCCCAGAGCCCCGTCCCGTGACCTAAAATACCGGTCAATAGGACACAGGTAAATCTCACCCCAACCGACAACCACCAGACCTCTCACGAGGTGCATTCCTCATGTGTTGTGTTTATTTTATAAGATAAGCTGGTGAAGCGATTTATTAATGAACGTAAATGTCATTTTCTGAATAACTGTAGTGTGCATGGCCTAGGGCAAATGAGACAGGAAAGGTATTCGTCATTGTCACAGGCTGCCCCAGCACATCAACACCGTACGGATGACCTCAAGCCGGCCTGCCAGGCCCAACCCAACCCACGAGGCTGACCAGTGACGTCGTCCCGCCAAGACCAACCCCGCGGCAGCAACACCTATAGTTAGTCGACACCACCCAATCCCAATTCACTTGTGCCCCCTATAGTGTTTAGGTGTTGATGACGTTTTTTGTATTAGAAATACGCCTGTCTTTGCTATTGTCAGGCAGAGCGCTCTCGTAGGTTGCAGAGTTCTTTGCATGCCTTATCCTTGGATAAACTCCCACTTACGCTCACCCGCACTCTGTCCTGGTCTTATTCCCACTACGGGAGAGTCCCTTATTGTCTCTCATTGCGGGGAGGATCGTGCTGAATTGGGGGCGCTTCCTTTCAGTGGTGACCCCGATAGCGTGATACCTCCAAACTATTTTTCCTAACTCCTTCTTAAACGACCCCCTTGTGGCACGAGAATCTCCGGTCGAGAAGGGATACGCACGGTGAGCCGTCTCCGGGAGGCCGCCCGCCAACGGCGACCGGCACAATAAGAAGTGCGCACTCAATGAGAAAGGGTACGGGATCCCGATTGGAAAAAAATCCCCTTTGAGTGCCGCTCGCCGGAGCCAGGGGCTGACCGTTGAGTTACCGGTGAAGCCGCCTGGACGGACCCAGTTTCGGAGAGTATCGGTTCAAGACGGGCACGTGAGTACCGAGTGCGAGTGATCGTCAAGGGGAAAAAGAAAGGGAATTGGGAATAAAAGAACGGGGACAGGTAGAGGAGAAGAATATCGGGGGTCTACTACAGACGGGTCTTGAAACTTTCTTTATTCTTTCTTTTGCATATGGCCATTAGGAGTAAGAAATAAGTGACGTGGTAGAAGTGACGGAAACCTAGCTCCGAGAGGGGGTGGAAGGCGGCGCCGCATAGTGCTATCTAGACTAGTACTGGGAATATATGAAGAAGTGAGAAATAAGTTATTGGTGTCTAGCAAAAGGAGACACCGGAAATATTTTTAGTGATTGTGCTCTCTCTCTCTATTTCTTCTTTTTCCATTTCCACGGGGTAGGGGGCGAAAATGAGAAGGGTATAAAGAAGTTAGAACATCTTAAAAGGTGGGGACTCAGCAGTGGCACGTGCAGACGTGAACACAGTAACCGTAGCAGGAAAACAGGGACAGCTGGCTAGGGAGGAAAGGGAGGAGAAAGACAAAAGAGTGAGTGGAAAGCATTGTGAAGGGTGCGCGCACCGTACGAGTGTGAGAGACGAACGGGTGGCCGCGAGGTGGTGTCAGAGAGTGTGGCCATAACCAGTACTTGATCAATTACAAGTGAGCTCACATAAGAGTGCCTGGGAATGGGAAGGAGATGAGATATGGTGAGTGAGAAGAGATTTGTGCAGTGAATAACGGTGGGTGATAATTTTAAGAGGTCCGCTCTTGTCTGTGCCATAAAGGAATACATACGCATATTTACAGCTGATAAAAAGCAACGAAAGCGAACGTGGTAGCGCTAGCGATTTAAAGGATGGGGGCTGAAACTCCCTTGTCACACATTTGCAAGAGCTTGCCGGGATATGCTGAACGCATAAATAAATATCATGATCAATGGTTAACAGAATTGAAAGGGGAGGGGTTGCCCCAGATTTGGCCAGAAGGAGGGTCTTTTGACAAAAGCGTTCTTGATATGGTATGTACATGTATTCGCCTCAAGTATAAGGGAAAACAATGGCAGAACAGGAAGGAGATATTAGATCTTTGGAGATTGTTTGAGGAAGTACCCCCACCCAAAGCTCCAGCTCCAAATATTGATTTACCCTCCACCACAGACAATCCACTAATGATCCCGCGAGAGGAAAAGGAACAGTTAAGTACAGAACAGCCTGCGGAAGTGGTTATGTTGTACCCAATATTACCTAAACCAGCCCCTGCAGCAGGATATAGCGACCCGATTTATGTGCCTCCCCCTTCAACCAGCACGCCACAAAGACCAACTGCACCCCCACCATACGAAAACACCAGAGAGCGCACCCAGGGAGGCACACAGAGAGTGGACATAGAGAAGTTAACGAGTGACTTAGAGTCGAGGCTTACAGTGGCACGAGATGAGCTCTCAAGAATAAAAGACATATGTGAACGCACAGCATGCGCCCCCACACAATCTGGACGCACGTCTAGAGCGTCGAGCGAAAGCAGACAAATTAAGGAAGGATGGAAAAAGGGGGAAATACTGTTCAGAATTGAGGAAGAACCGACCAGGATAATAGAAGTAGGGACAGCAGAAGGAAGCATTGGTGATGTCTCGCGAGAGAGAGGGATCAGAGAGGATTTGTTATGTGATGTCAGAGGAGGGGGGGATGAGAGTGATAGATTGAGCATGGCAGTAGGAGGAGAAGGCGAGGAGCTAGATGGGGCATGTTCACTGGGGACTATAGAAGATGAATGGATAGGACGACTAAGAAATAGGGTGGGGAAGATGGCGTCATTAGAGTCAGCAGTGACTAAGGAAAAGGAAGCTGCAACGGCAAAAGGGAAATTACAACTCCCATTACTCCACAGGGGAGGTGGGAGGCCGAACTATATACCGTGGGCTCAGATGGACAAGGCTAACTTAATGAAATTACTACCACAGCTGTCAGGAGGGGCAAGCAAGTGGATATATGCATTTGAGAAACATACCGCGGGTATACCGCTGGCGGTAGGCGATGTGAAAAGCCTACTAGTGTCCGCAGTAGGGGATCAGGCAGACAGAGTGTGGGCTAAAGCGGGTTTTCCAGCTGTAACTTTAGAGTGTGATCGCCATGATGGGGCTTCTTTTAACACCGTGCGAGCAAGGGTGTGGGACGCACTGCGGGAAACCTTCCCAGATACCCCTGATTTGCAGTCAGTAATGCAATGTACCATGAATGACGGGGAGGACGCTATGGATTACATTCTCCGGGTGCAGGAGATGTGGAGAGCGGAAACGGGTACGCCCTGGCACCAATCCACGTCTCTATTTTACTTCATCATTAAGAGAGGGCTCCCAAAGGAAGTGCAAAAGGCACTAGATAAAATAGCAGGTGTTGAGGCGAAAGGCTGGCCGGAGATCCAAAGCATAATAGTACACCATTGTAAACGGATCAAAGAAAGAGAGGGAAGTAGCACAGAAAAGGTTGGCGGATGAGGCGAAGTTGGTGCAATCAAAATTGGTGAAGGTCGCAGCAGCGGTAGCGGGACTCCCACTCATACGGGAGGGAGAGGAAGGAGAGGAGGGGCAAATAGCAATACAAGGAAGAATAGCAGCGAATTGGGCAGGACAAGGGCAACGACAGTGGACAGAGCAGGAGCAGAACGGAGGTCCAACGTGGCAAGAGTGGGCCCCAAGAGGAGGAAGAGGTGGGTACAGGGGTCGAAGAGGAGGACAAGGGTATGGAGGAATGGGAGGAAATGGGTGGCAGGGTCCCAGAGGTCCACAGGGGAGCTGTTGGAATTGCGGGAGATGGGGGCATTACTCAAGGGAATGTAGGAGCAGACAAAACAACGGTTTCCAAGAGATAGAACAGTATGGACACCCCCATCCAGGAAGCCCCTACGGCCTCCCCATGGGACAATACCAGCAACCAGACAATGCAGTACAAAGGAATAACGCACAACTACACGGACATCAATATCGAACACAAACCAGCCCACAGAATAATGACAATGTGCACTACACGCCTGGTAACACTTTCGCCACAGTAGCTAATGGGGCACCAGCCCCCGCACCTTACAGTGGAGTGTCAGTGGTTTCGGGGAACATTTTCGATCAGGGGGGGGCAATGAGACACCCCGCATAGGACAGCCCACAGAGAGCACTTGCGTGTCCAGTACTGTCTACGACCCACAATGCATCAGAGGAACCATTGATAGGAGCGCAGATAGGAGACAAGCAATTTATTTTCATGGTGGATTCGGGAGCGGAGAAATCATGCATTAGAGAGGGCCGGTTCCCGTTATCTAATAGAACATTAGAGACGCAGGGGTTCTCTGGGGCTGTAATTGAAGTTCCTTACACAGAGGTATTGGATGTGACAGTGGGGGGTAAAACAGTGAAAGCACCCTTACTATACTATGAAAACTCTCCCATCAACTTACTGGGGAGAGATCTCTTGAGCAAACTAAACATGACCATATCATTCACAGGGAGTGGCATCGTATGTTCAACGCCAGGCATATGCCCCCTCCGTATATTAGCAGTAATACACGGCCACACAATAATAAAAGAGATCAGAGGGGTACCAAGAAATGAGGAGATGTTTGTTGAAGGTATGAGAACATTGGCTCTCATAGTACCAGAACTAAAAAGGGTGGAGTGGAGAATCCCAGCAGAATTCCTTTTTCGTCCCATAGCAAGCCCTGACACTGCTCTTGGGGAAATACTATCGTTGGATTTGCATGCAATACATGTATCGGCAAACAGAATATGTGTGATTGGTATTGACATGGAAGGGTGTGAGTGGCGGACAGTATTGTGTACAAATGCAAATATCCCGCTGAGAGAGCTCTCGGACGAGGAGCTATTTTCTGACACTGAGGGAGATGGTGAAGTAGTGATGGAACTGGCAATGCCCTGCGACATTGTAGTTACAGCCAGACAAACTAAAGTTGAACTAATGGCGGTAGTAGGAGCACCGCATACATTTTTTGATGAAGACATGAGTTCAGTACCCGCTAACTTATGGACTAATGGCCCCCACGATGTAGGGTTGCTACATGAAGTTCAGCCTGTGGTGATAAAAATAAAACAGGGAGCAATACTACCCCGGGTGAAACAATATCCACTGTCGCGAGAAGCAGAAGAAGGGATCAGAGAGACAATTGAAGCACTGCTAGCACAGGGTATAATAGTGCCCTCAAACTCCCCATGCAACACATGCATTTACCCAATCAAAAAAGCGAAGGGGGGTTCATGGAGGATGATACAAGATTTACGTCCATTGAACGATGTGGTAATGAAGGAGTTCCCTTTAGTCCCGAACCCGGCGACAATACTGTGCAACATTCCAAAAAAAGCATCACACTTCACAGTAATTGACTTAAAAAATGCATTCTTTTCGATTCCCTTGGCAGAAGAGAGCAGGTACTTGACAGCATTTACATTGGGAGGAAGGAGGTTCGAACACTGCAGATTACCACAAGGATATTGCGAGAGCCCAAGCATATTTAACAGGGTACTACATGAAGATCTGGGGAATTTGTCTGTAGAAAGCACAGTGATCCAGTACGTTGATGATTTATTGGTTTGTGCCCAGGCTGAGGAAGAGTGCAGACAGGACTCGATAACACTGTTGACATTATTGGCAAATAAGGGGTACAAGGTGGACAAGGGGAAGTTACAATACTGTCTGACGGAGGTCCTATATTTGGGTCAGTTGATATCAAAGGATGGAAAGCGAATTATACCAGACAGGGCACAGGCGATTAGAACAATTGGGGAGCCCAAAACAGTAAAAGAGATGCAGAAATTTCTGGGTATGTGTAACTATTGCCGAGCATGGATATTGGACTATGCGGCGTACACAAGGCCCCTGCTACAGGCACTGAAAGAAGCACAACAAGAACACAAACACATAGAATGGACAGAGGTGATGAACACAGCATTTAACTCACTAAAAGAGCTGATATCAAGCGCTCCAGTACTAGCAAACCCAGATTATGGGCGCGAATTCTTCTTATTTTCACACTGCAAAGGAACACTGATGACAGCAGTACTGACACAGAAAACATCTTTAGGGCACAAACCACTCGCTTACTATAGCGGCACCCTAGACGCAGTAATGCAAGGTCATTTCGCGTGCGAGCAATCCCTAGCTGCAGCCGCGTTCGCAATTGAAAAAAGTGCCACGATAGTGATGGGCTGCCCGGTGACACTGTTTGTGGAACACTCACTTTTTGCAATATTAGAGCGAACAAAGAGCACATTGACAACACAACGCGCCACAGCATATGAGATAATACTGTCCAGCGCTAACATCCATATAGTAAGATGTAAAACAGTGAACCCAGCCACATTCATCACAGAGGAATGCACTGTAGAGGACATGCAAAACCACAACTGCGCCACGTACACAGGTGACGAAAGTAAGGATCCAGTAATTTTTGAAAATGCCCTGACCGAGGGTGAGGTGTATTTTGTGGACGGGTCAGCATCAATAGACATGGAGACAGGAGAAAAGCATGTGGGTATGGCAGTGGTACGATTAGAGGAAGATGAATATGAGATACTAGTACAACACCGCCTCCCATCACACTATTCAGCGCAAGCAGCAGAACTAATAGCGCTAATAGAAGCATTGCATGCCGCCAAGGGGTGCGCAGTGACCATATATACAGACTCAGCATACATGACAACAACAGTTCACGGTGGGTTGGCCCGGTGGGGGCGGAGAGGGTTTCGGCGAGCAGACGGAACGCCAGTCCAGCATGCAGAATTATTGAAAGAACTGATTGAGGCCCTGCAAGACCCCACGGCAGTGGCCATCGTAAAATGTCAAGCTCATACCACAAATACAGATTTTATATCTTTGGGGAACGCGGCAGCAGACGCCGCTGCCAAAGCAGCTTCATATCTACAAAAAGGTGAAATAGGAGAGTACATGTTGCACCACACAGCAAGCCAAGAGGTCCCCACAGGATACAACATGATGTCCACACAGGAGATAATAGAGCTGCAAGAGGGAGCTAGTGCAGAAGAAAAATTGCTGTGGACTAAGAGAGGATGCAGCAAATCACCGACTGATTTATTGTGGCGACAAGAAAGTTCAGGAAAAGTGGTAATGCCAATTACGCTGGTAGAAATAGCATTTCAACAACTACATTTTCCTGCACACAACACAAAGAAACACATAATGGCAGAGATACAAGAAGATTGGTTTGCACCGTGCCTCCAGGAACACGTCACGAGGTTAGCCCTAGAATGCACGACATGTCAAATTTACAACTCAGGTATGACCTTGCGTACACTAAGGGGTACGATACCAAAACCAAGTGGCCCATTCAGAGAACTCCACATTGATTATGTAGACATGGGAGAGAGGTGTAACGGAGCTCGATACATGATTGTGGTTGTATGTCCATTTTCAAGGTGGGTGGAGGCAGGCCCTTGTGCCCGCCCTGACGCGAAGGGCGCCGCGAAGTTCCTAGTGCGGGAAGTGTTTCCGCGCTGGGGAATTTGCGACGTTATTCGCTCAGATAACGGGACGCATTTTGTTAATGAACTCTTTAAAGAAGTGACTACATTATTGGGAATAAAGCACAAATTATGTTCGATTTATCATCCTCAAAGTAATGGTGTCGTAGAAAAGATAAACGGCCTGTTAAAAAGCAGATTATCAAAACTTTGTTTTTCCCTTAAAAAGACTTGGATGTACTGCCTGCCTTTGGCCTTGTTTGAACTACGAAACCAGCCAAGTAAGGATCACCATTTGTCCCCGCACGAGATCGTCACGGGAAGAAGAATGCACACAGCGCATTCGCCTCTCCGTGAGCGTTCTGATGCACACAGAAGCGCAGCTATATTGGGGGAGGAGTTCACAGAATACCTGCGAAAACTGACACGGGCAGCGCGCGTAATTGCAAAGCAACTAGCCCCACCCTCGACAAGAGAGGAGGGGAACGCGACTGAACCAAACAGGTTGCCTGAAAAACCACTACAGCTAATGCCTGGTGACCTTATATATGTTAGAAGTTTTGTGCGGAGGTGGAACGCACCACGTTTCCATGGCCCCTATGAGGTAGTGTTTTGCACGCCTACAGCAGTAAAGGTTAAGGGCCTGCGATATTGGGTGCATTTGACAGATGTACGTAAAGCTTACAGCGCTGCGGAGAGTGAGGTGCAGGATGAGGCACAGGCAACAGCGGACGATGAAGTTGTGCGGAATGAATGAGTGGAATTTTGTGTGCTTCATGAGATGAACAGTGAACACAATTAGCGCGCAGCAAATGTCCTGGACTAAAACATGTACACATGTATATGTAAATTTTCTTTTTTACAATTTTGAACGTTTTGCGTGGGGTACTTTTTTCCCTTCGTGTGCTCTTTAAGATATTTTTATTATTGTCGTGTTTAAAATGTCATGTTTTTTTATTATTTATATATATAGTGAGGTACGAATAATGATGACTGAAAGCTACCTTGTCTGTCAACAAACCCCCTTCCTAACCCAACCCTATATTTTATCACCGAAACGTTGCAATATGGAAATGGTCACATGTTTGTATTTAATAAACTTTTGTGTCTCAAACAGGATTTACCATGGCATCGAACGGGCAGCCTGCAACTAATAGATATATTAGATTTAGAGAAATGTTAGTGGCTAGATTAACATATTCATTTGAATGTGGTTTATCAATGTGTGCTATTGTGTTCTTCATCTCAATGTTTTGTCTGGTGTTACACTGGATTATAGCGTTCATCTCTACCGAGATGAACGAGGGGGGAGGGGGGAACAACACCACCCTTGCTCCTGGAACGAAAACAATTCCGACTATAGGTATCAAAGAAGGTGATTTCTTGATCTGGGATGGATCACACTTTGTGTGGGGATACTATACTACACCACCCACTGCTGTCCTCTCACAATCAAGAACTAAAAATGTAAATAATGACACAATGTCCCAACCTGGAACATACAACAACCACACGATCCCTCCCGCCCCAATTTCAAACAATGATCTCTTGTTTATTAAAGAGGATGGAAAAGTGATTATGATGACAGAACACAAGTCCCTATATGAAGAATTAGAAAAGGGGGGTGGGAGGGAGGAAGGGGGGCCTGGTTCTTCACCTCCTATAACGAGAAGGTACAGAAGAAGGGAGAAAAGCAGGCGGAGAAGAGAGACTGGTGGAAAAGGGTATGATGAGTATTATGGCCTGGGGTTAGACAGAATGGAAGACCCACGACACCCTCACCAAGCAAATAAATGGTATGCAGATATGAGCACAACAGCCAGACAAACAACCAATGAGAGCTGTTATGTCTGCTCACTTATCCCCCATGCATCAGGCACACCTAAAGTATTGTTGCCACGAGAATTGCCCATTGTGGATGCCCAATGTCTCCTTCATCTCACGCTGTGTAAAATAAAGAACACTTTCCAAGCACACGATGTCTCTTTCAGAATGTTACAGAGCAACAAAACGTGCTATTCGCAAGCGTCTGGAGTGATCTGTCTTAAAGAACCTTTCTTTGCAATACAAGGGACACTGTTTTCCGAAAACAAATGGAAAGACGAAGAAGTGCTGTGCAAGGCAGAAGCATTGAAAGGTGTCCAACCGGACAAGTTGCGGTGGATGGAAAGAACGTGCTTGCCAATATGGAAGGAACACATCCCTAAACTAACATGGGTAACAGCGATGGAGAAACCCTTCAAGCTACAAAGTGAAATACAAAACGAACTATGTTTCAAGGGAGAAGGAAAAATGGCAATGGGAACGAATAAGAACTGTAACAAAACTCTCACCATCCCAGATATGAAAAAGGGAACAGCAGCACTAATGGACACCTACTGGGTATGCGGAAACAAGGCGTACCTGCACCTTCCCCAATCATGGAGTGGTAGCTGCTCAATGGCCACTTTGCATTCAACACTAATGGTGATTCCCGAAAGCCATATTGACAGAAGTAACATGGTGAACGGAGGCTTGAACCAGAATGCAGCGTCTCCAACTACACAAGCGCACCTTTATGTCCTGTCCTCCGGAGGGAAAGGAGAAGAGCTCTCAAGGAACAAGCGAGCCTCGAACTACATATCACAAGCATCATCTGATTTACTGGCACAGATCCCAGACAAGTATCGCCTGTTCAGCTCCGTGGAAACATTCTTTGCTTCGCTAGTATCAAGTGTCCAAGCAAGAGCAAATGCAAAATGGCTCCAGATCACACGGTGGGAACTGATCCAGTTGGCCAATGACACTGAAGAAGGGTTTAACATAATAAAGGTGGAACTACGAGCTCTGCGATTAATGACCATGCAGAACAGGTATGTTCTAGACCTGTTGACAGCAATCGATGGAGGTGTTTGCCGAAAAATAGGAAGCGCGTGCTGCACGTTCGTACCTTCCGAAGACGCAGAAAATGGGTCCCTGTCCCACGTTATTGAAGCAGTACATAACCTGGGCGAGAAGATGAAAATGGAAGGTGGAGCTGAGGATAGCTCGTGGTTCGACAATATCTTCTCTTGGGTTCCCTCATGGCTTGGAGTGACAATGAAGTTCCTGATACCAATAGTGGTGGTCGTCCTTGTGATGTTCTGCCTGTGCCAGGTGGGCCTCCGATGTTGTGCTAATGCAGTTCCTAACGGTGCAATGATGATGGTGACAATGGGCAACTCCGGTGGTACAATTAAAGCAACACAAGAAGTACATGTGCAGACAGGAACAGACAACACCCCCAGGTACCAGTTAGTGCCTATGTGCCGTGACAAGTACATAGTAGATAAGCTATGGCACACCACGATTAAAGAACCACGAGACGTAGAACTGGAATGGTATGAGGAGGTCTGGGTAGATCTGGAAGAAACTGGCGACTGTATATATTTGACATGTACACCAGACGAGTATGCTAGGAGAGGTGAGAGCTTAAGGGGGGTGTGCAGAGCATGGATGCCTATAAAAGGAACCCCTGCATGGGATGGTGCAGTGTTAGAGGAACAAGAATGTAGAAGATTAGAAGAGCTAAAGAAATTCGTTACTTTAAGTAACGAAAGGGGGGAAATGTAGGGGAGGAATGGCCACGAGGCCCTCCTCACCTACAGCTCCCTCCCCAGGTGAGGACCATGGATCGATGGGCGCACCCTCATGCCACCCGGGCCCAGGTGGAGGAGGGTTCACCCGCCGACGACATTGCCCACACGCACCCTGTCTTTGCATTTACCGAAAAATTAAGTCAGGCCTAGACGCCATCTTGCACAGCAAACATGGTGTGAGTTCAGCACACTGTAACGAGGCCCCCACCTTTGGAGGGCCTTTCATGCATCTCTGCCGCCTCAGCAGCCCTGGCAGATCCGCTGCGAGCGCGTTCCCATGAGAAAGTCGGAGATGAGCTAAACCCGAGATGCCAACCCGGCAACATTATATTAGTAACAATGTGATATTGCACCCCGTATGACCCGGACCGCAAGGCCGGGGCAACGGAAAAAAAAGCTGAAGCATCACTATCTGAAGAAGGTAGAAAATAATTCAAGTATTGGTATTAAGGAACTACCTCTGTTTAAAATGTGAATGAACCATAAAAATGTAACGTTATATGATATCCCTCCAGGTCTGGACTAATGCTGCTATAACCACGGAGAAAGATGTTGACCAAACGTGTAACCTCTATTTGTAAAAGTGTTTTTCAATAGTATGTAGAAACTTGAACTCATATATGTTTTGAATCACCCAAAGCGGCGAGCATCAATCTCTGTAGGCCATAACCTAGATATCCCTCGTATAACGTCTAATGTACATACAATACGCACACAATGTAGTGAACATAATGTTAGGTAATGAAAAGGTACTGGAACCGACTATATTAAAGAAATGTGTAACGAAATTGAAATGTGTATCTATATATATGTGTCTGAATAACGTTAAAATAAGGCAGAACAGTACAAAACTCCTGCCTTCACTGATCAGCAACGCACGAGGAAAATACCTTTGTGAGTATATGCAAGGCCATTCCCTCTCCCACCCCACCAAGCCTGCCAGATAAAAAAGCTAAGACTTGTGCCGCGCTCCCTCACCTCCCCCAACCAAGCTGGCGTTACTTCAGAGAGTCAGAGGCCCCGGCGCCGCAACCAAGGCCACAGCCCGCCACCTGTGTTATTTACAGCACGGTAATAAACCCACCGATGAACCCACTGATCTACCAGCACCCCTCATAAATCCCACGAACCCCCCCAAGAACCCTGACCCCGTGTAAGGACGACCCCCATCATTGGGACAAGACACAGAGACCCATCTATATAATAACTCCTAACGCAGCAGACAGACCTGTATCACTCGGCCTAGGTCCCAGAGCCCCGTCCCGTGACCTAAAATACCGGTCAATAGGACACAGGTAAATCTCACCCCAACCGACAACCACCAGACCTCTCACGAGGTGCATTCCTCATGTGTTGTGTTTATTTTATAAGATAAGCTGGTGAAGCGATTTATTAATGAACGTAAATGTCATTTTCTGAATAACTGTAGTGTGCATGGCCTAGGGCAAATGAGACAGGAAAGGTATTCGTCATTGTCACAGGCTGCCCCAGCACATCAACACCGTACGGATGACCTCAAGCCGGCCTGCCAGGCCCAACCCAACCCACGAGGCTGACCAGTGACGTCGTCCCGCCAAGACCAACCCCGCGGCAGCAACACCTATAGTTAGTCGACACCACCCAATCCCAATTCACTTGTGCCCCCTATAGTGTTTAGGTGTTGATGACGTTTTTTGTATTAGAAATACGCCTGTCTTTGCTATTGTCAGGCAGAGCGCTCTCGTAGGTTGCAGAGTTCTTTGCATGCCTTATCCTTGGATAAACTCCCACTTACGCTCACCCGCACTCTGTCCTGGTCTTATTCCCACTACGGGAGAGTCCCTTATTGTCTCTCATTGCGGGGAGGATCGTGCTGAATTGGGGGCGCTTCCTTTCACTGCCAACAGCCAGACCTGGTGACTACAGCAGCAGCCACACTAGCACTACCACCACATGACCTGCACCTCCCGCGACAGTGACAATGACGTGGTGCTTCCCTTCTTCTAATGCAATACAATCGCTGTTGTGTGGTCGTTCTGGTTCCCAACAGCCTTCCCAGAGATTACTGCGAGGAAGGCTCTCAATGTGAGACAGATCACCCCGCCAACTCCAGCAGATTGATTTGGCAGGTCGGCTCCTCCGGAGAATAATGGCCTTGAACTGCAAGTCTCACCAGGTGGGGATGCCAGCCTAATAGGCATCCAACACCAGCGACAGCTAATGCGCTTCCTCCTGGAACTTCAGTTCCATGACAAGGTTTGCAGTGTGCATCCACCAGGCCAGCGCATGCCTTATAACGCTGTTCACACAGGTCTATCTCCAAGCTTCAATCCAGCTGATTCGAATGGAGGTCCAGATGCTCCTGCAGCAGAGAGATATGTAGTCTGCAGAATGTGATAAATGACATGCAGGAGGGCATCGGCCCCATAAGCCTTATGTACCCTTTGATGGACAACGGTTTCTCATCTCAATTGAGTCTCTAGTTAATACCACACTCTCAAGCATACATTTGTTGGATGTTATGGACTGCAGGTTGACAAAGGGCCCATGACCCTTCCTCCCACTGGGGTGCTGTGGGGTTGGGGTAGGGCTGGTGCAATGGCTGCCATGCGTGGGGGTTGGGACTGGTATCCTTTCATGCGATTACCTCAGCTTCAGGCTTTGTGCTGTGAATGAAAAGAGTTCTGACCACGCTGAGCCAAATAATACCCGAACCTTGCAGTGAACGCCTGGTTGTATAGCTGAAACCGGTGGTAGGCAGATGACTATGAATGGGCGTGACCTCTTTAAAGGCCTGCCACTGACACAGGGCGTCATGCTGACAACGCCCAGTGGCTCTGTCAATCTCAATCTTATTCACCGAGGGGAAGCACCCCACCATTGCTCTTTCTAAATAGCTCTGTGGCAATGAACGAGATCTCCAGGAGCATTTTATGCACCTCTGGCATGAAACCCGAGGGCTTCAGCCATGAGTGCTGCTTGAGAAGCTGCCTGCCAATTCCTCATCCCATGAAAGCTAGCATCCACAGAGTCTAAGGGGGCCTGCGTGTTATCGTCAAAGGTCAGGATCCCCTTTATGCATTAGCTCTGCAGACTAGCTGCTTATCCTCCAGGAGAAATTCAAAGTGGTACTGCACCTTATCCCACAGATCCATCTCGTACCAAACGAGAATAGCTTCAGTGTTGGATGAACAAAGCCAAAGACGCAAACTGCACCCCCTTCCTTTACGCAGAATCCAACTTGCGGGACTCCTCCACTGGGAGCAATGTGAAATAAATCTACGGTTAGTAGAATTGAGCGCAACTGTGGTTGCCATGATCAAATCAGGCCATAGCGGATTCCTGAAGCAAACCGGGGTCAAGCCAGAGGCCTATGTTTTCTGGTCTGCCCGACTGGTGGTTCAAGCGGTCTATGGCAGAGCCTTGAAGTGCTGATGACCCAGTTACCAGACGTTCGGCTTATTGGGGGACCTGATTCGCAGAACCTGATAAAACTTTGCGGTTAGCACAAACTCGTCTTCCACCTTTCCCTTGCACATTCAGACACAGGTGACTAGCCATGTGGGCCATTAAGCTCTTTAAAGACAAATTGTCCTCCAATGGCTAAATGACATGAACGGTCATAATTCGTCTTCTCCTTGGGTGTCACAATATCCTCCAATGGAATTTTCCCCCTCGTCAAGCTGCAACCACTACTCAAAGTCATCTTCAGACTAGACTGAGGTCTGTGCTCTAAGGGCCTTCCTCTGGGTGGAAGATGTCTGCTCTGCATGGAAGTACTCAAAGACCTCCAAAACCATCATGTAGGGGGCATGCTTCCCCCATAACCTGCTCATGTCCAGGGCACCTCCGTGGGCCTCCAGAGGCCAATATATCCCCACAGCTGGCTCAGGAGTGAGTGGCCATGAAAGACTGCTGTGTCCTCTGGACAACTATGAACAATGACGAGAGTAGGACCACAGGCAACAGGGCCCTTACCTTGACCTTTACCAAGACCTGAAACTGCAGGCATATCCCGGCCTGTCAACTGCCGCATGGTGGCTGGGTCTGACGAGAACCCAGACTGCAACCCAAACCTCAGCAATGAGTACATCAACTCCGGCAATAAAAACCACTGACGGGAACGTGACAGTGACACCTCAGACACTGGCACCACCACCAACATCATCAATCCCACTGGTGCCCCAGAGGCATCCATGGCCAGTGAAGGAGGCACGGATGACTGAGGTCTCCCTGCCAGACCTAGTCTTCAAAGAGGCTCTGGCAGAGGTTGCATGCCTACTATCATAAGGGTGAAGACAAATGATGCAGTGGTCATGGGGGCCTCCTACCCTAGGTCTATTCCAAGGCGCTTGCGTCACTGTTTGAAGAGCTACATCTTCTCCTTCGCTTCCTGGCTAGCCATAAACACAGAGCTGCAGTAGCTACTTCTACAGCAAACCAGAGTCCTTTCACCATGTGGAAACTAGAACTGTGAAATTTCAACAGGAGCTCACTCCCAGGGTTGCCTTCAACGGGAGGAAAAACAATCTCTCGGTGAGGAGGGCATTTCCCTCCATCAAGATGTTATATCATCAGTGCTAGGACTATGGTTTGGAAATCCCATGTAAGAGGAGGGTTTAATCTTCTGGAGGAGAGACAGTTGATAAGGGGGTTGGGCTTTTTTGCTGCTTTGCTGCCAGAAAGAGATTGCAAAATCAATTGGCAGATGGGGACAACAAAGGTCGGAATCTATCAAGGTAGAGGCCTTTCAGCGACCCTTCGACTGCCTCCTGTGTAAGTACAATTGTGTTTCAGGCTGGTGCTCATCATCCAAGCTAGGATGGAGGCCAACGATGTCTTGAGGCATGAAATGTTTTTGAGTACAATTCACTTTCATGTATAACACTTTACCATCTGAGTATATGTGACGTGAGATGCTAGTGTCTTTGAGAAGCGACTCAAATGGTCCCATATAGAGATTGAAGATCACTGGCGAGAGAGAATTGATCCCTGTGGGACTCAAAAGGTGACTTGGCGATGGCCGTATCTGAAGTTACTCATCTTTAATGCACGGTATCAGCCCGAGAGGTAGGAAGCAAACTAGTTGAGGGCTGTGGAAGCGAGCTCCATCCCATCAGTGAGTAGGCTTATAAACGAGAAGTGGTGGGCATTGTAAATTGTGGCAGCACAGTAAAGAAGGACCAAAAGACTAGAGAGTCTCCTTTGCCCATTATCTAGAGAGCACACTCTTTGGCCTGAATATTGCCAGTTTTCATGATGCTTCATCTGGGTTCAAATCAACATTAGTAGTCATGGAGCAGTCCATGCTGGTTACATCGTTTGGGTAGTTGGTGGGCCGAGTAAACAGAAGATTTTGAGCACTCTAAGCAGTCCTGGATTTATTTCTCGCAGATGGTCCAAAACATGTCAAATAAATTGAAGCTTCTATGATGGTGTCAAGTGGGACGACTTGAAGTTCAGGGAGAAACACAGCTCTTGGAGAAAATGGCAAGTGTGACTGAGGGGACCGAGTCTGTTCCGGAGAACAAGCGCTGATCAACCAGTCATCCAGTTAGGGGTCGATGGGAATCCCCTCCCTCCTTAAACCTGCTTCCAACACCGCCATAAGCTTGATGAAGACACTTGGGCAGAGGTGAGCTCGAATGGCAGAGCTCGAAACGGATCATAAGAACTGCCAACTGCAAACCTTAGTTACTCTGTTTTTGATGAATGGGCACATGAGAGTAAGCATTCCATTCCTAAGGTCCAATGATGCCAAACAATACTGCAGTCTAAGGGCCTGAAGGATCTGTGAAGGAGTTACCATCTTGAACTTTTCCTTCCTGAGGAACTTGTTCAAGCGTCTCAAGTCCAAGATGGGGCGCACTCCTCCATCCTTCTTGGGGATTAGAAAATAGGGAGAGTACCAACCTAGATTCCTCTACGCTGCAAGTACTAACTCGATCGCAACTTTCTCCAACAGGGTAAACATTTAATGTAAGAGGAGCGGATCCGGATTCAATACAGGATGGCCTCTCAGGGGACAATCTGGGGGCATTGCCAGAAACGGGAGGCAGTAACATTGGGCCACTGTATTCAGTGCCCACGCATCTGAGGTTTTGCCACGTCAACTCTCCAAATGCAAAGACAGCCTGCCTCCCCCCACAGTATTGTGGGCAAAGGATTCAGAGAGGTTTTGAAGGTGCGGCTGAAGGCAAATCAGCGGAGGCTGAATGGAAAGCCTTGCCTCCTTAGCCTCTGGAACCACAAGGACCCCTCCTTTGGCATGTATGTGAATATTGACCCCTTCCAGTGGTGCAAAACCCAAACTAAGCCATGCAAACCTTCTGGCCACAGTGCTGGCTGCCATTGCTTTGCTAACTGAATCTGGTGAGTCTAACCCGAACTGCATTGACTGACACATGGCATCTTTGTCATGTTGTACCAGATTCAAAAAGCTCTCTTCGCCCTCTGGGATGGGTTCCACTGCTGGCGCAATTACATCTCACAATTTGTGGGTGCACTTAGCCAAAGTACAAGTAGTATTTATCGAATTGAGGACCATACTACCTGTGCTGAACACTTCCCCAAGGTATTGATTCTCTTGTCATCCCTATCTGGTGGGATGGAAGGGTAGGCTATATCCCTTGAAGATGAGGTTGCTGTCTGCACCACCAGGCTTTCTGGTGTAGGATGCCTGTTCAAGAATTTCAGGTCATTAGAGGCAGCTCTATATTTCTTAGTGAAATATGTATTTACTGCAGGTGTGGCGTCTGGCTTAAGAAGTTCTCTAGTACCCACGTCCTCAGGGTGGTATGAAGAGGCAATAAAGCCTCTCGGACGGCCACTGTCAAGAATGTCAGCGAGGTAATCTTTTTCAAACGTGGCTATTGACTTTCCCCAACCTAGGTACTCTGTGGCTTTACTCATCACTGCCCTTTAAAAAGGGATCAGAATGACCGACACTTCTGGGTTGGCAAAATCAGTTTCTGGGAAAGTGTCTAGTCCTTCAAAGTCACTACCAGATTCTTGATTCTGGATTTTTCATGGATTAACTCTTCAGGTAAATTAGGTTTACCATACTCCTTTCCAAAAAGGCACATCATGGTCGTCCTCCTCTTCAAAGATAGATCCCATGGTTCTGAAGAAATCCGATTTGGTAATGGGTTTAAAAGTCTTCGAAGCATCGGGGGATGCTGTTGCGCACATCGGAAAAAGGCCGCCTGATTTCGGTGCTCTAGCCCGCATTAATCCTTTTCAGAAACAACCCTGCTTGGTGGTCCCCGTCCGGAATGCAAATCATGGGCGCTGTAGCCCTGACCCCGCTCCACAACCCCTGTTAATTTGGGAAGATCTAGCACTAGCCGAGCGAAAGCTGCTGCGGGGAGACGCCTGCGCGCACGCCGACTCGGGGAACCAGCATGCCTATCGGGCCATACCGCTGCAGGGACCACGATAGCAACGTGGAGCCTGCGGCCTGGGAGGCCCGTCAAGCGACTATCCGCCCCAGCCCTGGTGTGCCCTTTGCCTGCGAGCCCCCTCACATCACAACTGGACGAATGGCGGCCCGTCCGCCCCTGCACAGGCGGTGGCGGAGCTCGCCAGATTACTGGTGGCCTCACGCGGGGTCGAAAGAACAAGCAGGTAAGACCCCCACGGACATACGGCGAACCCCCGCCATCTAGCATATAGGGCCATTAACCAACGAAGACTGCAGGGGCTGTAACTAAAATATGCACCATTTGGGTTCCCCTGGGCTGGCGCTCTGCTGCCTCACACGCAGCGTGCGATGGCCCGGCGAGGACAAGCTCCATCTGGGGCCAACAGCAGCAGCAACCACACATCCATACGTACGGCAGCAAACTTGCATCCGGGGGCGTTGCGGCCCCTCGCACGGATATCATTGCTGTAACTGCCAACCCCTGCAGTGATTGTCATTGTGAGGCCTGGGGCCACTACACCCTAAACTCAGGTCCCTCAAATGACCACTTTGTGAACACAGACCTCCACTTCCTGGATCATCGGAGTGGATGCTCACATAAGGGGTTCCCCCAAAGCTGGTCAGGCCGTCATAACAAGGCCAGGTCTGCTGCCACTTGAAGCAGAGTCGATCCACGCTGGACCCCATGGAACCTGGGGTCGGGGAATTAAGACCATGGGGTGAATAGGGCCAGTGATACGCTGTGCTCCCTTGATGCAACAACATGCATGGATCCTCCGACTGAAAGGGATCAGGAATTGATACGGGGGAGGTCATAGTCCACCCGAGTAACTGGGCTATATCACCGCCAAGGTTGCACAAAATCCTATTTGACCGCATTGACTGATTAAGATCAGCAAAAACCCAGTATAAATCCACGAGGCAAGATCCAACGTACTAAGACTCGGAACCCAATAAGGTCCCAGGCTGGTCTGAAGTGTTGCTAGTGAGACACGAAGATATGGGTTTCCTGGTGCTGACGTGCACACAGCGGCCCCATACGGACTTACCCGAATACTGAACGCGCTGGATCTTTCCCAGTGGCCAACACACTACACAAAGACTTAGTGATCGGAGGCACTCTCAATCACAGTGACAAAACCCGCTGAACTGTACACCACCCTTCACTGTGAGCAAATTGGTGGAGACGTAACTACCTGCCCACTCTCACACTAAAAGAAGGACAAACAACAAGAGAGGTAACTAGACAATAACCTTTCAAAAGGGAAAAGAAAGCAGGCGGAGAGCAGCATTTTCGCAGTCAATCGTCTCCAGGCAACAAGATGTCGAAAGGAGCTGGTGCAAGGAAAAAGGGCCCCATGGACTCCTATACTAACAGCCAAACACCAGGACCATCCTTGGACCTACCGTCTGCACCCCACCCACAATCCGAAGCTGACTGAAACTAGAAGGAAGACCGTTTGACTACGATAGTACAAAATGGCTTCCTAGCCAACATCATCAAACTTGACGATATTGTGGCCACTATCGGATCCCTAAAAGCAAGGGTGGAGAAGGAAAGCTCACGAATAATAGAGGCGGAAGGCCGAATCAGCTCCAACAAAGACACCATCGCAAAACACGGTAGAGATATCGCAGAACTGAAAAATAACTACTTTAAGATGCAAAACAAGTGCGAAGATCTTGAAACGAGATCCAGAAGAAACATAAGGATTGTTGGAGTTTCTGAAAAGTTTGGTAAGGGCCCGATGGAGCCCCAAGTGGAAGCGCTCCTTAAATCGCTTTTTGGTCCTGAAGCCTTCTCAGCCCTCTTGTTGAAAGAGCGCAGTGCACACTCACCCCTCTACCCAAACCGGGGACCCCCCCCCCGAACAATAATCGCCCGCCTACTCACTTACAGAGACACAATCCTGAAAATGGCAAGGGAACACGCAACTTTGCACTATGAAGAGAAACGCATCCACATATATCCCCAGTTCAATACGCCAAGTTCAATATGCAATAATATTCCCGGCAAAGATGAGAATCCACCACAGTGGCAGAGCCCACTTCTTTGAGACCCCAGCAGCCGCGAGGGCATATGTGGAGGCCAACATACCCCTCCCTACCATGGGAAGGAGACCAAACCAGAACGGCAGACCGCTCCCTGGAGAAGAAAGACTAGATCCAGCGGACTGAGCAGACACACATCAATATCCTTTATCTTCTACAGTAATACTTCTTGTTGCCCTGTTGCATCGGATGAAGAGGTACTGACAGTCCCATTTTATTCCCGGAGACACATATTTTTAGTTATAAAAAATTATGACGCAGGCTAAAAGGGGTATTACCATCAAACTCCTTTCATGGAACGTTCGAGGCCTCAACAACCCGATTAAGGCCCGGAAAATAGCAGCATACATTAGCAGACACAATCCCCAGATCATACTACTTCAAGAAACACGTGCACTGGGCCAGGTCAGTGCCGGCTTTCTTCCAAGATGGGGCCCGCTCAGATATTACACCCAATACTCGTCCCAGGCCAGGGGAGTCCTTACATTAATTCATCCGAAACTGGGCTTCCGACTTCGGGACACCAAAGTTGATCCCCAAGGCAGCTACGTGCTGGTCTGGGGGGGGGAAGTGGAAGAGAGACAGGTTGTAGTTGTTAACACATATGGCCCAAACACTGATGACCCTGAGTTTTACAGCAATATACACAATATGCTAACTGTATCGGATAACTCAGCAGTTATATGGGGGGCGGGGGGGAATTTTAATACGATACTTGGCACGGATACAGATAGGTCCACGACTACCTCCCGATCCCTGACCAAGGCAGCCTCAACCATACGACAAATTATGAAGCAGATGTCTATGGTGGACATATGGCGAACATTACATCCCCAAGAGAAACATTTTACTTACTACTCAGTACACGAATGAGTCACGGATAGATTACTGGCTACTTAGCTGCTCCCTCACAGACGGAGTGGCTAATTGTGAAATGTATCCACACACACTCTCTGATCATTCCCCAATAACCATCACCTTAGCCTTGCGAGATAGCAAACCATATGCCAGAAGGTGGATGATGCCCCGAGCTATGTTGAGACCCACAGGTGTGCGAGACACTGCACATTGAAATAGAAGAAGTTTTTTAATTAAACGTGGGGTCAGTCAGTTGCTACGCCACGCTGTGGGAAGCATTTAAAGTATGGCTTCGGGACAACATTCTGGCAAAATCCACAGGTCTACTCACATCAGTTAGATGATAATTGGATGAAATGGAGGCAAAGCTAGAACTACTTGAGTTTGAATATACTACTACACACAGTTCAGAATCTCTGGCAGACATACACACTACACTTGGCGAATTCAACAAACTTGCTGAACGTGAGGTCCAGTAAATGGCCGCACCTGCTCGGGCTCGCAGATACGTGGGAAAGCAACAGGGCTGGGACGTCCTTGGCCCAGATGCTTAAAGCTGAGAGCCGTCATGACCCCATCACCGGTATACAGACACCCGGTGGCAATATAGTCCACCAAGACCAGGACATTAATGAAGCATTTGCAGAGTTTCATGGAACACTATATTCTAATCAGGATACTAAATCCAAGGAAGAGATAAACTACCTATACGAACTAGACCTCCCAACACTCACTTCAGAGACACAGATGCTACTAGACGCCCCCATCACTATAGAGGAAATTGTAGAGTTCACCAAAACACTATCCTCGGGCTGGGCCCTGGGAACAGACGGCCTGGGTGCTGAATTTTACAAAGAATTCCAAGATACATTGGCCCCAGTCCTGCTGAAAGTTTGTGAGGAGGCACTGGAACGGGGAATACTACTGGACACTATGCATGAGGCAGTAATAACAGTCCTTAAGCCCCGCCGCCCCACACAAGATATGAGCTAATATAGGCCCCTATCACTTATTAAAACCGATGCCAAAATATTTGATTAGGTGCTCGCAACCAGACTACTGACCTACATGCCCGTATTGCTACATCCAGACCAGGCCGGTTTTATACCAACTAGGTCCATGGCCCTGAATCTGAGGTGCCTCTTCGGAGTGATGGCACAGATAAACCCAAAGGCGAACGCGGTCATTGCGGCGTTGGATGCAGAGAAAGCCTTTGATTCAGTCTCGTGGACCTATCTATTCTCGGTTCTCGATAGATTCGGCTTTGGCAGATATTTCATAAAGTGTGTTTAGCTACTGTACAAGGAACCAGGCGCGAAGATTCTGACGAAAAACACCATGTTGGCTTCCTTTCTATTACATAGAGGTACCAGACAGGGTTGTCCCGTCTCCCCAATCCTATTTGCACTCACAATCAAACCCATGGCCGAGTACGTTAGACAGAACCATGCACATAGAGGCCTTAGAATGACCGGAACCCCACAGATAATCTCCCTGTATGCGGATGACACGCTACTGTACGTCCGAAACCCGGAAGAAAACCTTTGCCCCATTATGGCAGACATCGAAAAGTTCTCTTCGTATTCCGGATATAAAATTTATGTTGCTAAATCCGAGTTATTCCCATTAAATTCAAGCATATGGGCCATCTCAAATATACAAAAATTCAAATGGTCCCCAGACCATGTTCGATATCTAGGAATCATGGTCTCTAGGGATAAAAAGACACTGTACGCTGAAAACTATGGGGAACTACTGCAATCTCTTTCTATTAAACTTTTATTTTGGACCAAACTCCCGATCTCTTTATACGGGCGAGTAGCAATACTCAAGATGGTTGTACTCCCCAAACTGCTATATCTTTTTTGCAACATTCCGATCTGGCCAGGTAAAGGATTCTTCACAAGACTTAAGACATTGACCTCCTCATTTGTGTTGGGGGGGGGGCTGCACGGCTAAAATGGTCAAATATGGTGGAGCCGTTCTCGAAGGGCGGGATCGCGACTCCAGACTTTGAATTATACTACCTTGCTGCGCAGGCACTCTTCGCGAGGCACTGGTATAACACAGACGACACAGCCCCACACATCCCTCTAGAAAAATACACTGCGTCTCCGACAAACCTTCGGTCGGTGATGTTTGACCTCAAACGCAGAGATCCCTGTGAATTCAACCCAGTCACTACTACAACAAAAGCATGGTTCAAGATTTACAAAAGAATTGGCCTAACAGCCCCGTATGGGACTTTACGGGCATAACACCCACATTTGACAACATGGGATCCCAATAGCCTATTCAAGATGCGGGACATGTTTCAAGAGGGCAGATACTGCAAATGGTCTGATTTCAAGGAGGCAGTTGGTGGGGGAAACCTAATACAATTCCAATTTCACAGGATGAAAGCTGCTTTCTCTGCCAAATGGCCTACATTTCCGATGGAACCACCCATACACGAGTGTATCAGTTCAATGACAGAAGTGGGGGGACACAGAAAGGGAGTTTCCGCACTATATAACCTAGTCGAGTCACACACCAAATCATGCAACACAGTTAAAGAATCCTGGGAGCGGGATTTGGGGGTGGAACTGGGGATGCTACCTGGACTAGATACTGTCAACTCACTAAGTGTGTTTCGTTGAACTCAGGCGTGCATCTGATCCAATTCAAGGTGCATAATCCACTACACTACACCCCCGCCAGACTGGCACGGTTTGTTGAGGGCCACTCAGACAAATGCCCCAAATGCAATGCCCCCAGGGCAGACTCCTATCATATGTACTGGGGTTGCCCAGAGGTGACGAAATTCTGGAGGGAGGTGGCAGAAATCCTTGAAGACATAACAGGCATCCCGGCTACTCCCACCCCCTTAAAATACCTGTTTGGGGACATTGGCAAGGTGACTGAGACCACCAGACGTCTGTTCAATATCGCTTGTGCTATTGCAAAGAGGTACATCTTGAAATGCTGGAAATCTGCATGGGCCCCAAAAAGAGAACAGTTTTTAAAAGATTTGTCCATGGTAAATGAAAGCGAGGAGCAATTCATCATAACTGTTCCACGGAAGTGCCGACCCAAGGACATATGGTCATTGTTTCGGGGTTACCGGTTGGATTTGTTACCCGAAGGAGACGAAGATGCCCCTTCCCCAACTGAATGATTGCAAATGTAATACACTGTATTGGTTGGTACACTTATACTTATTGTTTAATACTGCAAAGTGCTAACTGTTTTTACATCCGTTCCGATGTAACTCTCGCTGGAAAAATAAAAGTAAAAAAAAAAAAAAAAAAAAAAGTCTTCGAAGCATCGACCACAGGTGTCTTGATGGAGCCGACAAAGTCAGTATTGCCGTTGGCTTCACCGACTTCGATGAATGCTTCGACAGGGGCTTGGAAGGACCCGGTACATATACCCTCTCAGAAGACAGAGGGAGACTTGGACTTCTGCCTGTGCTTCCAAGACACCTTCGACACATGTCGAGGAGGCTTACCTCCGGGGTCGTCGGCACGTAAGAGGAGGACTCAACAGGCGCCCTGCCAGTCTTGTCAGATGTGGTGGACTTGGAAAACTTTGGCTCGTTCAGAGGGACACTCAGAGCCGCTTTTTAAAAGAACTCCAACATTTTCAACCAAAACCTTTCCCATTTAACGGGTGACGCCGACTTATTCGGGAAAGACAGTTCTGTCAGGTGAGGAGGAAGAAGACGACATTCAGTGGTGTCACGTTTTTGATTTTTTAATGGGAGAATGATGTGTCGAGACCTCGAGCGCTTTTGGTGTTTAATGTGCTTTTTCTCCAGGGAAGCATCCATCGAGTCATCCAAAGACCTTTTAGAGGCGTGACAGAAGGGGATTTTAAACAGGGCCTACCTGCCACGAACTTCCCTTCCTTTTTCTCAAGGACTTCACTGTCAGTGACTGACCTGAGCCGCAGTAATCAACTATGATCCACCCCCAGGCACCACAAACAGATTTGGTGGGGGTCTATTATGGACATTTTCGCTCCACAGTTGGAGCACCGCTTGAACCCAGTCTTCGGTGTTGACGACATTCAATAACTTCGATATGTTAAACGTAGTTTGATTCGCTGAGGTGAAACACTGCCAAAATGGAATTGAGGCAACAGTTGCAGCACATGCTAATTATACCAGTGTCGACGAATTAGGCTTTTTACCATTCGAATTAGGCTTTCTGAGACACGACAGTGACGGACTTAGTCTTCTTAGAGGCAGGGAAACCCCTATTAAACATGCCACCATTGTGTCTGAGCCTTACTTCTGAACTATCACAACTTCTACACGAGAAGTGGCGGGTGTTAAAATTTGTGGCTGAATGTTAAAGGAGGGCCAAAACACTAGAGCACCTTTGCCCATGATTTAGAGCGCAAAATCTTTGGCCTGGCTGGTGGCAGTTTTCCTGATGCTGCATCTGGGACCAAATCAAGATTGGGAGTCACAGAGCAGTTTATGTTGGTTCAACAGTTTGTGGAGTTTGGTGGGCAACTGATATTTATAGGGGCTATTTGTACAGAGCTCGCCTCCAAAGCATACTTTATCACAATACTTAACTTTAAACAAATATCTTTCCAGTACATATTCTACAAATATAGCAACAATTGAGGTGAGAAGGTTTCTATCATATGTTATAGCATGTATAAAATATAGCAGAACAACCAAGATCTAAAACCACAGTTATTTATTCCTTAAATATCAGATGAAGCAGGATTTGGATCCAAGCCACAGTGACTAACAATCATCTACAAATTAACACAAACTTTCAAGACGTGCTGTGTAGTAATACAGCGTTTAGGACCAATTCTAATGAAAACAAATTAACTGCCGTTACTTTAGATTTTTCTTAGTGTAATTAATTGGCATGTACAAAAATTAAAAATGGCAGTGGAACACTTACAAAGTTTTGTGTTTATGTGCCGAAGTTTGCGAATGAAGTTACGCAAAAAGGGCTTCGACCTGAAAAGTGTCTGATATTTAATCAGTAAGTCACGGTTCAAGACCTTTGAAGTTTCACTACATTGCACAGTAATAAATACATGCTATGCCATATGATAATTGAGACTTCCAACTGATATCAGTCACTGATCTAGGAGACGCAACAGGTGCTACTGCTGTGTCACATTTTTGGGACTGGGATTACATGGGTTATGTGATGAATCTAGGGAGAGTATCACCAAGACCCCACTATGGGACTCCTATTATGTAGTCAGGGGAAGGCATACGCTACCTGATCCTGACCCTGGGGGTGGTATTATGTGGGAGGATCACATAAAGGGGAATTGGAAACATCCTTACCCAATCACCTGTGCTTCACAAAGTATTGATGGCTTATTGTAAATTAGATGTTACTGCTATACAAACTACTATGGCCTACAGTAACCATAAAGCTTTAGGTAGTGGGACAAAGAAGGGCTCGGAGGCAATGAAAATGAAGACTACCATTAATCAGAAGGTGCAGTCTAGTTGTTGTAGAGCAGAGCCCCCGAGCGAGTCATTTAATTTCCAAAATATGAGCCAGCTGAGGAAAGAAAGTGAAGAAGATTGTAGAAGGCAGTGTGGATGGCGTTGCTGGAAGGGAGGCTGTCTGAGGTGTGGGAGCAGCAGTCGACAGAAGAACGCCAGTGGAAGCTGTCACAAAGATTGCAGATGAACAGCTTTGCAGAAGAAGCACAGCAGAAATCAGCAGAAATAGTAGTAGCCCAGCTGACGGGGAGACAAGCCCCTGATGCAGCACATGGCATGTTGGAGAGAGGAGCTGCGAGAGAGATGTGCAGCTCACCGGAGGGATGTGGAAGCTGGTGAGCGAGTGGACGGGAAGCCCAAGGTCCGCCGCAACCATTGCCAGAGAAACAGATGCCAAAGAAAGCCGGTGAGTCGGCCAAAGGCTAGCGCAGGACCCGGGAAAGAGCGAAAAAGCACACAATTCTGAATACCGAACAATTAAACAACTTAAGCAGAATTCATATAACTTTAAACACTGCAGTGAATATGAAACATCTAAATCCCCTTCTATGGAACTACTATTGGGGAAAGCTTACAACCAGCATTACCAACAGCCAAGAGGCTGTACGAAAACCACCCTAAGACAACAAGGTTATGCATCCCCGCACAAGAGACACCAATTGGGGAAAGCTTATAACCAACATTGGCAACAGCCAAGCGACTGTGAAACCATACAGGGAGGTGACAAGGGCGCAGCTCTCCCTTTTTGGGATATCCACTGGGGGAGGCGTGTAACCCACACTTGCAGCAGTCAAGAGGCTGCCAATAAGTAGCCAAAAGACAATTTAAAACCAATGCTGCTGTATTGAATTTCCAGTTTGGGGAAAACTGGAACACACATTGTCAAGAGTCAGTAAGAAAATGCAATTATTGTTCAGCCCTCCTTCTAAGAGATATTGGTGTGGAGAATCTTAGAATCAATATTGCCCTTGTGTTTGATTGTAGCTGTAGGAGTTTACTCCCTTGCAGGCAAGTTCACTAGGAAAGGGATCACAGTGCTTAGTCCTAGCAGGCGAGTGTACCAGGAAAGAAAAAGATTTGAAGTAGTATGTTTGAGAAGACTTGTTTGACAACTGTGGTATCACCAAGAATAATTTCTGTTGCTTTGGAACTGCTGTGCTATCCTGACAAAAGTGGTTCACTTGAAGAAGTTATGGTAGATTACTTATTGTTGAACATGTTCCAGAAGAGAACTGTTTTACGTCTGAACAAACCTTTGTAGAAAAGACATTTGTGGTATCAAGGGTAAAGACACAGTGGATGAAAGTCTGTTGCCTTAAGTGGTACTTTGTGGAGTCAGAACTTTATTTAAGATATTCCTGAATTGATCCAGGGGGAAGGGAATCCAACCCTGGTCAAAGATTTCTGAAAGAATTCTAAGTTTGAACGGTCAAATTACTTTCTTGAATTGAAAGAAAGCCATATATTCTGTGATTAATTTTATTGGAAAAATCATTACGATAGCATATCTTGCCATAATTTATGGTGTGCCTGTAAACGGTAGAATGCTGCTTTTCTGAGAACCAATTCTTGAAAATATCTAGTTTCGATTTTTTGTGCAAATCGCTTATTTGGCACTTACTTGTGTGTTGCTACTGTAATGAACTCATGGTGGCAACAGTAAAGACAGACAAGTGATCACAGTCCAAAGGTATTTATTAAACTGTATAAATGGGTTGGGAAAACGACTAAATCTAAGATGGGGGCAGGCTACAACCATCAAATGATAATACGGCAGTCCTAGTGGCGTCTTGTCAAATAAAAGGGCTTACACTAAAAAAAAAAAAACTTTGCCAATCCTTACAGTTAATTTAAAGAGTGTGGGATAATGTTCACAAGAAAAGAAAGTAGTATTCACAAATGATAAGTTAGGATGTTAAGTTAGCACTGGACAAGGCAGGACCGTGAGCACAGCACACTCCGGGCCTCACCAACACGAGGTTACAGTTCCTTTCAACGATGCCAGGACCTTCTGGGGCCAAGTCTCTTCCCTTGGAAGTCCTGCTGATCCATAAACAAAAGTTCCTTCGGTGGTGATCTTTTACATTGGGCAATTGCTCTTCACCCATTGGATACCCCTCAGCCGGGCTCAAACTTCTTGCAACGTTAGCCTCCCTCAAACGGGTTCACTGCGGCCTTTTAACCCACTATCCATTGTGGACATCCCTCAGCCGGATTCACATTTGTCGTCACAATATTCACGGGTATTTCACTGTTTTACCCTCAACTCGCAGGCATTACTGTGTCGGGTTCACATTTGCCAGTTTCCCAGTTCAATCAGTTTTCTCCAATTTGTCAAAGACTTTCGAGTATACGAGGGGTTTTGCTTGACCCACGTAGGACCACTGATACTTCACATTAGCCTCGCCTAAGGCCTCTTGGTTTTCATAGTTTCAACAAAACACCACAACCCAAACCTGCGATGCCTGACCACTCTGCTTCTGAACCTTTTTTTACTAGGGTTCCTTTAAAGTTCAATTATACAAGTTCTTTGTTCAACAAGGTTGCCGCCTGCAACCTTGGGCCCAGCGGAGTTCGGTTTTACGGTCTTCTCGACTCACTGGCTGTGCTGAACTGTTAGAGTTTGTCTGGGGAGCCAAGGGCAGCACCACAGCGTCTGCTTCACCTCCCTGACTTGTGTTCTAGTGCGGGAGGATGGTGGGCATCTTGAATGCCCCATGCGGGTTTCGTCAGCTTCACTCCGGCCTCTCAGGATCTCAATCAGCTGGTCCAGACCCCTCTTCACTTTATCCAGATCTCCCTCCGTCTGGCTTGGAGCTACTCTTCAAGTTTTGTCAAAGATAAAGTTCACATAGAAGACTTCCCTCTGCCGGGCTCGAGTCTCCTTTCAAAACATACGATTTTCAAAAATATGTTTTTGGACTTCCTGTCCCAGAATGCACTATAAAGATTTTGCTCCCACTTCACTGCTCCCCAAAACGGCAGCCCCTGATTTTGGTAGCTGTGGGAGCCAAAAGGGGGATGTTCAAATGAGGTCAGGGTCTCACTTCCTGCCCCTCATAGACCGGGGGGTTCACCTGTGGCCCCAGGGGAGGATTTATGCTGCGGGTACCGCCAAGCAATCCCCAGCTGCCCCTGGTCTTGCCTGCTGAAGGTTCAGCTCTATCTCCACACGGCAGTCTCCTCTCAGGTAACAGGGCCATTGTTTGGGTGATTTTCTTCTCCTCCAGGACTCCCAGGGTCTCTGCAGCTCACTAGGTTGTTTCTCCTGCTCTCTGGCACCTTCCAGCATCCCAGAATCGCTCCAAGTGTGTCTTTGGTTTCCACCTTTTATACTTCCTGGGAGAGGACATTCGATTCAGGTGTGCATAGTTGTAAAGGGAGGGACAGTTTGCTGTTAAAAAGGAGTCTGTTTTTGTGTCAGACTAGGTTTTCTGTCAGTAATCTTTATCCTCCTGATCCTTCTCTTCAACTCAGTGTTTGCATGAAAAAGGGGAGGGAGTTGGAAAGTCAGCACATTTTTTACAGTTTGGATAGGGATGCGGTTTGAAAGGAAGGGGATACCGCGTCTTGCCATCGGGTGCCCCTACCCTACTTCCCGAGGACCCCTCATCCAGGTGATCCTCCCCCACTGGACCACCCCAAAGAACTGGATCCAACAGCGAAGGCCAGGTCCTGGCCACCGGGATGACAAATCTCTGGGGATCAGTACATGAGACACCCTCTGGTTTCTTACACTACCTATCCGTCCTTAAAACACTGGGCAGGAAAATAAACAACATTACCCAGCAGCCCTAGTTTTTTACTTCAGAGGTGACCAAGCGCACCAGTGCTGGCGCACCAGAGTGTCAAGCCCAGTCTTCGCTGGTCCGCACCAGATGTGCCGCTTGCTGCTCTGCGCTATCTCGCAGACACTTCTATTTTGGTAAGCTCCTTTGGTTTCCACCATCTTTTTGCGTGGTCCAACCTCCATTAAACATGGGCCGCCACCTGGAACTTTTACTCCTTGCAGCCCAGAAATTGCAGCATGAGAGAATTGTAGAAGAATACTTATGTCATTTACCCTGCGCTGACACTCCAGAACTCCAAGCCCTGCCGAATATCATTGTTTCTAGGCGGGTTGAGGTTAATGTACTTAAATCACCTCCTCCTGTCCCTGTGACTGTTTCCAAGTGTCCGATCGACCAGAATACCACACACTTTCTGGAAACACTACATCAGGTTTCCTCTCAAAGAAATGCACATTAAGAAATCATTTACCTCTGTGGACCAGTCCGTAGAGCATTTAGCTACAGATGCACAGAACTCAACGATTTCAGCAGATCAGTCTACTGAGTGTCGGTCGCGTGTCTTCGACACCTCTGCCCAGCAACTCTTTATTAATATTGACTTACCCAAGAATGGAGTGCACGCCCCTACACTCCCTAGTCGTGAAGCTGTCACTTCTGAACACCCGCTCATTATGTATTCACACTATCGACGTACACTACTACATTCAGGATGAAGACCTGGATTTGATGCGTTTTACCAAAACGTCGCTTAAGGACTCAAGTGGTCCTAAAATGAGCTTGGCCATTCCTCCAGGCTTTAGCTGCTTTGGGAAGGAAAGCGCTCATGGGAATGGAGATGGGGTGCCATTTCTAGCAAAGACCAACATGCACTTCTTCATCAGCCATTGAATGTGCTCGCTGTGAGATTATACACTTAAAATTCCTCCCAAATGACAATTGCTGCATACAATTATTTCCGATTTATCAACATCCTGAGAATATGCCCGATTTCAATTAAGACTAGACACTTCTCTTAGCCCCTCTCGATTAAACCCAATTGTTCTACCATTCTACTTGGAGATTTCAATCGTTGGCTGAAGAATCCTGTAGATAATGAGACTCCGACCTAGAAAGACTTCTGAAAAGCCTGCATTTTACTACCCATAACATCGAGCTGACCCACTTAGCTGGAAACATTCTAGACTGGGCCGACTCTAGAAATGTTCCTATAAATTTTGTAAATGCCAAGGCCTGTACTTGGTCCAAGTACTTTTTCGTGGAATGCCTTATTTCCCTTCCTAGCAAACTTTTTAAAGTTCATAATGTACCCAAAACAATTGTTAGCAGGAACCTGAAGAGGATTACTCCAGGTGCTGAAAATGAATCTGAAAACTATTATGGTCTATACTTCAAATGGGGACCCGCCTGAGACACTGATGACCAGATACAACACTCAATTTAATCACCTCCTAGAGAGACTGGCAACTTTAAAATCTAAAACCGTCAGAGAAATAAGCAAACAGTCTTGGTTTACTCCAGACCTATTTCATCTAAAAAAAGAAAAAGGCAGGCAGAACGACTATGGGTTAAAAACAAAACAGCTGAAAACAAGGCTATCTGGAACACCTTTTACAAATAAACCTATAAAAGAAAAAAACAGCTACGAGGCAAAAAAACTTCTATAACAAAAAAATTGAGTCAGCAGGTAATCACACCAAGAAAGAATTTGAGATATATAGAAGTTTTGAGAAACCCATTGCCGGTCTCCAGTCCTTTATTCCATTCAATGAAGACTGCAACACGGTGCAACATGCTTTTGCCTATAAAATCACAACTGCACGTAACAGAATATCCAATTCCCTGATTACTGGCATCCAACAGGAAACCCAGAGACCGGGGAATAAAGACATTTCAGGTTTCTCTTTTAAATCAATAACCGAGGTAGAGATATGTACTTTCCTTAACTCCATGTGCCCTACCTCTTGACCTGGTGAGATCATGCCTGACAAAATTATCTTGAGTCATCCTGTACATTTCGCTCCTTCCTTGGCACATTTTGTTAATTCAGGTATAGTTTCGACCCTGATGCCATCAAGCAGGTCGTCATTACACCCTTGCTTAAAAAACAGGTTCTGAACCCAAAAGAACCCAATAATCTGCACTCATCACAAACACTCTTTCAATTGAAAATCATAGACAAGGTACCAACCTCCCAGCTTCAGCAACATCTTGAAGATTCTGGCATCTTCCATCTCAAACAATCTGGCTTCTGAGCAAATCACAGAACAGAAACTGTCTTAACAGACATCCAGACATACATGCTTGAGGTGTTGGAAGAGAACAGGCCTGTGCTGCCGATTCTTTTTGATCAGCCGCCTTTCACATGCTCGATCACAGGTGCTTACTGGACACTCTGTCTACCATCAGCGAGTGCTCGGAAGGGGCCAGAAACTGGATCAGCTCCTTCTTGAGTGACAAGAACTCCTGTGTATGCTGCGGTGATGCCTCTTCTGAAACTGAGTCAATACATTGTGGTGTCCCGCAGGGGGCTTGTCGCCCACATTGTTCAATCTTTACATAAAGCCCCTCTGCGATCTTCTATTTACTCAGGATCCCCGTTTCACAAACTACACGGATGACTCAACTCCTGATTGAGTTGAGTGGAAACTACAAGGCTGACTCAATCAGACTAGTTCACATCTACAGCCTGATATAAAGCTGGAAGTTCAGTAACTGGACATGTTTTAACAGCGCCAAGACGGAGCTGCTGATCTTTAGATCTACGAAGGCCAGAGCCAAGTTGGGTCCGGAGTACACCCACATGTACATTGAATGAAACTGCATCAACATCATGGACAAGGTTAAGATGGTGTTGGTGTATGCCAAAGCCTCTCTTGGATCTCATGCACATGTTGGAGTGGTCAGTGGCACACGGTACCATCTCAAGGTGTTGAGGCAGGTTACACTACTCTTGTCCTTTAAAAATAGTCATACTCTGGTCTGAGCCATCATCTTGCCATGCTTGGACTATTGCCCTTGTGTTTAGTGCTAGCAAAAACTCCATAAACAGAGTCCAAATTCTTCAAAATGTAGCTGTCCGAATCATCGGACATCCCAAGGAGGGAGCCTATCTCCCATTATAGAAAGAATCTTCATTGGCTGAATGTATCAGCAAGAATACGTTTTAAGTCTCTTTCTCTGATCCACAAATATATCAATGGAGGCCCACCCATCTATCTTAAGGAACGAGCAATCCCATTCACCCCCTCAAGATCACTCCACTCGAGTAACTGTGGATAGCTGACAGTCCCAAGATATAGAAAAGCTACAGGTTTGGGTGATCCTTTCCTGTCCTTGCAGCGCGAGCTTGGAACAGGCTGCCAAGAACCTATGCTCGGAACCGCGTTATTTGGTGTTTCAGGAAAAAAGTTAAAAACTATTTGAATAAATCCCCCCTCCCCCGCAATGCTCTTTGCTCACCAGCCTGCGCCCTTCGGTAAACGATCCATGTGTTATAGTTAATGTTTTTGTCCCTTCTTTCATTGGGCCTTGTGTTTTTGCAAGCCTCCTGATGGTTGTGGGCTTGGGCGCTCTATAAATAAATAAAATTGTATTTATTAGTGTGAAGGTCAGAGACATTTTAGACATTGGGTCACTTTTCTTTAGTTTGCAAGTTATTGGGTCACTTTTCTTTAGTTTGCAAGTTAGGGACTTCCTTGTTAGGATAGGCAAATTTAGAGGTATATCCCACCCTGTTCATTTAATAAATGGCGAAGCTTGAGAAAGTTACCTGTGTGTCCTTCTCACATTTCGGACCGCTCACAGTAACCAGAGACTGTACAAGAATCACAATCAATTGCATGCTCTGGTATTCCAATTGTTAGCTTAGATGGTAGAGTTGTGGTTTTGATTTTTTATATTTCTTACAAAATTCTCTGAACGTGGCGGTCCTTCTCGTTTTTTACATGTTCAGTGTTATAAGGCTATTCAGAAGCACGACATAACACACAAACATAGGCTCATTGATTGGAGAGCGACTAATATTGAAACATGGCATTTTATTGAATGAACTCTACATACCACTTACAATTTTCTGGTGCAAATGCTCAATTAAGTGAATTCATAATGAACCTTGCAACCTCTGTTTTTAGACCTGACCTCCTCTTTTGGGCTGTACCCCCACAGCTATACAAGTTGCTAATGTTGTACCCTCCAGCAGATAAAATGAATGATGCAGACAGAGCACACATCTCCGGAAAAGCTACAAAGTCCAATATACATTGTAAGAAACTCATGTAAATGCCATGTTGCCCAATTACAAAATATCAAATAGACATTGCTACATAAATCATAATCAACAATTTAATTTGAGGAGTTGTTGGACTGAGAGGGGAAGAAATGGACACGAGGGTCAGGGTCCTAGTCGCAAAGGTCAGACTGACTAGGGATGTTGGGAACAAGGTGGAGAGAAGCAGGAAATGGCAAGGCACAGGTTGAGGGTTGGCAGGGGACTCCATCCACCAAAGCCTCCAAAGGAAGCAGGGGCGGGACGATACCCCATTTAAGTGCAAGTTTGAGAAGCAGAGGACCCAAAAAAGGCTCCATCACTGTTTTGGGCTAGCTATCGGTACGTAGGGATCCTAAGAACAAAACCCTGCACAGACTCCAGTAGGCTGCTCAATATTTATCTGTATTCTAGGAAAAAAACCTGACTGCAAATCAGTATTTTACAGCCACCCATTCCATTTCCAGGGTGACTGATCAGTGAAAAATGTGTTTTGGTAAACTACTGATTTAATCTCATCATGCCTAACCGCAAGAGACTCACACCTGGGTCAACAAATGACAAACGGTAGGTTACTTTTTAACTAGCTATTTTGAAATGTTTCTTTAAATAACTGAGCTCAGGGTTTCTGTGCCTTAGGTTTTAGGTGTTGAGCCACTCCAACTTGTGAACTCGGATGCCTTTGCATTCTGGCTCTTGTAGTTGACCATTCATAAGAGGAAAGTAGAACTACATTACAGGAAATGTAAACATGAGCACCCAGGACATGTGGCGGTGTTTGCTCTGTAATTTCTTAAAGTACCCGTGAAGCATTCTGTAGTTGGTTAACATAGGTAGATTCACTGGCATTTAGCATTTCCTTCTCAGCAGTTTCTTTCTACGAGGATGCCTACTTTGGAAGGAGAAAAAGGTATACCCCATTTACTAAATGGGAGCACTGCTTTGCTGCGACTTTGGAGCCTCTGACCTCACTTCCTGTGACACTGCACATGATGCATGCTAAGTAATCCTATCCCCACTTTTTCTTGACTTGTGCCTAATGAACACTGAGGCATGGTAGGGGGTAGAGAGTACTACAACAGGGCAGGAGAGACGTGCAGCAAAGCATGGTACAATGGCCATGGAAGGAGAAAAAAGGATTGGAGATGTGGAACAGGGTGGGGGCTGGGGGGTCAGTGCGGCATGGACATAAACTGGCTACCATACAGAGGGTGGAGGGGAGAACAGGTGATGAGCAGGACTGGCAAAGTGACGACTTGTTGACATTCCACTGGAGTGGATGAAAAATTAAGGGGAAAAGAGCAATGGAATGGGGGAAGAAGAGTGGCACTCCCGGTCTCAAAGGACTATTGGTTTTAGTACAAAAAACATTTAGGAAGGTTTGAAAATGATGGCCCAAATTCACAAAAATGTTTTCCCACTTGAATTTATTTGTCATTTGCACATGCAAGCGAAGAAAACATCAGTATTCTGCAGATGTGTATTCACACCAAATAACCTAAGCACGCAAATGTCTTTGCACGTGCAGAATCAGAGGTGAAGCTGCACACCCACTGAATGTGGCCAAGGGGTGTGCTGTGGATGAGTCTGCCGTAGATCAGAGTGAATCACTGATTAACAACAGGATGCACTGGTATCTGTGAAATGTCTGACTTTCTACCAGCCTTTAATCAGTGAGGAAAAACACAGGCGTAGGAGAAACTATCATGCTGCCCTAGGTCTTTCAATGTGACTGCAGTTGACAGGCACCAACATCAGTGCATCAAGTCAATGCATACCTAGGTGTCAGGAACACACCCAACACTTAGGCATGCCTGCATCAGTAGATAGTAGATCCCTCCAGCCCTCTTCTACTTATCTCAAGACTCTTTTGCATATCAAGGACTTGCGAGGAGATAACTGCATGAGCATGGGGCTGAACATCAACTGGAACACATCGAACTATTAACATTGAATATGGCTACTGTGGCATGCTGGAGTAAGGAGTTGGACAAAGGGATGGCATTTTCACTAGGCTCTTCATTGAAATTACGAAAAAAGGCTCAATTTCCTTATCCCTGAAGAGTTCTCCATAACAAAAGAATAACGCAGGTGCTAGTCATCAGCGTGGTTGTCAAACTCAACGTGTCTGTCAAAACAAGTATATTCTAGCCCTACCACTAACAAAAGACATTAGCATAAATAGTTCCAGGAAAATGACTCCCTTCTTTAGGTTCAATAGTTCACCAACTATCTTCTCGTGGTCAACTTGGTCAGTCACGAGGCTTCTGTTTGGTAACCTTTTACCTTAGTGTCTGATGAAAGAATTGTGGAAAACAAGGAGAAGAACTCCATTCCTCTGGTTCAACCATTGGCTCTCTTTGGATAACATCCTCCAACAGTTTCTATCAACCTTTGCAATTCTTCCCAGGCTTCTCCCAGGGCTTGCTTAAAGATTATACACTCCTTTTGTTTCCAACACACAGTTATTCCTTGACTTTCCTTACCTTCCTCTTGTCAGTGAAAACAAGGGCAACTGTTCGCAAAATGTAATTTTCCTCAAACACTCTGACAAAAGAGACTGTTCTTGAGGCACTCTAGCTTTACTATCCCTCTTGAGGATACAGTGTTGAGGGAGACTAATCCCGACATGGTCTTCTCTTTTAGTCTCTGACAACAACAGACGAGGAAGATCACTTGGGATATAACCGTCAAAATTGATCACACTGCAAGTCTATTTTAGTCTCCCTTGCCTTCGTGGTATCAATTCTTACAGGCAGAAAAAAAAAGAGTACCGCCATAACATAGAGTAGTACTTTCAGATTGTCTATTGGCATACTTTATGTTCTTAAGGGTAAGAGGTTCAGGGAGTTCTATCATGGAACGGCAGTCCTTGTCCGGTTGAAGGAAGTCTCTCCCTGTGAGGTCTCGTTTCTGCCATTCCTAGGGGGAAATGCTGTGTAGTGGGCTCACCTCTGTAGCCTCACAAAAAGGGCTCCCCCTGGGGAGAAGTGACGAGTTCCCATGAATCATCACACTACCCAGCATGTGTAGGAGGACTTGGGCCTCAGATGCTGCCAAGACAAGATTTTGCTACTTTGGGATTCAGGTGGTTAATCAGGATCATGAAGTGGAGTGGTCTCCACAAAAGACAAGACCTATCTCTGAACACTTGTTTGTTCAGGAATGAACAAAAAATAGGAGCCAGAACAGGGCGCAACCTAAAGCGGAAGGATCGCTGTCTTGGGGAGAGGAGTGGACTTTAACTCCAATTGAGCTCATCTACTAGTGAACTAGGTTAAGGCCAAAAGAAAGAGCAAAAAACATACCGGTACTTGTTCAAATGTAATAAAATGTGAGCATCACCTCCCTAACAATGATATGCAAAACCCAGTCCATTTATGAGGCTGAGAATAGGGAGTGGGGGAATAGGTAGATATTAAAACTGGGGGCAATCTGGGACCCCCACAATCCACTCCAGTCAAATGGGGCTCATGCAGCTCCAGTTGGACCGGTTGCCAAAATTCACTTATAAAAGGTACATATCCAATCAAGGGATACTCCCTGCATGTGGGCAAGTTCCAACAAACATGTTAAAAGAAGTTGGTGATTTATGGTGTTGAACGCGACCATGAAACCCCATAATAAGCATAACAAGGTAACCTGCATCCGCAACGGTAAAGATATAGCCCAAGACTGATAACAAAAGCTGCGTCATTCATATGATGGGATCGGAAATCACAAATGATATCAAGAAGAACAAGTTACTTACCCTGTGGTAACGTTCTTCGACTGGATGTTCCTCCCACATATTCCTAATCTTTTCTAGCAGAGGGTGCTGAGTGTTTATGCCGGTTGACTCGATGTCCCTCGAGGGCCTGCATCTCAGTGTCATCGATGGTATATAGCATGCACAGCGACCGTTGGCTTTAGCTCCGATTTGTAAGTGTATTGTATTATTCTACACCCAACAGCTACTCACACTGAAAGAGCGTAAACTGTAATAACATGGATATTCAACTGCGGGGTAGGCTGGGAGGGGCGATGAGGAATATGGGGGAGGAACATCTAGTCATAAGAACGTTACCATGGGCAAGTAACTTGTTTTTCGAATGTATTGTGTCCTCCCACGTATTCCTCATTTTATGATAAACTCCCAGAGCATTGTTTGTATTTCTGGAGGAGGGAGTCAGAATTTTCAGTTTCAAATTCAAATTTGGGAGTTCCTATTGGCCTGTGTGTACAGAATGTAACACTGCCTTCCCACAAACCACCTTCTGGGCCTGAAACAGAGTCCAGACCATAGTGCTTGGTGAATGTGCGGCTGCTACATGGAACTGTGGACCATGTAGCAGCCACACAAATATCCTGCATAGGGAATCCCCTCTGTAAGGCAGAGGAAATAACCAAGCTCCTGGTCTAATGTGCTCCGAGACCTTCAGAAGGTTCTTTCCCAGCTAACGTGCAGCATTCAGAGATTGCAACTATAATCCACCTAGACAAGATTTGTTTTGAGACCGCCATACCCAACCTTTGGCCCGTATATATCCAATAAAAAGTGATCATCCTGTCTTAATTTAGACATTCTGGAAATATAGTAGCCAAGTGCACATTTTGGGTCAAGCCTATGTAGCCTTTCCTCTTCCTTTCCAGGATGAGGTGGGGATAGAAAGAAGGTAGAATGATTTTCTGAGTTAAATGAACCTCAGACAATTTATGGTAGAAAGGTAGGTTTAACTTTAAGATTATCCTTAAAGAAGACTGCAAGGAGGCTTGCAGTTCATTCACCCTACGGGCTGATGTAAGGGCCACTAAAAAAAGGGTTTTTAGAGTCAGCAATCTTAATGGACAAGAGTGGATAGGCTAGAATGGAGCACACATTAGGAATTTTAGAACTCGGTTGAGATCCGAAAACAGGATTTGAAAAGGGAGAGCAAAGACATTTGTCAATCCTTTTAAGGATTGTATGACCAGTGGAATCTTGAAGAAAGATACCTCTTCAAAGGAGCGCTTGAAAATAAATTGTGCTACCAGATACCCTTTGACTGTGCCAAACGAGAGCCCCGATAAGCCAGGTGCAACAAGAACGACACCACCATCGGTGTACTGCATGTAAAGGGTTCAAATTCTTATCCCTGCACCAGGCGCAGAACATGTTCCAACGGCAGCAGTACAAAGACTTTGCTGCTGGTCTTCAAAATCTCCATTACGTTGTCCGGCAGGTCCTAATCCTTATATCTCAACCTCTCAGAAACTGTGCGTGAAGGTTGAGTGTCTTGACCTCTGGATGGAGAACCCAACCTCCCTCTAGCAAGTGAAGGTCCTCTCTTTGTGGAAGATATATTGGAGGGCAGATGGACATGTCCAGAAGGTCCGGGTACCACGTCCTCCTGGCCCAATACAGGGCATATAGGACCATGGGCTTCTCGAAACTTCGCAACCTCCTGATCACGTGAAGAATGATGGGGACTGCAGGAAACGCGTACAGGGGTGGAAACTCCCAGTCCACTACAAACGTGTCCCCTAGAGCTCCTCTTGGGGGAAATTCCCTAGAGCAGTACAGTTCGCACTTCCGGTTGGCACTGGTCGCAAACAGATACACAAGGAGTTCCCCAAAGGGTGAAGATCTCTTGAAGGACCTCCTGAGCTAGCTCCAACTCATGGGAGACAGTGCTCTGCCTGCTCAGAGCGTCCATCACCGTATTCTCCTCTCCGGCTAGGTGACCTTCTGATCGAGAGATTCCTTCTTGAATTGCCCAGAGCTGCATTGCTTCTCTGCACAGTGGTAGTGACCCTACTTCTCCTCTCCTGTTGAGGTAGTACATGGTTACTGTGTGGTCCGTCATTATCAGGACATTCTTTCCCTGTACAGAGGGCAGAAAGGCCTTCAGCGCTAGTCTGGTTGCCCTCCGCTCCAAAAGATTGATGTGTACTTTGGATTCCGATGGAGACCAACGACCGGTGATTGTAAGATCGTTGGTGTGGGCGAGGCATCCGTCACTACAATCATCTCCAGCCATGGTTGCCAAAAAGGTTCTCCTTTCTGTTTTCTTGGTAGGTCCACCACAGAAAATCTTGTGCTACTTTGCTGAAGGAGGTCTGACATTTTGCCTGAGAATTGTGACCACTGTGTTCCTAGAGCCCATTGAAGGGATCACATTCTCAGGCACCAGAAAAATGCAGGATGCCATGAGGCTGAGCAACCTCAGAAAAATCAAAGGCTGGAAGATTCTGGGCATTTTGGAATTTGTTAAACATCTGCAGAATGTCTTGAGCCCTCACATCGGGTGGCAAATCTTTTCCCCAAGGATGCATCCAGGACAGCCCTGATGATAGGAGCCTGTGAGATGGTATCATGTGGGACTTCTTGAAGTTCAGGGAGAAGCCCAGTCTGAGAAGGAAGTGATAGGTGGAACAGAGATGTTTCAGGACTTGTTTGGGAGAACGTGCCCTGATCAGCCAATCGTCCATGTAGGGGTGGACATGAATGCCACCCCCCTCCCGAGACTCGCTGCCACCACCGTCACCAACTTCATGTAAACCCTCGGGGTCGGAGGTCAGCCCAAATGGCAGAACTCAAAACTGATCATGTGAACTGTCAACGGCGAACCTCAGATACTTGCTAATCACTGTGCTTGTGATGGATTGGCACATGAAAGTAAGCATCCTGAAGGTTCAATAATACCATCCAGTCCTGAAACTGGAGGGCCTGAAGGAGTGTAACCATCTCAAACTTGTCCTTCCTGAGGAACTTGTTCAAGTCTTTGAAGTCCAAGAGGGGTCTCAATCCTCCATCCAACTAAGGGGGGAGTACCAACCCTCGTTTCTCTCCGCTACAAGTACCAGTTCTATAGCACCTTTCTCTAGCAGGGTCAAGATGTCCGGCATAAGGAGTGGAACTGGAACTCTGACAGAGTAGTTCCCTGGCGGATGATCTGGAGGCCTTTTTAGAAAGGGAAGGCAGTAAACCCGGGGCGGTATTTCCAATGCCCAGGCATCTGAAGCAATACCCGCCATTCTTTCAGATGCTGTGAAAGTCTGCCTCCCACCGGGGTCTTGTGGACTAAGGCCTCAGAGGTTTTGAGGCGGCTGATGCAGAGGCTGATGGTAAAGGAGCTCCTGCTTGGCTGTCTGGGCACCTCTTCCCCGTCCACCACATGGGAATCTTTTCTGACCTCTTTGATTTGACAGTCCTCTCCCTCTTCCAACTGATCAGTAATAGTAAAAGGACCTGCCCCTCCAAGGTATACAAGTGGGGTAAGTAGGTGGCTGTGATTGCTGCGCCAAGGGATTTGGCTGCAGCTTTGGAGGTCTGCAGCTTCTCCAGGCTCTCGTCAGCCTTGCTGCCAAATGAATGAGTGCCGTCAAAGGGCAGGTTAAGAAGTCTAGACTACACATCTGGATAAAATCCAGACTTTCTCAACCAGGCCAATCTGTGTGCTACAGTGCTAGTTGCGATTGCTCTGCTGATACGGTCCGCAGAGTCTAGACCAGTCTGAAGGGATTTGCACATTGCATCTTTCCTATCCTTGACAATGTTTAAATAAATGGTATCGTTCTTCCCCTTCAGAGATATGTTCAGCCGCCATCGCAATACAATCCGATAAGGTGAAAGTGAACGTGGCCAATGCACAAGTGGCATTTGCGGATTTAAGGGCCATACTCCCTGCAGAGAAGACTTTTCTAGCCCAAGCATCATAACGCTGATCATCCCTGTACAGGGGTGAGGGGGTAGTTGGGTATGCCCGTTGTCTGGATATAGAAGTGGCAGCCTGAACTACCAAGCATTCAGGAGTTGGGTACTTTGTAAGATAGTACGGGTCAGTACTTGACGCATGGTACTTGCTTGTTAGTTGCTTGTAAGTTTCTTGTTCACAGCTGGAATTAACTCTGGGGTCTCCCAGGCAGCATTAACTCTTTTGCAGAACTACATGTACTGGTAGAATAGGGTCCTCCTGCGGTCCCTTGTCTAAAATATCAGTCAGGTCTTCCTGCTCAAAAAGTGTTGCAGGCCTACTCCATCCCAGATATTCCATCACTCTAGACATCAGTTGTCTGTAAGAGCCATCGGCATGTTCCGAGGGATCTGGTCTGCCAAACTATTTTTGGGCAAGTGTCCAACCCACTTGCAGGGAGTCATGTAGATATATTATTCTTGAGTCCCCCAGATCTGTGGTGCCTTTTGTTCAACCGCCGTGAGGAAGATGATGAGTAGTGTGAGCCACTACGTGATCACGACCTTTTAGTTGTCTTCTGACGAGGAGAGTCATCTCTCGACTCGTCAGAGGATTTGTTTTTTTCAACGTGGTTGTCGAAGGGGATTTATGGGACCTACCTGCAGTTAGGTTCCCCATATGCTCTTTCAGTGCCTTCGCTGTCATTGATAGGCAGGACTCTCACTCTGAAGTTGAAGGAGAGGATCCAAGGCACCATAGACACACCCGATGGGGGTCCATAAGGGACTTCTTTGCCCCACAGTCGTGGCATTTTTTGAACCCCGATCTCAGAGTTGATGTAGCCGACGATGATGCCATTTTCACTGAACGAAAGGTTTCTCAGTCAAGGAAAAATTGAACTGAAGCCAACGGTCGCTGCGTGCGCTATATACCATTGATGTCAACACTGAGACGGAGGCCCTCAAGGTACATTGAGTCGACAGGCATCACCACGCAGCGCCCTCTGCTGGAAAAAATGTCCAAAGCAGCTAAAGCTGGAAATGGAGATAACATAAGTAAAGAAATACGTGGGAGTACACAATCTATTCGAAAGTTCTGTTCTTACACTCTCCTCTACAAGCTTGCTCCTTTCACAACATGTTTTGTGCAATCTTAATTCCCCCCTCCACTGCTCCTTTTTTCAAGCACCCTTTCTTAATCTATTCCAAAATCTCCACCTTCCAACTTTCTTTAAATGATCACTGTATTCTTCTCCAAATTCCCACACCTTTGCTCCTCTTGGGCTCCTTTCTACAAGGCCATATTGTAATTGTTAATTTGTAAAGCGCTTATACACAAGGGAAGTACTTCAAAGCGGAAAGGGGACAAGGGAATACAGTAGTAATTATTAGGCCTTGAAGTTTCCAAATGATCTAACAAGAAAAACTAGCATACTAGGCCGGATGCATTTCTACTAGTGCAAGTGCAAGACAGGAGGGAAGGAGAGAAGGGGGGGGTTGGTTGGGAGGAGAAAGAAAAGAGCATGCAATCAATAAAACTGCCGTACTAGGCCTAACAACTTGTCAGATAGTACAAGTGCAGGAAAAGAGTGGGGAGAAGGCAGAGGGGTGTTGGGGGGCAGGGGGGCATACAGTGTTTCGGTACAACCAAGCTAGGGAGGGAAGACAAAGGGAGGATAGGACAAACAATCTTGCAAGGCCTAGTGCAGTCAAGGTTGTGCAAGTGCGCAGACAGGAAGTGCGAGGGAGGGGGAACAAGTGAGCCCAGGCCATCAGGGGCCTGGGTTAAGTACAGAGAGGTTGCCCCTCTAACGGAACGTATTCCGAGTGCAGTAGTGCCAGGCAGAGTGCAGAGGCCCAGAGGCAAGTGTAGGACTGGCAGGGGAGCCGGGGACCTGTGAGGCTCTGGAGGTGCACCAAGCACCCAGTAAGCAAAACTGAGCAGAGTTCGAGGGGATAAAGGAGGAGGGAAGCAGGCGCAAAGAAAAAGGAGGTTAGCATGGGGGTGGGGGGGGAGGGAGAGAGCGAAAAAGAGGAAGACACGAGTAAGGACTTGAGTTTCCAGAACTTGAGGCAATCTGGCTCAAGACGGAGAGAGGCAAAGAGGCTGTTCCAGAGGGAGGCACCTGCAGAGGGTCCATGGTTGTAGTCAAATATACGTTTCAAATCAGGTGTCGGTAATGGGAGTCTTCCTTGTTTGCTGGACTGTGGCTATTTCAGGCCATTTTATATTCGATTTACACACTGTGGGCCTCATCACGACTTGGGCGGTAATGCTGGCGGTATTACCGCCGGCGGTATTAGCCCTACCGCCGAACTCCCCGGCGCTAATAGCCCCGGATCACGAATTCGGCGGTAAAGTAAATCCCCATTGAGCCCATTCGGGAATGTCCCATTCCCCATTGAGCTCAATGGGGAAAATATGCGCTCTTACCGCCGGCGGATTTCCCGCCGGCGGTAATAGCGCAAATTTTCGGCGGATTTCCTCCCAGCTCAGAGCTGGGGCGAAATCCGCTGAAGTCCCGATTTGGCAGACCCTTAAATCGGGCGGTAATAGCGCTACCGCCGGATTTAAGGGTTACCGCCAAAGTCGTGATGAGGCCCTGTGTCCGGCGCTGGCCAGCCTGAGAAAGCCACACCTAGGCAGCTGAGCACCTGGATGCATGAGCAAACGACTGACACTGGTCTTAGTAAGTGGGGTTGTCATTGTAAGATAAATACATTTTCCTTACAGTGAACATAACATGCATTTCCACTGTGAAGCCTGCCTTAAAGGACATGCAGCATTGCGGTTGCCCTATTATGTGTCATTTCACATATCTTCGTAAAAGGGCTTGATGTCTTGTCAGCAACCATGTAAAGAATCTGTGCCCTTTGCGTTAGGGCTGCACGCAAGGGATCCTCCCCAGAGCAGCCCCTGTATCACAGAGCGATTAGCAGCATCAGGCACTCAGTCACCTCCACATAGATCCCAAAGGTCAGCAGGAGATATCACAGCTTCCTAAAATGTCGTATGTGGGTAATTGTGTCCTCGCCCTTGTTAGGGAGAATTCTCTGTTTAGGCTGAATTTCCTAACCTAGTGAGTCCCCCAGCAGCTTAGCTGGATTTTTGGGGTTTATTTTTTTCTCCTGCCAAGAGTGAGACTCTTTTACCCTCACTCTTGGGCATGATTTGAATGTGTTTCTTTGAATCTAGATGTGCTTAATGGGCTATGGGGTCTTTTACCCCATAGGTGTTCATGTGTTTTTGTGATGTGCGTTACACAGCACCCTCAGTGCAGTAACACAGGGGTGTCAGTGACCCCCCAGTATAGACTCCATACCCTGGGACCGACTACTGTCTCCCAGGGCATGTAAAGTCACCATTGACTTTACTAGTCTTAAATTCTGAACAGAACCAGTACAAACCATCATATTGTGGACGTACTGGCTGGGGCAATTCAATTGCCCCGGGGTCTGTTAGTCGAGGGGGCACGTCTCCGCCCCCCCCCCTGATCGAGTTTTGGCTGGTGGCAGTGGATACTACTTTTTATATTCAACCGCAAATATTTTCCTATGGGATTTCCCATTGTTTTAGGCTACTAGCTTTATTTAATTATTTACGGTAGCCTCGAACATACCGCCGGTTTATTTAATTAATATTAATTTTCCGGTTGGTATTTTTTGCCAAAACTTGATTCTAAAATGGCGTTTGTGTTCTCTTCTGTGACTTCAACCCAAGTCGAGCCCTTTGTTCCACTTTTTGGCGGGCTTCTCCACAGAAGCCCTCCAAAGTGGTGCCACTCTGTCTGGGGTACTTAGGGGGGGTGGAGGGGGATTTAGGCACCCTGGACTGAATTGCCTAGGCAACTCAAGTCGCACTCCGTCCTGATTGGCCCAAGTGGTGAGCCGGCCGGCTCACCACTTAGCATGTTTGAGTGACAGCTAGGCTGAGTGAATGGGGGTTTTCTGCATAAAAGCAGGGCTTTGGGGACTGGAACTTCAGAAGTCGCCACAGGACCTAAAGAATCCAACGAGGGAGAAGCTGAGCCGACCTGCCACAACGCCACCACCGGTGGAGCCCTGCTGGACCGTCTCACCACTTTTCCCAATGACAGAGGAGATCTCCCACCGGAGAGTCTTCTTCCTTTGACTGGTGGGGATAACCAGTTTCACCGTCTTTTCGCCTTCCCGACGTACCTCGTGGCCGCCTTGCCTGTGCCAATCACCCCGGCAACCGGGATACCACGTTTTACCACGACCGCGAACTAAGGTACCACCTTTAACCGGAAAACTCTGCGGCTGGTTTCTTCCCTGGTAGTGCAACGACCTTCATCTTTCCTCCAAGTCGAGATCTTCTCTTCCCCTGGATGATGACGCGACTTGCACCCCCTGCCAGGGACAACTGCCACCGCTGGAGGATCCTTCCCACTTAAGGTACTGTGTCCCGCCTGGCTTCCCTTGCTACCGACTGTACGGGGTAGATTTTGCCCCTGGCTTTCGAACCTGGGTTAGCCTGGGACACCCTGGCTAAACGTTCCTAAGCCTCTCTAAACTCTTTTTGAACCCTCTGCAAGACTTTCTAAGACTAGTGTAACTGTGATCTTGGGCGCATTTGTGCTCTGCTCTCTCTAAGAGTGGGCCCATCCTTTGGACTTTGGCTCACCAGTGACTTTTGCTCTTCTGCCTTGCTAACAGTGTTCCTGAATCTTAGAGTGGTGTACCTTTCCATATTCTGTCTTTTTCCCAACTTATTGGAGTGCCATCTAGTTAAGCGCTCACCTCTGTATGAAAATAAGTGGTGTTTTACTGTGACTTATCTGATAAGGAAAAAGGGGTGTATATATTACAATAGTAACTGTGTTTAGAATATTTTACAACAAGAGTGCTGGAGTGTTTCAGTGTGTTTTTAAATAAATAATTATATACTTTGATACCAAAGCTCTGGTCAGTGTTTGCTTGTATTAGTGTGTCTGAGTGCCTATTGTGTATACTTTGCATACTGCCTAACTCTTCTTGAGGGAAGTCTGACTGCTCGGCCACAGCTACCAGGTAAATCTGGGTGGTACAGACTGCTACCAAGTGGGTTTACTGCTAACACCTGCAGTCCTAATTCCTTTGCAGTGTTCCCTAAGGGAACTGCACAGGTTTCTGCCTAACAGCCCTCATTAATGCTAATTTCGCTGTTAGGTCTACCCAGTTCTATTGCCCTGCCCTATGAAATATTCATACATCTAGTGTTAACAGCCAGGAAGCATATAGCATTGATTTGGATGTGCGGCTCTGCTTCCACCTCCAAGTCCAGTAACTGGAGCAGATTTGTGCCAACAATTGTAAAGAAAGTTACAAGGAACGTTTGCAGTCAACTTCTCATCCTCAGTCATGCATTGTACGTTATTTACGTCAACTTGTCTGTCGCTGCTGGTGTGGAGTAGATCCACTGAAGCCATGCACTAGCCAATCAGGCGGCAATAACAATTTCTCCTCTAGATATATGCAACCTACCCTTTTCATCTGAATCAACTGTATCCACTGTTTTAGATCATTGCAGACATTAACTGTGCCACACGGTTTATTTTGTATCTATTGTAAAACGCCCAACTAGAAACAGCTGTAGTGTCCATGAATTTGGCACAGTGTAACTGATGCACATATGTTCCACTGGTAAGCAGAATTTTATAAGAAATTACAATGAAAACGTCAAAGAAAATGTTCCACAATTAATTCTCAGATGTAACAATTTAAGGCGGACTCAAATCCTGGCACTAGTGACAGGGGGGCAATCTAAGATCAACACAATTAACTGTCCAGAGGAGCCACTAGAGAAAGCAGTTCTTGCACTTACCTTAAATCTCTCCTCTTCTGAAACTCTTCTGCCGGAATAGTCCATGGCAGGTTCTGGGGGAGGCACTCCAGGACCACTGGAGAGAATTCTGAAAAATCCACCCCATACTCCATCAGGATGCCCTCTGTTTCAGGCTCGATCTCACCAGCCTGCCCCAGACTTTTTGTCAGTTGCCTGATGGAGAATGACAGAAGGAAAGATGCAGGTGAGGGCCTACTTCCAAACACAAGGGAGGACAGCTATGCCCCTTTCTAGAACAAACAAAACAATGCTTCCTTTTTTTGATGATGATAGACTACCATGGGTCACATACAGGAAGCACACCATACAAAAATAAGTAGAGCAACTACATTTGCATAGGAATCGTAAAGGAACACTACACGACAATGTAGGTTTGCCAACCCCTTCTAGAAAAACAGCCCCATTTGCTGCAAAAGCTAGCTACATATTTTATTTGTAGGGACAGAAAGAAGAAGAGAGCTGGAAGAGAATAAGATGAAAGGTTTACAGCTATGAAAGCAATGGAGAAACAAACGTTATAATATCAGTTGTAGAGAATTCTAGGTTTGAAAATGAATAAGGGAGAGGAAGGACAATAAGATGGGAGTCATCAGCACATAAGGCATAAATGCAAACGCACAATAGAACGAAGTTGGTGACAGGGAGAAGAGGATGGTACACAGGACAAAACCTTGAGGAACACAGTAGATAGTGTGAAATGAGTTGGTAGGTGCCAGGATATAGTGTGAGTGTATTCCTAAATATAGGGAGTACCATATCCAAGGGCATGCCTTAATTGGCAAGAGTATATAGCAAATAATTGCATCCTGACCAGATGGGACAAAAGGGTCGAGAATAGAATTAGATGGTTGTGGTGGGCATGTGGTAGTTAAGTGGCTTAGGCAAAATCAGTTTCTGTGGAAGTTAGTGAAAGCCAAGAGACATTCATATGTTGCTTGTGATGAGGTTGGATAGGAGTTCTTCAAAGAGAACATTTGGTATGGTTTTAGAAAAGAGGAGTAGGGTGGAAGAAGGTACCAACCATTTTTCTTGATGGAGAAGATACATGCATCTTTGAAGCATAAATCTCTAAACTAAGAACTGATCAAATAGTGAAGCTACATAAGGATTTTAAGTAAAGTAAGGATTTAAAAATGTGAAAGACAAATGGGTTGGAGAGGATGGCAGAAATACAGGAGCTTGTTGAAACGAAAGGAGGTAGAAAGGGGAAGTAAGCAAGGGCAAAGGGTGTAGTGCAGGCAGGTGTGCGAGAAATGATGAAAGGATGTCCCAAAGTGTTGGATTTTAGAGGAACAAACTAGAGTAACTTATGTGGTTGAATACTGTACATGCAGAACAAGAACGCTGAATGTGTTAAGTGAATAAAGGAGAGGACGGCCAATACGATGAGACATCCACAAATAGGGGCTTAGTGGTACTGTAAGGAAGGCATGGCATCAATAGTAAGACGGACACAAGTGACCACAGTTCAAGCGTGTTTATTGAATTTCAAAAAGGGTTTGTAAAACGACCATATAATGCTACATCTACAGATGGGAGCAAGCTATGACCATCAAAAAATAATAACAGTCCTCGTAGTGTCTTGTCAAAATAAAAGGGCCTATACTAATAAATCTATCGCAAATCCTTAACTCTAAATACAAATAATGTGGGAAACAATATTACCAAAAAGAAAGAAGTGTTCACAAATTGACATGCCGTTGGCCTCCCTTGCCCACGTTTTCAGCATGGGACAAGGTGGTACCACTGAAGCTTACCACAGCACGAGGATACAGTTCAATCATGAGCATCAGGGCCTTCCATGCCCAAGTCTCTTTGACTTTCAAAGTCTCTTAATTCAGAGGGCCTGATGGAACAAACAATTTCTATTTCCATTTATATGTAGGCATCAGGGCACTGACAGACGTGGACGACATCAAGGGACACAGGACATAATAATAAATACAATCAGTCTGTGTATGGCAGTATAATCATGGTTATTTAATCCCAACAATGTGGTTTTAAGGTTTTTTCCTGAATTTCAGATAGTTGGGCTCAAGTCTAAGGTGGTGTGGGAGTCGGTTCCATTTGGCAGTTCCTCTACTAGGGAATGCTCGACCTAGACCGTTGGATTTATTTATGTGTCCGGCTTTGACAGGTCCTTTGTTTCCGGATCTTAATGACCGACCAGGCTGATTTGCTTTTTGAGATATTCCAGAGTAGTATAAACAGTGATGTACCAGAGACATTGACTTGAATGTAATTTGGTCTTCAATAGATAGCTAATGGAGGGTTTTTCTTTCATTGGTGATGTGATCTCTTTTTGATTTGCCAGTGATCATCCTTATGGTGTTATTCTGGATGATTTGGCATTGTTTTATGCATTTATTGCTGGACCCTAGCATTAGGGAGTTCCCGTAGTCTAGCCTGGAGAGTATAGTGGCTCTAGCAACGATAGAGCTGTTGTGCTGGCTTAAGTCAGGTGTAATTTTCCTTAACAATTTTTGATGGTATTGGCAGGTCTGTTTGAGGTATGCCACCTGCGCGTCTGCTCCTGGGGAGGCCTGTAAATAGACACCAAGGGTCTTTACTTTGTCTGAGATCTTCACTGGGGAGTTTTTGATTTTAAAGGTTGCATAGGAAGGGTCAAGTTTAGCTCTTGCTTGAGGGGAACCAAAGACCATGAGCTCGGTTTTCTCTCCATTGAGGCACATCCGATTGACTTCATCCATGCCTCAATGGAGGTATAGACAAAATCGAGTCTGCTGTTGTCTGTGGTGTGACAGCCCGTCAGTCCATCACCAGTTGAATGTCATCTGTGAAGTTTGTAAAAAATATTCCCATGCTGGTAAGGAGGGTGCAGAGACAAAGCATGTAGATGTTAAAAAGTACGGGTGAGAAACTGGCTCCTTGTGGCATTCCACAGTCCACGGGCTGGGATGCTGATGAGTAGTCGCTCCATTGGATCCTGGAGCTCATGTTTCCAAGAAAGGAGGAGATCCACTCATGGCATCCTGTGAGCAATTGCCCGACTTCTCTAGGGCCTCTCGGAGCTTGTGATGGTCTAACAAATCAAAAGCGGCCGAGAGGTCCAACAAAATCAGTAATCCCGATTTGCCTCGGTACATTATACTTGGTCTGAAGATCCAGTAGAGCTGATTTAGTACCATGGGCCTCTCTGAATCAGGATTGCTGGGCATGTAATAAGTTGTTCTGATCAACTTATTTTTGTAGTTGGCCTGTGGCAACTTTATCCATAATTTTAAGAAGAAAGTTGCAGTTCGTAATGGGACGGATATTTACTGGGTCGCGCTGGCTAGGCCTGGTTTTTAACAAGTGGTGTTACGGTTTTGTTGGATGTAGGCACCCTACGGTCTCTAAATGAGGAGTTGACCATTCTGCAAAGGAAAGGGGCAAAAAGCTTAGCATTGTCAAGAATTAATTAAGGGGGTAGAGTGTTTTCTGTGCAGGATGTACATTTTGGTGGATGCAAGGATTTTAATTGTTTTATCAACTGTGATTGGGGTGAAGTGGAATTTAGTCAGTCCAGAGTGGTCTGTTTCAGAACAATAAGTTATTTTCCTCTTTCAGATTATCACAAATACTCCGACCCCACTCAGCCGTGCTCAGATCATTTCACCACAATGTTTGTACATTATTTATGCATCTAATTCCTCGTAGGGCATTCTTTATCGGGTGAGTCACGGTTCACCCCGGATCCCCCTCAGTCGGGCTCAGATGTCTGATCCCCCTTGGTCGGGCTCAGATTCCTTTTAATGCAATGTTCATAACTTAACACAAACTTGCTCTAACCAAAAACATTTAGCTGATCTCCCTCTGCCGGGCTCGGATCAACTTTCTATACAATTTCATCAACGATCAAAGACTTTTGAATGTGCACTGGGTATTTGCTTGACCTGTTGCAGGATCACTCCGATTTCACAATTCTTTATCACTCTTCACATTTGCCACCTTGCAGCTGGATACCCAACAGAGACTTTCAAATGAGCACCCACGTGGTGCCGGACCACTGTTCACGGTATTGTATCTTGGCTTCAAAGTTCAATCACTCACCCGCTGATTAATTCGGTTTGCGTCGCTTGCCACATACGTTGCATACACTTCAGCGGTCATTTTACAATATTGCTGCTTGCAACCTTGGTTTCAACACAGACCGGTCTGGTATTAGTCTCCCCAATTTACCAGCTGAGCTGACTTCACTGGTGCTGCTTTGTTGTAGGAGCCAAGGGCCGTAACACATCGGCAAACAATTCTCCCCACCTTGACTATCGATGCAGGAGAGCCCCGGGTACCTCCAACACACACTAAAGCGTTCAGCCTCAATTCCTGGTCTTACGTTTCCTATTCTCAAAGGTTCCTGAAAGTAACAGTCTTTTGTTGAAAAGGACAAGGGAACCTCCCTCCTTGCTATCCTCTGTTTTTTTGCAGTCTTTCGCATTGTATTAAACTGCCATCTTTGATCCGCTGCTCCCTCGTGTGCTTTGCCTTGCTCATAGTGTGCTTTCGTGCTCCGGCTTTTATCCAAGTGGGGAAGTGTGATGGAAGTCAGGTGTGTGTGTAATGGTCAGTGATTGCCTGACCCTGCATGACCATTGTAGTGGGACATGTCAGGTATATGGTTCAGGTGTTAGTCCGTTTTCTCTCACAGTGAGCTGATCGTGAGACAGTGTGTGTTGAGAAAGGGGTGGGGGGGTTGAGTTCCTAAGTATCCTACCTGGTAGGATGGGGGAAAATGTGTTACAGGGAAGGGGATACTGCGTCTCGCCATCCGGTGTCCCACTTTCACTCCTTGAGGAACCCTCCCCCAGGTGATCCTCCCGCACTGGTCCACCCCCAGGAACTGGATCCAAAAGCGATGGCCGTGTCCTGGCCACCTGGATAACAGAGCCCCGGGGACTAGCGGGTGAGACACCTTCAGGTTTCTCACAGTACACACAAGAGCATGAAGGTATCACTCAAGCAATGCTGCGACTATGCAGAGAACAAATTCTTGTGGGACACCACAGATCTAAGGAGTAAAATTAGCTGTTTGGCATGCCTGCAAACAGTGAAGCAGTAGTTCATAACATAGGATAATCAGAAGATTGCTGACAAATGTATTCATACCAGATGGGGCAACGTTGAGAATCTAATGAAATGGTTGTGAACAGAGATTGTATTTTGGTATTCATTTATAAAGCACGCATCAGCCCAGGGACATCATGGTGCTGTTACAGGAATCTTGGGCATATGATACATGGTGAATACAGGAATCTAGGCATAGGACATAAGCATATACATGCAGTTATCGTTGCCATGAGATAGTACACAAAACATAATGATCTTATTTGAATAGCAATGTTTTGAGTGTTGTGAGAAACCTGAAGGTGTCTCCCAACTAGATACAGGGAATCTGTCAACCAAGTGGCCAGGAAGGACATGGCCATCACTGTTGGATACAGTTCCTGGATGTGGACCAGTGAGGGAGGATCACCTCGATGGGGGGTCCTTGGTGAGTGGGACACCAGCGGGTGAGACGTGGTATCCCCCTTCTTTCCACACATTTTCCCCATCCTACCACGTAGGATATTCCAAACACACTGCCCCCCCCCTTTTCCGACAAACACTTTCGCACAACATGAAAGAAAAGAGACTAACACCCTAGCCGTTTACCTGACATGTCCCAATACAAGGGTCCGACAAAGTCAGGCAACTGACCAGAATCGCACACCCGACGGCCCTTTCCCTTCCCCCACTGGGATAAAATGTGTAGCATGAAAGCACAGGACGAGCAAGGCAGACCACACAACGCGAGAGCTAACTCAGCACGAACTTCAAGAGGAGGCACAAGACAGCGAATACAGAGAGGGTGACAAAGAGAGAAGTGACCTTGCCCTTTCCGATCAAGACCCGTGAAACCTCCGCAGACGGAAACATAAGACTAGGGAACAAAGAGCAGCGTGTGTTGCAGCAGATGTCAATGGTACACAAGACCCTCCTCTGCCGATAACCAAGCTAGGGAGAGGAGCTGGTCTCTGTGGTACCAACCTTGACTCAAAGGAGAGGAAAGCCAATCGGTTCATCACAGCGGGTGAGTCGAGGGGAGAGTCGAAAAGAAACTGAGCAGTGATGAAAGAAAAGTAGCAAGCAGCTAATTTGAACTTTGTGATGTTTGAACAAACTATTGAGAAAGAGGGGGAAAAGCAGCAACAGAGGCATCCGGCACCACGTGGGTGCTCACACAGGAACCTCTGTGCGATTACCCAATGGTAGAGACTACCGTGACGAGAAGGCCTTGTGAAGAGGCGAACAGAGGTCAAAGAGGTCATACAGGGGTCTTGTAACATCCTCTGTACCTTTGAAAGTCTTTGACCGACAGATGATTGTAAAAGCTAAGGGAAATTAATCCTGCACAGTGAAAATTAGTCCTTGAGCAGTGTGTTGACAGGAATGAACCTGACCGGGGGAGGGGGGATGGGGGGGAATGTCCACAGTGAATTGTTTGAAAAGACATTAAGACTTGTGAATGCAAGAAAAGCCACTGTGAGCCCTTAGGAGGGAGGCTAGCGCTTGAAAAGGAGTCTGAACCCAGACGAGGGGGACCCAGGGGTGAAACCATCACCCAAAGTATATGTAGAGGCGAACTTTGTGTTTGTTTGTTGAATGCATCAGGCCCTCAAAGGCAAGAGACTTATTAAAAAGAGACTTGGCTATCGAAGAACCAGATAGCTGATACAGGTGCTGGGAAGGCTCAAGTGTGTGCTGTGCTCAGGAGATCAACCTTGTCCCATGCTGAAAACGTTGGGAAGGGAGACCCCCTGGCAATCACATCCCGATTTATCATTTGGAACACTTCTTTCTTTATTGAAACCCTATACCACACTTTTTCTGTGAGTAGTTGTAAGGAATTGGGAATAGTTTCTTTGTAGTATAGGCCTTTTTATTTTGACAACGCCACAAGGACTGCCTTATTTTTCATTTAATGGTCAAAGCTTGCTCCCACCTTAAATTTAGGTTTAGATTAGGCGTTTTTCCACCCTGCATTTACAGTTTAATAAACACCATTGAACTGTGATAACTTGTGTCCATCTTTACTGTTTCCACCATGAGTTCCTTACAGTGCTTTGGGGAAGGGTCCATGGGGGGTTCAGCTCTGAGCGATGGGGGCAGAGAGTTGCAATATATGGTTGCTATAAACGGGAAGCTAGCTCCACCTGCTTTGGTGCGTTTGACTTTTGGTGACAGTAATCTGTCGGTATATGGTGTTCTGATGGGCCTTGAGGAGTGGGCTCTATATATTTTCTGGGAGAGAAGGCAGGGCAGAGTTAGCGAGGCACTTGTGAGTAATGGCTAGTGTTTTCAACAGGACTCTTTCTCGGATGGGTAGCCAGTGGACTTCTCTTCTTGTTATCGTGATGTGTTCCCTTATAGGGATTCCAAGAGCTGCCCGGAGTGCCTTATTTTGGATGACAGAGTTTTTGGAGGTTTTTAGAGGTGGAGCGAGAGAACAGCCCATTGCAGTAATCTAGCCTATAACAGCTCTAGCTATGGTTAGGCAACTTGCTGTGGAGAGGAACGGTTTTGCTGCATTCAGTAGTTTGGTGGAGTAGGCTGCAGATGAGGCGATGGTGCTGACTTGTCAGGACATAGAGTGGGTGGCGTCTAGGTATACTCCTAAAGTCTTGACAGCGGGAGAGACCGGGATTTGTATGTTCTCCATCATGCATGTGGAGTATTGGTTGGTGAGTTTTTTGAGTGTCACCAGAGGTCCCATTAGCAGCATTTCGGTTTTGTCCCCATTGAGGCATAGGCCGTTTGCTGCCATCCAGGTCTGGATGATGTCATAGGCTGTGTTGAGTGCCTTGGAGTCTTCTACGTAGATACCTGTTATGGTGAGGACTTGGGCGTCATCCGCGTAGTTGTTATAGGTTATACCGCTGGAGTCTAGGATATTAAAGAGTGGTCTGGTGAAGATGTTGTATAACGTAGGAGAGATGCATGAGCCTGTGGGAGTCCGCACAGAATGGAGGCGGGGGGCGCTCATGTTTTCAGCAAACACTCATTTTTCTACCCTCTAGGAATGAGGCAATCCAGGTTGTTGCCTCGTGCGAGAAGAGGGCTGATGTGGTAAGGTGGTTGCTGAATATTTTATGGTGCACTACGCTAGGTCAAAGGTGGAGCAGGGCAGGTTTGCCATTGTCCCAAATTTCATCCATCTGATTTTTTTGATCTAATAGCGCCTATTCTGTGCAATGGCATGGTCGGAATCCAGATTGGAGTAGGCCTAGTATGTGGTTTTCTTCTAGGAAGTGTTGAATCTGAAGGTAGGCTGCTCTGTACAGGATTTGTAGGAGAAAAGGGACTGTGATGATGGGTCTGTAGTTGTTGGGAGCTGAGGGGTCTAGAGAGGATTTCTTTAGGAATGGGAGTAGCCAGGCTTCTTTGAGACATGATGGCACCAGTCCTGAGGCAAACAAGGCGTTGATGAAGGCAGTGAGGAAGGGGGCTAGGATGTCAGTACATTCCTTAATAATTGTGGCAGGGCATACATCGCCTTTGCATTTTGAGGGCTTGAGATTTCTTAGAATGGAGTTTACATCTAATTCTGAGATGTCCTTGAAGGAGAAAGTAGGTATATTTTAGGAGGATGTGTTGGGGCAGGGGCTGTGTGGCGAACGCAGTCTATTTTGGTTAGTGCATGTTTTATTATTCACCAAGTCCATTTTGCTCCTCATGGCGGTTTAAATATGGGTGCACCATGTTTCATCTTTGATGAAAGATTGAGGGGTGAGGACTGGGGTCTCAAATTTCCTGAATGTAGAGAAAATGTCCCTGATGTCTGATTTGGCATTTGCGCTCCAAGTATTGAAGAGTATTTGGCTGACATGATTGCCCGTTTGTAGATTCTGGATGCTTTGGCGAATTTCCTTTTAGCTGGGTCAGTGTTTTTTTTGTTTATCCAAACCGACTGGGCTTCCTCTTTTTTGTTTCGTAGTTAGAGTATCTTAGGGGTGTAGCACGGGTTGGTGTGCTTGATGGGTTGCGCATTCCTTGCTATGAGGGGGGAAATTGTGTCGACAGCCTGCTTCAGCATGGTGTTGTATAGGACTGAGTGTGTTAGTATACTTGGAAAGGGGCAGTTTGAATTCTGGAATGTCTAGGAAGGAGATGAGGTTGTCTTTTTTTCACTTTGTGGTGCTGCGTGCAAGTGGTGGTGGTAGTGAAGTGGGAGCGAGGTTGCGTTTCTTGGGATGAGGGATGGAGAATTGGAGAAGTGAAGGTTATAGTGAACTGGGTATGGGGCGTTGGATGTGATGAGGACTGTTGAGGTCCGATATCCAGCCCAGATGGCGGCCTTTGTAATGTGTGGGGCTGGTGATGCGATGTGTGAATCCTAGGGTGTCTTATGCTTCGGCAAGGGTTTTGACTTGCGTGTCTTCAGGTGTCACGACTCAAGGTCCACGTAGATTAGTTATACCTCCGTCCCCAAGTACCAGTCAAAGAGATAGGAGGAACTCGCTGACCAGTTATTGAGGCCACAGGTGGCAGGAACAGGAGCACCGGGTCCCCAGGTATCTGAAATGGAAACAGGTAGGTTATACAACAAACTGCTGGTTACACACTTCTAGGCAGAAATTATTATGTTTGTGCAACAGGACACCTACTGGTTGGAGGTCTGGGGAGTGGTAGTAGGAAGGAGATGAAACAGGATCCTTGCTCATCCCCCCAGTAATGTGCATAGTGTTCCCTCAGTAAGGTACAAAGTAGCAGCTGTAAGGGGCCAGTGGAAGTGGTCCCTAGTAACAGCAGGGACTTACTGGGTTGCCACCGTAATCCAAGGTTGAACGGGGGAGAGTCCCCACCACATGGTAAAAACCCAACGTGGTTCAATGAAGGGTAAACCAAGAGAGATTCAATAGCAAAAGTCTGTGGTAAAAACCAGGTAAACAAGTAGGATGCGCTGTTGCCAAATGAAATTAAAAAGGCAGTCCGATAACAGAGCCGAGGTAGAAGCAGTTTGGGTTAGCAATCAGGACAGATCGCTGTAACCAGAAGGGATTGACAAGAGGCAGTCTGTGAAACAAAAACAAGAGTCTGAATCCAGGAAGTAAGCAAAGTCGGGATCACGAAATGCTGCATGCCAGAATATTCACAGCTGAGAAGCGCTGTGTAGCTCCTTTGGTGTCCATTTATGTTGTTGCCATCGTTTCCGGATCACGTGAGCGTGATGGTCACTGCCACTGTTGATGCGGCCATCACCGCCACAGAATCTAAGTTTGTTTAACGTGGGACACCTTGTAGGTGGTTTGGAGCGGCAACGTGCTAGTTGGCACCCTTCTGCTGCTGGACAGGAACTACTTGAGCCCCGTGAGTGGAGGTGCCCTGGGGTGTTGGATGCATGTAGGGTGAGTGCTGGAGGGATGAATGCATGACATCAGGGTCATTGATGCCTAGGTTCAGGTCGCCTAGTAGGATGATTTTGGAGAAGTTCTTAAGATTGTCATTGAGGAGATGGAGGTTTTCCTGGAAGCTGGATACGGGGCCAGGGGCGGTAGATGTGGTGAGTGATGGTGCAGGTGGGCCATATGGCTAGCTTGAGATGTAAAATGTTTTCATTACCATCTAGGAAGGAGTTGATTTTGCGGAAGGGAATGGTCTCCTTGGCTATGAGAGCTACCCCTCCACCTCTGGCATTGTGGCGGTCCTGTCGATAGATAGTGTAGCCAATTGGGAGGGCTAGCGATAGTGCAGGGCCAGAGGCATCCTGGATTCAAGTTTCAGAAATAGCTAGGGCATCCAGGTTGTGGGAGGTGAGCAGGTCATTAATGTCCAGGACATGGGCTGGGAGGGAGCGGGCATCGATCAGCGCATAATTAACGGGTGGCGTGGCGCGACTCTGGTGCATGTGTTTGGGTGTGGAGGAGTGTACAAAAACTTGGGCTGTGGATGTAGATGAGGCAGCAGCAATTGGCCTCTGGGCTGTAGGAGTAGCAACATTTTGACACTGTGCTGTAGGAGTAACAACATTTGGCATAGCAGAATGGGTGGTAGGAATTACAGCATTTGGCGTAGCACACTGGTCTGTATGCATAACAGTATTTGGCAAAGCATGTAGGGCTATAGGAGTAATACCATTTGGCATTGCGCACTGGGTTATGGGGGTAGCAGCATTTGGCATAGCACATTGGGCGGTAGGAATATCAACGTTTTGCATCGCATACTGAGCAGTATGAGAAACAACATTTGGCAAACCACACTGTGCGGTAGGAGTATCAGAATTTAGCATGGCACAGTGTGCTGTAGGATTGACAGCATTTGGCGTAGCAGGAATATCAACATTTAACATACCGCACTGGGAATGTTTTGGCCAAATGTGGTATGGTATTTGCAGGCTTGTGCTGATAACTGTAAATACGTTAGATACTTAGGTGCAAGTATGTGGCATGAAGTTTAGTAATGTCTACAAGTTGCCTGTGATGAGTCTTAAAATAGGGTAATTTGGAGATGAGAGTAAGCAGGCTGCAAATCTTCCATCATTTGTGTAGGAAGGCATGCAGCCGTATACTCACATCTTGAACAATGGGGTGACCTAGTGTAGGATGGGTTTAAGTAGTGATTAGGGGACTTTCATGAAAGGGGATATGGACAGCCGACAGGGACTGGTTAATCATACCTAAAAACATTGTGTGGTTTTAGATTTCAAATCCCATCTTAATTGGGGCAGCCCTAGAATTGCAAGTGGAATGGTGAGGTCATGCGGATGGGTGAGACGTGGTAAGTCAGAATCGGGAGACAGAGAAGTTGGCATTTTGGGTAAAGTAGTTCTTTATTTGAACACTGCACACCTAAGCATCTATGTTTCTCTGCCCTACCCTTAAAGAAAATGAAAGGGTCTCGGAGTGCACATCAGGTTGTCCTACAAATTAATCAAACTCCACCATCCAGAAACCTGTTCTGACCCGATTTCCCCCCGACCCCATCACTGTAAACTAAAAAGAGCCTACATTTAACAAAGAGGTACAATAAGGACGTTTGCCCAAACAAACGAATGGTGGCTTGTTTCTGAACCCCACCATGATGTTCATCAGAAAGGGGCTTCTTGCCGTGTCGCAGAGTTCAAATAAAGGCAACAAATATCTCTTCCACCTTCACTTTGGGGTCAGATGTTTGCTCCCCTGCCTTGGGGTTTGCTTGCTCTCAACTAGTCTTGCATAGGGTTTCTCTCACAATGCCTTTGGGTCAGGTTTCTGACACCTTGGGGATTTGCTTTCTTGCAACCTGCCTTGGGGTCTCGATTGGCCTTTCTGTCCTCCCGGCTACTTGGAGCAACCCACATACCTTCTGTCTCTGTGTGGTGCTCCTTTCTGGCAAGCGTTCACATAAGCAGACACTGTTTCTTCCTTCTGGCTTTCTCAAATGGTTCTGCATATTTTGGAGCTGGCGCTCTCTTCCCGCAGTCTTCCTATGGGGCTGCGGCGTCTGGTCAGCATTGCAGCACTCATTCAGCACTCCGGCCTTCTCCACTGCAGGAGATTATCGTGGCCCAAGCTTTTCTGGTCCTGGTGCCAGCAGGATTGTCAAGCGTTTCGCAGGCTTGGTCGTGATTCAATGCACCGCACCAGGAGTGGGCTCACTTCCCTTTGCCACACTCCCCAGGAGGAGGTCTCTCCTCCTCTGCAACTCCACTGGCTTCAATCTTCCTCAGGTCCAATTCCAGCTATTTGTGTAGGTAAATAGAAGTTATTATACATGTTAACCCACATATAAGAAACAAAACTATTCTCTTTTGGAGACATGAGGATAATGCACATGACTGTTTAGGGATTGCCTGTCCAAGGAGGGGTGGGAGGTCACCCCCAGTTGGATCCCGCTTGCCCCGTCTCCTAGGAGTTAAGCTCATCAGGCTCATTTCCCTAGTCCCAAAGTGAGTGGTTCCCCCTTGGGTAGAGGGCACCAATTCCCTGGATTTGTCAAAGAGGTCGGAGCATAACGATTTGACGGGAGGGGGAATAGGAAACGAAGATCACATCCAGGGAGGTTGGGCATGGAAAGTAGATGGTACAGTCTGATGGTTCAACTCAGACTTAAAAGCCTTACGTAGCTTCAAAAGAAATGCTGAAGTTGTGTGGAAAAGAACACCTACTGTCCTAAATAAGGAAACGTTTTTAACCACTGCCAACACTTAAAAAAGCAGCTATAATTAATACTAAAAGAGAAATTTATAACGACAGAATTCCAAACGTCAAATCAGGATCTAAAGAACTTATTACTATCCCAAGGATACTGGAAACCCCAGTTTTACCTACAGAGTCTTGCACCAAAGACACAATATAATAAAGCTCTTTTACAATTCAAAATGGAGGCTAAAAAACAGTCTTCCTATAAACAACAATTTTAATAAGCACCATGAGCCACAGCCTACTGTGTCAGCCATTCCAATTTTCTCCACTCGCGTCTAAAGAAGCAGAAGACATAACTAGCTTGAAACCATCCAGATGCCAGGGGGGACCTCTATCCAGCAACGGCTATCAAAGAAGGAGCTAAGGATTTCATGCCTTTCATCTCAGCCCTGATCAAAGCATCCTTTGAAACCTGCACATAATCTCAAGGAGGCATCGGTCATGCCTCTCCTCAAAAAACCTAACCTAAATCCAAACACTCCCTCCAATTACAGACCTATAGCCACACTGAACATCACTGATAGAGCAGCATACCTACAAATACAAAAGCACCTAGAAGACAACAATCTTTCAGGCTTACGTCAATCCGGTTTTAGACCAAGAAATGGCACGGAAACAGCCCTCCTTGATCTGAAGATTCAAATGGACAAATCAAAAGACAAAGGAAATCTTGCCATCCTCCTACTGTTGGACCCCTCAGATGCTTTTGGTCTTGTGGACCACCAGATCCTTTCCAAACATCTAATCACTGGAGCCCCCTTTTCTCATAACGCAGCAACCTGGACTGAATTGTTTCTTGCAAACAGAACCATGAGGGGTTTTGCTCCGTCCGCATCGGCCAAACTAGCACCAATCCTCCTGCGGAGTCCCATAGGGTTCTTGGGTTTCGCCTACCCTATACAATATATTTATGAAGCTCCTCTTGGACCACCCCGACGGATTGGGTGTCACCTATGCTAACTATGCAGATGACACCCAAGTCCTCATCTTTCTCACGGGTTGCTAGGACGACTCCAAAATTCTAAATGAAATCCATCTGCAGATCGCGGCCTGGCTCTCAACTGCGTCTTCTAAAGTTAGATAAACTCTATAAATCCTTTAACATTAATCACTAATGTATCCAGTGAGGTCAAACCTCTTGGTATCTATTTAGATTCCATTCTTTCCCTCAGTAGGCAAGTCAATGCTACTGCCTCAGCTACTACCTATACCACCAAGCTGATTAATGCCTGCAAACCTCATCTCTTCACCCAGAGCTGCATAACTTTAGCTAGAGCTTTGATACTATCCATGCTCGGCTATTGTAACACACTATATCTAGGTTCTAAGGTACGTAACCTTAACAAATTGCAAGTGCTTCAGAACAACGCACTCAGATCAGCCCTAAGTATCCCTCGATCTAGCCAGGTTTCTGAAATCAGACAACACAAAAACTGGCTCCCTGGGCGTGATAAAATTTCACTTCTAACACTAGGAATTACACACAAATGTCTCTCTAACACTGCATCAAAATAGCTGGTCGACAGATTCATCAAGAACCAATCTTCCAGACCAACCAGATCAAACAACTCCCACTGCCTTCACATTCTAAAGTACAAACTTCAAAAAGCGGGCGATTCCAGCTTTCTGGTGCTAGCTGCCAAGCTTTGGAATTCCCTTCCTAATGCACTCAAGAGCCGAACCTTCCGTCTGGACCTTCAGAAATAGAGTTAAAGAATGGCTCTTCGCCCAGAAACACTAATTCTGCTAAATCACCTCAAGGTCTTTATCTGCACCGATTTCGCGGACTTCCTGTTACTCGATGTTATGTATATCGAGCCGCTTCCTGGCATTATAACCAGACTCACACTCACTTCTGCATTCTGTATTGTCTGTTTTGTTTATCTGGTACTCACTGACACATGGTTATGTAACCTGTAACCTCTTATGTAAACTGTATCATCTGCGCCCATTTTGTTTATTGCGTCTGTAACCATTGTTTAAGGGCAAGCACCCATATACCTCAGGGTTGGGTGTGCTCTATAAATAAACTAAACCATGTTTAATTAAGGGGCTAAAGTCTGGAAAATTGGGAGGGCTTGTAAAGGGGGTCTGTTGAGAATGATGCTGTCACCACCTCTTTCTTTGGGGAAAACAGGGTGCATGTAAGTTACATTTTCTGCATAGAGGGCTGTGGTATGGAGAGGTGTGGGTGCTTTGGTATCTTGTATGAATCCGTGATTTGATGCAGGTGAAAAAATAGAAGAGAAAGTAGGAGCCAAAGTGGCCAGTGAAAGCGAGGTATTAACGCGTCAGATCGGTCCCGACACACCTGAATATACTGAAACAATTGTCTCAGGCCAAATTATGGATGTTCACACAACACACAAAAAACGGGCTTTGTGGGATAAGACGCTCTGGAAGAAAGTGACAGTGCTACATGTTGTTGCTGTGGGGCAAGGGTGGCAAGGAAAGAGATGCTCCCAAGAAAAAGAGCTAGTAGGCGGATGGCAGTAGAGGGCAGTGTCCAAATTAATTTTCCCTTTTGTAACGTTGGGTAGACTATGATGTAAATGCTACAACAAGAGCATCTCTCCAGAGGTTGTTGCCAACCAAGGGAACAGTAGCTTTTGAACTTTTTTAAAAAGCGGCTTGTAATGGAATACTAGAACAGTTGAATGACTGCCTAAATGTTCACTGCTGCATGTACGCACATGCTCTTTGCAATCTCTTTGGAACCCAAGCAGGGGAGTGCTTACCGTCACTTGATTTATTGGCATAATAAATAGCTCATTAAATTATTACCATAAGACCATTACAAATGGGGCAGTTTCCAGAAGAAGGGTGTTTTGTTTGTTTGTTTTATTACTTGTATTGCGCACCAGACCCGTGGGTATCAGGGCGCACTGCATAAGACAACTTACAGCTTAGTTACAAATCAGTATACACACATCCAAAATACAGCTCAGTTACACATCAAAACCAAAATCAACTATGTAAGGTTATTAAGGATAGAGGTTGTATGGTATATCACCTAAAGATGCAGATAATATACGATAATATATACAAAGTGGTAGAGGGAAAAAATGAGCCTGACGAGGTCTAAAGAAAGCTGGACGGATTGTGAGTCTTTGAGCCATTTTATGAGGTTCTGATGGAATAGTAGGTAGGATTGATCTACTCGCATAGGAGAGGGTAAGGAATTCCAGAGTTGAGCTGCCTTGACTGGGAAACTGCGTCCCCAGACTCCGGAGAGTTTAAATCTTGGGACTAAGGCAGTTGGTGCTCGATAATCTGGTCTGGTGAGTCTTGTAGAGGTTTTTCTGGTGAGTCTCTCTGAGAGATAACAGGGTGCAGTGTTATTTAATTTAGACATTTATACGTGAGAGGCCACTTTCAACTGGATTTTATCGTGTGTTGAAAGCCAATTTTTTGATCTTCTAGTTTCAGAGATATGATCTCTCCTAGGAATTCCGAGTGCTGCTTTAAGAGCATTATTCTGAAGGAATTGGATCTTGATAGTTTCCTTATTGGCCCCAACTTTGACAGAATAAGTGCTCTGGACAGGGTAATGCAACTATTGTTAGACAAGAAGGGTTTACCTGCTCTGATCAATTTGCAGGTATGTGCCGTGGCAGATGCCATTGCATTGACCCGTTTAGTGAAGGAGAGGGTAGAGTCCAGGTAGAAACCCAAGGTTTTGACGTCATTAGCGACCGTGATTTGGTTATTGTCAATGTTGAATGTAGAATATTTGGGTCCCAGTTTAAGGGGGGGCCCAGGATGATCTCAGTCCTATCATTCAGGCACAGTCCATGGGTAGCCATCCATGCCTGGATGATGAGATATACCTTGCTCACCAAGGCCAAATCCTTGTCATAATCACCAGTAAGTGCTAGGAGAATCTGAGTATCATCTGCATAGTTGGTGTAGGTGATACCAAGATGGTCCAGATCATCGAAAAGGGGCTTTGTGAAAATGTTGTATAAGGTAGGTGAGACGCATGAACCATGGGGCACTCCGCAAGTGATGGGTATGGGGTCCGCAACCGCAGTGGGGGAGATTATTTATAAAAGATTCTATCCATACTATAGCTTCTTTAGAAAAGTGATCCGCCGAATCCAGATGGCTGCAAAGGACCCCGTGATCCATAAGGTCGAATGCAGCCGATAGGTCCAAGAAAAGGAGTAGGGCCGATTTCCCCTTATCCCTGAGCTCGTCAATCTGGGATTTTAGGTCTATTAAAGCTGTTTCAGTCCCATGCTGGGGCCGAAAACCTGACTGGCGAGCACCTAGCAAAAGGTTGGATGACAGATGTTTCTGTATTTGTAAGTAGGCCATATTGTCTAATTTTCAGAAGAAAGGGCACTGTTGTGATCGGTTGGCAGTTGGTAGGGATGGCAGGGTCTAGCGTCTGTTTTTTAAGTAGTGGGAGCACCCAAGATTCTTTGAGGTTGCTTGGTATAGTGCCTGAGGAGAATGACGCGTTAATAAGTTTCCACATAATGGGGGCCAAATCTCTGGCTGCATCCTTTATCAGTTGGGCAGGGCATTGATCTCCCTGACAATTAGAAGGTTAAAGCAATAGTATACTTTTTTCAGTCTCAATGATAGAGACTTTGGAAAACTTAAAACGGGGTGCAAGCAGTATTTTTAGGTAGTGTGGGAGAGATTTTAGGGGTAGTAGTTGGGGTTAGTGACACTTTTTTCTTGGCAATTTTGGCTTGTGGAGTCGCGACTTTGTTGGCTAATGCTTGCAATATGTTGGAACACCAAGGTCTATCTTTTACACAATTGTCAGGTACAGGGATAGGAGCTTCTAATTCCTTCAAGATAACTAAAAGTTCCTTCATACTCGAGATGTATTGTGATATTCTGGTTTTATAGGTTTCGCGTTTGGCTAAAATTATTTCACTTTTGTATAGGGCAGTTATAGTACTGAGGTTGATTTTTTTTTCCTCGGAAGGTAGTAGTCTCCAAGATGCCTCGCATTGTCTTTTTTTCCAGGCGTAATGTTTTCAGGTGTGGTGAGTACCATGAGTTAAAGGTGGGCTTTGGGCTTGCTTAGTCTCATTTTGAATGGCGCGATTGAATCAAGTGAAGTGGAAATCATTTTATTGTACTCATTTACAAAGGCCTCATGGCCCAAGTTTTCCGGCAGAGAGTTGAGAGTGGTAAGAATCAAAGGGAGTAAGTTATCAGAGGTAATGTTCTTTTTATTTCTTGTTGGTATAGGCAGAGCCAGCTGGGTGGGAATGGAGGTTGGTCTATTAGTTGCTAGAGAAAATGTCTCCCTTTGTTGTGGGTAGGGTGGTGTACTCTCTGGGTAAGGCCAAGTTCAGTCAAAATATTGGCTATTCTCGAGGCGTGTAGGTCTTTAGGGTCATTGAAGCCTAAGTTAATGTCCCCTGGTAAATAGACTTGGGAGGAGTTTTAAATTGTTGGACAGGGTGGTGGAAATGTCCTCATGGCATTAAACGTGCCATGATCTAGCAAGGTCAACAGCACTGGCAGGGTACCAGATGTGCAGCTCTGTGTGGACAACTTGCAGCTAGCAGATGTTGTAATGCTGGGATTAGCCTTCACAGTTCAGGAAGAGGTCCTCCAATATTTTCCTAGGGTGCCCAAAATCCCAATAAATCTGGACCCACACATTCCTTGCCCTGCACTTAGCTACAAAACACAACGGCTCTTGGCCAGACTAGTAAAAGGTGTAGTTGTGTGCTCAAGATTCTTCCCAGGAGCCATGGACTTTCATACTCTTAACAGCTTTAGTTATTAAACCGAGTCTTCCTGCCTTTTTCCTAACTCTGGCATACTTTTATGAATCTTTCCTTATCCTTAGGCTAATTCCCATCTACTTTTAAAATTACAAATCTCATTCGAACTGACAGGGAAGCTCCCACGGCACTTGGACGGGTGACATCGGATAGACTGAACCACTGGTGACACCCATGGAGACTGAGTCAACTATCCCAGCCAATCCGACCACATCTTGACCTGCCCCTTAACTGCTACCAGGTACCATAGTGCTATGGAATTGTCGAGATATTGGCAATCACCACACTAGCGGAGTTGTGGACAATGGCAGGTGCACTGGCCACAGGAATATGAAGGGAGGACAGGTTGGGCCGTGAGGGGGCGGGTGGAAATGGGGGCCAGATGTGAAAGGGACCTGAATGCCAGACAGGCCCAGATCAGGACAGAGGCGCATCAGGGGAAACTACGCAAGCCAAGCGCCTCAATTCAGGATAGAGATGCCAACTAACCAAGTCCACTAACAATTTCCCCCTCTGCACACACCTCTCAAACTCCAAACCAAACGACCACAAACCTACAGCACAACAGTACACGACGACTACCGGCCGCAAACACCCCAGGCTCAGCCAACTGACCCACCGGGCTGAGGCCGCCAACAGCACATCTCTGCTCTCTTGCACTTTTCCTGCTTCCTCCCACTAACTCACCCTCCCTTCCTCTTTCAGAGCCGCCAGTGCGCCATGGGATCACTCTGTGGTGATAATGTTAAAGGACATTTGTACCGCGCACTAACATTCCTCTTCTTAAAAAGCCTTCTTTAAAACTTGATCAGCCTTCTAACTTTCTCTCCATTTCACTTCTTCTGTATCTATCTAAATTGCTTGAGCGTCTTGTCCGCTCCCAACTTATTACAAATTAAAATCTGTTCAATCTACTTCCCTCACATCAGTCTGGTTTCTATCCAGTGTGCTCCACAGGAACTGCTCTATGCTCGGTTCGTAACTCGATTCTACACGCCCGACACTTTAAACACTCCTATCCTTGTCTTACTTGATTCTATCGCCTCATTTGAAACTGTGGCCACTGTAAGGAAGGCATGGTATCAAGAATAGACTGACTAGTGATCACAGTTCAAGGGTGTTTATTAAACTGCATAGGTAGGGTGGAAAAACGACTAATCTAAAACTAAACCTAAGATGGGAGCAAGCTACGACTATCAAATAAAAAATAAGGCAGTCCTGCAACTCTTGGTACGATTCTGATCTCGTCACCCTTAAACGCAAATGTAGGGTGGGTGAGAGGAAATGGCAGGCTTTAAAGCAGGCTGACAAATTGGCCTGCCGCCTGCTTCAAAGGCAATACCGGCTCTCTATCCACACTAAGAAGCAAGCTCACATCCAAGCCTGCATCTCAGTGGCATCTAACAACTCGGCAGAACTTTTCAAAATCTGCAACGAGCTGGTGAATCCTGCAGCAGTCTCCTTCTCCTGTTCCCTGCCAGGCACCCTGCAAGGCCCTAGCCTCATGTTATCTCTAAAACCCAGGACATCCTGTCCACCCTCTCAACATCCCCTCCTCTCCTAGCGTTTCTGCTACCTCTGGCCCCCTTGCTGCCGCCTCACCTCCCTCCTTCTCTTCCCGTCCTCTCTTCTCCCCTGACGAGATTACTAGACAAGTCCGATCTATGAAAGTCTCATCAAAACAGGCTCTTCCCAGTTCGTCCAAAACCATCAAGGGTGTACACTAAATTGTTCGTTTACAATTGTTTGAATGAACAATTGACCAATTTGAAAGATGGTTTTGGGTTCGGTGAGGGGTTGCGGGGGGGTTTCCCCGCATATATTTGTTACAATTGACCTTCACAATTCGGTCAATTGTGAAAAGGTCAATCTTAATTCGAACAGTTGTAAAATGAACAATTCATATACAACCCCATCAAGGACCATATTGACACCCTCGCTCCTGCCCTGGATGACTTCTGCCACAACTCCTACGCCACTGCAGCCTTCCCCCTCCCCTCTAAAGCACTCCCTTGTGCACCCTCTTCTCAAAAACCCACCGTTGACCCCTCCTGCCCAGCTAACTATCGCCTGATCTCCATCACTCCTTTCCTAGGCAAACTCCTGGAAAAGTTGGCCATCTCCCAGCTTAACCTACACACCGACTCTGCTGGATGCCTCCATGACCATCAGTCTGGCTTCAGAGTTGCCAGAAGCACAGACACTGCTCTCCTGAACATCCATGAAGACCTGCTCTCTAATCTTGATTCTAATCTCAACTCTGTCCTCACCCTACTCCATCTCTCTTCTGCCTTTGATACGGTCAGCCATGACATCCTGCACAACTGACTCCATGATAACCTGAATATCACTGACCAGGTCATGGCCTGGCTGACTTCTTTCTTCTCTGATCGACCCTCCCAGGACTAACTTGGATCCTTCCTATCCTCTACCTCACTCTCTACTTGTGGTGTTCCCCAGGGATCTAACCTCTCTCCCTTGCTTTTCATCAAATACCTGGCACCCCTTGCCCACTGCTTTGAGGTTCTCTGCTCCAACTTTCAATGCTATGCGGATGACACACTGCTCATTTTCAGGCTTCCCTCTTCGACCTCTGCTCCCTCTCTCCTCTTTGACTGCAATCCAGAAGTGTTGTGCTGCCATCGACCTCTGCCTTAATGCCAGTAAGACAAAGATCCTCCGCATCGACACTCCTGCACCTTCCTTTCCTGTGACTCTCTGGTCGGCCTCCCTTGGCCATTTCCCCACTCCAACCTGTGAGGCTAAGAACCTTGGGGTCATCTTCAACTTCACATTCGCCTTCTCTCCTCACATCTCCAATGTCTCTACCAACTGCACCTCCTCAGGGGTATTCTTCCTTCTCTCCTTCCTGCAGAAGCTCACTGTCTCTAGAGCTCTGGTTCTCGCTAGGCTGGACTAGTGCAACAGCCTCTTTCTAAATCTGACTGCTACTACTCTTTGCCCTCTGCAACGCATCCAAAACAGGACTGAGATTTGTCACCGGCCTAAAACCCTAGGATCGTATCCCTCAAGCCCTATAATCTCTTCATTGGCTCTCAGTGGCTGCAAGGATTAAGGACAAGACCCTCTGCATTGCCCACAAGGCATTCTGGGGCTTGGGGCCTTCAACTTCAAAATACCTTCAACTCTCCCTTTGGAAATACCTTCTTATTCGAGCGCTTTGCTCCTCTACTTCCAACTCCCTCAGGGTAAGTCGCTTCTCCAAGCCACAAGTTGGTGGTAGATCTCTTTCCTCAGCTAGGGTCTCCCTCTGGAACAGCCTCCCTGTCGCTCTGAATCTTAAGGAGAACCATCTCCAGTTCCGGAAGCACCTCAAGACCTCCCTCTTTGTTTCTGCCTTCTCTCACTCCCCCCTGCTGATCTCTTCTGTTTCTGCACTGGGCACCTGGCTGCCCTCTGAATTTGGGCCCAGATCCCTGCCCACCTAGCTGCCTACCCGCACTGCCACCTGGCACCCGCTGCACTTGGGTCTGTATCTGCAGCCCTACAGTCCCCTTATCAGCACTTGACACCCGTTTTCTGCGCTTAATTCTTCCACTTGCCTCCTGCTGTCCGCACTTCCTTTTTTTAATGATCTCGTGTTCAGCACTTCCCATTCCTCTCCTTTCCCCTGCACTTCCCCCTTCCCTCTCCCGTGCACTTGCGTGTTCTCAATGTCACTGGGCCTAGTAAGATCATTGTTTTCCCCTACCTCGTCGCGCCCTGAAACACTCGTCTATTGGCGCGATATAAATAAAATATATCATATGTCATATTATATATCATATCCTAGTGGAGTCTTGTCAAATAAAAACGCCTATACTAAGAAAAACCTATTGCCAATCCTTACGGTAAATACAAAAGAGTGTGGGAGAGGGCTCAGAAGAAATGAAGTGTTTACACATAACTCAGGATGCTGCAGTCTGGGTCTCCCTTCCCCACGTTTTGAGCATAGGACAAGGTGGGACTCCGGAGCACAGCACACGTTCGAGCTTTCTCAGCACGAGACAGTTCCGTTTTTAACTAGCAGGATCTTCGAGGGCCAAGTCTCTTGCTCTGTAAAAAGTCTCTTGCCTTTGTGGGCCTGATGCATTAAAAATAACAATAGTTCCTTTCTGCTTGTATGTTGGGTGATGCTTTTTTATCCTTCTATCCACCTCTGTGGTAGTTGCGAATCTTCATGTCTTTTTAAACTGTTCAAGGTGGACAACCCTCTACCGGGTTCACTCTTGTCAACGCACTGTTCTTTGGGAGTTTAGACTTCGCCCCTTTCCAACTGCATCCCTCCTTCGGGTTCACTCTTGCCAATTTCACAGTTCATTCTACTTTCTTACGATGTGGGATTCACCTCCTTTATTCACGATCATCTGCCGGTCAAAGACTTGCGACTGTACAGAGGATTTTACCAGACCCTGTATGGCCACTTTGATCCTCTTCTCGCCTTTCCCAAGGCCTTCTGCTAATAGTAGTTTCAACAATCGGGTAATCACCCAGAGTTTCTCGAATGAGCACCCACGTGGTGCCCGGATCATCTGCAGCTGGCTTTCGCCAATTACATTAACAGTTCTTTGTACATTCTGCCATCAGCCGTTTGCTACTTTTGTTCAACACAGTTCGGTTTATCAGTTCTCCCCTCGACTCAGCGGCTGTGCTGAACCGCTTGGCTTTCTTCATATCGGGAGTCAAGGCCGGCACCACGGTAGCAGGTGTCTCCCTCAGTCCTGCTTATCAGTGTAGGCAAGCTCTGTGTACCATTTGAGATTTGATGAAACACACTTGGGCTATTGTTTGCGGTCTTACAGTTCCTTCTATGGAGGTCTCACGGGCCTTGGTCAGAAAGGCAAGGTCGCTTCTCTCCTTGTCACCCTCTATGTTCGCGCCATCTTTCTCCTCATCCTGAACTGCTGTGCCTGGAGAACAGTCTCATCGTGTGGTCTGCCTTGCTGTATGGTGCTCTACCTTTTATCCCTGTGGGGAAGAGAAAGGGCCATCAGATGTGTGTGATTATGGTCGATTGCCTGACACTTGTGTTGGGACACGTCAGGTTAACAGCTGTAGTGTTTGTCCGTCTTTCGTGATGTGCGAAAGTATTCGAGTTGGAAAAGGGGGGGTGGAGTGATTGTAGGATGGGGAAAAGGTGTTATAAGAGGGATACCGTGTCTTACCCGGCAAGTGTCCCACCTTCACTCCGCAAGGAACCCGCATCCAGGTGATCCTCCCTCACTGGTCAACCACCAGGATCTGGATCGAATAGCGATGGCCGTGTCCAAGCCACCAGAGGAAAGATCCTCGGGGACTAGTCAGGGAGACACCGTCAGGTTTCTCACACAACACTACTCTTTGTTCTGCACACTCCGCCCCTTAGACTTTCTGACACTGCTACTCAGTAGTTATCCTCCTACTTATCTAATCACTCATTCGTTGTTTCCTGGAAAGGATCTTCCTCTCAGTCCCACCCCCTTCTCTTTGGTGTCCCCCAGGGCTCTGTACTTAGTCCCCTCTTATTTTTTCTCTATACTTCCCCATTCTTGACCACGGGTTAGAGGTACATTTGTCGGCCAACAACAATCAAATCTTTATTTGTTGCTCATCTTTTACTGACTATTCACCAGCAACTCTCTGCTGGTCTTTTCCCCTATCAAATCATGCATGGCCTCCTGGTTTCCTCTGCTTACATCCCAACAAGACAAATTCTTTTTTTCCTGCTTCTGCCTCAATCGCCCCCTCCAATTTCTTTTCCTCCTCCTCTTCTTTCTGCAAGTCACCAAGCACGTAATCTCTTCATCAACAAATTGTCACTATAGTTCGCTTTTGTCAATTCTATCTTTTCAATATTTGAAAAATCTGCCAACTTTTGACCTTTTCTTCCACTAGGACACAGCTACAATCCATTGTTCTTTAATGGCTTAATTACTGTAGCTCCTAATACATTGGCCTACCCAACTACTCTATGCTCCCACTTCGCTCAATCCTTACCTATGCAATGCAGACTCTTTTCTGCTTCCCTTTGCATCTTCGATTTTCCCTCATCTTCTACATCCTTGCTGTCTTCCTATGAAACTAAGGTGTGAATTTCAGTTTCAAAATCTTGTCTTCAAAAGCATTGATACTCTGGCGCCCATTATTCCTGCTCCTTGGTCTCTTTGTATCATCCCTCTCGTGATCTACGCTCTGCCTCTAAATTTCTTCTATCTGTTCCCTGCCCTTCTTGTGCATCCCTGCGGTTTTTGCTCCTAACTTTTAGCTCCCAAACTGGAACGCCCCCCCCCCCCCGGATATTCGTTACTGTCACACACTTCACCTCTTCAAGAAACATCTTGTGTTTCTCTTTCTTCTGTGTTTAGCTTCCGAAACTGTTTATTTGCTTGGTTTACCTTGTCAAATTCCCTTATTTTTGTACTGCTGTATTTTCTCTTGTTTGTTCAGTGCTTTGGATAAGAAAGCGCTATACAAGCTTCATAATATGATGGATATCTACTAATAAGGGTCAGAGATTTTTTTAATTTCCATATGGACCACTTAATCGTACACACGTTTGCAATTATAGATAACCAAAACGTGGTGGTTTGGCGTAATAGGCAGATCTAGAACAGCATTGCTATTAAACTAGCAGGACGTGGTACCTTGTTAGATTGTCCTTTCCAGCAAGTCCTAAGAATCAGCATTTTTTCCACTTTAGTAATTGTTTGCACAGTTGCACTTTATATAGATGTTGTGTAAATAACATTGCGGTGCTCTCTTGAATTTTTGTATATTATTGCATTAATTTTTAACAAATGTATTGAATGTAACTATGTATGGGAACTATTGTCAATACCATCATTGCATCAAAGAATTTGTTCATGATTTTTGACTAACTACTTTGTGAATCATAGTTTAGAAAGGGGTGCATGTTGAGTCATTAGATGAGAAAGTTGTGTCCCCATAAAAGAATAATGAATGTATACTGTAAGACTTGTATTGATACATTTAAAGAGGGTTGGCAACATCCTACCTATCCCTAACTCTAAGAAGGGTTTCCCTGCCTCAACAAATCTAAGGAACTTGTGTCAGAATGTCAAAAACAAGTTCTGTGACCAAAAACCTAACCTGACCCGCACACGCTAAACTCATCATAACGTGAAGGGGAAAATGCCTTTTAGCTGATCACCTGTGGCTCCTTTCCAAAGTTCCAACATAAAGTTCCGAAGTGTAAAAGAACCACCAAAGCTCATCTTCCCTTTCCCTGGATTTCTATGTTTGCAATGTTCTACACTTTCACATTACCATACTCCACAATCTCAAGGGGGATGACTCTTCCCCAGAGTTTCCTGCGGTTTAACACAGTTCATCAACTTAAGCTATACAATTTCTCTCAGGATCTTCTTTTGAGTTATACCATTCCACAATCTAAAGGCGTATGACCCTTCCTTGAGATTTTCAGGTCCACAATTCACAGGCTCAAGAAGTATGCTTCTGTCCCTGAGTGTTCTTAGCTTTCCCACAGTTCACAGATTTCCCAGTTCCACAATTCACAGCGTCCATGGTTAAGCTTCTTCCCCTGAACTTTCTTAGCTTTTCCACAGTTTACAGGTTTCACATTTCACAGGCTCAAGGGGTATGCCCCTTCCCCTGAGCTATCTTGACTTTGTTCACAGACTTCACCTTCAAAAAGGGAGGGAGACTCCCTTACCCTAGATTCCACACATTTGGGGAACTGCTTTCCAAGTTCAGTCATCTTAATTGGGTGATGTCCCCAGACAGGCTGAATGTCCGGTTTACTCTCCTGCAAGGACTTTATTTTGCCACTTGGGTGCGGGTCCCAGACTCGCTGTCTGCCTGGTTTACTCTCCTGCCAGGACTTCTGTAGAGGAGGTCCCAAATAAAGCCTGCACTCCAGTCACCCATTTTGAAGTGCCAGGAATGTTCACACCGAGATATGTGACGTATGAGGAGCAAATAAACCAGCAGAGAGCCGAAGTCGGGCTCTGCCTAGTACCTATTAGAAGAACAGCACCTATCGAAGTACTAATAACAAGAAAACCATGGACAGTAAGGTACCCATTGAGAAAACCTTACCAACAAATGAAACGAAATGAAGATCGTCTGAGTATAGTCCCTGAAGAACCCAAAAAGGTTTTAATGGAAGACGAATGGTGACGTCACGAGGGCTAGGACAGACTTGCAGATAGAAGAAATGACAACCAGAGAATGATGCAAAGAGATGAAATGCCATGAATGAGGATATCACGAACGTAAAGTGAAAGGACGATGTCGAAATGCAAAGAAGTTTAAAGCTGTAAGCAAGATGAAGATATTCAACCAGTTTACACCTGTAAATATGTTTGGAACCGCAAGAAAGCTAAGAAAACAGTGCAGCTTGCTATGCTTAGTAGGAGAGTAGTGCCACAAGCGCCATTATACATAATCTACCTTAAACGAAGGACAGTATTATAAGCATATTTCTACTTTGCACAAGAAGCAGAATCAACCCAGGTTACTAAAGGCCACACGAGAAAGCTTCATATTTAGCAAAAACGAGAAGAGACGGCTGAAATTAAACTCAACAGAGGCAACCCGTGCATGGAAAGCTAAGGTCATACCAATAGAAGAGGCGAACAGTAACTACATTTAATTGAAACTAAGAACAGAATATCCTGCCTCTGAAAGGTCGAGATAAGAAGGCGAAGGCAGGTGGCGGGTGAAACGAAAACCAAATACACAAATTGAGAGAAAAGAGACAATTTCACAGTGTCGGAATCACGTGACCAGCCGGGCAAGAAGAAGCGAGTGCTCACACCTACGCTTGGCACCTGACCAGGCAGAGATATCAGAACTTTTCCAGACAGAAGATGCAGTCTCGATGCCAACCACAGTGAAATAATTGACACATGGCTACTAAAGTGAGGATTGATTGCAACCATAATCGGAGGAAGGCTGGGTAACTAAGGGGCACCCCGCACCAGGCCGACCTTTCTGCGTGCTGCTAAGCAAAGGAGAAAGTATGCATGGGGTTGGTGCCAGCCCAATCACAATGGACCAAATAATCTAGGGTCCTATAGTTCGTAGAACCAATGAGACGTACTTTTAGTGACGTCTACAGTAGTCATTTTTGAAGGAAGGGCTTAGATGCCCACCTGACAGTTTTTATCCAGTCCCCTCACTCCGTTACCATATACAGATATAGTACCTATAGTAAAGTTACTATTTCCTAACCGATAAGATTGCAGGTTAACTTTTGGGTGTTACACGTCAATGATGACAAGTTTTGAGTATAAATGTTACAACTTGTATGAAGTTCGTTGGAGTTGAAGCGAGAAGGACGATCGCATCACTGCTGATATCCATAACTCCCTGTTTTTTGTACTGGTCATTAAACGGACTCCCTTTGCCAAACCATGGAGTTGTCCTTATTGATTGGCGTTGAAGTAATAAATCTGCACCCCCATCCATCTCATGGGTGCAGCTATCTTGTCTTAAAGTACTTCTGAGCAAACCTCGGCTCTATGGGCCGGCCGGGGGTCTCGGAGTACAATTTTTCAATTAGTTCAGTATGTGGGTGTGGGTCCCAGACTCTCACTTTTCATCAGTAATCACCTTCTCTTTTATATAGTTCCAAGATTATTTTATTATACTTTTCATATATTGCTTCTGCAACCCCTCTTCATTAGTTTTAGTCTCTTTGTTCTATCGCCCGGCTGTCACAGCTCTGTTTTCTCTTAACAGGTTCATCAATGGTACGCAGCATTCTGCCATGAAGCGCCCAGGCGTCCCAACCTCACTCTCTGGGCTCACCGGTTTCTGTCTGTTGCTTCGGGATCCTTTGCGTCCCACTGTTCTCGCTGTGGCTCGCTTGCCGGCTGGGAGGACGTCCAGTCTGCTCTCCAGTTACCGCTTTGCTTCCTTCACCTCACAGCTCCTGCTGTCCGTGGCTGAAGCATGGCGAACCTTCTGCTTCCAGACTTCCCCGACTGGCATCTCCAGCAGTTTCTCCACTCAGCACTGCAGCCTGCTCTCCTTCGGTGTCTTAAAAGATGTTGGGAGAAGGGAGTCTCTTTCTCTCCAGGTGTGGTGTTTTGAATTGTCCCGGCAACGGTTAACCTTTTCCAACAATTAGAGCGCAGTGTTTTCTTGACGGTTCTAGCGATCTTAATTAGTCCAATCCTCTTCCTCGGCTCAGTGTAATCAAACCAAGGGGAATGTACATGAAATTGGTGATTGCTCATGACTGGAGATTCTACACCAACACTACAGTATGCCATACAGGAATAGGGAGGCAAGTGGGTCTACTCCGCCTCGCAGAGGGTTGTCTTCGCCCATGTGGTCCTCCCACAAATGGCCACCTTCAGGGTCAGAGTCGGGTAACTTCTGCCTTTCCCTGGCCATTTGAGGGGAGATTTCGCCCAGCAAAGTAGTGACGATCTTGCTATGTTTGTCACAATACATTTTTGTTTGAAAATGTATTTGCTCCAACAATGCAGATTTTGTGTCGCTTTTATATGTAAGCTCTGGTCTTTGTGATTTTCAGGAACACTGGTGTATGTTTGTACGTTTGGTGCAATATGGCATCATACACCAGGGATATTGATTTTTGCTTGAATTGCACATTTTATGTGGTGCATTCAGTGCACAGGCATATGTGCAAACATATGACAATCTAGGCAATTCGTCCCTTCTTCCTAGGGAAGGAGCCACCCCCTTTGAAGCTTGGCAGGTGAGCCTGCTAAGCAAGAGCCCCCTCCCCAAGGGTCAGGGAAAAGCGGGCCCTCACTAGGAGAGACTCCCCTCTAGGGGGCAAGACCTCTCATTACCATAAGCAACTTCTATGAAGAACAATCTGTCTGCATATATGGGTATCTAAGATACTGATTTTACTTCTGTTTTGCATTCAACGAACACTGATATTTCTGGTAGATCAATGGCTCAAGAGAATACTGGCATCCCCTTGAACTCAGCAACTGATGAAAAGGTACACTCCCCTTGAAAGTATGGCGCTGAGAATAAAAGGGGTGAGAAATCTTGAATTGAGGAGGAAGAATCCTACACAGAGGGGAGCTCTAGCGTAAAGACGTTGCGGTGGGGCGGAGCAATGCTACAATGCACAGCCAGCAATAGCGTGGAGAGAAACAGTGAGAAAGCAGAGATGACAGAAGGCTGGCACTGGGAAAAGCAATACAGTACAGAGAGATGAGGACAGAAAGATTGCCTTATCTGGTGCAGTGACTACGTTGCAACAGTGGTGCGTCAGGGACCCAGAAAATTATGCTGAGGCCAGAAGGAAGGAATGAATGACTCCCTCCATTGAAACGCAAGGGCCACAGAGACTGCCGAATCGCACAGAAGTAAACAACAGAAATGAGCGGAAGGACCTTCTTACCTGGAAACGTGACCATGCTGCAGCCATGGTGGGGTGGGGATCCGGGTGTGGAGGAAAATTGCTAAAAAGAAATGTGTATGTACTCCCTGTGCCTGGTACTGCAATATTATGGTAACTAGGCCCTGTAACCTACCATGTTCAAACAGTGTTTCTTGCGTATGAGAAGCGGCCACTGTAGGACGTACTATGCATGTATTTTCAATGAAAGCCTATCGCATGGCTTGTTAGAATGCTCCCTTTCTCATCACTCACTTCAAATGAGTTTCCCTTTTGGCCTATGCAAACGGGATCTAGTTTCTAGCTTGAAGAAAAGCGGCAAAGGGACGCGGAAGGCATCACTTTGCTAACACTCTCGCTTGCCTTAAAGCGTATGACAATCTTTAAGGAGTGTGAGCACCTTCACTGAGTTACGACAGGTTGACTTCACTGATAACATTGACTCACATGAAATAGCCCAGCTGTTGTCAAAGGCTTATAAAAGGAGGCTTTATTTGCAAGCAGGAGGAGTTTAGTATGCAACCTTGACCTGTTGGGACCACCCCTTTACAATGGAAAGCATGTGTCCTGTTGGATATGAAAATTAACAAGGGGGTCCTGGGAGTCCCTCTGCCAGACATTAGTCCTGGTTACGAGAAACTTACCCAGAGTCTTTAGCTCACTATCTTTCACAAAGAAGAAATATCCCAAACATTCCAGGCTTTTTTCCTGCCCTGGGGCAGTCCAGCACCGAAAAGCTAGGCAATTCTCCTCTGAACAAGAGTACCAACAGCATCCCCAGACACGTGTTTTGGTCTGGTTGGACCTCATTAGTAGGGAGGAGCTGTGCCTCTCTAAGAATAGTGAGCAAGGGGTCCACGTCTGGATTCCCCTAGTTACTGTCATGATCTCTGCTTCCAAAAGGTCAGGGTTTTCCCAACACCCTTGGAAGCAGATCCATAACCCAGGTTCCGAGTGCCAACCAGTCCCAATTGGGACCTTTTGGACCCAGTCCTGGCGCCAGTGGCACCAGGCTCATAAATATGCCCAGTCCCAGCGCTGGAAGCGCCGGGCTCATAATGCTTGGGTGGACTTACCTGCAGCAGACCATGCTGCTTACTTGCCTGCCAGTTGAGCCTCTGATCCTCTTCTGTTTGGAACTACTTTTCCTGTTGGGTGGGGCAGGAGCCACTCCCTAGATTCAGAACACTGGAACTCTTCTGGAAAGCAGGAACTCTTTTCTTACCTAGGCGTGGCTGTGGAAGGAGACACCAAAGCACTACAGGAGGCTATTTAAACCACACCCGATGGATGAATCTTGCTTTGCGTTATTCTGCATCCTCTGCAGCAGAACGCTCATCGTGTCTTCTGCATCTGATCCTGGGCCTAAGGAAAAAGGCTTACCATCCTGAATCCAGTCTTCAGCAACACCTATAAAGACAAGAAAGAACAGGTTAGCATTACGGTCTTCAGTGACAGCTCTTCACTTACCTGGTCCATCGGCTGTCACCAACGCCTCGCGCTGCATTCCGGCATCTGAAAGACAAAGGCTTACCTACTCTTCGTGCGCTCCGGAGGTCTTCACACTGCATTCCGGCATCTGAAAGACAAAAGCTTACCAACTCGTCGCACGCTCCGGAGGCCTTCGGCGCTGCATCCTGCATCTGAAAGACAAAACAAGGTGCGTTTAAAGACATTGGGGAACTTTAATACTCACGTGCCATTACTCCTTTCCACATCTAACCCAGTGGGTATTCCGGCACCCTGCAGCCGCTCCGAACTTGTACCTGCAAAATAAAAAGACAGTTAGAGCGCATCGTGAAGCAGGCAACAAGCGCTTACTTACGTGCTTCCAGGCGCTTCTATTCATCACACGGGCTCCATCTTCAACTCACTTCAGCCCGTCATCCGCCATCGCCGGAACCCTGCAAAACAAGAAACATCATTACTAAAGACTTTAAAGACATTAGAATTACTCGAAACTTACCGTTCGTGCAGTAAACGACGGACAGCAGTCCTCTGAAGTCAAGAGGCCTGCTCCCCTTATCCAGTGAAGAAACTGGTTACAGCACCCTGCCCCGAGGCAGAGGGAGAGCACGGCATTCACTTACCTAAGACATCTTACCCTTCGAGTCAGACATACAGTGCACAGAGGTCCAGCCCAAAGAGCCAGTCGTGTGTTACACATCACCTTTGAAGATACGGTATACGCCCAGTCAAGACCGGCGCCTCTACGGGAATCAGGTGAGCGTTACAGTTACTTAGGGTGAGACCCAAAGTAACTTAAATATGCAAATTAACAGGGGGGGGGGTCCTAGGAGTCCCTCTGCCGGACATTAGTCCTGGTTACGAGAGACTTACCCAGAGTCTTTAGCTCACTATCTTTCACTAAGAAGAAATATCCCAAACATATCAGTCTTTGTCCTGCCCTGGGGCAGTCCAGCACCGAAATGCTAGGCAATTCTCCTCTGAACATGCTTGTGGTCTCGTGCAAAAGGGATGTGACCTAGCAGTTCGGGCTGGACTACCCCTTTGGGGGTGGGACCAAGCCTGATTTGCATATGGTTTTTCCCCTTTTGTAATGGCTTGGCAGGCAAAGAAAGATGGTCTGGAGGGTTGCCCAGAGCAATGCCAGGAGGTCAAGATTTATTCTAAACCTTCCAGCCATCAACTCTTGTTTTGCTGTTGGATATGAAGGCACAGAGCTCGGAGGGAAGCGGACGCTCGGAATGTGTCTCTCGTGTTGCTGTTGGGTTTGTGCCGTCACTGCTTTCTACTAATAAAGTATTCACCAATCCATCAGAGTCGCGAGTGATCCTTTTTCCTAAACACAGGAAACTACGCTGAAGCCAGAACAAGGAGAGAAGCAGATGACGCTGTGGAGAAAGGCGAACTGCAACATCCCTGCTAGAACGCCATCCCGCTGGAGCACACCACACCGCATAGAAGGTACCAGATTTGCCATGAGTGGAGCGAGGCGAGCAGAAACAAATAAGGAGAAAGAAAAACTGATAAGGAGGGTTACAGGGGCCCTAGAAACCAGAGTAGTGAATCTTGGCAAGAAGAATATATACAACTTGAGAGGTTAACAAAACTGGAAAGCCAGAGGGGCCTTTAAAGGCCCTGGGAAATAAGGGACATTGGTACAACCACAAGGAGAAGGTAACCTGGCGGGTTCAATCAACCTGTGTGCAATATAGAACCAATAGCGAGAAAGTGGTCAAGATGGTGGAAAAGGAATAAGGAAAACATTCCTCCACATATCGAACTGGAGACATTTGATTTATATAGAGACTTACAAGTGTATATGAAGAGGCTAATAGGAGAACTGAGAACACTTCTTTTCTGAACTATTTTTGTATGAACTGAAAACCATCCCCAGAAAGAGATCCAATGGACACTAGACTGGACACAGCACAAGCACGGGCGGCTTTTGCTTACATTTTTATGTTGTTTTTCCACAGTGGTAGGACCAGATACTGATAAGGTTCATGAGGACTAAGTTTGATTTGATGTTGGTCGAGCACCCTTAGTTTCGTTTTTTAGGTAGGGAAAATCCCCATTAGCAGTAGGGATAGATAAGTGGTTTCTTTTAAGATTTCGTTTACTAAATACCCTTGAAGAACAAGTAACTTACCACTGGTAACTTTCTTTCGATTGGATTGTGCCCCATGTATTCCTCATCTTTGATAATTATCTTTCAGCTTCATATGCTTTGGAAAAAAATACTCAACAGAGCACACCGTGCCGTAGCTTCGATGACTCAATGTCCGATGGTGGGCGTCATCCACAGTATATGTAGCATGCGCAGCACCCGTTTGCTTCAGTTCTTGTTTAGCCATGTTTAGAGGAATTACTAGTGACGTCTTGGACTTTAGAAGACTCACAGAACGTAGAGTGTAAAACACATCATTTCTGCAACACGGTAGGTTGGGAGGGGCAATGAGGAATACGTGGGAGGAACATTCAATCAAAATAACCGCACCAGGGGTAAGTAACTTGTTCTTCGAATGGATTGTGTCCTCTCATGTATTCCTCATCTTTGATAGCCTCCCAAAGCAGTAATAGTCTTGGAGGTGTGAAAATAATTTAGATCAGTCTTTAGCAGTTATCATAGACGGAGTGCAAGCTCCCTCTTAAGTAGAAGTGTGCAGGGAGTAATGTTTCACAAAGGTGTGTATGGTAGACCAAGTGGCTGCCACACAAATGTCTTTAAAAAGGTACTCATCTGTGAAGAGCGGAAGAAGGAGCCATTCCCCTGGTTGAGTGAGCTCTTAAACCCCCTGAGGGAATTTTTTTATTTTATTGAAAAATCTACAGTTTTAACATACGTAAAAACTTTTGTTTCAATTCCACAAACATAACTCAAAAGGCTCTTACAAAACCCGATAGCTCTTCACGTCAGAAAGAGAAAGTGAGAAAAAGCAAAGATAAAGACACATCAGCCAGTTTGTACATAACATACGGAGAGTCAGTTCTATCCCAGTTCATTTCCTCCAAAACACAAAATAAAGGCTTGAGATCACTGCTCAAAGCGGGCATTTCAGTAGTGCATCTAGATATAGTTCACAATTGCACCAGCATGTTTAACATTTGCACCAGATGAAATCTTAAGCCACCAAGCGAATATGTCATTATCTAGAGGAGCAAATTGACTCAGGTGTACAGAGCGCAAGGCACTAGTTTTCTCACACTCAATGACCAAGTGTTTCAGCGATTCGACTGCCAAGGAACAGAAGCAGCATAGATTGTCTTTTGCCAGTTTATCTTTTCTTTGCCAGAGAATTTCCTTAGATTTCGAAATGTTCAGTTGAAACCTGAGGAATTGCTCACGGTAATGGCGAGATAGAGAATGCATTAAATCATACGACTGGAAATGTAACTTTTTTTGACCAATGGCTAGCCAGTTTGTTGAGGATAGTTTTTCCCATTTGTCGATGTTGATGATCCAAGCCCAAGATTCAAATTTCTTTTTTGCTTATTGTGGTTTAGTGAAAAGATCAAACTCAGAGATTCCCGCGGCATCGACCCAAGCTTGTACTCCGAGACGCCACATGTCTAATAAGGTAACATTGTCAGAATAGGTTTTGTTGAATATTCGATAAGCGGCATTGGATTTTCAACAGACATTTTTCACATTAGTGTGATTGATTTCCAGATCACGTAGCTATACAAGGAGTTCAGTGACAGTTCGTCTCGTAACGATATCATTGAGACACATTGTGGTAGGTGGAGAACATAGCGCCAAAAACGCCCTTCTAAAAAGTTCCAAATATGCTTGCTGATGTTCTAGCTGACCTCAGCTCCAAAAGTTAATATGGGAAATACCTTTTGCAAGTAGAACGTCAGAACCGGGGATAAAGAAAATTTACCATAGCTTTTGTCTATTTTTGCCGCTTGGAAGGCAAGACTCATGGTTTTTTGTTTCAGATCTTTCACCCATTGGTGTTCACAGATGAGTTATTGAACTGCACACCCAAGTATCTTATAGAGTCTACAGTATCAAGGAACTGGCCACCTACAGCCCACCTAAACGCCTTAGCCTTTCTACCTGAAACAATGCCAATTGCCACAATTTTTGTTTTTTCTGTGTTAATTGTGAGCTCATTGATCGATAGGTACTCATATAGAGAGCTGAGCAACCGTTTAAGACCAATTTGAGTTCTATCAATTAACACTAGATCGTCCACGTAGGCAACACAACTTACTTGAATTTGGTTGATCTTTGGAGGAAAACAGTGAACATGACCAAGATGATCCAGTAGATCCGCCAAGAATAATTTGAACAGATCCACGGCAAGGGGAAACCCCTGCTTTACACCCCTTGCCGTTAGAATAGAATCGGACAGTTCACCACTTCTATTTAGGCATACCCGGATTGAGGTGTTCAAATGAAGAGCCATTATTGGATAAAGGATATTTGATGGACAATTCCATTTTCTTAATTTGTTCCAGAGCAGACCTCTATTTATGCAGTCGAAAGCCTGCTTCATGTCAAATGCTAGGTAGATGTTATGCTTGGCTTCCTGAGCTTCAAGTTTCAGTATTGTGAGAATCAAAAGGTTGACATCGACACCCACACCTTTTGTGAAGCCAGTTTGCCGTACGTCAGAAATACCAGCTAAATGCGCACATTGAACAAGCTTCAAACGCAGCGGAGAGCCAAAGATCTACCCAATTGTATCTAGGAGAGCAATCGGTCGGTAATTATCCGGGCAATCCCAGCTGCCTTTCTTATGGATGGGAACTATAATGGCTGTTAACCATGACACAGGTAGACATTTTTGCAAGGCAATACGGGCAAATAATCGTTCAATAAAGATGGCCCAGACTGTTAGATTCTCTTTGAGCATCACATTGCTAATCAGGTCAGGGCCAGCGGCACAAGAGTTCTTTAGACTCTTGATTGCTAGTTCAATTTCATCGAGCGGGGTGTCAACAGCCCAAGAGCCATGACAGGCAACTGGGTAACACTCAAAAGGGTTAGTTGAACTGGCAAAAACACCAGAGAAATGTCTGGACCATCTATCAACTGAGATGGTGTTTTGAGGTTTAGTTGAACGGTCAATTGTGCCCATGTTTAATATCTGCCAAATTTCCCGAGTGTTGGTGATTATAAGCTTCATCATCAACTCAGCACGATCTTGTTCGATAATAGCTTTGTGCGAGGTTACCCAATTCCTAAAAATGGCTATTCTAGCTCTCACAGCATCCGATACCATGCTCTTTGGTGAATTCTTTTTTATATGAGGCATAATTCTTGACGCAAAGCTTTTTTTTTCTCGTGCATGATTAGACTGAACGCATGGTTATGTTGGGTGTGCTTTTGACCCTGAGCCTTAGTGACAAACTGATGGTCAATCAATAGTGAAGGGTAATCAACGCCATTCAATAAGCCGGTAAATCTGTCAGTCATGCGGCTGATCTGCGGGGAACTTATGCAAAGACGATTACCCCCACTATTAGATTCAACTGGAAGATTGTATACTTGGCCAGAACTATAAGTGTCTAGTAGACAGCTAACTTTCAAGAGCTTGTGGTCCCTATTGGTCATGTTTTGGATTTGAAGGCTTAAAAGCTTCAACTCAAAGTTCCTTGAAACCCAAAAATAATCGATGATGCTGTGCTGGGGCTCGCGGTGCCAGGTTGGCTGGGCAGGGATATCGCCACTGACAGCACCATTTAACATAACGGAGCCACCCGATTTCATTGTGTCGGCCCACATTTGCCCTCTGGCCACCACATCCTTTAATGGATGTTGCTTATAACAATTGGTTGACTGATCAAATTGGAACCAAGAACAAATGAAGTCCCCACAACAAATAATTGTTAAGTTGTTATATGACAGCATTGCATCATCAATTATATTGCATACAGTATTAACGAAAACCTTTGCACTAATTTTTGCAGAGTTCCAATAGCTGATGACAATAAGATGTTTTTTCGTCGCTAGATTGGAGTTCAGAGTGCGCATAATGGTTCCTTGGACATAAGGGTTGGGATTTGAGCAAATCGGAGATGACCAATTTTGAGTAATGCGGGTCATTATTAGTGCCCAGCGCTTGGTCTTCCTTGAGCATTTTTGATTGCGGGGTTTACTGACATGGTGAAACCGTCTCCCCAAGGGGAGTCCAGTAACCACGTCTCCTGCAGGCAAATTGCAAAAACTTGATCTAGAGAGACCGAGTTGTTGAACAAGTGTTTAAATCCATGGGTGTTCCATGATAAAATAAAGTTTTGCCTTTCCACAAGGTCATCAGCAGCTTTGAGAATCGTATTACGAACCCCTGCTGAATCAATGTGGAGCAAAACTGATTCGCAGCATCGCTCTGTAGCGTATTCAACGATTTTAATATCATCTGAGGTTATCGAGCGGAGAGGAGGAATACACTTGAACAGCTTCAACACATTACCTCTGTTGAGATTCAGCTCTTTGTCGTCGCTGTGGATGTTCTGGAGCCTCAATTTACAACTATGCCCATCCTGTGAGGTTGACTTTGAAACATGAACTCGAGATTTAGGGTGCGTGAGTTGTTTACGTTGATTTAGAGTGAGTTTTGGATTTAGAATTGGGACAGTTGGACTTGTTGGCGGCCTTCCACTGTCAGCTCCAAAATTTGGTAAGCACTTGACATGGCCATTAAGTGGAACAGGACCATTAGCACCTTTAGCTTGACTATTGGTATGTATGGAGGCCGAGATTGAATTAACATCAGGCATCTGGGGACAGTCGTTATCATCAGAACAAGGATACGTGGATAGGTCACATAGCTCCGTTGAAACAGACACCACTGACGTCACTGACGAGCAATCGTCAGAACTGATTCGCCTTCTTTTTAAGAGTGGTTTCAAAGGCTGCACAGTGCCGTCTGGCACTTTAGAGCGGACACTTCCGCCCGCACCAGAGTTGCGTAGAAATGTTATTAAGCTTGGGTAAGGACTGAGCCACAACACGATTGGAACGTGGTGGCAAGTCAGGCACGACTAGGTCAGTACTTGGCGTTGGTCGAGGTTCTCCTGGTGGCACACTCAGTACATCACTTGGGCCGGGCGCCTCAGTGGAGTTCGTATTTGATGAATTCACAATAGGGGGTCTTTGATCACCCAGTTTGGCTAGGTTTTCTTTGTTTGATTTTTTATGCTGGCACCCACATGAGGCATCTACTAAGTTGGTTTGCTTCCTCATCCATTTGACTGCATCTTGACAGTGATGACGTGCCACCAGATCGGCAAGCCGAAGTTGCCATTGCATCGTTAATTCAGCTTAGGTCTGCATTTGTTGCTTCAAAAATTGGGTGATGTTATCAAATTGGTCCATTTTAGTTGTTAAGGTCATCAAGATGGCAGCCTGATCACGGATAGATGCGTTCAATGATTCATAATGTTTAACAAAAGGAATCCTTGCTTGTGATGCTGCTGCGAGAACGTGGTTATGTATTTGAATGGCGGCAGCAACTGAGAGACTTAATTTTGTAGAAGGAGTCGTAGGACAGTCAACACTCAGACTCGCTCGACGTGATGAATCTTTATGAGGAGTTTGCATATTTGAAAGGTTAACTGTGTCAGGAATCGATCGCACTTTTTTTTGGAGGAGTTTCTGGCTTCAAAAGATACAGGCAAGCTTGCCATTTTTGCGAGTTTCCAAGGATTTCTCTGCAGGGCGGCGAGAAGACGCTTGCTGGGGCGTGGAAGCAAGTGAAGCAGCCAAGGCAAGTTTCACGATTGGTTGCAACGAAGGTCCTGCGGCAGTTCTGACAGGTGATAGCAAAGGTAAATTATAGGGTGTCGGCAGGTTCAAGACTTCTGAGTTGGAGCAGGAGTCTGCAGATTTCGAAGCTGCGGTTGCAGGTTCCATTAAGTCGCAAACAGCCCAGGGCTTTTCTGTAGTAATATGAGCAGCTTCAGGATCCGCAACTGTCGAACAGTTATTTGAGATCACAGCAGCACAGGTCAATGCTGGTAAAGTCGGGGAAGTCTCATTAAGGTCAACTGGTTCGGGCTGTGCGACGTCCTCGATGACCTGTGGGACACTCATAATCTCGGCGTCCGTGATATCGAAGGAGAGAAGTAAATATCTGGTGAATCCACATTCACCTGAGTCTCGTGAGACTCGTGGAATCAAGGTATGCTCCTGCACCGACACTGACACTGGAAGAGGGACAAGAGTTGACAGCAACAGCAGCACAGGCGGGCGAGCAACTACCGGGGCCTGGGAAGTGTCACTCGCGGCCGCTGAGCAGTCAACAACATTTGAAGGGAAGGGTGCAGCATGGACCAAGGAGCCTGCAAATGCGGGCTGTGAAGGCGGCTGAGACGCGGCTTCGGGCAGCTCAGACAAGGCTGACTCCAAGGAAGTAGCAAGAGTATTTTGAGTCGGCGTGTCAGGCCGATTGATTAACTTGCTTACCTTGCTGCCCAACAAGCCGGATGAGCCTTTCAGCGGCGCAGCAGTCCATGGATTCAGCATCCGTAGATGCTGGAGAGTCTTGTGGCGGGTCTGAGGTCCAGGGAGGGAGCTAGTCTTAAGAGAATCAGACATTTTGACCACAAGCACACAGGCGAACTCGGGCAGAGTGGGCAGACTGGACTCACTGCCGCACTCCGCACAAGAAAGATGCTTTTAAGCCCCAAAAACAGAAGCAGTAGAGACAGGACCCAATGGTCTTAAGGGGTGTAGCAGTTCCTCTCACAGAAAAACACAGAAAACACATTGGACTGGCAGACTGGACTGGACTCACTACCAGACTCCGCCCATGTATGATTTTAAGGAGTACAGAGGCCCTCAAACACTTGTGAGGATACTCGGGGTGTGGGTGTCTTGAACAAACCACAATTTGCACATGCAATCAAGTGAACTCTTCCAGACACATCACCACAAAAAAAAAATAATAAAGGGGCCTTCACTGGCCACCACTCAATAGTGTGCACAATGGCACTTGCGGGATCAAAGGGGATTTTACTCCCCCAGAATCTCCCACAAATCTGTCACCTGAGCGTGTGCAAATTTCAGGGACTGTTGGTTTAAAAAAACGAGCTTACCGCACCAGGAATCTTTGTGACAAACACTTCCCCGTTTGCTCATGGGCCCCGCACTGTATTAGGTCTCCCACACACCTTCCGCAAGGGCCACTTAAATCCGCTTTCTCCCTCCGTACTATACCATAACACGGGGGTCGCGGAAACCCGCCGGCGGGTAGACTGCTCTTCACACACTATCTCGCTCGATCGTACGAACAAACTGAGGAAAGGACCTAAAAAAGTGCACTTGCGTCAAGCCGCACCTCAGAGAAGGCAGGAAACAAACGAAGAGGCTGCTTCCAACACACCGTAGTCCATCTGGATAGAGTCTGTTTTGTTATTGTTAACCCTAAATTATGACCAGTATACCCCAAAAATAATTGGACATACTGGCGAATTTTGAAATTCGCGAGATATAAAAACTGAAATCCCTCCTAGGGTCCAGTCTATGTAACCTCTCCTCCTTTCCTGGAAGAGGAGGGGGGGATAGAAAATTGGTAAAACTATCTTTTGGGACAAATGAAAGTCACAGACTATTTTGGCAGAAACAAAGGTCTTACTTTTAGAATAACCTTATCCTTATGGAAGACTGTACATGGAGGTTTACAAGGCAGTGCTTGCAATTCGCTCACCCGGCAGGCACATGTGATTGCGACTAGCACAACAGTTAATAGTATCAATGGGCATGAATGCATGGGTTCAAAAGGGATGCATATTAAGAATTTTAGTACAAGATTTAAATCCCAAACAGGGACTGGAAAAGAGAGTACGAGGAAACACATTAGTCAGTCCTTTAAAATCTCTTAAATCATTCAGTTTCTTAAAGTATGAGGTTTCCTCTGCTGAGTGCTTGAAAATCGAAAGCGCCGCCAGGTAACATTTTATTGTTGTGATCTGGAGTCCCAGATTTGCTAAATGAAGTAGAAAAGGTAACACTAGGTGTATCACACTGAAAAGGTTCCACATTCTTATCCCTACACCAGTTGCTGTACTTGTTCCAACGACAGCGGCATAAGGATTTTGTTGCTGGCCTTCTGGCCGAAAGCAAAATCTCCATTACATCTTCGGGGAGGTCCCAATCCTTGTACCTCAGCCTCTCAGAAACCATGCGTGAAGGCTGAGTGTTTTGACCTCTGGATGAGAACCCAACCCCCCTTCTTACGAGAGAAAGTCCTCTCTTTAAGGAAGACATATTGGAGGGCAGATGGACATTTCCAGAAGGTCCGGGCACCACGTTCGCGTGGCCCAATCCAGGGAAATAAGGATCATGGTTTTCCCAAACTTTCTCAACCTCCTGATTACATGAGGAATGACAGGGATCAGAGAAAAAGCCTACAGAAATGGAAACTCCCAGTCCACCACAAACTTGTTTCCTAGAGCTCCTCTTGGGGGAAATTCCCTGGAACAGAATAGCTTGCATTTCTGGTAGAGACTGGTTGCGAACAGATCCACTTGAGGGGTTACACAAAGAGTGAAGTTTTCTTGAAGGACTTCCTGAGCTAGTTCCCTCTCGTAGCAGACAGTGCTCTTCCTGCTCAGGGTGTCCACCTCCGTGTTGTCCTCACCGGCTAGGTGAACTGTTGATAGGGAGATTCCTTCTTGAATTACCCAGTACCAGAGCTGCATTGCCTCTGTGCACAGTGGTAGTGACACTACACCACCTTGCTTGTTGAGGTAGTGCATGGCCACTGTGTTGTCTGTCATTCTGAGGACATTCTTTCCCTGTACAAATGGTAGAAAGGCCTTCAGCGCTAGTCTGATTGCCCTGAGCTCCGAAAGACTGATATGTAATTTGGACGCTGATGGAGACCAACGACCAATGATTGTAAGATCGTTGGTATGGGCTCCCCAGCCCGTGAGTAAGGCGTCTGTCACTACCGTGATCTCCGGTCATCGCTGCCAAAAAGGTTCTCCCTTCAGAATGCTGTCCTTGCAGGCCCACCACACATGGTCATGTGCGACACTGCTCGGAACCTGAAGGAGGTACGACGTCCTGCCTGGGAATTAGGACCATTGAGTTTTGAGAGCCCATCTCATTCCCAGGCGAGCCTCTGGCACCAAAAAAATGCAGGATGCAATGAGGGCGAGCAACCTCAAAAAAATCAAAGGCCGGAAGATGCTGGGCACTCTGAAATTTGGTGACCATCTGCAGAACGTGATGAGCCTTGACCTCGGTTGGTGAGTTTTTCCCGAGGAGGCATCTAGGACTGCTCTGATAAATTGGAGTCTTTGAGATGGCATCATGTTTGACTTCTTGTAATTGAGCGAAAAGCCCAGTTTGTGGAGAAAGTGGCAAGTCACGTCCAGGTAGGGGTAGACGTGAATCCCCCCTTTCCCGAGACTCGCTGCCACCACCATCATCAACTTGGTGAAAACCTTTGGGGCAGTGGTCAGCCCAAATGGCATAACTCGAAACGGATAATGAGAACCGCCAACTGCAAACCTCAGGTACTTTGTGCTTGTGATGGATAGGGACATGAAAGTATGCAGCCTGAAGTTCCAATGATACCATCCAGTCTTGGAGTGGGAGGGCCTCAAGCATCTGAGAAAGGATAACCATCTTGAACTTGTCCTTCCTGAGCAACTTCTTCAGTTTCTTAAATCCAAGAAGGGTCTCAATCCTCTGTCCTTTTTGGGGATTAGAAAATATGGGGAGTACCAACCCTTGTTCCTCTCCGCTGCAGGTACTGGTTCTATTGCACCTTTCTCCAACAGGGTCAAAATGTCCTGCACACAGAGCGGATGTGGAATTTTCAAATGAGCTCTTCCCCGGTAGATGATCCTAGGGCCTTTTTAGAAAAGGAAGGCAGTAACCCTGGGCTACCGTTTCCATTGCCCAAGCATCTGAAGTATTGTCTCGCTACTCTTTCAGATGCTGTGAGAGCCTGCCTCCCACTGGGGTCTTGTAGATTAAGGCCTCAGAGGTCTTGAGGCGGCTGAAGCAGTGGCTGAGGGCAAAGCTGCCACTGCTTGGCTGATTTAACTCCTCTCCCTCGTCCACCACGAGGGAATCTTCTTTGTCCACCATGACTGGCTTTTCCTCTCCCTCTTCCAATTGAGGAGTAGAAACCAAAGGACTTACACCTCCAAATTGATGTACCAGAGTAGGAATGTGGATGTCTAATAGCAGCACTAAGATTTAGCCGCTGTGTTTGAAGTCTGTAGCATTTCCAGACTTTCATCAGCCTTGCTACCAAACAGTTTGGAGCCGTCAAAAGGCATACTGAGTAACCTAGATTGCACGTCCGTTGCAAATCCAGCCTTCCTCAGCCACACAAATCTGCATTGCACTGTGCTAGTCACCATGGATCTGCTAATACTATCTGCAGGATCCAGACCTGTTTGGAGGCACTCCCACATTGCTTCCGTACCATCCTTGATAGCCAGGAAGCCGTCTCTCTCTTCCCCTTTGGGGATGTGGTCAGCCGCCACTGCTGCGCAATCCCACAGGATGAATGAAAAACAGATAAAGCACAAGCAGCATTTGCCGATTTCAAGGCCTGTCACGATCCCTAAGGTCCACTCTCAATCCCACAATCCATGTGCCTGTTTGTGGAAGGTTTCTTCTCAGCAATCTCGGTGCACAGCTTCTCCATTTTCCCCAACATTGGCAGTTGCCATGGAGATGTGCCGTGCATACTCACCCTTCCGCAAAGTTGCGTTCTACTACAGCACAACATACCCTGCAGAATGGTCATGTGGTTGTACCGTCATGTTATGCGCTGCAGGCTCCGCCCACTTCACTCACACAAAACATCTCCTGTTTTGTCAAACGCTGCTTCTGATTAAAGTTGTAATTGAAATCTATCAATTGAATCTGCTTTATCTTGGACCTCTGCTTTGCCACGGACTGCCTTTTGTCTACCAATTCTGTATCTCCCGCCCGCAACGTTGCTGAACTTAGCCTGCCACGCAGACTGTCTTCTGTCTCTCGTTTTGGATCCTAGTTGTTGCCCGATCGGAGATGGAAACTTCTGCAGGTCCCAGTGCTGCTGGACCCCAACGAGGACTCCTTTAGTTAAAACCAGAATGCTATGCAGTATATCTGACTCCAGGATTAACTTGTGCACACAATCAGGACGCTCTGCAGCTAACAATCAGTGGACCTTCCCGGAACTAGTGCATCCCTCATGCCGTTCGGGTTTAGACCCCTACTAACAGTCCTCATTTCCCTCGTTTGATCTCCCATGGATTCATTGCCTTCCCAGACTCCACTCATCTTCCCACTTGACTACCACACTACGGTAAGGTCCCCGATTTCCCTGATTGAAATCATATGTTCTTTTCTCTCGATCCCAGACTTAGTACATTTACCTTTGTTATTGGTGGGTAGACAAAGCGTTGAAGAGTACTTCAGTTCTTCAAAGAAATTCCCAACACCCGTGATAGACCAGCAGGATGTTTTATCTAGTGTTATAACAATACTTCTTCCTCCATAAGCAAACCAGCTAATCTGGTGCATTTTCCTTTACAGCCTGGCACTGTGGTGATGCTTTCTACCTGCTCTTTCAGTTGATTTGCTTCTCTGTTCTGGTGTGTTCTTCACAGATGAGGGGTCTATCAAGGGAAAGAACTCCCTCTGTGAGGAGACATGGGTCAGTATTGGCCCAGGTTTTAAGACAACGCGGTACTCGCTTCGATTGCCTGGGTTTCATCTTCGTCACTGTTCCCACATACCTGATCCGGAGTTGGTGAGTACTAACAAGGTCATGCTTATGGCAGTAAATACTTTCCGTGCCCAAACGTCCACCCGTTCATCATCCATGTATGTACGAATGGTAGGGTAAACAAATTGTTTTGTGGGCGTGGCTGCTTAGATCACCAAACCATCCAGAGTCTGGTGCTTGGTTAAGTAATCTGGTTCATTGCTGGATGTTCTACATTTCTTGGGAAAGTTCTTATTAACCACAGAAATAGAATCTGTGGTTTCCCAATTTGTTGTAACCTTTTTTTGCAAAGCAATATGGAAGGGCAAAATGGGATCCCTCTGTGGACCTTGATCTAATATGTCCATTAAGTCATCCTGTTGAAAAGGAGGAGCAGGCCTACTACACCCCAAATATTATTCTACTTTGCGCATCAATTGTCTATATGAGCATGATCTGGCTTTCCAAATTCCAGTTCAGGAGATTCATCTACCCCACTGGGTGAATGTAGTTTCTCACACAGACCTTTAAGCCTAGATTAATTTAAAATAAACTCATCTGCCACATTTGGAGTGCCATATTGAAGACCAAAAGGTGTTTGATCATCAGCAGAAGGTTCATGTTCTTCATAAATTGAAGAAAAATTTGAAGAAATCTTTTTGTGGTAGAGGCTTATAAGATTTCGCTTGTGTAGCCTTCAATGGCCCTGAAAAAGTCTTCGGAGTAGGCCTCATGGCCAATGGTGTCGAAGTCTACGGCGTAGGCGTCAATGGCTTCAATATGGGTGAAGGTTGATGTTTGACGTTCAGGGCGTCCATGTAATTGATTTTGTTTTCGTCAAAGTTGTCTTCGACAACACTCTCAAAGGGCTGAACTCTCAACTTGTCCCAGTATATATTACACATTAACTTCTTCGAGGCTTCAAAGGCTCTCTATGTTGGTCAGGCTTGCGTCCCAGACTCAAGGGTGCACAGGGTTTTGCCTTAGACTCCCCATTGTCTTTATGCAGAGTGACTGGGACATGGTCTTTCTTCCGTTCTTTCGAGGGAGTAGGGGCTTCTCTCTTGAACATTTTCATCATTTCCCTCTGAAACTCATCTCATTTCGCTCGGGAGTCGGATTTAGTTTGACATGTTATTCTCTCGGGGAGGAGTCACTCGAGGAAGAAGGAGACTTATGACGTCTTTTCTTCGACTTCCTGGAAGATGAAGAATGACGCAAACAACTTCTCGAACAAGATTTCTTCAATTTTTTTCAACAAGGAGAATCTGTCGACTCATCAGAAGTACGTTTTTTGGAACAGAAGGGGACTTAGGAATTCCACCCACAGCCAATTTACCTCTACACTCTCAGAGCCTTGTCATTCATCGCCTGACAGAATTTGCACTCCCGCGTACGATGCTCCACAGGCAAACGCGGTGGGGGTCAGTGAAGGACATCTTCGACCCACTAATCCTGACATTTCTTAAAACCCGTTTTGGGCATCGATGGACTCGACTGTGAAGACATGACTTTATATTTAACTAACCGAAGTGCGACAATTTCTCTCGAAGCGAAAGCTGCATCAGAAAAACAGAACTGAAACCAACGGGTGCTGCTCCTGCTACATATACTGCGGATGACGTCGACCATTGGACAGACCGAGTCATCAACGCTACCGCACAGCGCCCTATGTCGAGATTTTTTTTTCCAAAGCAGCTGAAGCTGCAAGATAATTATCAAAGATGAGAAATGCGTGGGATGACACTCCATTCGAAAAAGTCATCCTTGAGTACGATTCCTTCTTCTGGTTCACCACAATTCTCAGTTCCAACAGGGAGATACTAGCCCAATCCCTTTTTTTGCCTTGCACTCCGATGTTTAGTTCTGGATTTGAATTCGGGATTACAAGCCTCCTTGCTGCCGCACAACCTTTACCCAATCCGACTACAATGGCAGTAAATAACCTTCCTTTCATCAGTCATCCTGACCATCTAACCATATGAAGACCTGACAGAAGCAATCTTTGTACTGTAATAGACAGAAACCTTAGACTCCGAACCAGACTAACTAAATTACACGAACCACTCAAGATCATAACCCCCGACAAATAAGAAAATCAATCTCCTGACTAATAAAAAGCCTAACACTACCAAAGACGCCACTATCTTGCCCCCTTGGCACGCCGATTCTAAGCTGCAGTCTGGGCAATTACCAAAGCTAGTTGATTGCATACCACCAACTCTTAGCCAGGCCACAGCCTTATTGGAGAGACACTCTTAAAAGAGCCCGCAAACACCAGATCCCTGGATACCCACGCAACAGATCTCTCTGACAAGATACTAGCAGGCAATCTGGGTTTCCTTGCTAGAACGGAATCCTGGTTACATGACGCTGCAGGACCATTGCTATTGTTAGCCATCCCAGATGGCAAGACAATACTGGGACAGGACAGAGATGAAACCCGAGGTGGCGGTATCGCCATCATATTGAGATTAAACCGCGCTCTGAGATCGACCCCCCCCACTAATCTTACAATCCTGCGAAGACCTTACAGATAAACTCCCCCTAGTCAACTCTCAGACCCTTACCATTCACTTAATCTACAGACCACCCGATCCACTCTGTACTTTTGAGGAGGACCTCCATACCCTCCTCTCCAACAACCTCAAAAATACCACCCGACTACTTTTACTAGGGGACTTTAATCTAGGTTTCAATGACCCAGCAGACAAAAACGCTACCACTATAGCCAATATCTTATCAGAATTAGGCCACCCACAATAAAGGGAGAACCTTAGACTGGTTGGCTGACCATGACTGCTCTGCCACCATCACGTCAATCTCTCTGCAACTGTTGACAGACCATTTCCTTGTGTTTTTCACACTAGCCACAACCAGACCACTCCCGATGGTCTCACCTACCATCGCACCTTGCCTAACAAGGAATAAAAAGAATATTACAGTGGAGAAAGTGATCCCTGCCATTCTCCACACTCTTAACTCTCTGGCTGACAACCTCGACCCAGGTACGCTGGTCCACGAACACAACACAATGATGCTCAGTTCTCTCGCTAAAATTGCTCCTCTTAAACTCAGACCCAGCAAACCTAAAGCTCATCTAAATAAGTGGTTCACACCCTAGCTAAAGGACTCACGACTCTGCAAAAGGAAATGTGCAACCACCTGGAGACTATTCCCATCAGATGACAACAAAACAAAGTTAACTAAAATCTCCTCACAATATTAAAATGACATCTGCTTGGCTAAACGTAACTCGTACAACAAATATATTTCCAACGCCAACTCCAGTATGAGGGAATTATTCTCCATATTAAAAAAGCTAGAGTCCCCCATTCCCACTCCAGATACGTGTACCAAAACATGGTGCTCTGACATTCAACAGGCACTATCCAATAATGTAACCACTCTCCAAAACAAAATAGCCCAAAAAAAGCGGCCCTCAATATGCCACAGCAATCTCACAACCTCATACCGCCGACTTTTGAAATACTATCTGACCGTCCTGCCAGATTCCACTTCACCAAAACAACTACACTAGAGGTAGAAAAAGTTATTCTTTCACTCAAACCGTCTAACTGCCAAGGTGACCTTTGCCCGGCTCAGATTATAAAAGATGCCGCAAGAGATCTTGCCCCTTTTATCTCTAAATTGATCAATGCCGCCTTTTCAACTGGCACTTTTCCCACCAGTATGGAGCAATCCTGGGTACTCCCACTGCTAAAGAAACAAATACTACACCCCCTCATCCGCTCATCCCACCCCCTCCCATCGTCCCATCACGATGGTACCATTTTTGCTCAAGATACTGGACAAGGTTGCCTACACCCAGATCCAAAAATATTTGGAACTCCACAAGCTCCTGGGAGCAAGACAATCTGGAATCCGTCCCCATCATGGGACAGAAACAGCTCTCATCGACTTAAAAACTCAAGTCGATGATCTAAGAGAAAGGTAAAAAAGCCCTCCTCCTACTGTTAGACCTCTCAGCCGCATTTGACCTGATGGATCACAAGGTCTTATGCGGCCACCTAGACTCAGCAGCCCACTTTTCCACAGAGGCTATCAGACAGATAAAATAATTCCTGAGTGATAGAACCATAAGGGTCTTCTCCCCCTGGGCAGCGGCAGACCCTGCCCTTATCACGTGCGGTGTCCCCCAGGGTTCCTGTATCTCACCGACACATTACAATATATTCACAAAGCCCCTCTTCGACGATCTGGACCTTCTGGGTATCACCTAAACTAATTATGCAGATGATACTCAGATTCTCCTCCCACTTTCTGGAGATTACAACAAGGATTTGGCATTGGTGAATAAAGTGTATCATCATCCAGGCATGGATGGCCACTCACGGTCTATGCCTGAATGATGACGAGAAGGAGCTCATCATCCTGGGCACCCACCTTAACCTCAAGAAATTAGGCTGGAATATTCCTCATTTTCTATTGATGGGAACCTTATTAAAGTGGCCAAGGAAGTAAAAACCCTTGGTTTCTCTCTTGACTCCACCCTCTCACTTGATAAACAAGTGAAATCCATGGCCTCTACTACTGCCTACACGTGCAAGCTCATTAGGACCGGAAAACCCTTCCTATCGAACAACAGGTGCATGATCTTGGCCAGAGCTCAAATACTCTCTAGGCTTGATTACTGTAACGCTCTTTACATTGGTGACAACAAAGACATTATCCAAAGGATACAAATCTTCCAAAATAATGCATTAAGATCCACTCTAGTCATTAATGGACGAGTTCATATCTCTGCGACTAGATGCCAAAACAACTGGCTTTCGACCCATAACAAAATCCTCCTAAAAACTGCATCCCTGACTCAAAGCATTAAATAACGCTGCCCCTAGCTATCTTGCAAATAGATTACATAGAAAAACATCCATCAGACCCATGAGAACCAACAACGCCAATTGCTTCACTGTACCTAAATTTAGACTCACCAAGGTGGGCGGGAGTAGCTTTCCCGTAAAAGCAGCCAAACTCTGGAACTCCCTGCCATACCATTTTAGAGAAGACCAACCCTACCTGAACTTCAGACAAAATTACTCCAACCTACTCAAATCCACTGATCTCTAGGATGGATCTCTGCACTCTACACCTAGGATGTATAAATACTTGTATTGGAATGCCTGTATTACCTGTTTACTATGTTTATGTACCCTACCTGTTTACAACTTGTATATCTGCAACTTGTATATATGTACTACCTTGACCTTGCCTCCTGATACCATGTAACTCTGTAACCTTGTAAGCTTTGCACTGTCTTGCTGCTGCGCCCCGATACCCTCGGGTCTGGTGCGCATTAGAAATAAATAAACACACATGTCCAAAGAGGCAAAGATAACAAACGTGGAATAGGACTTGTGGGATATGCTGCCATATTTTTGTACAGTTCTATGTGAAAACGCATTCTGAAATTCACATTTCCAATTAGCTCTCACTTTCTTTTCATCAATCTCTGAAAACCTTGCTTCTCCAGACTCACTCTTTTACCCACATAGCAATGCAGCAAAAACAGCTTCTCATTTGTAAATGTTTGCACATTTATTATGTTTTCACTTTACGGGGGACACCAGCATAACCTTTTCACATCCCACATCCAACCCCCCCCACCCAACTGTACCCCCATGACACTCCCTAAATCTAACTTCCCTTTACCTTTACAGTGGGACACCTTATGCTTCCCATCTCAAAATAGACAGTATAAGCATTGTTTGGTTTTTCGCAATGTTTTCTCCCAACGTTCTTATTTTCTCCAGATGATGCCATTCAGGCTTTTTTTAATATAGGGTTTCGTAGTGCGAGACTGTCATATTACCATATAGGTGTCACATATATATGTTTCTATATAGATGTTGGGAAGACTGGTAAATCTGATGAAGGACTCAATATGGGTTAATGCCCCTTTCTCTGCTAGCAGAAGGAGCCTGCGTCTGGTTTTTAACAGTTCAGTAGATTGAATTGCTTTGATGACCAGGGGAGATCATTCCAGTAGTGGGGAGCCAGTAGTGTAGAGGAGCGGACGGTGGCAAATGGGGGTTGTGACGGATTGCTGTCGGTTGAGGAGCACAGAGTTTAGGAGATGCAGTCAGTTAGGTAGTGTGAGGGCAAGGTCATTAATTGATTTATAGATTAGGAGTAGAAACCTGGAGGAGAGATCTGCACAGACAACCATCCAGCATGGTTCTAATGTGTTGAGATGAGAGGGGATCTAAGTAGATACTGTAAGGATTGCATGGCCCCCAACAGGGCAGGAGCCCTCCTCCAGACAAGATCCACTGGAAGGATCTTCAGCTACGGCGCCAGGAGGCTCACAGGAACAGCCTGCATCATGCTGCACTGCAGGAACTGCCACACAAAGGTCTTCGCCACACTACAACATGTAGTCTCCAACTGCCCACTGCAGCCCTACCGTGCCCAGTGTCCTCATTGCTCAGGCACCCACTGGCTGATTAATGAACCCACACCTGCGGGTTGGATGCATGCTAAAATGGCCGCCAGCCACTTTGTTATTAACGTTGCCTAGCAACGTCCTCTACTTCCCCCAGAAGGCTGACAGCAGGCAGAAGCCGGCCCTCGACAGGAAGGCCCGAGAGAGAAAGGCCTCTTCCTGCTTTCCCCCCGTTTGCCACGGGAGCCGTGGGGGCCAGTACCCTTTGCAGCCACATCTAACAGACTCAAACCTACTCTGAGTAGACTTTATATCGCCAACAAACTAACCTACTGTGTTGACACAACCAATGATGCCTAATGCTTAATTGGCGCACTAAAATATGTCAGAAAACAGTAATTTCCCTCTGCCTGCTGTATACTGAATTAGCCTATCTTACCAATGCCTAATGTTTACGCGCAAACACCAACTCTTCCTTTGTTAGCTGGCGCTCAGAGTGCCTTTTTATTATAGGTCATCTGTATCTCGAAATAGCCTAGTTCTCATGGTCATTGTATGTATTGTAAAAGCTCATCTGTAATTACTAAAATCTATGTTCAAAGACTATAATTACCTTTTTAAAACGTGTAGATCAGACAGCATTATGAACACTGTTAAAGTTTCACTCTGAATGGGCCCATTTGTTAGCACTCCTTCAACTCTCTGTCTTAGTATGTTGACCACACTCCACCATCCGAGGAGTACGCTAGGCATTATACTCATTCTTATCACTATAACGTTATATGTAAGGATAACACCGCTCTCCTGCCTAGACGCTTCTAGCCGCATGAATCGCACCATGACCAACATCAGCACGCCCTACCATCCTACTCTCCACACCACGGATGCACTCCCCTACGTACCTAACTGCAACTCCAGACTCTGCAGCCTTAGAACGTGCACTCTACCCATGATCTTCACCTCCCGCTCCACTCCTGCTACACACACAAACATCAGACTAGGAACCCGCACATCTGGTAAACCTAACACGCTGCACCACGGACCGCACACCCTCCACTCTGGTACTAATATAACGTCAATTTTTAACACATCCAAACCACTTAATACCAGGCCTAAAATAGCTAAATAGCCATGTCCAAACAAACTATGTGGAACCACACCTCAAAGGCACCCTAATTAATGTCCGCTCTCTCACCGCCCATGCTCTGGAAATCAGCGTTATCTCTAGTCAGGACCTAGATATATTAGCCATTACTGAGACCTGGCTACATGAGGCTTCCAGCTCATCCATAACCTTAGCCTTACCTGCAGGTTACTCTATCCTCAGACAGGATAGACCTAATAAATTAGGAGGGGGGGGGGGTTGCCCTAATCTTTAAAGATACCCGTCATCTCAGGCCTATACTCCACCCTTGGGAAGGTAATGCAGACATCCTATCAGCCAAGTTGTCTCTCTCCCACAAAAACACGATCAACATTCATGTCATCTACCGGCCCCCAGGACTCCCGGCAGATTTCCAAGGGCAAATCACCCACGACTCAGTGAAAACAAAAAAATCCATTAAACCATACTCTTAGGTGATCTCAACTTAGGATTCAATGATCCCAATGACAAAGCCACAATCTCATTCCTAAAGGACCTCACTGACCTGGACTTTTCACAGAAAATGATGACCCCCACCCACTCCAAAAGGCAGTATTCTGGATTGGTTGGTCGACCATAATTGTGACTCCTCCATCACCTCCAACACCTTCTACCCTTGGAGCGACCACAGCTGCATGCAGTTCACCATCCCCACGGCACCAATTACTAAAACCATTATACATAAACCTGCCACCTTAGCAAGAAGCTCCAAAAAGTTAACCGAGGATAACATACAGCCCCTTCTTGACATCCCGTGCCTAGCACTGCCCTTCTCGCAAGTCCCAAACATCCTAGCAGATATTCTTAATGACACTCTTACCAACGCAATCAACACCATTGCACCCTTAGAAGAAAAAAAAGAAAAAAAGTCCTTCCACTCAAACTCATGGTTCACAGAAGACCTCCAAACCCAACGCAATAACAAACGACAGGAGAAAAAAAACTGGCAGGCCAACCCCTGCAACACCACTAAAAAACTGTTCAAAGGGTATCGCTAACAAATACAAATATGCCATTTTCATTGCCAAATCTGAAGCCTATAATCGTTGAATATCCAAGGCCAACTCTCAATCGAAAGAACTCTTTACCATCTTTAAGGAACTCACAGTTCCTCCATTCTCCACTGACGAGATCGTCAAAGATGAAGCTTGCTGCAATAGCATTCAAGCCGCTATGCTAAAAAAAAAAAGATAGATCTACAAAATAAAATCCATGACCATTACAACACTCTACCAATCAGCCTACACAAACTTTACCCACTAGCAAAACTATTAACCTCCCTAAATTCGCCTTTAATGACGTCTCAGAATCAGAAGTCAGACATCCTGAAACACTTGAAGCCATCGCTATGCAAAGGCGATTGATGCCCTCCCAAGATCATCAAGGACTGCGCTGAAACACTTGATCCGCTTATTACCGCATTCATTAATGCCTCCTTTAAGACTTGCACTGTCCCTGACTGCCTTAAAGAAGCGTGGGTGCGCCCCCTCCTGAAAAAGCCTACTCTAGACCCCGCTCAGCCTAACTACAGACCTATAACAGTCCCCTTCCTTCTCAAAATATCAGACAAAGTAGCTCACAGCCAAAACCAATAATCCTCCTCCTCCTCCTCCTCCTCCTCCTCCTCCTCCTCCTCCTCCTCCTCCTCCTCCTCCTCCTCCTCCTCCTCCTCCTCCTCCTCCTCCTCCTCCTCCTCCTCCTCCTCCTCCTCCTCCTCCTCCTCCTCCTCCTCCTCCTCCTCCTCCTCCTCCTCCTCCTCCTCCTCCTCCTCCTCCTCCTCCTCCTCCTCCTCCTCCTCCTCCTCCTCCTCCTCCAGTCTACACTAGCCAAGTTAGACAGTCTCTACGCCAACTTCAACATTGACAACTGTACCATCCCAGTCTTCTCTGTCAAAACTCTAGGTGTTAACTTTGATGCAACACTGTCCATGAATAAGCAGGTCAGCGCCATTGTCTCCAACTCTGTCTTAAGCACCAAATTCAACAATGCTATCAAACCATGCTTAACCAAGGAAAACTGTCTCGAAATAGCTCGAGCTACCATAGGTGCTAAGCTTGACTATTGGAACGCTCTCCTAGCCGGCACCTCTTTAAAAAACAAACAGACTTCAAATCACCCGAAATAACTCACTAAGAGCAGCCCTGAGCATCTCAAAAAGAGACCACATTTCACAAGTAAGACAGTCCGTTCACTGGCTCCCTGTCAAAGAACGTATCCCATTCAAGATTCTTACTACAACACAAGTGTATCCACCGCAGAGCACCGCCCTCTCTTTCAGACACACTCCATAGACCCTTCTCACCCAGACCTACCAGATTATGCTACACCAACCAACTGTACCGCATATTAATAAGGCTAAAGCAGGAGGCATAGGCTTCCCATACCTAGCCCCAAAACTATGGAACGAGCTTCCCAATGCCCTAAGAGCAGAAAGTTCCTTTCCTGCCTTTAGAAAAAAACCTCAAAACTTCTAACTAAAACTACCACTACTATCTGTATGACAAACTGTCCATTGCAATTGTACATTAATCATGCTTGTATGTGTTTTTATGTGTAACTAAGATCTTGTTCTCTCGCTGTAACAAGCGCCACGATGCCCTTGGGCTGCTGCATGCTTAAATACAAATAAATAAATGGTATCAAGAATAGACAGACACAAATTATCACAGTTCAAGGGTGTTTATTAAACAGTATAGGTAGGGTAGAAAAACGACTAATCTAAACCTAAATCTAAGATGCTCCCATCAAATCAAAATAAGGCAGTTCTAGTGGTGTCTTGTCAAATAAACGGGCCTATACTAAGAAAAACCTATTGCCAACTAAACACAAAAAAAAAGTGTGGGATAGGATTCATAGGAAAGAAAACAAGTGCTCACAAATGATAAGTGAGGATGCGGTAATAATGGTCTCCCTTACCCACGTTCTGAGCACTGGACAAGGGGGACTCTGGAGCACAGCACATGCTCTAGCTTCACCAACACGAGACAACAGTTCAGTTCTCAGCTATCAGGACGGTTGATAGTCAAGTCTCTTTCTCTGTAAAAAGTTTTTTGCCCTCGAGGACCTGATGTGTTCAAAATAACAAAAGGTTCCTTTGCAATGGGATGTTGGGTGATGCCTTTTCACCCCTGGACTCCCCTCTTCTGGGTTCAGATCCCCAAACAGTTCTTGGCGATATTTGGACCTTCGAGGTTAGCTTTCCTGCTTACGATGGCCTGATGGATTCAAAATTAACAAACAAAAAGTTCCTTTTGGGTTGCACTTGAGGTGATTATTCTTCACCCCTGGTCGCCCTCTTCCATGCCTCAGATCCCTCTTGAATATCTGCCTCTCTCGGTCAAGTTCACTCTGGCTTGTATTGAAAAACGATTTCTCTGTCGCATTCACGTGCTGTTGGGATGATAGTTTCTCACCCCTGGATCCCCCTCTTCCGGGCGCAGATCCTTCTCAACTGTTTGCCTCCGTCCGTCAGTTTCACTACAGTTTTCTACACAATCTCCTTTGCGACATTCACAAATCTTAATGTCTTAAACAGTTCACTGTGGACAACCCTCTCCCGGGTTCACTCGTCACACTGTTCTTTCCATTTCCTTACGATGTGGGATTCACTTCCCTTAGCTTTTCAATCATCTGCCGGTCAAAGACTTTCGACTGTACAGAGGATTTTACTAGACCCCCGTATGACCAGTTTTACCCTCTTCTTGCCTGTCCCAAGACCTTCTGGTAACAGTAGTTTCAACAGTCGGATAATTTCCCTGAGTTTCTCAAGTGAGCACCCACATGGTGGCTGGGTCATCTGCAACTTGATTTCCCCCTTTCACGTTAACAGTTCTTTGAACTTTCTGCAATCAGCCATTTGCTACTTTTGTTCAACACAGTTCGTGTCCTTATCGGTTCTCCCTTCGACTCACGGCTGTGATGAACTGCTTGGCTTTCTTTGTTAGCTTTCTTCGTATCGAGATTCAAGGCCGGTACAACGGTAGCAGGTGTCTCCCTCTGTACTGCTCATCAGCGTAGACACGATCTGTGTACCGTTGACATCTGCTGCAACGCACTTGGGGTATTGTTCGCTGTCTTACGATCACTTCTGCAGATTTTACGTGAGCCTGGGTTAGAAAGTGCAAGGTTGCTTCTCTCCTTGCCAGGCTTTTGGATCTCGCCGCATTTCTCCCCCTCTTGAACTGCCGTGTTTGGATAGCTATTTTGTCGTGCGGTCTGCCTTGATCGTATTGTGCTCTTGTGCTCCACCTTTTATCCCTGTGGGGAAGGGAAAGGGCTGTCAGGTGTGTGAGAGTGATTCTGGTCAATTGCATGACTTTGCCTGACCCTTATATTGGGACATGTCAAGTAGGCGGCTTTGGTGTTTGTCCGTTGTCTTAGTGTTCCTGGTCCACCCCCAGGAACTCGATCCAATAGCGATGGCCGTGGCCTGGCCATCTGGATGACAGATCCCTGGGGACTAGTATGTGAGAAACCTTCAGGTTTCTCTCAATACCTGTAGCAAAGTTAGCACTTTGTTGAGGGTAACAAAACACTACAGGGAAAGTCAAAAGAGTAGGCTACAGCAGTAGTCAAGTTTGCTGAGGACCAGTGCAGTGAATAGAGTTTTCTCTGAGCAGTGAGTGTGGTGTGCATAAATGTTCCCATGTTGAGAAGGTTGATTCTTCCCATTGTAACAGTGATGAGTTTACTTCGCTATCAAAGAACACTCTATTGGCTTTGAGACTTGGCTGATTGAGCGAAGAGTTCAGGAGGGAAGAAGGTAGGGGATGGAAGTGTTGTTTGACTTGGAGGCCGAGTGAAAGAGGACTTCTGTCATGAAGGAGTTGAGCATAACGAAGCATAGAGCCATACAGTGACGAGTCTGTTATGCTATCAGAGATGTCTGGGATAAGAGAAGGAAAGAAGATGATGGATGTGGATGCTAGCGGCAAAGAGGTCCTATTGGAAGCCAAAGAACAGAATTAGCATATCCAAGGGGTGGGTAAGGCAAAGAGTACGGGGAGAAGAGGGCAGGACTGGTCCTTGTGGGACGCTTACTGAATGAGAAGTGGAAAGAGGTTCTTGAGGTCCCGGAGTCACAGAAGGAGCAGTCTTGGAAGTCGGATGACAATCATGCAGTTGCTTACTCAGGATTAGTAAGGAAAGGTTTCAGAGGAGGGAGGGAGGGAGGGATGATCCACAGTTTCAAATGCTGCAGAAAGATTGAGTAGAATAAAGATAGAGTTAGGCGTGGTGGGCAGTGGTAGGAAAGTTGGATGATGTGGGTAAAAGCAGTTTCACTAGAAAGTCTGCTGCAAAGGTCTGGGCGCTCTTGGAGGTAGTTGATGGATTTGGAAGCCACCATCTCAATAATTTTGAAGTGGGCAGGGAGAAGAGAAACTGGTTGCTAGAATTATTGACTGGTGGGGTTAGAAGTAGGGTTTTCAATGTGCGTATCATTGTGGCAACCTAATAGAATGTTGTAAACAGATATGAGACACAAGAGGTGGCTGCAAATGAGAGGAGCACGCTGCTCCTTTAATGGACGAGTACCACCGGACCTATGTGACCACATGATGTGGTGTTCGAGTGGAAAATGTGCATCAGATGTGAGTGAAGTGAGATAGAGAATCAAGAGAACAGGCAAAGGAAGGTGGCAAGTATGAGGAAGGTAATACGTAAACTATGGTGGACAGAGTGTCACATATTTTGGTGATCTTACAGAAGTAGGAAGCAAAGTCTTCAGCCGAGAGAAGGATGATGTGGAGCAGAATTGAAGCAGGGAAAATGCATAGAATGGATGATCATGGCAACGGGTTGAATGGGCGAGTAGCAGAGTGTAAATCAAAAGGGGCAGCTAGTGCAGTGTAACTCTGTAAATGAAAGCTGTAAAAGAAAGCTGGATAACATGAGCAAGTGGGAGAGAGAGTGTGCTTGTCCTTCCCTGGTCATGGTAGGTGAATATTAGGTAAGGTTTAAATTGAGTTTTGGTGACATTTGACAGGAGGCATGGAGGGGGACACAATGATGTGGATAAGTTAAAGAAGCATTGAGAGGATGCAGCACTCGAGCAAATAGCTGTGTGCGAGATCAGTGAGCTTATGAACGCGAACCAGAGTGGTGTCTAGGCTGTATGTGATGATCCGTGGCCAATTTTATAAAATCAAGGTCACCCATGATAAAAACAGGGACATTAGCTGGGGAGTTTCAAATAGGAATTATAGATCAGAAAAGACTAGGTTAAGAGTGCCCAATGGGTAGTAGAGAAGGACCTACTATTCGTGGCTATCAGAAAGAAGTTGAACAGAAAGGCGTTAAAATGAAGGAGAGTAGCCAGAAAAGAGGAAGGAGCATTGATGGTGCTTCTTTAGTGATTGGACCAACATCACCATTTTTTAGTCAGTCGAGAAGAGTGGGAGAAAGCAGCAAAGTATAAATGGAGGGCAGCCGAAGTAGCAGTATAGTGGTGGGTGCAGAGGGGGGGGGATCCAGGTTTCCGTAATGGCCATCACAGAGTATGGGGTGATGGGAAGTCCTAAATGGCAGAGAGGAAGGTGGTTTCATTAAAAGGGAATTGGGCATTTCAGGGGTCCAAAGGGAGTTCAACAGGAGAGCAAGAGAGTAGTAAAAGGGCATAGAGTCACTTGAAAGGAGGCAAGCAGGGAAGAAGGAAAGCAGGGCAAATAAATTATAAGTTACTCACCGTAGTGACTAACATATTCTTAGTCCATAGTCCCCTTTCCTCCATACTGCATGGGCGTCCCTTCCAAGGGATGGGAGACAGAACCTTTTTCACCAGAAAAAACGTTCTTCCCCTTTAAATTTAGAGGCGCGCGGGGGGCGGCCCTGGGAGCATGCGCTGCCCTGACTCTGCCCTCCGGCCCCACACCTCAGTCCCCATTGACGCGTTGACAATAGATTTAACCTTGCCTAATGACACTGGTATTATTAGGCGGCAGGATGGTGGGACGCATGGAGGAAAGGGGACTAAGAGTACGTTAGTCACTACGGTGAGTAACTTATAGTTACTCTTACGTCCCGTCCCTTTTCCTCCATACTGCATGGGCGATTACAACTGAATGTAGCCCCAGGGTGGAGAGGAGACCCCCCCCTTAAGCAAATAGGTTCCTGAGAACCACCTGTCTGAAAGCCGCGTCAGATCTAGAGCTGGCATCCAAAGAGTAATGCTTGCAGAAAGCAGAGGAAGTGGCCCAAGTGGCCGCCCTGCTGACTGCGTGGGTGTGCAGGTTCGCCATAAGCGGGTTGCACTGCCCCTCGTATACTTCTTTGATGGCCGAGACCATCCAGCGTGATATGGAGGCCCGATAGCCTGGTCTTGTGCCTCCGAAAGTGACATACAGGGCGTCTGACTTGCAGAAGCCCTTAGTCCCGTCAAGGTAGAATGTCAGGGCACGCCCGACATCCAGGCAGTGCAGAACTCTGTGCCTCGTGCTTAGGATCAGCAAAAAACATAGGGAGGACCATTTCCTCGTTCAAAAGGAAAGCAGATGGCACCTTAGGCAGAAATGTTGGGTGCGTCCGCAGGTCTAGTTTGTCCCTGTGAAAGGTAGTATATGGTTTGGAGGAGACCAGCGCCTGGATCTCTCTTACTCTTCGCGTCGAGGTGAGGCCTACCAGTAAGGCCGTCTTGATGGTGACCAGCCTGATGTCAGCGGACGCTATTGGCTCGAAAGGTTTGTGCACCATGGCGCCCAAGACTATGTTCAGGTCCCACACGGGATGTGGCTGCTTGATGGGCGAGTAGAGCCTTTCGAACCCTTGTCTCTTGACAATCGGATTAGAGGAGGAGAAGACCCCCGGCTCAGAGTTCCTGTGAGCCCCGATGGCTGCAAGTTAAGAGCAACAGGTGTCCACCTGTACGACTGAGTGGGCGAGGTGCACCGAGGAGGAGAGCACGTCGTCCAAAGTATATGCCAGGGGGTCTATTTCCTTGGAGTCTGCCGAGTGGCAGAACCTGGTCCATTTACTTTTATACGGTATTACCCAAATTGTTCGTTTACAATTGTTCAAATGAACAATTGACCGAATTTAAAGGGTCACAATTGACCTTTTCACAATTGAGATATATATATATATATATATATATTTATATAGATAGGGGTTTTGGCATTGGGCGGAAGGGTTGTGGGGGGTTCCCCCCACATATATGTTACAACTGACCTTCACAATTCGGTCAATTGTCAAAAGGTCAATTGTAATTCGAACAGTTGTAAAACGAACAATTCGTATACAACCTTTTATACTGGGCCCTGGTAGCCTTGCTCCTAGCACCCTGTATGATCTCCAGATTGGCCTGGGAAGGGTTGAGGTGCCCTAGCGTTACCTGCTCAGGAACCACGCTGTGAGGGCTAGTTTCTGTGGCACAGGGTGGATGACTCTGCCCCCTTGCTGCGCCAGAAGATGTGCTGGGCCCGTCGGAAGGTGAATGGGTGGCCTCTCAGAGAGGCTGAGCAGCTCTGAAAAACATGGCCTGGCCGGCCAACATGGAGCTATTAGAATGATGTTGAGCTGGGGAGATTGTGATCTTGCAAATCACTCTGTGAATCAGCGGAGGGGGTGGGAAGGCGTACAATGTCATGCACTGCACTGAGAATGGACGTGCGGGGTAGACCCATTGTAGCTGGCATGAATAGCATACTCCAGCCATTGGGAAAATATGTGAATTTCTTTTTACAACCCCTCATACAGCGAACAGATTATGCACATAAGCGATACCACACATTTCTGACAACTCTTAAGATCCACCAGATTTGATCGAAACTTCATTCTGTTCACTTCTGATGTAAAAAGCCTCTACACATCAATACATGAGGACCTCAGGCTTGAAGCAATTGAGTGGATGTTACTTCAAGAACTAGAAATACCAGCACAGAAAGATTTTATCCTGGTGTTGTTACAATCTATTGCTGAAAACTCATACTTCCAATATAAGGACAAGTTTTTCCTACAGGTTTCTGGAACCTCCATGGGGGCCACGATGACACCTACGCATGCCAACTGCTTCATGTTTAAATTTGAATCAGATCACGTTTTGTCACACAACACCTGGAAAAGAAACATACACCTGTGAATCAGGTATATAAACAACATTTTCGGAATCTGCTCTGCCACAGAAATAGATCTTAAGGAGTTCTTAGTCTACCTGAATAGCATTGATCCTAGGATCCAATTTACCCATGAATTTTCCAACACTGAGATGCACTTCCTTGACGTGAAATTCAGAATTGACAATGATGGATATAACACCAATCTATTTAGGAAGAACACCGATAGGAACAATTTGTTCCATCGTCTGAGCTTCCATCAGCCAAGTTGGATCCAGAATTTGCCTTTCAGTTAACTCCTCCGTGTGAAACGGATAGTGAGTGACTGATGATTACATGAAGTTCCTAGCACGGGGATACAAAGACACAGACATTGAATAAACCTAATAGATCGCAAAACTTTGTTATCACAAACAAAGGAAGTCAAGAGCATTCCCCCACTGGTCTATGTCTCTGAATTTTCACTGCAAAGACATTCGATCAAGAGCATTATCAATAAGAATTGGTAAATACTTACCTGTGATGCTAGACTACAACACCTGTTCAAAGAACCACCGTTATTTGTGTATCAAAGGAGTAGGAACCTCAGAGAGTAAGAAGTCTCTACCAAGCCAGCAATCAAGGGACCTATTACCATGAGAACAGGTACATTTCCCAGCCTACACTGTTCGAACTGTAGTTTTGTTAAAGGCGATACAATAAATCCTCCACGCACAGGTAAAAGATTAAACTTAAGAGCTTTGGGACATGCGATAGTAGTAACATCATATGCGTGATCAAATGCCCTTGTGGCCTATATTACATAGGCAAATCCAAACGTATGGCCAAAACAAGATGGAACGAGCACAGATCGTGTATCAGGAACTGAAACATGAACTCTGCAGTGGCAAGACATTCGGCAGAAAAGAGACACAACCTGTTTCAAATAAGGTTCCAAATTTTGGAAGTAAATCAGTGTGAACAATCCTCATGAGGACATTAACCTGAAACTCGACAAGCAAGAGACGTTTTGGATAGAACGTTTGGGGTCCTTGAGCCCTCATGGGATGAAGAGATTAATTTCTTGTGCTACTTATGATTTATCAACATTAGAGGACTACACTCATTTGTCCAGCTTATATAGTAGATTGCTGCAATCATTATTTGTATTTATGCTGTATACTTATCTACACCCGGACATGCAGAATTTATATGCTTCTGTTATGATCACATTTTAACAATATCAGCTGTTTTCAGCGCAATGATACTAGTGTGTAGTCCCACTATCATATTGATCATTTTTTAATCATACACTACCTTAATAGCCTTAAGTTTGATCGCTTCTATTTGAATTTATGCAGCTCACGTAAACATTGTCGATCCCACTCTTAAACTACAGATGAATAGGAGAAGTTGATCCTTCACCTAGTGTTGTCACACTACTAATAAACTACTGTAACTATGTGAGGGAAAACCCTGCTATTGGAATGTAAGTACATTATTGAATTTACATCAGAGACACTATATTGCTACAGTGTGTCTCCACTTTGAACTGTATCTACAAAGTGGTCTAATGTGTTTTTTTCATGAGTGTACATTTTCAGGTTGACTTTGTTTTGAAGATCGTCTTAAGAACTGCTAGGTTATACACCAGCGGAACGTATTCTGTGCAACTGTAGGATTATAGCCAAGGCTCTCAATCTCAATTATAGTTACTATGACACTGTTGGCATTACCATGGACGCCAGTGCACTGAATCCCGAGGGGGCGGGCTCTCCTGTGGAGCCTGCTTTCAGCCAGCTGCTTTATTACACTATAATCCTTAAATTTTGATTATAATACATACCTATTGGATTCGGCAATGAACTACAGGCATGTTTTGAGCACATCATTACAGTACTGGTGGCGCTCTGCACGCCCAATATCGGCACTTGTGCTGAGGTGGGGACGCGAGGCGCGCTAGGTTTAGACACACCCCTCCATGTTGCCGGGCCTGGGTGTCTCTACAGGCACCATGGCACCAATTTAAAATTAGAGCGTGGTACCGCGTGCGTTCCCATTTTTAGAATTGCTGCTCCACTGAGACAAGATAAGCGCTCTAATTTAAGATTTAGGTAATTGTAGTAACAAAGATTCTACAGCGATTCACTAGATCACGCATCTCTTCACAGATCGTTTCAAAGCCCCACTGTGGAGGCAATCTATATTTGGTTGTCAGTCTGCTTATCTAGTCACGCCAGCACAGACAGAGCAGGTAAGTGTTTTTCACAGTCGTTTTAAGCGTTCTGTTGAAATGGTATCTTTGCGTTCCATGTCACGTTTTTATAAGTTTGATTCACAAGTTGAAACACGGAAATCCACATTATTTCCACAAACACTTTCGACTGGCTGGTCACAAGATTGAGGTGCCTTTTTTGAATTTATGGGTATCGGACACACACTGAAACACACAGTTGCATGACTACATAATTATGTTTTTCGGTTTCCTTTTGGTCTACATTTGGCTGCACATTTGAACTCTGGTATGTATATATTATCGATTTGATATCAATTACACCATTATATGAACTGGTCACATTATAGTTTGCTGTTTTGTATTGTGTTCCCACAGAGGGCTCAGCCCTGACGAAGGAGTACATTACTCCGAAATGCATTGGCATGAGCGCTCTTGATATGGAGGCTACAGCTTGCCTCCCCTTCCGTTTAAGAATGAAAGAACTTATTTCTTTGAGCATACTTATGAGTCTATATTTACTACAAAACTACACTGAGAAAACATTTGAACTTTTTCACAGGATATTTGAACCTGTTTTTGAAGATTATAGCAACCACAGCCGTGGTGCAGTGTGTGAACAACTGAGTAGCTGAGTGGATTTGCACTAAGCTTTTCTTTTGATGGCGTGTGGCTGGCTGACATACCTCGGGGCAGCCATTGGAGGGAGGCGAGAGTTGGTGTGCTGCTGCATATTGGGACCTTATATGCTCTCTCCCCACCTGTCATCTCTCCCTGGGGTGGTGCAGTTCATTGTGGTGCATGCATCTCAGAAACCGTGAATCCTAGGACCTTGACACTTGGTTTTTGAGGTCCCTGTGGGACCTCACATTTTGTTCCTAGTATCGGCACTGGTCCTTCTACGATCACATTGATGTTTCGCCAATTTCTGGCAACCGGCTCATTTGTGAAGGTGCTGAAATCTATGGAAAGGGGTGGGATGTTCAAATGTTATGTAGCCAGTCATGTCGGAGGGCCCAAACCAGAAAATATGCCAAATTTGGTGCAGATTGGTGAAACAGTGTAGAATTGAATAAGGAACCATGCTTCGCCAAGCCACAAACCCACAAACAAATTAAGATGTTGTGCTAGAATCCAGGGAAAGGGGTGGAGTGTCCAAATGTCATGTAGCCAGTAATGTCTGCAGAGTTTTAACAGGCGACTATGCAAAATGTAGTGCAAATTGGTGAAACGGTGTGGAATTGTAGAAGGAACAACGTTTTGCCTCAAACTTGGATTGGAGGCACATTTTAGAGGTCCAGATGATAGGTCGAGTCTCCAGGCTCCTCACCATAGGTGTTACGAAGCAGCTGAATATGTGCTTAGCATCTAATAAAACAACAATGAGCACAAAAATAGATAGAAACACAGTATTCTTAGGCTACCAATGGGCTCCCATGTGGAGAAGCAGGGGGAAGGAATTTCAGATTGCCATATACACTAGGCCAAGGCGTGTGATGATGTTGGGAAGGGAGGGTGAGGCAGAGAGATTGGAGGTACCGCTTTCTTTAGGCAAGGAGGAGATGGTAGAGAACTAAAGCAGTACAGTCCTTGTGAATAGTGAGGTACCGAGAACTATGGGAAATTGGTGCTGACCCACACTGCAGGGAATGACGCAAGTGCATAGAGTGTTCAGGCCTCACTGTTGCAAAGCCAAAAGAGAAAGTTGGTGCCTTTTGTACAGAGTCAAATGTTACGCTGGCCACAGATCTATAAAAAGGAAACTACCTTAATCACTAGAGGCAAAGTAGCGAGCTGAAGGTAAAACATACCAGCCATTACATTCTATAACAGTGTTGTACAAAACACCTCAGTTGAGTACACAACAGAAAAGGAATAGGAACATTGTGTCGGGAGTCGGGTACGTTTGTTGAATTGGGAATAGAAATTCTAGAACTGAAATACCTCAAAACCATGTCAATAATATTGCCATTGGTCTTCGTGGGTATTCATTATATATGCTAGACTATCCTGTAAATCTCAAGTGGACACAAATCACAGCATTAAAGTTTATCTGAAATCACATGCTAAAGGTGTCATCACTGTACGTTCATGTCAGATGTGCTTTTTCTTCCCTCTTTTTTTCGGCTCCTTCTCTTACTTGCAGAGTTCCACAGGGGTCAGCTATTTCACGTTTGCTGTTTAATATTTATGTTCTTCCACTTGGCCAACTCATACATTCTCACAGGTGTCATTTATACGTTTGCGTGGGTGACACGCAGTTGGTCCTCATAATCGATCATGAGCACGATCTGGTGGCCTCTAGTCTAGGAAATTGTGTACTGGATTTAGGCATCTTGATACATTCCAACTGGTTAAAACTGAATGCCGAGAACTGAGGTTATGGTCCTCGGTCAGTCTCCAGATGCCCAATCAATGTGGATTAGTGAATCTTGGCCCTCTTCATAGGCCCCTTTGCCCACACCAGAACCTTGGTGTGAAGATTGCCTCTACTCTCTCTATTAACTCAGGTCAATGCTAGATGCAGCTCTGGCCATTTTAAATTGAGAAATTTGGAGAAAATGTGTATTTATACTGGCTAATTTGCAGAGCCTGGTAGTTTCCGCTACTATTTCAGGGACATTTGATAATTGTAAGTCTACGCTGCTCTCCCAGCCAAAACATTTGATTCATCGCCTACAAGTATTACAGAATTCGTGAGCTCGTCTGACTGTGGGCCTTTCTAAATTTTCCCACATATCTCCTGCACTTCAGAGCCTTCACTGGCTCCCAGTCGAGGCTAGAATCAAATGTAAATCTATTTCTCTAGTGCTCTGGCTTGTCATGGCTCTGGTGCAGTCTATCTTCATGAAATGTTTGTCAAATATGTCCCCTCTAGGAACATGCGTTAAGCCAGTACATTGCTTCTCTGTATTCCACGGTTTTTAAGAACCACAATGGGCGGTCATGCTTTTTTTAGGTTCTGGCCTCAATTTTGTGAAACTCCCTTCCTTTCTCTTTACGTGCAACTGTCGATCACCTCGCCTCCAGGGAGGTGTTATAAACGTTCCTTTTTACCGAGGAACAATAGAACCCTTCATGTTTTTCACCCCTGATTGTTCCCCCTTGGGCATGTATGTTCTTAGTGCCAGGACACCTTTGAGTCAAAGCTGCGCTCTACAAAATGTGTTCATATAACAGATGCCTCGTGTTACTTTGCTGCTTCTTCAATCCCTGTTGAAACCCATTACTAATAGCCTTAAAAACGATATGCATAAGGAAGCTGCTTAGACTATGTAAAGCCTAACTGGCAAACACTCAGTGATGTGGCAACCATTACAAATTAATTTATAAATCCCAGGGTGCTGCACCCAATCCGCTGAAATAAAATGTACCTGCCACCAGCTAAGAAAATTGCATAGTTACATGCAAGGATGAACTTGCAGTCAGAAAAAGGAACTGGACTGAGTGTGTGGGGAGTTTATGCAAAATTATTACTCACGCTACACAAAGGAACAGACCGACTCCACTCACAGTGCCTCCTGGCAGCGGAAAGCAATTACAGTCATGTCCAAACAAGGATTGGCAGAGAATGCATAGAAATTACATGTTTTCGGAAGGTTCGATATTCTAGCCAAACCACAAGATGGTCTGCGCTGCAGCCAATCCCACAGACACAGGGGGTTTAGACGGGACTGGTTTCTCTGTTCAAGTTAAAGGTGATGCCCCAAATACCTAGAAGCTGCAGTCCTCCACTGAAGCATTTAGGCATGCTTCATGTGAAGCAGGACAGGCTCCCACCACACAGTGGGTCACAACCCCTCCGAAAAATGGATCACCGCTCATTTTCCACAGCATCAAGCAGCTACACAGCTAAATATAAGAATGCAAAGCTCAAGTGAAATCCCACAATGCAGGATATTTCTATGAATAAATATCTATGTTGCAACACAGATTCGTCTGTGGGAGCTCTGGAATGAGGTTATGACAAAAGGCCCTTCAAGAGTTTGGAGGGTTGCGTGCAAGAGATGGTGGCGAGTAATCACATGACCTATTCTACTGTCCTTGTATGAAGGGTAAGTGGGTTCTATTGTGGGCTTAGTTTTCCTCCACACATTTTGTGAATAGCCCTAATGTGAGCCGTTTCTGAAGGGTAACGAGATCTATTCACAGTCAATAGGCTACAGAAAGGAGAGGGAGGAACAGAATGTAGAGGGGCAGGCAACTGCATGGTCATCTCGGCCATGCCACATGCGGGAGGAAGGGGGGCGGTGTCAGCTCATTGTAACACTTGGCATCATTGTCACATTAAGGAGGAGATCATACAAGTAGTAAAGGGAAGAAAGTGGAACACTCCAGGAAGTAGGTAGGTGGTGAAGAAGTGTGAGGAGGAGGTAATGGAGGCTCTAGCAGAAGGCTAGAGGAATGAAGGGGGTTTGAAAGGAGGTATAGATGTCAACAGGTGGAGAAATTAAAAAAATAAGGGCAGAGGTGGAATAAGAATGAGGTAGTTATGTGGACCATCAGATGGAAGGATGTGATTGAGAAAAAGGTTAAGAAGAAGGAGAAGAAGCAGAAGGAGAGAAATAAGGAGGAGGTGATCAGTTAGGAGGGCAAAAAAGAAAATCGTTGAAGGTAGAGACAGGATGAGCACATCCTACGCTAAAGGGGTTTGAGAGCAAGGTAAGAGGACTGGGCATGTGAAAAGGCACCATGGAGGTGGAAAAGAAACCAAGAACTGGCAGGTGAGAAGGAAGAACTGGAGTCCCTCCTAGGTATGGGGCCGATCATATTATCAAGGAGGTAGGGAAGGCTGGGTTGGTGGGGGCCCAAGTTAGTATCCCAATAGTGAAGGGGTAAAACCACCAGCGAGTTGTCAAAATCGAACTTGGAAAATCATACAACGGTTGCACAGAAATATCGTACACATATGGCCGATGGGTGGTAGAGTCTTAGCGGTCTGTGCAGGCAGCAAGGCCAGGATCAGAGACAAAATTATCTGAACAAAGGTGTAACTGCTTGGAAACATCAAATCACTAAATTGGCAGATATGTCAACAAATTAATTGTTTAAAAAGAACACTGTGGCGAACGATGATATTCACATGTTTCTAAAGGCACTTGGTAATGCAGATTTTATGATTTTTGCCACTGTAGCCATGTGTGACCTGTTCCCCAAAACGAATGGTTCTTGATTGAACCATTTAAGAAACATGGTGTGTGAAGATGTATTTTCAGAATCAATCCTGAAGGTGGATTCTGGGAGGGCACCCTATTATACCAAACAGGGAGAAGAGACTGATGTCTAGCCAAGCTCAATCAAGGTAGGGTACCAAGCAGTAAGGCTTGGACTCAAAGGGTGCGAGAGGGGTTTATGGCTAGAATGAGAGCCACAGAGAGTACGCCAATAATTCAAGCGAGACAGATGTGCGAAAGTATACAATTATTTATTAGGCTTTTTAATAGACTGTACGCAACTTCATATGCACAACCATAAATTCAATATTGGGGTTCTGATAGCAAAACACTAGCACTTTACCTTTAAAACTGTTAAGTAATTGTAAGAAATGTTAAAAGCAATACTTTAGGGGATACATGTCTTTATAACAATAAGAAAAACAGTGATAAACATTTTCAGTGACTAAAATAGCGAATAAATGTTGAATTTATTTATTTTATTTTTGGCAGTCCCCATCCAAGTCCCCCCGTTTTCCCTGCTTTACTAACTCCCCCCCCCAAACCCTCTACCCTTTTTAATCCCTTACCCCCCCCAAATGAAAATGTTACTTACCAACTGGTAACGTTCTTTCGACTGCATGTTCCTCCAACGTATTCCTCATCTTAGATGTATTCCATCCAGCTTTAGCTGCTTCGGAATTTTTTTCTCAGCAGAGGGCGCCGTGCATCGATATTGTCGAGTCAAGGTCCCTCAGAGGCCTCCATTGAGAGTGACGTCATTGGGTACACAAGTAGCACGTGCGGCGCCCGTTGGCCTCAGTTATGTTTTTCCTCCTCTTGCCTTATTATATGCATAGTGCAGGTAGCCCAGTGTCAGCCTTGCGAGAGTTGAAGTGGCAATAACCTGGAAAATCCAGAGGGGTGGGGTGGGAGGCCGATGAGGAATACGTGGGAGGAACATCCAGTCGAAAGAACGTTACCAGTTGGTAAGTAACTTGTTCTTCGAATGGATTGTGTCTGCCAATGCATTACTCATCTTAGATAGACTCCCAAACCAGTGTAGAAAACTCTCTCGAGGAGGGAGTAGATTTTTATTATTATTATTATATGGCCAAATATAGCACTGCATTACCGAATGCAAGCTCTTTAGACTGGGAAGCATCCAGACTATAGAATTTAGAAAACGTGTGCAGCGATGACCAAGTTGCTGCTTCACAAATAGATTTTATGGGAACACCTCTTTGAAGGGCTGTGGAAGAGGTTATGCTTCTGGTGGAATGGGCCCTTAAACCTTCTGGTGGGTGTTTCCCGCCAATCTCTAGCATTCTGAAATGCAAAGCACAATCCACAATCCAACGTGATATGGTTTGTTTCGACACGGATTGACCCAATTTCCTTCCGGTGTAGACAATGAAAAGTTGATTATCCACTCTAAGCTTGGAAAGTCTAGAAATGTAAAAGCTTAGAGCCCTTCTCGGATCCAGTCTATGCAATCTTTTCTCCTCCTTACTGGGAGGAGGTGGAGGGCAGAAAGCGAGCAGAATAATTTTCTGATTTAAATGGCAATCAGACACAACTTTAGGCAAAAACGAGGGTTTAAGCCTCAATACCACTCTGTCCCTGTGCAACACAATATAGGGTGGCCCAGAAGACAGTGCCTGCAATTCGCTTACTCTTCTTGCAGATGTTAAAGCAATCAGGAAAGCTGTTTTCAATGTTAGCAACCTTAATGGACAAGCGGGCAAGGGTTCAAAAAGGGGCACACATTAAAAACATTAAAACAAGGTTAAGGTCCCAAACTGGGGCTTGGAAAGGGTAAGGAGGGAACACATTCACGAGTCCCTTTAAGAATTGTGTTATCAAAGGAATTTTAAAGTAGGAACATTCTTCAGAAGAGTGCTTGAAAATGGAAAGCGCTGCAGGATAACCTTTAATGGTCCCAACATTTAGGCCGCTATGTACCAGGGACAAGAGAAAGGACAACACTTCCGGGATAGAACATAGAAAAGGATCAATATTCTTTTCTGTGCACCAGTTGCAAAACTTCTTCCACGGGTCACGGTATAGAGATTTTGTTGCTGGCCTTCTTGCCAAAAGCAACATCTTCATGACGTCACCTGGAAGGTCCCAATCCTTGCATCTCAGCCTTTCAGATACCAAGCATGAAGGTTGAGAGTCCTGACCTCTGGATGGAGAACCTGGCCCTCCATTTGTGAGAGAAGGTCCTCTCTCTGAGGAAGACTTAACGGAGGACAGATGGACATGTCTAGAAGGTCCAGGTACCACGTTCTCCTGGCCCAATCCGGGGCAATTAGGATCATGCGGTTTCCGAACCGTCTCAATCGCCTGATGACCTGAGGAATGACTGGAATAAGAGGGAACGTGTATAGTAGTGGGAAGTTCCACTCCACCACGAACACGTCCCCTAGGGCTCCTCTCAGGGGGGAATTCCTTTGAGCAATACCTTTCGCACTTCCAGTTGATTCCAGTCGCAAACAGGTCTACTTGAGGGGTTCCCCAAAGGGCGAAGATCTATTGAAGGACTTCCAGAGCCAGTTCCCACTCGTGGGACACCGTGCTCTGCCTGCTCAGAGCGTCTGCCGTCATATTCTCCTCCCCGGCTAGATGAACTGCCGTTAAGGAGATTCCTTCTTGAATTGCCCAATACCAGAGCGGCATTGCCTCTCTGCACAGAGGTAGTGACCCTACACCACCTTGTTTGTTTAGATAATGCATGGCCACTGTGTTGTCCATCATTTACAGGACATTTTTTCCTCTGACAGATGGCAGAAAAGCCTTCTGACTGCTCTCAGCTCTAAAAGGTTGATGTGTAGTTTGGACTCAGATGGAGACAAACGACTACTGATTGTCAGATCTTTGGCATGAGCTCCGCACCCCATGAGTGAGGTGTCCGTCACTTCTGTAATCTCCGGCCACGGTTGCCAAAAATGTTCTCCTTTTAGGATGTTCTCTGTGCAAGTCCACCACAGAAGATCCTGCCGACCCTTGTTCGGAATCTGAAAAAGATCTGTCATTTGACCTAAAAACTGACACCATTGAGTCTTTAGAGCCCATTGAAGGGATCTCATTCTCAGGCGTGCCTCTGGCACTAGGAAGATGCAGGATGCCATGAGGCCGAGCAATCTTAAGAAGTTGTAGGCCTGTAGATTTTGGCCATTTTGATATTTGGAAACCATCTGAAAAATGTCTTGAGCCCTTGACTTGGGAGGCAAGCTCTTTCCCAAGGATGTGTCTAATACAGCCCCTATGTACTGGAGCTGTTGGTAAGGTGTCATTTGTGACTTCTTGAAATTGAAGGAGAAGCCCAGTCTGTGGAGGAAGTGGCAGGTGGCTTTTAGATGATCCAAGGCTTGTTCGGCAGAACGTGCCCTGATCAAACAATCGTCTAGGTAGGGGTAGATGTGAATCTGCCACCACTACCGTTAATTTGGTTAAGACCCTCGGGCGGAGGTCAACCCGAATGGCAGGACTCGAAACTGATAGTGTGAGCAATGTTCCCTATAATTATTTTTCTCTATGTGCGGAACTGGTTGGCTGTTGTGCGCACATTATTTTCCAGGTGCGCAACTGACTGCGGTAAGTCACTTTGTGAGCATGTGTATTTAGTGAACTACCATCGCAAAGAGAGTTTGAAAGGAATTTCCTCTTACCAGCAACTGCAATTCTTGACAAATCTTGCAACACTTTTTCCAAACACACAGGCTAAAATAAAATATGGCATATGTGATTTTACAGACAAATCATCAACCAGTCCAAGACTTCAACATGTACCACAGTACCTGGAAACGTTTTATGCCACTGGATAATCACTCATGTGTAATACAAAACACACATATCTCTTGTCATAACTGATGTGGCCGTCAAGAAATTCAGACAGGAAACAACATTTGTAGATCGATTAATGGCAATTAAAAGAAATGTGTCAAACATGCTGATAGGAGTTCAAGTGCCACTTTAATTAAATAATTCAAGGGCCAGGAGAACATGCGTCTAATAATATGTGTAAGGATGAAAATTACATCAGAATGACTGCACCTCAGAATATGATCAAAAATTCCTGTTCCTCTGTTACTATCCACATTACGTTCTCCTGCCGGTAGTTATAACACCAGCCTACAGCTAAGAGACATATACACCATCAAGTTTTACCCCCTAAAAAAATGAAAATGTGCCTAACACGAAACAATGAACATATCGTTGATTCAACCCACAAAGCTCCACTGATATTTTTTCGAATTAGTGACCAGTAAAGCACTGGCATAGGAAGGAATTTTAATATTAATGCCCGATTTCAAGAGGAATTTTATGGTGAAGAACATGTTTTGATATACAGAGAGTATCCCTTTTGGCAAAGCTAATTACTTTTTTACTCCCTGAAAAATCATTTGACTCCAAGTAGGGAGCAAAATCTGATTAGACCCCTGACATAGGAAGTTAAATGACAGGGCACATAATAAAGTCTATAGTTTTGCCGACCCTTCCGACCCACAGCCTAGACAAAATTAAACAAGAGCTTTAGTGAGGTTTAGCATCAATTCATCAGAGATACAACTGAATGAGTGCCTTCTTTAGAAACTATGGATCCCTCTTCTGTAATTCTTTGTTATCAGTTAAATAAGATGGAAGGGGATACTCTAGAGACGATACACACAGAACACAAGGTTATATTCAAAAGCCCTCAGCAGCTGAGCATAGAAAGAAAAAAGGTGCTGTTGTATAGACAGGTACTGGACTTTCCTATCCTTTAGCAAACAAGCAACACATTTTCTTCAGTGTACTGCCGAAAACTATCACTTGGTTTTTAAAACGTGCTCCTTTGTTCATTACCCACAAGGAATGATGACCTGTGCGCTTCCACCCATACCCTTCACCGGCCCCTGTGCTAGCCTCCAATACTAGTTGCTAGAGCACTGTAAAAAGTGAGGGATTGTAGCAGTAAACACTCGCTGGGATATTTGAAGACCAACAATACTTTGTATGCAAGGCATCTTTAATTCCTCAACATATTATGTGCATTTCTAAGAATGTCATGACTCTGCATGTACACAATTATTTTGCATTGCATACAAGATTGTTTGCAGCATACCCCACCCTTATATCATTGTGTAGGATTATGCAGTGCTCAGTGAAACCATTTGTGTATAGCAGCGAGTTTGTGAAGGTTTATTCCCAAAGGAACTCTGAACACTTGGAAATGATGCAGATTGTGTGAAAAGCATTCTCATGTCTGAATATCCTGTGCCGTGATACTATGGACGAGTAATCCCAGGCATAGTCCATACCCATTATCCATTGTAGGCAAAGTAAATGATATTGCAATGTTGCTCTTCACTTATAGGGTAAAGTTAGTGATGCTAAAGTAGGAGTAGCTGAGCATCACATTTGTCTTCTCAAAATCCTTAGAGGGCAAATTAATATTTGAGTTTTATAATGTGTTAACTTGCAAGGGAGCCGCTTCAAAGCACGTGCATGACATATGTACAAAGAAGAGGAAGTATCGGATAACGTTACACATCCAAGTAGCCTTTTTACTTACAGTCATTATTCGATATTTGAGCTAATAGTTTGATTGTATAGTGTTGGTGCCGCTTTTGGTAAGACACAATGAGTAACAGAAATTCTGGCACGAGAACGTTATTCATATTCCAACATAAACCAGGTGGATGTAGGTACACGTCTGCTAACCTTTTGCAGAGTTAAGTGAGGAAGAGTCAAGATTGTTTGGTAGTATCTTAATGTGTTCTGGGGCAGAAGGTAAAAGTGTGGTAGAGTCAAGTTTAGGAGTCATGGGTGGCGAGGGAACATTATTTAGTTAACGTGTGCAGGCATATCTTGGTTAGATTCTTCTGTTCATGGAGCCAATTTATCATATCGTTTTTTACCTCTTGTTTGTGTATTTTGCTGTTTGGGTGTTTAGGGCCACCCTTGAATAGTAGTGTAAGTCAAATGAGCAGAATATCAAGACTAGTTGCTTATTTGAAGAGAAAAAAACATTTCTGGTAATTACTGTGGCTTGTGCCTTATTAAATCTTTTTGAATAGGTGAGAATGGTCTGTGTGCGCTGCTAAAAATCTTCTGAGCGGCACCCAGAAGGAAGCTGGGCAAGCGCACATGCGCACAGCTTAGAGGGAACATTGAGTGTGAGTCGCCAACTACGAACCTCAGGTATTTTCTGTGCTTGAGATGAATTGGCACATGAAAATAAGCATCCTGGAGGTCCAATGACACCAACCAATCCCGAAGTTGAAGGGCCTGAAGGATCTGAGAAAGAGTGGCTATCTTGAACGTGTCCTTCCTGAGGAGCTTGTTCAAGCCTCTTAATTCCAAGATGGGTCTCACTCTTCCTTTTTGGGAATCAAAAAATATGGGGAGTACCATCCCTTGTTCGTCTCAGTTACAAGTACTGGTTCTATAGCACCTTTCTCCAGCAGGGTTAAGACTGCCTGCTGTAGGAGCGGGTCTGGAAACTTCAAAGAGTGTGTCCCTGGTGGATTGCTTTGAGGTTGTGTTAGAAAAGGAAGGCAGTAATCTTGGGCTATTATTTCTAGAGCCCAAACATCTGAAGTAATGGCTCGCCATTCTTGCACATGCTGTGACAGCCTGCCCCCCACAGGTGTCTTGTGATGCAAGTCCTTAAAGTGGTTTTGTGGTGGTTGCTGCGGCCGCTGATGGTAAAGGTAAAGAGGATGCAGCTGGGGCTGGCTTTGCACGTTTTCCTCGTCCACCACGAGTGTTCTTTTTCTTCCCCCTTTGACTGGCCATTCCTCTCGCTTTTCCATATGAGAAGTAGGAACAATAGGATCATCCCCTCCAAGATTGTCCTGATGCACGAAAAGGCTGAGGTTGCCTAATAGCAGCTCCTAAAGAGTTGGCAGCCGCTTTTGAGGTCGGCAACCTTTCAGGGCTCTCGTCAGCCTTGTTGCCAAAAAGGTGAGACCAGTCAATGGCCATGTTCAGTAGACGGTTTTGCACGTCTGGTGTGAAACCAGACTTCTGTAACGACGCAAATCTGCGCATTATTGTGCTAGTGCCCATGGACCTGCAGTCAGATTTGGTGGTAATGTTATCTGGTAGGTCGGTAATATCTTCCTCTTCACTCAGAGAATGGAGTTCTCCCTCTCCCCCTTCCTCCTCAACTGATGTGGTAGAAGAATAGTCCAATTTCTTCCTTCGCGGTCGTCGGCCTTCAGCATTCTTTTTTTGTGCAGATATGGTCTGCCTCAGAAGGAAGCCACCGTGATTCCAGTCCTGCGAATCTCTGGTGACTCCTCTCCGCAACAGCCGGAGTGGTGGAGGGAAAAACCTACAGGTGTAAAAAAAAAAAAAAAAACGGATCTTCACGAAGTACCGCAGCCGGTCAAGATGGTATGTACCAAATGAACGTAGATTCCAGGACAAATGGTAGTCTGGAATGAAATCTCCCTGCAGGAGATCGAGAGGAATCCGGAATAAAACAGCCAAAAACAAAATGGTAAGAAAACAGAACAAGAGGATATACCAACAGGAGTGAAGCACACAAATAGTCAAATACAGACAGAACAGGGGAAACAGAAAAAGAGGAAGGAAATCAAGAGGGAGAAGGGCAACAGGCAAAGAGCGATGCGGAGAGCCTGAAAGGATAGCAGAGAGGAATACCAACTGTCAGCAATAGAGTGGGCGGATCACCGCCAAGCGAAGTTAGTAGGAGCGTAGGCAACAAGGAGAAATCCAGTAAGTTGCAACGCGCCGAGCCGCTGAGTACTGCACAGGAAATAGAACTCGGCGGTGGCCATGTTGAAAAGGACTAGACCGCTGCGGAACATTGCAGACAAGCGTGATGGCACACTAATGGCGATTGAGCTTCCATTTCCTCCATACCTGCCAATCTCCCAGGTTCGGGATAATATGCCCCCTTCGAAGACCTCGCCCTCCCGGTCTACCTGGGTGAAGACGATGGTACTTTCACATCAAACGAGGGGCCTGAATATTTGAACAAGGTTCCCAGGTATCTTCAGAAGAGGGGTATCCTTTCCATTGAATCAAATATTTTAGGCGGCCTCTGCGATATCGGGAGTCCTGAATCTGGGAGACCTCGTACTCTTCGGAAGAGGAATAGGAATGACCTGTAGCTTGGGAGTAGACTGTGTTCATGTACCAGGCAAGTAAGTGCGTAAAAAGGAGGAATGAAAAACTGGATGTACCCGCCTCAGGGTATTGGGTAACTTGAGGCGGTAGGCTACTGGATTGATTTGGGATTGTATCTCGTAGGGACCGATGAAGCGGGGAGACAATTTGGAAGGACATACCCAGCGAGGTAAGAATTTTGTAGAAAGCATAACCTTAGTGTCTTTCCCCCATTTGGGTACCTGTCTGCGATGTCTATCAGCTTGTTCTTTGTAACGACTGCTAGCCGCTTGAAGACTTAGTCTAGCGGTAACGTGGGCTTCTTTGATCTTCTCAAGGGTGTTCTCTATGGTTGGTGTGTATGAATCTACAGAGACAGTAGGCACTATGGATTGAGGATGTATACCATAGGTACAGTAGAAGGGGCTGATCCCCAGCGCAGAATGCACCGAGTTGTTGTACGTGAACTCTGCCGTGGGGAGTAGAGATACCTAGTTGTCGTCTTGTTGATTTATAAAGCATCTGAGATACTGCTCCAGAGTACCATTTAGCCCCTTTGTCTGTCCGTTAGTTTGGGGATGGAACCCCGAAGAGAGCCCTTTCGATCCCCAATTTCTTACACAAGGCTGTCCAGAATTTGGAGGTTTATTGGCTACCCCGATCGGATACGATTTTCAAGGGAAGACGTGTAACCTAAAGATGTCCTTCAGGAAGAAATCCACCATCACTGAATCGGAGCGTATTCCGATTAAGGGGGAAAAATGCGCTAACTTAGAGAAGGAGTCCACTGTTACCATTATGCAAGAGCAACCTAGGGACACGGGTAAGTCCACTATAAAGTTGTTTGAGATGTGTTTCCAAGGACCTGGTGGAATTGGCGCTTGATGATGTAGTCCCAAAGGCTTCTGTGTGAGGTGTTTGCTTTGTAGGCAAATCAGACAGGTTTGCACATACTCCCGAGTATCCACTCTCATATTAGGCCAATAGAAAGATTTTTGGAGTAATTCCAGAGTACTGCGTATACCTCTATGGCCGGCCACTTTGGAATGATGGCTCCATCGGAGAATCTTTTCTCGGAGACCGTGGGATGGTATAAACAATTTCCCGTGGACAAAGAACCCATCTCTTCTTACCACTGGCTTCTTCAGAAGAACAGAGGCAGGCTGTTCCAGGCTGAGGGAGGCCTCTTGAACCTGCTGCAAGAAGGATGTCACGGTGGAAACAATCCAAGTATAAGATAAAATCAGTTCCTTGTATTGCGTAGGGTTCTTTTCGATGTCCTCTTTGCGTGACAAAGCGTCAGCAATCAGGTTTTGAGAACCGGGTATGTAAGTGATGAAAAAATTGAATTGAGCAAAAAAGTGGGCCCATCTTGCTCGACGTGTATTGTAGCATTCTTGTTGTTTGAGGACTTGCAGATTCTTGTGATCCGTTCGTGTTTGGAAGGGATGCAGACTTCCTTGAAGTAGGTTTCTCCACTCCAGACAAGCTAATTTAATGGCCAACACCTCCCGTTCGATAACAGAATAATTCCGTTGGCTCGTGCTCAAGGTCTAGGAAAAGTAAGCAATGGGATGTTCTAATCCTTGATTAGATTGAAGGAGAACAGCACCCACCGCCGCTGCAGAAGCATCGGTTTCCAAAATAAAAGGCTGTAGTTGGTCCGGCTGTTTCAGGACTGGAGCGGTGCAGAATCTTTGTTTCAAGCTGGAAAAACTGTTGTCAGCTTCCTTAGACCAGAGAAAGGGATCGGAAGATTTCTTCAATAGAGAGATAATTGGAAGAGTGAGCTGGGAGTAGTCAGGGATGAATTTTCGATAAAAGTTGGCTAGTCCGAAAAACCATTGAACCTCCTTAACCGAAGAAGGTGGTGTCCAGCCCAGAATAGCCAATACTTTCTTTGGATCCATGGTGATGCCTACATCGGACAGAATGAATCCCAAATAAGATATTGAGGACTGTGAAAAGGCGCACTTTTCAGGTTTAGCCAAAAGATGATGCAACTGGAGCCGGCGTAATACCTCCTTAACGTGACACTGATGGCCCTCTGAATTGTGAGAGAAAACCAAAATATCGTCTAGGTATACCACCATGGTTTGGGCTAACAAATCTAAGAACAAGCGGTCCATAAATCGTTGGAAAACAGAAGGAGCGTTGACTAGTCCGAACGGCATTACCTGGTACTCAAACAGACCGTAAGGAGTGCGGAAGGCCGTCTTCCATTCATCACCTGCTCTAATGCGGAGCAGGCGGTAGGCATTCCGAGCTTTGTGAACATCACTGAGCCTTGGACAGCCTGTAACACTTCTGTAATGATGGGCATAGGGTACTGATCCTTAATGGTTAGCTTGTTTAGACCTCTATAGTCGATACAAGGCCTTAATTCTTTGGTATCTCTTTTTGGAATGAAAAACAAAAGATGCCCCAGCGGGGGACCGAGAAGGTTTGATGAGCCCATCAGCGAGACTCATCCAGATACTGCTTGAGTACCTTCTTTTCAGATACCAAGAGTGGGTACATCCGGCCAAAAGGAACCAACGCTTGAGGAACTAGGTCAATTCTACAATCTTCTGGTCGATGTGGAGGTAGTTTACGGGGAAACTGTTCCTTGAAGACATCGGAGAATTCGGTTGGGTAACTTGGTATGCAATGGATAGCACTAGTGTCAGTAGAACATACGGTCTTAACATGTTCAAACAGTGGCTCGGGTAGACACTCCTCTTTACAGTGCTTGGAATGAAAGCTCAAATGATTGTTGGTCCAGTTGATAGTAGGATTGTGTTTTCTGAGCCAACCTATCCCTAGAATAACCAGGAAGTGGGCTGCACGAATGATGTTAAAGCTCAATAATTCAGAATGTTATACAAGAACTGTTACTTCTTCGGTGGTTTGAGTAATAAGTCCGGAGCACGGGGGTGTTCCATCTACTCTTTCCACCTTTGATCTCTTAAGACCCACCTTGTCTGCCCCTATGGTGTCTAAGAAGTTTCCGGCAGCTCCACAATCCAGCTGGGCTTGTGTGTCAACTTCTTTCCCTCTGAACTGCATCTTAACTGCTATAACCATCAGACGTGAATCCTCAGATGTCTTGGCAGAGGTGACTGAAAGGGTTGAGTAGGGATTGAGGTTCGCCCCTTGGTAGTCCGTCCTATTAACTATCGAGGACTTTCGTTTCCCGGTCTCCTAGGAGGAACATCTGGACAGTCCCTCAGCAGGTGGGAGGAAGCACCACAGTACATACCGAGGCTTCCCTCTTCTTTTTCTCTCTTCAGGAGTTAAATACGCCCGAGTAGTCCCGATCTGCATAGGTTCATCTCGGATGGGACGCGTGGCAGGTGAGGTAGGCAAGGGGTTTGCTTCAGGATAGGATCCCGGACCTCGACTCATCTTCTCGTTCTTGCGTTCAGTCAAACGGAAATCAATTCTCAGAACTGCCGTAAGGTGGTCAGAAAAAGTCTCAGGACGAGGGATACGAGCAAGCTCGTCTTTCAGTTCTTCTCATAATCCTCAGTGAAAAATGGTGTATTGGGCTTGTTCTTGCCAACCCGCCTCGGCCGCCAAATTCTTGAAGATGGAGATGTAAGTAAGCAGGTCACAATTTCCCTGGCGTATATCCAGCAGATCCTCACTGTCTACAAAAGGCACACTCTGTCCGGAGGAATGTCTGTTGTAGAAGAGCCTTAAAGGCTGCGAAATCCTGCAGAACTGGATCGGACTGGGATACTAATGGAGTTGCCCATGCCAAGGCATTACCCGACATGAGTAATCATGAATCCTACCTTGCCATGATCGGTAGCGAAGGCGCCTTTTCTGAAGGCGAAATGAATGTTACAAGCCTCCAGGAATTCTTTTACTTTCCTTCCTGAGCCATCAAATTTCCCTGAAACCAGGGGTAGAGGAGGGAGATCAGCAGTTTGCTTTTCTCTAGCAGCCACTCTTTGCTGTAAGGCGGCATTGTCGGCTTTGAGTGCTTGAACTTCGAGATTAAGGTTTTGAACCGCTGCCACAAGTTCTTGAATCTGTTGTGGTCTGGCCATCTCTTCAATCAGGCGTTGCAAGCTGTCAGGTTTGGTGGTAATGTTATCTGGTAGGTCGGTAAGATCTTCCTCTTCACTCAGAAAATGGAGTTCTCCCTCTCCCTTTTCCTCCTCACCTGATGTGGTAGAAGAATAGTCCAATTTCTTCCTTCGAGGTCGTCGGCCTTCAGCCTTCTTTTTTTGTGCAGATATGGTCTGCCTCGGAAGGAAGCCACCGTGATTCCAGTCCTGTGAATCTCCGGGGACTCCTCTCCGCAACAGCCAGAGCGTAGAGGGAAAAAGCCACAGGCGTAAAAAACAGCAGATCTTCACGAAGTACCGCAGCCGGTCAAGATGGTATGTACCAAATGAACGTAGATTCCAGGACAAATGGTGGTCGGGAAGGAAACCTCCCTGCAGGAAATCGAGAGGAATCCAGAATAAACAAACAGCCAAAAACGAAATGGTAAGAAAACAGAACAAAAGGATCTACCGACAGGAGGGAAGCACATGAATAGTCAAATACAGACAGAACAGGGGAAACAGAAAGAGAGGAAGGAAATCAAGAGGGAGAAGGGCGACAGGCAAACAGCGATGCGGAGAGCCTGAAAGGATAGAGAGGAATACGAACTGTCAGCAATAGAGTGGGCGGATCACCGCCAAGGGAAGTTACTAGGAGCGGAAGCAAAAAGGAGAAATCCAGTAAGTTGCAACGAGCCGAGCCACCGAGTACTGCATAGGAAATGGAACTCAGCGACTGCCATGTTGAAAAGGACTAGACCGCTGTGGAAGGTTGCAGACAAGCGTGACGGCACACTCTAATGGCGATTGAGCTTCCATTTCCTCCATACCCGCCAATCTCCCAGGTTCGTGATACCTGCTCAAACTATCTGCAGTGTCCATTCCAGACAGAATGGATTCCTGCATGGCTTCCTTTCAATCTTTAACAATGGCTAGGAATCCTTCCCTTTCATCCCCTTCTGGTATGTGCGCCACCGCCATTGCAATGCACTCCCACAGAGTGTACGAAAGTTTTGCCAAGGCACATGTGGAGTTGGACGATTTTAACGCCATACTCCCACTGAAAATACCTTGCGTGCCCAACCATCCACACGCTTGTCGTCCCCATCCAGAGGGATTGAAGGGTACGCCACCTTACTTGAAGCTTTGGCTGCTGCTTAGACAGATAGCCAAGGTCGCTACTGGAAGGGTGGTATTTTGAAATGAGGGACTTATTCACCGGAGGAATAGAGTCCGGGGTCGCCCAATTTTTGGGCACCCTATTTTGTAAGGCTACATGGAAGGGTAAGATCAGATCTTCGGTGGGACCATGATCCAATATATCTGTCAGATCCTCCTGGATGAACTGAGTTGATGGTCTAGCCCATCCTAAGTATTCGACCACCTTTGTCATTAGTTGCCTGTATGGGGGACTGGCATGTTCCCCTGGTTCTGGCCTGCCAAAATCTGTTTCAGGTGAAGTATAAATTCCACTTGCATTATGCAAGGTTTCCACCAGATCCCTCATCCTGCTTTCCTCAGAAATCAGGCATTTTCTCGGACATTTGGTGTGCCATATTCCAGTCCAAAAGGAACAGTCTCCTCATCAGACCTCTCCTTTTCTTCAAAAGTTGAAGTTAAGGATTTGAAAAATTCTTTCCTTGGAAGGGGTTTGAAGACCTTTTCTGGGAGAAGTGGGAGAGGTGCATCAGTGGAACCTGAAGGCATTACAGCCTTTGCAGCCTTCTCTTTTGCTGTTATTTTGACAGCTTCTGGCTGAGTTGGTTGAGTTCGAGCCTTTGGAATGTTTGGCGCCGAGGGCTTCGGGGTCGACGTCGACAAAGGCGTCGATGGCGCCGACGGATTTGGCTTCGAGGGCGTCACGGCGCTCTTCAAAGACTTGCCCTTCAAGGTGTGTCGTGTTCCGGACGGCGTCGGTGACCTCGAACTTGAGCGGTCATTTTCGCTTGGCATCCTGGATGGTTCCCGATCCTTTCCCCTTTGATCACCCGGGCTCGAGGGCGCACGAGTGTCGGAACAGTAACGCTCCCGGCCGGCTTCCGAAGAAGGCGCGGACCGAGACTTAGTCTTTTCAAACACCTCCTTCATTTTTATTCTGAATGCTTCCCATTCTTCAGAGGAAGAATGTTTTGTGGGGCATTTCATTCTTTTTGGGGATTTGTCCGAGGAAGAGGTGGAAGGGGACCGGTGGCGTCTTTTCTTGTACTTTTTCATCAAAGACGAAGAGTGGTGTGAACCACTTCGGGACCTACACAGATTTTTTTGCCTTTCGCGTAGAGGAGATTTATCCTCACGGGACCTTGACTCGACGCTAGAGGCTTTTCGGTCGGGTTTTTGACCTACATGCAGTTTTCCCTTCCTCTCTCGCAAGGCCTTCCCTTGTCATTGCCCGACTCTTCGTACAGGCCTCAATGTCGGGGCCTTCACCGAGGCACCACAGACATTCACGTTGCAGGCCCGTGATAGACATTTTCGAACTGCAGGATTTACACTTTTTGAATCCCGACCGCAGGGTCTACGACGAGGACATATCGAATATCTTCAGTAACTGCGTCACAGAACTACTCGAGACGCGCTGAGACTCCGAAGCAACACGCACACCGGTAAAACGGAACTGAGGCCAACGGGCGTCGCACGTGTTACTTGTATACCCGATGACGTCACCCTCGACGGAGGCCTCCGAGGGACCTTGACTGGACGACATCGACGCACGGCGCCCTCTGCCGAGAAAAAATTTCAGAAGCAGGTAAAGCTGAATGGAATACATCTAAGATGAGGAATACGTTGGAGGACACAATCCATTCGAGATACTTTTATTAAAAAAGTGAGATTGAGAAGGCCACCAGTGGGCACAGTCAAGATGGCTGCTTGAGTTGTACGCTCAGTCCCTGACCCCGGGAAACCCGAGGAGAAAACTTGGAGAAAGGGTCCCTCCATGCTCCAGAGGTGAATAAATCACTGGCGGAACCTAAGACCCACAGAGGGGCGAAGTCCCAGGACTCTATGGCGCCCCCTGATCCTAGAACAGCTGCGTTTAACCTGGAGGCACCCCTCGCCCCAAAATACGCAACACATGGCGGAAGGAGAAAACGAGGTGTCCCAACCCCAGGCTTGCAGAGATGCCGCAGTGCCACATTGTTAACACGCCTGCGCATCGGGAGCTGGTGCACCACAACTACGAAATATTACATAATCCCAGACTAGGCTTTTGGGGCTGGCAGGGTGACCCGGACACTGTGAGCAGCCACTCCGCCTCTGCACCAGCTGAACTATGCGCGGCAGAGGGCAAGAGCCCATCGGTCAGATCCCCAGCAGGAGAGGAGGGGCACGGAGTCATCACATCTTCGGTGTGTGGGAAGCTGCTTCACCTACGCCTCACTGGCCTGAGGGCAGCCACACGGGCCCTATAACAACAACAGCATAGCTCTCAACTCACCTGCTTTTGGCGGGTGTCACCCGCCTTGAAAGCAGAATACCCACCCGCCAAGTCCTTCATACGCCCATTCACTTCTATGGGCCTCTCACCCGCCAAAAAGAAAATCGGGTGTTTTCACCCGCCATGCTGACAAAAAAGGTTGGGAGCTATGCAACAGTGTCAACTTCCTATCCAGCAAGGTTCTCCCAGCCCAGGCCGTTGCGTGAGCACGTCCATAACGCTGGCTGGGAGAACGCAATTAGAGCTACACTTAAGGTGGGGAGAGCAGTGGGAAACGCCCTCCCCAACCCTTGCAGGGGGCGAGATTGGAGGCCCTGGGGCCCTCACAATATCTGCGGGTCCCCGGACCACAAGACTGAAGGGGACTCCGCACTTCAGGGGAGGAGCTACGCACCCCAGTGCACCCTCAACCACTGGACGGCCCAGCTGGAAGGGATAGGTGCAGATACACAGCCAGTGGGCGAGCAAGTGGGCCTGGCACCGCTGTCTTCCGGGGAAGGGCCTTGCAAGGGTAACTGCACAGCGAACAGTGAGAGACAGGAGGCCCAATACCCCGAGACCAGATCTGAAACCACACAGTGCCCAGAGACATATGGTGATGGGAAGGCAGATGTTCAGACAGTACAAAGGCATGGCAGGGAGTAAGGGAGTGATAGAGGCGGTGGACGGTAGGGAAAACCACCAGCCCTAGTCCACCACAGTGCCTGGCAACGCCCGCGGGGTCACATGGGAAGGACATCAAAGGTGGGTCCATTCCATACGTCGACAGGAGACCAACTTTCACACAGAAGCAATCATCCTACATCAGGAGTGGGAGCCAGTTTGAGATGACTCACCCAGCAGAAACTAGGGCAAAACCACCACCATGAAGTATATACCGCGGGGAGGTCGCAGGTCCCCCAACCTGCCGATGGTGACAGCGCAAGCACTCATTGTGGGGCTGAGGAGTCAGTAGGAACCCACCCCTAAGGAATAGATACTGGAGAGGAGAGCTCACTGGTGCAGCAAGCGACTTCCAGCCACACTGAGGCACCCCTCATCCCCTTGAACAACAGGCCTCGCCACCCAGAACCGCTGAATCGGACTGCGCTACATCCATTTGGTGGGCACGGGTGCACTGGGGGGTGGGCAACCCATGAGCTGGAAGGAGCCCCTAGCCAAGTACCAGTTTCAGGAAGAAGACTCCGAGATGGAAGCCTGGGGACAACTTGCCGCCTCTGCGGAAATGAGCTCCATACAAAACATCCAAATAATCCTGGAGGAGATAAGGGGGATGACGGCGGACATGGGGCCAAACTGGCCAACCTCACAGCTAAAGTGTCCACGCTGGAAGATCGAATGGACGGGGTTGAAACCAACCAAATGTCATCTGGCCTCCTAGAGACACAGATGGAGGCAAGATTCATGGAGGAGCAACACTGGGAGGAAGGGCTCTGCCTCAAAGTAGACATGGAGAATCATGAGAGGAGAAACCTACGCTTCTTCGGCATGGTGGAGACAGTGGGCGAGACCCCACTCAGTCTGGAAGGGAAAGTGCAGGTCATAATACGGATTGCCCTCCGAGCGGACGCTGGAGAAGGGGTCATGATATACATAGTCCACTGGGCTGGAGGGTGAAGGGGGGCGGGGCGAGAGGCCCTCGTTCAGTGTTGGCATGTCTACATTACTACAGAGACAAAGTCAGGATTCTGGCAAAGGCAAAGGGTCTTTGGGAAATACAATACAGACACGCCAGAGTGGCCATTTGCCAGGACCTTTCGGCCCTCACGCTGCTGATGAGGAGAAAATGTGGGGCCCTCACCAAATGGCTGCAAGAGAAGGGGGTCAGATTCCGCTGGGGGCACCCATTTTATCTGGCTTTTAAATGGCAGGGGTAGAGGCACCATCTGGTGGGTGAGGAGGATATCCAGAGTGTCACGGAAGACCTGGTTGGTGGCCGTATGGGCCCCTCTGCGGAGCGGGGCGATGGAGACATGGATTCCACTCTGGGTCCTAGAGGCCCACACTCAATCGGGGGAAAACACAGGGCGAGTGGGACCCGGAAATTTCAGAAAACTAAACACCCCCCTGCCGCCTTTGGAGGGCACTTGAAGTCAAATGAAAATGCCCCACAAGTGAACTGCACATCTGTGCACCCTCTGCTGTGCCCTCAGGAAGCCTGAGGGCTGAGTGGGAGTAAAATGTCCTAACAAATGGCCACGGTTCGCTTGTTCTTTTCTCCCGTTGGGACTGGTGATGCACGGTTTGTAAGGTTGTGCCTGTTTGCAGGATCTGCTGAAAAGTTTTGAGCTTGTTTGATGAAGGGGACACAGGACGGGTGGGGGGGGGGGGTGTTCGAGGACCCCTACCCAAGATGATTAGGACGCATTGAATACTTTGGTCCTGATGTGAAGGAGCAGAAACCCTGTTGGATTGGTAACCCGGGGCAGGAGACGAGTCCCTGATGGTTCGTCGACCGAGCCCAGTTTATCTGGGGAATGGAGCCGGATGCCTCAAAAGGGGGGGGGGGGGACGGTGGGAGGGAGAGGGAGGGAGGAGGGACGGAAGGGGGGGGGGGTTACCCAGACGGATATACAGGGCACTCAGGGCACAGGGTAAGGAGAGGTGATGGTTGAGTGACGGAGTTGAGACGCTGAACGTCAATGGTCTGAATTCTCAAAATAAGCCATCGCTCACAAGCAACATGTTCTGCAAACAGAACTTGGTGGTCATCTTTTTGCAAGAAACACTACCGGCAGAGGGCAGAGTCACCGATTAAGGGGAAAGAAATAGACAAACTTCTGGGCATCTCATAAATCCTCCAAAAAGGAAGAGGTGGGTATACTCCTGGGCAAATCCTTCCAGCTCATGGCCATTGAGACCATGAGAGGCTTTGGAGGTAGGTTCCTGGGAATAAAGGGTACAAGCGAGTGAATGCGGATCACGCTGGCTGCCCTCTATGCATCCAACATGGGCCAGATTTAGTTCATACACCAGGTGTTCAAGACAATGGATGAATTGGCAGAGGGAACCATGGCCCCAGGTGGGGACTTAAACCTGATAATGGACCCCCAGCTGGATTGGTGGTCGGCAAAAGGGACGGGGCCAGAGAGGCTACAAAGGACAACCTGGCCAACGCGAGACCTCCAACGAGAGTACTAGTGGGTTGATATATGGCACAGATTGTGGCCGGGTCTGGGGGGGCTACATATTCTTACCCCCCCCCCCAATCAATCATATACAAGAATAGACCTCTTGCTGGTATCGGAGGAGGGTGACGGGGAGGTCGGGGTGCCAACTATGGAGGCTATCACGTGGTCAGACCATGAGCTTGTAGTGGTAGATTGGAGGTTGTCAAAGTCCCTGAGGCGCTGCAGATGGCGGTGTAATGACACTCTGCTGAGGGACCAGGTATTCAGGGAGTTCTGAGGAAGGAAATAAGGGCCTATTTCGAAACCAATGATAATGGGGAGACTGACCTGACAATGGTTTGGGAAACAGCGAAGGCTGCCTTCCGGGGCCTGCTCATTGCAGAAGGCTCTCGTAGGAAACGTGAAAGGGCATTCATTGAGAGTACCTCAGCAAGGATTGAGAGCAATGCGGTCGCAACTCAGCTGACAGGAGGTGGATAGGGAGGCTCTCCTAGGAGAAATGAGGGTTAAGAGACAGGCATTGCATACGGTCCTTATTGGGGAAGTGGTCAAGAAGATGAGGTATACCCAGCAAAGATGCTACGAAAAGGGGGACACGGTGGGGACTCTACTGACACACAGGGCAAGAGGATGTAGGACGGAAAGAAGGGTTGAAGGTGTCCGAGACATGGCCGGGAGGAGACGGATTTGGGGGTGGGAGGAACGAGGTCACGGAATGCTTTGCGAGTTACTACAAGGAATTGTACACGAAGAAGAAAGGGGAGTCGGTGGAGGGTATGCAGAGCTGCCTGGCCGGGCGGAACCTCCCTAGGCTCGCTTAAGCAGAGCTTGAAGCCTTGGAGAGGAAAATAACGGGAGGAGGTGGTGGAGGCCATGAAACGATTAAAGACAGGGAAGGCTCCGGGGAAAGATGGCTTTACGGCCGACTTCTATAAGCAGTACCAATCCTCACTGGCGAAGCCCATGGCCAAGTTGTTCAAATGGAGGGGGCAAGACAATACCCCCAGCATTTCTTCAGGCCCTGATAACAGTGATACTGAAAACAGGCAAAAACCCTGAGGACTGTGCCTCTTACAGGCCTATCTCCCTATTAAATGTGGATGCCAAGATCTTCGCCCTGATCCTGGCGAAACGGTTAGAGACGCACCTCCCCCGATTAATCCACCCAGATCAGGTGTGATTTGTGTTAAATAGGCAAGGAGCGGGCAGCATGCGGAAGACTCCATGTGCTGAACTCGAGGAAGGTACGGGAGGTACAGGAGGAAGGGGCGCTCCTGCTATTTCTAGATGCAGAGAATGCCTTTAATGGGGTAAGCTGGGCCTTCATGGGTAAGTCTTCCCGTCCCTGGGAATGGGTGCGAGATGTATGGGCTGGCTATCAGCCCTATACTCAAAACCTGCAGCAAGAGTTGTGATCAACGGAAGGGAGTCTTGCCGTATCCATTAGGGAGGGGTACACGTTGCCCTCTGTCTCCGCTTATATACGCACTAGTAATGGAACCATGTGTAGCGTCTGTCAGGGACAAGGGGGGCAAGGGTGAATCAGAGGCGTCATTGTAGGGGACACACACTTAAGATAAGCCCGTTTGCACATGACGCACTCCTTTATGTGGCCGAACCATCTCAATCGATACCACATGTGCTACGCAGTCTGGAGCATTACAGGAATCTGTCAGGCTACAAGGTTAACCTGGGGAAATCTGTGGCGTTCATAGCAGAGAAATTATCGGATACGGAGGGGAAATTCGTTGCAGGGCTCCCTTTCAAGGTACAGAAGGACGCGTTTCACTATCTGGGGATTCAGGTTACGCAAAGCCCCAGAGACTTATTTGCCAGTAACTTACTCCCCCTTTGGTCAGCAGTTAAAAGGGGCATTGAGAAGTGGGCGGGACTGGGATTTTCATGGATGGCACGCCTCAATTCAATAAAAATGGTAATCCTCCCCAAATTCCTGCTCTCGTTCCAAATGTTGCCAATGCCCAGGTAATTTCTGTTAGAGGTGAGACGGACTCTGCTGCGGTATCTCTGGGCAGGGAAGAAACATAGGATCTCATATGAGACACTGATAAGGCCCAAGGAGGAGGGGGGAGTGGTGGCGGCATTCCCGATATGGAGATTTACTAGAGAGCATCCCAGGGGATGGGAAACGGTGGATTGCAATGGACAACAAGGTAGTCTATCCGGTCAAGTTAGACAAATGGTTGTGGGTCCCCAAAACCTGCATCCCAGGAAGAGTCCTACAGCAGCCAGTGCGGGGGAGTTCCGTGGTCCGTTTGCATCTGGGCTCTCCCTCTCAGGGACGGGATCGAGGAGCCCCTTGTGTTCCAACAATGGTATGAGGCGGGGCTCAGCAGTGCGGGTCAGTTGTGGGACGGGGGAACCTTTCCATCTTTACAGGGATTGGAAGAGGCCCTGGGTCTGGACAAACTATAGCCCTTTCGTTACCTACAACTAAAGGGGGCCCTGATGGAGGAAGGATTGGGGAGTGGGGGGGGTGAACCTCAAAAGGGAGTTAACAGATTTCGAAAAGTTCTTGATTTCACATAAAGGGTCCAAGGGATTGATATACAGGCTCTATAAAATGTTCCTCCTGGCGGGCCAGAGGAAGACCACACCCCCGCTTCCCACAAGAGTGAAGTGGGGACAGGACATAGGTGGTGATATTGATGACAAGGTGGGCTAAAATGTGTAGGCAGGCCAACCACTTGACCACATCACTCCAGTATCGACACCAGGCCCTGAAACTGCTCCACAGATGGCACTACCCCCCCAGTGCATATAGCTCGGATGAGGGAGGGATATAATCCAAACTGTTGGAAATGCTGTACTTAAAGGGGGGGGGGGGGGTTTGTACGCATGTGGTGGAAATGTCAAATGGTGCAGACGTATTGGGGAGAGGTCCTGTCAAGGATAAAAGAGGTAGAGGGGATCCAGAGAGACCTTTCACCATGGCTTGTTTTGATCAGTGCGAGTGTAAAGTGGGAGTTTGAAGCGGCACAGGGCCACATGTTTCAGGTTATGATGGTGGCGGCTAGGTGTTGCCTTGCCCAGAGGTGGAAGAGTTCACGAATGCTGATGTAAAGGGAGTGGATCACCAAGGTCCATGAGAGATATGATATGGAGTATCTAACCCACCTCATAGATGAATCCAGGTCTAATATTGAGGGGCAGTGGCTCCTGTTCTTTGAAAAGTAGTAGGCGACTGGCCCGATAAGGCTGGTAATTGATTGTACGGGGGGGAGACCATGCTGGGAAGGTCTCTGGAGGGGTCAGGAGACTTAGCGGACATGTTGCCGGTTATGGGGACGCGAGGGGATGTGGTCGATTCATAGGCCCAGAGTTCTAGCGTGCACAAGAGACATCTCAATTTTAGATGGACATTATAATGCACCGAACTTGAGGACGCTCTTATTTGAAGGATCCATGACTGAGAGGGGGGGGATGTTATAATCAGGACGAGTAAACATGATAATTATGTGTTGTTGTAACCTAAATGCTAATGATTTACTGAAAAGGGTTGTTACCATTTTAATTTCGTTATAAACACTGTACACCACTTTAGGCAATCGTCTGTGGTAAAGTAAGTGGAGAAAAGAAAAGAATAGTTAGCAATTTAGAACCAGTTGGAGAACGATACGTACATTGGCAGAAAACAGTTGGAACACCTACAAGAAAACAGATTAAAGTCCCAATTTTTAATAAGGTCTGCCCTGCTATAAAGTGGAGCCTAGTGTCCAAAGGTCACCACTTCCACAATATTGACTTTGCAGGAGGGTTTACTATGTGATTGATGAAACAAGAGTTGCCAAAGTCCCAGAATTAGAAAAGCAAGACAACGTTTTCGCAGGTTTCTCCCTCAATCCCACACACTATGGGACGCCAGGGGGCAAGGGGGCAGGGGAATCCTTTATCAGACTACCACTGATCTTAGTCACATAAGGGAGGTATAGTGATAGGACTTTACACCAATGCAACCCTATGGCAGGATTGGGGTTTATAACTAGGAACAGGTATGGAAACTTATTCACTCCAATTTCTTCAGCAATCGCTTCATGAGTTCCTGAATCCGCTACGCCAACTTCTAGGCTTTGTCCATTCGACAGAGGCCCAGGGGTTTGGGGTGCTCCAGACACTTTCGGTGTTGGCTTGCGTCCGGCTAGTCCGCTTTCTGGGCTCTGACAAGACGGTACTGAAGACTGGGCAGTTGGAACACCCTTGGCACGACAGGATGCAGACCTCCATGTAGCAGGCAGCCTTCAGGGACCTCTAGGACATGTAGACGGGGTGTTGCAGTGGTAGTCACCACAAGCAGGTGACAAGAGATTCTCGTTGCAAGATCAAACAGGTGCTGCATGGCTCCACTTTTATCATGAAGGCAGCAACTGCAGGGGAAGGTGTCTCGTCACACAAGATGAAGATCAGCAGTGTTCAAAGGATGCACTCGGAACGGCGACCTGTGCAGCAAGGAAGCCCAGGAGACAGCTGCTCCGTCCACTGGGTGGCCTAGGAGCACTTGCGAACACTCCGCAGGATTGGATCCTTGCACAGGGGGTAAGGGCAGGTTGTTTGCACCAGTCAAGAGGCCGAAGAACCAACTAGGGCCTGCTGGAGATCTGTAGAAAAGAAGGGCTCCACCGGACTTGGCTGGAGACAATGCTGGTTGGCTGCAAGGGTAGCCCCAAGGTTGTTAGCACTTCTTCATAAGCGTTTCAACAATGATCTGTCAAATGCTTGCAGGAGTCCTTTTATTCAGGATTTGGACTTGAGTCACTTCCAAGGCCACAAGGACCTGCACCATTAAAACAGGCAGGAGCTGGTAGGGGGCTGGCCAACACATCAGCCAAGCAGGACACACTTTGGCTTGGTTCTGGACTGGGTCCAGACAGACCCATCCACGACATCAAGCCAAACAAATAGACCCCCACTTTGCCCAGGAAAGCAGAGGCTTTGCAATGAAAGGGCTTTCCATATATGGCAATTCAGGACAGGAAAGGAAGGAAGGTGTCCAAGGCCAAAATGGCCAAAGAACTGGCGAAAATCTTGTGGAACAGCCATTTTTAGTGCATGGTACTATACATCGCATTATGCAGTCTTTATATATAAAGCTAAATACATTTATGTGTGTGTGAATGTTTGTCAAGCTATACAAATCCACACAGTTTAACCCATGTCTTCCAAATTTTGCATGGATTTCTCATTTGTCTGGGGCAAGATCGTAGTCTATGTTTGGATGCAAAAATGACACCCTCATTTACTGATGCTCACCCAGATTCACTACAGTAGGTACTAGGAGGCAACATTTGGAAAAGAATCTGAAGCAAAATATTCGATATGTTGGTTATTCCTTTAAAATGTATTACTTTATACAATTCGAAACTATGAAAGCAGTTTTAAAGGGAATAATAAAAAAATACACATTTTATTCTTATCACGCCAAATATGGGAAATGGCAAGGTTATAGTTTACTTAAGTTCATTCAGAAGTAGAGCGCACAAACAATCTTTCTTGGACATTTTCTCAAATGTGCTGAAGCCATTAAGTGACTGAAACAAGTCGCACAAAAAACGAACATCAGTTGGAAAAGAGCCATCTGATGCAAAGCGAAAATCAATATCAAGAGCTTATGAAACAACAAACAGCAGCACAACTTGCTGACGAGAGGACAAGAGCAACATCCTCCAGGGCACATGAGACACCACTCGATCAGGACACAGGCAATGCCGGGTACCCCAGCGAGTAAAATGCTAAGTGCATGCGAGAAAAGGTAAAAACACAGTAGAAAAATATCTGCTGCCACCAGCCCATCCTGAACACATTGTGTCTGCAACACTAACGTTGCAAAAGAAAAGGTTGTAGGGACACCAGGTATGCCATCTGCACATCATGGTATCGTGAGGTGTGCAGTTGAAAAATAACTAGAATTCCATTAGGGGATGAGGGTGGATCAGAGATAGGTCGTGGACAACTGGGCATGTTTGAGAAACACCTAAAAGTTTATTAAAGTAAAAGAAAGGCTCTCACATAGCCGTATAGTTATGGGAGAGATTTCCTATCTAATAAATCGACAACATAGGTGTTAGTCAGGACGTCGTACCTTAATCTGTTCTATCCTCTGTCCAAACCCAAGTTATTAACCAGACTCTACCTCTTAAAGAAAAAAGAAATTTGGATAATCCTTCTGCTATGTGTTGGCTTGTGCACGATACCCTCCAAACCAAGGTCACTGGAAATTGCCCCCCCCCCCCCACCGGTTTCCAAGGATTTTCTGTTTTCACAGTTTCAATGAATCACAAAGGTTCTTATACAAACAAAAATACACAAGCTCCTCTTGCCTTTCTCTGAGCGGTCTTCCTGTTAAATACATAAAAAACTAAACTCTGCAAGATTTCCCCACAACAAAAAGGGCAAAGTGCAGTGCCCCTCCACACAAGTTAGTGCACACTTCACTAATTTCTTACCCGAGTGTAGGACTTGGTTTACAATTTACTTAAATTATTCAAAGGCTCGCTTTGGCTGACACCTTCGGGTCTGTTCCGTTCCCTGGCTGGGATAACTTGGCAGTCCCACATGGAACTATGTATTCAAGTTTGGGTAACCAATTCCGGTTCTCTAACCACCGTCAGTGGTTTTGGTCAAATGGACTCTCACAGATGCCTCTCTTTCATGTGTTTTCTTCAGGAAATTTATTTTTCCCCCACATAAATCCTTTTCAGGGCCTTTTCTCTTGTCTTTGCTCTTTCCTCTTCTAGGATACAGGTTTCAGCCCCTTTTAAGGATTTCTCTTTCTCCTTCTTTCTAGTAATCCTCTTTTCTGTATGGGATCCTTGAACCCCTTTTGCTGGAGTTAGTTTTCTTCTTCGCTAGGCCCCCGTGGCCTGTGAGCTACTTGAATGACTTTGTTACTCAGTCTCCCGCGTAATGACACGGGCTCAACCGCCTCCCTCCCTCATTATATATGGTGTACTTGCTTTTCTGCAGTCTTCTCCGGGGGAAGTGGTTGCTCAGTCTGCGGCAGAACAGTCTTGTGTCGGATACTGGTTTCTTGCATCCTGTTGCAAGTGCCTTCTCCGCGGCTGCCTTATCTCCAGTACGTTGGTCTCGCCGTTGGTCGCGGTCTAGTCTCTCGCTGGCAGAGACCTTGTCGCTGGTGCTCAGACACACCTGGGCTCGGCAGTTTTGCACAGGCTCTCTGATGACCACGTAGCTTTTGTGTTCCTGCCTTCATGCGGCATTAGCTCTGCTCTATAGCAGTGACGTCCGCTCTGTGCAGCTTCCTTCTGGTTGTCTGGATTTACATCAGCTCCTCTCTTAACAGGTACAAGCTTTTCCCTTATATGCCAATCTCTAAAGTGAGGAACACCGTCCCGTTGGTCCTGGGGCTTCTTTAAGGAGGGGTCAGAAGCCATTTCAAACATGTGCAAGTGCCCCATTACATATATACCATCAACTGCTCTCATTTATGCCAAAGATGTGTGACATTTTGGTTAAGGGAGATGTTATAACCTTCAAATGAAAATCCTTGTCTCCCAAAGTGGAATGTGATGAATCCATAATGATTCCTCACAGAAACCTGGCCTGGGACCTTTATGTGGGCAGGGAAAAGCAAACGCTTCCTGATCCAGACCTTGGGGATGGTGTACTGCGGGAGGATCACATGGGGGAGGGGGAGCAACAGACCAGAAAGACTGGGAACCGCTACAACCTCCTGTTTAACGTGCCCCATAATCCCACACTTTTGATGGTGGTTTGCCAAAGTTATAACTAATTTTGTTGCTAAGGACTACAAGTCCCATAATCCCATAAGTACTTGGACGAGTGAAGAGTTAGACTTAGCCCACACTTGAAGGAACCTGGGAGACATGAAATGTCCCCTCCAGTGCAGGCAAGGAGAAGGAGCTGGAACTGTGAATGGAGAGCATGCAATAGCAGCAGAGTCAGAAAGAAGAAAGCACAGTGTTGGCAAAGCAAGCAGAAGTAGGAAAACCAGAGGGATGCCGGAACATGAATATAGCAGATTTCACCTGCTCGTTCTTAGAGGGCTCTGTTCCCCCAAACTCTGAAGTGCAGAGGCTGCGCAACGGAAGGAGTGCAGCAAGTCTGCTTTTCCCATGTGAGCCTGATTGCAGTGGCTCCCGTGAAGGAAACGTGTCTGAGACCGAGGCGAGGACCTGTTGTCAAGCCATGGATCTCCGCGGCGAAAAGGGCTCCATAGTCGAATGGCCGTGCTGGAGACACCTTCAGCGAGGAAGGGTGTGGGTCCCAAGTGAGCCAGAAGGAGTAGAAGTTGTGCAACATGTGGAAGGAGGAACACAGAAGCCAGTGAGTCCAACATGGCGTTCTGATTGCTTGTGCGAGCACTGCCGGAAACAGTACCAAGCTTAATCTTCACTCGGGTAGAAGCAAGCTGCAGTCGTTTGTCGAGGTTGTACCAAGGGGACAATGGAAAGTAGCATTTGCGTGTGATCAGAAATCTATTACTCACGTGATAACGCTGCTGAAAGCCATTGCTAAACCCTTAAACTTATGAAGTGGTTGTGTGTCTCATTAAGCAGAACGAACATCACAAAGTCTCATTGTTGAACATTTAACCTTGTAAAACTTAAGAGGTGGTTTGTGCCTAATTTCATTTTTGACAGTGAAGAGTGAACTTTACCTCTTTATTCACACGAACAGCCATTGTTCACAAAAGTCGAGTGTTTAAACATTGTATCTGCAGTTGATGAAAGCGCAAACGTTGCCCAGGCCAAGAGTATTTCAATTATTTACGTTTTATTGATCATTTATAAGGCGTCATGTATTCCCTTAAGACTGAAAGCAGCCTTTCTCAGAGCCAGCAAGCAATACAACAATTACTGTGAGCCCAATAGAAGTTCAACCTTGTCTAAGTTACAAGTGTGCAAGCATTACCTGAAACCAAGAGAGTGGCACCAAGACTTCTAGGTAATTACTTTGGCTAACAGTTGGCAGAGAGGTGAAGGCAAAGTTGTGGAAGGAAAACTTGCTGCTTGTAAAGATTTGAAGTTGAGACAACCTATATTGCCAAAGAGAGAGAAGTGCGTCATAAAGGCACACCTAGTTTGTTATTGTGGTAGACAGACTAGGGTAAAAAAGGGGCTGCTCCTTTTGTGGAGAGAAATTCAGAGGAAGCGTGCCTTGCCTATTTGAAGCAGTTGAAGTATCTTAAAGTGAATCTTATCAGAACCTGTCTGTGTCACAAGTACTGACGGTCTGGTGGTATATCCGAGTGTCAGTCGATGCAAGACTTCAGTGATACAAGTGAAGCAGAAAGCTATTAGGCAAAGGAGAATGCCCTCATGGTAACCTTTAGTAGAAGTTAAGTTGTTGAAGTAGAAGCAGCAGCACTTTGAATCCATCCTGACAAATATACCCATTGTGAATCCTAACCTTGAAAAGAAGAATTTCTGTTAACCAAGACTTGCTTCACCAACATTTATAGAAGTTGTATTTCTTTGAACTATGTCAAGTCCTCTTGGATAATTGAAAGTGGTGGATAAGCATTGTGGCTGGGAATAACATTGATGCTATTCTAACAGAGTGGAAAGTCTTTTATTTCACCAAGAAGAAGAACTTTGTTGTTGCAGGAACTTTGGAACACAAAACGTTAACCAACAATGGAACTCCAACACGAATTAAGAATTCGCTACCTATGTGGATTTCCGTACATTCTTTTGATGAACATTGGAGTTGAAGTTACCTTGAAACCTGGGGAAGGGAGTTCAAGCAAGTTACTGTAAAGGTTATCAAGAAACTGTGAACATCACTGTTTGTGTGAATTGAATTGCAATATGCATTTTCTTTTGTGAATTTGATGTTTAGCGTGAGGGCCAGACATCCGGTGTTAAGAGTGTTCCCCCTTTAGTTTTGTTAGGCAGGGACATTCTCAGCGTAGTAGGGATAGTGAGACATTTATAATTATTTATACTGGAATAAAATGGCACATTTTTAACAATCATCAAAACGTTGTTCACCTAGCATTGCCGACCCCTCACATACGGTGTCAGCAGTGGGATCGGAGTAAATTGATTTACATTGGGGAACCCTCAAGTTTGAAAAACTTAGCAAAAGAGCCTCTACTCCCACTATAGCTACTGAATATTCTATTGGCTATGACATATATAGCATCAGGGGAGAACAGATTCAACCAGAGGGAAGAGCTCTGATCCCCAAAGATGTAATTCTCATTCCCTTTAAGGGCAGGTCTGTCTGCCTTGCCTCCAAGTCAAGCCTGGCCTATCTCTATGGCCTAGAGGTATTGGCAGGGGTGATTGACCTGGACAATAGATGGGATGTATAAGTGTTGATGCAAAAAAATGCAAAGAAGGCATACCAAATCAAAGCTTGGTAAAGGAAAGCACAAGCTATATTAGAAGGTGCTATGTTTCCAAAGCCTAAAGAAGTTAGGAATTGTGAACAAACTGGAAGGGGAACTCAAAGGTTTGGAGAGGCAGATTTTGAACCAAAAGTACCAGTACCTATAGACTTTAAGAAGAAGTAATTCCTGACTTGGCTTTTGCCGTGCATAAGGATCCTTTGTTGGCAGAACTTTTAATCGGGCAACAAGTAAAAAAGAAGGTAGAAATACAGGTGGTCCATTTTCTTTTTAAAAGAATGGGCTGTTTAGAGGAGATATCGATCCTCTCTGGTAAATCCAGAACTCAGACTGTGATACCTACGAGCCATAAAGACATTGTAATGGAGATGCCTCATGCTCATTTCAGTGGGGGACATTTGGGAATGAATAAGACTCTGGCCCAAATTGTGAACAGATTTTATTGGCCTAGTATTTATGCCAATATCAAGAAGTTCATAAGTACCTGTGAGCTTTCCCAGATGACCAAAACACAAATGCCTCCTCCTGCTTCGTTACAACCTTTACCTATTATTGATGTTGCCTTTACCCGAATTGGGATGGACAAAGGGGCCAATAGAAACATTGAAATTGGGTAATAAATCAATTTTGGCTATTTTAGATTATGCAACAGGATATCCTGAAGTCTTCCCTTCCATTAAGGAATAATACTTCTCAGAAAATCTTGAAGCATCCATTACCATTTTGTCCTGGAAATGGGTTCCCAAAAGAAATCCTAAATGACTGAAGTTCTACTTTTAGGAGTAAACTCAGGACTCAGGTAAACGCCATTCTTCAAATTAAAACTTGAAGGACCTTGGTTGATCATCCCCAGATTGATGGGTTAGTTGAAAGATTCAACAAGATTTTAAAACATTCTAAAGAAATTGGTTACAGCTGACGGGAAGAACTCTGACTTTATGATACCTTGGGTCCTATTCGCCATTAGGAAAACTCCCCAGTCGTCTACTGGAGTGTCTCTCTTTGATTTGTTGTATGGAAGAGAACCCCGAGATGTGTAGATATTTTGAGGGACACCTGGGAAGAGAGGGAGAGAGCCACTATTCCCTTATCCCAAACGGGCCAAAAGGTGAATGAAAAAATGCCAGCAGTAAGGAAAATAGTCCATATAAATATGGTCATAGCACAGGAACAGCAGAAAGAATGTCATGACAAGAAGGCTGTGATGAAATCCTTCTGCATAGGGCAGAATGTGTTGGTCCTTCTTCCTTCATCTGATAATAAGATGCTATCTAGATGGGCCATATGAAGTAACTGAACAGATGGGACCCCATCATTACACAATATCACAGCCTGATTGGAAAATTAAAGCTCATATCCATCATATTTATGAAAGGAAAGAACCTATGGAGAAAGATAGCCCTCATGCTAACTAGTCTTCTATCTGAAGAGAATAAGGATAACCAGCAAATTTCCCCTGAGGTGTCCTAAAATCAGAAACAAGATTTATTGGACCCGTTACAGCAGTTCCCGGATGCGTTTAAACCCGAGCCAGAGAGAGAGTGAAAGGAGTATATCATTAAGGCATCCAGTTTTCTGTTTTTACTGATTGTTACACATAAATGCAGACAAATATGTATCTATTTCTGCCTGTATTTATTTATGAAAATGGAGAAAAAAAAGGTAAAACAGGTCTGTCTGGTAAACAAAATAGCATTAAAGTCCTTCACATTGCTGACAGGGTACATCTTAAGACAGGAGCAACCATTTGCTGTTATGGAAAAAAATGAACTAGCATTTCTTTCCTATATGGCTGCATGTGTGCTTTAATAAACACGTTTTTTTAATAGAATAAATTCAGAAAAATACTGGTTGCGAATTACCTTTTTATATGACAAAAAATCAATGTGGATAAATAGAAAAAAAAGGCCCACTAATAAATATGGATAAATACACTACAATGGCAGAAAAATAAATAACATGAAACTGGAAGCCATAATCATCATATACGCACTCCTCCACGAAAGGTAGTACATCAAAAGCCTTACAGCACCCCTGAAAGTAGAAGACAAATCATTCAGGAAGAAGTACAAACTATGTTGAAGGCTGACATTATCAAAGTCCCTGGTCATCCCCGATTGTCATAGTTGCCAAGCCAGATAACACCTGGAGATTCTGTATAGATTTGCAAAAAGTGAACAAGGTGTCACAGTTTGATAGCTACCCCTTGTCCAGGATAGATCCGATTGATAAATTAGGAGCTGCCAAGTAGCTTTCTACTATTGACCCAAGGGTTATTGGCCAGTACTTGTTAATCCATCTGATAAACCCAAAACTGCCCTTTTCATTCCTCTTGGGATATTTCAATATAAAGCACTACCTTTCAGATTGCATGGGGCCCTGCTACTTTCCAGAGGTTAATGGATCAAGTCCTAAGACCTTTGTCATCCTTTATGGGGCCTATATTGATGAGATCATTATAATACTTGGGATTCCTTGTAGGGAATGGCTTAGTGCAGCCTCAACCAGATAGGCTTGATGCTGTAATGAAACCCCCACCCCCTCCCAAAACAAAACAAAAAAATCACAAGCCTGTTTGGGTCTTCATTATTATCGAAGGTTTATTCTGAATGTTTCGTCCATCTCTGGCCCTCTTACTGACAAACTCAAGAATGTAACCCCGCAGAGAAGTTGTAGAGGCAAAATAATTTTGATAAATTGAAACATATACTGTGCAGTGAGCCTATTTTGAAAGTGGCAGATTTCAACAACCCTTTCATTTTGCAAACAGATGCTTCCCATATATATTTATTTTTTATTGAGCATATGTAAGGCGCTTTATACAACAGAAGGAACAAGTTACTTACCTGTAACTAATGTTCTCCAGCATGGGTCTGTCATGGATTCACATGCTCATGAATATTTCCTGTCACGCTGGGAATCCTCGGAAAAAGAAAAACCTGTTTCACTTTAAAACTGTATTTCTCCTCTAAACCAATCGCTGTGCTCTGGGTCATACTGCCCCCATCCAATGACAGTCCTCTCCCTAAACCCCTCCTCTGGCAGCCATCTTCAGATTTGGTAAGCACGTAAAGTGGCAGTATGACCAAGAAGAGCTGCAGAGGGAAGGTTTGCATGCAAATCCATGCCAGACCCATGCTGGAGAACAATAGTTACAGTCAAGTAACTTGTTCCTTCTCCAGCATGGGGTCTGGCATGGAGTCACATGCTCATGAATAACAAATACACAGCAGTACAGCATTACACAACCACGGGGGGTGGCAAGGCTCAACAGAAGCAATCAACTCTTCCCCCTGGAACAGACTCGCCTCAAGCGAACAGGTTGCGTAGCACTGCTTGGCCGACTCTGGACTCCTCCCTGGAATCCCTGTAGACGCAGTAGAACCTTGTGAAGGTGTGCTTGGACCTCCACATTGCAGCCCTGAAGATGTCCATCATGGGCACACCAGCTGGGAATGCCGCCATCGCAGCGATCGCTCTGGTGGAGTGCCCTCTCGGACGTGAAGTCTTTAGAAAACTCTGTGCCTGCCACATAGAACTTCAGGACATGAGCAACATCCAGCGAGTGCAAGGCCCTCTCAGCCAGAGACAAAGGATTTGGGGGAAAAAAAAAAAAACAGATAAAGGTTTGTTGAAGTGGAATTCCGAAAGAACCTTCTGCATGAAAGAGGGTTGCGCCCACAGCGCCACCCTCGATTTGAGGAAAGTCAGGTATGGCTGTTTACAGGATAGGGTCTGTATCTCACCCACCCTCCTGGCAGAGGTGTTGGCCACAAGGAAAGCTGTTTTCCACGAGAGGAACTTGAGAGGGGCCTGATGCATCGGCTCAAAGGGTGCCCCCATCAAACTTGTCAGAACCACTTTAGTTCCCACTCCAGGGTAGGTGCCTTCACTGGTGGGAAAGAACGAAAAAGTCCTTGGAGGAATTCCTTGACGAGTCGATATGACCAAAGTGAAGACCTTCCTGGAGACCAGGTGTAGCGGGAGATCGCCACCAGATGTACCTTGATCGAGGCATGCGCCAGTCTGCACGTGGCAAAGGATAGCAAATATTGAATAATCTGCAGACTGTGACCTTCAGAGGGGTAATCTGCGGCCGGCACCACGCAGCCAAACACTTCCACTTGTGACCATAGCACTTTAAATTCCACAACGCCCTGTCCTTGGTGCGGACCTCCCTGAACTCCTGCAGCCCTAGAGTTTAGACGATGTGAGTTGCCTGCGGAGCCAAGCCCTCAGGTTGAGCGATCATGGGTCTTGATGCAGGATTTCACCTCCTTCTCTGGCGAGATGATCCGGGCCTGATGGAAGCTTGATCGAAGGCGATGCCAACACGCTGAGAAGGTCCGGATACCAAATCTGCCTCGGACACGGCGGGGCGATGAGCACCATCCTGCACTGCCTGAGTGTATTGATGACTCGTAGCAGGAGAGGCAATTGAGGAAATGCGTACAGAAACATCTCTTCCCACGGAAAGGAGAAGGCATCTCCCAGGCTCCTCGGGTGGTGGAATTTGCTGGCAAACTTCTGGCACAGATCATTTGCTGGCAAACTTCTGGCACAGATCGATCTGGGACCTGCCCCAACAGCCGAAGATTTGATCCACCTGCTCCTGACGAAGTTCCCACTCGTGGCACAAGCGCAATTCCCTGCTCAAGAGATCCGCAATGGTGTTCTTGACTCCCGCTAGGTGAAGAGGGAGTAACATTTCTTGTCCAATGGACCAGAGCCATAATTCCTGTGCTTCCCTAAAGAGCACCGGGGATCGAGTGCCCCCTTGTTCCCTGATGTAGAACATAGTCTTGGTGTTGTCCGTGAAGATCCTCACCACCTTGCCCTTCAGAGACGGAAGGAATGATTTGAGGACCCAGAACACTGCCCGTAGATTCAGGATGTTGATATGGCGACACTTCTCCTCCGGTAGCCACAGGCTTCTGGCATGCAGACGTTGGGTGTGGGTTCCCCAGCCCTCCAGGGAAGCGTCCACCATGAAAGTTTCCTAGAACAGAGGGTTATGAAACCCTCTGCCCGGGGCAATGTTGGATCAGATGCCCCACCACCTTATCGCACACCAGAACTCGTCCAGAGTGATCTTGTCCACAAACATTCCAGACACCTGTACCAAGCAAGCGTCCAAGAACTCATGAAGAGGTCACATCTGCAACCTGTAGAACCAGATGAGGTACATGCAGGACATGATTAGCAACGACTTGATGGTCCGCACCGTGGCCATCTTCATCGACAACGGCGCTGCTCCTTCACCTACCCTCTACTCAGAGTGATACTAGGCAGGACACTGTATGGAGTCTGGCCCCCAGGAACATCAAGTTCAGCAATGGTGTCAAGCAGGACTTTTGATAATTGATGGAGCATCCCAAATCCGTCAGCAGCTTTACGACCGCCTCTGCGTTCGACAGCCAACTCTTGCGAGTGGGCCTGGATGAGCCAGTCGTCAAGGTACAGGTATACATGAATCCCTCGTAGTCGCAGATGGACCGCCATTGGTGCCAAGCACTTTGTGAGCACTCTTGGGGCCAACTTCAAGCCGAAGGGTAGGGCCTTGAACTGGTAGTGCTGTCCTTGCACTACCAAGCGTAGAAACTGGTGGTGTTTCCTGTGAATGGGGACGCGGAAGTAGGCATCCTCTAGGTCCAGAACGTCAAGAAATCCCCTCTTTCCAGTTGGCGGAGCACATGCTGCAACGTGACCATCCTGAGCTTGAGACTTGAGGTACTTGTTCAGACGTCGCAGGTCTAGAATGGGCCTCCAGCCCCCGCCTTCTTTCTTACCAAGAAGTATCTGGAATAGAATCCGGAGCCCCTGAGTCGCTGGGGAATCTACTCTTATCGCCCCTTTTCGTAGCATGGCCTGTACCTCCTCCGAGAGCTGAGGGATGTGCTGCTCCCGAGGGGCTACCGGAGGGATACACGCACAGCAGTGTTGAAATTCCAGGGTATGTCCTTGGGCAGGAGCATCCAGCACCCATCTGTCAGTGGTGATCTTTTCCCACTCACTGACGACCCTCATCAGCTGGCCTCCCAACCGGGGTGCACAGGTGGGGGCCCGACGTATTGGCCGGTTCAGGCTTGCTTCAGCGCTGGTGCCCTGCTGGAGGCAGCAACGCTGTCCTCCTCCTCTATAGGCCTGGAACAACGGCCTCTGTGGGCTTCCTGGGTCGTGGATCTGGAAGGCTGACGGTACGAGGAGGAGATACCTTTCAAAGACCTGCTCAACTTTCCTCTGGTGGAACAAAACGAAGAGCAATGCTTTTGGAGGGTGCCCAGGGCACGGGCCATCTTCGTATCTGCCTTGATGGCCTGCAGGGACTCGTCGACGACCTTCCCCAAAAAGGTCTTGTGGGGACGCCCTGATTGCTGCCCTCTCAGACAATATTGTCTTCCGTCATTGTGGCTGTATCCGTCCCTGTACACGTGGCTGAGTCTGCTGGGGCCTGACGCGGATGCTGAAATGGGGGTGTCGGGTGACGCTTCCTTTTCTTCGCTGGTGGTTGCTTGGGAGCCTGGGGGACTGTTGGAACAGGCCCTTGTGGCATCCTCTTCTGCATCTCCAACACCGAGGTGTGGGGGATTGATAGGATGTCCAGAGACATCCGTAGGCAGAACTGGCGTGATTGGAACACTAGGCCCGCGCTGTCGTCGCCGTCCTTTTGCACGTCCTCGTGTACCATGGGGAAATTCCCATGGCTTGAGCCTGAGCAGCGGCCTCCTTGCCTCCTGCCCCCCCCTTTTCCACCTTGAGGGGCTGGAACTGGGTTCTGCAGCAGTGTCCCCTTCTTCGGCATGCCGGCAGACCATGTCAAAGTCACCATGGTAAGAACATGCCTAGAAGGGAGGGATACCTTCGGTGCTGTGGAGGCTACCTTCTCAGGGTCAGCCCCTTTAGCTTTCGAGAGAGCAGCCACCACCAGCTCGATCACTGACGAAGACTTATCCTGTGCCGCCTGGGCCTTCTTGGAGAGCTCAGCATTTTTCTCCTCCGTCCGTAGCATCTCTGGCTTCTTGAGCAGCTTAGCCGGGTTGGACAACGTTCTCCTTCAGGAGGAGCTTGATTGCGGGCTGGCAATGGAGGCGGAAGGTCATGTCAATCGCGCCCTGTCTGTCATAGGACCCGCTTCTGCTGTGAACCCGGAGGACCCGGACTTGCAATGTTTGGCCTTATATTGGGCCCCCACGGATGAGTCGCCCTCACAGGACTTCGAAGACCGCTCCTCGGATTGACCAACCTTGGGTGAGGCATGTCCCTGCTCGGAGCACGGGCCAGAGGCCTTGCCGTTCAGCCATGCCGCCAGCCTACTGTGCCTGTCCTTTGTCATCTTTTAGGAGAATCCGCGGCATATCTCACAATCTCCTTCCTTGTGGTCCGGATGCAGGCAGTAGAGGCACTGCAGGCGATTGTCCTCCACAAACACAATTCGAAGCCCGCACTTGATGCAAGGCTTCAAGAGGGACCTTCCTTCTTTATTCTCTTCCATCGTCGTGGTCAGAGGGCCGAAGTAGGCTCGATGGCCTTCTGGAAACTTTGACAATCTTCACCCTTGAGGGGCGCTGAATGGATCCCTGCTGTTGGCAGATTGTGAGAAGAGCGCACAGGCTCTTGTGGTACAAAAATAGAAACTTTCCGCAAAAGAACAAAAAACATAAGTAACTCGCATAGCAAACTCGAAGACTCCCAACACTGAAGCGTGCAGTAAAAATCAGAAGATGGCTGCGAGAGGAGGGGCTTAGGGAGCGGGCCGTCATTGGATGGGGCAGTATGACTCAGAGGACAGCGATTAGATTAGAGGAGAAATACAATTTGAAAGTGAAACTTTGTCTTTTTCATGAGGATTCCCAGCCTGACGATAGCGGAATATATTCATGAGCATGTGAATCCATGCAAGACCCCATGATGGAGAATTGTGTTTCCAAGCGCTGCAATGCTAAATGGGAAGGGAATAGGGGAAAATGACAATGTAAATAAATAGTACTAAACAGTAATATACAGTCGTGGTCGTACTGGGCCTTGTGGCTTTCAGGCATGCAAGTGCATTGAGGCAATGTGCAGGGGATGGGGCCGAAAAGAGAAGCAGAGGATTGGACAAGTTCTGGAGGAGGGCCCGGGAGAGAAGTGCTAAGGGGAGCCAAGGAGGAGATCCTCAGGCTAAGTGCTAGTACAGGCAACTCAAGGGTGGGATATTAAGCCACAAAGTAGGGGCCCGCAGTGCAGTCCAGTGGAGGTGTGCTGGTATTGACTGGGATGAAGGCCTGGGATCCTGCGAGATTACAGAGTCGCAGGCCACCGGTCACAGCGGCAGTGGGGTGATTAGCAACAAGGGAAAGAGGTAGAGAAGGGCAGACTTTAAGCAGTTTGCAGAACTTAAAGAGGTCCGGCTCAAGTATGAGGGGGTCAGGGAGCCTGTTCCAAAGGAAGGCAACAGCCGAGGAGAGAGACCTGTCCCCCACTCTCTGCTTGGAGAAGCGTTTGACAGTCACAGTTGGAATTAGAGGAGCATAGGGCTCTAGCAGGGGAGTTTTAGGGAGGCTAAGTTGGAGATAGAGTGGTTCCAGGCCCCAGGAGGACTTGTGGATGATGGAGAGGGCCTTGCATTTGATCCTTCCAGCCACCGGCAGCCAGTGGAGAGATTTTAGGGCTGGAGAGATACAGTCCCTGGGATTGAGGCCATGGATAAGTCTTGCAGCCCTAGTCTGGATTAGCTGGATGGGACGAAGGGAGGAAAGCAGGAGACTGAAAAAGAGTCTAATGTAGAAGTCCAGTCTGGAGAGGACCAGAGCTATGGAGACATTGAGCTTCTGGGGGAAGGTGGGAAAAGGAAGAATGCCTCTGAGGAGGTGGAGCTGGAATTGGGACTTCTTGGTAAGGTATCCGATGCGAGGGATGAGGTTGAGAGCAGAGTTGAAAATTACCCTGAGGTTTATGGCCTCACAACAGGGTGGGGATAGGAGGAAAAGAGGGCGGAGGTGTCCCGATGAGGAGGGTCTCTGTTTTACTGGCATCGAGACAGATCATTCGCTGCACACCATGCCTGAATGGCGGAAAGGGATGAGAGAGGAGAAAGAGGGAAGTTTGAAGGAAAGCTGCGTGTCATCTGCATAACACTGGAAATGAGGAGAGACGGAGAAGATCAGGTGACCAAGAGGGGCGAGGTAGATATTGAAGAGCCATGGTGATAGGATAGAGCCCTGGGGGATGCCACAGGTAGAGAGGGTGGTGGTGGTGGGGGAGGAGAAATTATAAATTACTCACCGCAGTAACTAACGTACTCCTAGTCCATAGTCCCCTTTCCTACATTCTGTATGGGCGTCCCTCGCTAGGGATGGGAGACTGAACCTTTTTCACCTGAAAGAATCTAATTACCTTTAAATTTAGAGGTGCGCAGGGCACAGCCAGGGTGGAGAGGTGACCCTCCTAAGAAAACAAGCTCCTTAATACTGCCTGCCCAAATGCTGCGTCAGACCTGGAGCTGGCATCCAAGCAGTAGTGCTTGCAGAAGGCCGAAGGCGTAGCCCATGTAGCCACCTTGCTGATGACCTGCCACGAAACGTGCCTCTGGAATGCCGTTGCCGTGGCCTTGGCTCCGATAGCGTGGGCATGCATATTTCCATTGAGTGGTTTCTGCTGCCCCTCATAGGCCTCCTTGATGATTGCAACCATCCATCTTGCTATGGAGGCCTTAGAAGCGTGGTAGCCTGGCTTTGACCCACCGAAGGTGACAAAGAGCCTCTGATTTATGGAAGCTCTTGGATCCGTTTAGGTAGAATTTTAGAGTGTGTATAACATCTAGACAGTGCAGTACCCTCTGAGCTTCATCCTTAGGGTCTGCAAAGAAAGTAGGTAGCCCTATCTCCTCATTCAGGTGAAACAAAGAGACTACCTTAGGAAAGAACGCTGGGCGAGTTCTAAGCACAACCTTTCACAAACCCTCCATGCAGACATAAGACCTACCAAGAGGGCTGTCTTAATGGCGACGAGCCTGATGTCCGCAGATGCCATTGGCTCAAATGGTTTATGCGCCAAAGCGACCACACTACGTTGGGGTCCCACACGGGGTGTGGCTTCTTGATAGGCGGGTAGAGCCTGGTGAGGTCTGCCAGATGTCTTTTAACCACCGGGTTGGAGGATGAGAAGACCTCCTCAAAGTTCCAGTAGGCTCCGATGGCCGCCAGATAGGTGTGGCATGTGTCTATTTGCACCCCTGAGTTTGCGAGGTGTGCGAAGAAGGATAGCCCGTCGATCAATGTGCAAGTCAGAGGATCAACCTCCTTTGATTCCGCCCAGTGACAAAGCCTAATCCACTTGCTTTTGTACTGGCTCCTAGTAGCATCGCTCTTAGCACCCTGTATAATGTCTAGTTTAGCCTGGGACAGATGCAGATGCCTTAGTGTGACCTGTTCAGGAACTACGCTGCAAGGGCTAACTTCTGGGGGGTGGGGCGGATGACTGTGCCTCCCTGCTGAGATAGTAGGTGAGCTGGGCCCAGCGCAAGGTGCATCGTTGGCTGGTCCGAAAGACTGAGCAGCTCCAAGAACCATGCCTCGCCGGCCACCAAGGAGAATGATACTGAGGTGTCGGTACTCCAGGAGGCTGAGAAGTGCAGCTGCAAATGTTGTATATAGGTTCTGTGTGTAAATGTTTTGCTGGTTGCTGTGGCAATATCTGCAAGCTATGTCAGTGCTTGCATTGGCTAGCAATGACACTGTATGGTTCCATAATGGATCTTCATTATGTCACAGCTTTCAGAATGTTATTCCTTCAGAGTGTTGTTTCTTAACTTGTATCAGTTGGACCCTGGATGTTGCCTGGGTTGGGGGTCTCTTGGTATGCTGCACAAATCAAAGACAATAAAGCTGTCTTTCACTTACCTGGTCGCTTCTTTTATTTCACAGCAAGCACATCATTTTGAGTCTTTTGTATGGCACTACCAGGAGACATGCTGCCATGATCCCCAGGAGGCGTTTGTACCACCATACCGAGGACACTGCTCTGCTGAGAAAATACTCCATGGCCCTCTTGATGGCTGTGATCTTGTCTTCCGAGGGAAAAATTCTCGGAGCTCGTATCCCAGATGAGACCCAGGACATTTAGATTCTGCGTAGGCTAGAGCTGTCACTTCTTGAGATTGATGGAAAATCCCAACTCATGTAGATTATTCATGAGGGCGCCTGTTTCTTCTTGTGTATGGCGAAAATCCGTGTCTCTACGAACGAGCAAATTTCCGACAACAGAGTTGCTGCTCCAATCTGTGGGAGGAGAGGAGAGAGGGAAAGGAGGGATTGGTTGACGGTAGCCCGTGGACACTAATAAGAGTATCCAAGGGTCAGTGAACCTCATGGGGCAGCAATGAGAGTGAAGGGCAAGCCTGCCACCCACCGGAGACACGTGGACCCGGATAGGCGTATCATACCTTTTTCTGGCTGAGGGGGACTGAAAAAAATAAAATAAACGTGTGCCCAGCCTTGTGTTTGCGCCAGTGTTGTCTCGGAGACCCGTCTGGTTGCCTGGATAGTCGTTCCCGGAAGCCCCGGAAACCACTGAAGGACCAACCCTTGTCTGACCTATACGCTTTAGGAGTGGTCTTAGTGTGGATGGACAAAGATTTGGTAGTCTGAACTGTTTTTCTTCTTATCCAGTTCCACATCCATAGTGGACTGGAACATATATCCACCCTCAAAAGGAAGATCCAGTATGCGCACCTGGACGTCCGGGTATGACTTGGTCGCCCATTTCCAGGCTGTTCTTCTCATGTCCATAGCAATGCAAATCGCTTGGCCTGAGGCGTCAATGTGCGCCACCGTGGACTCACTGTATTGTGCTAAATTTTGGCCTCTGCCAGCCCCGCCTTGAAGCGTGCCTGGCTTTGTACCAGAAGTTCTAGAAGGAAGTCGTGATTTTCCACCAAAGCCTCTGGTTGACAGCGGCGAGAATAGTGTCCGCATTAGATTGACGAAGATGAAGGGAAGCTTTGGAATAAATCTTCCCGTATGCTTCCAGGATCTTCTCCTTAAGCAGGCGTGCTGAGGCTGATGTAGCAAAAGACAATTGTGGCTTGGAGTAGAGCAAAGCTGCAGCGATCACAGAGGAGTGTGGCTGAGGGTGTGCCGAAAGCAAGAGTGGATCCCACTCCATATTCCTAAACTAGGCGTTGAGGCGCCTGCTGGTAGGCTGCACCTGTTGGTAGGCTGTGGCAAATGGGTTTTAAGCCAGCCCTTCTTGGATAGGGCCACCAGGTCTTTTTTCATCGGGATCCCCGTTCTAGACGTGGGGCGTAGAGCAAGGAACTCTGCTAGTACCCCTGCCTCCGGTTATTCCACCTCAGGCTGAGGAAGCCACAAGTATACAGCCAAGCCGGCGAGCTGCTCACGGAAGGCCTTGGCCGACGATGGTGTATCTGGGTCCTCCTCCTCATCCGTGCCCACCAAAGTGTCCTGCTGGTCTGGGGCAGCTGGAGGAGAGTGCTGGGTGCCTGTGGCTGAAGCGTTCTGACGGGGGCCTGCGGCTGTTGTGGCGGCTGCAGGGCAGCCAAGACCGTTGTAGGCGTGGGAGCCTGCGTGGTGGGAGCTGGAAGTGGCAGCTTTGGCTGCACAATGGGTGTGGTTGCTAGAACCACGGGCGGAGTGGCTGTGGGAGCCGGTGGCAGAACTGGAGGGAGCATGTCTCTGATCACATCCCTGAGGATGAGGCCCATGCGCAGAGACTTCATGGGGGTCATAAACTTTAAAAAAAATGGTCTTCACAGGCCAGTGGAGCGATTGGAGGAGCGGGCATGGGCTGAGACCTGGACACACTCTGCCTATCGATCTGCGGGGTTTATCTGCCCTGCGACAAGGAAGGGTAGGCCGTTGGCCATGTGCCCGGTGAAGACCAGTCCCACTTGGAAACTCGTTCCCTACCTGTTCCCCAAAGGGGGATGGTGTCGGGCAAGGCGCCATTTTCTCTGGACCGGCGGCCATTTTTTCAGGCTACGTGCCTGTGTCGTGGTGCTTCCTGCACTGGGCCCAGCCTCTTCCAAGACTCTTGACTGTGGAGGTTGAGGCCTACCCTGCACCTCAGGACGAGGCCTGGTAGGCTGATTGCCCTCGGCTGTGTCGCTGGTAGTGCTGCATACAGGTGCCCTTCAGACATTTTTCGGTACTAGGGCATAGCCGCTGAGGCATAGACCCGGCAATAGAAACTTGCAGTCCCTCAGTGACATCACCGGTAGGATTTCGTGGCCCCTTGGCCAGGTGGCTGGTAGCTGTAGCAGCCTTGGTACCCGCCCTGGTACAGTTCCTCCAACTGGTGCGCTTCCTGGGAAAGGATTCACCTTTGCGGGTACGGATGAAAAAAACGCCCCTACTTTGGGCCTGGACTTGTGCTTGACAAATTCCTTCAAGTCATCCGGAGGCGACCTTCCCAAGAGCTCCCTCCACCGAGCTAGCCTGTTCTTCGGCAGGCAAGGTTTCGGCGCATTGCATGCAGAGCAGCCTTCGCAACCGTGGTTGAGGCCAAGGCAGCGGAGGCCGAGAGTGTTGGGGTTGGATGTAGGGAAGAGCCCCTCGCAGCGTGGCGAAAGAGGCATTTGAATAAAGACAAGGAAGAAGACAAAAACACTTCTCTGGGGAAGAGCGCATGGAATTACTAGGCCCAATGCCTAACCCAGGAGCCCTGGTGAATTACTGGTCCGTTCCAGTCGACGCGGAAAAGAGGACTGGGGAGTCTCACCGATGAGCGGAGTTAGGGGAGCGCATGCTGCCAGGGCCGCACCTCTAAATTTAAAAGGTGTAGAAGATTTTTTCTGGTGAAAAAGGTTCCGCTTCCATCCCTAGCGAGTAACGCCCATACAGAACGGAGGAAAGGGGACGGGACATAGGTGTAAATGCCCAGTTGCAGCTGGCAAGGGCGGTAAGTGTTGGAAAGAGGTCAGCCAATCCAGTGCCCGGTCAATGATGCCAAGGGTGTCACAGTCGCTTTATGGGGATGGAATGGCTGACCATGCCAAAGGCATAGGAGAGGTTGAGGAGAATGAGAACAGCAGGAGAGTTGGAGTCGGGATTTGCGAGCATGGTTTCACAGATGTTCAGGAGAGTAGTTTCCGTGCCTCTTGATGCCGGTAATCCAGATTCATGGTCATGGAGGTAACCAACAAGATCAGTGTGGAGGGTCAGTTAGGGAGGACCAACTTTTCCAAGAGTTTACCCAGGAAGGGGGTAGTAGAGATAGGGCGATAGTTAAATTGACAGGAGGTGTCAGCAGACGGCTTGGATTAGGAGCAGTATTATGTCAGCTCCATGAACATCCAATCCTCTGTGTAAGCTGAAATGTTTTGATCGGGAAAAGAACTATGCCACTCTAGAGTTGGAGGCCCTTGCCATGCCATCAAACCGGCAATAACACTTTAAATACTACGGGGTTAAGTAATAGTTCAGTACAAATTAAACCGGGAACATCCACTGAATCCCCAGCTTCAGAGAGGAGCAGAAGCCACATTTTGGAAGGTTTAGCCCTAAATTCTCGAAGGAGACGACTAATTGTAGATGAGAATCCTCAATTCCCTAATTCCGTTGATGCTGAATGTGTTTTAGATCCAATTTAGTCCATCATTGCTACTCATTTGGAGTTAGAGAAGGAGGCCCCCACTGGTCAGTTGGTTCCCCCCGTTAATCATTTGGAAGCCTCACCAGAAAATGGAATGGATAATCAAGTAGACTTTGTACCCGTCACCACTTTGGCAATGCAGTCTCCAACTTAATCAGATGGAGGATGTTATTGGGGAGGTTGTGGGGCATTCCGCATTTGTGAAGAAATGGGTCAGTGTTGCTGGTAATGAGGACTAATGGCAGTATCCGAAGGACCTCATCATACATGATCTTAACACTTGTGCTAATGTGCATGAATTCAGTATCTGGGCTGAGTCTCTGGACTCAAGGTTTCCCCGGGTACATACCTTAACAGTGGATAAATCCTGTCAAAAGGACCTCACACATTTAAAGGCTGATCAGTGCTGTCAACCAAATGTTGATGTAAATGTTAATTCTATAATGCTTAGTAGGAAACCCTCAGACATGGGAATAAATTAGTTGATCAAGTCAATCCTATTCCTAGATCTGCAGCATAAGTTGGACGTGTGGGGTCCTCCCTTCCTGCAAAGACTATTGGATTGGGGACCAGGGTTATTACCACGTCCTATTAAAAGACATTTAAGGAAATCTCATATGCCCGTGCTTGAATATTCTTCGCTTAGGAGATTTATTTTGGATTCCCAAACTTTCTTCTCACTAATGTTGAGAAGTCCAATTAACCAGAATCAAGAGAATCACTTAAAAACAAAGTGTTGGCATGGTTACATAGAAAATGGGCCAGGGTTGTGTTAGAACTCAGGACCTGAGAGTCCTTCGCATGGTGCAGGTTAATAACTAGTGTTCCACTGATAATTTGAATTGCATGGTTATTGGTTGCGGTCAAAGTGACCTACCACTGTTTTTGATTGAATGTAAAAACCTCAGGTCTATGTCATCTTCCACAAAGTTAAGAATTATTTTGGACTGATTGTTTCCTCAGGGAAAGCTGTTTTTTGAGTGACATTTGTTTTGATTACCATCATTTGTTTTTGTTCATTGAATTTATGTTTAATGTGTGTATGCATTATGTACTTGTGCTTCTATGCCCAAGGGCTCTGTTCCAGCACATTAATAAACAAAACTAAACTTAACAGGAAGCAAGTTTAGATTGATTACTGTTCATGCTTCTCTTAAACGGTTAAGTTTGAGGAAAGATACCAACGCTAGAGTCATGCGCTGGTTTTTAGATTTACAGCCTTATTGCTTCTCAGTGGAACATCGGCAAGGCAAGAAACGGGAATGTCGATTTCCTTTCCCGATTTCCCTTACAGGCTGAGAAAACCAGCGACATTAGGGGGAACATATGTGATGAATCAGTAATGATACGTCCCAGAAACCTGGCTTCGGACCCATCTCATGTGGCCAGGGAAAGGCAGCTGCTTCCCGATACCGACCCTGGGGGTTGTGTACTACGGGAGGATCACATGAGGGCCGGCGGTGGGTGAGGGGGGCTGAACAGGCCAGGAAGACTGGGGAAACCCCCGTTAAACTTTTCACATAATACCACACTTTTGATGGCAGTATGCTAAACAGCAGAAGTAAAAAGAACTAATTGTGTTGTTAAGGACTACAAGTCCCATAAGTACTGGGACGAGGAAGAGGACTGAAGAGTTATGGTGTAGCAGTACTTGGGTAATTATGCCAAACAGCCCACATCTGAAGGAACCTGGTAGGCTTAAAAGGCCCTCTCTCAGGTACAGTCAAGGAGAAGGAGCAGGAACTGTGAATGGAGTGTGTGCAGTAGCAGTAGAGGCAGAAAGAAGGTGGCACAGTGTTAGCAAACCAAGCATAAGTGGGAGAACCAGAGGGTCGCCAGAATGTGGATACAGCAGATTTCACCTGCTTGTTCTGAGAGGGTGCTGTTCCCCCAAACTATTAAGTGCAGAGGCTGCGCAGTGGAAGGACTGCAGGAAGGCTACCTTTCCCTACGTCAGCTCGATTGCAGTGGGTGCCATGCAGGGAGCGCGTCAGAGATGGAGGCGAAGAGCTGTTGTCAAGCTGTGGGTTTCAGGAGTGAGGGGCTCCGTAGTGGAGTGGCCAGGCCGTAGACACCTTCAGCTAGTAAGGGTGTAGGTCCCAAGTGACCCAGAAGCAGTAAAAAATGTGCAACACATGGAAGGAGGATCACAGAAGCTAGTGAGTCAAACCTGCAGAACACCGCTGGCAACAGTATCCAGCATAATGTTCACTTGTGTAATGAGAGAAACCGGAGGGTATTCTCCCAAGTAGACCTCGGGAGTCCCTTATTCAGGTGACCAGGGAAGGGACGGTGCTCTCAGATCCCAACCCTGGGGGTGGACGAGCAAGGGAGGATCACCTGGGTAGGGGAGCCTGGGGTTATGCTTGGGGAAATAACCAAGGGGAGACGCAGTATTATACCGGGCAAGAAGGTGAGGATAGTGAAGTCCATGAAACTTTTGTAGGCTGCTCCAGATCTACCCCCCCTTCCTCCCAATGAATCTCCCTTAGCCAAAGCCAACAAACCCTCCGTCCATACCCGAATACTCAGTCATTTTTCTGCATGTCCCTTTGATTATTCTTTCCCAAAGCCCCAATATAATGCATTGACTACACACTACCATTCCCCTAAACCCCCCTGATCCGGTCACGATAAAAACAAATCATTTTTGTTCATTCCCCAAACCCTACCATTCTCCCTTTCCCAAGTTTACCCAAACCTAGTACGAGGGCTATAAAATCGTAGAACACATTTAACCCATCCTACCACGTAGGATATTTCAAAACATTGCCCCCCTCACTTTTCCGACACACTTTCGCACAACATGAAAGACCACAGACTAACACCAGAGCCGTTTACCCGACATATCCCAATACAAGGGTCAGGCAATTGACGAGAATCACACACACCTGACGACCCTTTCCCACAGTGATCAAAGGTGGAATACGAGAGCACAGGATGAGCAAGGCAGACCGCACAAAATGAAAGCTAACTCAGCACGGCAGTTCAAGAGGAGGTGAAAGATGGTGCATACCGAGAGGGTGACAAGGAGAGAAGCGACCTTGCCCTTTCCGACCAAGACCCGTGAAACCTCTGCAGATAGAAACCTAAGACTGAGAACAATAGCCAGCGTGTATTTCTGAAGATATCAACGGTAGACGAGACGCTGCTCCGCTGATTACCAAGCCGGGGATAGACGCTTGTCTCAGAGGTACCAACCTTGACTACAAAGAGAAGGAAAGCCAGCTAATTTGAACTTTTGAAAGGTTTAAAGAAACTATTGAGAAAAAAGGGGGGAAACCAGCGACAGGGGAGTCCAGCACCAAGTGGGGGCTCACAGAGGAAACGCAATTAGCCGATGGTATAGACTACCATAACCAGAAGCCCTTGAGAAAAGGGGAGCAGAGGTCAAAGAGGTCATAAAGGGGTCTCATAAAATTCTCTGTACCATCAAAAGCCTGACCGACAGATTGTGAAATAAAGGGAGATGGAGCCCGCTTGGTGAAAGGAGCGCTTGAACAGTGTGTTGCAAAAGTTGGCAAGAGTGAACCCGGCAAAGGGAAGCCGAAAAAAAGGGCGAAGCCTGGGGAATTGTTTAAAAAGACATTAAGACTCGCAAAAGTAAGTAGTATTGGAAGACCAGCGGAAGTGAATTGTTGCCCTTGTCAAGTGGGTCCGAGCCTGGTCAAGGTAGATCCAGGGGTGAAAAATTCCTCATCCAAAGTCCATTTAGAAAGGTACTCTTTGTTGTTGAATACATCACGCACTCGAAGGCAAGAGACTTTGTATTGAAGAGAGACTTAACCATCGAAGAACCTGATAGCTGGAACAGAACTGTTGGCTCGTGCTGAGAAAGCTTGAGCATGTGCTGTGCTCCAATGTCCCACCTTGTTCCATGCTGAAAACAGGTGGAAGGGAGACCCCTAGCAATCACATCCTGACTTATTTGTTAACACTCCTTTCTTTATTGAAACCCTATCCCACACACTTTCTGCAATTAGTTGCAAGGAATTGGCAACAGGGTATTCTTTAGTATATGGCACAACGCCACAAGGACGGCCTTATTTTTCTTTTGATGGTCGAAGCTTGCTCCCATCTTAGATTTAGGTTTAGATTAGGCATTTTTCCACCCTGCATTTACAGTTACACTCCCTTGAACTATGATCACTTGCATCTGCCTTTAATGCTGCAACCATGAGTTCCTTACAGTAGAAGCAGAAGCTCACTGAAGTAGTTTGTCAAGTTCCTAACAACGGGCCAATTGAAAGTAGCATTTGCGCGTGATCAGAAATATCTTAGTCGCGTGAAAGCAAACACTGTTGAGCCTTTGTTAAACCCTTAAACTTATAAAGAAGTGGTCGAGTGTCTCATTAAGCAGAACGAACATTGCGAAGAGTCATTGTTGAACATTTAACCTTGTAAAACTTAAGAGGTGGTCAAGTGTGCCTAATTTCGTTTTCCAAGTGAAGAGTGAACTTTACCTCTTTATTCACACAAACACCCATTGGTCACAAAAGAAGTCGGATGTTTAAACATTGTATCTGCAGTTGGAGAGAGAGCAAACATTGTCCAAGCCAAGAGTATTCCCTTGTTAAGACTGAAAGCAACCTTTATCAGAGCCAGAAAGCAATACAGCAAATAAGGTGAGCCCAATAGAGGTTCAACCGTGCCTAAGTTACAAGTGTGCAAGCATTACCTGAAGCCAAGAGAGTAGCACCAAGGTTTCTGGGTAATTTTGCTTTTAAAGATTATTGGAAGTTGACAACTTATTCTGCCGAAGACTGAGAGAAAGAGAGAAGTGGGTCAAAGGCAAACCTAATTTGTTATTGTGGCAGACAGACAAGAGCGGCAAAGAAGCTGCCCCTTTTTAAGAGAGATATTCAGAGGAAGAGTGCCTTGCCTATTTGAAGGGGTTGAAGTACCTTAAAATGAATCTTGTCAAAACCAGTCTTGGGTCACAAGTAATGGAGCTGTAGTGGTATATCCGAGTTTCAGTGGATGCAAGACTTCAGTGGTACAAGTGAAGCAGAAAGCTATAAATCAAGCGAGAATGCCCTCATGGTAACCGTTAGCAGAAGTGAAGTTGTTGAAGTAGAAGCAGCAGCACTGTGAAATGATCCTGACAAATACACCTATTGCAAATCCTAACCCTGAAAAGCAGAATTCCTGTTTAACAAGACTTGAGTTTCACTAACAATTATAGAAGCTGTATTTCTTTGAAGTATGTCAAGTCTTCTTGGATAATTGAAAGTGGTGGAAAAGCCGAACATTGGGGATGAATTAACCTTGAATCCTGGGGGAAGGAAGTTCACCTAGGTTACTGAAAAGGTTATCGAGAAACTGTGAACACCATTGTTTAATTGAATTGCCATATATATTTTTTGTGTATTTGAGGTTTAGTGTGAGGGCCAGGCATCCTGTGTTAACAGTGTTTCCTCTTTAGTTTTGTTAGGCAGGGAAATGCTCAGCAGAGTAGGGATAGTGAGGCATGTATTGCTATTTATACTTGAATAAAATGGCAAGTTTTGAACAGCCATCAAAAAGTTGTCCGCCTCTCATTGCTGAGCCCTCACAGGCGTCACTCCAGTGAAATCCTGCTTGCCCAAACCACTAGCAAGGGTTGGGCATAGCGGGCTCACCTATCTAGTCTCTAAGTGGTTATCTCCCTCTTGGCAAGAAGGGACAAATTCCCTGGATTTGTCACAGGATATGGTTTCTCCCAGTGCTGATAGTCTTAGAGACTGGTCAGTCTCCCCATAAAAAGTGAGCAAAAGCAAGGGAAGCAAATCGGAGAAATGTACTTGTCTCCAAAAAGTCAGGTCAGAATGCAGACAATAGCAAGAACATTGGATGTCCCACTGACATCTATGGGAGTAATGCAACAAAAACAAAACCTTTCCTAACAAAGGGATGAGTCTGCCCTATCATGGTTCAAGTGGCTACAACCCCCACTGACCTTTTCCCATATTACGTCTTGCTCACAATTGGAAAACAGAGACCTACAGCATTCCAAAGGATATTCCGGTTGCTCAAATTACCAGGTAGCTGATATAGGTCCTGTTTCTCCTTCCTCAAAACAGCCAAGTGCATGTGAGGAGGGGAGCAAAAGAATTCCAAGTTTAGGAGTGTGGCTATTGGCTGATGAACATGTAAGACCAAGCTATTTCAAATTGTACAAAAGAAGACCGACTTATTCAACAATAGTGGATCTCAAAGTTTTCACCAGTGAAGTGGAACTAGAAAAATTCAACATAACAAATTCAACACGCACCTATACGAAACCTGAAGACTAGCATAGGCCACACTTAGAATTGTGGAATTGTGGACATTGGCCTGCGTCGCATCTAGATAGGATTGATTGAAGGATAGCATGCCCGCGCCTAGATGAAACTTAAATGTTAGCATGTGCCACACTTAGAATTGTGAACGCCAGGCTGCGTAGCATCCAGATAAAGCTGTGAATGTTAGCATGCCCACACCTAGACAGATTTCTAAACACTAGCCTGCGCCGCATCTAGATGGGATTGTGAAGGCCAACAAGTGCCACACTTAGACAAAACTGTCAATGTTAGCATGCTAAAGGTCAGGTAACCCACTAACCAATATAAGCTCAAACTCTGCATACTTATCTCACTCAAAAAACTCTCACAACCATCTCTCGCACAACAAGCCGCACGCACTTCACAACACTGCAACAACAGATAAGCCTGAGCAACAGCACACGCGGACTGACACCGATCCAACACCCGCACCAAAGCTCAGCACCCGGTGTATACTGAGTTGAAGCTGCCAACAGAACACCACTCCTCTCACTATCCTACTCCCTCTTCACCTTACTAACCCATCCCACCCGATCGTTTACAGATCCGCAAGAGCGCCCAGGGACCAATTCCGTTGGCGACGGTGCGCGGTACAAATACCTTTAACATAATTCCACTTTGCCGGAGGAGAGCAATTTACAGTAGTTTCTCTGTGTTGGGTGAAATTAAGTTTTGGTTCCTTTTTGCTTCAAGCACTCACTTTGTTCAGCCATTTAGGAGCCCACAAGTAGCTCAAACATTTTCACCTTAGAAGCCAAATTTGGAAAATGTGAAATTTTGCACAGAAGAAAAAAATAAAATATCACAGCCGAAATTATGGATATAACTCCACAGGCAAAATGATAAAACACTTGTGTATAGGCACGTTATAAATGCCATATCATAAACCAAGTGGATTTCACCCAAAATTCAACACTAATCCGATGGCGAGCATTTCAGCTATTTTAGCCCCATTCACAAATAGACAGCATATCAAAAAAGAAGAAAGATCTATTATCTGCCTTGAAACGTATACACTTACACTTGGGAACTTAAGTGAAACAGATACGGGTCAAACAATGGGTGTCAGCGATCAGTACCCTGGCTTGGCTGACCATCTTCCTCTCCGATTGACCCTCCCAGGTCCAGCTTGGGTCCTTCCTCTGCTCTATCTCTACCTGTGGTGTTCCCAAGGGGTCTAACCTCTCTACCTAGCTGTTCAACCAATACCTGGCACCGCATTGCCGCTCTCTGACCCAACTTTCAGTGCTATGCAGATGACACCCAATTCATTTTCAGGCTCACTTCTGCCACCTCTTCTCCTTCGCTCATCTCCGACTGTCCGCCATCCAGGAGTGGTGTGCCGCCAATGATTTCTGCCTTAATGCCAGTAAGAATGAGATCATCCTCATCGGCACACCCGCTCCCTCCTTTCCTGTCACTCTCTGGCCGGCTCCTCTTGGCCCTCTTCCTGCTCCCACCTGTGAGGCTAAAAACATTGGGGTCATCTTCAACGCCGCCCTTTCCTTCTTGCCTTCTCTCCTCCTATCTCCGACATCTCTAAGAAGTCACACTACCAGCTGCATCTACTCAGAGGTATTCTTCCTTTCCTCTCCTTCCCCCAGAAGCTCACTGTCTCCAGAGCTCTGGTTCTCTCCAGGCTGGACTACTCACATAGCCTCTTTCTAAATCTGGCTGCCTCTACTCTCCGCCCTCTGCAACTTATCCAAAACAGGACTGCAAGACTTGTCCTTGGCCTCAGGCTCAGGGATCGTATCTCTCCAGGACTGAAATCTCTGCACTGGCTCCAAGTGGCAGAGAGGATTAAGTTCAAGGCCTTCTGGAGCCTGTGGCCTCAATATCTTCAAAACTCCCTTCCTACTCGAGCTCTTCGCTCATCTGTCTCCACCTCCCTCAGGGTTAGTCGCTTCTCCAAGCAGCGAGTTGGTGACAGAGTTGGTGGCAGATCCCTTTTTTCTGATGGGGCCTCCCTGCCCCTCTGAAACTTGAGGAGAACCATCTCCGGTTCCAGAAGCACCTCAAGAACTTCCTCTTTGCTTCTGCTCTCTCCCCTACTGACCTCCTGGCTGAATCTGAAACTGCACTGGTCACCTGGCTACCCTGTGATCTCAGGGACTGCTTCTGTATCCCTACAGCACCTACTAGCACTTGACTCCTGATGTCTGCACTTACCCCTGCACCTGCCACCAGCTGGCCGAACTTTTATCTTTTATTTGTCTTTATTATTTTACTGTTATCCTATATACTGCACTGCCCCTTCCCCTTCCCCCCCTGCACTTTCCCCTTCCCCTGCACTTGCGTGATCCCAATGTTACCTGGCCGATCGCTATCTCTGTCTTCCCTCTATTTCCCCTCCCTTGCCTCGTCGCGCCTTGAAACACCCGTGTATAGGCGCGTTATAAATGCCATATCATATATCATGCATGTCGTTTTTTCATCTGTTTGTCTCCATTTGGAATGCATTTAGTGTACCGAGTGTCCCCAGCGTGTATGGAGACCATATAAATCTGAAGACAAGAGAACAGTAGGGGAATGGTTTTAGCCCAACAAATGCGAGCAAGTACCTACCCAAGAGCAAAGACACAGTCTTCCTTCCAGTCGACGATCCGGCAGATGAAGAGCGTATTCGTGTAGTCCTCGGGCCTGGCCACAAAGTCATCTGGGCAATCAGAGAGTGGCACGTACATGCGTGGTACACGATGGTCCACAGCAGAGAACATGGCAAACCTCCTGTACAGCTCACTGTTCTTGTCGGCTAGGAGCTTGATAAAGCCGGTGGCAGCTCTGGAATGCTTCTTCTCCAAAATGTAGACCACCTAAAAAAGCAGTTAGATTCTTAGACCTGGTTTAGCTAAACATGCAAAGCCAAATGTTGTGGTCATCCAATAGTCCCAGGAAATGGACAGCCTATGGTAATCTTCACCCCAGCCTAGCCCATGGCCCCAAAAGCCACCTTCTCAACTAGACCAGACACAGTTCGGTACTTTGGGCATGCTTTTCTATAAAGTGTTAATTGCACGCAGTGGATAACCTCCGTTTGCACTTGGGTGTACTTCGGTTCCAATGTTTGCAAGACGTTGTGTAAAGAGAAAGTATTCAGCAGGCGAAATCACATATCTACTTTCTTTTACACATCGTTTTGCAAAATATGTATACGCTGCCTCCCATTTTCTTATGGCAGATGGCATTTGCAATGCAATGCTGTGGCATCAGCTAGCTTCAAGTAGGTGTTAAAAAGTTCACCAACAAATGTTTTTTTAAAAAGCAGAGACCGTAAGAATCTACTGATTTTACAACAGCATCAAAATGTCATGCTGGTGTAAAACCAAACCTTATTTTGCAGGCAGAGCAGGAATGCAAGTTAAGGTGGAAACACTTATCCTGTTCCATGACTTCAATCCAGCTGAAAAAAATGTTACGAAAAACGTACACATTTACGCCCGCCTAACACTTGTTTTCTATGATTCAGGGGATTCGAAAATTAGCCTGAAAGTGTCTTTCAAGCAGGAAGGGGACAATAAGAAATCTCAAATAACACTACCACTCGCATTTGTAGTGCACCTCTGCTTTCTGAGTGTTAAGGCCTCCGACAGTTATGTTAAATATGCATAAAAATGTCCAAGGTGTGGAGTGCTCCTAAGATTAGGTTTAAGAGATTTCACTTTGGTGAATAAGACCAAATGCTACACAATATTGTACAGCTAAAAATCAGTTCCAATGTCCAAAGATGTACTCATTGGATACATTCTGATGACCACTGAAGAGAAATGCAGAAGTAATCATTTTTCATTTATAACCAGCATTCTTTGCCCAAGAAAAATCAAACTGTTGATTTTGAATCCGAATTTATTTGAATTTTCCACTATTTGAGGTTACCTTAATTTTACAGATTAACACATTTGTCTTGCCTCAGACACCATCACTTGAGTGGAGGCCATGGCAAGGCGAAGAGGAGCAGGCTGTTTCTCTGAAACATCTTCTAAAAGATGTCCTCTGTCAAGCTTCAAAGCACCATCACCTTCTCCTGAGTTACCAGTTGGAAGTCATTTGTTTAGACTGTCAGCGCTACAAGGTGAGAGTGATGGGGTGGGCCTGTCTACAATCTACAAAGAGCGCCTTGGGAACTTTAAGAGTACCTAGCCAGGAAAAACTGAGATTAGGAGAGAGTTAATACCTTGGCTGTCTTCTGCAGGCACTTGTCTGGAAGAAGTCGGGGGTCGTCTTCCATCGAGTTGCTGTCGCTCATGGAAAGCTTTGCTCCGCCATGTGCTTGACTGCCTGATAAAGAGAAGAAGCCATATTTTGAATGAGACACAGCACTGCACATTTGCAACAAGAAAATGCCATCTACTTGTATACACTGCACATATGTAACACTGTATGCACCTTTTGAGATGAACAAATTACTCAGCCCTTGTAATGTTCTTTCTGATGCATGTTCCTCCCACGGATTCCTCATCTTAGATAGTCTCCCTTAGCAGTTTTGGAGATGGGGAGGGAGAAGTGGATTTTTGTTACATTTTATTTAGCACCTAAAAATGTACAGAAAGGCTCTTCCAAAGCGAGTATTCTGACCCAACAGGATGGCTAAGCAAAATCGCTTTGAGAATGGAGAAAGGAGCATGTTGCTGCATTACAAATGTCCTGCACTGCTACACCTTTTTGTAGAGCCAAAGTAGTTGCCATTCTCCTGGTGGAATGGGCCGATAAAATATGGGGCAATTTTTCTGGCAATTGACTAGCACTCTGAAACTCCTAAGATTATCTTGACAGGGTTTGCTTGGTCACAGCTTGGCCAACTTGTGACCAGTGTAACCAATGAATAGTTTGTCATCCTGTCTGATGGCTTTTACATTTCTAGAATGTCACCTAAGAGACCTTTTCGGGTTAAGCCTGTATAACCTCTCTTGATCCTTAGAAGGGTGAGGAGGGGGATACAAAGCTGGTATTGTAGTTGGTGGTTTTCAGGATTCGGCTTGCAGAAGTGACGGCTATTAAAAATATGGTTTTCCGGGTTAATAACCTGAGAGGACAGGAATGAAGCAGCTCAAAAGGCGCTCTCATTAAAAAAAGTAAGTACTAAATTTAAATCCCAGGATGGAACAATAGGCATCTTAAAGTAAGAGGCTTGTCCCAACGTGCGTTTGAATATAGAACACCACCAAATATCCCTTAAAGGTAGCCACCTGCAGCAAAAAAGAAAGCAGTGCATTGCAAGAGCAAGGATCTATATATTTAGCCCTACTCCAGCTGCAAAACGTGTTCCAATGGCAGCGGTATAGTGCTTTTGTTGCTGGTCTTCTAGCCAAAATAAAAACCTTGATAACATCTTCTGTGAAGTCCCAACCTTTATATCTTAGCCTTTCAGAAACCAGACCTGAAGGTTCAGTGTTCTGATTCCCGAGTGAAGATGGCCTCCCTCTTGCGAGAGTAGGTCCACACTCTGAGGAAGAAGGAATGGAAGGTAGGTGGACATGTCTAGAAGTTCTGGATAACACGTCCTCCTGGCCCAATCTGGGGCAATCAGGATCATGGCGTTCCCGAACTTCCTCAATCACCTAATGACATGAGGGATGACGGGAACTGGTAGGAATGCATACAGAAGTGGAAATTCCCAGTCCACTACAAATCCGTCCCCAGGAGCTCCTCTCTGAGGAAATTCCCTGGAGCAGAAAAGGTCTCATTTCTTATTGATACTGAAGTAAACCAATCCACTTCAGGTGTTCCCCAAAAGGTTAAGATCTCTAAAAATGACTGCCTGAGCCAATTCCCACTTATGGGAGTTCGTGCTCAGCCTGCTCAGACCATCCGCCGAGATTAACAGCGGACAGAGATCCCATTTTTTAGAGCCCAAAACCAGAACTGCATTGCACCCTTGAACAGTGGTAGTGGCCCAACACCAACTCTTGTTCAGGTAATGCATTGCCACCGTGTTGTCCATCATCATCAGGATGTTCCTTCGATGGATGGAAGGCAAAAAGGCCATCAGCGCCAGTCTGATCACCCATGGCTCCATGAGGGAGGGATCCGTGACTACAGTCAACTCTGGCAAGTATTGCCAAAAGCACGTTCTCCTTGCAGGCCCAATACAGGAGATCCTGTGCTATCCTGCTCGGGACCTGAAGGTCTGTCATCCTGCCTGAGAACTGAGACCATTAGGATCGATCTGAGGGCACACTGGAGGGACCTCATTTATTTTTTGATCATTTGTTAGGCGCTTATACAATTAGCGAAACTGTTTCAAAGCGCCTACAGGACAACAGGGTGGGGACAGGGGATGAGAAACAATGAAATACAACAAAGAAATAATTGAATAATTAGTAAAACAAATAATGCGAACAGGGAGGGGAGATAAATATATGCCGTATGCCTTGCAAGTGTTCAGAACATGCAAGTGCAGAGGGGAGGGGGTAGGGATAGGTTCTGTGGTGCTCATGGATAAGTGCTCGGGGTGAAGTGAAATTTCTCTGCCTTGTCTTCAAATCTCTCCATGGTCTCGCTCCCCCTTATCTCTCCTCCCTTCTCTCCTTCTACTCCCCCTCCCGTTCCCTTCAGTCCGCTGACCATTTCCTTCTCACTGTACCTCTGTCCCCCTTGTGCCTCCTCCCGTTTCCGCTCCTTCCAACTCCTAGCACCTCTACACTGGAACTCCCTTCCTCTTGCTATCCATTCTACCCCACCTTCACCTCATTCCGCACTTCCCTTAAATCTCTCCTCCATTCTCCTCCTTGAAACCCCTTCCCTCTTCTGCTCCCCCCTCCTTATTCTCCCCCCCGGCTATCTTCCTCCCTCTCCTGCCTCCCCTCTCACCCTTCCCCTTCCCTCCTCCTACTCTTCTCCACCACTCCCCCCCTATCCAGTCCCACTCCCCTTTTCTCCCTATTCCCTTCAGTTAATTGCTCTTCTCATTGTTTTGTTGATTCATATTGTAATTGATTCAACCGTTATATTGTTTATGTATTATGTTGTTCCATTGTACAGCGCTTTGGTGTAAGGTGCTTTATAAATCAATAAATACAAATACAAGTGCTATGAAGAGGAGAACTTAAGTGCAACCTCCCTTGGGTGAGCCTAAGTAAGTGCAGTAAGTAAACAGCGGCTGTGAGGGGAGATGTGGGGGGGGGTCAGGGTCCCAAGCATACATAAAGGGCCCTGCACATCAGTAACGCTACTGTATGATTAGCAGGAAAGAGAGGAGGAGAAGGAAGAAGTAAAGGGAAAGGTCTTGAGTCTTCTTCAGAACTTAAAGGAGGTCCTGCTCAATACGCAGAGGGAGAGGGAGGCTATTCCACAGGATGGAGCCCGCCAAGGATCACCAGCTCGGTTTAGCAAACCGCTTCACACGCAGAGAGTTTGTGCCAGAGGAGCGCAGGAGTCTAGGAGGGGAGTATTTGGTCAGGAAGCATTGAAGATAGAGTGGTCCCGGCCCCATATAGACTTGTGAATGATACAGAGGGATTTGAATTTAATCTGTGCCGAGACCGTAAACCAGTGAAGGCTTTGTAGGGCAGGAGAGATACAGTCCCTTGGCTTGAGGCCAATGATAAGTCTTGCTGCCCTTTTCTGGGTTACCTGGAGGGGGTCGCAGGGTTGATGAAGGAAGATTGAGGAGGCTATTGCAATAGTCTAGACTGGAGAGATCCAGAGCCAGGGTAACATGGAGTCTCTGGGGGAAGGTGAGGAAGGGTAGAGTTCCTTTGACAAGGAAGAGCTGAAAGTGGGACTTCTTGACAATGTCCTGAATATGAGGAATGAAGGATGAAGGATAGGGAGGAGTCGAAGATGACTCCAAGATTCCTGGCTTCAGAGGAGGGTGCAGGCGGTGAGCCCATGGAGAAAGGCCAGAGTGATGGGAAGAAGCAGGGTGCAGGGGACCCCATAAGGAGAATCCGTTTTGCTGGCATTGAGGCAGAGGTCATTAGCAGTGCACCAGGCCTGGATGGCAGAGAGGCAGTCAGGGATGCAGGAATGTGCAAGGGCATCAGTCGGACGTTCTTAAGAAGACTTGTCTGTCATCGGCGTAGCACTGGAAGTTGGGCAAGAAGGAGGAAATGAGGCGTGCCAGCAGAGAAAGGTATATATTAAAGAGCCAGGGCGAAAGAATGGAGCCCTGGTGGACACCACAGGTGGAGGAGGAAGTAGGGGAGGAGAAAGGGCCCAGAATGGTTTTGGAGGAATGGGTCAGTTAGGAAGGAGGTAACTTCTCCCTTAACCTCATCCTCAGACAGGCCTCCAACACCAGGAAGATGCAGGATACCATGAGGCTCAGCAACCTCAAAGTTGAATGCTGGTAGATATTGGACGTTCTAAAATGTCATTACAATCTGCAAGATATGTTGAGCCCTCAACTCGGGAAGTGAAGCCTTCCCCGAGAAACAGTCCAGGACTGCTCCAATAAATTGAAGCTTTTGAGAAGGTGTTACCTGGGACGTCTTGAAGTTGAGGGGGAAGCATATTTTGTGGAGGGAGTGGCAGGTGCTGTTGAAATGTTTCCAGAACCTGTTCAGGAGAAAGGGCTCTGAAAAGCCAGTCATCTAGTTGGGAAAGAAGCGTGTCCCTCCCCTCCTTAGATTCACTGCAATTACCGCCATCAACTTGGTGAAGACCCTCAGGCGGAGTTGAACCCGAAAGGCAGAACTCGAAATTGATAGTGAGAACTGCCAATGACGAACCTCGGGTACCGCCTGTGGTTGGGATGTATGGGCTAATAAAAGTAAGCATCCTGAAGGAGTAACAAATGTGGGTAGCACCACCTCTTGGTTTAGGTGAAAAGCTGACACCAACTTGGGTAAGAATTAAGGGTGTGTCCTAAGAACAACTTTATCTCTATGAAAAACTATGTAGGGCTCCCGATGAAGATGGCACCTGAATCTCACCAATCCTTCTAGCAGAGGTTAAGACTACTAAAAAGACGTTTTCCAAGATACAAGTTTTATGTCAGACATTGACATGGGTTCAAACGGTTTATGGGATACTGCAGACAATACTACATTGAAAACCCATCATGGGTGAGGTTTGGACACCAGTGGGAAAAGATTTAATAGATCATCAAAATGCATTTTGATAATCTGATTAGATGTAGATATTGTAAGGTCTGAAGAGCCAATATAAGCTCTGATAGCGGACAGATGTATACAATAAGAATGTTAACTACCATCAACGCTAACTAAGACACAAAAGACAGGATGTTGCCCAGAGAAGAATGTAGAGGATTGAGGGATTGTCTCAGCATTCAGAAACAAAAGCAAGTCCATTTACTGTTCTATTGAGAGCTGGTTGACTTTTTTCTTGTAGCTTCCATAATGGCAACATTACCATTTGACTGTCCCAGCCTAGCACAAACTTGATGCTCAGGTACCAGGCTGCTAAGTTAAGCGATATCTGGGAGGGGTGGAACACCTTCCCTTCCTGTTGAGAGAGTAGTCCTGAGCCGCAGGGAGGGGAGACAGGCGGTGAGCATTGAGGAGTAGCAGATCCAAGTACCAGATGCTGTTTGGCCGATTCCATGCATTTAATGTTAAGAGTGCAATTAATTGACCTCATGAACTTTGAGAGGACTCTTGGAATCATAGGACTCTGTGGAAATACATAGCATGCATCGCTGTCTCAAGGGATTTAAAGAGCATCCCCACCCCCCCCCCTCAAGGATTGTGGACTACGCCCTTGAAGGGCTCTTAAGTGTGGACACTTGCAGATTTGGAAAGTCGCATAAAGATCCAACTGAGGGTGACCCCCATTTCAGGAAAATTTGGCGGAGAATGGAGTCGTTCAGTTCCCATTTGTGTTTGCAGTGCGAGAGACGGCTCAATGTGTCCCCCCTGGTGTTGAGGTCTCCTGCTAAATTAAGTGTGGCGATATATGTGGTGTTGCGCCGCCCAAACCCAAATTTCTAATCCTAGATGACAACGGAGGGGGATCGTCTTCCGCCCTGCTTGTTGATATAAGAACAGATAGCACAACAGCTAGGTTCTATAAGGATTCTAGTTCTAGATCAAGGGAAGAACAGACTTTAGAGCCTTAAAAATAACCAGAGGTTACTGCATATTCATGTGCCGAAGGGATTCTTCTGGAGACCACAAAGAAGTTTGGAATTGACCAAATGTGGCTCCCCATCCTGTCAGAGAGGAATCAAAGTTATGGTGTGAAGATGAGGAGCATTCTGAAAACGACGAACTCCCGATCTCAGATTAATTTCGTCCCTCGACCACAGTAGATCTGGTTTCAAGCTGGGGTGAATCGGAAATAACTCAATTGAGGTTTGCTTTCTTGAATCCAGCATTTTTCTAAACGTAACTGGAGACTCATCTCTAGGCGATCAAGAGGCAGAGCTAGAATCGATGCTGCCATGGGGCCGAGCAGGTGTTGAAACCACCACACCGAGGTGGCTTTCCGCACTAGAAACTGCGAAATTGACTTTTGTGTGTCTTGTATTCTCTGTTCCATGAGGAACACTCTTGCCCACTGTGGTATCCCATCTGACCCCTTATAAAGTTCTGCGTTAGGACAAAACAAGACTTTTGATGGACAGAGACCCCCCAGACTGAAGAGAAGCTCCAGCAGATGTTGCAGGGAGGCTGCTGCTGCAGCGCATGTTTCTGACCTGACGAGCCAGTCGTCCAAGTAGGGATGAATGTGAATCCCCTACGTCCTTCGATGTGCTGCTATTGGAGCCATCAACTTCGTAAATACCCTGGGGGAGGAATTGAGTCAGAACAGGAGAACCCGATCCTGAAAATGCTGTTGGGTCAAGGGAAAATCAGAGAAATATATTATGTGCGCCATATATCGGAACAAAGAAATGCATCCCTTAGATCCACTGCCCACAATCAGTCTCCCTGATTGAGGGCATTTCTAGCCGAAGATAAAGATTTAGATAGGAAATACCTAATACTTGCCGGGGCCTGCCTGGTTTTTTTCATGTTAACAGTTAAAAGGCGAGTGTAAAAGCCATAACCTCTTTCCTCAGTGGGGGTCAGAAATGAAAGTGACACAAAGCTGTCATTTTCGCAATGTTTGCCATATTTATTAAGGTTATATGGTGACGGGATGAACACCTATCATTCCCCACCCTAACGAGAATGCTAACCAACTAAAACTAAAGGGAAATTGAACCTTGCGTCCAAATGTACCTGACACTCGCACTAATACACAACCAAAATGTAAAAGGCAAATTTGAGTTCACTTCAGCAAAAGTGTGTAAAAGGTCAAACTTCTAGTTCCTACAAAGCAATCCTTGTGAGCAAGGTTGGATTACCTTTCCCTGAATCAATTCAGGAAGACCTTTGAAAGAGTTCTGTTTCAACAGTGTTCTAATCAGTTCAACAGCAGAGGTCTTCTCCATTCAACACATCTTTGCAATGTTAAAGAAGAACAAGTTACTTTCTTACCTGGTAACGTTCTTTCGACGGGATGTTCCTCCGACGTATTCCTTATCTTTGATATACGTTTCCAGCTTGCTGGCCTTGGAAATATTTTCTGTAGAGGGCGCTGCGCGTCGACGTCCGCCGAGTCGATGTCCCTCGACGGCCACCGTATCGGCACCGACGTCACCATGCCCATAAATAGACACGCGCTGCGTCCGTTGCTTAGTTCCGTTTTGTAGTACAAGAAAGACATGCCTGAATTGGTTAGTAACCTTGAAGGAGCGAAAACCGCAACTACAAGGGAAGTTATCACTGCGGGGATGGATGGGAGGGGCGATAAGGAATACGTCGGAGGAACATCCCGTCGAAAGAACGTTACCAGGTAAGAAAGTAACTTGTTCTTCGAAGGGATTGTGTCCTCAGACGTATTCCTTATCTTTGATAGACTCCCATAGCAGTGGTATGTAATTGGAGGAGGGAGTGATAGTGTTATGTATCCCTTTAGGGATGGACCGAGTGTAATACGGCTTTGCCAAATCTTGTCTTTTGAGCAGTGGAGGAATTCAGATTGTAAAATTTTGTGAATGTATGTGCGGACGACCATGTGGCAGCCGCACATATGTCCCGGACCGGTACCCCTCTCTGGAGAGCCGAAGAAGCTGCGATACCCCTGGTTGAATGAGCCCGGAGGTTTTGTGGTGGCTCTTTCCCTGCTGGTCTAGAACATTCCAGGATGGCCAAGATAATCCACCTGGAGATGGTTTGTTTTGTTATGGGTAGTCCCAACTTGTGTCCTGAGTATCCTACAAACAGCTGGTCTGCTTGCCTGATTCTAGCCATTCTGCTGATGTAAAAGCTGAGAGCTCGCCTAGGTCCAGCCTTTGTAGCCTTTCCTCCTCTTTCCCCGGATGGGGAGGAGGGTAGAATGAAGGCAAGGTAATTTTCTGAGTAATATGGAATTCAGAAACCACCTTTGAGAGAAAATTAGGCTTCACCTGGAGGACAACCTTGTCCTTGTGGAAGATTGTATGAGGGGGTTTACAGGAGAGAGCTTGTAGCTCACTCACCCTCCTAGCCGATGTTAGTGCTACAAGTAGGACAGTTTTAAGTGTGAGAAATCTTAATGCGCAAGAGTGAAGTGGCTCGAATGGAGTGCCCATTAAGAAGTTTAAGACTACATTTAAGTCCCATAATGGAACCTGGAATGGTTTTGGAGGGTAAACATTAGTCGGACCCTTGAGAAATTGTACCACTAGAGGAATTTTGAAATACGATAGTTCCTCTGCAGTGCGCTTGAAGATAGAAAGTGCTGTGAGATAGCCTTTTACAGTGCCAACTTGAAGGCCTGAGTTTGCCAAGTAGAGTAGAAACGATAGCACCGTTGGTGTACCGCATGAAAAAGGGTCGATATTCTCTTCCCTACACCAGCTGCAAAACTGTTCCAACGGCAGCGGTATAAAGACTTTGTTGCCGGTCTTCTGGCCGAAAGCAACACCTCCATGACGTCATCAGGGAGATCCCAATCCTTGAACCTCAACCTTTCAGAAGCCAAGCGTGAAGGTTGAGGGTTCTGATGTCTGGATGGAGAACCTGACCTCCCTTCTGCAAGAGAAGATTCTCTTTGAGTGGAAGACGGATTGGAGGACAGATGGACATATCTAGACGGTCCGGGTACCACGTTCTCCTGGCCCAGTCCGGGGCAATTAGAATCATGGTTTTCTGGAATCTTCTCAACCTCCTGATCATTTGAGGAATAACAGGGACTGGTGGAAACGCGTAGAGGAGTGGAAACTCCCAGTCCACTACGAACGCATCTCCCAGAGCTCCTCTCGGGGGAAATTCCCTTGAACAGAACAGATCGCACTTCCTGTTGGTGCTTGTGGCGAACAGATCCACCTGAGGGGTTCCCCAAAGGGCGAAGATCTCTTGAAGGACTTCCTGAGCTAGCTCCCATTCGTGGGAGACTCTGCTCTGCCTGCTCAGAGCGTCCGCTGTCAAATTCTTCTCTCCGGCTAGATGGACTGCCGATAGAGAGATTCCTTCCCGAATTGCCCAAAACCAGAGCTGCATTGCCTCTCTGCACAGTGGTAGTGAACCTACGCCTCCTCTTTTGTTGAGGTAGTGCATGGCCACCGTGTTGTCCGTCATTATCAGGACATTTCTCCCCTGTACTGATGGCAGGAAAGCTTTCAGCGCTAGTCTGATCGCTCTCAGCTCTAATAGGTTGATATGTAGTCTGGACTCTGATGGAGACCAACAAAGTCATTGGCATGGGCTCCCCACCCTGTGAGCGAGGCGTCTGTGACTACTGTTATCTCCGGCCATGGTTGCCAAAACAGTTCTCCTTTCAAGATGTTCTCTGAATAGGCCCACCACTGAAGGTCGTGGGCTACCTTGTCTGGAATCTGGAGGATGTCTGACATTCTCCCTGAGAATTGTGACCACTGACTTCTCAGTGCCCACTGAAGAGATCTCATTCTCAGGCGAGCCTCTGGCACAAGGAAGATGCAGGATGCCATGAGGCCTAGCAACCTCAAAAAGTCGAAGGCTGGGAGACGTTGGGCATTTTGAAACTTGGTGACCATCTGTAGAATATCCTGAGCCCTCACCTCTGGTGGCGAGGCTTTTCCCAGCGAAGTGTCCAGGACCGCTCCAATGAACTGGAGTCTGAGATGGTATCATCTGTGACTTCTTTAAATTGAGGGAGAAGCCCAGTCTGTGAAGGAAGAGGCAGACATAATCTAGCTGGGTCCGGGCCTGTTCCGAAGATACGGCCCTGATCAGCCAATCGTCCAAGTAGGGATAGAGTGGATACCTTCCCTCCTTAGACTCGCCGCCACTACCGACATCAGCTTGGTGAAGACCCTCGGGGCGGAGGTCAGCCCAAATGGCAGAACTCGAAATTGATAATGAGAGTTGCCAATTGCGAACCTCGGGTATTTCCTGTGCTTGAGATGGATTGGCACATGGAAATAAGCATCCTGAAGGTCCAGAGATACCAGCCAGTCCTGGAGCTGGAGGGCCTGAAGGATCTGAGAGAGAGTTACCATCTTGAAATTGTCCTTCCTGAGGAACTTGTTCAATTCTCTTAAGTCAAGGATGGGTCTCAGTCCTCTGTCCTTCTTTGGTATGAGAAGGTAGGGGGGAGTACCAGCCCTTGTTCCTGTCCGCTACAGGTACCGGTTCTATGGCACCTTTCTCTAGCAGGTCCATAATTTCCTGAAAGAGGAGCGGATCTGGAACTTTTCGGGAGCTGTTCCCCGGTGGATGACTCTGAGGGATGTGTAGAAAAGGTAGGCAGTAACCTTGGGCAACTGTCTCCAACGCCCAAGCATCTGACGTTATAGCCTGCCATTCCGTCAGATGGTGAGTTAACCTGCCCCCCACAGGTGTCTTGTGTGCGAAGACCTCAGAGTGGTTTGGGGGCGGCTGATGCAGATGCCGAGGGTAAAGAGGCACCTACTGCTGCTGCGGTCTTAGTACCTTTGACCCGTCCACCTCGAGTGGATCTTCTTTAGCCTCTTTGAGCCGGCTGTCCTCTGCCTTTTCCGAATGCGGAATAGTAGCGAAAGGACTTTCCTCTGCCAGAGGTTCCTGAGGGGCGAAAAGGAGTCTGGCAGATAGCAGCTCCTAAAGATTTTGCTGCTGCCTTGGAAGTCTAACTTTTCCAGACTGTCAGCCTTTTTTCCGAATAACAAAGAGCCGTCAAAGGGCATATTCAAAAGTCTGGCCTGTACATCTGGAGCAAAGCCAGACTTTCGCAACCACGCATGCCTACGGATTGTTGTATTAGCCGCCATGGCCCTGCTGATACTGTCAGCGGAATCGATGCCAGTTTGAAGAGACTCGCACATGGCATCTTTGCCATCTTGAATGATGTTAAGGAAGGCTTCCTTCTCCTCTCCATCGGGTATGCAGTCAGCCGCTGATGAAGCACACTCCCATAATGTGTGACTGAACCTGGCGAGCGTACAGGTGGCGTTGATGGACTTCAACGCCATACTACAGGCAGAGAAGACTTTCTTTGCCATAGAGTCGTACCTCTTGTCATCCCTGTCCTGTGGGACAGTAAGGTAAGCAGTCCTACTGCTGGATGAAGTTGCCGCTTGAACCACCAGGCTCTCTGGGGTCGGGTGTTTTGACAGGTATTCAGGGTCAGCAGCCGCTACCCTATAGTTTGTCGACAGTCTTTTATTGACTGCTGGGATGACTTCGGGAGTCTCCCAATTGGATGCAATTTTTCTTTGCAGGGCTGCATGGAAGGGGACCACCGGGTCCTCCTGTGGACCTTTGTCCAATATATCCGTTAGATCATCCTGTTGGAAAACAGGTGAAAATGGCGTTGAAAAAACTGGAAGGGGCTTCGAAGAATTCGAGAGGATCGCGATCCTACTCGAGGGCATCGATGGCAGTCTCGCCGTTGTGCCGGAGGCCCTTGAAAACACCGTTGGCTGTGGAGCCTTGGTCCTCTCTTTCATCGGCGTCGAGTCGATCGACCGATGCGTCGAGGAACCCTTCGACAACGGCGTCGATGGCGCCGACCCGTGCGTCGAAGGAATCTTTGACACCGGCGAAGGAACCCTCGACGACAGCGAAGACGGTGCCTTCTTACCCGATGGCTCATGGCGCTCTCGGGTGGAATGTTTCGCCGGGTGCTGCGACTCGCGGCATTTTGATTTTTTGGGTTTTTCACCCAGGGTATCACCCTCAGCTGTCTTCGAGGGGGTCGAGGCCGCGTTCTCGAAGACGCTTAACATTTTCTTTCTGAATTCCTCCCACTCAGCTTGAGAACTGTTTGGTAGGACAGGAAACTCTTTCTGGGGACACCGAAGACGAGGAATGGGACCTTCGACGTCTCTTTTTTGAGCGTCTAGATCTCGACGAATGGTGGGAGCTGCTTCGAGATCTGGAATGGGAGTGTTTTCGACGGCGAGGAGACGAATGCCTCGATCGACGAAACCTTCGAGGAGGATTTGGCTGACTTACCTCTCTCAAGCTTCCCCTTTCGCTCCTTCAGGGCTTTCGCCGTCATGGACATGCAGTCCTCACACTCCGAACAATGGTGCTCGGACCCCAAGCACCATAAACAGAAACAGACCCTGTGTGGATCCGTTATTGACATTTTTTTACCGCAGTCTCGACATTTCTTGAAGCCGGATCGCGGCGTCGTCGGTTCTGATGAAGAAGCCATCGAGAACGATAAGGAATATTCGTCGAAATAGATTTAGATAAACCTGACTTAACTGAGCAACGACGTTCCGAGGCCCCACGAAGCGCGGAAAAACGGAACTGAGCAACGGACGCAGCGTGTGTCTATTTATGGGCATGGTGACGTCGGCGCCAATACGGTGGCCGTCGAGGGACATCGACTCGGCGGACGTCGACGCGCAGCACCCTCTACAGAAAGAATTTCCGAGGCCAGCAAGCTGGAAACATATATCAAAGATAAGGAATACGTCGGAGGACACAATCCCTTCGAAAGTGTCTTTCACAAAAACATTTGTGCACAGAAACCCCAAAGCAACTGTCTCTTTCCCGAAGTACTCTTCCCAAGAAGAAAATGATTATTTTAGAGGGGGTGTAACTCTTATGCTTTCTGTAGAATACTTTTGCCAGGACAGCATGGCAAAGGTCTCTTGCTAAACAATAGTTTGGCTGGATGATTAAGTCTGTACTTTTTTTCCCCCACAACTCTGGAAAACCCCAACTAAGTTTCATTCAGTAAAATAACTCTTCCTTTCCTGGTTTACTCTCCTGCCTAGATTAACTTCTACTTCAAAGCAACGGTCAATGTTTCCTTCTGTATGTGGCAATGCATGTTCCACTTTTCTTCCCCAGTACCTCTTATGGGGAGAAATGTATAATGTTTGCCAGTTTTATAGCCTCTTAGCTGGTGGCAATATGGGTTACGTGTTTTCCAAAACTGATATCCCCGATGAGGAGAAATGCACCCTCTTTGCCACTCTCCTGCTTATACGGCATTCAAAATTGTCTTTTAATTCTAACTGTCCTCTGTGGAGCGCCCCCAGGGTAACCTCTTTCTTTAGGCCAACTCACCAACTTTGTTTGGCGTCTCCATGCAGTTTCTGGTTGCCGCTGTGTGGGTTGGACTTTGGTACACTGTCAAACCTTACGGGGTCTGACAATGGCTTAGAGAGCTCTGTCGCAGCTGTCTTTCTCCACCCAGCTCTTCCGAGAAGCTCATTGGTCTTCATTGGATTTCGCAGTGCTCCAGCACCCCAGTGCTATACTATGCAATTCGGGGCTAGCTCTCCCGTCCAGCTGGCCTTCTCCCCCTGCTCTCCTCTTCCAACATTGGCTGCAACTGCCTCTTCTACGGTTCTGCCAGCTCTCTTCACCTGTGGGTGTTTTTTTCTAAATGTAAAGATCCCGCTTCTTACTGCGATTGAAACTAGACCTCACTGTCTCCTTTGCAGCACTAGTAATCCTCATTCACTCTTTGCTCCTCTTCTTCGCCTCAGTACCATATGCCTTATGGGTATTGAAGTCCATAATGGTTTGAGTTTTCAGTGCCCTTTTGTGTCAATTGATTGTTAAACTGCAAGTTATTAGAAACATAAGAGGTTGTATGATTATTGGCAGTGACATTATGTGGCTAAGCTTTACAATATGCCATCAGTGTTACAGGGAAAATTGAAGAAACATACGTTAATAAAGTTCCCAAATGTGTGTCCCCTACCATGTGATCCTCCTCAGAATACCACCCCAGGGTCAGGATCAGGTAGCGGCTGCCTTTCCCAGGCCACATGAGAGGTCAACACCGGGGTTTTAGTGATGATTCACAGAATTCATCACTGGGGACTTCCTCGGTCACCAAAAGTTTGGCAATCTCTTGCAGGAGTGTGGACGATCCTTTTTTAATCAAAAGGGGGATTAAAAGGGGCCAGGAGAGGTTATCTGTAAACCTCTCAAGGGCACTAACATGGTCCAGGAATCCTCAGAGATGGTACGCCAGCTGTGATGGAAAGCCGAGATTCTGCCCCTGACAGGCAAGGAGTGGATCTGGACTTAGAAACCATTGCTTTTTTAGCATCGCAGGAAGATGCTAGGGAGGCCACTATGGGAGGTTTTTTGTCGCTTCCTTCTCTGAAAACTGGGTGATCTGTCCGGATGCCAGTTCTCTTTCTTTGTTAACCACGAAACTCACGTAAGGTTTTGCTTTTAAAATCACTTTGTGGCTGCCTGGGGGGTTTGGAAAGCACCCTGGGATCCCTTTGTAAAACCAGTGAGGGATTTGGCAGTAACTGTGGATGTTTTCTTTTTATTTAATTCCTCATCAGTAGAGGAGTGGATGAACTCTTTTCCCCCAAAAGGTAATTCAAGAATGTTGTCCTCAACATTTTTATTGAAGTGGATATCTCTAGCCCAAGCTGACCATCCAAGATCCCCACCGATAGCTATTGCTCTAGCGGCAATATCAAAATGGTGAGCAGCGGACTGACTCATATCCTCTGCTTGCATCAGATAGCCCAGACTTAAAAGCAGCTACCATCTCGAGGCAAATAATGCTGAAAGTCTTCAATTTCTTGCCATAGTCTATGATTGGCCGCTGAACACAGTGCGTCAGCTTGCATAAATTAAGGTACGTGTTAGCATAGATCTCTTGCCATATGGCTAGACGTTTGTCATCCTTAGAGAGTCGGCCCAAGGTCTGAGCCACAAATGAAGATGATTTAGAGAACATAGTTGCTGAGGCTACAACTGATGACCGAGGTTGTGCGTTTGAGGATAAACTTGGGGAGTCTGAAAACAACTCCAGGCATAAGGCATAACTTCTTTTACTAGTAGCTGTTAGTGTGAGGATTTTTCCAGACCGCTTTTGCCCAAGCTAAAACATCCTTCTGAAAAGGAATGCACGATCTGTCAGATTTGGTTAGTGATGGTACACCTGAAGGAACCCTGGGTTCTGAAACAGGTTTTTCTTGGACAGGAAACCCTAAAAGTCCTGAACCCCCTACCATCCTCTTAAGAAATAACTTGGCAGATAAACAAGCTTTTTTCTCGCCTTCCTCATCACCTGCGTCAGTGTCTGTTCTAGGAGATGGGTCTTTGATTGAAACCGGTTTCCCTACCACGGCAGTGTGTTGAACTTTCTGCGCGGGTTGCTCTGGATTCGGAGCAATGATAACTACAGGCTCTGCAACTGGAGAAAAAGGAAGCGGCGGAGGTAGAGGAATATTCTGAAGTATCACCTCTTATTGCATTTTTACAATAACCTTTCATTGGATCTGAGTGCATGATTCTTTGAAATATTTCCCAAAATCCATCCTCAGAAGGTGCTGCCGTTGAGGGAGTCCAAGATTAGGAGGCAGATGGACACCAAGCGGGTGGTAGTCTAGCTATCAAGATGGTTGCCTGACGGAGGAGGAACTGCAAATCTGAGGAAAGAGGATGGTATGGGGTAAGCGGTAGAACAGGTCATCAAAGGAGACCAATACACTAACAAAATCCTCCCTGGAGACAGTCGGGGGAAGAGGGATCTGTGAAGATCTTGGAAGGTGCCGATGGTCCAAACTCCGGTGAGGCCATTTTGAAATATCCTGTGTCGTGGGGGAAACCATGACAGAGGAATCAGTTTGTATGGTCTGTGGCAGCCATTTTAAGGGGAGTCAGTCACTAAACCGATGATGGCCTTCCTTCTTTGGCAGAATCAGACATTTTCTGATAGGTTCTGCTTGATTTAGAACCTTATTTAACGCAAGGAAAGAGGCGGCCAGACTCTTGGTCAATGCGGAGCTCTGCTTCGGTTTAGATCCCGTTTGATCCTCGGGGCAAGGCCCGGTAGAATGTTGTGACTGAAAATCCTTGGATTTTGTTCAGGAAGGCTGATGGCCCTCGGCTTCTGTTTTATGCCTGGTAGATTTGACACTGAGGCATCACCTCAGATACCAATGACCCGGTTCTAGACCGTGGAAGGTTTTCGGTAGTTGCACTGGTGCAAACCCCAAGGGCCTCAGAGACAGCTCCAATAAAAGCCCCTTAAGGAACCTCAGTGCTCTTGACACTGGAAAAAGCCAACTTGGCCTCAGAGCGTGCTCCAGTAATGCGAACGCTAGCCACTACAGGATTGACATAGCTCCAGCTTGCTCTGGGCGTCTAACTTACCTGATGTCTCAAAGAATGTGAGGACACTGACAAAGAGTCCTTGGTGAAAGTGCATGACAAGAGGAACAGGCCACCCACCTGTGTGGGTGGCACAAACACTCCAGGCAGCACGTGTGGGAATCTTGTGCCACGAAATACCTGCCACACAAAAAGCACAGGCTGTGAAGCCTTTGACACCCATCATAAAAGACTGACCAAAAGGTATCAGAGGATGTAGAAATCGAATGAAAGCCCAACAAATTGCCATAGGAAATCGTTGCGCCATAAAAAAAACAGGGCTATGGGAAGAGTCCAGTCCCGGCAAGGCAGAAAAAATGACTGAAGGGTGTTGCTGGTCGGAGCAGTTGGCAGGGCTAGCCACACCCACATCTCGGTGCCTCCCGTCCACCAAACATGTAAAGGAAAGTTATTTTGATATGCCAAAAGTGTACCGTCACCTCCCCATAGGACGGACACCCATAATTATGGAGGAAAGCAGACGTAAGAGTACAATTTGTGTTCCTCGAAAATGGATCTGAAGGATTCAAAGAAATTAGTCTTCGGTCAAGGTTTATATCTTGAAGTCTACGCCAAAGGTTCCTTCCCCTTCGACTTCTCTGAGGAGGATGTCATTGAAGCCTTCTGCTTCTAACACGACGGTCGACAATGCTGACGCCACTCAATTAGACGTCTGAGGTCTTTCGACTATGGCTTTTAGGCACACTGGTCAAAGCCTTAATCAATTCCCTGCCAGTGTTGGAGGATGCTGTGTGATCAACAGCCTTCTTATGCTCTTTTGAGGAGCCCTTGAGAATACCTCTTTTCCCCTTCCAGCTACGGAGGCGGTCTTCTTGGGAAAATGTCTGTCGAGCAGGCAATCCGATGACCAAGAATGATGGCATTGTTTTTTACTCCTCTTCATTGAAGAAGAAGAGTGACGCGAATCACCCCTGTCATCTGGATCACTTAAAAGTTTGTGATTTTTCTGGGTCCTTTCCTGAGATTTGTCTCCGGTTTAACTCCTACCTTCAGAGGATTTTATTTTTGAAGGGGTGGAAGACAGACTTCTAAATCTACTGAGGTGCTCTTCGACTTTCTCCCCTTCAAGGCCTTATTGGTCATTGATTGGCAACGGTTTCATGGGTTTGGCCAAGGCACCACAGACAAATCCTGTATAGATCAGTGATCGACCTCTTTGAATCACAGTCTGCACATCTGTTGAAGCCTGTTTTTCAGCATAGACATTGCGACAACAGAAAATTAAAAAATAGTATGATGTGTATAGAAGAAAATCGCTGAGGCGAGTCAAACCATTCCGAGAGCATGCTGCACATGGGGGAAAAACAGAACTGAGGCAAAGAGTTGCATGCATGCTATTTACACTACCATCAATATCACGTCCGCATGCAGGAATGGTAACCGTCGAGCAACATCGATGCCAAACCGTGCCTCCTGCTGTCAAATTTGTTTTCCGAGACGGCAAAGCAGAATAAGACTATAGCTAAAATGAGTAATCCCTGGGCGGACACAAACCATTAGAAGCATGTAATTTATATTACTAACCAGTTGTATTGTATTTTTAGTCCATTGCATCAAAACCATACAAACAACCCCACATACAAATAATCCTTCAGTATGTCACTCTGCAATAGTCCTTCCTCCACGACCCCGCCACACCTCAACAAATGACACCCGTCCTGTCCCTTGCTCCCCCTCACCCTCCCTTGTAACCCTGCTGCCTCTGCCCTTCTAAGTATCGGTCCCCCCCCCCGCCCGTCCTCATGACACTGCCCATGCACCGGCACAACCCAATTCGACCCATCTGGCCCATATCTTTTCAAACTTTTGGGGGCACCCCCTCGACACCCTTCTTTCCAGCTCTGCATAATAGCCCATCCCCCTCCGCCCATTTATGTTTATTCAGTGTCATCGAGTTGCCCCATTCCGATCACAGAACCGTTTTACCCATTTTTCATGGATGTCCTGATTAGGTCTTTTTCCTTTGGTATTGAACCCTGAAAACCACCCCACAAACATGCAGGATATTGGGGTAGGCCGGATTTGATGTAATAATTACCCTAGATGCCTTAACGCTGACCCGGCCCAAGAAAGATTGCACTGTGGGATAATCCCACATCATGTGGAAGAATGATCCCACTCCTACCCCGCATTTCAGGTACTGTGGATCCGCCACCCTACCCATTCAATGTGGGCGATTCCAACTATAATATGTCCTATGCAAGATCTTGTACAGTATCAATCATAACCTCATGCTTATGCTGGCCTCTCTTGGCGAGTACATCGCTTCCACCCGATCCGCCTCCTCCAGTGCCCCTACGTTCACTTCCCATTTCTCTGAGTTTCTGCAGGGGCTTGGAGGTGAACCCATTGAGCATTTGATATAGTTGCGTTATAGCCTTCTCTTGGATGTCACCTGAGATTAGCCCTGATCAAGGATCTCGCTGGGATGTCCCATGTGTCTTGTCGCTCTTTGGCCATTGCATGTTGTAGCCTAGTGTAGGTATAGCTATCCCTCCCATGCAAACTCTTCTTGCAAGTGTTGGAGTGGGGCGAGTCATTTCTGTACCAGGATGTAATTAATTTTCTTAACCCCTTTGCCTTGCAATCTTTTCTGTTTGCCCAATTTATATATCTTTTGCAAGTCTGCGTTCTCCCAGCTGGGTGCTTCCCTAGTCACTACTCCCTTCTCACCCAATCCCTCCAAGAGCCCCCCTGCGGGAATAGAGTGCACAGATCCCTGATTGTGTCGTCCCCCGAGTAGCTTACGGCCATATAATCTCTGCCAGGGCTGTGTTCCCATCCTTTTCAATTCCATTGCGATATGATATGAGGCGGTTCCTTCCCACTAAACAACCACTTGTTCACGACCATCAGCTGGGACGCCCAGTAGAAGTGCTGCACATTCGTCTTCAGTGCTTTTCTTAGAGTAGTTACCCCATATGATTTCCTGCTGCAGCTTGTCTATAGTTTGAAACGTCCTCTTCGCACCTTCTCGGGAGTGTTCCAAGTTGCGTTAACGTCAACATCTTAAACAGGTTTGCCCTGCCCACCCTCGATATCTGGATAGTTGCCCCGTGCTTGGTGTCCCCTTTGAGCCTGTACAGGACCACATCCAAGTTGGTCTGCAGGAACTCTGATTCCACCACCCTGACTCTGATGCCCAAATATTTAATGGAGCCTCTCTCTCATGAGTGGGCACCTGTCTGCTCATGCCAATAAAAGAGGCAATCCCACTGATTTATCCCAGTTTATCCCGAGGCCGCTGACCTCCCCAAACACCTCCATCACTCACGGGCCTGTGTATTTGGGGTCTCCTAAATAGATAAGGGGATCGTCCATGTAAAGCAGTATGCAGTCTTCCCCACCCTCTGGCCAAACAAAGCCTCTCAGTTGGGGGTCTGCTCCTACCCTTGCTGCCAGGGGCCCCAATCGCCAGTAGAAACAGGAGTGGCGAGAGCAGGCATCTCTGCTTTGCTCCACTTTGTAGTGGAAAGATGCCCGATGTACACTCATTCACTTTAACCCTGGTGACCAGATTGGTGAACAGGAGCTGCACCCAGCGCACAAATCTTGGTCCGAACTCAAATTGTCTCATAGCTGCCCAGAGGTAATCCCAGCCTACGGAGTGAAATGTCTCCTCCGAGTCAATTACCATTAGAGCATGTGGGCCCTCCAGAAAGTAGACTGCACTCAGTGCATTGTGCAGTCTCCGGATGTTCATCCTGTTCGCCCTACCCGGCACAAACCTGCACTTGTCTGGGTAGATCAGCGCGCCAAGGACTGGCAAAACTTTATTTGCTAAAACATTTGCAAGGATTTTAGCCTCCACGTTGAACGAGATCGCGCGGTACCCACTAAATTGTTCTGGCGGTTTCCCGTTCTTATGTATTCTCACTACCGTTGCCTGTCTGAGGTACTTCGGCAATTTGCCTTCATCATAAGCTCTGCCTGCCCCCTTCCCATCAGTTTCCAGAATTTCACCGGGAAACCATTGGGTTCTGGGGACTTCCCAGACTGGAGCTGATTAATTGCCGTTTGGCTCTCCTCCAATGTCATGTCCAGTTCCATTCTGTCCCTCTGCTCACGGCTCACCTGCAGTAGCGATGATCCCTCTATATATTGCTATATAGCATACGTGTTCCTGGAGACCTGGTCCCCATATAGCAGCTTGTAGAGGTCAGCAACCCCCTCAGCTATGCCTTCACATTTGTCCCGAAGTTCCCCATTGGTCCCACTTATTGCCTCACCCACCTTGTCCCTTTGTGTCTTTTCTATAACCACGCCAAGAGTCTCCCACATTTATCTCCTGCATCAAAGAGCCACGCTGGTTTGTCCCTGTGAACCGCCCTAGCCTCATCACGAGCCCCCATGCCATATTGGTGCAGCGCCCTTTCCAGAGCCCTCTGCTATCATCTGTGTTTTTATTAACGTGTTCAACCTCAGGTGCCTCCACCTCTCGCTCCAACTCGTCTGTCCTTTCTCTGCGGGTTTGAAATGTTGCCTTATCACCTGCATCTCCCTCCCCCGCAGGACCGCTTTGTAGGCCACAGCATGGAGCAGCTACCTACTGACCCAGAGTTGTTCTGAAAATAGACCACCGATTCCTCCCAAGAGCCTCAACTATGTTCTCGCTCTTCAAATAAAACGCATTCAGCCTTCACCCTCCCTTCTGTATGCTCTCTACCCCCCCAATTGTGAATAGCAGTGGGGCATGATCTGAAATTCGCCTCAGGAAAAATGTGGCTGTGCTCACCATAATGGTGCTCGGGAGGAATAAATAATCTATCCTTGAAAAGGACGAGTGAGCATTGGAATAAAAAGAGAAGCCTTTTTCCACTGGTTGCAGGTCTCTCCAGATATCGCTCATTCCTGTTGCTCCAATAAAGGGTCAGAGTTTTGTTGGGAGATGTGCCTGCCACCCCTTGTATGGCAGTCTATTTAGAGCTGGCTGGGCTGTATCGTTAAAGTCTCCTCCCACCAGTGTAATGTCCCCCCCCCCATGTTTAGCTAGTAATATTTGAACCAATGATAATGTCGCCCCTTGCAGAGTGGGAGGAACATAAACATTGACAATACATTTCACCCCCCTAACACCCACAGAGAACCCTTCAATAGGACTGTCCTCCCTCCCTGGTTTTGTTACACTTTATGTACCTCCAGCGGTAGTGATTATTTGACCAGGCTTGCCACCCCCCTGGATTCCCTAGCAAAACCAGCATGTTCAGCCACCAAATATCAAGCCCTCCCCCGAAACTTGCAGGCCGTCCCCAACATACGAGTTCTTTGTAATAGCACTATATCGGCCTGATGGGCATGTTGTACCTTAGTGTAGGTACTTTTTCAGGAACTTTGCTACCAAGCGTCTTTGTATTTTGTCCAAGGGCCCATTAACATTCCAAGACATTCAGGTCAAGGTCCTGCACCGTGAACTATCCTCTCCCGCCATGCCTTTCATGCAAACTGGGCTCATTAGCCATGGCGAGGCCTTCACATTCTGTCCTGGATCCCTTTCCCTTCGGTGATCGCACTGAAGACAACTTAATTAGAATTGTTAACTTCCCCAATGAATCACCCCTCCACCTGCTTTACCCCAACCAGAAATACCCTGCCCCTCCCCAGGCCCCTCCCACCCAACCAGAGGCATCTGTCACCCATCAACTAGATTCTAAACCATGATTGTCCCCGCCTGAAGGCGGGCGATCTGGGGGTGTGGGCTCGTCTCAATACTAGGAGCTTGGTCATGAGTTGGGCAGTAGCCCTAAATGCGGCAGTAACACTGTTACTGCCGCATTTAAGGGATGGCCCCATCACAAGTCTGGCGTGTTTACCCCCAACTTAGAGCTGGGGGTAAACTCACCGGAAAATTACCCATTTTCAGTGCAATTACTGCCGGCGGTATTACCATGCGGTAATGGCACCAAAAATTCCCCAATGGACCAATGAGGGATGGGACTTACAGTTAGTGTCCAACCCGTGATCTGTCGGTAATACCACCAGAATGGTGTGCGCTAATGCCAATAAAGTTAGGCGGTATCCCAGCTGGGATACCGCCCAACTCATGATCAGGCCCTATGTCACTTATTGGTCAGGCCATTTACCGACTGCAAGCCCACTTTCCATTTTGCCAGTCACTCACAGTTTCTTTGTCCTCGGTCTTGGCCCTCTGCCGCTCCTTTTCTCTACCCAGAAGCTTTCCGTTCACCTCTCGTGACTAGGCCTTTGTTATCTGCCCAGTCCACAGGACCCTGCGTGGGCATGGAAGACCTGCACACCATTGGGCCCCACCACCCAGAAGGAAGCCGGATAAAGAATGGCTTACTTGAGCTCTGCCTCCTGCAGCCACTTTTTGACCTATTCAAATGATTGCCTAGACTTGTGCACCGCCTTTGGGAAGTCTAGATATAGTGTAACTTTGGAGCCATTCACCATGACGGGCCCTTTTCTGTCGGGCATACATGGAAGATTTCAGCAAAATTGCTATGAAATGTAGTAGAGATCTAATGGCACTAACCATCAATACAGCCAAAAGAAAACACACCAAAATGATGGTGGACTTAAAAAATGAGGAAACAAAGTTCCTAAATGATGATACTATTACCAACGAAAGGGAAAAACTCAAGAAATCTATGCTACACTTGAGACCTTTTCAGCATTAACATTGGAGAGAAAACACAATAAACTTACTAAGGACATCAAAAGCTTTAAACTGGAAAATGTGTACCCCTACTTTGCAGCAGATTATAAAGACAACAAGGAAAAAGAAAGAATGGCCAGACAGGGAGGAATGAACAGAAACCGCCGGAAAGGTGTTTCATTTTCAGGCTCTGACAACTCAAGTTCAGGTTCATCGTCAGGAGACCAAAACAACCCAAGAGGCAACAACTATGGTCAATTTCAACCACCTCCAATGATGCCTTTTTTAGGGCAAGGGGGCCCCATAGGCGGATTCTGGGAGCCCCCCCTCAAATGCCATTCTACAACTACCCCAAATGGGGATAACCAGGCAGGAGACGCAGGGGAAACAGAAGATGCCAGTTTTAATCCCGGTCTTCAACCTCTCAGGGATCCTTCTCTCCACAGAGGAAAACACTCTCCTGTCCAAAGGCTTATCCTTTGTACCTACGCATACCACTGACTGGTTCAAATTCGATGGAGAACTTTCTACACTCCTCCGTACCATCAGAAGAAAAATGTTCTTCAAGGATAAAGACTGCCAAGTGGAAACAGAGGACAGGGGACTCAGACCCAAGAGTGACTTTAACCCTAAAGATGGCGACATCCCCTTCTCCTTTCTTGCATTTGAAAAATGTCTCAGACAAGAAATCAAAAAACTCAAATCTACTAAAAATCATCAGAGAAACAACTTAACCACAGGGGAACAAAAAGTCCTCAAAACCCTGTCCAACAAAACGGACATTGTCATCAAAATGGCTGACAAAGGGGGAGGTATTGTTATACAAAGTAGAGAACAATATACATCTATGGTCATGACCTTATTGAACGAAGATAACTACAAAAAACTCAAAGGACCCCACCACCATATTGAAATCCAAAATACAAGAAGTAACGAAATTTGCAGCAGAGAGGAACTGGATTACAGATAAAGAAGAAGCCTTCCTCAACACCTACGAGGGGAGGATCCCGGCATTTTACAACCTGCCAAAAATTCACAAGAATACGACCGCACCTCCAGGCAGGCCCATCGTTTCAGGATGTGGATCCATACTGGAACCCGTATGCAAATTCATCGATTTTTTCCTAAAACCTTTATGCCAAAAAACACCCACCTATCTCAAGGACACCATGACAACCATTACCAATTTTGAGAACCAACCTTTCGACCCCGCCAGTGATGAAATAGTCACGATGGATGTCAAGAGCCTATACACCAGTATCCCCCAGGAGCAAGCATTGGAATGCATTAGACAACATCTAGCCACTGCACATGACTCAGAGAAGAGTTCCGGTTAATTTCATAACAGAACTTCTGGACTTCGCTCTGACAAATAACGACTTTTCTTTTACCAACAGACCTGCGGCACTGCAATGGGGGCGGCATACACACCCAGCCTAGCCATAATCTTCATGGCAGAATACGAGAAGACCTTTATACTAAATGATGTCAACCCATTTTGCAACAACATCCACCTTTGGTATCATTACATTGACAATGTCATTTTCATCTGGCATGAAAACAAGAACTGAACAACTTCCTCAATTGGACCAATAACCAGACTCCAGAAATACAATTTACCATGAGCCATAACAATGAAAAAATGAATTTTCTAGATCTCAATATATTGGCATCAGATGGCAAATTGACATGCTCCATCTATAAAAAAAAAGGACACAGACCGCAACACTACACTGCACTACAGGAGTAACCACCCCAAAAGCCTCTGAGACAACCAGCCCTAAGAGCAATTCTTGAGAATCAGGCGAAATTGCACAGATACCAAGGATTTCAAAACTCATGCTACAGAATTACAACTGAAACTTGAAGATAGAGGATACCCCAAAAAACCTCTCAGAGACACTAAGAAAAGGGCCCTCTATACTCAGAGAAGCACTATTGGTTCCCAAAACCCACAACTGTGACACAGAAGACGCAATGGCATGTGTTTCCACCTTCCATACCAACACTTCTCAATTAAGAGGGATCATCAAAAAACTCTGGCCCATCGTCCAGCTAAGCTTGCCAGAAGAACCCCTACCCAAAATGGCCTTGAAAAGATCTAAAAACCTCAAAGATCTCTTGATGCACGCCAGAAAGAAACGCAGGGACGCAAGATCCACTCTCTGGAATATGCGGGAAATCCACCGTCACCACCCCTGTGGCAGTTCAGTGTGCAGCCAAACCAAAAAACTACGTTCCTTTCCCATAGATGACAAGGAATGGGAAATTCGCCATTTTTCTAATTGCAAGACGCCTAATGTCATTTATCTTATCGAATGCCCTTACCATCTAAGATATATAGGTCAAACATCCAGACCAGTCAACAAAAGGATTGGGGAACACAAATCAAGAATCTGATGCAAAACCCACAATGCACCCCTGGTTTCCCATTCCCTCGAGTTCCAACACAACTGCGATTCTTTCAAATGGTGGGTAGTTGACAAGGTTACCAACAATTCAAATACCTCCAATGCCTTAAATTTCAAAGAAGCATGGTGGATATTTAAATTGCAGACCACCACAAAGGGTTTAAATTAACTCACCCCCTTTGAATATTTGTAAGGCACAGGCACTGTATCGACTGTTTCATTTTCATTGCCATTGCATACTTGCACACGCTGCACTCTACATCCACCCCTGCAGGTTCACCGCCTTGCTCCCCGGCCACTTTGGCCCTCACAACAGATACGGCATACACAGCCGCATTAGGGATACAGACCGGAGTTGCATTTGCAGCTCAGCCCGTTCCAGTGTACTCCGCTCTCCCGAACTTAGAGCCCGTTCTAGCGTCCTCGCTCCCTTGATGACTTGCATCTCGCCGCATCCACGAGTACAAGACATTGCTGCAGTGCGCATGCGCATCCCTTCTATCCGAGACAGCTCACTCGGCAACATACGCGAGCACCAGCACGGACTGTATCCAGCCAGCGCGTACCGCTCTGAGCCACCAGGTGAGCCCCCCAGACCGGGTCCTAGCCCATTCCTTCCACCAACTACATTGTTTTCCAGCACATGGCTTTTACAACCTCTGTGCATTATTTTGTCTCCCGCTCCTTAGACCTCAAGCCCTCTTACTTCCATACAGAAACTAATCTCCTGCCAGTGAGATTCAACTTGATTCCTCACCTCGGAAGCGTTGCAGCATTCGAACCTACTTAATACAGAGACAAGGTATTGTGAGAGTTCCAACTCCTCATTTTAGAACGCATGCAAGACATTCATGTCACACAACACTGTAATCAGGGCTGGTGTCTTGTCTCCACAGCTCTCCTTATAGCTCAACCCTCACGTTGGAGAAACCAGGACATTAATTACAACCACTCCGCCGGTTCCATCAAACCAGCCTGTGAACCACATTACCTACGTGCAAGGTCAGTGTCTGGGACCAGAGGGTCCAGAAAACCCCCCTCAGTTTAGCCTCTCGCAGGCTTTAAGACACCCAGTGATCATCCACTTTCTGGAACACTCAACAATATATCTCTATATTGTTTTTTTACCCATAGGGAGACCTGCTTTACCTGGCCCCAGAAGAAGGCTGCTACCTCCTTACAGCCGAAACATCCTTTGTCATCGTGCCCGGATCCCACACTTTCTCCCAACAATGACTTGAACCATTATTACCACCTTTATGTTGACGTTGCCTTTTAGCAGACCCTATTTTTAGGTTTCTTTAACCTATGAGCCTGGTGTTGTGCAAATATTGTATGTTACTGTGATAATACACGGTTCAACTGGCAAATATGATTTAATATTGCTACACTGGACACAGGAAACACTACACAGCACCAGTACAGCTGTGTGCAGTTAACACACTGTACCCAACTTGTTGAATCTTGAATCTTAAGTATATTTTCAAATGAGTCACTTTAGAATACTGGACTGCACGGACAACAAACAGTCCATATCTGGTGACACCTTGTCACCACTGTAAATGGAATGTCTTTGTAATATGCACTAAATATTTACAATATATGTTGTTCCATCTACACTATTCACTAAACTGGTGACTAGGTTTATGTTCAATTTACCTATTTTTCCATGTATACATTTTGAGTTTCCTACACCGAATTACCAATGTGTTTACATGTGGCCTAATTAATAAAGGACACTACAACTGTTTTTCCAGTTTATGGATTTGAACTTTCCTCCAATATTGCATACTGTAGTAGATGCATTAACACTAATTTGGAGAAGTGTCAAAATTGCAACTACAAAAATCAAGCATAGTCCAAATGTTTGAGGACAGGACCACCCCTCTGTATAAGACCTTTTCTCCCCAACAGCTGTAATATTACATCCTGGTCTAGGTAGTTCAGTAGCAATGCTATTACTGGGGTGTAGAAGGCCTCAGGACCCCCCCCCCCCCTCTGCTCGAGATGCAGTGAGCTCGCTCTATCACAAAGAACTGCGACAGCCCCGATGGCCCCATCCAATATGCCAGCCACCGTTCAAGGTACAGTTCACTGAAGGGCCTTCCACTTTCTCCTGGAGGCCCAATATCCTTATGTTATTGTGACAGGCCCTAACCTCTGCATCCTCCACCCGTTCTTACAAGAACTTAGTTCTGCTTTTCAAGTCCTAGATGTCCATTTTTGTCGGCAGCATCGTGTCCTCCACCTCAGGTATTCTGTTTTCTGCCTCTGCCACTCTGGCCAATATCTTCTGGAGATCGTGTCTCAGGAAACTCACCTCTGCACCCACTGCATCAACCTTACCCTCCAGTGAGGATTTGGAATCCTGGATAGCTGTTAGCAGTTCACTCAGCGTGGGTGAGGCCTGTGGTGTGCCTGCAGTGTGACGATTCGGGGGGTCCTTGGGCGACACTGAGTCCATCCTCACCTGGACAGGCACTTTCTTCCCCTTCTCCATCATGTCTCTCCTTCCTACGCACTCCGTTGCTCCCCCTCTCTTTCCCAGTGAGTGCCAACATCTTGCCCCAATCCTAATTCTAAGACCATCAAATCAAAATAAGGCAGTCCTAGTGGCGTCTTGTCAAATAAAAGGGCCTATACTAAGAAAAACATATTGGCAATCCTTACGCTAAATACAAAAGTGTGGGGGATAGGGCTCACAAGAAATAAAGAGGTGTTCATAAATACTAAGCCAGGACGTGGTAGCCGTGGTCTTCCTTCCCCACGTTTTGAGCACGGGACAAGGCGGGACTCTGGAGCACTGCACACGCTCGAGCTTTCACAGCACGAGACGACAGTTCCGTTCTGAGCTATAAGGACTGTCAATGGCCAAGTCTCCTGTTCTGTAAAAAGTCTCTTGCCTTTGAGGACCTGATGTATTCAAAATCATAAGAAAAGTTCCTTTCTACTTTTAAGTTGGGACGATGCCTTTTCACCCGTGTGTCCACCTCTTCCAAGGTCAGATCCCCAAACAGTTCTTAGCGACATCAGGACCTTCAGAGGTTATCTTTCCAGCTTTTAATGGCCTGATAGGTTGAAGATTCATCAAACCAAAAAAAATCAGATTGCACTTGGTGATTATTCTTCTCCCCTGGTTCCCCTCGGGCCTCAGACCCCTCTCGGATATCCACCTCCCGCCGTCTGGTTAACTCTGGCTTGTATTTAAAAACAATTTCTTGGTTGCCTACATGTGTTGTTAGAATGATGGTTTCTCACCCCTGGATCTCCCCCCCACCCCTCTTCCGGGCGCAGATCCTTCTCAACTGTTTCCATCCCTCGGTCGGGTTCACTACGGCTTTCAACACAATTCCCTCGGTGGCATTCACAAATCTTAATGTATTTTTAAACAGTTCCATGTGGACAAACCTCTGCCAGGTTCACTCTTGTCAACACACTTTTTTTGGAACTTTAGGCTTCACCACCTTCCACCGGCATCCCTCTGTCGGGTTCACTCTTGCCAATCTCACAGTTCCTTCTACTTTCATACAATGTGGGATTCACTTCACTTAGCTTCACAATCGTCTGCCGGTCAAATACTTTCGATTGTAGAGAGGATTTTAGTAGACCCCTGTATGACCACTTTGACCTTCTTTTCGCCTCTCTGAAGGCCTTCTGGTACTAGTAGTTCCAACAATCGAGTAATCACTCGAGTTTCTAGAGTGAGCACCCACGTGATGCCTGGCTCATCTGTAACTGGCTTTCCCCATTCACGTTAACAGTACTTTGTACTATCTGTCGGAATCCGCCAAAATGAGCAAACATAAGTTACCTAATGTGTGATGTGCTCGAATTTTGGCAGTTTGAAAATTCCAAACAGCTGAAAAGTTCAACCAGATCACACATTCGGTGGTGAGATCTGCGGGGGTGTCCCCTTCAGCCATCCCTCACCCCCTAAATAAAGGAAAGGACCCTAAGACGCCGGTACCCAATCACAGAAGTGAAAGGGAACAGGCATCGCAAGGACACAGCAAGCCAGAAGCAAGGTAAGTAGGAGGGTAGGGGTGTAGAGCAAGTAGAAAATGTTCAGGGGAGAAAAATCCTCAAACATTTCTGCCTCGGTCTTTCAACCCTGATCCCTTTCTGCTATCAGCCGTTTGCTACTTTTGTTCAACACAGTTTGGTTTCTTTATCGGTTCTATCCTCGACATTCATCACCGGCTGTGATGAACGGCTTGGCTTTCTTTGTATCGGGAGTCAAGGCCGGTACCACGGTCACTGGCGTCTCTCTGTCCGGCTTTTCAGCATAGACACGTTCAGTGTACCGTTGACATCTGCTGCAACACACTTGGGCTATTGTTTGCGGGCTTACGATTCCTTCCACAGAGGTTTCACAGGCATTGTTCGGAAAGGGCAAGAACGGTTCTCTCCTGGTCACCCTCTCGGTTCGCTCAGTCTTTCTACTCCTCTTGAACTGCTGTGCCTGGTAGCCGTCTCATTGTGCGGTCTGCCTTGCTTGTATTGTGTTCTCGTGCTCCACCTTTTATCCCTGTGGGAAGGGAAAGGGCCATCAGGTTGTGTGTGATTGTGGTCAATTGCCTGACTTTGTCTGACCCTGCTGTTGGGACATGTACGGGAAGCGGCTTTGATGTTTGTCCGTCGTCTTTCATGATGTGCGAAAGTGTTCGTGTCGGAAAGGGGAGGGGTCAGTGTGTCTGAAGGGTAGGTTTGGTAGGGTTTGTGAAATTAGCACCGCAAAGGACTATTTGCTGTGCCGCGGTCCAAGCCTCTCTGGAATCTGCCTCGTCTGCGCCTCGCTTTCATTGGACTTGCTGGATCGGATTTCCTCGCTTGTTGCTGGCGGGCTGCCGCTCGCGCTGGAGGAAGTCCTTCGCTGGAACACCATTCTGCCTGACCTTAGCCCTGATTGAACACAGGTGATTGGAGGACTGCCTTTCCCTAAATCAAACTTTTGCTCGTGCGAGTGTGCCTAACTCAAGCCTTTGCTCGTGCGAGTGTCTTATGCTTGTGCTATTGTGCTCGTCCTCACATGCACTATTGGACTGGTGTCATATCAGCTTTGTTAGAATTCTGATATATATATTTATCTCTATTTTATTTATTATTCTTTTTTTCTTTTCTTCTTTTCTCGTAGGTGCCCCGCCTTCCCCCTCCCTCTGCCTTTGGCAACGCCTCCCGCGTCACTACTTAAGCGCTGTGACCCAGCGCACCCGCGCTGCGCACCGCGAAGCACCGCAAAGGACTGTTTGCTGTTCGCGGTGCACGCGTGGTGTCTGGTACTCTCCGCTGTGGTGTATGTAGGTGGCTTTGTTATCTCTCCCAATTTCAACACTGGTTACTTGATTTTTTTTTTGTGCACACTTGGGTTTGAAAACATTGTTGGCATGTATATGTGATAAGGACTTACTGCCCTACGCCATCCAGTGTGCTCTCCTCTATGGATACCTCATCTCTCATTCTAAGGAAAGGGAAAAGATTGAAAGACTCCATCAAAAAACGTCTATCTAATAAATCACAGAGAACAAAAATGGAGCTCTCTCAATCTTCTGAAGAAGGACAGCCTTCTACTTGCCCCATTCCCCCGCAAATAAGCTCCATCTCAAACGCTGACGACTCTGTGGTACAACAGTGTTCCACTCTTATTCACCAAGAACCTTCTTCCTTAGTTTCTATATTAGAAACAAATACTAATACTCTATTTTCATTGAAAGCGGCTAATGATTTAGACATCAATTTTGATATTTTTCCCGAGATTTCTGAAAAAATGTCCATCCCAATTTCTGATACCTCGATGCTCGCTCCAGTGGTTATTGCCGCACTGGAAAGACATATCAGCCTTTCCCTAGGCCCTTCCACCCCAGCAGCGGCATCCCGTGGTATGCGAGAACAAGTCCACTTTCATACCACTCCTTCTGTTCCTTCTCATTCGCATGTTCTTCCTGCCACACCACCTAAACCTATAACTGATTTTCTTGCACCATGCAATTTAGACAGCTCTCCAACTATAGATCCATTAAAGAATGGATCCATTAAAGAAACTTCTCCTTGATGATCCCCCAAACCTAAACACCTCCAATAAACACTTGCCCCAAGAATTTCTTGCTCACTCTTTTGCATTACATCCTCAATTGTCACCTATTCCTCAAGCAGAGAATTCTTCACAGCTTTTGGAACACGAATTACATTCATTCCCAGTTCTCACCCGTATATTAAACTTATTAGATAAGGGTCATGAATTGACTCATCTTCACCTAAAGGACATTAAAGACGCAATCATGACTAATTCTCTTCAACTTTCCAAAATTGAATGATTCATGCTTGCGCAGGAAGCTTGTCATTCTTTTCATAGCAACTGCGCTGAACATAGCTCAATCTTCTCAAAGTACTCAAACCTCTGATACACCTCTCCTACTAAAAGGTAGACCGACTTCATTTGCAAACGTTGTCACTCTAACACTCAATCCCTCCTTGTCTGAGACAGCTGCTTCACATATCGATTTAATCGAAGTGGCCCAATTGCAACATGAAAGAATTCGACAAATTGAACAGCTACTCTTTAATTCTCAGTTATTTTCTAGTGATCTGTTCAAATTACAAATCCAGAACAGACAAATATTCCTTCTGAAACTTCATTACACAGTCCCACAGCTCTCACTAATTTTATTGATGAAGAGGAGGCTAGGGAGAAGCTTGAAACTACTGAAACCTCTCCAAAGTTACATCATGCCTCTCGCAGAATGAAAAGATCTTATCAAAGAGCTCTAAAACGCAGAAATAAATCCAAGGCATATAAAGCTCCCTCGATCAATGATAACAAGGCCACTACTCTCATACAACCTTTAGACGACATCCAAATCATTCCTGGTGTCACCTCTAACTCCTCTTCATTGGGCATCGAAGAACTTCAATTTAATGTCAGTCAATTAAATGAAGAAAGTCTTTGTGCTCTTCAGTTAAATTCTACTAAAATTTTTTACAAAGGAGCGAAAAAAAAGTTGCTTGTGCTTCCTCTCTCCCTCCTATTGCTGAGGTGACATCCAACAATAAAAATGATGTATTACTGCCCACAGGTACCGATTGCCATACTACCGGTACCTCATTGCTACAGGCAAATCTTAATTCATTTTTCCCTCAGTGGAGAACTAAAAAACTTCTAGCAACCTTAACTCAAATATTTATTCAAAAGCAAGCACCTCTTTGATTGCCCCAGAGTCTATGGTTGCACAGGTGATGATTCATCAAGTCTCTTCCTCCTTGGCTCCTTCTGCATTGAATACTTCGTCTATGCACAACCTTGCGTCTCCTGTATCAACCCCAAGCATAGCCTCTCAAATTTCCAACCCTCTCAAGGTGATGATTAAGTCTAACTGTTCTTCTTTGGAATCTTCCCCAACTCCTGTTGCACCACCAGTGGTGTCCTGTCACAATCATGGTGAAGTAAAGAATGCGATCCTTACACCTCCCCTTACACATCCCCTTTCCACCTCATGTATAATTGAGAGGGAGCTTTGCTCTTTCAATGACATTCCTGAGGAAACTCAAACTATGATCGGATGGTCGAGTAATTCTCAAATAAATGGACTAGTGTCCATCAATCGTTCATTTTTGATGAATGCTCTTTATAAAATTTCTGCCCTGCGTAGTTTGGTTTCCCAGGATGTTGAGTGGATGAAGCTCCCTCCGATCAATAACAGGATGTTGTGTAAGGTTTTGTCACCAATCATTGCAAAAGTCATCTGGGAACACAAAGTGGATCTTGTTTTTTGGGGGCTTGAATTGCGAGCCTTCCCTTCACTTGAAAAGGCGATGCAATTCCTTGAATTTAATCCTCCACCGCCACCCAAAATCAATGCTTCAGCTGATAATGTCTCATCTTTTTCCTTAGAAAATGAAAAAATTCTCTCAAACTTAGCTCTTTTGACATCTGCCCTAAATGGTCTTTTAGGATTCCTGCCCTCAGGAACACTATCTGATGCAGCTGTATCTTCTAACCCCCCATCTATTTCAAAATCCTAATGTAAACATTTCCTCATTCAATCTTGGAATTGTTGTGGTTTTAAGAACTTGCAAACATGGTATAACAATAAGAATTTTAATGAGCTACCTTTTTTTTTTACAAGAAACAATGCAATGTTATGATTTTCAATTTGATGGATTTACTGCTGTACACAATTTTGCTTTCCTTCCCCCGGCTGGTCGCCCCAGTGGGGGACTCACGTTGTTACTTAACAATAAGCTTCTCTTTACGATAATTCAAACTATTACCAACCAACTGTGTCTAGCCACTATTATTGATATTAATCTCTCAGTGAAGACAAGAATTATGCTAGTTTCATTATATTGGAATCCTAACTCTCTTTGTTTAGACTATGCTATTCATATTCTGAATGTTATGCTGGTGGACGCTCTTTGCATCTACCCAGACATCATGATAATCATCTGTGGTGACTTTAATGTATTCTTATATGAACCTTTGAACCATGCTTCACTTAACATGCCATCTCACCACTTTAAGAATGCCTGTGCAAATGGTAAAAGATGGGTGCAATTTCTCTCACACTGGGATCTCGTTGTATTACAACCTCATTGTCCAGCATCCTTTTTTAAATGGCGTAGTTGTAACTTTCATTCGTCCATTGACTATATTGTTGTATCTAACCATCTCTCAGGTATGTCCTCTCCTATTAACACAAATTTCCCTTCGTATGGAGACCAGGCTATACTATCAACTACTTTGTCTGTGGAATCAGCGTCCTTTGATAGATCACAAATTCTAACTTCAATTCACAGCGATCGCCATCTTCTTTCAATTAGATGGAACACTTCAACTTGTCGCCAAATAACCTTTCTGGTAAATCGTGATTGGTGGCCCCTTTACAGGTATGATGATCGCAATGCTCAGACTATTATAGCCTGGAATCTTCACATGATAAAATTACACTTAATTACCATTGCAAATTCCTCGGCAAAACATCAAAATGCAAGTAATGCTGATAGTCTTTTAGCATACCGCTGAGGTAATCTCAAGCATGAAAGAAACACAGCATTAAGAACTTTAAAAAAACAACTCGCCTTTATGGGTAGTATTAGCTACATGGTCGCTAAACAAGCTCTATTAAGGAGCCACAAAAACAGAATAAAGGCTGTGCGTCTTTCTCATTATTTAACTGGGAATCAAAATATGGTGAGACTAATTTGCAATAAAAATATCAGGGACATATGGAAAATTCTTAGGGCTGCCAACAATTATATTCAACCCTCTTTAGAAACCGCCCTGGATGGCAACTCTTGGGCTGTTTTCTTTAAACAAAAATATCTTTTACCTAGTTGCTTTAAAGAAGTTGGTATCAAGGTGTTACTTTCGCAGATTCCTCTGCTTTGTCCTTGGTCTTTAGAAGACGTCCTCTTTGCTATATCTAAATTGAAAAGCTCAAAATGTGCAGGCCCTGATGGGCTCCCACCCTGTGTCATTAAAGATGACTCGCTATTCTGGGCTGCTACACTTTTAAGGATTTTTCAATCCATCTTTGTTGCAAAAAGGCTTCCAGCCTCATGGACATCTTCCATTATTATCCCCTTACATAAGCAAGGGCCGTTAAACAATCCTTTAAATTTCAGGCCCATAGCATTGATTGATGTCTCAGCTAAGGTTTTCGCACTACTTCTTTTACAAGATGTTGAAAAACACATAGTAGAAAAACGCATATTAAACAAAGCACAGACAAGTTTCAAAAAAAATCTGGGAACCCTATTAAATGCAACTATTTTAGCCCATCTTACTGCGGGGGTACATAATTCCCTTACTGGACCTGTCTTTATTGCTTCTCTAGACCTGTCGTCCGCATTTGATTGCGTTATTTGCAGTAAACTCTGTGAAAAAATGTTAAAACTAAAATTTCCGACTCCCCTAGTTGCACTTATAGCTTTGCTGCACTACCAGACCTCCTTCAGAATTCGTATCTCCAACAACGGCCTACTGACTGAGGCTATCCCTACATCAATTGGTGTGAAACAAGGTTGTAACCTCGCGCCAGTACTTTTCAACCTCCATCTGTCGGATATTGAAGACCTCTGGGATTCTCCACTAATTAACACGGTTCGACTTGGCAAGCTTAAACTTTCGTGGCTAGCATATGCGGACGATGTGCTACTTTTTGATAGCACACACTCGGGTCTCCAGAAAAAACTCGAAATCTTCTATCAATTCTGTCTAGTAAACAACCTCACAATAAATTTTGCTAAATCCAACATCCTAGTTCTATCATCTAAGAAAAAGGTGCGCAAATTTTGTTGGCATATCAATCAAAATCGTATACAAATTGTTGACCAGACTATTTATCTTGGTTACAATCTCGCCAATAATTCCTCTGCTTCCTTTTGGCATAAAGCTTTATGTGGAAAAATCATACCTTTACAGAATCAAATGAAAATAATTTTTCGAAAATATTGTAGGTTTTCCTTGGTACCTTTGTTGGAATTTTATTCAAAGAAAGTGGAAGCAATTATTTTATATGGTCTTGATATTTGTCTCTTAGATTTCTCCACTTTTTTGAAAAAACTTCAAGCGAAATTATGGAAGGCTACTTTGGGATTACCCTCATATCTTCCCAATGCCATCCTTCGCCACGAACTAGGCCTCAATTCGCTGTCTGCACGGTATAATTGGCGTATTCTTAAAATCTTTGCCAAGATGAATTTTCCAATTGAAAATTCACTTTATGAAGACCTCTATCTCATGTTACAGACTTTACATCCAAGGTCGATAAAGAATTCTCAAAAGCGGATATTCTCGATTCTTTCCGGGATAAACATCGCCTCTCAAGATCTAGAACACACAAACGTCTTTTTTGGAATGATTGGGCAAATACCTGTGATCAAATTGCATCGTATTCTTCATTCTCTGAATATGCTTCCTTTAGACACAATCAAATTGCACGCCTACCCTATCTTTTGCTATGCCCGAGTGCGGAAATTCTAATGCAATATATGCGTTTCCGTTTAGATCTTTTTCACACAAAAGTACGCACATAACATTGGGTAAAAGATGCTAAGAGTGTGGAAAATACTTCGTGCAAATTCTGTAAAGATATGAATATCCCTGAAACCTTAAAACATCTATTTCTTATATGTCCTTTCTTTGAAACAGACAGAATGTCTAATCTCTATGCTTTCACCAATACACATTCACAAGTTGGGAGAGAATTAATATGGTCTCGCTGCATGTGGGGATCTTGTAACTCCATCATTCTTGCAACTGTTTGTCTAGTGAAAATTATTGATTCAGCTTTAAATTTGTGTAGTGTGACTTAAAGTTCATAAGTTGATACATTTACTTTCCATTTTTATTTACATGTTATAACTTCTATGTTAGTGAATCTTGCAATCAAATGGAATTCATTATTTCTTCTGTATAGCCCTTATTTTTTGTAGATACATGTAGCAAGGATAGTTATTATATTCACTTGTTTTTTTTAATATTTGCAATTATGAAAGTTCTTTTATATAATGTTGTAAAGTAAGGAATTGCATAAGTATTGTATTGATATTTTGTAAAGATGCGTTTGCATCAAAAACAACATTTTAAATAAAATAAAAAAAATTAGTTGGGGGCGGGGGGTGATGGGAACAGTAGTGTTTTGTTAATGCTGACTGAGAGTTGGGAAAATAACCAGAGGGGTGTGGAGGAGAATGATTGAAAATATTCAGATATGCAACGGCAGAACAGGGTTCAGGGAAATGCAGTGTCCTAGTGCAGAGGGTTTTGAATTCCCATTGGATTTTCCAGGATATGGAGGGGTCGTCTGATTTGGTTGAGGGTGATTCTCTGGGTGGAAGGGAGGTAGATGTGAAATAACCTAAAAAGGTCTCTTGGACCTTGTCCTCCTCGCCTTCGTCCCTGGTATAACACTGTCTCACCTGAAATATTCCCCCGAGCACAACCACGAGTTCCGCTAGCTTGGGATAAGAAAGGGCTTGTTTTTCTCTGGCCACCTGAATAAGGGATTCCCGGGATGTACTCTGGAGAATACCCTCAGGTTTCTCACACTGAGGTACTTCCAATTCCTCTCTTCGCACCCACCATCTGTCAGGGGGCACCTCTGTGTCCGTTTGCGCTTGCACCTGCGTTTCTTTCGCCAAATTCTTTGCACACCCCGCAATCTCCCATACTGTGGGCCTTTCCTTCCTTGCTGTGCACACAATTCTCGGAGCGGCGACCCCCGCAGCCCGACTGGCACTGCCGATGTGTCCCTTACCTCTGGTGAAACAGGACCTGCTCGGGGTGGAGGCACAGAAAGAGTTCCCCGCACAGTTCCAGTTTCATCAGCGCTTCACTGCACCTTCCTCGCTGCTGGATTGTGGCCCTGCTCTCTGCCGACTTGCTGGAGAAGTCCTGGGTCTGTGCGGGAAGCTTTCTATGCAGCTCTTCCCCGCCACCTCTCTACAACAGCTGGGGTCCATCCCCCAGACCGACATACTCTGCGATTTACATGCTGCCACCTCAGATACCGCAGGTTGTTGCCATCTTGCATGTGGCAGAGCCACCTGGGCCTCAGCTAAATCCACTTTGATGCACTTGGGAGCTCATTAGTGAAGGGCAAACCAAACCCACCCTGCCACTCTGACCCAAACTGCTGCAAAATTGGAGTCGCTGCCCTGCCTGGACGATCTGCTGCTGGAGATCAGACGATCTACTCCGCCATCTTGCGCAACAGCGTCCCCTCCGCAATGTTAGCTTTTAATGTGTAGAGTGCCCCATGCTGACTTTACACCACGACAGAACACTTAGGATATACCCAGAAGGTAGAGAAAAAATGCAAACGTTCCTGAAGACTAAAGGAAATCTATTGCTTAATGGGAAGATTGCAGAAACCATATTCTGCTAGCTTTGGTTGTTCTCTGTGGATGGCTGGACGATGTAAGGGTGTCATGTGAGGTACCGTTTTCATCGGGACACGTGTGGGGACGTGGGAAGGTAGGCCATGTGTTGTTGGCGGTGTGTTTCGGTGGGTGGTCAGAGTGAAATGTCTGAGAATTGTCTTCATTTCCAGCCAATTTCAGAGACATTTCCCTGTTCCCACTCTCAGAAACACGTTGCCAACAACAGATGTCATACCTTCTTGCATTCCCACAGGTGTCCCGACAAAAACAGTACCTCACATGTGTGGGTGCACCTACCGGGGGTGCAAAAGGAAAAGGGTAACCCGCTGGTAACCCCAAGCCTTTCGCCACAGCACATTTTGTTCATGTGGGCAAAGTACAGATTTGGGCCTAGGGTATCGAAGCCAGCAAGGAAAACAGGTAACCCCATGCATTTCCCAAAAGAGGACACCCGTGGGAATGCACAGAGGTCTGACTTGTGTAAATCGGCCCAGAATCTAATACCCAGAACCCTCGGCAAAGTCCAAATTTGGGGGTAAAAAACACAATTTCCAGACATTTCACTCTGCTAACCCACCGAAACACACCAACAACAGATGTCATACCTTCCCGCATTCCCACAGGTGTCACAACGAAAACGTACCTCACGTGTGGGTCCACCAATCTAGCCACAAAGGGAAAAGGCTAACCCACTGGCAACCACAAAAGGGTTTGGGGAGATAACCTACAGATTTGGGCCTAGGGTGTCCAAGCCATGAAGGAAAACTGGGAACCCCATGCATTTCTGAAAAGAGGGCACCAGTGGGAATCCACAGAGGTCCAACTTGCGCGAAGCGGACCAGAATGTTTTACCCCGAACCCCTGACAAAGTGAAAAATGTGGGGTTTCTGGCACATTTCAGAATTTGCTGGGGCTTCTGGGTAATAAATTCTGGGCCGATTTGCACAAATCATACCTCTGCGGATTCCCACGGGTGTCCTCTTTTCAGAAATGCATGGGGTTCCCAGTTTTCCTTGGTGGCTTGGACATCCTAGGCCCAAATCTGTATGGTGTGGGATTGAAAGAAATTCAACATTTTCTGCTGTCCAAAACGACTTGGGGTTAGCAGCATTTTTGGGTTTCTCCCTTGCCCCTAGGTAGGTGCACCAACACGCGAGATACCGTTTTCATCGGGGCACCTGTGGGAACGCAGCAAGGTATAACATGTGTTGTGTTTGTGTGGTTTTCATAACGTTCTCACCCATTTGCTAGTGCCCTTTGTCACACAACCTTTTCATTTCCCAAATGTGACCTACATTTAGTCGCTGCTTTAGGCACCATACACTTTTGCAACTTGCACAAGTCACCTACCCTTGAAAAGGTCTGCCTGTGCTCTTTCAAAAAATGTATGCTTGCCGTTCCTCACCATATTGGTTTTCCCGAATTACACATGCTAAGTGCGTCTGTTGAGGCCGTCAGCATAAAACTCCTGTGTACCATGGCTCAGTGTTTGGCTTGTGGCATTGCTTGTTTTGTAAAACACTACAAAAAATGTGTGATTTCCTAACTGCAAGAGTCGGGGGAATGTAGCAGAGCATTGCTTTTCTCAAAATTCATAGAAGCCATTGCCGTACCAAGCCAACCATTTCCAACACATACCTTTTTTCGGTAATTTTCCGCTTTTCCCCCAATCTATGGCATTTTCCCCTAGCTAGTTGTTGCCCAACCTACGCAAATTGCCCCTTTCTAAATTTGGAATTTTGTCTACTTTTCAGAAATATATGCCTTTCTGACCTCCAATTTGGCTTTCCTACCCTTTTCTTCCATTCCGTCCCTGCATGTGCAATTGGCAAAAATTGCCAAAATTGCCTACCTCTCACAAAACGGTTGATAACCACATCAAAATGTTTTTATGTTTCCACTCAACCTGTTCTTGAAAGACAGAAAATTGGGGAATTCAGTACAGCAAACCATTTGTTCCTAGCTCTTACAAGGAAAAAGCCACGGGCTTCTTTGTACATCATTTTATTCGCATTTTTTCAAAAAACACAACATTTTCGCCCGTTTTGGTTATTTTCTCTCACCCCCCTACAGCAACCTAGGATTCCTGAGTGGCGTTATGACCGCCTACATGTGGGGGAAAAAAAGGGGCCAAATTTGGCCGAGATACCTCATGTAACAAAAAAGTTACGAGGCTTTGAATGGCCACATACCGAAATCCCAAAAAAAGGCCTTGGCACTGGGGGGTGGGGGGGGGGAATACCCATGGCAGTTAAAGGGTTAAGGTAAGTGCCAAGGATTGCAGAACAAGGCGTAGAATTAACAAAACAAAAGAAATGAACAAATGATAAAATCGGTGGTTGGAATCAAAAATAGAAGGGGATGTTTATTATACATCAGTAATAAAACAGTACAGTCCCAATTTAGACACCCTTTTTGCATGCAAATGAATTCGTAAAAAAGTGCATTTTGCATGTGTGAAAAACAAGACTGATTCATAAGCACAAACTGTGCGTGCAGAGACCTGATCTGTGACCGCAGACTGTGCTGCTGGTAGTGTGCAATAAATATATGTTTATATTACATTTTTGCTCCACCATTAGCTTGCATATAGCAAACCTTATACCAGTTTCAATAATACAATTTAATATACTAAAATAAATACATATTTCACTAATCATAATCGCCGAGTTCCATTAATAAAATATGTAAAACCTGTAAAATGTATTAAAACAGTTGCTCTAGGTACTATCACTGCTAGAGACTAAGATGTTGTACACTAACTCTAGCCCACAATGCACCTGGTGTCAGAAGTATATACTGCTTTATAAAGCCATCAAACAGAGGACTTCTCTCTGCTAGACTTGAGCAATCAACTAGGACATGCCTTATTTTCTACAACTCTAGAGGCTTCTCACACAATCTACAAGTGCTTACACTAGCTGGCTCTTATACCTAGGAACTCCCTTGTTTGTAACTGGTTAAAATCCATTCTTATAAATAATCTTCTAAAAGAAGCAGAGCACTGAATGTATGGGTTAGAAGTGTATGTACCAACATTACCACCCACTTTACATATGCAAAATGGTGTTTGATAGGACGGTAATGGACAGTGTGAGGGGTCAGAAGTAAGACTTGACACAGTAGTGCCACCTTTGTGATCAGAAACTTAGGGTTGGAAAATGCCTCTCTATCCCTAAAACTAGGAGGGGGTTCCCTGCCTCGAAGCAAATGAAACTGTCAGAATGTCCAAATTATAAAGATAGTCCCTATTGTGTCTCAAAATCCTACTTCTGTCCCTCACAAGAACATAAACCAAGTGTGCAGGGTGTGAGGAACCTAAGGGTGCCCTCAATTATTTCCCCCCTGTATTCTCGTTTCGAGTGGCCAGGGAAAGTACATTGTTCTTGGATCCCGATCCTGGGGCTAGATATACGAGTAAGATCATCTGGGTGGAGGAGACTTGGGGAGAGGACTTCCCAAGGTGAGACATGGTATCCCCCCCACTTCCTGTTAATAACGAACCTCTATCCCTCAGGCCTTTGCAGGTTGTCAGCCTTTTCCCTGTTCTTCCCTCCGAGCTTTACCCCAGAAACACCTGCTCATCACTGGGACGAGGAAGAGACGAACTAGGAAGCTGTATCTTCATTTTGTTGAGACAAACGCACATCAGCCTCATTTTATTTATACAGACATATCAGCCTCACTTGGTTAATGGAACCACATCAACCTCAGCAATGCACTGAGAAGAGGAGGACAGCACGAGTAAGAAAACTGCCATTCTAATGTTGAGTGTTCTAGTCTTTCCTGGATTAATCATGGTGGCAGGAACTTTAAATCCCAACATGTTTTGGTAAATGACGTCAGCTGTAGAGGCAGAGTGAGCAGTGCAGGCAGAGTCAGCTCTGGAAGAAGCTGGGTGCAAGAAGCAGTGGAGCGCTCGAAGCCCGGAAAAGAATGCAGACCGAAGGAAAGAGGCCAGTGTGACCAAGTGAAGTGGTTGAGCAAGTCCCGAGCTGCAGGAAGAGCATTGCGGGTGCGTAAAGCCACAGAGCTACTGGGAGCAGAGACTAGGTACCGCACAGGAAGGAGAAAAGCTGTGGCGGTCGAGTACCTTGCAGAGAAGCCATAAGCTCCGACCGGTGAATGAATCCAGACAGGGAAACACTGGGTTGGCAGGCAAATATGTAACACAAGCACCGAAAGAACAAGTTACTCACTGTAGTGACTAGAGTACTTATAGTCCCCTTTGCTCCATCCTTGTGGGCGTCCCCCAACATGGGGACGGTACCGTAACCTTTGTCAGCAAAAAATTGAGGTTCCCCTTTAAGGGGTGTGGTGGATGGGTGTTCAGGGGTGGGAATGCCCCGCCAAGAACCCACCCTCCGGCGCCTCATCTCAGTCCCCTTTGAATAAATCAGACGCTTATATACCTGGCTACTCTTAGTACACATTAGCTCTTGGCAGGTGTCCAGTCATTTGGTCGAATTAAAACTGGTCGAATGACATTTGGTCGACGCAATTTGGTCAAAAACCAAATGGTCGAATTTTTTTAAAAATTATATATTTATTTTTCGGGTTTTCGTTTTTAAAAAAAAAAGGGGTTTTAGAAAAAAAAGGGGGCTAGGGGGGGTACCCCCCCACCCCCCCCCAAAAAAAAAAAAGGAGTGAAAATAAAAAAAAAATTCGACCATTTGGTTTTCGACCAAATTGGTTTGACCATTTGTCTGGTCGACCAATTTTTTTCGACCAAATGTCTGGTAACCCTCTTAGCATACTAGCGGGGGAAGGCAGGTGGGACATATGGAGGAAAGGGGACTATCGACTGTCACCACATTGAGTAACTTATTAATATGTCCTGTCCCCTTTCCTCCATCCTTGTGGGTGGTTCCACCGAACAAGAAACTAGGGTGGAGCTGTGATAACCAGCCTCATATCTAGGACGAAGCAAAAAGGTTCTTCATAAACATTTGACCAAACTCTACATCATGCCTGGAGCTGGTATCTAGTGAGTAGTGCTTACAGAAGGCCGATGGAGTGGCCAAAGTATCCGTCTTGCTGATGACATTCCAAGAAGCAGGTCTCTGAAACGCGACAGACGTGGCCCTGCCTCTGAGGGCATGGGCAGAATCCCCTCATGAACAGGTTTGCCCATATCCGCGTACGCCTCCAAAATGGCCTGAACCATCCAACGATCCATGGAGGTTTGTAAGCCTGAGAGCCGTGGGAAGAGCCCCCAAACGTCACGAATAATGCCACGGACTTCCTGAAGGATTTCGTTTGACAGAGAAAACTTGACAACCTCTCTTGAGATCCAAGGAATGTAGGGCCCCCTCTGCTTCGGACTGAGGGTTGGGGAAGAACACTGCAGGCAGATAACTTGATTTAGATGAAACTGAGACCACCTGGGCAAGAGGTTTGGGTGAGTGCGCAAGATGACCTTGTCGTAAAACGCAGTTAAGGGCTCATACTAACAACGCCTGCAGCTCAATAACACTGCACGCAGAGGTTACAGCCACCAGTAAAACTGCCCATAGTGTCACTAAGCAGATGTCCGCAGAGGCCATTGTATCGAAAGGCTTGCACTGCATAACTGCAAGAACCACATTGATGTCCCAGGCCAGGTGCAGCCTATGCACTGGGGAAAAAGCCTAGACAGACCCTTAAGGTGGGCCTTAACCACTGGGTTGGCTGCAGAAAACGCATGCTCTGAGGAATTCTTGTAAGCCCCAATGGCAGTCAAATAAGTGCAGCAAGTATCCACCTGAACTCCAGAATGCACCAGGTGTGCTGAAAAAGCCAGTACATCATCCAGAGGACAGGTGACAGGATCCAGACCCTTGTCACAAGCCCAATGGCAGAACTTAGTCCTTTCGCTCTTATACCAGGACAGAGTCGACAACCTCCTGGCCTGCTGAATGATGTCCCAGTTGTCATCCGAAAATTGGGCATGCTGAAGCCTCAGCTGGTCAGGAACAAGGCCGCCAGCGCCAGACTGGCCGGGTCTAGTTGTTCCACTGCCCCGCCCTGCTGCCTCGGGAAGCCCCTGCTGGAGATTGGAAGGTGTAGGGGCCCCTGGGAGCACAAGTGTAGCAGATCCGAAAACCAGGGTCTCCAAGGCCAGTGGGGGGCATCCAGGATGAGGCTGCAACCCACCGAAGCCCAGAATTTGCAGAGAGTTTGTTGGAGCAGAGAGGTGAGGGTAAATGCATAACACCAGCGGCTGTGCCAACAGATCTGGAAGGCGTCTCCAGTGAGACCTGACCCTATCCTACCCACAGAGCAAACTGGGGGCACTTGGCATTCCGGGTACATCCGAAGTCCAGGTCCGTGAACCCCCAATGCTGGAACAGGAGCAACAAGGAGTCAGTGTGCAACTCCCACTCTTAGGTGTTGAACCCCAAGCGGCTCAGTTGGTCCATGTCGGTATTGCTGTCACCCAGAAGGTGGACTGCAGAAATCCGAATCCCTTCCGTCAGGGCTCATTCAAAGATTGATACCGCCTCCCGACAGAGAAGAGGGGTGAAGGCCAGAGGGGTGGGGGCATGTTGGGGAGGGGGGGGTGGAACTGGTGCTACCTTGCTTGTTCAGGTTAAACATATTAGTAGAGTTGTCCGTCCTTACCAGACCAGACCCGTCCCTGATGAGGGCCAGAAACGGCATGTGGGCCAGGCACACTGCCCTGAGCTCCGGCAAATTGATATTTGGTCCTGGACCATACGCCATTAATAACCTAGCCCTCCAGAGTAGCCCCCCAGCCTGAAAGGGAGTCGTCAGTCATTACTAGTGTAGCCTCAGGCCGGGTGAAGTCAGGCTCCCACTGAAACATTGCCATCCATCATTCACCAGCAAAGATCTGGCAGTAGGAGCAGTGGTATTGTGATTCTGTCCGAAATCCCATCTCCTGATCCCAAATGATCACCAGGTGGATCTCAAGGCGCCTCATTGTGAGGTGAGTGTGCTGTACAGTGAGCACGCAGGAGGCCTTCAGGCCCAGAAGCTGCTGGAACCACCATGCCGAGGTGGTCAAGTTGACCAGAAAGTTCCCCACTGCTTTGCGGAGGGACAGGAGCCTCTCGGGCGTGGGGGACACCCGCTGAATGGTCGTGTTCCAATGCACCCCATGGAAGACCAGGGAGACCCACAGCTGATGAAGGCTATCCGCCAATCTCTGGCAGAAGTGCACCACCCTTCTCTGGTGACCCCGCCCTCACCAGCCAGTCATCCAAATAAGGTTATAGATGGCCCTCCAAGCAGAGAAGGCCTGCCACTGCATTCATCAACTTCGTGGAGCCACGAGGGGCTGATTTCAGGCTGAATGGTAATACCTTCTACATAAAATGGTATAACAATCTTGAACCCGAGAAACCTCTGATGCGGTTGGTAGATGGGTACATTCAAGTACTCATCCTTGAGGTGCAGGGAACACATCCAGTCCCCTGCACACACAGACTTGGCTATGTGCGCGGGAGTAATATTAAAGTGTTCTAGCGGTAAAGACAGATTGAGAAAGGACAGGTGCAGGGCAATTTTCAGACCAGCCTAGTTGTTCTTGGGTACCTCAGAAATCTTGGAACCATAACCGGAGCTCCTGACTGAAAGAGGAACGGGTTCTATCACTTGCATCTCAAAGAGCGAAACAGCCTCTCGTAAAAGAGGACCCGATCTGGCGGAGAGGCTGGTAGAAGAAAAGGCATATGAAGACTGAAGCCCATGGAGACTACGGATATGAGACGTGTAGTTGAAAAGACGCCCCCCACATGCAAGCTGTGTTCCTAGATCTTGAAGTCAAGGCTTCTTGGTGTCAGAGGCAGGAGCAGAAGAGGGGGAGCAGAAAAAACCCATGCAAAGTCCTCTGCTGTGTCGTCCTGTTGTCGCTGGGTGACCCGACAGGGGTCTGTGCACCTCAGTCCTAAAACCCCTTGAAGCCGGAGTAAGCACGGATTTGAACTTGGTCCTGCCCAAGACTGAGGGAAGGATTTCTGTCCTGGCTTTGTCAGGATGGCCCAGTAGAGTTTGAGTAGAGGTGTTCGTATTTGTTAACTGGTCATCGGTTGATGAATGAAAAAGGTCCACCCCCTCGAAGGGCATAGCCAGGATCTGCTTCTGCACGTCAGATTAAAACCTAGTGGTGTGCAACTACGCCGTCCTCATCTAGACACCAAGGCACAGCCCTCAAATGGCTATGTCGATGTGGGAGACCGAAGACTCCATGGGGTCCTGCGCAATGGTCTGGGCATCTGCCAGACCAGCCTTGAAGGAGGCTTGCTTGTCTGAAGGGAGGTCAGGCAGAAATTCCTGAGCTCCCACCACAGCTTGTGGTTAGTCGCAACCAAGAGGGCATCTGTTTTGGGTTGCCACAGATGCAGTCCTGAGATGTAATAACAGCGCTTGCCCAAAGAATCAACAACCTTTTCCTCCTTGGAAAGACAACTGGAGGTGGCTCCCATGGAGGAAGACTATGGTTTCGAATAGAAGGGGGCTGCGGGTGGGAGGCCAGGAGTATTGGCTCCTGTCCGTCAGCTTGAACCTACTGTCCAGCTTCTTGTTCATCTGGGCGTTGGCCCTGGGCTTCTCCCAGACCTTTCTCCCCTCCTGCAGGACATACTTCTGGAGAGAGACATGCCAGACCGGATTGTGGTGCGCTTGCCCAAAACCTCTGCTAGCACTACAGACTCCTGGGGGTTCGTCGAGCAGAGGTACCCCAAAGAACTGTGCCAGGCCCTGAAGGAGGTCATAAAAGGCCTTAGTGGATGCCAACGGTTCATCGTCCTGGGCGTCACCCCCCCCCCCTATTTTATAGACTGAGTGGAGCCCGGGCCCTCAGACAGAGGTGGAGATGGGATCCCCACTGAGTTTGGTGGCAAAGACAGGTCCAACGTCTGTTCAAGGGGAGGAGTTGATGGTACAGGAAGAGGTGGAGGGGACTGAACAACTAGTAGGCCCTGGACAGGGGGAGGGACCACCAGTGGACCTGGCAGCGCTAGAGGAACAGGAATACCACCCAGAGGAGGGAGCCAGAGAAGGCACCACTTGCGGGAGGACCTTCACTAAATCCTTCAGGAGCCCCTTATTCTGAGGGGAACACACGAAGAGGAAGCACTTGAAGAAGCGGTCCTCGCTAGAAGCCCAGTCCCTAGGGGCCCGGTCCTCTGCAGCATTGGGCCTCAAGTCTGGGTCAAAGCACAGAGGGGCCTGGGGCATGTAGCCGTAAGGCTGCGATGGGTAGATGTACCCTGAGACCAGATGCCTGCACCGTGCAGTCCACTGCCACTTGTAGAGAAGGGGACTGGTATCATCTTGCAAAGCCCATTCAATGGGCGAAAGCACAAGCAGTTCCCGAGTTGAATCCAAGATGGCCGCCAGCCTGGCAGCCTCTACCACGTGCCTCTCTGCCATTTTGAAGCTGTGCGCCACACCCTGGGCAGGAGCACGTGAACGCCCTGAGCCATGAGAGGATACAGCTTGGCACTTGCACCCGAAGCGGAAGTGCTGACCTCAGATCACTGGTAGGTGCTGAGCCCTCAGCTGACAGTCTGGTAGTCGTAATGCCTTAACTCATGACCTTGGAGCGAGCTCCTCTAGGCTGGACGCCCTCAGCTCCTGTGCCTGATCACGCCAAAGATAGACTCTTGGAGGTGGCACTCGACGATCCCTTACCCCTTGGGGTCGAAGAAGAGGACAAACTTGATCAACCTTCCGAGGACAGCCCAGTAGGGCCCCTGAGCCCATCGGCTTGGGAGCCAGTAGCCTTAGATGCCTTGGGCCTGCCAGAACCTGAATCCGAGGCCCCCATCTGTGGGAAACCCGGGAAGGAGTTGCTGCGGAGCCGTGCTGAACAAAGGGCCTACCTTGTCTTGACGAGAGGTCCTGGAGATGAAGTCCTTAAGGTGGGGCGGAGGAGAAGTGTGGAAGCTCTCCCTCCACTGTGACAACCGATTCTTCAATGCATTGTGACCGAAAGTGCTGCAAGCCGAACACACGTCCCAGCGGAGGTCAGGCCTTTAACACTCAAGCCAGAGTGCATGGGGTCCGAGGCCGGGAACGAGCGGTCTCATGAGGCACATCTCGTGAACCCTCTGGCAGCTGATATGCACCAGGGAGGCGAGGCACCAAAGGTATGTTAAGTAAGATTTAAAAAACAAAAACTGGGAGCAAGCCGGACAGCTAAAAAAGACTCTGGGACGGAGGTGAGCCACCCGAGGCCACCCCCCCACGCTATGCTAAATTTAAAGTGGAAGCTCAATTTTTTGCTGCCAAAGGTTCCGGCACCATCCCCATGTTGGGGGGTGCCCCTAAGCATGGAGGAAAGGGGACAGGACGTATTAATACATTGATTTAAGTGGAATCAAGCATTTCTATGAATGCCGAGTGAAGTGAAATTAAATATAAGCATTTGTGAAGGCCCAACAATGTAAAAACCACATGCTTTTTGAATGCCAAAGTGAAAGCAATTAGACATACTTTTGAATACGAAACCGAGAGAAAGCAAGTGTTGCCAATCTTAAACATTAAACTGAGTGTAAGAAAGATTGGGAATTGCCCTAAAGACAGTGAACTGCATTATATGAGAAAACAGGCATGGACAAAAGCCAAAAGGAGAAGGAACCGAAAGTTACGAGCACATCTTGGCAAGAGCCAGGAGAGTGTAAGAAAGTGTAACAGGGGCATTGTGATTAAGCAAACCACTGTGCAGTGTATGGAGTGTGTGGCACAGGTGGAGAAATCATGAAGCACTGTCAAGCTGACAGAGTGGCCCAATGTCAATGGAAAAGCAGCAAGGGGGACCCGGTTGCATGGCCTGTGATGGGTGGACCGCGTGGTCCGACAACTGCACCTAGACCAACTGCACGCCTGTGTAGAAAGGCCACTGAAAACACCCATGAAAAAGATTGTGTTTATACTACCACAAACTCTGATGTCACCTTTGAAGTTAAGAAACTGAACTGCCAATGTGAAAAGTACCAATAGTGTAAGAGCTGGGAAGTGCCCCAAGGAATTATGTTGTTTTGAAAAGCTGGAAGAATTAAACTCTTGGGAAAGGGGATCCCTATAACATGTGAACTTGGGGAAGGGGACGCAGATTACTGGCTAACTATCGCCCAATCTCCATCACTCCCTTCCTGGGCAAGCTCCTGGAGGAACTGGCCATCTCCCAGCTTAATCTCCACACTGAATCTGTTGCTTGTCTTCATGACCATCAGTGTGGCTTCAGAGCTGCCAGAAGCACAGAAACTGCTCTCCTGAACATCCGTGAAGACCTGCTTTCTAACCTTGACTCCAACACCCTGTGTCTCCTCATCTTGCTTGATCCCTCTTCTGCCTTCGATACCATCAACCATGCCATCCTGCTCAACCGTCTCCATGATAACCTGGGTATCACTGGTCAGGCTCTGGCGTGGCTGACGTCTTTCCTCTCTGACTGACCCTCCCAGGTCCAACTTGGGTCCTTCCTCTCGGATATCTTTTTCTCCACCTGTGGTGTCCCCCAGGGATCGAACCTCTCTTCCTGGCTGTTAAACCAATACCTGGCACTCCTAGCCCACCGCATCGCTGCTCTCTGGCCCAATTTTCAGTGCTATGCGGATGATACCCAGCTCATTTTCAGGCTACCCTTGGCCTCCTCTTCTCCTTCCCTCATCTCCGTCTGTTGGCTATCCAGGAGTGGTGTGCCGCCAATGACCTCTGCCTTAATGCCAGTAAGACTGAGATTTTACTCATGGGCACACCCCCTCCTTCCTTCCCTGCAGCTCTCTGGCCGGCCTCTCTTGGCCCTCTTCCTGTTCCCACCTGCAAGGCAAAAAACCTTGTGGTCATCTTCGACTCCACACTCTCCTCCTCTCCTCACATCTCTGATGTCTCTAAGAAGTCACACTAACAGCTACACCTCCTCAGAGGTATTCTCCCTTTCCTCTCCTTCCCCCAGAAGCTCACCGTCTCCAGAGGACTGGTTCTCTCTAGACTGGACTATTGTAACAGCCTCTACCTAAATCTGCCTGCCTCTACTCTCCATCCTCTGTAACTTATCCAGAACACGACTGCGAGACTTGTCCTTAGCCTCAAGCCCAGGGATTGCATTTCTCCAGGACTGAAATCACTGCACTGGCTCCCAGTGGCTGCGAGAATTAAGTTCAAAACACTCTGCATTGTCCAAAAGGCCTTCTGGGGCCTTGGACCGCAATACCTTCAACTCTCTCTTCCCAAATATCTTCCTTCTCTAGCTCTTCGCTCATCCGCCTCCAACTCCCTCAGGGTCAGTCGCTTCTCCAAGCAACGAGTTGGTGGTAGATCTCTCTCTTCGGCAGGAGTCTCCATCTGGAACAGCCTTCCAGCCTCACTGAAATTTGAGAACCATCTTTGGTTGCGGAAGTACCTCAAAACCTTCCTCTTGGCTTCTGCCTTCTCTCCCAGCTCTCCTCTGCTAAATTCCTGGTTGAAATTGCACCAGTTACCTGGCCACCCTTTCTGATCTCGGGCCCGGGCCCTGCAATTTGCACACCTGCACTGCCTCCCTGGCAACCCCCGCACCTGGGGACTGTTCTGTATCCCTACAGTCCCCCTACCAGCACTTATGTCTGCTCCTACCTGCACTTGCCACCATCTGGCCTTTTTATTTTCCTATTTATTCTATCTATCCCATGTACTGCACTCTCCTCTCTCCCTTCCCCCTCGCACTTTTCCCTCCCCCCCTTCCCATGCACTTGCGCGATCTGAATGACACCTGGCCTAGTAAGATTGTGGTCTTCCCTCTGTTCCCCCTCCCTTGCCTCGTCGCGCATCGAAACACTTGTGTATAGGCGCGTTATAAATGTCATATCATATCAAGCCAAGAGCTGGAAGAAGCTCTGAACTTTACTTTGAACACTATTCATTTTGATGCAGACATCCCTACACATTGTATACAGTTGGTTGTGAGGGCAAGTATAGGTTACAGACAGATGAACAAGTTACTTCTTACCTGGTAACGTTCGTTCGATGGGATGTTCCTCCGAGGTATTGCGTATAGACTTGCGCAGCGTCCGTTGCTCAGTTCCGTTTTGACGTTAACAGTTGTTTTACATGAATTGTTTAGTGACTCTGACGGAGCAAAAGCTGTAACCACAAGGGAGGTTTTACTGAGGGGATGGATGGCAGGGGCGATAAGGAATACGTCGGAGGAACATCCCATCGAAAGAACGTTACCAGGTAAGAAGTAACTTGTTCTTCGAAGGGATTGTGTCCTCCGACGTATTCCTTATCTTGATAGACTCCCATAGCAGTGGTGTGTAACTGGAGGTGGGAGTAAAATTGCCATGTTTCCCTTCAAGAGTGCACAGAGTGCAACACAGCTTTGCCAAATCTAGTCTCTTGGCTAGAGGAGGAATCCAGGTTGTAAAATCTTGTGAAGGTATGTGCGGACGCCCATGTGGCAGCCGCACATATGTCTCGAATCGGTACCCCTCTTTGGAGGGCCGAAGAGGCTGCGATACCCCTGGTTGAATGAGCCCTAAGATTTTGAGGAGGCTCTTTCCCTGCCAGTTTGTAACATTCCAGAATGGCTAAAATAATCCATCTGGAAATGGTCTGTTTTGTTATCGGTAATCCCAAGTAACCTACGAACAGTTGGTCTGCTTGCCTAATCCTAGCAAGTCTGCTGATGCAAAAACTCAAAGCTCGCCTTGGTTCCAGCCTATGCAGCCTTTCTTCCTCTTTCCTCGGATGGGAAGGGGGATAAAATGAAGGTAAGGTAATCTTCTGAGTGATGTGGAATTCAGAAACCACCTTTGGGAGAAAATTAGGCTTCACTTGTAGGACAACTGTCTTTATGAAAAATTGTATGAGGGGGTTTACATGATAGAGCTTGTAATTCGCTCACCCTCCTAGCAGATGTCAATGCCACTAATAAGACAGTTTTAAGGGTGAGAAACCTTAGTGAACAAGAGTGGAGTGGTTCAAAAGGAGTACCCATCAGGAAATGTAAGACTAAATTTAAGTCCCATAAGGGAACTTGGAATGGTCTTGAGGATAGACATTGGTTAATCCCTTCAGAAATTGTATTACTAAGGGTTACTTGAAATACGATGGTTCCTCTGCAGTGTGCTTGAAGATAGATAGCGCTGCGAGATAGCCCTTGATAGTGCCAACTTGAAGGCCCAAATTTGCCAAATAGAGTAGAAAAGATAACACTGTTGGTGTACCACATGAAAAGGGGTCGATATTCTTTTCTCTACACCATCTGCAAAATGTGTTCCAACGGCAGCGGTATAAAGTCTTTGTTGCTAGCCTTCTTGCCGAAAGCAACACCTCCATGACGTCATCTGGGAGGACCCAATCCTTGTATCTCAACCTTTCAGATACCAAGCGTGAAGGTTGAGGGTTCTGATGTCTGGATCGAGAACCTGACCTCCCTTCTGCGAGAACAAAACTTATCGCACTTCCTGTTGATGCTGGTGGCAAACAGATCCACTTGAGGGCTTCCCCAAAGGTTGAAGATCTGTTGAAGGACTTCCTGAGCTAGCTCCCTCTCGTGGGAGACTGTACTCTGCCTGCTCAGAGCGTCCGCTGTCAAGTTTTTCTCTCCGGCTAAGTGAACTGCTAATGGAGAGATTCCTTCTTGGATTGCCCAAAACCAGAGCTGCATCACCTCTCTGCACAGAGGCCATGATCCTACACCTCCTCTTTTGTTGAGGTAGTGCATGGCCACTGTGTTGTCCGTCATTATCAGGACATTTTTCCCCTGTACAGCTGGCAGAAAAGCCTTCAGCGCTAGTCTGATTGCTCTCAGCTCTAACAGGTTGATGTGTAGGCCGGACTCCGATGGAGACCAACGACCGCTGATGGTCAAGTCGTTGCCATGGGCTCCCCACCCTGTGAGTGAGGCATCTGTGACTAGTGTTATCTCTGGCCATGGTTGCCAAAACAGTTCTCCTTTCAAGACGTTCTCCTGGCAGGCCCACCAATGAAGGTCTCGAGTCACCTTGTCCGGAACCTGAAGGAGATCGGTCATTCTTCCTGAGAATTGTGACCACTGAGTTCCTAGTGCCCACTGACGAGATCTCATTCTCAAGCGAGCCTCGGGCACAAGGAAGATGCAGGATGCCATGAGGCCTAGCAACCGCAAAAAGTCCAAGGCTGGGAGACTTTGGGCATTTTGAAACTTGGTGACCATCTGCAGAATATCTTGAGCCCTCACCTCTGGTGGCAAGGCTTTTCCCAGGGAAGTGTCCAGGACCTCTCCAATGAACTGGAGTCTCTGTGATGGTATCATCTGTGACTTCTTTAAATTGAGGGAGAAGCCCAGTTTGTGAAGGAAGTGGTAAACATAATCTAGCTGGATCTGAGCTTGTTCCGGAGATACAGCTCTGATCAGCCAATCGTCCAGGTAGAGGTAGACGTGAATCCCTTCCATCCTTAGACTTGCAGCCACTACCGACATTAGCTTGGTGAAACCCCTCGGGCGGAGGTCAGCCCAAATGGCAGAACTCGAAATTGATTACGAGAGTCGCCAATTGCGAACCTCCGGTATTTCCTGTGTTTGAGATGGATTGGCACATGGAAATAAGCATCCTGAAGGTCCAGAGATACCAGCCAGTCCTGGAGCTGGAGGGCCTGAAGGATCTGAGAAAGTTACCATCTTGAACTTGTCCTTCCTGAGGAACTTGTTCAATTCTCGCAAGTCCAAGATAGGTCTCAGTCCTCCGTCCTTCTTCGGTATTAGGAAGTAGGGGGGAGGGGGTGAGTACCAGCCCTTGTTCCTCTCCGCTACAGGTACCGGTTCTGTGGCACCTTTCTCCAGCAGGTCTACAATTTCCTGCAAGAGGAGCGGATCTGGAACTTTCCGAGAGCTGTTCCCCGGTGGATGACTGAGGAATGCATAGAAAAGGCAGGCAGGAACCTTGGGCAACTGTCTCCAATGCCCAAGCATCTGACGTAATAGCCTGCCATTCCGTCAGATGTTGAGTTAGCCTGCCCCCTACTGGTGTCTTGTGAGGAGAGTCCTCAGAGTGATTTAGAGGCGGCTGATGCAGGTGCCGAGGGTAAAGAGGCACCTGCTGCGGCTTTTGTATTTTTACTCCGTCCACCTCGGGTGAATCATTTTTGACCTCTTTGAACAGACTGTCCTCTGCCTTTTCCGAATGTTGAATAAAAGTGAAAGGACTTACCTCTCCAAGAGGTTCCTGAGGGGCGATATGGCGTTTGACGGATTGCAGCTCCCAGGGATTTTTCTGCTGCTTTGGATGTCTAACTTTTCTAGGCTGTCATCCGCCTTCTTACCAAACAAAGAAGAGCCGTCAAAGGGCATATTTAAAAGTCTGGCTTGTACATCTGGAGAAAACCCAGACTTTCGCAACCACGCAAATCTGCGGGTTGTAGTACTTGCCGCCATGGCCCTACTGATGCTGTCAGCAGAATCAATGCCAGTTTGAAGGGATTCGCACATTGCGTCTTTACCATCCTTAATAATGTTTAGAAACGCTTCCTTTCTTCTCCCTCTGGGAGGCAGTCAGCCGCTGATGAAGCACACTCCCAAAGTGTATGGCTGAACCTTGCGAGCGTACAAGTAGCGTTAAAAAATTTCAATGCTGTGCTACATGCAGAAAAAACTTTCTTAGCCATAGAGTTGTATCTTTTGTCATCCCTGTCCTGTGGAAAAGCAGGGTATGCCGATCTACTGCCTGATGCAGTTGCTGCTTGAACAACCAGACTCTATGGAGTTGGATGTTCAGATAAAAATTCAGGGTCAGTAGTAGATACCCTATATTTGGCTGATAACTTTTTGTTAACCGCCGGGATAACCTCAGGAGTTTCCCAGTTAGCCAATATCTTTCTTTGTAATTGTCATGATGCCTACCCCCGGGCATCAGGACCAAGGCCCTCAGCTCCAGGAGCAGGCATCCAGACATTTGTTTAAACCTCAGCAGCCCCGGGTAGGGACTGTCTGGGTTCAGGCCTGGCGCCATAGGCGCCAGGCTCATCATAGAAATCAGTCCTGGCGCCATAGGCGCCAGGCTCATAGACTTTACTTACCTGATGCAGACCATGCTGCAAAAGAGTCCAAGACTACATGGGGCCTGGATGGGACTATTTTGTTACAGGGACTATTTTTTTACTCGGGTGTGGCTCTAGGGAACTTCTTACCTGGAACTACTTAGGAGACTATTTACACCACACCCGAACAGCAGCACATGCTTCGCGTTATTCTGCATCCAGCAGCGTGATGCTCACCGTGCCTGCAGCCAGCATCCAGTCTTCTGCCACGCCCGCCTCGAATCCAGAGCTCCCAGAATAAAGAAGAAAAGGACAAGGTTAGAAAACAAACTTATTACAAATTCCTCACCTAATTTCGGAACCATTTCATCTCTGGACCTGGAAGGTACATCAGTCCTGCACGCGTCGCTTCGCCAGCTCCAGCATGGCGCCATACTCACCAGTTCTCAAAGCATCTTTCGATCCGGCACTGTCTCCATCATTTCTTCGCTGTAATCCGGCACCTAGGGGACACAAGAAAAAACAAGGTGAGCCAAGGGAATCAACAAATACAACCTCTTACCACCATAGACTTACCACCGGTGGTATTATTCCATAACTCTCCACATTTTCACATGCCGCATCTGTAAAGAGGGAGAAAAACAACACGTTAACGCATGCAATAGTTACCGGACAGCGTTGGGTAATGCAGACTCTTACCTGAACGCCAGCAGCAGCTACGAGACCACCTTCTCGCGAACTCAGTTGCAACTTAAGGAAGGAAGGGGACAAGTGTGAACATCGGGCACATTGAACTCTTTGAACTTGATACTTACCAATCCCGCCAGGGACTTCAGAGTCAAAACTTACCGGAACTCTCCCAACGCCTTCAAACCAGTGAAGTAACTGGTATCTACGCGCCCCTGCAAGACACGCAGGATGGAGAGCTCATCTTTTATGAACATAAGGTGAGGTTACTAAGGGGATATCGGAGGTGATTAGTGGGGGAGTGGAGAACAGTTGGAGGCCATCACTAAAACCCACAGGTGGTTAATCCCTGTCTCCACTTGCAGGAAAATACTTCTTTGGGTCCAGCAGACAAGACTAGGCGGGCCAGTCCAGACAGTCATCTCTGCACTACGCATCACGTTGAAGGAGACCGCAGCTGTCCGGGTCCCTGTGGGGTCCAGGTGAGCGTAACAGTAATGCAGCGTGAAATGGAACCACAGGATCCTCCTGTGGGCCTTTAACTAAAATGTCTGTAAGGTCATCCTGTTGGAATGCAGGTGAATGTGTAGACCAATCCATGAATTCTATAATTCTTGCCATAAAAATTCTGTAAGGGGTCTCAGCATGTTCCCCTGGGTCTGGTCGGGCACATTGTATTTCTGGGGAAGTATCTAACCCACTTGCCTTATGTAAGGATTCTCGAAGGTCCTTCAACCTATTTTCCTCAGAGGTAAATTCCTCTGGTTCTGGTGTTGCAGATCTCTAAAACCCAAAGGGTCTTTCTTGATCCGAATCCTCCCCTTCCTCATAAATTGAAGAGAAAGGTCTGAAATGATCAGACCTTGGAAATGGCTTAAATCCCGTTTCCAGAGCAGAAGGGGCTAAATTTGTCATAATTGTTTGGGAAAACGTCGACGTCATCGACACGGAGGTTAAAGGCTTCGAAAACACCGAAAAAGGCACCGAGAAGATTGGAAGAGGCCTCGAAGAACTCGAGAGGATCGGGATCCTACTCGAGGTTGTCAATGACCTCTAAGTCATGACAGAGGCCCTGGGTATGACCACTGGCTGTGCGGTAGTGACGGCCGTGGGTTTGTTCTTTTTCGGCGTCGAAGATGGCATCGATTCGATCGACCTATGCGTCGATGAGCCCTTTGATAATGGCATCGATGACGCAGATTTATGCGTCGAAGCACCTTCGAGGATGGCACAGTGCCTTTGCTCGAGGGTTTGTGACGCTCTCGAGTAGTTTCTTTCGCCGGGTGCAACGACTCGCGCCGTTTAGATTTTTCGGGTCTTTCACCCAGGGTATCACCCTCAGCTGTCTTCGAAGGGGTCGAGGCCGCTTTCTCGAAGACGCTAAGCATCCTTTTACGGAATTCCCCCCAATCAGCCTTAGAGCTATGTTTTGTGGGGCAGGTGACTCTTTCTGGAGAAACAGAAGACGAGGAAGGGGATCTTCGACGTCTTTTACTTGAATGCTTGGATCTCGAAGAGTGGTGGGAACTGCTTTGAGACCTAGAACGAGAATGTTTCCTGTGTCGCCGAAGAGACGAATGTCTCGACTCTGCCGAGGAAACTTTCGAAGGAGTTTTAACTGTCTTACCTCTCTCAAGCTTCCCCTTACGCTCCTTCAAGGCTTTCGCTGTCATGGACATGCAGTCCTCGCACTCCGAACATTGGTGCTCCGTTCCCAGGCACACAAACAGATCCTGTGAGGATCTGTCAACGACATTTTCTTTCCACAGTCTCGACATTTTTTGAAGCCGGACCGTGGAGTCGTCGGTTCGGATGAGGAAGCCATCGAGTAAGAGTTGGTATTCGAGGAATAATGAAGAATTTATTCTCTGACTAACGAACTGAGCAACGCGATTCCGGGGCCCACGAAGTGCGGAAAAACGGAACTGAGCAACGGACGCTGTGCGAGTCTTTTTATACGCATGAAGCCGTCGGCGCCGATACGGAGGCTGTCGAGGGACATCGGCCCTCTACTGAAAAAAAAATTCTGCGGCCAGCAAGCTGGAGATGATCTATCAAGATAAGGAATACGTCAGAGGACACAATCCCTTCGAAATTTGCTTTGGACTTCCTGACACAGACTGTGCTTAGTTTTCTTTAGGTAGGGAAATCCCACCTTAGCATACGGCAAGTTAGACGTTACACCATCCTACATTTTCAGTTACTAAACCTTGAAGACAAAACCTGATTATGTTGTCGGCTTCTTGATGCCTTCACAAGGGATAGTTACTTGCTAAAGTAATACGTTTTCTTCTGATTCTCAACTAACAGAAAAGTTCCTTCGGCTTCCAAACAGAAAGTCCTCAGTACCTTGGGCAAAAAGTGACAAAAATCAAGTAATGTTCAGTAACTGTAGGATTCCAATGATTAGGGACGTGGCCCTTTCCCCTAGGATCCTTGTTACGTGTTTCTCTTTTTTATAAGGGCCCTCAGGCCTGCACTTGCTTCCACAAATGTCAATAGGTAATTCACAAGAATATTCTCCTTATGCTTTTCCTATTAATCCCATCACCTTGGCACAGTCCCTCTGCCAAGTATAGGATTGGTTGTACTGTGCTTACTTCTGTAGTTTTTGGTGCGGGTCCCAGACTCGCAACATTCAATTCGACTTGGTGTACTCTTCCTGCCAAGCCTTCGTCCTTTATCGACTGTCCTACCATGGGTGAGTCCCAAAAGCTTAATGCTCACAATTACTTGGTTTACTCTCCTGCCAAGTAACACTTCAAATATATGCAATCTCTCTTTGGGTGCAGGTCCCAGACCCGCAAAGTTTACATGGGCTTTTGACTTAGTATTTTCAATGAGTGCATGTCCCAGGCTTCACTCGGCTCACAGGGTCCCAGACCCCCTTTCTGCAGCCTTCACCTTCATGCCTTCGCTGCCCTGGACCTCCTGTACCACTCAGGTAACCAGCATACCTGTTTGCTTCTGTGTGGAATGTACCAGCATTTCCTGAGCAGCGACAGCTTCTCTGGAGGCTCTGGTCATGTTCAGGGCTTCGTTGCAGGTGGCAGAGGCTTCCCAGATGTCTACTTCTTCCCGGCGATGCATCCACTATGCTGGGCGCTTCACCGAGCTCGGGAGACTCAGAAGATCCAGGCAGCAAGGACATGAGCAGTCCTGGCTTCTCGGACCTTGCCTGTGTCCCCTCTTCCTCTGCTCTCAGCTTTCCACCAGCTTGCTCTTGTCATGCTGGCTGCGGCTTGGCTTGCCTATTTCCCTCCCTGGAGGATCATCTCCCTCCGATATCTCAGCCGTCTGAGATTTAAACTCCTGTGTTGGCAAGAATTTAATGCTGGCATTGGGAAAGGGAGTTGCTCTGGGCCAATCATGTTCATTGGAAAACTTGAAGGATCATTCTGCTTTTTGATAATAATCTGTGGACTCCTTATGTTCTTCGTCTCATTCCTTGAGAGGCTAGAATGCTCATTCTGTTTCCCAATAGTAATCCTTGGACTTCTGATCATCTTTATCACAGTATTTCTAGTGTTACTAGTGTGCTCTACACCCTGATGTGAAAGAACCTCACAGTAACAAACATTCTCTCTTTTCTTTTAGCATTTGGTTTACAAAAATTAAACCTTTTAGCTACAGACCACGAAATGAGAAATGTGCAAGATAATCAAGTATTATCTACTTAAAACTAAACATCGAACTTAATATCAAAATATGACATAAAACTAATTTAAAAGAACACTGCAGCACAACACCTTAACAGGGGTATACACCCTGCCATCTCTTCACGTTAGGTAGTGCCTCTTCAAGGTCTTATATTTTTCCTGCTTAATGCTAGCCCTTTTAAAGTTCATCAATACATTTGAAAATTTCTTTTACGTAGGCTAGCAGTGCCAGAGTTACCGAGACTCTGGCAACTTGTAGCAGAGTAGTCCACCACTCGTCCACCGGAACTGTCACAAATCATAAAAAGAATTTGCCCAGCCACTTAGATCTCATGCCTTGCAACTCCGGGCACAACAGTATTAAACGGAATGTCTCCCGTTCTAGCTTGCAAAGTCGACATGCGTAGTTCCGTAGGCGTCATGATGCCTACCTCCAAGGTGCCGTACAAGGCCCAGCTACCCCAGAGGCAGAGATCATATCTTCAAGGAAAGTCACAACAGCCTCAAGTAGGGGCTCTTTGGGCTCATATCGGGCCACAGTCCTGGCGCCATAGGCGCCAGGCTCATAAAAGGGGACTTTGTGTTAAAGGTGCTTAGTGTTAACTTACCTGATGCAGACCATGCTGCAACATCCAGGCCTTCTGAGGCCTGAATGGGACTACTTTATCTTTGGAACTACTTAACCACACAGGTGTGGTCAGGGGAGGAATACATACCTGAGAGGAAGGATACATACCTGGAATTACTTTGAAGGCTATTTAAGCCACGCCCAAGCAGCAACTCACGCTTCGCGTTGTTCTGCATCTAGCAGCTGGACGCTCACCGTGTTTGCTCCTGCATTCTGTCTTCTGCCACTCCTGCCAGCATCCTGGAACACCTGCAAAGAGAGAAGAGAAGAGAAAAGGGTAAAGAAGAGTCCTTACCTGCTAAACCCGCATTCCGGAGACATCTCGCCGACGGTCCTGAAAAGGAAGACATCCATTTAAAAGCACATCGCATCGATCGCTGCAGCGCCGCATCTCACTCACATGTACAAGGTACCACCACGTTCTACGGCGACATCTGGACTCGCAGCCACATCACCGCGCCTAGGGAGAAAAAGACAAGAATAAAGGTGAGAGGGGAAAGAAAACGAGGAAACCTTAATTTCCATTACAAAGCTTACCTGTTGGGTTATTCCAACTTCATTTCGGGTCGGTGCCGCATCCTGGCATTTCCGGACCCCGGCCCCTAAGGGGAAAAAGAGACATCAGCGTTAGTGGGCGCATGAAAAGACGTTACCCAACGCCCATTAAAGACTTACCTGATTTCTACTGGATTGATCTTTGTTTCGGGTCGGTGCCGCATCCAGGCATTTCCGGACCCCGGCCCCTATGGGGAAAAAAGACATCAGCGTTAGTGAGCCCATTGATACAAGGACACAGAACTCTCATCAAGCTCACCAGAGTCTCATTCTTCGGTTCCACAGCTCTTCTCGGAATAGTTTCCGCACCTGAAAAAGAGCCAACGAACAATTATTATTGCGGAATCATACTCATGAACAGAATCCTTACGGTACTATACCGGGAAAACAAAACTTGAACCCTCTACAATCAAAATCCCAGTGAAGTAACTGGATACAACGCGCCCCTGCATGAGAAGCAGGATGGAGAGCTCAACCTTTCAAACCCTAAGGTGAGACTTCACGTGGGGGTCGCAGGAGGGTTTCGTAGAGGGGTGAGAAGGGAGCGGGAGGCTTATACTTTCTCCCGCAGATTGTTAATACTCCCTTTTCACATACAGAAAGATATTCCTGCGAGCCAGACAAGCCAGATTCGAAGGTCCGGTCCAGTCTATCTTCCGGGTCCTGCGCTTCACCATATAAGAAGCAACAACACTCCAAACCAGACCTGCGCCTCCGTGGGAGTCAGGTGAGCGTAACAGTAGGCTTTTAAGTTTTTGTACTTCCAGGACTTCTCTTGTAGGCATAAAGTTGAAGCAAAGTCTCAAACTGATTTTGTAAGTGACTGCTCGGGAACCTAGTTAAATAAATTGTCAGCTTGCCCCTCATCTTTGGCACCAGAAAGTGTTTCCCATATAGGCTGGATTTTCTGCATCTCTCCATCGTCTCAATCCAGTCCACGTCCATCAGTTTACGTTTCACAACAGTTTGGGTTGACTGTAAGGTCTCTCCAGATGTGTTGATACACTGAATTACAATACAGATCTTCTTTCATTTGATCAATAGGGGATCAGAGTTATTTTGTAGGGCAATTTCTAGCACTTGAAATCCTCTATAATTGGCCCCCATCAAACATTTGCAGTAAAAGGTCAAAATGTCCACACTGTCATCGAATAGAGGGAGGCCAGACCCAACTCCACCCTTATCGCCTGGATTGGCAAACACTTGGGTAGAGCTAGTAATGACCTCCAAAATATGTCCTCAAATCTTGGCCAGACCACCACTGACAGTGAAAAGGAAGCCTCCGCCCCATGTGTCAGGATAGGTGAAGATTTCATGCATTAAAATTCGATTACAAGGATCAATGAGAACTTGTAGTGCTTTGCCCTGATTAGTCATGCCTGAGATGCGAAGTTCCTGGACTTACTTCTAAGCGACGCTTCTAGTTGAGCGTCAGCCACACTGTCATTTAAGCCCATACCAGAGTATGTTAGCATTGTAACCTTCGTAACTTTCTCTTCTTTTAGGTACAGTACTCTATTGATGTTCGTTTTTTTGCCCCTTTTGCCTCCAAATGTCAGGATCCTCGATTTTTTTACATTGATTTTTAGACCATTCGAATCCACATAACAGGCCAAAGCGTGCAGCTGTCTTTGTAGTCACACCTGCGTTTGATCCAGAAGTCGTTAGCATAAAGAAGGTGACTCACTGGTTCTCCTGCTATCCTGGGCGGAAAACTTCTAATGCCCTCGAATGCACTCTCGAGGTCCGATATAAATAAATTGAGAACTGCTGGTGCTAGAGAGCACCCCCGTTTCAGCCCTTAAATGTTTTAATCGGCCTCGACAGGGTGCCACTCTTACTCAGTCTCACCCATAAGGTAGTGTTCATGTGTAGCATCCTGAGAGCCTCTCTGATGTCTTCAGGGCATCCCCAGGCCTTGAGCTTGGCCCAGAGCATAGGCCTATGGATGGTATCAAATGCCTGGTCCAAGTCGATTGAAGCGAGATAGATTTTGGTATCGGGCTTCATCTTGAGCCTTGACTTGAAGAGGTTGATCAGAAAAATGTCATGCGGTCCCGACCCCCTTCACGAAACCGGCTTGCCATTTGTCGCAATTCTTTTACTCGTTGCTCCATTTAGTCAGATACTGCAAGATCAAAGATCCAAAGATTTTACCCATTACATCGAGTAGGGCGATAGGCCTGTAGTTGCCTGGATTAGACCCATCGGCCTTCTTGAAAAATGGGACAATGATTGAAGATGTCCATGACTGGGATTTTTCTGTTCCTCTTCATGGAACTGAATAGTTTGTACATTATGTTGGTCCATTTCTCCGATTCTGTCTTCGAGGTGGTTGTTAAGTGGCAGCAGTTTGCAACAGCCACTTTGCTTCCTGTGTGTCATTGTGCCTTTTCTACGTGCCTCTGCGTTTGGACCTTGACTCATTGTTCTTTTCAACATCTTCAGAATGCTTTGCTGCATTTCAAAAATCGGTCCTGTTGCTTTAAGGGTATATTGGGTGAGCAGACGTGCTCCACCCCCCCTCTGCTGCCTAATAACCATGCGGGATCGCCAAAGCGGCTGCAAAGTGGTTAAGTGGCAGCAGTTAGCAATAAGCATCTGCTTCTGCTACAAAGGAAGAAATCTGCTGTCCTGACTTTGCCAAAACTTAATCAAAGTACGAGAGCATACAGTAAGCATTTCAAGAAACACGTGTGAGCTACCGTATTATACTGCACTGCTGCGTACCAGACTTTTTTCTTCGTGCTTTTAGCTTCTGTCATTTACCAGCAGGCGTGCGCTCTTTGAAAGCAGGAAACCAGGGATAAGGTGATCGATTTCGAGGTAATCTGCAGGTGCGCTACCTTGATTGGCCTTTACTAGAGCTGCTTGGAGACTGCAGGATTACACCCTTTGATCTAAGCAGCCGCAAGACGAGCACTATCACCGGGCACATTTAAGTCTTCCCTGGTCCGGTACGGCACGGCCCAGCCCGAGGAATAAAAGACCCCACAATCTGAAAGAGACCTACAACTGAAAGGCAGAGGGGAGGTCCCTCTGAGCCCAATTGTAGTCTAATATACAGACCGCACCAGAGTGTGCGGTGCGTACAGAGAGCTATAATATGTTGACCTTCAGGGAACCACCTCTTCAAGGTGAGGCCTCGACATGTAGCGTGCCCCACCCTAGTGAGCCTCCCCAAGTAACACTATTTACGTGGAAGACAGCACTTTCATGTATTAAAGAGCCGGCTGTAGATCTGAGGCCTGAAATGGGGCAAGGTGGATCTCAGGAAGCGGTGCCGGATGCAAATGCTTTACGAATTGAGCAGGGGGGTTGTCCCCTAAATGTGACGGGCCAAATAACATTACCACAGCATCCCCTGTGAACATATTAGACAGAAAAGTTGAGATTGGCCCGAACATAGCGAACAGCAGTGAAGACACCACATACTGTTTCTCTAAAGAAAGGGGTGCCTGCTCATATATTGAATTGGAAATTGCTCCAATGGACGAAAACGAAGGAGCCAAGGAAATGACAATAGCCGGTACAAACATAGCGGAATCCCAAAGCGGCGCCCCAGCAGTGTCCACACTAAAAAGTCCCCGACTTACCAGCAAAGACAAAAGATCCACCTGCGGTTTACAGATCTGGACAAATTAATCCTAATAGTCAGCCCAGAAAGCAGACTCAAACTTTACTCAAGACAATATGGAAACCTACGGGTCTTACTCCTGCCAACTTGATCTCTAAGTAAAGGTTTTTCTACCATAAAATGGATAAAGAAGCCCATTTGAATGTGGTAGCAGAAAAGGGACACTCAGCAGAGAATAGCCTGCAGACGCTAGTTGCTGCCACTAAAGTAAGAAATAGTGTGTCCTCTGGCCTGCCCAGCCTTGTGGGGCGAGGGAGGCTAAATGAAGAGGCTCCCTGCTATGGTAACAAAGAAGAGGGGGTAAGCAATCATGAACCGACCAGATCCCAATGGGGAATCAGGACAGAAGACAAAGGGCAGCAAAGTGGGAGGACGGGAGGCCTGTGGAAAAAAGTACGAGCCAGTCCATTAGTTGCAGGCCCACCCTAAAAACGGGACCACACACATCAGACAAGGACCTTCTGATGGATATGGTTGCTGCGCAAATTGAAAAACAGTCCTCACAAAAGCCAATGCAGATGCAAACTTGATAGTGGACATCACTGTAATATTGGCACCCTACATGAAACTCCATGAAACATTGAGCGACCAAATTGGGGATCAGTCGACTCTGATGGCCATGCTTCATTCTAAGCTGCTGTTTGTGGAAGGTTTCGTGACTGCAATTCAAGGGAATCTGGAAAGAAACCGCAAACAGATCACAAAAATCCTGCATAGTATAATTGACCCAATAATCCAAGATAAAAATAAAAGACGCCTTGACTGGGGAAAAACAACAAAGCACGTCCAGCTATCAAGTGGAAAAAAGGGGAAGTAGTGATCTCACTCTGACCCCGTCGTGTAAGCCTACGGAGAGGGATATATCCTTATAGAAGCATGGACAGGATGACAGAACGCCATTGGTGACTAAACCTACAGGCAGCACGCTGGCTCCACAAGATGAACGTGAAAAAGTGGAACCCTGTGCAGATGAGCTAGTAGAAGTGGGGGTCAATGTGGTCACTACAGTATCATCGTCCTCTCTAAAAACCTGATAAAGGACACTCGCTAATGCTGTCCATACAAACGACTCAAATAAAGACGTTTGATATATTTTCCAAATTGGGTGCGGGCCTAAATTCCGCAAAGTCTCTGCACAGTAAAAGAGTGGCACTAAAGGGAAAACTAAACTAAACAAAAACATTCTATGGTAAAACATTCCAACAATGCTCCGGACTCTCTACACTTACAGTTAAGTGGTCCCCTCAGGAAGGCGCCGGTTTTGAGAAACTTAATACTACCGAAAACGATGGGTGAAGAAGAGGTCACTCACGTAAAAAGTGTCAATCCCCCCCACACCACCAAGGGTGGTGGAGGTTGAGAAAAACGAGCCTAGACAATCTACAGAAAAATTTGAGAGGAAGATGATTTGGTGGACCTCACTAATCTTTCGATGTACTCCCTGTCAAAGGGAGAGGAAAATTGGTCTCAAAAAGATTGGGAAAGAACAATCCCCAAGAAAGCAGGAACAGCAGGATCTTTCTAGCGAATCGCAAGAAAGCAGCGACAAGGCACAGAGCGTTATAAGGGAGTACCCTCCGAGAAAACTGGGCCATTAAAAAGGAGATATGTAGATCCTGAACGATGGCTGCAACCTCCAATAAAGAAGAGAGGAAGTATGGATGGGGATTTGGATGTAGACGCAAGTGTGCAGTGCAACAGCTTTTATCCACTAAAGCCAGGAAAGGCTCGAGTTGTAACAAGCCCAATGTTCAGAACTCAAAACAAAAAATCCTTCTCATGCAGTAGCGGTTGCAACTTACAGGACAAAACGCCCCAAAACATCCAAAGAAAAGAGGACAGGCACGCGGAACCTAAAGGAAACGAGAGTTACAGGATTCTTTTGGAAATAATACTATATATAAAGGATGACCTCATCTTAAATAGGGCAAACGTCCTCCGCTTGCTGGATTGTATACCAGCTTTTAGAGAAATTCAATCTAAAGACTTTCAACTACTTGAATTCCCGGAAAAATCTAGACTGGACAAAGCAGTGATTTATTTAGCATTGCCAAGGAAGAAAAATGTGTTGCTCGAAGAGGGTAGTCGACTACTCCCTATGGGCTTCGACTTGTCAGAATACGATTTTAGCCCCAATCCAGAGAGATGTCCCAAGGTGGCCAACGGACGTAGGACCCTACACATAACACCCAAACCCAAGTCCCAATAGGAGGAGGGGGCCAAAAGAGCTTGAATTTGTGATCAGAGAACGTCCCGGTCTGAAAATATAAAGTGTCAAAAAAAGTTTCATACTGGTTGACAACTACAGAAAACCAAAAGGCATCCAAATGAAGGAAAGAGGACAGGAGAAGAATAAAGCTGGTGTTGGTTGCCGTGTGCCTTAGCCACTGGCAGGACATCTGCATAGCGTCCACGTCTGATGCGCAGAAAGGACCATGAAGCTCTATACGAGAAGATAGTTTTAGCTTCATGGAACACGAGAGGATTTGCTCAACATTTTGGCCCTGGAAATCTGCAATTTGAAGAGTATGACGTACAATGCTTGCAGGAGACCTGGCTACAGGATCCTTCAATACTGGAAGGGTTTACCATTTTTTTGAACCCAGCTATGAAGGGCCCTACGGGTCGCCCGGCAGCGGGCCTCCTTCTCGCTTTAAAAAACACAAGATTTTAAAGTGATCTCGGCAAAACATCCCTCGCATACAAGCAGTCCTCCTCTCTATGGGCGCCAGCAAGGACGGACCCGAGGCCACACTGTTGCTACTAAACCTGTATTGGAACGTTGCTTCGGTAGCGGTAAGGTGCTTTGTAGGTCTCACACAATCAGTAATTGGTGAAGCAAGAGGAGTTTGGGCGAATCTTGAGGACTTGCTCTGCAGGGACCTAAACTTCTACTGTTTTGATGAGAAAGCAAACTTCTTAACAGATCACATTATGTCGGCTTCTGTACAAGTAACAAGAGGCTTGCTCTGGAAGAAGGAATTATCCAATAGAAACATCCATATGGTAAATGGATCCATTGGAGGCGACACCCCAGCCTCCAAAACCTGGAACAGAGGAAAAAACGAAAAACAATAGACTACATCTTTGCTTCACAAAGCCTCATTGCAGTTTTGACCAGTCTGACTGTATTGACAATGAGATCGAGTGACCACAGAATCTTAACATTAACCTTCAAAGGGCGTAATGTGACCAGTGTGCCTAAATTGAAGGAAGAGTTGGGCGTTACACCAGGAAGAAATCGACTGAGTACGGAAGGGCCAATTTGATTTACTTACATTGCAGAAAGGGAAATACAAACTAGGCGGCGTGCGTTTAAAATCTTTTAAAGAAACCACCAACGGCGATAGACGCCCAAACTTTGCCTACCGCCACACACTGGACCTGGAGGTTGCAACAAAAAAGAAAGCAGTGAAAAGACAAATGAGACAAATCCTAAAAGCTGAATCAAAGTTCTCACAAGAGAGTTAAGTGGTTAAAACAACACTTCAGAAACTGGTTAAAAACCCATAAGTGGAGCATGCATCAACACGATGCCGAAGGCATGCTGCGACTTGTCTCAACAAAAAATACCTCTGAGATGTGGAGGGTGTTGAACAAAGTTAGTGCGCCTCAGGCCACCTTAATATCTAATGCAGTTTCAGCTAAGGCATGGGTGATGCACTTTAAAGCCCTATTTATGAACACTATTCCAGAGGGTAATGGAGAAGCACCCTGTCCTTCTGGTCCTTCCCAATGGAGAAACAGGATACTGAGACTTTAATTAAAAAGGCCAGCAACTCTCAGGCTGCAGGACCAGACGGTATTACAAACGGTATGCTACCTTTACCATTTACCTTTACAAAAGGTAATACGATCAGTTGGTATTGTAGGGGACTTCAGATTGTGGGAGGGGGTGAGGGTCTATTACAGAGGACATAACGGGTCTCCTGATAATGGTGGTCCCTAATCCCATAAGGGGCTTCCCTTTCCAGGTGATCCTCCCCCTGTGTACAACCTACAGGGGGAATATTGTACTGTGAACGTGCTGCCCTGGCCCTGTGGTAAAAGTCTCCCCCTAGGGGAGGAGGGACGACATCCACTGATTTGTCACAAAAGGTAATGCAAATGATTGAGCAAGTCTTTTACTCCGCACTAAATTTGCCCCTGGAACATTCCAACCTGGCCTAAGTAGAATTTGGGAACAACTGAAACCTTTACACATAGGTTTAGCTTTCATGAAATAAATGTGCATACTTTTCTTCCACTTCTCTCATCCCACGTCTATTTTGTTTGTGCACTTGAAGTGCATATGCTATTTTCGTGAGGAAAGCTTTCTTCAGAGTCCGTTGAGATGAATCTTGCGGAGTAATCGCAGAATCCCAGCCTAAAGTCTCCTCCCATGTGGCTAAGGAAAGGCACCTGCTACCTGATATCAACCCTTTGGGTGGGGTTACAAGGATCACAAGAGAGGAGAAGTCTATCCTGGGAATGTGGTGACTGTCAGGAGAGATGAAGTATTCCTCCTATTTTGAGGATGGGATTACCAAAGTGCCTGAATATTTAATGGCATGTTGTCACAGCTCCCCTCCCAAACTTTCCCACAGTATCAAGAATATGAACTATTTTAGTAGTATTGGTTTATCATGGGGTTCAGGTTACAGACATAAGAGTTCTTTAAAATGTTCTCTTAAACATATGTTTTATAAATCCCCTAAGCAATGTGGATTAAAGGAAGTTAAAATACCTAATATTATGGACTCTATGTCCCATAATGCTCCTAGTACTGACACGAAGAAAAGGGATCAGGAGTTCCCAATTTGTGAGGTGTGGTCTAGCTGTCAGAATGACCCACACCTGAGCGGGACCTTTAAACATTGAAAAGCCTGTCAGTTGCGAGCCAAAAGGACAGCAGGGGAAGCAGCAGAACGAAGCAGAGACTGAAGCCGCAGTTGAAGTGCCAGCGCGACGCAGTGCGTAGAGCCTGGAAGAGGCCGGAATCCTTAATGCATGTAGAGGACGCGCAGCAGGAAGCGGTATTGGTACCGGTGACCCAGAGGGGGAGAGAGGCTCCCTGCATCCTACAAGCCGCTCCAGTTTATGGTGTTCAACGGTGAGTGTTCAGGGTAGTGCAGGCTCCAGTGACTCAGCACGAGCCATGGTATGCTGGAGGTGCTGTAAAACACTGCAGAAGTCCCGGCAAACTAGGAAGTGGAGTCAGCATGTCAGAAGGAGATGCCAGGAAAGACCTGTGATTTGGCCTAATGCAGGTGACCAGAGGGGCACTTGCAGGGAGACTGCTGAATGCCTTTGAATACCGAACAGTTGAATGTAAGCAAATTGGGGCGCAACTCTCCTGTTGTGAGATGTCAGATTGGAGATAATTGTAAACCGTATTGCCAAAGCCAAACAGGGGAACATCCAGTAAAGGAATATTTTAACCCGCAATGCCCAAGCAAAAGAGGGATAATAATAAACCAAAGGAGATACAACGTTCTTGAAGAGGGCTATCTAAGAAGGGAAAATTGTAACATACATTGCCAAACCAAGCTTTGAGTGACATCAAGGTAAATTGAATTCGATAATCCCATATCAAGATACCTCGAGGGAGGGAGTTGTAAACCACATAAACAGTCAAGAGGTTGTGTTAAAGGAAGTCAGATTTAGCAGGAGAAAATCTCTCCTTGTAACATGCAACAAGGGGGAGAAGTATAACCTGCATTGCTTATGGCAAACAGATCAATGTGAAGAATTGTCCTTTTGTGTAGCATGTTGGAGAAAGAAACTGTAAGCCAATTGTGTTAACAAGCCTTACCACAGAATACAAGTTGTAGAAGTAGGGGTTTTGTTTATCCTGACAGAAGAATAAACCAGTAGAGGGACAAATGGGGATAGTACTGGCAGGAGAGTGGAACAGGAAGAAGCTATCTTGAAGTCCAATGAATGTGGCAATAAGACCCGAGGCGGCGGGCCAATACCGCCCCAGGTAATGCCGTGGCCGTAGTTATAGGCCCGAGCGTAGCGAGGGCCTTAACGAAGCCCCCGGGCATTACCTGCGGCGGTATTGGCCCGCCGCCTCGGGTGTTATTGCCATTAGCACCCCGGCCCATTGGATCGGGGTGCTAATAGCATTTTTTTTTCTGTTTCGCCGCGTTTTGAAACAGAAAAAAATATATATAAAAAAAATAATGAAAAAAAAAGCCGCCGGGAAAGGGAAAACTGAGTCAGTTTTCCCTTTCCATGGCGGCCATCAGGAGCAGACATGCTGGGAACACAAGTGTTCCCAGCGCGTCCGCTCCCGAAAAAAAAAGAAGCAGAAGGTAAGTGGGGGAGGGAGGGAGAGTGGGGAGGCAGGGAGGGTGATAGGCAGGAGGGTGGGGTGGGGGGGAGGGAGGGAGGGAGGTGGGAGAAATGTACCCGCGTCCCCGCTGGGGGACGATGGAATCCTCCAGGCCTGTGGAGGCGCGGAGCGGGGATGGCCCGCGCCGAGTCTCCACACTGCTGGAGCCTGCTATCGTTGCCCAGCGGGGACGCAGGAGCAAAAAGGTAAGTGGGGTAGGGAGGGAGGGAGGGAAGGAAAAAGAAAAAGCTTACCCGAGTCCCCGGCAGGGGGCGAAGGCAGCTTCTCAGTCGTGGGGAGGCTCGGAGCGGGGATGGCCCCACTTCGAGCCTCCTAAATTGGCTGAGGGGTTGCCACGCCCCTGCCGAGGACAAGGCGGCTGGAACCCGGCCAAGAATGGAAGTATTCTCGGCCGGGTAATGACCCGGCGAGAGCCAATCAGAATGCTTGTTGCATTCTGATTGTCTCTCGGCAGGTACTAATGTTCGATCTTAAGAGAAGAGTTGCTTTTGACTTTGACTGGTAATGTGAAGAGAAAGTAAACTCGCTTTACCAAGTGAAGAATATATTGAATGAAAAGTTACTTGGAGTGAAACTTGGCTTCAGAAAGGAACTTTTCTGAAACTGAACTTTAATTGCAAACATCCTGAATTAATCCGGGGGAAGGCGATCCAACCCTGGTCACAAGCATTTGTGGTTTAAACTTTCGTGTTTGAATGTACATGTTATTTTGTGAAATTGAAACAGTCATACAATTCCTGTATAATTTTATTGTATGTCGGAGTGTGAGGGACAGATATTTTGGACATTAGGTTATTTGCTTTTGGCCTTAATTCACCAGGTAGGGAAGTCCTCATCAGGCTAGGGAAAGTTAGGCGTTTTTCTCACCCCCTATCATTTAATGAAATGGCTACCTGTGAGAAAACTATAACTATGTGTCTGTCTCAACTTTCTGACCCCTCACAGTGCCCAGACTTCTGCCCCCGAAGTCCCTTTTTGAATCCCAAATGAGGCGGCCATGGAGAGAGAGAGGAAAGACACACTCCTGAATAAAGCGGCAGGTTTCCCTTGAAGCTGTGGCGAGACCAGACTTTTGTTCTCTGCCAAACCACATACTCGTAACTTTAGAATATGGTCACCCTGCGGGGATGGCTACTGTAAATTCATAGTTCCAGACATGACAAGTCACTGCCCTTGATACTGAGAGGCAGAAGCTGGCTTCAGGTCGACAGTGCATATCAAAGGTTGTTGGGGTTTTTCTTGCCCTTCGTTAGTCCGGCAACCAGGCTTCCAGTGGGTCTGTTTGAATTAACTCCGATTAGTATGAGAGGCTTCCGCCAGCAGCTAACAAAGGAAAGGGCGGATCCATGGAGCCATGGTTAATTAATTAGGCTGGCCATGGCAGGAGAAAGGTTTGCTCTCACACTTCTGAGATGCCTTGATGTACTCTTGGCTGTCATATTCCAACTAAATAGGACAGGGAAACAGCGCCTGTAGGCTGTGCCCAACCAGAGTACACAGGTCTGTGTGTATGTCATGCATTGAGCCCCACAAATTTTCCAGAGGTTGATCTACCATCATTCAATTTTATTTAAAATTTCAAAAAAGCACCGACGAGTGCACACCCACTGTGCAGATGGTCAGATTCCTCACAGTAACCAGCCAGGCTGCTACAGAAGCAGGGCTTACCGCTACAGTATTTGAGACATAAATGTGCTGATTGTGCTTCAAAGATTAAATGTAGCAGATGAAGGGAAGATGTACATAGGGTGAAATAGCAATTAACAGAACAGGCTGACACAGAGGTTGTGGCATTTTGTAGAGGCACAAATGAGCATCAGTTTGGACGGGGAAAAGAGAAGTGTGAGTAGTGGCATGAAATGCATAAGGCAAACAGACGAAATCTAAACAAATAAAGCACTTAACCATATACAGGGCAGGTATTGGTGGGATGATCAAGACAGACTCCGGTCACATGAAAGGTGACCTTCATTCCAAGAGGCTAGGACTAAAAAGCAGTCTGATTTCCAACAAGGAGCAGAGATCACATTTGGCCACTGTTAAAGAGATTTTTTTCAAAGGCCTCTGTGCATGGGTGTGAAATCATCTACCCCAAGGATAAGACAGGGTAACCACAAAATCTAGCCCAAACTCACTCTATTGGTAGACTTAGAGTAGGTTAGCCTTGGTTTCACCCAAGGCAAGGGAGACAGATGGAACATAGGTAGCGCTAGTCTCTATAGATAACCCAAATAATGACATTACAGTTATACTGAAACAAATGCACTATTTTAGAATTCAACAAAGCAACTATCAGTTCAAAGGAGTACTTTGAGTTAGGCAAAACACAGTAAATCAGTGTCAAAAAAACAATGGAAATAAAAACAGTAAGAGCCCTAGGACAGACCCCTCCCCACTCTTAGGTCAATGTAAGACCACTACTTGTTGTTAAACTCAACATACTATAATGCTAATGGGTTGGGATAAAAGGGATTTGTATAAAGAAAGGTTAATACACTCGCATCCTGGAATAAATATCCCAGTACCTGTGTTGAGCAGCCTTTTCCTACCACCTCTAAAAAACATACCTACAAGGGAACAGGATAGCCACATGTAATGCACTCAAAAGACGGAAGGGAGTAAGTGTTAAAGCCGATTACAAACCACGCCAGAGGACCTCGCAAAAATAAGGTGAAATTAGATATAATGTAGTGGGCCTAGCTAGGTCCCAGTCCCCCCCCTTAGAGACTCAGAAACACCCCTTAACAAAAACTGTAACAAAGTGTCCAACATCACACTAAGGGAAAAGTGAACAGCTGTGATTTAATATATTAAACTATGTAATAAATAACGGAATACCTCCAAGAACACAGTTTTGCCAAAGAACTCCAGGGACCCAAAGTGGTGCCGAGCAAAATATCTGAGTCTAGGCAAGTGCCTGTTTTCAGGTAGTCTTAAGCAGTTCAAACGTTTGTAACGGTTGTGTCCATAGAAAGCAGAACAAAATCAGATCGGCATGCCACGTTTATGCAATACAGCTACGTAAATTCTAATTCTACCCCACAGATGCAGCCAAATCAAAGTAGCAACCAAACCCAAGCGATCCCACAGGAGCGGTCCCCCACTCCCCCCCTGGAAATCTGCTTCTCCAGATTCAAGGATAACCAGCCAGAGAACAAAGAATGAAAAGCAGGATTTGTTATCAATGGAAGTTGATGCAGATCCACAGTATAGAGGGGTCTGCAAAACCCCACAACTTCAGAACCCAGGGGACTCACCAGCAGACTATGATTTCAAGGATCCAAATAAATCTGGGGTAAAGCACCCCGGTGGCAGTCTCAGCATTTTCAGCTCAGAATCAGCTTCAGGACCCAGTAAGTAGGCATTTCTTTATAGGGCTAGGATACATATCTGGTATCTAGGGATCTAATCCATGGACTGGCGATGCTACAGATGGATAAAAACGAGACTCTGTGTATCCAGGAGGATGGCCCACCAGCCTGAAGCCGCAGGCACCAGGAAGACGGAGAAGCCCAGCTAAGGAGATCTGGCCAGCTGGGGGGCAAGAATGGGCAGTCAGCTAAAAGAGGGGGGGCCCCCCGAAGGGTGCAATGGATAGAGGTGACCCAGAAGGTGCCAAAAAGAAGCTTTGCTGGAGTTGTGGCAATCGCCACGCATGAAGGCCAGGGAGACCCCTCACCTTGAAGCGCTTGGTCCAGGAGGATTGCCCACAGAAGCTTCACCACAACAACCCAGAAACGGTGCCAAGCCAGAAAGGAATACTTTGGGATGGGGGAGGGTGGCTTAGGAAAAGACAGTCTTCAAAATAAACTGGGACAAGGACAAAGGAGCCATGATCCAGCCACACTGGCCAAACCAGGTCCTCAGATGTAGCAGCACACCTCTGAGGCAATCCTCCAGCAATTCAGATATGAAATAAGTTATTTGAGGAACATATAGGGTCTCCGCCAGGGAAACACTTGCTCAGGGGCTAGAATAACCCAGCTCTCCAATTGCACACCAGTGAAATAAACAACGTTTTTGGCAGCAGGCCAATAACCAAACACACAGGCCAACACACAACGGATGTGTATTGAGCATGTCTGGGACAGAAGACTACTGCAGAGTGAGTGTATGTTAGTACAACAGCAATATAAGGCCTGCAGCGTTGTCCACAGAGCTACATGGATTACCAAAAACGACATTGCTGGCTAAAAGAAAATGTGTTTATAAAGATGTTAGTTCCCCAATGCCTACCATACTTGTACAATGGACTATGAATGTGAAAAGCTGACTGCATCTCTGGTGAAACCAAAACTAAACTCAGCTGCCACCAACATACGAGACAGGTTCACATTGGGACCAAAATAGGTTGCTTATAAGGCATCTGTGACATGGCAGCCAAAGCGACTGCTAAAGCAGCACATTACAGAAAGTAGCTAGGGAAGCAAGTGAAAGGAGAACAAAGTTTCGGGGACTCACAAAGTGGGCCCAGAGAATCCTAAAAAATTGAATTCTGTCCCAACATCAAGAACTCCTGTAAAGTTTTTGCTGAGCAACAAAATGGAGGTTTGATTGACAGAAAGGGCACTTCGTGCTCCAGGGCAAGGCATCCCAGGTACTTCAGTGCAGTGAGGAGGAGAATTATTTGCCTCGTTCCAGAATCTCTAGTAAAGAGAAAAAGGATGACGCTATGAAAAACATAAAAAACAAAACAAATGCCATTGCTACATGATTCACAGTGGCAATGACAAAACAAAAAAAGTTATTTATATTATCATTTATTTTGGAAGGAACTTCAAAGATCACAAACTCCACCAACTTTCACTGGTATCAAAATGAGGTGAAAAAAGAAAATGGCTTCCCTGGGGATCAAAACAACTGACTAACTGGGTCTACACAAGGCAGGCCGAGTCCACCTGGTGGAGTTCATACAGAGTGCACGAAGGAGAGCTTCCCCTAACCAGGCGGGAGCATGGCTGCTATGTGTCCATGTTGGTCTTATTTCTATCCTGGCACCTTGATCATTGTGAGAGATCACAGGATGGCAGTCTAGTTAGTAGTAGGGACTGTTTTCCTCTCACCTGCGTGTTTCCCTTTAACTATTTGTGAATCCGATAATAAATCATTCGCTTAATTGGTACACTTTTCAATTCCAGAACGGATCTAATATTTAAAGAAATTCCCCCATTTATATGTTTTCAGATGAATGAACTCCAGTAACAAATGATTGTTTGCACTGTGTCCATGAACCCTTTTTTTGACCATCATTACGTATGGTGGGCAGTTGATTCTTCAGTCTGGGTGATATGAGGCCGCTTGCACAGGTCGCTGAAGAGCTTTTGATACCCTTAGAGCCCCAAATGAGAACCTTTAATTTGTAATGGCCTGAGGTGTGCTACCACTCACAGAAATTCGACACAATCTTGTACCACTGAAGAACCAAGTAAGAATGTCTCTCTCACGAAGGTAGAAAGCTCAGAGTAATTCACTATGGTCCATCTCACCACAGCAACGTTTCAACTGCGTGGAGTCGCTTGCTTTTGTGTATACTCGGTACCTGCCTCGCTCAAAGCTAGGAGGATAATTGTCTATAAAGCCTAGGCTGCGATTAAGTACTTGGCTCTCTGGATTAAACTGCTGGAAAGAGGACTGCACTATTCCCAAATGATCCTCCAAGTAGAACTCAAGGAATAACTTCAGATGAGTTAAGTTCAAACCTGGGTTAACCCTGTGGATCTGAAACAATTTGTGGAGGGACCAAAACTGTTTGCAGATAGTTGTTCCACTTCTATAACAAGAGAAGGCTGTACCATTGTAGAAAGCTGCCTAAAGAAATGGCCAGTGATTATGATTAAGTCAAAACTTTTACAGCTATTTATCTTCGGTTTGGTAATGTCACCAAAAGTGGGGGGACTGCTGTGCCCAGATGTGGTTTCCCAAGCCAGCTGTTCCTAGACACCACAGCTAAACAATGTGGGGGATGCCCAGTACGGCAGAAACATGTCTGGTGTTGCTCGAGGTCTTGTGCAAAAGGGATGTGTCCAATCAGTTTGGGCTGGACTACCCCTTTTGGGGTAAGACTAAGGCAGATTGGAATACTGTTTTCTGCCTATGATTGTACAACAGGCTGAATAATTAAGGCGTATAAGCCTGAAATGAACAAATGCCAGTGACCATGAATAACTCAAAGCTTTTCTATCCATCACTGCAGTTCTATAATTTTGAAAGTTTGACTTTAGGAAGGAGGGTTTAATCGCTTAATCAGAGGTCATTCATTCCATGGAAACCACATTTCACTACATTATATGCGAGATTACTTGAATTGTTCACAGGGAAGAAAAAAGCCTAACGCTCATATGTCATTAGAAAGGGGAGGGAGGGAGGGCAGATAGCATTATCCACAATTAGCCCTGGGCACACCCAGTCAATGGCATTCACTCAATGAGCAGAGCCAAGTAGCTAAAATGAACAAAGATTGCTCTGAAAGATTTGGAGGTGTATGTGGCCGTGAACCAGAGGAATCAACAACCGAGATGGATTTGTATCACAGCCATCGGAGAACCATGAATGGAAGCAACACTAGAGAAATCTTAGGCTGGAGCACATGGGAAAGAAAAATGTAGTTCCTGTAGCAAACCCTAAATGTGGAGGGTGGGTTACAATTATTTCTACCTTGTGTTAAACAATGTGTAATCCTGCTAAACTACCATTAATACCAGAGTCAGAAACAAGGCGAGAAAAAGGTTTTACATTCTTGACTGCAGTAAATATGAAGGGTGCACCACAAACAAAAGAGCAGCAAAGGCCTTCATCAAAGGTACAAATAGACACCTGGGTACTTGTCAGTAATGTAAACTGTGAATCAATGGAACACGTGTGCAGGCATTCTCGACGGTTAGTGGTAAAGATAGGCCTGAAAAGTGGCGCACAGTCACATGCATCCAGGAGGCCAGGGGATGAAATGGAACCAAAGGGGAATGCAATCAGATCATTTTTTAAGCTTCAGACACTAGTCAAACAAGTCAAGTCGTGCAATTATACGCCAAGGAGCACAGATGACCACAGATGGATCGAAAGAGGAGTGCGTAATGGGGATGAGTGCGTAATGGGGATGAGTGCGTAATGGGGATGAGTGCGTAATGGGGGTGAGTGCGTAATGGGGGTGAGTGCGTAATGGGGGTGAGAGCGTAATGGGGGTGAGTGCGTAATGGGGGTGAGTTGGGGCAGAGGGGGTGAGTTGGGGCAGAGGGGGTGAGTTGGGGCAGAGGGGGTGAGTTGGGGCAGAGGGGGTGAGTTGGGGCAGAGGGGGTGAGTTGGGGCAGAGGGGGTGAGTGGGTACATGCTTGAGGCCGACAAGAGTGCACGAGTGGGGCAAACAAAAGTGGATTAGGGGTGCATAGAACGGACTGAAGCGCATAGAATTGCGTAACGTATAAAGTATGGTTTGGAACGCTGATAACACTTAAAGAGCATTTAACCCACAATGACTGGAGTACGCATGGTAAACTAGAGCGCACAGAACGAACTCTAATGCACGCAGCAAGCCGGAATGCATGAATACGTGACCGAAATACATGGATCAGACTGGGATTCATGGAGTGGATAGGAGTGCATGGAATCAGACTGGAGAACGCGACGTATATAGTATGATTTGGAATGCAGAGAATATCTGAAATGGTATATGACCCTTCTTATCCCACCACCACGCTTACTCTCTCCTTACATCACCACTCAACTAGAACACAGTGATACTTTGACACCATTCGGTATAAGTGTTCTCATACCAACACTCCCCGCTCACTCCACATCATTCTAAGTAATCACTGCTGGTAACACACCCCCCAGCCAGGTGTTCTCCTCAGGCCTAACGCAGCCACATCCGCTGTGGATAAATCCTGCCAGAACGAACACATACTCCTGACCTCTCAACCAGCACACCTACCGCTAGAATGCAGCTATTACACAGATACCGCACGAGCTGCACACATACCCGGTGCGCACACGCACCCTTTTGACTTTCTCTACTCTCTCTACCGATATGAACTTCAGTTCCCAAGGGCGTTCAACCTACCAGCGCCTTCAGACCATACCAATGGTATATAAGGCGCTATATAAATGCAAAATAACAATAACAAGTGTTGCAACAGTCAAGGCAATGGAAATTTGAAAGTAGAAAGGACATTAAGTATCCAACGAGCTGTAAGCATTCCCCCTGATAACTTCATGAAACATTTTAGAGCTCAAGGCAACCAAACTTTGGTGAGATTCTGAAATCTACCTAAATTGCATCAAGATCCTAGATAAAGCAGCAAAGAAACGACCTACATTGTCAATTCCCCTGAGAGGTGCTGCTAATGCACATCGTTTTTTTAAAATCGGTTTTATTATTTTAAAGATAAAGTAAAAGCAAAAGCAACAAAATGAAATTACAAACATTAAGTACAAATAAATATATACATATGAGCAATACATCATGTATGTAAAAAGGAAAATGGAATAAATGGAATAAAAAGACGACCGTAGATAGAGAAGGAAAAGGGGAGGGCAATAGCACAGTTAGATATGCAGATCAATACAGTCACTCCAAATGTCTTACCCATTATGCTGTTCCTTTTCGTGAAAAAGACACCCTTTCTTCTAGAAAGAAGCGACAAAACTCAACTGCCAATCGTCAAAGGGCCTAGAGTCACTCTTTCAGAATTTCAAGGTATGTTTTATGGCCACTGAGAGCCTTGTAAACCCAGAAGAGCTTACTGACAGACAACCCAGTATTGGAAGGAAATCAACCCAACATTACAACCAAAGGAACACGGGGGAGCAGCATTTTCAAATATTAAAAAGTATTAAAGTTAAAAACAGTCCAACAAAAAGTCGTCATGGCCAGTTTCTTGTACATAAATATAGAGCAGTTTGTATAAATAAAATCATTTTCAATGGATGTCACTTTGGAAGAAAGATTAGCATGCAAGCTTTCAGGACATCGCAGGTCAATTTCTGAAGCATTTGAGCAATGCCCAGAGCGATCACACACGGAATCTTGCAAAGTAAAGCGTGCCAGAACAGTGGAGAGGGGCAGCAATTAAACTCTTCCAATGTAACAAAGTTTGATCTTGGATGCATTTCACTGGTTCTTCTTCCCGTTATCCGTATGGTCAGTTTCTGATAATGCTCTGTGAGTCTCTATGGTCAGGTCACCGGTCTTCACTGTATTATTGGTTCTTCTCATGTCTGGTAATATATTGCTTCGCCCATTACCCCTCATCTCTCAATTCATCTGCTTTCGCAACCATCTGTGCTTTTACACATTGACACCATTAGCCTTACCTTCTTTGTGTCCCTGGGTTGCCAGCTCAGTGGGTTACACTTTTCTACCTTCTTCTTGATACCCTTTTTGAGAAATCTGTTCCAACTTACAACATCCCACCCTCTGCAGGATAGTTGGACTTAAACTCCTTACGTTAACATTTGTATCCTAAATGCCTTCAATTTCATTTTGGATCCATACATCACACTGGATTCTGGTTTTCCCAGAGAAAGCATGATTTGACTATTCTGTAGCAAAACACAAGAGGTGATGGCTGGAAGGTTTACAATAAACCTTAATCCCTGGCATTGCTATGGGCAACCCTCCAGACCATCGTTCTTTGCCTGCCAAGCCATTACAGAACGGGGAAAGACCATATGCAAATCAGGCTTGGTCCCAGCCCAAAGGGTCAGTCCAGCCCGAACTGCTAGGTCATATCCCTTCTGCACAAAACCACACCCATCCCCAGACATCAGCCTTGTTGGGCCTCATCAGTGAGAGGTAGCTTGGGTCTCTAGACCCAGCAGGCACGGGGACCCACCTCTGGGAATAACCGTCCCACTCGGGGTGACTATAGCAGAACACAAGAGGTGATGGCTGGAAGGTTTAGAATAAATCTTAACCTTTAGCGTTGGGGTTGCTTGTGTTTGCGAGCAGAGGGGACCTGGCCTACCATTGGTAGCAGTACCCGACTGCTTTGCATATGGCTGGATCCCTTTTGCAATAGCGCAGACGGGCTAAAGAACGGTAGTGTGGAGGGTTGCCCAGAGCAATGCCAGTTCAGATTAATTCAAAACTTTCCACCCATCACTTTTTTGGTTTCAGTTTGACTATTCTGTAGATCTTGTTTTCCAAATCTGTAACTCTTTGGCCCTTTACTTCTCAATTTAATCTGCTGTAACATTTCTCCTGTAGAGATTTATTATGCCCTGGACAACTTAGAGGATTTCTCTCTTGGTTCAATTATCGTTCAAATACAAGACACTTTAGAACTTTGTACCACAGTGCACAGAATGCAATGTTTCCCACCTGCTTAATTCTTTTTATTCATTTGTGTTGCACTTTGGGGTCTGCAGCAGAGTTAAAATAATTGAGTGCTTCAAACTAGTTTCGGCTTCCTTAAACACCCATTGACCGGTTAACCACTGAACGCTTCTCCATTTCCAGCTTGTTCACCCTCTACTTCCGGCAAAGTTTACCCCAATCTACTCGCCCTCAAATTCCACTGTCAACAGGAACGTGACACTTTTTTAGTCTTTGCTTCTCTCCTCATGCTGTCTCTCAAACGTTTGGCAGTTCAGAAATGGTAGCACCTAGTCTCTGGCAGCCCCTCCCAGCTTCCCGGCACACTGCATGGTTTGGTAGACAACAGCCTCCTGGCCTATTTCTCTAAAGCACTCTGCACGTGCTGGTCTTATCTGCCCTCAACTCATCTTTCGCTGGCAATCTGATTGGGGTTCTGACTCTCAAATATACTTTGCTCTACTTTTCGGAAAACAATTCCTCTTCGCTAGCTACAACTCCTTGGGCCTATATTTCACTTCCATCAACATTCACGCTGGTCCTTTTGCCAGGCCTTCCTTCTTACCCGGCCCACATGACACAGAAATAGAAAACTGACATTGGTAGTCTGTTTCCCTTCAAAAACATGATTGATGGTAAACTGGGGGTTACTCTGCACAAAACCCAATCTTTACCAGATCATTTAGAGTTCGATTTGGATAAAAAAAACTGCACTTTCATCTAGCTCCTCTGCTTCTGAAAAGCAGGTTTCAAAAGAAGGAACAACTTCCCAAACACCCACCATGCACACAGTCGATACTGCTGAAGCAAGGCTGCAGTGAAATGCAGCAATATTTAAAGAAATGAGGACCGCCACACTGTATAGTGTGCCATTGTGCAAACAGAAAAAAAAGGAAAAAGCTTGGAAGTCGGAATAGAAGGGTGTTTGCTGCACAGCCTTGTGCCAATTGGTTCTCATTGGTACAAAGCCAGAAACTAGAATAAACGAATGTCAGGTTGGCAATTAAGCCTGTGTAAATATGGGTTACCCAGAATTGTGTGCCTGATATTCCATGGTAGAAGGACCCCTCAAGACTTTAAAACAAGCATCTTGTACAAAATAAACGTTCATGGATCTCTTAAGAGGGAACTCCAAGTCCTGACAGTGGTGCACAGTGACGCATGTGAGAGAGCACAGGCCCACACCTGCAGGCCAAGTACTCATGTTCACGGGCTCATGGCGCATCTCAAACCCACCGACGGGATATTGGCTTCTTGACTAAAGAATGACACTTTGCACCTGGCGAAAGAAAGCCCCATGTCTTAAGTTCATCAGCAGCAATCATGGCAGAAAGAGAACATGGAAATGCACATTAAAACTGCCAGGCTTGCAGCAAAGTACATGATCTCTGCTCTGTAGGAAATGAGATGACAAGGGCAGCCGCTCACGGCCTCCCCCTTACACACCCCCCCCCCCCCCCCACCAGTGACCTAATCGCAGGGCCTTGTCATGATGAACCTTCTCTGCGTTAGAAGATGCATCTTGTGCTTGCCCCGTGGCTGTGGAAGAGGAGAGGAGGAGAGGCAGCCTCACTATATTGGCTGTAAAGCTGTAATGGTTCTTCTACAGCACTGTGCGATTAGCCTGGAGGAAACCGTTCTGCTATCAATTACTGCAGTGCAAAATGTAGAGCAAGAAATAGGCCAAAGCGCCAGATCCATGGTAATCCATTTTGAAAAACCCCAAAAAAACCTTCCCATGGAACACCCAACACAAACCACAGCAAGCATTGTTGATGGTAAGAGAAGAGGCACGGGTCATCTGCAAACCACTGAACACATTGGTCCTCAACGCCGACTGCAGTACTTCAATAAAACATGTATTTATCTAAAAACTAGGAAATCATCTTTGTGATAGCATTGTTCATTCCAATCCTCAGCCACATTATCATTTTTCAACATGCCTTCACATCTCAGGCTCCAAAAAGACAGACTACCTTGCCCGTTCCAACCTCTTCAGTTACAGCTGAGCTGCCTTCACCCTCCATTCATCGGTCCCACATTCTGCCCTGATCTTCCCTCCAAGAGCTTGTCTCTAAACCTTCTGGCTCACCTAAGATCCTCTTGGGTGGATGACCCGCTCCCTGCCAAACTCAGCACGCTTGCCAAGCAGTCCTCAAAAATTGCCAAAGCGCCTCTGCTGTGCTCAAGGAAACTTCCCCTCCCTGCTCAGTCTGTCCAAATCGTCAGGCATCTATAAGGCTACCGCCTTCAAGTCACCCAACTACCTCACGGAGATACTCCACATCTCTGGCGGACAGCACACCACCAGAAGCCAGGACACATGCAGATTTGAAATCTGCCAAAAGGAAAGGACCACAAAAAAAGCCTTCTCTGCCTACTCCCCAATACCATGGAACCTCCTCCCCGTCAGCATCAGACTCGACCCCATGCTCCAACAATTCAGAAAAGACCTCAAGACCCACTTCAAGAAGTCTCTCCTCAAAACCTAGGTAATGGCGTTGCCCCCTGCACCACCTGACTTGGTAGACATCGTCCACCCCTCTCCTGTACGCCACCCTGTACAGCTGTATCCCTCCTGTGCCCCTCTGTATCCTACCCCTACTGTATATCTGTTCTGTTACCTCAGAAAAGTGCTCCGTTATGCATCTGTACTGTTGTATACGTCTGTAAAGTACTCAGTTGCTTCTCGAAGCCAGGTCCACGCTCAATAAATAGCATAATAATATGAAAAAAAGTTGCAATATGAAGCATTGCCATAAAGTTCCCATGTTGACAAAATGATGTAATGGAATATGGCTTTGCAGCTTCAGGATTGCACCAACATGAAGAAACCACCACCATCATCATATTAGTGGCACCTGCAAGAGGAAGGAAGCTTTGAGACAGAATGCGCATTTTGCAGGGTGCATATCATGGCCAATTAAGAAGCCTGCCTTCGGGAACTTGATACTCTGGTCTTTGATGCGGCTACTCTCGACTACCTTCTGCTTTGGCCACATGCATGGGGTCAGGCCTCAAGGACCTGAGGGCGCCCAAGACAGTTATTGGAGACAGCTTGTCCCAAAATACACAAGGGATCGATGGAGACTGGTCAGAGAAACGCACCTGGTTTGATATTCGTATCTACTGTGAAGATAAGTTTCTTGAGAAGAGGTTCTGCTCGTTTGTAGAAAGACATTGGCCAATGGCCATGATCATTTTTCACTAGAGGCTGTGAGGTGCCTGCCCATGCAATTCGAAAGGGAATCCAGTGCAATTATTGTGAAGTCTGCAAACCTGGCTATGAAGATTTTAAACATAGCTACATAGCACCCCAAGAGGACTACTATTTTACTGCATAGACCCGAACATGTTCCAGAGAGCTCATAGCACCAACCCGGGACATTGCGGCACATGCTTCGACAAAAACACTGCGTGACAACAGTCACGGTTCCAGATCTATACAAGGGCGTGGGGTGAGGCAACCAAAAAAAGGGGAAGCCTTCTCATCACTGAGAACCCAGGGTAATCAATGTGCATAAAGTAATCTCGAACATTTATTTTTGATTTCCCCAGACATGCGTCACTCCTAGCAACTCCCCTGCTGTAGAAGTGCTGTCACGGATCCCCAGACATTTGTCACTCATAGCAACTCCCCTGCTGTAGGAGTCCTGCTTCCACGGGTTTGCTAGACACCGTCACCGGTCCCCAGACAGGTCACTCGTAGCAACTCCCCTGCTGTAGGAGTGCTGCTTCCACGGGTCACCGGTCCCCTAGAAGTGCTGCTTCCATGGGGCGCTAGACACTAACGGGTCTCCAGCCATTTGTCACTCATAGCAACTTACCTGCTGTAGGAGTGCTGCTTCCGGGGGTCTGCTAGACACTGTCACAGGGATTAGTTTTACTTCCAAGTGGGATGAGCTGGGCGAGAAACAGGGATGCGGCTCATGAGGCAGAGTGAAGGGTGTCTTTCCCCCCCCAAACCCTTTTCAAGGTGAGGTAGCAGCAGCAAAGTGAGGGGCAAGCGTGGGACATCCAAGGTGAAGGTCTTTACCAAGGAGCATGCAGTGGTAAGGAAACTGGTGATAAGACTGCAGCGTAATAGCACGCCGGCAGTAAGACATGGAATCGAATACATAAATACATCCAAAAACATACAAAATAGATCATTGAAGTATATTATTTTCAAAACACGAATACATTTGGAGGACTACCAAACGGACTGCAAGAGAGTTGGAGAAAGGATGCAACAAAGACTCATGTCTGCTAGACTATGAATACCTCTACCCCTTCCCTGACATAACCAGTTTAACCACCAGACAAAGGCTGGCAACACCCAATGAATCGTTTGAATAGAAGTCTTGCATCCAGTGGGACCCAATAGAGAGCACGGATGGTTGCACTAATGCCTTGACACTTTCTCCATCTGTCAGAAGCAGGGTCAACATAGAATTAAATGCATGCCTTAAAATATGCCAGAGATGTCATGGCCAGACCAGCCAACACCACCTTCTCACCAAGAGATGATCAAGAACAAACGAATCTATCCCCGAGATCCCCTTTAGTAATACCCTTCTTGATTATCTGCAACAGGAGGTTAGTAGAGGGCAGATCCCAGAAAGGAGGACACAAAGGAGACCAATCTTACTGTGACCTCTCATGTTCCTACACCATATTATTAGACTATTTATCCAGTGGCAGCTACCAAGTGGACTGCTTCGAGGCACTACTTGCTATTACTCAAGGAATGGTACGCATCGTATCACCCGCAAATGAAAGAAAGGATGAGTCGGCCCTGCTGCAATTCCAGCTTGTGGCATGCAGGTTTCTGAGCAGGCACACAGAGCTGTCGTGCAGTGATGGGGCCACGCCAAAAATGTAACTCTGAAAATACAAATACTTCGCACTGGGGCACAGAATTGCAGTGTTAAATATGTGTAAAACAGAGGTCTGCTGCCGCGAACCCAACATGCCACCCTCCAATCCCCTCGCATCCAGTCACATCGAAAAACATCAAGGAACCGATTTTAAACACCAACTATGGCCAGTGACGGATTTTGAACTGGCTTGGCGCAAAGCTGGGTAAAAAAATCTCCCCTTGGTCTCTAAACATCCAGGCACCATTGGTGTACGGAGAACCAAGGCAGTTGTCTGATTTTTGGAAGCAGTCAAGACCAAACACAACCTACATTTCTTGAAAGAGCTGGCGGCTTCCATCTACATGCTTCAGAAGGCTAGTCAGTGATCCTTACAGGAAGAGGGCCGTCTTAGTTCTAGCTTCCACTGGTGTCTTTGGATGACCAAGTAGAGTGGTACTGGTCCATCATACAGCTTGAATAGCGACTCTTTCTTGCTCGCTGCCTCCTGGTGGTTTGAGAGTCTGCCTTGGCTGGCCATCTCCTAATGCGTTTAGAGTCATCTTTTTAGTAGGTATTTCTGGCAGCTTTTCTGCTGCTCGGAAAGACGTCCTTGGAAGTGGGTTTACTTATTTGTCAAGCACTTGTCTTTTGCAGCTGATTCCCCTATAATATACTTCGGTCAGTTACGTGCGCTGCTATTGCAGCTGATTCCCCTATAATATACTTCGGTCAGTTACGTGCACTGCTATTGCAGCTGATTCCCCTATAATATACTTCGGTCAGTTACGTGCGCTGCTATTGCAGCTGATTCCCCTATAATATACTTCGGTCAGTTACGTGCGCTGCTATTGCAGCTACCCAAGTTTATTATTTGACTTTGGGAATAACCTTTGAAAGAAATTTGCTACAAGAATCCCCAATACAATCGTGCCTGTGCAAAACTAGTATTGCCCATAAAAAAATTACAAATAACGTTATTAAAGAAATATAGATGCGTAACTTTCTTTGGGGGAGGAGTAACTTTCTAAGCGGTCCAGAGTGACAATTGACGGACAGCAAAAGCAGTGGAATACGCCCTCTAGGACGGTGAAAGCGAACGTTCTCTACATGCATTGTGTATGCCCCGCCTGGCATCACTTCCACCCACTGTGCCGTCCTGTGGAACCAGCACAGCAGAGGATGAAGAGGGGAGGCACGAGGGAACGAAGTACAATAAAGAATTGCAAGTCTCATCGCTACCCAGAGAACACAAAAATGAGACCACCACCACCAGCGGTGAGAGAAAGTGCTGCGGCCTCCTGCCCGGGGCCCATAATCCACTTCCATTACTCAAAGCAGGAGGAGACACCGCCTGAAAAGGGGAACTTGCCGACAATGGCTTCCTATCATTTTAGTAACAATTCTACAAGCTCATTTACATTGTTCTACTGATTGTTTTATTTTCCTTTCTGCGCCAGCCATTTTAAGGAGAACATTTCCTTTCTGAGAAAGCAGCTTTCTGGTCTCGGTGAGCCTTCGATCTCTCCTTACCTGCCGGTGGTGAGGGATCCTAAGTAGCGGTCTGTACTGCATGCGAGTGAGCTCAGGCCTGCAGAGTGCAGTGGGTCTTCTACAGACAGGCTGACTGCACGGATTCTGGACACCCTGTGCTTAAAAGGAAAACAAAGTCGCCCTGTAGATCTCCTCACAACTAGTACTCAGCAAGCCCACCCCTCACTGGCGGCATCACTGGAATTCTCGAATGCACCCTTGATTTGGCGCAACTCACTTAGCCCCCAATTAGCCTCGTGTGCGCCCATCCCTTGGTTCATCCTTTGCGCTTCCCTCACTTTGCCCCCTCCTTGCCGGTTTCCAGTTTTACCTCTACCCTAGACTCGATTTCCCCTATTCCGACCAGGCCACGACTTAACACTTCAACGGCCTGAAATGTTCCACGTGCAACACGATTCTTTGCTCACAATAGCTGCCAAGTGACTGCATTGCATGCCAAGGGCATCAGTGTTAACCATCCCTGGTTCTACACAACGCACGCTTGCAATTATAGTTTCCCGTTTAGCATTGCAAATATGGGCACACAAGTCCCAGCATGCAATGAGCAAGCTCCGACTGGCTGAAGGCACCATCCAGGACATGGTACTGCATGTCTGTGGTGCCCCTCATAACCCCTGCAGCCGTCCATTTGCCTTTGCTCCCAAATATCTTTGCGCATGCACACAATGTTTTCACCCCCATGAATTGGCATGACACAAGATTTCAATTGGCAAAATTGGCCGCAGTTTTATTTCCATGACAACAGAAGTATTTGTACACAATAGTGACCTCATTCTGCGCGTGTGGCGTTTGCTTGCCGGATTTCCTTTGCTTCCCCCTATACTTGGTCTAGTAGGCCCCCAACTCCCCCGACCCATTGTACCTGTTCCTATCCTGCCCGTGCAGGGGTCCGTGGGTGGGGAGAGCGCCGTTTGTTTCCGGGGGGAAGCTGAGCCTTGTTTGTTCCTACCAGGCGCCCCCGCCGTTTAGGCCCAAGAGGCGCTGGTCCAGAAGAGCGAAGACCCATTCTGTTTCCTTCTGGCTCGTCCGGAGTCTATCATTTGTGCTTGGTTGCCCAAACACCGCCAACTTGTCATTTCTGACCTGGGTGCCCTGCGACAGCACAACCCGGGTGTCCTCCTCCTTGTATTTCGCGGGTGGGTGGGTGGAAACGAAATTCCTTGTCCGGTGGCGGCGACCGGGTCCCAGTGCCGGAGCGAGATGCCTGGTCCCTGGTCCCGCCTGCTTATATCCAGCAAGCCCCGCCCCCTTCCCTTTGTTTATTTTTCGCGGGCTTCCCGGCCCATTCAGCTTTGGCGCCGTTTCGCCCCCTTTGTCCTTTCCCCTTCCGGGTGAGGGCCTCCGCTCCCGGCGACATGACCCCGCAGGGGTTACCCTGCTGCCTCCTCCATTTTGCGGACGTTTTCCGTCGTCAGCTCCATAACCCCTGCAGCCGTCCATTTGCCTTTGCTCCCAAATATCTTTGCGCATGCACACAATGTTTTCACCCCCATGAATTGGCATGACACAAGATTTCAATTGGCAAAATTGGCCGCAGTTTTATTTCCATGACAACAGAAGTATTTGTACACAATAGTGACCTCATTCTGCGCGTGTGGCGTTTGCTTGCCGGATTTCCTTTGCTTCCCCCTATACTTGGTCTAGTAGGCCCCCAACTCCCCCGACCCATTGTACCTGTTCCTATCCTGCCCGTGCAGGGGTCCGTGGGTGGGGAGAGCGCCGTTTGTTTCCGGGGGGAAGCTGAGCCTTGTTTGTTCCTACCAGGCGCCCCCGCCGTTTAGGCCCAAGAGGCGCTGGTCCAGAAGAGCGAAGACCCATTCTGTTTCCTTCTGGCTCGTCCGGAGTCTATCATTTGTGCTTGGTTGCCCAAACACCGCCACGCCAACCGGTGGGTTCTCGCCCTCCGTTGGCTCCCTTCTCCCTCATTCCTTCTCACAATTCCAGCAATTTGGTGCAAATGTTCCAGAAAAAGAGCTCCATTCCTTTAGGGGATAAGTGCACCCCATCGGCTAAGAAATACTCGGGAGTCTTCCCGTCAATCAGCCCATGCCTGATCTGATAGAAACCTCTGCCCTTGCAGAATTTGGCCATCGCCCCGTTCAGCTTCCTCCTTGATTTCTCTACTGCCGAATGGTCTGCTGCTCCCCTCCATTGCAACCGCGGAATCACCTCGGACCAGATGATCTCCGTCTCCCCCATCTGTGCTGATATTTCCTGTAAAGAGCTTGTGATGTCTCTCAGCAAGGGCCCCCTCCCCAAGCTGGTCAGGTCGTTCCCTCCCAAGTGTATTACCAACACGTCCGGCTTCCGCCGTTTGTTTAGCAGCGTATGCAATTGCCCTATCAGCTGGGCCCATTTCATCCCTGGCACCCCGTGCCATTCGATCTTGAATTCTCCTGCCGTCAAGATTTCCTGCTGCTGGTTCCAGCTTGCCTTTGCCCTTGAGATGAATGAGTGCCCCACCACCCATACTGTGCGTCGCTTCCTTTGGTGCACTGCTGGTAAATGACATGGAGGGAACGGCATGGTTACCTTTACACTTTTTCCGGCCTGACATAACGTTTATAACATCCTGACGACCATCTCCCCAATCTCTTAATCTCTTCGGCCCCTAGCCCCCCGACTGATGCTGAGGTGGCGGCCCCAATCCGAAAGGAATGTGTCCCAAACTGGCCCCCTGCCATACCCATTTTCTCCAGCCCAAGAGACATTACTTTTCTGAACTGAAATCGGCTCAGTGCGGACCCATCCCCGTGAGTGAGCCATGGCGCCTCAGCCCCTGATGGCCGTCTCTGTCGCATAAAGTTTGCCGCTGCCGCCACCGGGCAAACCCTGCTCGCTTGAATGGCCCGTACGGTCAGTGCCGTACCCTTTCCTTTCTGATCCGTCTTTGACCGCCTCACATAAATGACGACCTGAGCGCTCCCCACTTGGATGTCCCTGACGCGCAAGAACCCACTCCCTTTGCCGTTCTTGTTTTCCGGCACCAATTCGCTGATTCTGAGCGCCCCAAAAAATGCCACAGTAAAAGCCGCCGAGAAGAGCACACGCTCTGATTCATCCCGACATACTTCCCCCAGGCATTTAATTAATCCGTGCAATTTCCCAATATCGATTGGCCGTCTCTCATCCGGTTTTGCTGTGCTTTGCCTCGCCCAGCCCTTCATGGCCAGCATGACATAATGCTCCTTAGTGGGGTCCTTCTCCCCGTGTACTTTTGCATGATGTGCAATGGCTGCTAGGTGATAGCTTACCCAAGCCCGAGTCTTCCCTGTCTTCCAGCACCAGCCTATGAATGCTCTCACCGGGTTCTCCACGGGGTCCCCCGCTAGTACCTCCTTTTGGAACTGTGCAAACCGAATCCAACAAGCCCTGTACCTCCTGGTTGTACCGGGTGCCAGGGCAGTTTCAACTAGTGCGGTCAGATCGCCCCAATCATCTCCCACCATTGTACCTTGAATGGGGTCATCTCCTCCCTTGCTTCGGGGCAGCTCTCCCGGCACCGGTCCCACTGTAAACGAGACAGAGAATCAGCGGCCGTGTTTTTTACCCCTGGAATGTGCCGTGCTCTAACCTCAATGTTTAACTCTAACAGACTCCTGGTGAGTTCTCTGAGGAGCCTCAGCACCCTCGGGTTACTGGACGATCCTGTGTTAATGATCTGTACCACAGCCAGGTTGTCCGACCATAGCGAGACCTTGGAATTCTGCAGCTGCCTGCCCCACAGCCTGAATGCAACCACTATGGGGAATAGCTCCAGAAGCGTGATATCTTTTGTGACCCCCTCCTTGTGCCATTCCTCTGGCCATGCCATGCCGCACCATCTGTCCCCCCGAATTGCCCCGAAACCCAGGGACCCGGATGCATCCGTGAACAGTTTGAGCCTCTGACTGCTTGCCCATTCCGCCCTCCAGATTGCCACCCCGCTGGACTCTGACAGGAAGCCATCCCACATTCTGAGATCCTCTTTTACCTCTGCACCCAATCTGACGTGCTGCGCGGCATGTTGTAAACCCACCGTTTTTAGTTCTATACTTCTGGCAAATGCCCTCCCCGCTGGTATCACTCTGCCTGCAAAATTGAGGTTTCCAGCCAGCACTTGCAATTCCCTCAAGGTTGCTTTGTTTCTACCCATCAGCTCCCGAATCAAGCCCCTCAGTTTTTTAACCTTGTCCTGAGGGAGCCTACACTCCCCTTTAACTGAATCGATCTCGATCCCCAGAAATGTCAATGTCGTTGCCGGCCCCACGGTCCTTCCTGGTGCAAGGGGAACCCCTAGTCGTTCCATTTTATTTTGAAATATCTCCATCATGGATCTGCACTCATCCGTCCCCTCCCTCCCCACGAAGAGAAAATCATCCAAGTAGTGCAACATTCCCCCATCTTTTATCTCCTGCCGCACCGTAAACTCCAGAAAGGAGCTGAATGCCTCAAAATATGAGCAGGAGATGGCGCACCCCATGGGGAGGCATTTGTCATAGTAATACTTATCCCCCACCTTAAAACCCAGCAAGTGGTGACTATCCTCGTGGATCGGTAATAGCCGGAAGGCAGATTCTATGTCAGCTTTCCCCAGCAATGCCCCTTCCCCTGCCGCTTTTACCATTAGTATCGCATCCTCCAGGGAGGCGTACTGCACCCTGCACTGTTCCTCTGGGATGCCGCTGTTCACTGACTGGCCTTCGGGGAAGGATAGGTGGTGTATCAGGCGGAATTGACCCTCCCCCTTCTTCGGCACCAGTCCTAGTGGCGATACTACCAGATTGCTCATGGGGGGCCTAGAGAATGGGCCGGCCACTCTCCCCAGCCCCACCTCTTTGTTAACCTTCCTTTCCACCACCTCAGGATTCTCCAGAGCCGATCGTAAGTTGGCCGACTCCCTTCCCCCTTGAGAACCTGCCCCCGGGATCCTAAAGCCCCACCTGAACCCTTGCCATAGCAATTTTGCGTCGGCTTTGTTATGGTACTCATTTAGGAAGGGAGTCATGGCAAGAAGGCTAACTGGTGTGGGCAATGCCCTTTTAATCATACATTTGTCATTCATTGTTACCACAGCATTGCCTTGTTTTGTCGGCGCATCACTCAACATTCCCTTTATTCTTTTGTTTCCCTCCCTCCCCGGGTTTAGCCTCTCCCGGAGTGGCCCTGCGGGTGCCCGTACCACCGCCCCTCTGGTGCTTGTACCTGCACGTTTTCCCGTATGAGCAATACCCTTCTGCAAACCGCCAGCAGACTTCTGGCTCCCCCTGGTGGGCTGCTGCCCGGTACCCCCAGGAGGAGGGCCCGCGAAAGGACCCTCTGCCCCGTTGAGGGAACCCGCCTCTGCCTCTCCCACCCCGAGACTTCTCTCCCGGTGACTCGTCCTGTGATTCCCTGCAGGGCACCACTTTGTCCATGTACCCCCCCAACATCCATCTCGTCCCATGACATTGCTGGCCATATCTGCATTTTTAATCTAAAGCCCCGGTCATACTCCAGCCATCCTTCGCCTCCATACTTCTGATACAAATCATGCACATATTGCTCGTACGCTATCATCGCCAATGCATCCTGCGGGTACCTCTCCAACATTACTGACATATACATCCTATAAGCTTTTAGCCAGTTGTTAATGGAACGCTCCACCTTGGTGGCCTCCCTGTCCCTTTTCTCTTTTTCCTTTTCAGACAGTTCCTTCAATCCTCCCCCGGTGGGGACGATCCCCAACAAATCAAAGATGTCAATGAATTCCTTCCTCCACAACCTCTCCTTGATCCCCCATGGAATGTGCCACACCAGCGAATTCACCGTAGCCCGCATAGGTGCGAACCCTGGCATTGGCCTCCCATACTGGGTTGCCTGCCCCCACAGACCCCCGGTTTCACTGCTGCTCAGGCCTGCTGCTACGGGCTGCGCCGTGCTCAGCCCCCCTACCAAGACTGCACCAGGCCCTGCCTCCTTCTGCGTCCCCTGAGCCCCTGCCGGCGACCCAGAAGCCAACTGCTGGGCTCCTTCCCTGCTTACCGACGCCCCTAGCCCCTGGTTTGTCCATTCTTGACCCCACGGGAGCCCTGCCAACTGTGCTTGCTGCCCGCCTCCCATAGGTGGGCCCACACTGGGCAGCCCGACAGATAAGAAACCCCCGGGCGGTATCCCCCTCTTCTGCGGCAATTGACTCATTCCACCCGCCTGTGCCCAGCCTTGCGAGCTACCGCTGCACCATGGCCCTCCCAGCCCTTGTGATGCCCCCAGATGCGTGGCTATACTTCCTTGAGACAGTCCCCCTACCACCATACCAGTACTGGGCACAACATTCGGCATTTGCCCCATTTTCCCCCATGCTTGCATGCATTCTAACACCATACCTTTCACTGCCTCCAGGGATGTTGCTCCTCCACCCGCGACATCCACCGTTCTGGTCGCAGGAGCGTCGGGTGGGCTCACTCGATTCCCTGGAGCCTCAGCAGGTGTAGGAGCCGTTAAGGCCGCATCCTCCTGCGCCCTCCCCTTCTGCCGTGGTCTCTTGGTGCTGCTGGCCTGCTCCTTGCTCGCTTTAGCCCTGGCCATCATTGTCCTTTTCCTTTTGCTCCCCTGGGTCTCCTCTTCATCTTCTTCCTCCCCCAGGCTGTGGATCTCGGCCTCGATCGTTGTGGCCTCGCTGCCACTGTCCTGAAACATCAGGGGGGAGCTTTCCACCCCCTGGCTGCGCCCCTCCTGGCTAGGTTGGGCCACCATCCTGGACATCCAGTCCGGGCCATGGGTTGCTGCTGCTACCCTGGCCAATTCCATGAATGACGCCAGATCCATTTGTCGGCCTCGCAATGGGTCAACCGCCTGCCTCTTGCTTCTCCTGCTTCTCCTGGGCCGCTCGGCGCTGTTGTCTGTATCCAGTGTAGCCGCTCCTCCCCTGCGGCTGCCTCCTTGCGGCCTGCCGAATGCTTCCGTCCTCTTGGAGGGAGGGCGTGGGCGTCTGCGTGCCCCTGTGCTGGCCCCTCCGCCCGGCACGTTTCTGTCCGTGAGGGTTGGGCGGGGGATTTGGGGGACCGTTGAACCCTCCAGCGGGCACCCCCTCTACCTGCTCCCCCGACCGGGTTGCAGCCTCCGGCGGGCCGTGTGACCCGGCCGACTTTCTTTGTCCTCTGCCTCCGGCCGTCGCTAGGCGGGCTCCCCAGCAGCTCTGCTCCGCCTTCGACCCTCGATACCTGGTCCTGAGCTGGGCCCGCCTTCTCACGCCGCTGCTTCGGGTCAGCCGCGCTGCTCCTCCGTGTCCGCCGGCTCTCTCTCCCTGGCTGCGCGATCCCGCCTGCCGGCTCCTTGCGGTCGACCTCCCTCCGTGCTCCTGGCTCTGCTCGGCTCCTTCTGCTAGGCGGGCGATCCCGTCAGCAGTCCTCCGTCTCTTCTTCCAGCCGCGCCGCAACTCTCGATCAGCTGGGCCGCCCTTCCACGCCGGCCGGCTGTCCTCCCACGGCTGCACGATCCCGCCTGCTGCTTCCTCGTAGCGCTTTCCCCGACGCGCTTCCTGGCCCGGTCACTGGTCCTCCTTCCTTCTGCTGGGCAAACGAAATTCCTTGTCCGGTGGCGGCGACCGGGTCCCAGTGCCGGAGCGAGATGCCTGGTCCCTGGTCCCGCCTGCTTATATCCAGCAAGCCCCGCCCCCTTCCCTTTGTTTATTTTTCGCGGGCTTCCCGGCCCATTCAGCTTTGGCGCCGTTTCGCCCCCTTTGTCCTTTCCCCTTCCGGGTGAGGGCCTCCGCTCCCGGCGACATGACCCCGCAGGGGTTACCCTGCTGCCTCCTCCATTTTGCGGACGTTTTCCGTCGTCAGCTCCATTTTTGTCCTTCACTTAAGCAGCGAGCATCGCCCCTGCTAGGCCCAGATATAAATCCGGCACATGGAGTATTAGACACATACTGAGGCTCCTGCAGAAATGCATCTGCAAGTGGACTCCCTTACACCAAGCCACTTGCTCCTCTTTTCACTTGGCGTCTATGTCTATGCAAGTTGAAGCAGGTCACTCTCCACTTGGATTCAGGTACACGGCTTGATGGACCTACAAAGCCACCCTTCCCTGTGGTTGTCCTCTGTATTGCTCGCCTCACATCCTCCTGCCCCCTTATCCCTTCCTGCTTTCTCTAGGCCCCTGCCCCCATACATAATGTCACTGGGAAAAGCCATTGGTGACATTATTTATGGGGACGGTTGCGGGGATGTCCCCTGCTCCCCTTGTATCTTCAATGTAATGTCTCCGCAAAAAACAGCAACCTTTGTCAGGATACATTTTTGCAGGGACATTATTAGATGGAGCCCACACAACTTACCCTCTGTGTTCAAAATGATGATGCTTTTCACTGAACAAAAATCGAAAATACTGTTTTTTTCAAAGCTGTTTTTTTAATACGGTGCCTAATGACGGTGTTGTCACTTTCCAACCAACCCCAATTTTGCCAGGGAAGTGGAGTCTCAGTGAGTGATTTGTCCAGGATAACAGTCAAACAACGATGATAAGTTATATCTTCTAGTTTCAACAATTACATTTTTTAAATTCGTGTTTACTGGCATTTCCGAATTAAATCACAAACCGTACCCGTACCCCCCCCCCCTTAACCCCAATAAATACACCTAGCCCCGTCCCTACATCCACCCGCATGCTGCACAGTTAAAACAGAGCTATTGGTAATGCCACTTTACAACATTGTCCTAGTCCAACCAATCAGGCAATACCCAACAGGCGCAGTCTGTGAGGGCAGCATTGAATATTAACGTTCCCGTCTTCAGTGAATTAGGGGAGACCCCCCTGCAAGGAATATGTCATCCATTCTAATGATGGGAAGTTCCACACTTTAGAAAACCAGAGATTTGAGGTGGATCTTTTTGCTTCCAATTCTGAGCAATTACAAGCAGAGCAGCTAATTGCAGTATCACAAACGCTTTGAGCAGCTTTCGGCCATCGTATAAAGTCATCCATCATAACTAGCAAACAGGTACGAGACAGAGAGGGATGCCTATAGAAAAGATTTTACATATATATATATGATTTCACCTCTCCCATTATTTGGCCAACTTCGAACAACTCAGCCAGTCATGTTCCGAATTCACCACATGATCACAATCCCTCCAGCATTTATCGAATATAGTTGGTTTCATTTGAGCGGGGAGGGCTGGTGTGTAGTGCCATTGCACCATGAGTTTGAGCCATAATTCTTTAATTTGAATCGATCTATGGAGTCTGGGGATTGTTCCCCAAAGTGTCTCCCAGTCCTGATCAGTGACCTCTTCCCCCAATGTATCTTGCCAACGTTTTTTTATAGCAGATCTCGGTTTTGGCTATTCCTTCCCCCCCAATATTTTGTATAAGCTAGAGATAAGGGCCTTAATTCCCCGGGTTAGATACCATATATTGCACAAAAGATGTTAATTCCCTGGTGGCCGCCGCCTTGAATCGTAGGAGCCAAAATCCAGGGTCTTACTTGGAAATATTGAAACCTGTATTTCTCATGTAGGCCCCACCCCCCGCCCACCCCAACTCCTGTTTGCATTGTGTAAATGGTTTTACCGTTTCCCCTGAAAACATATCTCTCAGCTACTCACACCCAGCCGCCTTCCATTCCCTAAATGCATTTGGTTCTAGGCCCAGAGAAAATTGGGGATTGAAAAATAAGGGCATGAAAGGAGAGGGGAAGGTTGTTGTACGGTTTCTCTTCACTGCGTCATCCCAGAGGTTTTCTGCTGTGCATTATTCGCTCAGTTGTATGTTGGTTGGGCGATTGGATTTCAGTAACCATAATGCGTCCCTTAGACTAGTTCCACCCACAGCTAGTTCCATCTGTACCCAGCGCTTCTCAACTGAGTCTGCGGACCATTCACCACCCTAATTTGCGCCGCAAGATAATATGTCAGGATGTTCAGAAGACCCATCCCTCCCTTGTCCGGTGGTAGCATTAATGTAATTTGTGCTACCGGCAGGATCTTGTTTTGCCAAACGAAGGTAGAGACCGCCCTTTGTATTTTATGGAAAAAGGAAAGCAGTATCTTAATAGGTAGTGCTTTAATTCTGCCCAGCCTTGAGAATGTGATTGGGTCCCATTTTCCAAGTTGAGATTCAATATCTTTTAGTATGGGGGAGGTAACTGGCTGCATATACGCCTTTAAGGAATGGGGTGATCCTTACCCCATATAACGCGATTCCCTCCTTTGCCCATCCGAAACATGTCTGTGCCTGCATGTGTAATGTTTCCGCCGAGGATCAGGATAGGTTTAAGATTTCCGATTTATGCACGTTTATTTTCAATACCGCTGCTGCCCCAAATTTCTCAAAGGCGTGTGTGGCCTCCCGTATCCTGTTTGATGGTACTGTTGTCATAAGCAGCATATCGTACGCATAAGACATTACATTACCATTATTGTGCTGTACACCGCTGAACAGAACGCCTTTTATTTCCTTGGTTTGTCGAATTGTGGCCAATAAAGGTTCCAAGTGTAGCGCATATAACACTGGGCAGAGAGGGCATCCCTGCTTGGAACCGCGATGAAGGTAGATAACTGACCATTTATTGGCAGCCTAGCGGAGGGATTCTGATAGTTTGCCCTGATCTATTTTATATAGTTTGGTCTGAATCCCATTTTCTCTAGTGTCCAAAAATGAAAAGACCATTCTACATGGTTAAATGCCTTCTCTGCATCTACAGAAACTAGAACCACAGGGATCTGTTTTTTCTCTACCGTCTCCCAAATATGACATACTGTACGAATATTGTAGTGTGCGTCTCGATTTGATAAAGCCGGTTCGGTCCGTGTGTATTAATGATGGTAGGAGATCTACAATTCAGTTGGCCAGCACCTTGGTGAACATTGTTGTCTCTAGGTTGATGAGTGCAATTGGACGGTAGTAACACAGACTGTTGGATCTTTAAAGGGTTTTGGGAACAGAATTATTTTAGTTTCTTCTAGGGTAGGTGTTATTTGTCCTGTATGCAAAAAAGAATTAAACAACTTGGTTAGAATTGGAGCTAAGATGATAATTTATGCTTTGTAAAACCAAGCGGGAAAACCGTCTGGACCAGGCGATCTATTGAGTGGTAGTTCTCGGATGACCCATAAGACAAAACTATCAAAACGGATGAGGTATTAAGTTTGACGTTCGGCCATTGTGAGCCTGGGGATTACAACCAATTCCAAATATGTTATTTGAGTGGGAAGATCCGGCATATCGGATTTATATAAATTGGAGTACAATGTGTGGAATTGTTAGAGGATATTGGTTGTTACAGTGGTCGTCTCCCCAAAAGGTAGTTTGATTTGTTGTATAATCCAGGAGGCCACCCTTTGGCAAAGATTGGCTGCCAAAAGGTGATACATTTTATTAGCTTTTATGTAGAACCTCTGTTTGAGTGATAAGATGGCTTTTTCTGCTATCTTTGTAATAGGGAGATTTAGCCTACCATGCACTGCACGGAATGCTTTCTGCATTCCGGGGCCTGTGTCGGTTTGCATCTTTTGCATAATATGCAATAGTTTTGCTTCTAATTCCAATTCGAGGGTCATAAGCCGTTTGTGTCTTGGCATCTGCAGCTATAAGGACGCCCTGTCTGGTGGATTTAAACGCGTCCCCGATAATATTGCATGAGATCTCCCCCTGCAGATTTAGGTCAAAGTATTCAGTGATATGTGCGGCAACCTAATCTCCGATGACCTGGTCTTGAAGCAGGGTGAGTGGGAATTTGCAGGACCAAAGCTGTGGATGGGCGGTTGTGATATCTAGTGCTAATGTGATTGGGATATTATCCGGATGTTGGTTTGGCGTGATCTGTTCTCAAGGTCCTCATATTCAAGTTGTAGATTATGTGTTATTCTGGAAACGTCTTCTAGAGCCACGTCAGTTTGTTGGCTTGTTCGTACAGATCAACGTGCTAAGGACATTTTTCTTTACTGACTTCAGCAAGTGAGTTCCTTATATCTGCCGTAAATGTCGTGAATTGTGACTGAAAGATTAGGGTGACGCGATCTTGAAATTCCTGAAGGCTTTTTGTAAAATGTTCCCTAAAAGCTGCCATGTCTGGGGGATGCATTGCTGTGATGGAGGAGTGCTTTGATGTAGCGGTGGGCCCAGGAAGGGTGTTACTTGCCCAAGGTTTTTCTAGTGATTTTTGCTGAGGTAGAGGTTGCCCAGCTTGGTTTCGTTTATCGCCGATCCCGACATACATCAACCGGCGTAGTGATCTTGAAGAGGTTCAACTGTGTGCTTGGATTGCAGGTGTGCTGTTAAGTCGCTCCCAAGGATGTTTTGTCTCGAAACTTTGAGCCCAGGAAAGTGTAAGCTGATAAACTCGAGCTCCATGGTGAGGCCCCCTTAAGGTCATGGTTGCTCCAGTATCGTGCCCCCCGCACACCCCGAGGGCGAATGTGCTAGCGGTAATGTACTTGGTAACAGATCGTGCAGTTGTGTTTTTGGCTTAGGATAGGGTACTGCTTTTAATGAATCACAGTTAAGGAAGAGCCAGTTGGCTAGAGGCAGAGTCTAGATCCTTGTTGAAGAAAGTACAAGTTATTTATATATGTGGGTCGTATGTGAAAAGATGTGGCTACCTATTAAAGATAGGTTCCCAGTGGGATTGTTACGTCTGTGTGGTCCGCGGCATGCGCAAATCCGCACAGACAGTATTACTGATGGCAGGTAGGAGGAGGCGGAGAAGCTATTCACGACGCCCCGTATTTCCAGTGGTTCTGATGCAGGGTCACATGAGGTCGTCAGCAAGGCTTAAGTATCAAATGGTGATTCCCAATCTCACATTAAGTATTAGCTGCTGGCCCCAATGTGAGCTTTCCGTAGCTTACACCACAGAGTTTGTTTGTACTTAAAGTCCTAGAGGCAAAGGCTAGGCTCTGCAGTAGTGTCCATGCCGTGTCCGGAAGACCTTAGTGAAGCTTTGACCTCCGTTCGTGATGCGATCTCGATGCAGGGTTGGTAAATGCTGCGGGTTGCAGACATCCCTCGCTGTCTATAGAACACTGTTCCTCTTGGAACGTGAGGGACAATGCACTAAACCTGCCACATTGCTCCTCTTGGATCGTGAGGGACAATGCACTTCACGTGCCTCGCGGGTACCTGCCAGAGCGCCACAGCTGTTCAGTACAGCAGAGAGAATTGCAGCGACCTGGGCTAACGCGCATGATCGGTCCTCAGTGTCACAATGCTGGATTAACCAGCTGATGTCCACTTTAAAGCTGTACATCAGCGTGATGGGTAAGGGGTAACAAACAACCCCAACTATGGGGTCGCAAAGGCTGAGGCTTGTATTAGAGATAGTTTCCGGATGGAGGTTTCAAAACAAAGACAGAGTGCTCCGGCACGTCTGCCTTACATGGTGGTAATTTTGGAATCCCCCTAGTTTCAACAATTTGGCAGCTAGAATGCACCCAATTGCAACACTGCTCCTTGCAATTGCTTCCCATTGCTTTCAGATCGGCCAGGAAGACAAACTGCCCCAATGTTGTTGTAGATGAGGGCATGTACATGAGGAGTCCAATGATGCTAGTGGAGCGTGTTTGGAGTCTGATGCAAAGAAAAAGGAGTGCTTGAGGGGTTAATACTTAGCTATACAAATCATAAAAGTCAAGCATAGTAAAATGTACACCAGGGTACCTAACAGTATTCCAAACATTTTCCCACAGCCTCTAAAGCTTGAACATCTTGTCATCCAGACCACTTGTAGGTATTCTTTCAGCCTATCATTTATTTTATTTTTTATTTTTGGATTTATAGAGCGCACTACAGCCCAATGGCATCGAAGCGCTATGAAGGAACGTAAGAAGGCTTGATTCAGGGTTACAAGAATGCAGCCCAACAGAGATTACTTAGTACAATTTGTTTTGTTGCATTTACAGAGACATTCAGGGTTCAAAGAAAATGCCACCCAGCAGGGATAACTTGGTACAGGCCGGTTAGTAGAATAAATAATGAAACAAACAGGTAGTACATGTGAACTGTCAAAGAGCCTAGTTTTGATAGCTTTCCTGAAGGCTGCATGAGAGTCAATCAACCTTATCTGAGGAGGGAGTTCCAGAAAGTGGCAGCCATAGTTGGGAAGCTAGTACCACCCGCATGCACTCGGCAGGTTATGGGTACAGTGATTCTGTTGGAATATGCCGCTCTGGAGGGTCTGGATGGGGTGTGTAGGGCAACTTTTTTGAGCTAGGTAGGGAGGAGCCAGTCCGTGAAGACATTTGTGTGTCATGGCTAGGGTTTTGAAAACAATCCTTTCCTTGACGGGAAGCCAGTGAACCTTCTGACCTCAGAAATATGGTCCCTTCTTTAGATGCTAGTTGCAGCCCTCAAAGTGTTATTTCGGCTACTTGAAGTTTGGCCAGATTCTTGCGGGAGGTCTCTATAAAGAGGGCATTGCAGTAGTCCAGCCTTGACCCAATTATTGCCCTGGCAATGGTGAGGCAATTCAGTTGGGATAGGAAAGGTCAGTTTGGAATGGTAAGCTGAAAAGGATGCCATCGCATTAACCTGTCTATTCATGGTTAAGTCAGGTTCGATATAAACGCCCAGCATCTTAATGACTTGGGAGACATCGATGGGGATGTTACCAACGGTAAAGGAGCAGTATTGTTTGTCCAATTTACCCACGGTGGACGGGGATCCAATTAACAGAAGTTCGGTCTTCTCACTGTTGAGGCATAACCAGTTTTCTGCCATACAAGATTGGATCATTGAGTAGATTGAGCTGAGGGTGTTCAGGTCAGACAAATAATCACTTGAGAGGGGGGATGAGCACCTGGCTGTCATCTGCATAGTTCGTGTATGAGATGCCCAAGGCGTCCAAGATTTTGAACAGAGGCCGCATGAAGAGGTTTTAGAGGCTGGGAGCCATGCAAGAACCCTGTGGGACTCCACACTTAATGCGACTAGGGTTGGCACAAGAAGATTCTGAGAAAACGACCACTTTTTCCTGTAGGAAGGAAGTTATCCATGCACAGGCACTCAGGGAGAAGTTAGGTGCGGTGGAGAAGTGATGGCAGAGGGTCTTGTGATCCACCAGATCAAAGCCAGAGGAAAGGTCCGGGAGAACAAAAAGCGCAGGTTTGACTGCGTCTCTGATGTCGTCCATTTGATTTTTTTTTTTTTTAGGTCAAGCAGAGCCGTTTTGGTCCCATGCCATGGCCGGAAGCTGGACTGCCGAAGACCAAGAAGGTGGTCATCTTCAATGCATTTTTGGACTTGCAGGTAAGCTGCTTTGTCCAGGATTTTTAGCAGAAAGGGGACAGTAGTAATAGGCATGTAGTTCCCAGGGACCGATGAGTCGAGGGCGGTTTTTTTTTTGTTTTGTTTTAGGAGCGGTCAGACCCACGCCTCCTTGAGTCCAGTTGGGACATGGCCAGACTGGAAGAGTTGATGAAGGCAGTGATAAATGGTGCAAGGGAGGAGGCACAGTCTTTAATGACCTGAGCCGGGCAGGCATTCTCTTTACAATTAGGTTTGATGGATTTGAGGAGGGCAGTGACTTCAAGTTCACTCATATCATTGAATTCAAACACGGGGGATTGGTTAGAGTGGGTTACTGGGGAAGTGGTATTGTGACAGTTATCTACTAGGATGGAGAGGGCCTATTGGACTAAGATTTTGGTGTGCAGCATTTCCAATTTATCAAGCATGGCAGATTGAATTTTGCTGCACCATGCCTCGTCCTTCAATAGGGTAGGAAGCGAGGGTGCAGGAGATTCCAGTACTCTAAAAATGGCAAAGATTTCCTTTGTCCCAGATTTGGCATTTTAAATCCTGGTGTTGAATGAGGCGGCTTTAGCCTGAATGATGTCAGTTTTATAGTCTTTGGAGACAGCCTTAAAAGCTGCTTTAGAAGCGTCATTGGGGTGGTTTTTCCAAGTAGCAAGCGCTGCCCTTTTTTGGAATGAAATTCCAGGAGCTCTTGGGTGAACCAGGCATTGGAGTGCTTTGCCTTCTTAGCTTTTTATAAAGGTGAGCGAAGCAACTTTAATCTACAGATGGGGCAATGACCCGATTAAATGCTGTTGCTAGAAGGAACAAGTTACCTACCTGTAACTGTTCTCCAGCATGGGTCTGGCACGGATTCACATGCTCATGAACATTCCCCGTCGTCAAGCTGGGAATCCTCGGTATAGAAAAAATCAGTATCAGTTTCTTTTCTGATATGTCTTTCTTAGTAGGACCAATCACTGGTCTCTGGGTCATACTGCCCCCAGCCAATGACTGCCCTCTCCCTAAGCCCCTCCTCTGGCAGCCATCCTCAGATTTAGTAGCACGTAAAGTGGCAGTATGACCAAGTGAAGAGCCGCAGAGGGGTAGGTGGGAGGGTTCGCATGTGAATCCATGCCAGACCCATGCTGGAGAACAACAGTTACAGGTAAGTAACTTGCTCCTTCTCCAGCATGGGGTCTGGCATGGATTCACATGCTCATGAATATAAGAATACATAGCAGTATACACATGCACAACCACGGGAGGAGGCAACAGGCTCAACATTAAGCAATACAACAACTCAACATTAAGCATCTCTTACCTCCTCACCAGGCTCACCTTAAGCGAACAGGTTGCGCAGCACTGCTTGGCCGACCCTGGACTCCTCCCTGGAGTCCCGATCGACGCAGTAGAATCTTGTGAAGGTGTGCGTTGACCTTCACGTCGCAGCCCTGCAGATGTCGAGCAGGGGCACACCAGATAGGAACTCTGTGGTAACAGCGATCGCTCTGGTTGAGTGGGCTCTCGGACGGCCGGGCAGCGGTCGGTTTGCCAACCGGTGACAGTGCATGATGCAGCCGGAGAGCCATCTGGAAATGGAAGCCTTCGAGAGACCCTTCCCTTGATTCACAGGTCCAAAGTTTACAAACAGCTGTGATGTCTTCCGAAAACTCTTTGTGCGGTCCACGTAGAACTTCAGCGCTGTAGCTACGTCCAGCGAGTGCAGAGTCCTCTCAGCCGGCGATGAAGGCGACAGGAAGAAAACTGGCAACACAAAGGGTTAGTTGAGGTGCAAGTCCGAAGGCACCTTGAGCATGAAGGAGGGGTGCGTCCTAAGCACCACCCTCGTGTCGTGAAAAGTCAAGTATGGTGGCTTGCAAGATAGGGCCTGGATCTCTCCCACTCGTCGTGCAGAGGTGATGGGCACGAGAAATGCTGTCTTCCATGACAAACTTCAACGGTGCCGAATGCATAGGCTCAAATGGGCCCCCCCCCCCATGAGCCTGGTCAGCACCACGTTGAGCTCCCATGCCGGGGCAGGGGCCTTCACCGGCGGGAATGATCGGAACAATCCTTTCATAAATTCCTTCACCAGCCGATGAGACCACAAGGACGCCCGTCCTGTAGTTCTGGTGTATCGTGAGATGGCGGCCAGATGCATCTTGATGGAAGCATGAGCTAGTCCAGCCTTGGCCAATGACAGTAGGTACGGCAATACTTGAGGGGCCGTAATCCGCAGAGGGTTAATCTTCTGTGCACGGCACCAGACAGAGAACCTCTTCCATTTATGTCCATAGCACTTGAGAGTCGAAGACGCCCTGGTCTTTGCAAGAACCTCTCTGCAGTCGGATCGCCTGACGGAACGTCTCGTTGAGTAGGATCCTGTCCTCGAAGCTGCCCGTCGACTGGACCCAGCGGGTGTCGAGGAACTCTTGTAAGGGGCGCATCCAAAGTCTGCAAAGGCGCACCAGATAAATGCTGGAGGACATCACCCCAAGGAGGGACTTGATAGATCTTACCCTGGCCATGTCCGTGGCCAGCAGACGCTGCACCTTGCCCAGGATGGTCCTGGTGCTTTCCTCCGGAGGCGAGGCCAGCCGCACCACTGTGTCGAGCTTGGCTCCCAGAAACAGGGCGACTTGTGACGAGACCAGGTGGGATTTTGGAAAGTTGATGGAGAACCCCAGGTCCGTGAGCAGCTGGACGGTCTTCGCAGTGTGCTCCACAGCGAGCTCCCTTGTATTTGCCCAGATGAGCCAGTCGTCCAGGTAGGGGTAGACGTGGATCCCCTGCAGGCGCAGCCGCGCCACCACCGGTGCGAGACACTTGGTGAACACCCTGGGTGCCGACTTCAATCCGAACGGGAGGGCCTTGAACTGGTAGTGCCGCCCTTGGACCACGAACCTGAGGAACATCCGGTGTCTTTTTAGAATGGGGATGTGGAAGTACGCATCCTCCAAGTCCAACGACGACAGGAAATCGCCCTCCTCCAGCTGTCCCAGAACGTGCTGGAGGGTGACCATCCGGAACCTCTGTGCCTTGATGTACTTGTTCAGTCGTCGCAGGTCCAGGATGGGACGCCATCCTCCGGTCTTCTTTACGAGGAAGTACCTTGAGTAAACTCCGGAGCCCCGAAGCCTCTTTGGGACGAGCTCAATGGCACCTTTCTTGAGCATCGCCCTTACTTCCAGCAGTAGTTGACTTACGTGATTTTCCTTCCTGGCCACGGGTGGAACGCGAGGGCACTTAGTCTGGAACTCGAGGGCGTGCCCTTGGGCCAGGGCGTCCAGCACCCAACGGTCAGTGGAGATGGACTCCCACACGCTGACTAACCTAGTCAGCCGGCCTCCCACCGGGGTGCTTCGGCGGGGGCCCGACGCCATGGTCGGTTCAATCTTGTTTGGAGGCCGCCTTGCCTCCTTGACCTCCCTGTCGACAACGGGCACCACCTGACTTGCCGCGTCCCCTGTAGGCCCCCTGAGACGAAGATCTTGCCGCTTGGCGGTACGTCGAGGAGCCACTGCCGGATCCCTTGGAGGCACCTTGTCTGCCTCCGGCGCTCCGAAAGGACGGCCGTCGTTGGAGCACTCCCAGTGCCCGGGCAGTCTCCATGTCTGTCTTGATAGCCTGAAGGGACTCATCAACCGCCTTTCAAAACAGGTTGTTCCCGTCGAAGGGCAAAACTTTGGTTTGTACGTCCTGGCGGAAATCCGTCGCCTTGAGCCATCCTCGTCATCTCAGGCAAACCCTGTTGCCCAACTGACGGAAACCGGTGTCGGGGATGTCTGTAGCCACCGTGATGGCGTGGTCCGAAGCAATCTCACCTTCCTGTAAGATTTCAAGGGCCTCAGCCCTTTTGGCATCCGGAAGGAAGTCCAAAAGAGGGACGATTTGGAACCACAACTCCCTGTCGTAGCGGGCTACGATAGCGATGGCGTTGGCTGCCTTGATAGTCATCGCTGCGTATGAGATGACCCGTCGTCTCATCGTATCCAGCTTCCTGCCCTCGCCGTCCGGAGGGGAAGTTGATGTCGAGGCCGATGCCCCCCCAGCTTTCTTCTTTGCCGCCGCCCAGACGACAGAATCCGGGGTAGGTTGTGCCCGAAGGCACAAGGGGGCAGCATCGGGGACCCGGTACTTCTTCTCGTACCGGTCCCTCTTTGCAGGTGCCGTGGCAGGGTTCTTGAGGAGGGAGAGCCCCTCATCCCAGATGTCATCCAGAAGTGGTACGGCGAGGACCGTCTTCCTTTTAGCCTCGCGCCGTTGGTAAAGGAACCCTTCCTTTTTCTTCTCTTCGGGGCAGAGCTGGAAGAGCTCAGATGCCCTGGAAATCATGGCATGGAAGGATCCAATCTAGTTGGGCGGGGACGCCCAAGCAGGGGGGCGACGAGGGACACGTCCCGTCGTCGTCTCCGTCGTCATCTGTACCTGTCGTAGTCGTGCCCGTGCCCGTTTCATCCCCGTGGATAGTTGACCGGGGGGAAGGCAGAGCGGGCCGCAGAGGCGGGAGAGGTGGCGGACGATGCGTCCTCTTCTTATGTGGTGGGCTTTCCGAAGGTCCTGGTCCCGGCTCCCCCGTCGGGTCTGGCTCAGATACCTCCGTCGGGGGGAGGGGCAACCTGGTCCTTATCTCCGAGCATAAGGACTAAATCGCTGACAAAATGGCCGCCGAAGTGTCCTGCGGCACTGGAAACGACCGGCGCATGGGCTCTTGAGGAACCTCGTCGGCGACACCGTCGCTCTCGTCGTCGCCCTCGTCGGGATCCCTCCCGATAGGCTGGGCCTCCTCCACAACTTCGATGAGCTCTTCTTCAGAGGTCGTGTCCGTATCCACGATGGCCACCTGCCCCTCTCCCCCTTTTTCCAACGGGGACTCGTGGGGGTCTTCTCGATGGGCCTGAAAGACGACTCCTTCCGCGGTGGCAGGGAGACTCTGGATCCTGAGGTCGCCTCCACTGGCGTAGCCCCCACAGGCTGAGCCAGGGCCGCTGCCACATCCTCAATCGAGGTCTTAGCAGGGTGAATTAAGGTCAGCGTCACTTTCTGCACGCCTGGGGCCTTCACCTTGGGGGTAGGGTCCGAGCCTCGCTCCCCCTCTGCCAGAATCTTCGAGATCGACCGGGGCCTCTCCAGAAGCTTCGCCGGGTTCTCGGACTTCCTCTTACCTGAGCCAGAGCATTGGCTCGTGGTTGATGGCGCCGGGGAGGATGCACCCTGCCTGGCAGCCAAGGAGCCCGACTGTTCGGCGCTCCCGGTGCCCGCGTACTTGCGGTGCTTGGCCTTTTGTTGGGCCCCCGTCGCAGGGGCGCCCTCACAGGACTTAGAGGACCGCTCGGACTACTTCTTCTCGCCTGACGGGCTCTTACCTTCCAGCCAGTTGGCGAGACGGAGGTGGCGATCCTTCATGGTCCGCTCCGACATGTTCCCACAAAACGCACAGTCCTTCTCCACGTGCGTCTTGTCCTCATGGAGACAGTAGAGGCATAACGAATTCTTGTCCTCCTTGAACACATTCTGAAGCTGGCATCCAGGGCAGGTCCTGAACAGCTTCCCGGGCGTCGAGCTTCCGTTCTCCTGGGCCATGTCCGGGGTAGGCCTCGGAACTTCTGGAATTCTCCAAAAGCATTACTCGACGAAATCTTCACTTTTGAGGGGCGTAGAAAACTCCGAAACGGGTCCCCGTTGATCGGATGTAGAAATGGTGGAGCGTGAGGCTCTATTTAACCGAAAATTAGAAAAATCTCCTGAAAAAGTGCGAAAACGCAGCAAAAGCTCGAGAGCTACAGCACGAGGACTCCCAACACTTGAACGTGCAGTAAAAATCTGAGGATGGCTGCCAGAGGCGGGGCTTAGGGAGAGGGCAGTCATTGGCTGGGGGCAGTATGACCCAGAGACCAGTGATTGCTTACTACTAAGAAAGACAGATCAGAACCGAAACTTATACTGATTTTTTCTATACCGAGGATTCCCGGCCTGACGACGGGGAATATTCATGAGCATGTGAATCCATGCTAGACCCCATGCTGGAGAAGCTCTGTTTCATTAGGGAAAGGAGGCATGGGGGCAGGCACCAAGAGGTAGGGGGAGATATTCTCCTTTGCAAGCTTGCGTGAGCTTCTCGAGAATGCAGCACGGAGTGGAATAGTAGACTTAGGAGGCCCCTTGGAAGTGATGAAATAAAATTTAATGCAGTCATGGTCAGACCAAGGAATGGGAGAAATTTCAGAGACCAGGAGTGAGCAATTGTGATGGGACACCCAATCAAGCGTGCAACCTTTAGAGTGGGTAGGTTGAGAGATGGCTTGGGTAAACCCAAGGGTAGATAAAGCTTTCTGCAGGACGCATTCGCATCGTTGGGGTCATTGAGACCTAGATTGAGATCGTCCAAGAGCATGATTCTGGATGAGTTTGGAGGTTATCTGATAGTGCGTGGATTAGGGAATCATGGAAGTCGGTGGTAGGGCCAGGAGGGCGGTAGACGACATGGAAGGCAATGGTGCAGTTAGGGGAGAGCTTAAGTTTAAGTAAGAGGTAGTCCGAGTTCTGACCCAGTTCCCCATTGATCTTCTGATGGTGAGTGTGTCCTTAGCAAAGACAGCTACTCCGCCGCCCCTTTGACCCGACCGGTCTTGCCTAAATATGGTGTAGCCGCATGGGAAACTGTAGGGCCAGAGGTTTCATTTAGTCAGGTCTTGCAGAGAAAGAGTAAGTCAAGATTGTCCTTGATGATAAGGTCGTACACATCTAGGGAGTGTGCTGGCAGGGAGCGGGAGTTGACCAGAGCGCACTTGAGTGGGATGTCCGGTAAGGGAAATGGGGTGGCCAAGGGAGGGGGCACGGTGCACTGTTGGAGGAAGGCCTGGCTGACACCAGGTGCTAGGGCCGTAATGGCATTGCAAGACAGGTGTAGAAAGTGGGCAGCAGGCAAGGATACAGGGCTAGTAACATCACTAGTACCACAGGGCAGTAGTGGTAGGTGGGCAGCAGGAATAGATACATTTCTAGTAACATCACTAGTATCACAGGGCAGTAGTGGTAGGTGGGCAGCAGGCATAGATACATTGATAGTAACATCACTGAAAATATATGGCAATTTATGTATGGCTACAATAGGCATAGTTGAACAGGCAGATTGTGGAGGAGATAATTCAGGTAGCGAATGCCTAGTATCATGGTGGGCAATGGGCTGGTGCTTGACCAGGCTTGTGGAACTGCAACTAAGTGCAGTGCTGCACCAGGCCAGACTAATGGGAATTGTTAAAGTCTGTGCAGGCAATGCTCGAGTCTGGGTATTGTCGCCCCCATGTAGCGGTGCTACAGTGCAGCGAGCCGCGGAAACGGATGGCTGCAATATTTTTGCATACATTGCATGCGGCAGCAGGGATATCGGGTCTGGCAGCGGCGAGTCAGCGACCTGGGCAGTGATAATCCCATCGGATAGCAAGTCTTTGATGTTGGGAGTAGTACAGGCGAGATGCGCTCTAGCTGAGGAGCATTGAATGGGATAAGGTGAGAGAGTGCTGCTGCGCAGACACGGAGCGGGAAGCCAAGTAATGTGCGACGGGCTGTCGGTGTACAGGTGCATGGCAGTGAGTAGCATGCTCCTCGCTCCTAGGCGTGCATTTCTGCAGGCAAAGTTAGGGGTAACGGCTAAGAGACAGCCGACCATGAAGCTCGAGTGAAGGCGCTTGTGTTTCTCAGAGAAATTGGGCATTGCATAGACGCTCCGAGAGGGCTGGTGCCAGTATAACCCTTACCTTGGGAAGCAGAGCGGGTGCTGGCAACCGGCGACTTCAAGCAACGGAGAGCTGCAGAGGGGGTTGAGGCCTTTTCTCCTGGCCTTCTCTCCGTGGCTTCGCCTCCCGGCGCACCGCCCCTCCATTTAAAGCAGGAGGGTAGGGCTGTATGAGGTGTGGCAGCGAATCCGGGCACTGGGGTTGTATTTTGTTGTTGGTTTCCACAGAAACCTTGGCGGCGGCCATCTTTCGAGTCGTAGTCGCCTTGTTGTCAAGAATGGAGGCATGCAGGGTCTTCTGAAACTGCAGTGCCTGGGCAAACGTCAGCAGCTGAAAACAGGAACAGCTGATCACCCCCTCGCAGCGGAGCTGTAGAGAGGGTTTGAGGCCTTTTCTCCTGGCCTCCTCTCTGTGGCTAATGAGATTCCCTGTAAACCTATAGTAAGCAGATCTCGACAAGCGCCCATCTGAACAGTGACCCCAGAGACTTCAACTGATCAGTCTGTATCTTGTGCCAGGGTTTGGATTGGTTGTCGTAACCATATATAGGTACAACTGTGAGGACTTGCCAGTGAACAGGTATGCTTCTCACCTAAAAAGTGCCCAAGAAGGACACAAAGTGAGGACAAATCCGAGTATCAAGTAGCAAAGACCATGATAGAAAAGCAAAAACAATACACTCTCTATTAAGTGTGCATATGCCATTATACTCCTAACTCATGGCCTCAAGTCAATGAGCAGAACAGATCCATTCATTAGCCAAAGGTGGGATATGAATGGAAATATCAGATGCATGAAGTGGTCTTAATATACAAGTCAGAGCAGGCAACAAAACGAACAGGCAGTGCAGAGAGCAGACAGGGAAGCAAAAGTAACATGCCACTAATGGGTGGCATTAGTAGGCTGTGTACAAAACGGACGACTACAAAGAAAAATACATATCCATTAATACTTCAGCTCCCTTTCTGGTCCGTTCATAAATACTTACTTCTGAATCAGAAGAGCACACCGTCAATCCAGAATGATTATAAATTAAGATTGTTTTCAGCAGTGGGTGAAAAAGCAAGCCTATGATGTGCCTTTTCCTGCATATGACTTTAAAGACCTTGGAATTTTTAAATTAAATCTATTTTAAAAACCTGAATAATAACCATGTAGCGCCAAGTTGATGCACTTCATAGATGATTCTTAGATCCCTTACCAACTTTGTCGCAATGCCTTTGCTAGTTGCCCCTACACTGACCAGGTCTGGTGTATAATTACTTTTTGACAGACTACAAGCTATAGTCCCATCACCTTCACCACTATACTTCACTAGTGTGAAAGGTTATTCGCCTCAGACTTCCAGCCATGCTCCTTACTACTGTTGGAAACCGCAACCAGCTTCCTGTCCATCGGGTATGGAACACCACGGAGACCTCGATCGCCATCAGTACAATGGGAAGTGAGTCTAGGTCTAGCTCTCTGTACTGGCCACTTAACCTCCCCTGCAGGCGCTCACTTTGTGTTGGGTAAAACAGTGGAAAATATTTCCAAATAATATCAGGCCTTTAATTGCACAATGTATCAAGCTCGCCCTCTTAACTAAGGCAAGTTATCAAAAAGGGTTGGCCGCATAATAACGTGGGCAACTGATTTCAATAGATCACCATCCGTTATGATATAAATACCTAAGTAAACACTTTCAGCCATTTCCTAATCTGAAGCCAGGTCAAGCCATACAAATACAATTGCACTGTATAAATAATCAAGCGGCAATTAAGGTTGATAAAACAGATCATCAAACAAACATGCACTGGACTAACCAGGAAATGATCGAAGACTAGAATGCTCCCCTCTGTTCAGAAAGCATGACCGGATCATGATTCAAATGTCAATTCATCCCTAATCACTGCACAACTGGTGCAGAAATAAGAACAGCCATCTTGCTTCCTAATCCTAGACTGAGTGGTGCGAGGGCAGAGTAGCTATCAGAGCCTGTACTTTCTGCACCATTGTACATACATTGTGTCGGGTAAGAACTCGGAAATCCAAGGTAAAGGTGCAAATGGGGGATATTTTCACACTGGTCACTCTGGACTGCATGCTCCATGGGCAGTCAGCCTGTGCAGCGTTGTATTGATGTGAAGTTACTGGGATTTCCACTGCAAAAAGCGGTCTTTCGTATTGTCTCCAGACGCGCTGGAAGGTCTGAAAGAGTATGGGTGGATATAGTGGGAAGACTGCAGAAAAAGCAAGATAGTTTTGATGTTGTGCTGATGCATGCAGACAAGGGGTAGCCCGAGCTCTGCATGTGGGTCTGCTTATTGATGGTGTTTGGCGCACCAGCCCAGACTACAGATGACCTGAAAGACTTTCTACAGGAGATCAAGGCCATTCGAAACAGATATCCAATCCTCCATCTGTGATCTTAAGGATCGGGTTGATAAATTGGAGGACACGATGGAAGGGATGGAGAATAAACCACCTACAGGTGGACCTTTTGGATATGAAGTACAAGGCGCAGCTCACAGACCACGAGGCCCGTGAGGACACGTTGCTAAAACTGGATGACCTCGAAAATAGAGAGCAGCAAAACAACCTGTGCATTCTTGGGATGAAAGAACAGAAGGGAGAGATGGCGGCGGACATTGGGAGGAAGGTTCGAGGTATGATCAATACTATCTTCCTGGGAGACGGTGGAAAGGAAGTATAGCTCCAAAGGGCCCAAAGAGGAGGAGGAGGAGGAGGAGGAGGAGGAGGAGGAGGAGGAGGAGGCAGAGGCCAGAGGTCTACAGTCTAGGTCTTTCAGGACCTGTCAGGCCTCACCCTTTCCTGGGGGAGAGCCTGTCGTCCCCTGAACCAATGGCTGACGGATAACAGCATCAGGTACCTTTGATCCTTAGCCTTGTCTTTTGACAGAAGTGAAGTGGACTACCTAGTCACCAGTGGCCAGGAGGCGCAGCAGGTTTTGCACGTCCTAAAGGAGAAGATCTCTAATGAAGGCCCAGGGAAGAACGCGGGGTTTGGGGGGGGGCGGTTGGTGATGGAGCAGGGCTCCCTACATGCTAACAAGAGTATGCCTGGGGGGCAGGAAATACAAGAAGCTCAACACTCCACCACCAGCGAAACCATAAACCCCCAATGTGTTAAAACACAGACTGATGTACATGCAGCCTCTAGGTGGCATGAAATGAAATTTGTTGGGTGATACCAGGGGGAAAGGAGGTGTTCAGTGAGAATTATGGCGAAGCACTAGTTGCCCTTGGTGGCCCATCACCACGTGGGCATCTCAGAAGGAAGGAGGCGGTCCCTGGTTCAAGGGGGAAGGGGGTACCGGGGGAGTAGGGGGCAGGGGTGAACCAGACGGGTGGGCTAAAAAGGCTCACAAGTGTTTGTTTTATTTGCTTATATAGCGCACCGAGCCCGAAGGTTTCTGGATGCTTTTTCTTAAGACACATGGTTACATAGACTATATACAGTACAGTATATCGAGTGAATTATACAATTAAGAGTTAGCATTACATATATACAGGTCATAGAATTTCACAGAATTTTACAGAATATACAAAAAACAGGTTCAAGAAGGAACAAGTTACTTACCTGTAACTGCTGTTCTCCAGCATGGGTCTGGCATGGATTCACATCCTCATGAATATTCCCAGTCAGGCTGGGAATCCTCAGTAAAGAAAAAAATCAGTTTCAGTTTCGTTCTGAACTGTCTTCCTCCTAATAACCAATCACTGGTCCCTGGGTCATACTGCCCCCAGCCAATGACTGGCCTCTACCTAAGCCCAACCTCAGGCAGCCATCTTCAGATTTAGTAGCACGTAAAGTGGCAGCAGGACCAAGAGAAGAGCCACAGAGGGGTAGGCTGGAGGGTTCGCATGTGAATCCATGCCAGATCCATGCTGGAGAACAACAGTTACAGCTAAGTAACTTGTTCCTTCTCCAGCATGGGGTCTGGCATGGATTCACATGCTCATGAATAAAAGAATACATAGCAGTACATCATGTACAACCACGGGAGGTGGCAAGGCTCAACATTAAGCATTACAACTCAACATTAAGCATCTCTTACCTCCTCACCAGGTTCACCTTCAAGCGAACAGGTTGCGCAGCACTGCTTGGCCGACTCTGGACTCCTCCATGGAATCCCTGTCGACGCAGTAGAATTTTGTGAAGTTGTGCGTCGACCTCCACGTAGCCACCCTGCAGATATCCACCAGGGGCACACCAGACAGGAACGCCGTAGTAGCAGCGCTCCCCCTGGTGAATGGGCTCTCGGACGGCCAGGCAACGGTAGGTTTGCCAACGGATGACAGTGCGTGATGCAGCCGGAGAGCCACCTGGAGACGGAAGCCTTGGAGAGTGCCTTCCCTTGGTTCAGAGGTCCAAAATTCACAAACAGCTGTGACGTCAACTGAAAACTCTTTGTGCGGTCCATGTAAAACTTCAGCGCTCTAGCCAAATCCATCGAGTGCAAGGTCCTCTCAGCCGGCGACAAAGGCGACTGGAAGAAAACAGGTAACATCAAGGGCTCGTTGAGATGGAATTCCGACAGCACCTTGGACATGGAGGTGCGAGTCCTCAGAACGACCCTCGTTGCGTGGAAAGTTAAGAACAGTGGCTTACAGGATAGGGCCTGAATCTCTCCCACTCGTCGTGCGGAGGTGATGGCCACCAGAAACGCTGTCTTCCACAACAGGAATTTCAGGGGTGCCGAATGCAGAGGCTCGAACGGAGAACCCATGAGCCTAGTCAGCACCACGTTGAGCTCTACACCGGCGGGAATGAGCGGAAAAGTCCTTTCATGAACTCCTTCACCAGGCAATGCGACCACAGTGACTATCGCCTGGGGGTTCTGGTGTAGCAGGAGATGGCCGCCAGATGGATCTTGATAGAAGAGTGCACCAGCCCTGCTTTGGCCAGAAACAGTAAGTACAGCAGCATTTGAGGGGCTGTAATCCGTAGAGGGTTTATCTTCTGTGCGCTGCACCAGATAGTAAACCTCTTCCATTTATGCCCGTAGTTTTGAATAGTCGAAAACGCCCTGGCCTTAGCAAGTACCTCCTTGCAGTCCGCCGAGATCCTGTATCCTCCAAATTCTAGTGCTGCAGGAGCCAGGCCTGCAAGTTCAGCGACCCCGGGCCGTGGTGCAGAATTGCACCTCCTTCCCTGGCAAGAAGATCTGCGTCCGCCGTAAGCTTGATTGGAGGGGATGCTGACATGTCCAGAAGGTCTGGGTACCATATCTGCCTGGGCCACGCCGGTGCAACGCGGATCATCCTGCAACGGGACCATCTGAGTTGACTGAGGAGTCGCAGGAGCAACGGCAATGGTAGAACGCGTAGAGAGACAGGCCGTACCAGGGTAATGAGAACGCACCCCCCCCCCATGTTCCCCGGCTGGGGAAACCTGCTTGGGAACCTTCCGGCACTTGGTGTTCGTCACCGTCGCAAACAGATCGATCTGGGGATTGCCCCATCATTGAAACAGTCAATCCACCGGATCCTGCCGAAGTTCCCACTCGTTGCAAGAGCGCAGCTCTCTGGTGGGCGAGTCAGCGACAGTGTTCTTTACTCCTGCCAGATGGAAAGACACTAGAAAGATTCTCTGGCGACGGCCCAGTGCCACAGATTCTGCGCTTCCTTGGAGAGAGCTGGGGATCTGGTGCCTCCCTGCTTCCGAATGTAGAACATTGTGGTGGTGTTGTCGGTTAAGACCCACACCACCTTGCCCTTGCAGGACAGGAGGAATGACTTAAGGGCCCAAAACACAGCTTGGAGCTCCAGGACATTGATGTGCAACAACCTTTCCTGTGGGAGCCATAGGCCTCTTGCGTGGAGATGTCCTGTATGTGCGCCCCATCCCTCCAGGTAGGTGTCTGTCGTCACCGTCTCCTGGTGCGCTGGGGTTTGGAAAACCGTGCCCGCCGTGAGATGCGCGCGGACACCCCACCACCGGATCGCTCGACGGAATGTCTAGCTGAGGGGGATCTTGTCCGCGAAGCTTCCCACCATTTGCATCCAACGGGCGTCATGGAATTCCTGCAGCGGCCTCATCCATAGCCTGCAAAGCCGAACGAGGTAGATGCATGAAGATGATATGCCGAGCAGGGACTTGGTGGACCTCACCATGGCAACCTCCATGGTCAACAGCCGTTGTACCTTGCCCAGGATGGCTTTTATCCTTTCCTCCGACGGTGCGCTAGGCACGCCATTGTGTTGAATTTGGCCCCCAGGAACTGAGCGTCATGCGATGGCTCCAAGCAGGACTACGCATAGTTTATCTAGAACCGTTGATAGTGGGAGCGGGGCCGATGTACTTAGGGCAGGGACCCTGAGCGTTAAGGGTCTGAATTCACCAAACAGGCGATCCCTGATGGGTAGGGAGTTTCACAATAGGGGATTAGATGTTCTGATGGTTCAGGAAACAAAGCTGATGAGAGGGGAGGAAAGGCGCATATCGGGGGCTCCGATTCAGAAGGTCTTCTAGGCTCGGGACCCATCAAGAAGGGCTCAGTGGGCATCCTCAGTCATAGAATCAGGCTGGGAGAACCACAGGTGTGGAAGGCGGCTGATGGGAGGGCTTTGGTGGTCTCTGGGACCCTGGAGGGAGTACAGGTGACCCTTGCAGCTGTATATTGCCCAAACACGGGTCAGTTTCAGTTCCTTCGAAAGGTCATGGGGGAAATACTCAGTCGCGCAGTGGGGCTATTATTGCTAGGAGGGGACTTCAACAACTGGGCTGACACATGTATGGATCACAGTTGCGGGGATGGCCAGCCGGGGGTGGAGGAGCACAGCAGGGGGAGGGCTTCCTTGGATGTATGAATGACTAGGGCCTGGACGATGTGTGGATGGAGCTCCATCCCTGCCGTCAGGGGCTATACCTTCTCCCCATCTCACGGGTCAAGAAAAAGGATAGATTATTGGTTCATACAACATCTACACCGGCAAAGGGTCCTAATAAGGGATTAATCCCCATTAGCTGGTCCGACCACATCTCATTCAGGGGCCTCAGAACAAGAGAATCCCTCTGGCGCTGCAATGACATGCTACTAAAGGATGCCGTCTTTGCTGAGGAAATGAAGGAGGCGATAGACAAATACTTCAACCTCAACAACACTGGGAGGTGGTACTCGGGACGGTTTGGGAGGCGGGCAAGTCCACAAGGAGAGGTCTCCGGATACGAGATAGAGCCGCCAAGAAAAGGGTGAGGACCCACAGAATGGAGATGCTCAGGTGTGAGATCTGCGAATTGGAGGCCAAGCAACTGGGCAGGGGGGAGAAGGAGGAGGATAAACTACAAATAGCGAGGGAGAAACAGCAGGGAAGGGTCTACAGACTGCAGTTTCTCAGACAGCGATATTACGAGAGGGGGGATAAGGTGGACACCCTGTTGGCAGCTAGTGTGCGGAAACCGAGAGCTGACCGATGGGTGACTGCAGTCAAGGGTTCAGGGGGGTCCTTACGCTCCACCATGGGGGAAATCTTGCAGGAATTGGTCACGTTCTATGAACAGTTGTACAGTGAAGAAAGTGAGGTTTAGAAGGGGGAGCTGGAGAGGTACCTCAGTGGTATTGCCGACCCTATACGAAAGGGAGGTCGAAGACCTGGAGAGCGATTACCCAGGAGTAGCTGCTTAGGGTGACCATTGGGCTAAAACTGCAAAAGGCCCCTGGGGATGATGGGCACAAGGCAGGTTTCCCCCGGCACTCTTGCCCAGCATATGGCCAGGTTGTTTAATAACATCCTGATCATAAGGAGGGCACTCCCATCGTTTGGTAGAGCACTGATAACAGTCATAACTAAAGCATGGAGGGATCCCAAGAGATGTAAATCATATCTCAATGTGGATGCTAAGATCTTCACTGGGGTGCTGGCCACAAGGATGAAGGGGTGGTCGCCCTCGACGCTGAGAAACTTTCCAGCAGGTTGACTGGGGCGTCCTCTACGGAATCGTGCGTAAAAATGGGTTTGGAGAAAGGGTTCTGAAGGGGATATAGGTGCTCTACTCGGCCCCAGTGGCATGGGCGGCAGCCAACGAGAGATTGTCACGGTCCTTCAAACTAATGAGGGGCACATGGCAGGGATGTCCCCTCTTGCCACTCACATTTGCATGATCGATGGAACCCTTAGTTTAACGACTGAGGAAGACCCCCACCCGCAAAGTAAAGGGAATCAAGGTGGGGAGAGGGAATTCAAGGTGGGGCTCTACGCAGATGTCATTCTGCACCTAGTAAATCCAATGAGCTCAACCCCAGCGGCCCTAGAAATAATCGAGGAATTGGGGACCTTCTCAGGCTTCAAGGTGAACAGGAAAAATTCAGTCATATTTCCCTTCGCGGATGACGGCCAGAGAGAGATAGAGGTTCTCTGGCCCTTGGGGTTGAGAATCCAACCAGAGAGCATACAGTTTCTGGGGAGTTACCATTGTTAGACCCGGGTGAAATCTGTGTGAGGCAAATCACCCCCCTTTATTTCTAGGGCTATTTAATGACATGACAAGCTGAGGTAAGGGGCAGATTTCATGGATGAGGAGGCTGAACGCATTGAAAATGAACCTTCTCCCAGGAACACCATTTCTTTCAAATGTTGCTCATAAGAGCCGCGGAGGCCTTCTTAATGGAGGCCAACGCCCTGATGGTGAGGTTCCTCTGGCAAGGTCACAAACCGGAGGTGGCATATGATACCCTGATACTGGCCAAAGACGGGGGGGGTGGATTTAGGGAGGAGAAGGGGGGGTGGTGGAGTTGGGCTCCCTGACCCGATACTATACTACAAAGCTGCACAAATGAGAGCGATGGTACCACATCTGCGGGAGGAACCAGAAAAACAGTGGGTGTACCTTGAAAATTACCACATGCACCCAGCCACGGTAGGAGAATCAGATAACACCAATTCCTTGGGGTGTACTGTGAGGTTTGGGACAAGGGCACTGGAGGGCGAGGAATTACCACATGGACCTCCCTGACGAGTCACATTTGGGCCCCCCAGTACAGGACAAAATACCGGAACCAGAGAGATAATAGAAGTGGTTTGAGGCAGGACTATCTAGGATTGGGCAGCTATGGGTGCAAGGGAGGTTCATAGGGCGGAAAGAGTTGGAGACCAGTCTTGGTCTTTGAAGGCTACCTGTGCTCCTCTAACTCCTGTTGAAAGGGGTCTTCACAGCTGAACACTGGAGAGACCAGATCCAAAGAGACCTCACGCCAGTAGAGACTAGTGCTAGTTGGACACACAGAGATGAAGGGTCTCATCTCATGAATCTATAAAGCACTGCTAGAAACGTGGGGGGTGCAGTGTAGGGTCTCCGGCAGAGGTGGGAAAGGGACCTTGGCCTGGACTTGAACGTACACCTTTGGCAGTTTGCATATAAGGGCATTCAAAACATCAGCATCAGTGGCAATAGGACCCTGTATGGCTTTCCAAGATGTTCCCTACAGTGAGCCCCCTGTGCTGACTTGAGCGATCTCAACCTCTCTAAGTTGGAGCTGCATACACCAGCCTCGACCTCATGTAAGTAATGGTTTGAGGGGGGAAGAACAGCTTAAAGATCCTGTGCTGGAAACATGTACAGAGGGCAAACACCCTCTTGCCATGTTATTTCAAAATCAAAATTAAATCTACAAAAAAAAAAGAAAAAAGAAATTGGGTCTCTTTTCTTAAAATCCCATCTCCAACTTTACTCTAGATGATACTTATCCTCCTAACTCCAACCTTCTCCTCAAGGTATGACCAATTCTTTCTCCAACCTCCTGAAGCCCTCTGTCCCCCAACCTCAAAGTCTCTCCTCCACCTGTCACCCTAATGCATTTCTAGTACACCAATCTAACCCAAACACTTTCCTGCAGCTCATTCTCCAAAGCACCACAATGCCAGAATGAACAGGCTATCTAAAGCATTATCCTCCCTCCAGTTAAATGGTTGTAGCTGCATAGTGTGGGCTGTGCTAACCTGGGATTGATCAATAAGCCAGACAGCATGTGGGTTCAGATGGGTAGGGCCCAAATATACTGTATTGCATACTGGCCTTAAGCTGCTTTTCCCCTTCTGTCTGGAGGCTTGAAGGCATGCCCTGTGGTGTATGTAGGGGAGGCATGGTATCAAGTATGACCCGGACACAAGGGGTACAATTTGTAAAACAGTTATTGAAATGGTTTGGGTTGGAGAAACTCCTATTTTGCCCTATAACTAAGATGGGAGTAGACTCGACCATCAAATACTAAATAACAGTCCTAGTGAGTGGAGTCTGTCAAATCAAAATGGCCTATGGTAACAAAGCCTAATGCCTGCCCTATCTCTTCTACAAAAAAGTGTAAAAAGGATAAATGTATGCAAAAGGAAATAAATCGGTGTTCAAATGAATGAGGATGAACTAGCTCTACTCCCCACGTACAACCTCACAGAGTAAGGCTGTCCCTGAAGGTAGGAGGACGCACACTGACTCGGCTTCCAACACAAACAGTCCCCGAATGTGGATCAAAGCCAGTCTTGCCTTCCACATTTAAGTCTAATCTCGACTTCCAAAATAATGTTTCTACCAATAAGTTCACAAAGGTCCCCCTCTGTCGGGCTCAGACCTGTCACTACACAGTTCTTCTAGTTCCCCCTCTGCCAGGCTCAGACCTCTCACAATAAAGTTAAACACCAGCTTGCAAGGGGGCTCCCTTCCCCAAGAATAGGTAATGTTGAACACAAAAGCACCACTTCTTTTTACATCAAATCCTCTGCTTTCAACTCCTGCAGCGTCTTTTACACACAGTGTGTCAGGATGCTTCTGCTTATGGTTTGCTCGCTCTTCAGCAACTCCCTTCTACTAGTGAAATTGTGACCAGGCTCCCATTTATTTCTGCTTCTACCTCTTCCATCTGCTACAATTCTGACAAGAATGTGAACGACCACAGTTATAGCTGCTACTACAACTTCTAATGTTAGACAAACTTGCTACTACTACTGCAACTTCAGGCAACTTCAACAAGACTTTGTCGACCTCTACAGGTTGGCAAGGCATTCTTCCCTCGTGTATAGTAAGAAAGGGCAGCCTCTTTGCCTTTCCTTCTGCCTGCAGCTACCAAAAAATCTGCCTCTACCTTCCAGACTATTTCTTCTCGACATAAATAGTCTCAGCCCTGCAAATTTTAAATCAGTTTCTTTCAACAAGTACCCAGCTCCTTTCCTCAGCTTTATGCACCTCTTTTTGGTTTCAATAGTTACCCGAAAGCTGTATAGCCACTCTTCCAGCCTTGGATAACCTAGTCACCCTTGTATCAGAGGACACCGGATTTAAACACGGCTTCAACAACTTAAAAACAGTGTTTAGGTCTTAATAGGGCTGGTTTCACCTTGGAAAGGATCGGTCTACTGGTTTGGGTAATGCTTGTTCTTCTCGTGACTTCAGCAACTTTTAAAACTAAAAAGTTACAAGAGTCCGGTTTCACTAGAGAAGAACAAGTTACTCTCTTACCTGGTAACATTCTTTCGATGGGATGGTCCGACCACGTATTCCATATCTATGACAGTAATCATCGCAGCACAGCTGTGGTGATTACGGACATAGATATGGAATACGTCGGAGGACCCAATCCCCTCGAAATTACATTACGTACATACAACCACTCTGGTAATGGTTTTAATACAACAAAGGAAATTGAAAGGCTTTCCTTCTACGCAAGCACTTTAACTTGTGCTAAACACATGCAGAATACAATTCCTTTGTTGTGAAGGCTTCCCACAGCAACATTTTCTACTCACTCCCACTAATACACAAGGGTTAGTTTAGCTGGTTACAGAGTATGCAACTTCACTCACCAGCTCTAAAGTCACAACTGTTGTGGGCTGCTTCCACTTCCAGACTTTCTTTCTGCTACTACTGCTTCAGGCACTCTTGGGATCCACACTCCTCTGCAGTAAGGGTGGCTCCAATCCGGCATCAACCTCAAGAGTCTCCTCTCCTGCTTGCCTCGGCTTGCTTCTGCACATGGGCCTCTGGTATTTGGACGTCAGCTCTGCATTCATAGCACATATGCGCACCTTGAAAGACTGAACTTCTCCCAGTCTCTTCCAATGCAGCCACAGCCAAACAGGGTTTGTGAGCACAGGACCAACTCAGACCCTGCAGGTGAAATCTGCTCTTCTCTCGCTCCTTAAGAGGTCACACTTCCTTGTAAATTGCCAGCCTTGCGCTCTGCTACTTGCTCTGCTATTACCTTTCAGCTCCCGCTTCTTTCGGCTGCTCATTCCTGCTGCAGCCGTTTATGCCTCTCAGGTGGGGCGTTTGGCTGGAGATGCAGGCCGTTAGTGTTAATTGCCTGACCAATTACCTACTAGTAGCACACTATAAAAAAATGGGCTTCCGAGTCATATTTGGTTAGATTCCCTGACAAAAACTGGCATAATGGATATATGAGATTTAGGGTTAATGGGTGACAGGTGAGATTAACCAGGTTACTCACCGTAGTGACCACCTTACTCCTAGTCCATAGTCCTTTCCTCCATACTTATGGGACATCTCTCCATCCTGTGGGACGGGACCAGAGCACTTTGTAAAAAACAGCTCATTTTTTTTTTCAAAAATGTGCCCTTCCTCTCTTTCTTGCGCGGGGCCCGGCACACGGCCGCAACCCCGCCCACCTTGGCTCCGCCCCGTGCATCGCTCATCAGTCCTTTTTTATCACCAGGTCAGAGACCTATTAGCAATAACAGAGGAACCTTATTAGAGGGGACGGCAGGCGGACGTATGGAGGAAAGGGGACCATGGACTAGGAGTAAGGTGGTCACTACGGTGAGTAACCTGGTTATACTCCTACGTCCCGTCCCCTTTCCTCCACACTTATGGGAGACTCCCAAGCACTCCTAACAGGAACTACGGGTGGATGGAAATACCCCTTACTGAAAAAGGTTCTTCAGCACAGCCTGACCAAACTGAGCATCAGCTCTTGAGCTCATGTCAAGACAGTAATGCTTACAAAAAGCAGATGGGGAGGCCCAAGTAGCTGCCCTAGCGATGGACTCCCAGGGGACATATTCCTGAAACGCAACCGCGGCTGCCTTTCCCCGCACCAGGTGTGCATGAATACCTCTAGGAGGCTTCCGCCCTTGGACGGTGAAAGACTCCATAATGCAGGCGGCGATCCACTGGGAAATAGTCGCCTTAGATGCCTGCTTACCCTTAGGGTTACCAAAAGTCACAAATAGTTGAGAACTCCTAAGCTCGGATGTTCTGTCCAGCTAGAACTTAAGAGCCCTCCTGACATCGAGACAATGCAGAACCCTTTCTGCATCTGAGGCAGGGTTCGGAAAAAAGACCGGCAGGGAGATCAACTGATTCAGATGGAACTCAGATACCACCTTCGGCAGGAAAGCAGGCTTTGTCCTTAGAACTACTTTATCCTTGTGAAAGACCAAAAAGGGGTGCTCCACCGACAAGGCCTGGAGCTCACTCACCCGCCTCGCTGACGTAACGCGACCAAAAAGGACACTTTCCAGGATAGGTACTTGAGGTCCACCTTGGCCATTGGTTCAAAGGGCTTATGGCACAATGCCGTCAGGACTACATTTAGATCCCACGGCGGGTGCGGACTACGAATTGGAGGGTAGAGGCGTGTCAAGCCTGCAAAATGCCTATTAACCACTGGATTACACGGAGATAAAGAGCATTGTTCCGTAGAAAGGTAAGCGGAGACCGCTGAAAGGTAAGTTCTGCATGACAGAACATGAACACCCGACTCTGCTAAGAAGGATACCAAGGACAGCACTGTGTCAATCGTAGCCCCCCTTAGGTCCAACTGTTTTTCCAAACACCAATGACAGAACCTGAGCGATTTACTTCTGTATTGGGATCTAGTCGAGGGTTTCCTGGCTGCCTGGATAATACGCATGTTATCCGCAGACAAGTTAAGATGTTCTAAAGACTTGAACTCAGGCACAATGCCGCCAAGCTGAGCGATTGTGGGCAGGGATGCCACAGCTGCGGTTCCCCCTGGTGAAGAAGATCGGGAGTCACTGGCAACCTGATCGGCGGAAACACTGACAGGTGTTGAAGTTCTGAGTACCAAAACCTGGCCGGCCACCATGGGGCTATGAGTAGAAGGGAACAGTTCACTGAGTTCTTCAGCTTGCAAGTTGCTCGGTGAACTAGAGGCAGAGGCGGGAAGGCGTAAGCTCTTGTTGTGCCATGGGATCTCGAGAGCATCCCCCAGAGAGGAGACCCTCAGCCCCCCTCTGGAGGCATAACGAGGAAGCTTCTTGTTTACTTCCGTAGCGAAGAGGTTCACCTCCAGTGTGCCCCAACGCGAGCAAATCCATGAGAGGACCTCCGCCTTCAACTCCCACTCGTAGCTGACCACTGTCCGCTGGCTGAGGGCATCCGCTGTGACATTCAGCTGGCCCGGGATGTGCACTGCAAGCAGCCAAACACCATGAAGGACAGCCCACTCCAAATCTGGATGGACAGATACACGAAAGGGGGAGACTTGGTTCCCCCTTGCTTGTTGATGTAATACATCGACACCACATTGTCCGTGCGTATGCAGACCACCTTGTTGGCTATGATCTGTCTGAACGCTCTGAGCGCTAGGAAGATCGCCAGAAGCTCTAAATGATTTATGCGGAGGAGCCTGTCCAGAGGATACCAGAGATCTGAGACCTGAAGAGGATCTAACATCACACCCCACCCCAGGAGGGAGGAGTCCATTGTGATCGTCACCTTAGGGGCTTGGTCCTGAAACCCCCACACCCACCGACATGTTGCTGAGAGATGACCACCACTCCAGGTCCACTCTCATGGAAGCCAGAATCACTATCAACTTGGAGTCCAGATCCACAGCCTGACGCCAAGAACTCCAAAGAGCCGTTTGGGTCCGCCTCATCTTGAGACGAGCAAGAGGAAGAGCCAACGCGCACGAGGCCATGAGGCCCAGAAGCCTCTGGAACCAGTAGGCTGACATGCTCTCCGACTGTGCAAACATCTGACACGTGGCTAACAGATCCGCCATTCTGTCCCCGGTCGGGTACACTCTGCAGTCGATCGTGTTCCAGCGAAAACCCAGGAAAATAAAGTCCTGCGAGACCGTCATGGAAGATTTCCGCCAGCCCAAGATGGAACAGGAGCTGAAGGAGGGACTGAAGATTGCCTGCTGCTTTCAACGGGCAAGGACTGCGTAAGAGCCAGTCGTCCAAATACGGATACACATGGATACCCTGCAGACGAAGATAGGCCGCAATCACGACATCTTCGTGAAGACACACGGCGCAGAGCTGAGGCCAAAAGGAAGCACTTGAAACTGGAAGTGCTCCTTTCCCAAAGAGAAACAGAGATATCTCTTGTGTGGATTCCAAATCAGAATATGCATGTACGCATCCTGAAGATCCACCACGCTGAGCCCATCGCCCCTCTGCAAGGAGGACCGACTCTGGCTGGGCGTGATCATCTTGAATTTCTCTTGGGGTAGGAAAAGATTGAACTGGGAAAGGTCTAGGATGGTGCGCAGGCCAGCCCGGTTGGGTTTGGGCACCGTAAACAGCCGGGAGTAGAAGCCCTCCCCTCGTTCCCGAGGGGAACGGGTTCCACAGCTCTGAGGTCCAGAAGTTTCTGAATCTCGGCTTTGAGGGAGGGCGAGCCCGACAGCTGAAAAGGAGGGTTGAAGGGTGGAGTAGGGGTAAGCGGAAGCCCGCACGAGCGACTGACAAGACCCACCTGTCTTCGGTGATGCTCTGCCACGCCTCCCAATGAGACGCAATGCGTCCTCCCACCGGGGTCTCGTGCGAGCTCGAAGAACCCTCATTTTGTAGGCTTTTCGGTGGTGTTGCCACTTGAACCTGAGGAGGAGGCTGAGGAGCGGGAGAAAAACAGAGTCTGTTGTTGCCTACGGCGGTTATTCCCCAAAGGGGTATCCACTCGGCAAGATTTCCAGTCTAGGAAGCCCTTAAAGCCAGAGAAGGGTCAGCTTTGCGACAATGGTCGCTGGGTTTTGAAAGGGGTCTTAACAAGGACCGATAAGGACTTAGCTGTCTGAGTGCTAGCCTTCGTCTTGGTGAGCTCTACATCTGTTGTAGAATGAAAGAGCTCCTTACCATCGAACGGAAGGGCCAACACCTTGTTCTGCACTTCTTTTGAGAATTTAGTGGCATGCAGCCACGCCTGTCGTGAGGTATCAACCCCCAGCGTAAGGCCCCGAGCCGAGGTGTCTATGTGATGAGCCGCATCCTCCAGGAGATCCTGGGCCAAGACCCTGGCGTCGGATAATCCCGCTTTAAAGTCTTCCAGCTTCGCAACTGGGATGAACTCTGACAGAGCTTTCCACATCCGCATATTAGCCCCCGCTAACACCAGTTTGGCATTGGCCTGCCTGAGCTGCAAGGCCGAGTTGGCAAAATTATTCTCCCAAGGGAGTCAAGGAGCTTATCCTCCTTTCCCAGTACCTGAGTAGCCGTCGTGGAAGAGGATGCTGCAGGCCTGGACTGCAAAGTGGCCGCAGCCACCACTGTGGAGGAGGGGGGCGGACAAGACGACAGGGCCACCTCTTCCGAAGAGTGTAGCCTGTATTGCGCGTCAATTTTCTTATTGACGAAAAGTCCAGAGTGTGGCTTTTCCCAGACCCTACGGACCTTGGCCAGAACATCCTTCTGCAAGAACAGGCTGGTACGCTCCAAAGGAGACAGGGTGACTGTCCCAGAAAGCATGCCCTCCTGCGGAGCGGGTGCCTCAGGCACCGGAACATTTAAGAAGCACATCATGTCCAGTACCCGGTCATAAAAAGCTCTAATAGAGCGGGGCAGGTCCTCGTTGTGCTGATCGTCTTGCGCGTCATCTGACAGGTCAGGATCCTGCTGAGCCGTGTCGACAGCTTTCTTATCCACGGGGGACAATGGGGGCAAAGGCAGAAGAGTCGGGGAAGGCACCGTAGGCAAGGGAGGCGCCGGGGGAACGGGTGGACATATCTCCCTAAAAAGCCCTTTGAAATATTCCCTCATGGGGGTCGGTACGCATAAGTGTTTGAAATTTACCGAAAAAAAGCATCCTCCGGGGACTGTTTTGGAACCAGAGGAGGCCTCTCATGAGGAGGATAATTTCAGGGACGTAACGGGGAAGGGTGCCAACCGGCCCGTCCACCGACATATCCACATAAATCAAAGGTGCCGACCCCGCAGGCAACGAAACATTGTGAGAAAGGGACATCCGGGCGTTCCAATCATAAACTGGCCGATAAAGATGTGCACAAGGAACTTTATGTTCACCCATGGAACCAAGCCCTACACCTGAGGCGGATGGCGTAGTTGTAGGGCTAGCACCCACCGCGGTCGTGGGGGGAACGGGCACCATTTTGTCATCGCCTGAGGGGAACTGCAGCACGTGAGTAAGTGAGGCAGGGGTCCCAGTCGATGGATCAGGGGTCTTAACTTTAGCCTTAACATAAGGAACCTCGGCAGAGCCGGTACTATGAGGTCTGGAATGTCTGACATACCAACCGCCAAATTAGCCTTCCCAGGAAGGACCTTGGCACTGCCGGTAAAAGAAGAACTTTCCTTCTTTGCCCCCTCAACAGATCTGGTGTCGCCGCAAGAGTGGGAACGGTGAGGAACAACCTTCACCGATAAGGCCTTATCAGGCCTCTCAGAAATGTTGGTAGCTTTAGCCTCTGTACGAGGGACCTTGGACCCAGGTCCGGTAACAGCCTTATTCGCGCGGGCCTCGAACATCCGTTCAGTGACACCAAGCCCAATCAAGGCCTCGGGGCGCACCCCTGTCTGATTCTTGAGGGAAGCCGCTAGAGAGGCCTCAGAGCGAGCTCTGGTACCCCACGACTCAGTAGAACTGGGTCTACAAACACCCCCCACAGGAGGGGCCTCAGAGCGTGCTCCGGTATCCATAGGCCCCTTACGGAGACCCTCGGAGAAAACTCTGGTACAATTATTAGGCCCAACGGGCACCTCAGGGCAATCCCCGGTGACAGAGCCATCAACCCTCCTCCCGGCCCGGGAGGAACCCGGAAAGGTATCCCCCGGCCGGGGTGCTCTGAAAAGTAAAGAACTTACCGGGCGTTTCTTCTTTTCGTCGAACGCCTGAAAATGCGAAGGAGGAGTTAGTCGGAACACCTCCTCCCACCGCTCCAACCGAAGTGCCCGGACCGAAAGGCAGTCACAGTAAAAACTGGAGTCCCAACGGTGATCCAGACCCAAACACTTTAAACAAAGAGGATGGGGATCCGCCCTCACGAAGCATCGGTGACACAATGAACAATATGGAAAGTCTAGTTTGAACGACAGACAGACTAGTACACGATCGCTAGCAAGAGCCAAAGAGGAAAAAAAGGTAAGAAAATCTTCCGCAGATGCAAGTGCGTCCAGTCCCAAACGAGCGGAGAAAAGGACTGATGGGCGTTGCGCGGGAGGAGCCAAGGAGGGCAGAGTTATGGCCACGTGCCGGGCCCTGCGCAAGAAAGAGAGGAAGGACACATTTTTGAAAAACATTTTTGGATGCTTTTTACAAAGTGCTCCGGTCCCGTCCCACAGGACGGAGAGATGTCCCATAAGTATGGATAAAAGGGGACGGGATGTAGGAGTAACTTGAAATAAGAGGCAGAAAGGTTTTAGAGGTGATATCTTGTGGATTTAGCAAATGTATAAATGCCAAGGAAACTTTAAGGCACCTGCTGCTAAATTGTACTGCTCTTAGGTTAAACCGTATACAAGGTTTTAAAAAATGTGTGAACAATTTAGAAAGAATCGATCTTGATAATTTATTGTGGGGCACGCTGCACAGAACATCAGTGGCTTTAAAAACTGCTGTGGTGTGATTTCTTTCGGACACATGTGGGCTCATCCAGTATAGCAAACTAAACGTTGTCCATTAAATAGGGGCCCTATTTTTTGGTGACCTTTGTGATTGCTAATGAATTCGATTATGTGGATCATGCTAACAATATGCAATCTATTATTGAATCTTTGTAATTGCAAAAAAAATGAAAACAATGGTCCGGACCATGATTAGATGGACAATTGATTCAACATGAATTTTTTTAATATGTTTTGTTTGTTTTAAATATCAATACTGTTTGTAGATTACTATGTTAATGATTTGAACTTGTTTGTAATTTTACAAAGGTTGTATATTAACCAAAAACGAATAAATAAAATGAAACAAATTAACCACCTGGGTGGTGACTGGTGCAACGTACAAATCATTGCTGCAATCATAGCACTGCATTGATTTGCCATGGACTACTGTCTGCACAGTGACACAAAATGAACTCTACTTTCCTAATTAAGCTGTCAGGTGACACTGAGTTGCCATCTGGTGTGCGCGCTAGGCAATGGTTGACTTGTTTAGAAAATTATTGGGTGTATTTTTAAGTATATTCTGTTATTGTTCTATCGTGGGGCCATCTGTATAGCCCATTTTCCAGACGTTACAACACCTCTGCTTCGAGGCACCATTGATGCTCTGGTTTTAGAAGAGTTTTCCTTGAAGGTATTGTGAATGTTAGCATTTCTAACTTGTCACTAACACTGTGCTTTGGTGTCTGGGTCCCACTGATGTGTTGTCATTTCCTCGCAGGCATAGGAAATGTCCTATAGTCTGCCCCCTTCGATGTTGAATGGGACTGAACTAAGTAAGCAACGTTACTGTTATTTACTTCTTGTTTACTTGTTAGGCACTTATATAGAAAGTAAAATACGGTTTCAAAGTGCCCGAAAGGCAAGGGGAGCGAACAAGGGAGTGTAAAAACATTACAAAAACACAGCATTTAATAGGAGCAGTGGGGGGAAAGGAGAACAGGACAAACCTACTATGCCTTGTGAGTATTCAGAATGTGCAAATGCAGCAAGGAAGAGGGCAGAGGGGGTTAAGTGCTGGTGAATGCGAGCTCATAGGTGAGCATCAGATGAAGTGCTTGGATTGTTCAGTGCTACACGGCCTGGAGCCGCATTAGGTGTAAGTGCGAACGTCCAGGACGGAGGGAGTGCCGAAGGCAAGATCAGGGGATAGACAGGAGCTGCGCCGCCTGGGTGTGGGAGATCAGGGGCCCTGAGGATGCATAGGGGACCTTGACACCAATCACAGCAACTGTATGATGAGCAGAGGAGAGAAGAAGGGAAGGAGGAGGTAAAGAGGAAAGTCTTGAGGAGCTTCCGGAATTTAAGAAAGTCTGGCTCAAGGCACAAAGGGAGGGGGAGGTTGTTCCATGGGAGGGAACCAGCGGAGGAAAGCGATCAACCACCTACCATCTGTTTAGCTAAATGCTTTATACACAAAGAGATGGTGGCAGAGGGATGTAGTGGAGAATCCCTTTAAGGAAGAGCTGAAAATGGGACTTCTTGGCAATGTCCTGAGGGTGAGGGAGGAAGGAGAGAGGAGTTGAAGAGGAGTTGAAGGTGACTCCAAAGTTTCTGGCTTCAGAAGAAGGAGCGGGGGCAGAGCCCAAGGAGGAAGGCCAGAGTGACTGAAAGCAGGGAGCGGGGGCCTTGGTGGGAAGGATCTCCGTTTTACAGGCGTTGAGGCAGAGAACATTGGAGGAGCACCAGGACTGGATGGCAGATAGGCAGTCGGGATAATGGAGGATGCAAGAGGATCAGAAGGGACTTTGAAAAAGAGCTGCGTGTCATCTGCATAGCAGTTGGAGGAGGAGATGAGGCAAGCTGAGCAAGGTAGATGTTAAAGAGCCAAGGGGAGAGGATAGAACCCTGGGGGACACCACAGGTGGAGAAGGAAGTAGGGGAGGAGAAGGTGCCCAGGATAACTTGGGAGGAGCTGTCACTTAGGAAAGAAGTCAGCCAGTCCAATGCCCGTTCCAAGATACCAAGGGTATTGTGGAGCCTTTGTATAAGGATGGAATGGTTGACACTGTCAAAGGCAGAGGAGAGAACAAGAAGGATGAGCACAGCTGGGGAGTTGAAATCCAGAGAAGAGATGGAGTGTGCTGCCGTACACTTTGCAGGGGATATGCATTGCACAACCTCTCGCTCTTTGCGGTCGGTAGAGGCTTGGTTAAATCTGCCCTTTTGGTTTTGGGATCATGTGGATTGAACACTGTGGCACGTTTGAAGAAAAAGGAACCTGTGTTGGGATCTATACCCTGGTCTTTTGCTGGGCATCTCATTCCTCAAGAAGCTACCGCCAGTCAATGGCGCCAATGATTTTGTGCTCCTTCTTTGCCGTTTTTAAGTCTTCATCAACATGTTTACGAAACAGATGCTCTCCCTCTATGGGCTTTTTAAGGTGACCCGGGTTTCAGGTTTGAAATCTGAAGTGTAACCAAGATTAAGTCCAACATTGCAGCATTCGCGCTTCATGGCCAGTTGCCCTGGCCACATATAGGATTCTGTTGATGTTTACATCAGTTGCATATTGTCCTTTGTGTATTATAGCTTGTATGCACATCCCTTTATGCATGTCCTTGAGCAAGAGTTCCAGATCATCCTAAAAGGCCATCCTATCTAGCTAGCAAAGCGATTGCATTGACCATTGTTAGGGTGCAGAAGGAGGTGACTGACACACAGGCGGCATGCTTGTTGGCATAAGCTTTAATAGTCTTAAAAATCAAAAGAAAACCTATCTTACCCTAACACCAAGAGGGGCTTCCCTGCATCAACTAAATACTAAGGATTCAGTTATGTCTGCATAACTCAAAGGTTCAACAGCCCATGTCAAAACCCTACTTCTGTCCCTTACACTTATAACTAAACTAAAGAGGTAGTTCATCTCATCTTCTCAGTCAGAAGAATGACTTCTTCTGGACAATGGATCGCAGTTACATTTGTGGCCAGAACCTTGGCTTGAGGGATTTGCTTCGTTTCCCAGGTTGCAATCTCTTCCCAGGCTGCAAGGCAAGGTTCCAGGTTGGAAAAAGACGATAAATAGCAAAGTTCTCAGTTCAACTCATAAGGATAAAATACCAGCTCCAACATCATTTCTTGTTGCCCAGTTTCCTTCACTATTGGGTTCATGCAGATTGCCTTCCTTCCCCAGTTACCTTGATCTCAGTACGTTCACACTGCCAGGGGAATTACTTCTATTGTTTTCGCTTGGCTTCATGTTTACACAAAACCAGTGAACTGACTCCCTTCCCTCTAATCTTCTTTGGCGTTGTTCTCACTCTGTGGGTTTTTACTCTCGCAGTACACCACACCAGGTGGAATGTCACCCCTCCCCTGGCCTTTCTCTTATAACCACTCACAGGACCAAATGGAATCCCTCCCTTCGTCTGGCCTCTCTCATCTCTCAGGGCCTTGGTTTTTTTTCCATTCTCGCCAAACATTACCAACTTGGTTTACTCGCCTGTTTCTCTTCAAGTTATGAGGGCCACCCTCACATGACAATTAGCATAACTCAAGGGAATCCTTTCCCCCCCCCTCACAATCCTGGAGTAGGTTTCCTTTTCCAAGTTTCTCCAACTTAGATTACTCTCCTGCCAAGTATGGTTTGTTTTGCTCAGTAGCTTTTCGTTGGGATGACCGCTCACCAGAAATAGCAGACATAGACAAGAGGATGTGACAACTATATGCACTGGTATCTTCAGAACCACTTTTCAGAGGTCTTATCGTTTTCACGGTTTCAAGGGTGAAAGAATAAAGAAGTTTCCACATGGGGTGAGACTCTTACCTCAGAATGGGTTGACAATTTTGATGGTCCAGCAGGACTGAAGGTTGGGCGAGGGGGATTGATGGGAAGTATAACACGCTCTCCCTGGATAGTCGTCCCTAGTCCCACAGGGGGGATCCCTGCCCATGAGCACCACCTACTGAGTACCATCCCCAGGGGGAATATCGGGTAGCGGCCTCACATCCCTGGCCTCACGGGAAGGGACTTCCTCTTCAGGAGAATAGACAACATCAAAGGATTCGTCACACTATGCAGACATTATAGGCCATCTGTGTTGCCATTTTCGTCCCCAAAATATATATTTTCTTGCTTTCGTGTCCTCCACCACTTTCAGTCAGTTCTGTCTAGCAAATAGGGTTGCAACTGGCCTTTATAAAATAACTGCCTCTGATGGAGAAGGATTAAATTCTTTAATTAAATCTTGGAATTGACCGCATTGATTTGGTGTCTAAAATATAAGTGCCAATTGTTTAATGGCTTCCATTAAGAGAACACATTCAGCTCTATGTTTGACCCCAAAACACGTAGCCACTCGTTTGACAAGTGCAATTTAAGTGCTTTTGTTTTATATTACATAGTTTGAAACTGGGGGTTCTGGACTGTCTGGGGAGTCCATAGGATACTCATCTGGATCTAGGCCCCCCCTGCCCTGCATATTATTCTCCCCACTTGCATTTCACCATCCTCTTTGTCATTGTTTGGATGTAAACCCTATTCGAGGCACCTTGATTGGTGGATCTAGCCAGCCATCATGGAACTGGGTTGGTTTTCTCTCTTCCTACTCGTCAGGATAAAGGATGTCAAGTTTAAAGACCAACATTTCAATTGCCGTGGTTGCCATGGTGGTAATTGGTCAGTAAATCTACAGGTTTCCTCGTCTTATTCCTCTTCCTCGGACCATTGATCATGAAGTGATTCTGTATCAATCTACCATGCTTGTGAGGGACTGATGCGGTGTTGTGTACTATAAGGAAGGCATGGTATCAAACAGTAAGACAGACACAAGTGATCACAGTTCAGGGGTGTTTATTGAACTTCAACTGGGTTTGAATAATGCCCATCTGACCCCAATTCTAAAGATCGGAGCAAGCTATGACCAAACAATAACACAGTCCCAGTGGTGTCTTGTCAAAATAAAAGCGTCTATACTAATAAGCATATTGCCAATTTTTACTACTAAATACAAACAGTGTGAGAAGCAAAGTTATGCAAAAGAAAAAAAAGTGTTCAAGAAATGATATGTCAGGATATTCAAGCCATTGGCTTCGGTTCCCCACTTTTTCAGCACGTGACAAGGTGGCACACAAGTTTAGCACACTCCTGACTTCTCTAGGATGAGTATGTAGTTCAAGACTTCAACTTCAGGACCTTCAGTGCCAGTCTCTGTCATTCAAAGTCTCTTATTTCAAAGGGCCTGATGCAACGCGACAAAACAGTAAAGTTACTTTCTTCTTAGGTTTTTCACTTATGCAACTTTTCGGGTGATTTACTGTTCACCCCGGGAGCCCTTCCACCGGGGGCAAAGACGCACTTTAACACAAAACCTTCAATTGGTCTCCCTCTGCCATGCTCGCACCAAATTCACATACTTTTCCACAGTTTAACTTCACTCGCAGCTCTTAACACAATTGTTTTAACAATGTTCGTTCCAACGCTCACCATACAATGTTGCTGCTTGCAACCTTGGCTTCAACATAAACCGGTCTTGTACTGGTCTCCCCAACTCACCGGCTTTGTTGGCTTCACTGATGCTGCTTTGTTCTTGGAGCCAAGGACAGTACCACGGTGGCTGGTGATTCTCCCGGCCTTGATTACTGACGCAGGAGGGCCCCAAGTATCTCCAACACACAATGCAGAATTCTTCAGCCTGGTTTCCTGATCTTACGCCTTCTATTCTCGAGGTCTCTGGAAAGCAATGGTTCCTTGTCGAAAAGGCCAAGGGAATTTCCCTCCTTGCAATCCCCTTCAGATTTGCCGTCTTTCCCCTCTCTTGCTCAGCTGCCATCTCAAAACTGCTTTTTCCTTGTGTGCTTTGCCTCGCTCAGAGTGTGCTCTCATGCTCCGCCTTTTATCTGTGTGGGGACGTGTAATGAAAGTCAGGTGTGAGTGATTGTCGATAATTGCCTGACCTCGCCTGACCATAACATTGGGACATGTCAGGTACACTGCTCAGGTGTCAGACTGTTTTCCCTTAGAGCGGGCTGTCAGTGAGAAAGTGTTTATGTTGTAAAAGGGAGGGGGTAGAGTTCCCAAATATCCTACCATGTAGGTTAGGGTAAAGATGTTGAAGGGAATGGGATACCGCATCTCACCATTTGGTATCCCACTCCCCAAACGTCTCTCACCTAGGTGATCCTCCCGCACTGGTCTACCCCCAGGAACTGGATCCAAAAGCGATGGCCGTATCCGGGCCACCTGGATGACAGATTCCCCGGGGACTAGTGGGCGAGACACCACCTGTTTTTTCACAGTACTCAGTGTGAGTAGTTTTATCTAGTTTGAAGGTTTACTTGAACACAGACATAAATGGGGTCACTTTGTATTTTCGGCATCCAAATCGTGCTTGGGAGTCTTTGTTTAATGTTCCTCTGTCTTGAGCGCATTTTATTCTTGGTGCATTCTCCCCATTTTAGGGACTTTGGTGGCCTCAGCGCCACATTTCAGGGTTGATGGTGCACTGATCCCTTCATCAGAAACAGGACGGTATTTGGGTCTCGCAGCGATTTGCCTGCCATGAAGTGCTGCTGAGCAGCCCTTCTGAGGTGCTTTCCAAAAATGGGCGGAAGCAGATGAAACTCCGAGCTTCCTTAGATTTCAGATTCTGAGGAGACTGTCTCCCCCAAGCCTGACTCATACCACTCCTACTAAGACTACTGACTATTTCAGACGTGCCCACTTTGGAGGTCTTTGCTTTTACAGCCTCCATAGCACATTTCCCATTGCTGTATCTGAATTTTAATGGCTTCAGCTTAAAATTCTTATATGGGCTGAATATGCCTCCGCCTTATGGTGCCTTGGAAGGCAGTGGCTATGCATGGTTTGTCCATCCAAGGGGACTTGGAGTTACACTTTGGGCAACATTCAAAAAGAATTCCCTCGTCAAGGATGATGAAATGAGTAGACCAACAAATCACAAGTCATTGACAGTGATTCCTATGTACCACCTGTCCCTAAAGATTCCTTCTTTCCAGGGAGTCATAAATGGATGTACATCTTATTTGTGCAAGCAAGGAGGCTGGCTTGTAGGGCCCCCAATTTTGTGAGGGGTCCGAAATGGGAGGTGGACAACTTTGTAAAGAGTTTTCAACTTTGGCCCTTTTATTTTAAAAGAACAGGTTGGATAAACGCCTCACTCTCCCTACTCTGATGAGGATTTCCCTGCCTAAACTAAAGGGAACACTCGAACCAAGGGGCATCTAACCCTCTGTAGAGGAGGTGCCAAATACAGCCCGCACTCCAACCGTCCATTTGAAGTACCAGGAATGTTCACTCCGAGATATGTGATGTATGATGAGCAAATAAACCAGCCGAGAGCTGCGGTGGGGCTCTGTCCAGTACCTATCAGAAAAACGATGCCCATTGAAGTACCAGTACCAAGAAAACCATGGACAGTAAGGTACCCATTGAGAAAGCCATATCAACAAATGATACAAAATGAAGATAGTCTAAAACACTCCATGAAGAAACCTAAAAGGTCTTAATGGAAGACGAATGGCGACGTCACAATAACCTAAACCTGACTCACCTATAGAAGAAATGACAGCCAGAGAATGACAGAGACAAAAATGCCATGAATAAGGATATAGAGTATGAAGGCGATGTCAAATAAAAGAAGCTTAAGCTGTAAGCATGGCATAGATATTTGACCAGTTTACACGTGTACATATTCTTGGAACCGCAAGAAAGCTAAAGGAATCGTGCGGCTTGCTATGCTTAGTAGAGCGATAGTGCGGCAAGCGCCATATGTATACTTACCTCAAATAAAGCACTTTATATAAAGTATACGTTCACTTTGCACAAAAGCAGAATTAACCAAAATTACTTAGGCCAGTCAAGAAAGGTTTCACATTCAACAAGATCAGGAGCTGAGCAGCAGAAATGAAACTCAGCAGCGGCAACTCGTGCCTATGGATCCAAGGTCGTATCCATCAAAATGAAAGAGCAGTAGCTACAATTAACTGAGGCAAGGACCAGAATATACTGCCTTGAAAGGGAAAGATAAGGCGGCGGAAGCAGGTGGTGGATGAACATAAAATCAAATACACTAATTGTTGAAGAAAAGGCAAATCCACGGTGTCTGAATAACATGACCAGCTGAACGAACAGAAGCAAGACCCACCTACGCATGGCTGTGAGCCAGGAGAAGATATCTAGACAGAAGATGCAGTCTCGAGGCCAACCACAGTGAAATAATTGACACATAGCAACTAAAGTGATGATTGATTGGAGGAAGGACGGGTGAGTTGAGGGGCACCCTGCACCTGGCCGACCATTCTGCCTGCGGCTAAGCGAAGTGAAAAAGTATCCATGGGGTTGGTGCCAACCCAATCACAGTGGACCAAGTAATCTAGGGTCCTATAGTTAGTAGAACCAATGGGACGCCATACTTTTAGTGATGTCTGCAGTAGTAATTTTTGAAGGAAGGGCCTAGTTGCCCACCTGACAGTGTTTACCCAATTGCCCGTCGACATAGTAACTCTAGGTCCTCGACAATATCACAAGTCCTTTACCATTCAGCTCAGTAGACTGTGACGCTCCCCGTAGACAGTGGTAGAGTAAAAATAAAATCTGCATAACGAGGTCCGAAGGGACTCGTGTTCCCCACATTACCCCTTCCCACTCCTACGGGTAGCTGAGCGGGAGAAAAGCCGGAGAAGGCAGTGATGAAGGCGGTGATCCGAGGATCCAGAGAGGAAAAATGTGAATGGTGAGTGAAAAAAAAGACTAATGCTTTGGCAAAAGTGCATGCCTTAGAACAAGTGAGGAAAAAGGTAACGGAGGGAGGTGGGAAAAAACAAAATATTGTAACCTCTCTTCTCGGGTGTTCTCATTGGTATCTTCCCTCTGTTTACTTAATTATTCTTAAGTCATTATATATATATATATATATAATGACTTAAGAATAATTAAGTAAACAGAGGGAAGATACCAGGGAGGACACCCGAGAAGAGAGGATTCGCCTAATTCCTACGCTTTAATATAGCGGCTAGAAGAAACTTGTATCCTGAGTCCCAAAGAAAAGGGAACAAATAGGCTACCACAGCTATTAAAGGCACTGTGAAAGGGATAAGTTTAAACTCCATGTCGGAGTAACTTTAGAGGCAGAGATACATGTGACCAGCTGGAGTTCGTCTAGTCTGTTAACGTCTGTTTTATGTGTTGATTGTTGTGACGTCAAGAGTCAAAAAAATGTCTTAAAGGTATTGACATAAGACTTATGCGATTAAGTAATTAAGATATTGTGGTGTACTAATTGATGTTTATTGAGTGAAATAGAAGATATAACATTTTGTGGAAAAATCGGAATTGGAGCTTGCAGCGATTGGTGCTCGCTCATATTGTTGGAATTGTTTAAGTCACGTAAAGAATTGAATATATATATAGGGAAAGGGAACAGATTAAAGCATGAAAGACATAACTCCATTAGCACACATGTGCAAACAGTTGCCGAAACATGCACCAAAGCTGAAAAAGTACAGTGCAGAATGGGTTAAAGGAACCGCCCACAAAATGTTTATGCCTCGGCCACAGGGCGAGTCATTATCTAAAGCAGTTTCGCAACATATGACGATATACTTGCACGTCAAACACACAGGGAAAAAGTTAAACGCCTAGCTTGTGTAGAGTTGTGGAAAATGTATCAACAAGACAACGAAGAGGAACCGCCATCAGACTGGATACTTAACATATGCACAGAGGGGGGGGGGTGAGACGCCCACAGCGCCACCTGCCCCATCTGAAACAAAGATTGAGAATGGTGAGGACGAAGGGTTATACCCGCTGAGAGAATTGAACGCAGCCACAGGGTATAGCAACCCAGCATACGAGTCACCTACGCAAAGTAGTGACGAAAATCCGGATAAAGATAGCAATACTACCTCCAAAGTCCCAAGGGACAAGGAGAGACGTGATGACGAGAGAAGAGATCAGACACAGGCAAGTACATCTCTTGACAAAGAGAGAAGGCAAAAGATGTAAAGGAAGCGAGGATAGAACTGATGAGATAGCACTCGCACAGAACAAATGGATAGGAGGGCAGATTCTATTGAAACTCGACAGCAAGGGGAATGATGACGCAAAACAAAAAGGAGAAGTTAGACGATGTACAGGGGGAAGAGGGAAAAAGGATTGGGAGACAGAATAAAGAAGAGATAGACAGAGACAGAGACGAGAACAGTTATATCGCGAAGAGCAAGAAAGGAGATGTGATCAAAAACAGAAAGCAGCCACTGAGCAAGACATGAGCAGCGAAGGTTAGAGGAAGAACAAAGGGTACGAGAGAAAAGAATAAAGGGATGAGGAGATCCAAAGGGCAAATGAACGTAGGGACGAAAAGAAAAAGGAGGAAGATATGGTCAGAGAGGAAGTGAGGAAGTGTAGATAGTTCGATGACGATATAGAACGAAAGCGAAGACAGAGCAGGCGATCTTGAATATCTGGAAAGACGTTAAAAAACTTGAGCCAGTAGTAGATTGGGAAGATAAAGAAGAATTCTTTCCTGAGTAGGATTCAGTACCAGGTAGGTCTAGGGCGAATATCGAGGATGACTGACACCAGAAGCATTGGAGAAACGATCGATAGAATTTATGATGAAATGGGGCTAGAACAAGTACCCCAAGGGGAGGGGGAAGACATGCCTTGGAAAGCACTCAACTCTACGACACTGAAGATGTCTCCCGAAGTAGTGGGAATAGGGAACTGTCCCTGGATAGATTGGAAATAAGCAGGAACAAAGATGATGAAAGAAGCTGCACGTGTTGGGCACAGATGATGTCGGACGCTAAAAGGGAAGAGCGTGAGGAAAAAGAGAAGGATAGAAGACGCAAAAAGAGTCTCAGAAAAGGGAAGCGAAGGAAAGGGATAAAATGGTCAGATTCTAGGGGGATCTACAACGAGGGCATCAGAATTTGGCACACAGTCAGATCGGCACGAAGAAGTATCTCACGGTCGGGGGGGGGGTGTCGCCACCACCCTACATGAGCAGACTAAGGTCATTGCCTGTTAGACAGCGATACAGAAATATTACGCCTGAAATAGACAGAAGAGCAATGAGAGATGAGGGAGAGGACTACGCATCCCAATTTCCGTTGCTCGAGAAAGGAGGGGCAAGACCACAGTATATTCCATGGCCACAAATGGATCAAGAAAACTTGAAAAACAAGCTTCCAATGTTGACCTCGGAAGCCGGAAAATGGATTCACGAGCTAGAAAAAAATGACAGGAGGGAACACGCTAGCTACAGGGGATATCAGGGGTCTTTTAATCACAATATTTGGAGAGAGACCACACGATGTGTGGACACGGGCAGGCTACCTGGTGTGACCACAGTTAATACCGCGCATGACAGAGCTCCATTTAACAATTGCAGAACCACGGTATGGAAAGCACTAAGAGTGCTGTACCCAGATACTTCCGACATGGGAGCTATCATGACACGTAAAATGAAGGAGTCAGAAGATCCTTTACTTTATATACAGAATTTTCAAGACGCGCGGGTACTTGCGACTCCTGAATCTTGGGTGCAATCTATATCCTTACCATATATTATGCCAAGGGCTGCCAGAGCCGGTACAGAAACAGCTCAAGAAATTGGTAGGAATTTAGGCCAAGCCATGGTCAGAAATACAATTGACCATCCCACACTATTGCAGGCTGCTGCAGGAAAAGAATTGCAAAAAAGAAGCTGCACGAAAGGGTGAAGAGGCAAAACTAGTGCAGAAGAAATTATCAAAATATGCTCTTGAAGGAACAATGATAACTAGCACAGACAGCTTGAGTATGCAACAAGCCAATAATCTACAGCAGAGTAATCAGGGCAGTACTGGGTTTTACCCCAGGGGAAGAGGATTTGGAGGAAGAGGATGCCTTTCAAAATATGCAAAATGGAAATCAAGATATGGCAAATGGGCAAATGATCCGACCACCGCCAGTATGTTGGTTATGTGGGATGACAGGGAATCTAGTGCGCACATGCAGAAATCAAGGCATGATGCAGATCGGCCAAGGGATAGGAGCAGGTACGGCGAATCCACCTGCATTATTACAGCAGGGAGTTGTACAGAATCACAGTGCACCAACAGGCACCAGGAACATAACAAGGCGTACAGCCTCAGAATTCAGTGAGTTTTCCGCAAGGACAGTCCCAACAGGCACAGATGTAACTGTCACAGACAATGAGTACAGGAGAGGCTGCGAACCCTGGAATAAGGAGTAACACTGATAATGGGGGAAATCCATCAGCACGAGGTGGGCCAAACCTATATATGGACTAGGAGAGCTCACTGGGAACCCTGAGGTGTTCTATCCTATCAGTGACACCTGACCATCACCGGGAACCAAGGGTGGATGTCGTTATAGGGGATAAAGAATATTAGTTCCTCGTTGACACGGGTGTAACACGTTCGTGCATACGTGAAGGCAAGTTTTCCTTGTCCGGCGATGCCATAAATACTCAGTTTCACAGGAGCTAAAAGTCATGTTCTCTTTACAAATGCACTTCCAGTCTCTATAGGAGAATGTGAAATGAATGTGCCTCTATTATATTCACGACAAACCCCAGTAAACATTTTGGGTCGAGATCTAATGACAAAGTTAAATATGACAATCTCGTTCACGGAGGAGGGCATAGTATGTTCAACTCCAGGAATGCACTATTTGAACGTATACAAAATGATTTGATTAGAGCATACACAGGACCCACAGCCATGAGGGCTGTACCATTAGAGCCCGAAATATTCGCTTACGGAATGCGCGTGCTAATGGCAGGGCTGCCAGGCCTTACAGACAAAATCATGAGGACTCCAGATGAATTTCTATTCAGGCCAAGAATAAATATGCATGAGGAAAAGGGACAAGTATTTCCCTTGGTGATACAAACAGCTGCAGTATGAGGGGAAAATGGCTTTGATTGATGGTTATGACGAAGGCCGACAATGGTGTACAGTAATCGCAATTGAAGGTACAGATTGACTGACGTCACTGATGACTATCTGTTTAGTGAGTAAGCAGATATGGGAGAGACAGCAGTTGAAGTGAGCCTCACATTTTGGATGAGAATGATCAAAAGAGAAGTGCCTCAGAGAATGATGTTAGCACAGAACCGCCCCGAATATTTTCATGACGACATGGCCCAGGTGCCTGTCTCACTATGGACTACAGGCCCCTATGATGTAGGCTTATTGAAAGGAGTCGGAGAGGTGAAAATCAAACTGAAGCCAGGAGCAATTTTACCGAAAGCACGGCAATACCCCATGTCTAGGGAGGCAGATGACAGGATTTTTAAGACAATTTCAGCTATGATGGAGCAGGGCATCTTAGTGACATCAGAATCGTCATGAAACACCGCGGTTTACCCTATCAAAAAATCAAAGGGAGGCTCTTGGAGGCCAATTCAAGATCGAAGGCTGATAAATGATATTGTTGAGGCCGAGTTCCCGTTAGTCCCGAACCCGGCTACAATTCTATGTAATATACCTGTTGAGGCAAGATATTTCATGGTGATTGACTTGCATTTTTCTCAATCCCATTGCACCGTGACTCACAAGATCTGACGTCATTCACGTTCAGACAGATGCGCCTGAAAAGCAAGAGGCTACCACAGGGGTACTGTGAGTCTCCCATCTTTAACAGAGTCCTGCAGATGGACCTAAGCAATATTGCATTAGAGTGTGTTGTCTTGGGTGATATATTAATTTGCAGCACGACAGGAGAGATGCAGACACGATTCTGTTCAGCTATTGACTGTAATGGCTGAGAAAGGATATAAGGTTGAAAAAAGAAAAGTTACAATATTGTCAGCAAGAAATGCTATACGTAGGGTCAGCTGATCTCGCACAAGGGGAAAAAAGTTAACCTAGAAAGAGCTGAAGCCATACTAAACACAGCCAAACCACACACGGTAAAGCAAATGCACAGTTTATTAGGCCTCTGCAATTATGTCAGGGCATGGGTCTTCGACTACAGCTCTTACACCAAGCCTTTGTACGTCAAGCACTCGCTATTTGCTATTCTAGAGAAACCGAAGGGCACACTGACATCTCAGAGAGCTTCTGCCTATGAAGTGAACATATCAAATCCATCATTTAAAATAGTCTGATGCAAAATAGTGACCCCATCTATGTTCATAGCCAAGCAGGTCCCTGAAGGAGAGCCAATACATGACTGTGCAAATTATGAAGAATTATATGATGAAATTCCCAGGGTAAAAGAGAATGCACTGGGAGGAGGAGAAATTAGTTTCATTGACAGTTCATTGAGAATCAATCAAAAGGATGGACAAAGATATACAGGCATTGCTGTAATGAAGCACACATCAAATGGAGTTTCGCGTGCTTCTCAGTGCACAAATACCGTCTCATTCAGCAGAAGCTGCAGAATCACTGGCGTTGATACTCATGATTGAGAATCACGCAGACCAAGTACTAACAGTGTACAGTGACTCTGCCTATGTGACGTCAACAGTACACGCAGGCTTAGCGTGCTGGAAAAGGAGGGGCTACCTCCGAGCAGACAGCACACAGCCTTATTGGACAGGCTGATCAAGGCACTACAGCTACCGTGGGCATAGTGGTCGTGAAATGCGCCACCCACACGAAAGGGACAGATTTTATCACACGCAGAAATCCAGCACCAGACACGGAAGCCAAGCGTATGGCATCGAAGAATGAGATGATCATGGATATGGAAGTTATTAACACTAATGAGAGAATGAGTGTTGCACGAAGTACACCTGGAAGTTACAACAACATGGGACAAGCACAGTTGATAGGACTCCAAGGGGAGGCACCACAGGAGGAAATACATTTTATGGAAGCGGCAAGGGTGTTCTTTAAACCCCTCCGACAGCTTGTGACGACAAGACCGCACTGGTAAACCACTAATGCCTTTAGCCCTGTTAAAAATAGCGCTGGAGCAGTTACACTATCCATCACACATGACAAGAGAGAATCTAGAGGCAACGTTTGCGGAAGACTGGTTCATACCGAATTTAGCAGAGCATGTTGGACGTTTTCTGGTGAACTGTATAATTTGCCAACAGTTCACAGCTGGGCACACATTGAAGGTAATTAGAGGAGTCATCCCAAGGCCTAACTGACCTTTTCAACACCTGCATGTCGATTATGTCGATATGATTCAAGTATGTAATGGGTACAGGTATTTAATTGTTGCGGTGTGTCCATTCTCTAGATGGATAGAAGCAGGTCCCTGTAAACACCCAGACTCTACCTGTGCGGCCAAATTCCTAGTGAGAGAGTATTTCCCAGGCGGGGGGTATGTGAAGTCATGAGATCAGATAACGGGACCCACTTTGTAAATTACGTTTGAGCAGATCAGCTTGTTGCTAGATCTAAAGCACAAGTTCTCGTCGGCGCATCATCTGCAAGGTAACGGGATATGTGAGAAGCTCAACGGCTTATTAAAGGAAAGGAAAGGATAGCCAAGTTGAAGCTTACTCTAAGAAAGGGATGGTTGCACTGCCTTACTTTGGCATTGTATGCACTCCGGAATCAACCTGGTTCCGACCATCATCTTACACCGCACAAAATAGCAACAGGAAGAAGAATGCACACTCCACTGATACCCCCAAACAAACCCCCCTCGCGAGAAAGAGCTAGATGTGATGCCCAGCCCACAGGAGAAATCTTGGGGTCTGAAATGCAAAATTACTTGCACTGCACGACATCTTCTCTTACTGTAATTTCAGGCCAGCTGCAGCGACAAGGGCGCAGAAAAGCACGGAACACAGAAGGAGACACTACTTCAGGCACAGCTCAAGGACTTTGTGTTCCATACGTGAAGACGAGATCTATGACGAGGAAAAGGGTGCATGAGCAGCAGCAAAGCAAAGACGAGAGCTTTCGTGCAAAAGTTGTGGTTTCAGTTTGGACATACCTCTGAGCAAAAGGAGGATAAGGACATAAAACGCACACTCTGTGCATCCTAGTTGCAGGGTGAAGAAGAAAATTGCTTTTATAAACCACAACATAGCCTGTCTAATTTGAACTTTGGACTGAGGGCACACTAAAGCCTTAATAAGGAGGAGAACATGAGAAGTTTTGATCAGCTGGAAGAAAAACCAGTATCCTGACTCTTTCCGCACTATAACCTTGTTCGGAATCACTTTTGGTGTCCCACATTACCAACATCACCAAAGACTTGGTGACATACTTCGACCTAGTGCTAAGATCGTACCCGTCAGCGGTGCGGAGGCTCACCAGTGTCACCGACTTTCTCAAAGATCCTGAAAACAAAAAGACTATAAAGGAGATTGCTAATTGTGATCGCCGAGCAGTTCCTCGTACTCCCTGAATACAGCGAGGAAAAACCAAATGTCCCAAGCGGAGATGTAAGCGAATAAGCTCACCAACGTATTGTTCTTTCGCCTAATCGAAGTGTCCAAATCTTGTCGGGAGAACAACAGATGTATTAACCTTTCTTCGAGATCCAGCAAATACAGAACGTCTGAGCATCATCCTAAATAGTATAGTTCTACAAGTGGCACTCCACGCAAATGGAATTTGCAGACACTGTTCACAGTGAAGTGAAAAGCAAACAGTCCCAAATTTCAGCAAGCACAGTGCAAATGTCCCTGTCACAAGAAGACAGCAGGTTGGCAAGCAACATGTTTTTTCGCCTAATCGAGGATTTTCCAGAGCTTGTGGGGAGACTGATCGATGTTGATGTCCTCACATACATCAGAGACCCAGCAAATTCCGCACAGATGGGCATGCTCCTGCATGGGCTGTGATGCAAATCGAACTTTCTAACCATCCTCTGCTACCAAGTGTGCTCCGAGACCCCTGACCGGCCCATAGAGTCGGAGTTTGCTCAGAAGCACTTTAAGAAAAGATAGCAGCACCCGTGAGATTGATGGGGGTGCACATTCATTACTCCAACACCAATCAATAAGGACAACTCAACGGTTTGGCAAAGTGAGGCCCTTTAATGACAAGAACAAAAAGCGGGGTGTTATGGATATCAGCAATGGCGTGATCTTCCTTCCCGCTTCAACTCCAATTAACCTCATAAAAATCACAGCATTTATACTGAAAATTCGTCATCATTGATGTGTAACACTCAAAAGTTAACATGCACTTCTATTGGTTCGGAAAAGGTAACTTTACTATAGGTACTATACCTGTATAGGGTAACGTAGTGCGGGGATTGGGTAAACACTGTCAGGTGGGCATCTAGGCCCTTCCTTCAAAAATGACTACTGCAGACGTCACTAAAAGTACACCGTCCCATTGGTTCTACTAACTGTAGGACCCTAGATTACTTGGTCCACTGTGATTGGGTTGGCACCAACCCCATGGATACTTTTTCACTTCGCTTAGCAGCACACAGAATGGTCGGCCAGGTGCAGGGTGCCCCTCAACTCACTTGGCCTTCCTCCAATCAATCATCACTTTAGTGGCTGTCAATTATTTCACTGTGGTTGGCCTCGAGAATGCATCTTCTGTATAGATATCTTCTCCTGGCTCACAGCCATGCGTAGGTGTGGGGGTCTTGCTTCTGTTAGTTCGACTGGTCACGTGATTCAGACATCGTGAATTTCCCTTTTCTTCAACAATTAGTGTATTTGATTTTATGTTCATCCACCACCTGCCTCCGCCGCCTTATCTTTCCCTTTCAAGGCAGTATATTCTGGTCCTTGCCTCAGTTAATTGTAGCTACTGCTCGTTCATTTTGATGGATACGACCTTGGATCCATAGGCACGAGTTGCCTCTGCTGAGTTTCATTTCTGCTGCTCAGCTCCTGATCTTGTTGAATGTGAAACCCTTGACTGGCCTAAGTAATTTTTGTCAATTCTGCTTTGTGCAAAGTGAACGTATACGTCCTATAAAGTGCTTTATTTGAGGTAAATATGTATATGGCGCTTGCCGCACTATCCCTCTACTAAGCATAGGAAGCTGCACGATTCCTTTAGCTTTCTTGCGGTTCCAAGCATATGTACACGCGTAAACTGGTCAAATATTGTCATGATTCCTGCCCCTCATGTCCCCAGCCCTCCAAGATGTCAGGCTGGAGTCAGACCATGATCACCTACATGGCCCTCAAGGGCCTCTCCATCCCTCCAAAGACCCACTTGGAGTCAGACTTGGCGCGTGTGGCACCAGACTCTCACTCCCATAGGATAACATTGGGGATTGGACTTGTAGTGCATTGATGGGGACAAGATGGATGCCCCCACATATTTCGGTTCCCAGAACTGCATGTGCAGTCTAGTCTTTTGGGAGTGGTTCAGCCGAGAGACACCTGGGATACCCAGAGACTATTTAAGCCACGCCCTGGCTGAGAAACATGCTTTGCTTTTTCTGCACCTGCAGCGTGACACTCACCGTGTTCAGGTCGGTCTCCAGTAGGCCTGCATCTTTCTTCCGCGCTCAGCTCCTGCAAGAACACCACCACTGTTAGGAACAGCCTTACCTTGCGGCGCTTCTGCCCATCATTCATCGCTCCTTCTGTTCTGCAGGCATCTTCATCAGTGTCATTCCCATCCCGGCACGCCGCTTCCTAAGTAATAGGGAAAAGAACAGAAAAAAGGCATTAGCAAGCATTCAGCAAATCTTCGCTTATTTTTAAAGACTGTACGAGCTTCAAACTCTTACCTGAATCCAAGCCGCTCTGCGGGAACTCTGTCTCCGGAACTTCTCATCCATCTGCAAGAGGGAAAAGACACTCCAGGTTAGCGTGGAAACATCTAGAGGCGCCGCATACCGCGCTTACTCACCTCATTTCTTCTTCATAACCGGCATCCACGCTGAAAACGTTGCGGCACCTAAAAGACACAGAAAAAGAACTCGGTTCAATACAAATACGAAAGGGTCGCATTGCGCTCTCTCACCTTCAGCGCTACTCATCTCAGCAGCACGTCGCCATCCCCGGACGCCGGCCATCATCGAAGGAAGAGAACTGTTCAAAAGACTCATACTTACCTGTCGGACTCTTGCCAGTGAAGTAGCTAGGCAGCAACGAGCCCGCATCGATCAACATGCCCCTGCGCTGAAAGCAGGGCGGAGAGCACACTTTCTAAGAAAACAAGGTGAGCTGTGTATCAAAGGGAAGGGTTGGACCCCGGGGAAGAAGGGGTTCAATCTCACAGAGACAATAGGGAGTTAAACTCTACCAATCCTGTGTTCCAGGCCCAGTCTCCAGTCGAGTAGACTCCAGGGAAGGGTTTGAGGTCGTAAGAGATCCGAACAGGCTGAGCGACGTCCCAGTGCATACCAGGTGAGCATTACAAATATATATGCCATGCTTACAGCTTAATCTTCTTTTATTTGACATCGCCTTCACACTCCAAGTTCACAATATGATATCCTTATTCATGGCGTTTTTGTCTGTCATTCTCTGGTTGTCATTTCTTCTATAGGTGAGTCAGGTTTAGGTTCTTTTGACGTCACCATTCGTCTTCCATTAAGACCTTTTTGGTTTCTTCAGGGACTGTTTTTAGACGATCTTAATTTTGTCTCATTTGTTGATATGGCTTTCTTAATGAGTACCTTACTGTCCATGGTTTCCTTGGTACTGGTACTTCAATAGGCATCGTTCCTCTGATAGGTACTGGCCAGAGGCCCACCGCGGCTCTCTGCTGGTTTATTTGCTCATCATACATCCCATATCTCTGTGTGAACGTTCCTGGTACTTCATAAATGACGATTGGAGTGTGGGCTGTATTTGGCACCTCCGCTACACCTCTCACTTATACGCCAAGCAAAGCAAAAAGGAAATATATGGCAATTCAATTTAACAACCCTGTATAACATGATGTGGCTCACAATGTGATCAATGTCTCTTGTCACGGGCTGGGCAAACCTCCCTTCCCCAGATCCAAATAAAGGTTTTCTCCATTGTTCGAAGGAAAAACAAAGAAATCCAGTTGAACACAAAGTCACAATACAGTTCTTAAGTTCTAGCACTCAAGTTCACAAAGTTCTGTTGCTTCAATAAAGTGGCTTGAGAACGTCATAGCTCTCACTCCTCCTGGAATAAGAACTCTCACATTTGTAGTAACAAATCATTTGGTCAGGATGGTTTACCAGAAGTTTAACTGCAGAAAGAATTGTAACTTTTCTTCAACCAGTTTTCACAATTCTTCCCCACGTCACGTCTCAACATGTTTTCTCTATTAATACCATTCTTCAGCATTTGCACCTTCTACTACCTGGCTTATTCCTTCACCGGGTTTCTTCTGGGCAATCACTTCTTGCCCTACAGGTATACTTGCCTGCCGGGCTACTTCTTCAACAGCAAGAACAGAAAAGTGCTTCAATGGCAACTTCAAACTTGGAACAATAACTTCAATAGTCTTCTGTAGTATTGAACTGTTAGCAGCTTACAGGGAATCTCACATTCACATTGATCCACATTAGGACTGTTCAGTACACAATGCTAATCTCCCTCTGGTTAGCTCATCCCAGAAGGGCAGCCTGTGGGCCACCTTTCTTTCCCCACTTCACCAACAACATAGTGGTCAGGATAATGCATTTTCCTGCTTCTTCCTTGGCTTTGCCAATGGGAGTTTAAACCAGGTATTGTTTTCCCAAAACACAAGCAATGAATTTCACAACCCTTGGGAGTCTTATTTCCCTCTGACTTCAGGCAATATTTGTTGGGTTTCAATTACCCAGCTGTTACTTTCTTTTGAATTCGGAATTGCTTGCACACCTCAGTTCTTAAGGTCGTACCCCCACGGGGTTGTTGAGACTTCCATAAACTCACAACAATGCTCATCACAATTACTTAGTTTCACTGAACATCACTTTCATTGTTTTCTGTTCATTCGGAATTCAACAGCAACACCGCTTTTATTCATAGGTGAATTGCTCGGCACACGCAAACTGCATCTGATCTTTCCAAAGCTACTCGCAAGTGGTGGATTCACTAGGTAAGCTGCTAACGCTCGGTGCTCACTTACCACGAGCAGTCTTGGATTGTTGCGACAAGACAAATGGGTCCTTTTAGTCCGCCCACGCCGCCACCATGCAAACTTGTAACTTCTTGTACTTCTGAGTCTCTTCTGTGCGACCCAGCCAACCGAGACCTCCCGCGGTTATCTGCGACACCTGCTTCCGGCCGGGCAAACTCTACACAACGTGCTTTCTGGGGTGAAGCATTCGTCTTTCACGCTTCGCACTGTGCGTCCTCTGCAAAGGGGATAACGAGCTGTACAGACCCTCTCAGGACGCACAGAGGTCCTGGCATCTTCTCGCTCCTCCAGCCCCCCCTCAAACTGCAATGGACGCACAGCATACACCGCTGCTTCTGCTTCTCCAGCCTGCACCTGAGGGGGCCATTTAGGCCTCTCCGTCTCCCTCCCATGTGGTTCATTTACGTTAATTAGTTGACCACTACAGCTTTGTTCCTCTGCATCCCTCTTCCTCGTCCCAGTATTGAGGGAATCACGGGACTTGAAGTCCAGAAAAATCAAATTGGTTATCTTAACTGGTTTCCTACTTCGATTTTTTTCTCTCTTTTCAATAACCTTTACTAAGGGATTATTATGCGATCAGTCATCAGACTGGTTGTTAAAGAAGAATATCGTTTTTTTAGAATAAATGCTATTACCATTTACAAACCTCAATCCATTAAACTTTGAGAATTAGGGGGATTTTCAATAGTGTGAATTCCCTGAATTAGAAAAAGATGGCCATGTGTTTTATTCATACAGTGTTTCTGACTAATTCCACCCACACTAAGATGGTTAACCTGTGCAACATAAGGGTTAAGGTGGCAACAAGTCATTATATATTGTGCGAGTTGAAAAAGGTCTCCTTCAAAGGAAGGCAAATACTGCGTTTCATCCCCTGGATTCCTCTCGCCTCCCTAGGTATTTTCTCCTCTTAGGTGATCCTCCCGCACAGCACCAGGACCAGGAAGAGTCTTGCCTTGCCCTTGACCTGAGAGGCGACTTTAGGCAGGGATTCAGTGAGGGATTTATATGATTCATAAACATTTCCGGAAGATGTTGCATCCAATTTTTTATGAATGTCCTGTCTATTACGCCTGCGACCATCCAATGCAGGGAATAAAAAGAAATGAACCGAGGGGTTGGGCACCATGGAGCTTTGTGGGATAATGACAGGGAAGCCCCGGTCAATGCCTACCTTTTGCTTGGTAAGTAATTCACTTATAATAAATACCAACCACTAGACAGTGGAATATGTATAGCAAGTGAATCTAAACAGATTGACAAGCCCCAGAAATATATCTCTCAAGATCAAACTTTCAAATGGATATATTGTCCACTGTGTGCACACAAATCTGGTAATTGGCACGAGAGAGGTAGAAGTCTGAAGGCCGCATCCATTACCATGAGCGAAGTACTAAGGATTTTGGGAGGCGTGACATTTTGATTGAGAGAAAGGGCTGCAGGTACTTTCAGAAAAAAAACTAGTGTCACTAGCAGCTGATGTGGTATTTCGATGCCACTTCCAACACCAGGTAGTGCTATGCTCAATGGCCACCAGGCTTTGCCATCACCACTAATTAGTAATATTGCACAGCAGGCACTTTAGGCGCCACAAGTAGCTGCCAAAAATGAATATTTTCAGTTCTTTTGTGCCGCTGAAGAGTGATACATGTAACCGTTGCAAGGCCTTTGGTGGCCAAATGTTAGTCTGCAGGATATCATACACATTTATGAACACTCCAAGACAGCCGGTTATAACTCCAAAGTTTTCAGAACAGTTTGCATTTCGGGGCTGGACGGACATGGTTGAGCAGGACCAAACTGATCTGGTAATGTATATTTCTTCTCTGTGCGTAAGGTACAGTGAGTGAAAATGTGGTTGTAGACCACCCACCTTCGTTGGCCTTGTTCGTTGAGGGGTTCCTACGTTTTTGTATCATTTAGCAAGCTTGGGGATTAACCCTCAGTTAACTAAGGGTAGTTCCAGACGCAGATGAGTTTGCTCAACTCAGCTTCACCTCACTAATGATGCCCAACAAGGTCGAAACATGTGTCTGGGGTTGCTGATCGACAAGCATTTTGGTCTAGACTGCCTTTTGGGTCGGACCAGACTGATATGCAAATTAATGTCTCCTCTGTTAAAGGAAAATAAAAAAAGTGAAGGGTGGAAGGTTTGAAATAAATGTGAACCACTGGGAATGCTCTGGGGAAACTTTCCACACCACTGTTTTTAGCCTGTCTTTGGGCCCCTTTTGCAATTGCAGCCATATGCAAATCAGTCTGGTACTGCCACCAGTGGTAGTAGCCCAGACCAAACTGCTAGGTCAGGTCCCCGCAGCACAGAAACACAAGCAACCCCAGACATCACCAGTTTTGTTTTGCTATAATCACCCCGAGTGGGACGGGTATGCCAAGACGTGGGTCCTGTGCATGCTGTGCCTAGAGACCCAAGCAACTTCTCACTGATGAGGCCCAACAAGGCTGCCATGTCTGGGGATGCTTGCGGTCTCATGCAGAAGTGATGTGACCAAGCAGTTTGTGCTGGACTACCCTTTTTGGGTTGGGACCAAGCCTGATCTGTATATGGTTGTTCTCCTTTTGTAATGGCAGATGAAGAACGATAGTCTGGAGGGTTGCGCAGACCAATGCCAGAGTTTAGAATGTATTTAAAATTTCCAGCCATCCCCCCTTGTTTTCCTCTGTGAAAGGTAGTGAGCTACAAAAGTGGTTGTAGACCCTCCTGAGTGGTAACTAACCCAATGAACATGTTATTTGGCCTTGCTCCTTCTGTGCTGATGGGCTCCCACATTTTTGTATATTTCAGAAAGGTACCTAATGTGATGGCTGCTACTTGTAACTCCCTGGGTGCCTCCCCTATGTAGATTACTCAGTTGCTTCCCAGTTATGTTTGCCCTCTATACAGCTTATACATACATGTATGGTTGATGGGCAGTATTGTCCTCAGATGGCCACTGGCTCCAGCCTCTCTGTAGGACTGCTGCTCTACTCCTCCTTCTCTTGCTCCTCCTCTTCCTCCTCTCCCCTCCCCTCCCCCTTAAAATATTCTTCTATGACCCATACGCTATTCATTCTCTGTAGCTCTTCCCTCACCTCAGCCTGGACTAGATCTCCATGCAGCACAAGTCACTAAGTTCTTCTGTTATTCACACAATAACAGCCCACTTATCGAATGCCATACCTAGCTACACCCCTACTGGAACACTGCTTTCACAAGCCCTCCCTCCATCTCAGTTACCGCCCTCCCTCCATCTCAGTTACCGCCCACCCACGCCGAGCTGTGTACTTTGAACTATTGGAATTCACTCCTGCCTCCGAAATTCTACACATTGCCACTGCAGTGCTTAAATACCATCCTAAAAATGCACTTCATTGCTACAATGCACTCAAGGCCCACAGCGGCATCACCCCGCCTAAGAGACCATCTCCTGTGTCCTCAACTGACAACTTCAAACTAATGTATGTTAAAATTGTTTGTACATGCTTTAAATATCCATAATGGTATAGGTCTCAGCATCCTCTCATGTTCTTACTTCCTCATCACCAACAGGTCAAGGAGTCTCCATATTCCACTACCTTACTACTTAAGAGCACCAGAAAACAGGATTGCTGCACTTAGTGTATCTTGTCCAGTGTTTTTCTTTAAAGCCCTATACTCCAAGACAAATTAATAATTATAATCCTTATCGGAGAGCACAGTGAAAAGGGCTATGCGCTTAGTTTATTATTTGTAGAGCGCACCTAACCCTGAGGTATCTGGGCGCTTGAGAATAGGTTAAAGATACAGGTACATACAATTAGAGACAAGTCCTTCCAAGTCGCTTGTTGACACAGGTTACACATTGGTCAACAAACCAATATCAGGAATAAATACAGAAGGGCAGTAGCAGCTGAAGAACAGTTCACAATTGGCCATAGTGGTGGTTGGCCATAATGGTGGACAACAACTGTTAACAAATGGACCACACACTTCCATAGTTACCTGGTTGGCAAAGGTTACAAAAAGGTCCATAAACTTACATGGTTGTTTAATGTTTCTGGGCAAGCAGCCAAGCTTTTGCTTTGGCTCTTAAGGACCAGAAGGGAGATTCAGGCCTGAAGGCTGTAGGGAGGGAGTTCCAGCACTTTGCAGCTAGCACGGGGAAGCTAGATCCACCTGCAGTTTTCAGTTTGTACTTAGGGATGTTGAGACAGTGTGTAGAAGGATCTTGTAGGGCTAGAAGAACAAGTTACTTACCCATGATAACGTTCTTTGGACTGGATGTTCCTCCCACGTATTGCTTATCTTTGATATTCCCATATCCAGCTTGCTGTTTCAGAATGTATTTTCCAGTAGAGGGCGCTGCGCAGCGATGTCTGCTGAGTCGATGTCCCTCAGAGGCCTCTGTCTCGATGACTACGTCATCACGGGTTTAAGTAGTTGCGCGCAGTGTCCGTTGCTCAGTTCTGTTTTGAAGCATTAGCCATTGTCCAGGATGAGACGGTTACTACCCTTGAGAGAGGGCAGACTGCAATTACAAGGGACGTTTTACTGCGGGGAAGGATGGGAGGGGTGATGAGGAATACGTGTGAGGGACATCCAGTCGAAAGAACATTACGATGGGTAACTTGTTCTTCGAATGGATTGTGTCCTCCCATGTATTCCTCATCTTTGATAGACTCCCAAAGCAGTATTGTATATAGAAGGAGGGAGTAAAAATGAAATTAAGTATGCACGGAATGAAATACTGTCTTCCGAATTTAGTTTCTTGGCTAGTGAAGGTATCCAAGCTATAGAATCTTGTAAAGGTGTGTGCAGACAACCATGTGGCAGCTGCACAAATGTCTTTTACTGGAACTCCCCTTTGAAGTCTGCTAATATAGAAACTCAAAGCACACTTTGGGACAAGTCTGTGCAGCCTTTCTTCCCATTTCCCAGGATGAGGAGGAGAGTAAAAGGAAGGCAAGGTATTTTTTTGGGGTGATATGAAATTCCCAAACAACCTTTGGGAGGAAATTAGGCTTCACTTGCAGAACAACTTTATCATTATGATAGACAGCATGAAGAGGTTTGCAGGATAAAACCTGTAACTCACTCACCCTTAAGGCATTTTGAGGGTAAGCAATATCAACAGGCAAGAGGGGTTTCAAAAGGAGTACCAATTAGAAATGTTAAGACTAAATGTAGGTCCCATAGGGGAACTTGAAAACGGGTTTGGGGGGGGTAAACATTGGTCAACCCCTTTAAAAATTGAATTACCAAGGGAATTTTAAAGTATGAGGTTTCCTCAGCAGTGCGCTGAAGATGGACAGCCAGCCTGGAGCCCTAGATTTGCCAAGTTTAAAAGGAAAGATAACACCATTGGTGTATTAGATGAAAAAGGGTTAACATTCTTGTCACTACACCAGCTGCAGAACTTGTTCCAACGACAGTGGTATAAGGATTTAGTTGCTGGCCTTCTGCCCAAAAGCAACACCTCCATTACGTCGTCTGGGACGTCCCTATCTTTGTACCTCAGCCTTTCAGAAGCCATGTGTGAAGGCTGAGAGTCCTGATATCCAGATGGAGAACCGGACCCTCTCGTGAGAGAAGATCCTCTCTTTGTGGAAGACGAATCGGAGGATAGGCGGACATGTCTAGAAGGTCCGGGTACACTGTTCTCCTGGCCCAATCCGGGGCAATTAGGATCATGATTTTCCTGAACCTCTTTATTACATGAAGAATGACTGGACTGGAGGAAACGCGTAGAGGAGTGGAAATTCCCAGTCCACCACAAACGTGTCCCCTACAGCAGTACAGCTCACACTTCCTGTTCAAACAGATCCACTTGAGGGGTTCCCCAAAGGGCGAAGATCTCTTGAAGGACTTCCTGAGCTAGTTCCCACTCATGGGAGACCGTACTCTGCCTGCTCAGAGCGTCTGCTGTCCTGTTCTTTTCTCCGGCTAAATGCACTGCCAATAGAGACTCCTTGTATTGCCCAAAACCAGAGCTGCATTGCCTCTCTGCACAGTGGTAGTGACCCTACACCTCCTCCCTTGTTAAGGTAGTACATGGCCACCATGTTGTCCATCTTCAGGACATTCTTTCCCCATACAGACGGCAGGAAAGCCTTCAGCGCTAGTCTGATTGCTCTAAAAGGTTGATCTGTACTTTGGACTCCGATGGAGACCAACGACCGCTGATGGTCCAATCGCTGGTATGAGCTCCCCACCCCATGAGTGAGTAGTCCGTCGCTACTGTTATCTCCGGCCATGGTTGCCAAAAAGGTTCTTGATAACTGATCACTAGGTCTTCAGAGCACACTGGAGAGAACTCATTCTCAGATGGGCCTGAGGCACCAAAAAGATGCAGGATGCCTTCAGGCTGAGCAACCTCAGAAAATCGGAGGCTGGACGATATTGGGCATTTTGGAATTCCGTCAGCATCTGAAGAATGTTTTGAGCCCTCTCCTCTGGTGGCGAGGCTGTTCCCAGGGATGTGTCCAGGACTGCATCAATAAACTGGAGTTTTTGTGATGGTATCATGTGAGACTTCTTGAAGAAGAGGGAGAAGCCCAGCTTGTGGAGGGAGTTGCAAACATGGTTTAGATGATCCAGAGATTGTTCCAGGGAACCCGCCCTAATCAATCATCTAGGTAGCGGTAGACATGAATTCCCCCTCCCCCCCTCTCCTGAGACTCGCTGCCACAACCACCATTAGCTTGGTGAAAACCCTTGGGTGGAGGTTAGCCCAAATGGCAGAACCCGAAACTGATGCTGTGAGTTGCCAACGGTGAACCTCAGGTACTTTCTCTGATTGAGATGGATTGGCATATGAAAGTAAGCATCCTGAAGGTCCAGAGATACCAATCAATCCTGAAGTTGGAGGGCCTGAAGGATCTGAGAAAGTGTAACCATCTTGAACTTGTCTTTCCTGAGGAACTTGTTCAATTCTCGCAAGTCTAAGATGGGTCTCATTCCTCCATCGTTTTTCAGAATTAGAAAATATGGGGAGTACCAACCCTTGTTCCTCTACGCTGCAGGTACCAGTTCTATAGCACCTCTCTCTAGCAGGTCTAGAATCTCCTGCATAAGGAGCGGGTCTGTAAACGTAGAGTTGTTCCCCGGTGGGTGACAGAGGCATGCGTAGGAAAGGCATACAGTATCCCTGGACAACTGTTTCCAATGCCCAAGCACCTGAAGTAATAGCCTGCCATTCTGACAGATGTTGCGTTAACCTGCCTTCTACTGATATTTTGTGATGTAAGACCTCAGAGAGGTTTTGGAGCGGCTGACGCAGATGCTGAGGATAAAGCAGCACCTGCTGTTGCGGTCTTAGTACCTTTATCCCGTCCACCACTGGGGAAACGTCTCTGGCCTCTGAGCTGGCTGTCCTCTGCCTTTTCCGAATGCGGAATAATAGCTAAAGGATCAACCCCCTCCAGGGCGCACCTGTGGGCGGTTCAGTGTGTTTTATCGCAGCTCCAAGGGATTTAGATGCCGCCTTGGATGTTTGCAACTTCTCCAAACTGTCATCAGCTTTCTTGCCAAATAGATGAGTGCCGTCAAAGGTCATATTCAGAAGTCTGGACTGTACGTCAGGAGCAAATCCAGACTTCCGCAACCACGCAAATCTGTGGATTGTCATACTAGCCACCATGGCTCTGCTGATGCTGTCAGAGTGGAGACCAGTCTGAAGGGACTCACATGGCGTCCTTTCCATCCTTGATAATGTTCAAGAAACCATCTCTCTCATCCCCTTCGGGGAGATGGTCAGCCACCATTGAAACACTCCCAAAGGGTGTGGCTAAATCTTGCCAGCATGCATGTGGCATTAGCAGACTTTTAGGCCATGCTGCATGCCGATAAAACTTTCTTGGCCATGGCATCACACTTTTTATCATCACGATCCTGCGGGATTGTAGGGTATGCAGTCTGTTTTCCTGAAGAAGTTGCAGCTTGAACAACTAGGCTTTCTGGAGTCGGGTGTTTTGACAAGTATAGGGAATCTGCAGCTGATGCCCTATATTTTGCGGTCAGTCTTTTGCTGGATGCAGGGATCACCTCTGCCGTTTCCCAGTTTGTAGACACCTTCTTATGTAAGGCCTTGTGAAAGGGGACGATAGGATGTTCTTGTGGTCCCTTATCAAGTATGTTGGTAAGGTCATCTTGCTCGTATACAGGTGTGGGCCTAGACCACCCCATATATTCCATCACCCTATTCATAAGTGTCCTGTAATTACTCTCTGCATGATCTGCTGGTTCAGGCTTACTAAAAATCAACCTCTGGGGAAGTAGCAATCCTGCTTGCTTATTGCAAGGAGTTCTACAGGTCTTTCAATCTGGCCTCTTCTGAGACCAGTTCTTCTGGTATAGGAGGCCTCCCACACCCCAGACCAAAGGGTTTTTCTGCATCAGAATCCTCTCCCTCATAAATTGAGGATAAAGTTTTAAAGTAATCTGAACGGGACAGAGGTATGTAGCTTTTTTCCAATGAAGATGGGGCAATAGCAGTCACTACAGGTGGAGAAATACTTGTAATCGTCAACATGGATGTCAATGGCCTCGATGGATTAGTGATTGGCTTCGAGGTGTCGATAGAATCTACTTTGACATCGACGATTAAGTCGTTGAGGGTATTGAAGCGATTAGTGTCGAGGGGGTGGGGGGGTTGCTGAGGGCGTTGAAGCAGTCTTCGGCTTCGACATCCGAGTCGATAGTGACGTCTTGTATGTCACAGAGGCCTTTTCTCGACTCTAGGGTTTTTCACGCTCTCAAGGAGTTTGTTTTGCCATGGTCGAAGACTCATGGCTCTTATGTCTGTCTGGGGTATCACCGCTAGGTGTCACTGAGGGGGGCAAGGCTGCGTTCTCGAACACCTTTAGCATTTTATTTACAGAATTCCTCTCACTGAGCCAGGGAGCTGTGCTTGGTGGGACATGTAACTCTCTCCAGTGAACCGGAGGATGAGGTGGAAGGCGATCTATGATGCCTTTTCTTACTATGCCTCGAAGCAGATGAATGGTGCGATCCGTTCCGAAATCGTCAATGGCGGTGTTTTTTGCGTCGAGGCGACGATGGTCTCGACTCATCTGAGTTGCGTTTGGAAGGGGCAATGGATTTTTGGGTCTTACCTCTCTCCAACTTCCCTCTGCGCTCTATTTACATCGACAAAGACTCTTCACATTCTGAACATGGATGCTCTGCCCAAAGGCACCACAGACAGACCCTGTGTGGGTCTGTCAAGGACATCTTTGTCCCACAATCTCAACATTTTTTGAAGGCAGATCGGGGCATAGATGGAGCTGATGAAGAGGCCATCTCGGTCGAAGGATTGAAGGACTTTTCATGAAAAAGTCAAAGTTCTTCGATTTCTTTTCAGAACCGAGCGTTACCTTCCCGAAGCTCATTAAGCACGGAACAACGGAACTGAGCAACGGACGCTGCAGGCATCTACTTACACCCGTGATGACGTTGTCATCGAGACAGAGGCCTCACAGGGACATCGTCTCAGCAGACATTGACGCCTAGCGCCTTCTGCTGGATAAATAATTCTGAAGCAGCAAGCTGGATATGGGAATATCAATGATAAAGAATACATGGGAGGACACAATCCAATCAAAGGTTTACTCCTGGGGAATCGTCAGCCAAGTATTTAGGGGCTGTGTTTGAAAGGCAATTATGCGTGATGACTAGCAAGCGCAGTGAAATTCTGTCACGCACTAGGAGCCAGTGTATATCACATCTAGTGGCAGAGATCTGATTAGAGCAGAGGATATTTAAAGCAGATCTGAGAGCATTGTTCTGCAGAACTTGAAGTTTATTCAGGTTGCGTTCGGTCGTGCCTAAGAATAAGGTGTTCCAGTAGTTCAACTTGGATAATATCGAAGTCCTGGCAAGAGTGAGGCAACTGTTAGCAGATAAGTAAGGTTTGCAGGCATTGATAAGTTTGTTGGTGTAAACTGTAGTTGAAGCTGTGGTACTGACTTGTCTTTAGAGAGAGAGTGGCGTCTAAGTAGACGCCTAAAGTTTTGACCTCATCAGCAAATGTATTTTTTAGATAGCGATGGTTCCAAAGCCTGTTTGCTCCATTCTAAAGTATCATAGAATTTGTGCACTTTTTAGAACTCCTGCATATGTTTGATAATCTGGCCCCAGGGGGGAGTCAATCCCGGATTTAAGAGTGCCCGTTTAGCGCCTCATTCCCGGGGAAACCCTCCTCTTTAAATAACTACCAAAAACGGCATCACCGTTCTTTTATTGTCCTGTCTCCATGTTAGTCGCCTTGTTGTCTGATAGGTCTTCATGTTGCACCCCGATGCCTGCGGGGGACCGGCGCAATACAAATAAATAAAAGGCAGATGTTATTTTAAGACAAAGGGGACCCGTAGCTGCATGGGAAATCTCCTTATAGAAAACTGGACCTGCGATATGGACCTTCAGTAACAAAACAATACGAAAGTACCAGGCAAAGCACAAACACGGTGCTCCGTGAGCTGTAATCAGCCAGCAGAGAGAACACTACCTAGGGTGTGGAGTCACGAGTAACCTTAGGGCTGAAGGAATTACAACAGTTTGTTATGATAGAGTCCCAGCTAAACGACATAAAACTTCAAGTGGAGGGGGCATGTTGGCGGCCGAGACTTCCGCTTGATGCACATGCCACTCTGGAGAAGTCAAGGGTCAATTGGCATGAAATGATCAAAGCTGGGCTCAATCATTCAACTTGGCACTGGGTTGATAGTTAGCTGTAGGAGACCCAGGCATTAATGAAATGCCCATTAACTAGCTGGTGTTTGTCTGGCCATCAAAGCAAATGTAATGCAACGTGCTTTAAAGAAGATATAGGGGCACTGATTGGCAGGGAGATGTTCCAAATCATTGCACAAACCACAACAGGGACTTGTTGCTAATCTACACCTCCACAGGATATAGACCCTACTGTTAAGTATACAATGGATATCACACAAGAATAAAATAGGGTAAGTATTGCTTTGAAGGTGTATAATAATTTCAATTTAAACAATGTGTCCACTAAAAGCTATACCTAATCGGGATAGGGTGTGCTTCTGGCTAGGGATAGCGTTAATTGGACACATTGATTGTTACATTGAAATTATTATATGCCTTCAAAGCAATACTTACCCTATTTTGTTCTTGTGTGATAACCAAATCATTGATACCCAAATCATTGCACCCAAGCCAATCTATCGGTCAAGCCCATAAGTAAGCAGGGGGAATAAGCAGCTAAGGGGAGCATAGACACCGTCCTGAAAACCCCTGATGGATTAACCCTTTAAGAGTAAACTAGGATGGATGAAGCTGTGAATCAGCGACCCATGGCAGTCACCTTCAGGGCTCTATGAAAGGGTTGAAAGATTCCCAGAGCATGAAATAACTACACTAAGAATGAGTTTCGCAAACGTATTGCTGCTATTCCAACTGAAAAGGGCCCCTCAATGAGAGTGAACGCGACAGAGCAGGCTCGCGGGAATAGAAATTCATGCAAGTGGAGAGAAAGAACAGAAATAACAGTAAGCAAAGGGAGGGCGAGGTACCACACAAGGGTAGTTTAGGAGGCAAAGCAGAGATTAAGAGAAGGTTTGTAGAATTGGCTAGAGGTACACGGTGGTGCCTTGCCGTGGATAGATTTGTGAACCAGGAGAAGACATTTAAATCTAGACGTGTTTTGCATAGTCAGCCATCCAGCCTGGTGACGGTGCGAGGAAGTAGGTGTGAAGTGAGGGAGTTCAAAGGGATGGAGGTTATGAATAGGGTTTTGAAATTAAAGGGGAATTCGGTGTGCTGGCCGACCCTCAAGAGTGCCATACTTGCCTTATTGAAGTGTAGTGGGATGTAACAGTGAAGTCTACAGATGATATATTGCAATAGACTGTCTGAAAGTGCATTCACTTCACATCTCTGGGTTCCTGTATATGGTGGTGTGTTACATGACTGTCGCCACATATAGTTATGACATGTTTTTTGCTTGTAAAGTGCTTGATCACAGTAAAGTCATGTTCCAATATGAAGGCTGAGTAGTTGGAGGGAGACAGACTGCAGACCAATAATGTGAGCACCAGTGTGTCCCAAGGCCTGCACTTGAGGGCCAAACTGCCCCAAACATCTAGCTCTATAATAGGACTAAGTGGTTGGCCTCGAAGACACTTCTATGCAAGCAGGCCTCCCATATGCAGGTGCCCTGCTGACAACAAAGCTCTCATGCTGCCTGATCAGTTGTTGAGCCCTGCCTGCAAGCCCATGTGCATTCATGCAGCGTTGGAGAGACTGGGTCCCTCTCCAATGAGCTGGCTGTACTCCTCTGGAAAGACAATGTATATAAAAGTACTCCTTGCCAACCCTTCCATGAGCTGCAGTTGCATTTAAGCAGGTGATCTAGAAATAAATTATTATATATCTAAATGGATGATTTTCTAGACCCTGGACCATGCCCCGCAGGTTTGAAAGCACTGGCCACATAGGTGAGATGCAGGTCAACAGAGGCGTGGCAGGTTGAAGCTGAGAGACAACAGCTGAAATATTAATATGCGTTTCTTTCATCTCATCGGTAGGTCTTCAAAAGTGTGGGACATAAGATTTAATGCTAATGGGATGTGCTATTATTTCAAGATGGAGTGATCGTTGAAGGGTGCAGTCCTAAGGCAAAGTCTCCAAACTGGTAAACTTTGGTTTGATGTGACAATAGAATATCCAACATGGACTCAGAACGCATGGATGATAGATCAGGGGTTTGTTAAAACTCGGTGCATCCAAGACCGTTCATCTATTCTCTGTACCACCAATTTATATATAATATTTTCCGGGCCTTTTCTGAATTAATTACAGATAAAAAGTTTCTCCCAGGAGTATAGCACCAAATTCTAGGCTGTAGTATATAAATGCTGTTATGAATGAAATATCTAAATAATGACTTTCAACATGGCCAGGTGCTTGCTCGAGGCGCAAGTAGAGAATCTTTGAGAAATACAATCTTTGCCAGCTTTGCTAATACAATCCTATGCACAGCATCCCACTATGGGGTACACCTTCACTTCTTGCTGCCCTAAAGGCCTGCTAAATGTGCCTTGGCGTTAGTTCAGGTTTTAATCAAAGGTGACACCGAAAACGTGTCAGTAGCAAGATTTACTCATGCATATTATTTTGTACGTTAATTTAAGACAGAAGTTGCAGATCTTACCCCTTCCAATCCAGCATGCTAAGCATCAGTCGCGACCGTATTAATGCTGATCTGCAGTGTCCCCCAGCGCCACTTTGATGAAGTTATAGGTTGCCTGCTTTGGAGACAGTTCCCGATTGTCGAGGCACAGGGTATTTTGGCCAATCAATCACGATCGACACTTGTTTTACCACTCCAAAGCACTGAAGGCAGACATCTACCATTTCGGAACAAGTCAAGACTGGCTGAAGACCTCCCAGCTGACATGGGACAAGTGAAAAACTTCACAGGGTAGGGAAGAGTTCTAAACTTCAGGCACTGAAACTACCCCCTTGCAGATGTTGGAGGGCCTTCCTGGCACCTCAATACACCTACAAGAAAAAAAAAAGACTCTACGAAGAACTCGGCAACAACCAACCCACGAACCTTAAGATAACTACTTAAGACTCAGCCCTCACATCTAAATAATCTTAACTGGTTGGTAACCACACTAGGGGTTTAACCCCATACAAAGTGCAGGTAACAATACCCCAAAGTAAAGTGCATCCACGGGTTCCCCCTACTGACAGTCTAAGCAAACAGTATTTAGTTGGAGGACTGCCTGAAAAAGATAATGTCGGAGGCGTGTGCATGCATACAGTCGGGTCAAGGAAACCAATTTGGAAAAAAAACACCACTTTTTAATGTTTTTAAAAAAAAAGTAATGTTGTCACATTCGGTTTTACAAAAAGGAAACGATGGCCTATGTATCCCCAAATCATGCACTATCCTGTTTTATCAAAAGGTCAAGAAACAGGAAAAGGGACAGTACTGCCGCCATCTGTTCAGTTACTCAATTGTCCGTATACATTGTTCACATACCATGAACTAACGTGTACCATTCATGGAATAAACGGGGTGAAAAAGCCCGGTCCCAACGCCCAGACAAAATCTAGAAGGAGCAATCTTCAGTAGAGTTCATTCACAGAATTGCATCTTTCAGAGGAGGACTGCGACATACTTCTGCAAATAATGCGCTGTAGCCTTTGAGCACGCGTGTGACAATAACGCACAGAGCTGACTTGCTCCATCAGATAGCCAAGTAAGAGCCTAGCTTGGACCCTGATGCGTTAACATTTACACATAACCGGGTTGCTCCCATTTCCAGATCACGCGCTAGTACCCAAGGTAAGAGCCGGATAGCAGAATGAAACGAAATATCTGATAGAGGAAAACAATGACGGCAAACAGTTCAGCGGTTCTAGAAGGCCACGTTCAATGACGCAGAGGAACGTTCCGATCATGGGATAAGCCTTATGGAAGTAAAGGTCAGAATAGAACTGGTCCGGTTTCTACAGCAGGAGATCGTGCTGGCAATTATCCATGAGTCCAAGGAGAACTTTCATGCGAGATTCCTCCCAAAAACTTTCCAGACAGGTGCAATACACCTCTACAATAGTGAGCACAGCCTCCCAGTCCTCTTCCATCTTCTGAGATGTGAGCAGTATACCAGGTAGCGGGGGTGAAAAGCCCCCTACATGTCTTCTACGATCTCCGATCTCATCTCCACCCCCAACCAGCTCCACCTGCCACGAAGGTGGCCAAAAGACTTCTTTAATAAGGATGGCAGTAAGGATTAAGGAAGCCTCAGATTGGCAATTATGGTCAACTTTGCAATGTATGCTTCTTCATACTGGGCATGTGTTATAAAAAAATGATTAAAATTGTCAAATGAAGCTTTCGCTGCTCAGCAAGGAGACTGGAATTTTCTGGGGGGGCACCACAAACCAGAATGAGCACAGATAGGGTATGCTTCTCTGTTTCCCAGGCCATTTGTAGGCGATTTATGCAGATTCTCCAGATTACATTTTGTTGACCCGTTACAGGTACATGAGAGAAAGTAGGCTTGTTCGCTCTCTAGTCCCCCTCGTCGGAAGGAAAGCAAATGAAGGGGTTTTCTTTGAGGAAGAAAAGTTGAGTGACATTAAAAAAACGTCACAATTCAGCATTGCCAAATGTACAATCCAGCTCAGCGGCATGTGAAAATCAAGTAGAAAGCAGAGTGCTCCTCTAAACGAAAGCTATAGTGTCAGCTTTAGCTATGGTCACCAGAAGAGAACCTGAGCAGTCGGGTGCTTCACAGCCTTTTCATTGCTGCAAAAATAAACACCAGGGCATTTTTAATTTAAAATGTTTGGATTTTGTGGTTGGTGCTAAATGTCTGCTGTAGGTCTTGACTGAAGTCCAACCTCTTCATCTACTGCAGGCCCACGTAGGCGATCTCGTACCAGAGGTGGCGGTGGAAGCCAGGTGACCCTGGCAGGTGTATGCTTTGATGCAAACAGGCCCTTCTCTTGATCCTCTGCAGAAAGCAGCATGAAAACAAACCAAGCATAATGTGTGTCGGCGCCTACTGGCTGGAAAGGCCAGCACTGACGGCTGGCTGCACAACCTCGGATCATTTGCATAGAGCCTCTGACAACAAACCAGCTGTACATTCTGTACAAAAGATATCAACACAATACCTAATCCAAGTGATCAGGCAGTTGTCAAATCAACAATACCGAATAATTATTAAAGAGTCGCCAATTGGCAAAAAAGAATGAGAAACTGCAAATGCAATGCAGGCTTCCCACAGAAAACCAAAGACTGGGTGAATGTGCAAAGGCAGGCTTGTTCGCTACTGGCGTCATACACAATCACCAGTGAAGATGAAAATAAGGCCATTGTGTAGAGCAAACACCTAGAATTATCAGGCTATATCACTGTACACAACTCGTCAGTTTAGCGCTAGAGCAAAATAGTCTTGCAGTTAATCTATGGACTCCAAGGGCCCTGGTGCATACTACTCAGCTTTGCCCCATGCCTCTCGTCCATGCGTCCTACAAATATAGTTCACTCGTGCGCCTGATCACATGTGCAAAAAATTCGAACCCTCCGCCTGCCTCTCGTGCAAAATGTGCACTCACCACTAGCCATTGGCTAGTGATATTTGATTCTTGGCGAGTCAGAAATTGGGTCTTGTGTGTATGCATAGAATTGAGGCAGCCAGTGACTTCTGTGCTTGTTGCCTGCAACTTGAATTTTTCCCCCTGCTGACTTGATCCAGTGCATAAGGCCATCTAACACCAAATACTTGTCGCCGCAAACTGTAAAACAGTTCTCATGTACACTGAAAACCCAAATTAACCTACACAGCCAGTGTGCTGCCAAGATAGCAGGGTTCTTTTTCCCTCAAAAAGTAAATATTGCAATACATGACAGATGCCTGACGCACTGCGGGACTTGCCTGGAGCAAACAGGGAGGTTTACAAATGCACACTGCATGGATGTGCTTTTAGTAACTTACAAGGCTGTGTCGATCACCACCATAGTGGTCTTTCACTGCCTAACCATGTCCTTGAAGTGACCCTGCCATGGTGTCTCCATACCGGAGTCTGTTGAAAAGAAGAATCAATGATGGGGGGATGAAAGTAATAGATAGAGATACATGTAGAAAGATAAATATATAAATAGAAAAGGGATTAGTGAAATGACGCAACCCAGCTAAGTGGGAGTGATAGTAAGGGATAATAATGTTTGCGGTAGTATGGATGTCCATCTTTAATTTGTGCTTGCTTGTAAAAGAGCGTGTCAGCAACATACAGGAACGTCTAGGTTCTTTTAATGCATTGTTTTGACGTGAACGGCAGTGTCTAGAACTGGAGAGGCATGATCCTAGAAAAGCTAGGGTGCGGTTGCATGATGGTCTTCACAAGTGCTCAAGCTGGCCCTTCTAGCTTGGAGGCACTATCTAGAACTGGAGAGGCATGGTCCTAGAAATAGCTAGAGTGCGGGTGCATGATGGTCTTCACAAGTGCTCAAGCTGGCCCTTCTAGCTTGGAGGCATGATCCTAGAAATAGCTAGGGTGCGGGTGCATGATGGTCTTCACAAGTGCTCAAGCTGGCCCTTCTAGCTTGGAGGCACTATCTAGAACTAGAGAGGCATGGTCCTAGAAATAGCTATGGTGCGGGTGCATGATGGTCTTCACAAGTGCTCAAGCGGGCCCTTGTAGCTTGTAGGCTTTTACCCTCATTAATTTATAAGAAACTATTCCAGTTAACAGGGAAGGAGGAGTCTTGCTAGTCAGCAGACTAGATTTGAGCATGTAAAGAAGTGTGCGTTGGGAAAACACTGAAGTGGAGTAGTAATGTAATTAGATATCCGTTAGATTAGGCTCTGAGAGCGAAAGTCTGCCTGATGTCTATTGGGGGTTAATCTGCATTACATGTATGTTGGGGATGGGAGGATAGCTCAGGAGCAATGCGCTGAGTAAAACAGGTTCAATCCCCGGATCCGTGCTTAGAAACCTCTGTGTATTAAGTACGTTATAAATAACCTATTATAAATATATGGAATGCTAGTTATCGACACCTGGAGTAGGATTACAGTAAGGTGGTGCAATCTGTCTAGAGCCACACAAAGGAAGGAGATTGATCTTGGAATCTCATTCTATCCTCCCTACTCCAGAAATTGGAATACTGTACAATATTCTTTGTATAGCTTGAGTAAGTAATCAGGCCCATCTGATGAGAGAAAATGAAAGGGGAACCAAGGTACAGATTAAGGTGACCAGAAAGATACAATAGTTTTCCTCGTTTGAAGGTTTACTAATAGTGGCATATGGGTTAGAGTGTTTTCAGCCGAATAGACAAGTAGGAGATCATATTTAGAATACAAATAATTTAGGCCCATTGGATTTCCAGGAAGTGCATAAGTAAAGACCGGTCGTTTATTATAGAGAACTGAAAGGAACAAGAATGACTTTAAGCCTTAGAGGATTCAAGGCTTTTTATTGACTTCGTAATGGACTCTACATCGGTCTCTGTGTCCGCCTCTCTCTCCTCCCTCCCTGAAAAGCAACAGCTCCATAACCCAGGTGTTTTGACTCCAGGTTAGTAGATGCTGAATATTGTCCCCTACTGTTTAAGATCTACCTTGCACTGGATATAAGGACCTAAAGGAAGGATGCCTTCTCTAACTGAACTTCCTAAAGGGGCTTCTACTGGCCCTACTCTATCTAGCTGTTGATGTTCTTGTTCCACAAGTGTAGGGAACTGTTTCTAACAGACACTCTGCCAGATCGGTCTTTCTACAACCTGCCCCTTTTCTCCACACTGCATCTCTCATTAGACTTCAATTCCACCTGCCTCTTCTCTTTTGTCCCGCCAAAGTCACCTGTTACTTATAGGCACCACCTCCACCCTTTGATGTTACTCCTCCCTCCTCTGCCCTACTACTCCCTCATCCACACTACTACAACTCCACCCACCACCTCCTCAGACACACACCTTTTACTCAGTCCCACACACTTCACTCTGACTCCTTACACTACCTCCCCAAAAACACACCTCTCACACACTCGTGCAATATCACTGGCACTCACTAACCAATTCCTCACCTTCACAAGAAATCGCCGCTGCTGCTCCTTCCTCCCTCCTGCTCGTCTCTTCCAGCTTTACCTCCTCTGACCTCACCGGAACATCCCACACCTTCCTGCCCCCCCACATTCTGCCACTGTTTTACTTGCCCCTTTTCCCACCAAGGCAGTGGCCCAATCATCGTTTGTTGCTATGGATGTCCCCACCATCCTCTTCACGTGCCTGGTCTCAGGTGCTTTACAGATGACGACCATATCATACCACTACGTTTACGCTCTACTATACACCATCATTCAACCAGAACACAGCTATACCCCTGATAATTCGGCCTGGCTGTCCACATATGAATACGACCCCATGAACACATCACCCTAATTAAAAGCAGCTAGCTGAGCACATTCCGGCTAGCTGCCCACATAAGCGTTCCTCAGACCATCCTTGGTGACTTGACTTACCACGCCAGCAAAGGCCTACCAGTATAAAGTGCCAAAATGCATTTCATCCATGTTGCATGCCTGTTCCCGATAATGCACATCCTCCAACTATCGCTGCTACGGATTAAACAGACTAGCACTTTCTGAAGACGAATCAAACTACGTCAGACAATTGTTGAACTAAGCAACGAATAAGAGGATGATGCAGAGGCGGCCTGTATAACTAAAACTTGGAGAGCCAACATCCAAAACTGCAAGCAGAAAACCATCCACCTCCTTCCATTGTACATACTGGAGGTCACACATTTTCAAATACATCAAAAAAATGTCCAAGAGATGAGGGCTGCAGGAGTTAAAATTATCAAAACTATCAGAACCCACAGAGTACACTTAATTAAGGTGGGCATCTATGCCCAGCTACCCACTTTAAGTCTTAAAAAGGATCTTTAAATCTAATCAAATTATCCCAAATTACCCCAGCAACACTGTGTGGCACTGTAATAAAGTGGCCAATTTGTGACCTGAGAGAGCACAGCCATGATTGGAAGGGTCAGTGAGGGGTTACAGAGAAAACATGGATATGAGATCTTTAAAGACAAGTGGCACCATCATGGAGAAACTGCTAGGGCGTGTCAACAAGGGTCCAGAGAAGCCAGAGGGGACCCAGAAAAACAAAGCACAGAATGTACATTGATCAGTTCAGCATTGGGAGTAAAATGAGTGAAATAGGTCAGAAGGAGAAGACCGGCCAATGGATGTCCTGTTCAATGAGATTTATAATTAAATAATAAAGAAAACGCCGAACTTTGCTCAACCTAAAGGTTCCCCCACCTTAAACAACTAAACTAGGGTGCTCGCCATCAGTAGTGAAGTCCATAACCAAAAGTCTTTTCAATCCAACAACTAAACTAGCGGAGTTAAGGAGAGTTGAGGAGTTGCAGCCTGTGCATGCTGCTGTGCCTTTCTTTTGTTGCTTTGCTGTGGGAGGAGCCAAACACATTAAAACAATAAGCGACTGCAGAGCGGAGTTGAGGAGTTGCACTCTGCAGTCAGTGCACGCCTGCATCTTTTTGGGTAATCTTTTTGTGTTTACGGGGAGTGCAAAACTCGGCTACATTGTCCTACTGTTACTTTTGGCCCCCTCATGCATTCACATTGGTACGGTCAGTGGGTGTAGGAACTCTGCACTCCCGCTATCAAGGGACCACCAGCCTGCCTCCTCAGGACTGCGGTAAGGTGCTCTGAAGCACAATCATGTGAATGATGTTCTCTGCTGTTGTCTCGAGGGACTGAGACTGGGACACAGGTGCTTGCTCTATCAAAGTAAAGCAGCTTGATTATTTCCTACACCAAAAAAACTTGAAAACCAGGAATTTTCAACTGGGCGTTAACACTGCTAACTGTGCTTATGGCGCTTAGATCGGATTACTGCTATTGCTCAGTGTGTGAAGAGGGGTGGTGTGGACTTTAGGTCTTGGAGCCATCATAGAGCTTCACCTGGGAGTTGGATACTCTTAACTGGCATGAGGGACAACGCTACCCCTAGTGTACGGGGGATTGAGCTGCTGGTACTATAAAAAGGACGGTGACTTGGTGCACTGATCTGTGAACTGCTACGACCTTGTTTTTTTTTTTTAACCTTCTACAACTTGTGTTCCCTTTTCCTTTCTGCTAAGCGTGCTTGCTTTAATATATTTTATTGTTTCTTCTAGCTCTACATTGTGACGTGAGGCGACTGTGGGCCCAGGGCTTTTGAGCCTTATTGTCTTTTGCAACTGTGAAAGCAATAGCAAAATCTTAATTTTGCTTTGCACTGATGGCCTTGTAGCTTAGCGACTGTCGGTGTCGTGCCTTTGAGCTGCTACACTGTATGCCACGGCTATTATATCTGCTTGGATCAAACATTTGTTGTGGGGCATTGCTATGTGGGGAGGATGGGCACCATACCTTTGAGGCATTTTAGCGCTAGTCCCGTCCTTAGAAGTTCCCTAGTCTAGTCCTTTACCCTTTTAAAGTGTTTGCTTGCACTTACTTTGGACTAGGAAGTAGCAGAGGGCTCTGCTAATGGGACAAATCTTAGCGCTCTGTGCTAATGGGTGCTGCCGTGTCTACGGCTGATCTAATCACCTCCGACCTTGGGGGTTTGTGAGTTCTTTATTTTCTGTGCCTTTGCTGTTGTGCTTTTCCTCTTACCGGCATTGACAACTATCAAGCACTATTTCAATTCCTTACCCCCCCCCCTTCTTTGCGTCCCCTTCACTGGAAATATGCCGACTCTGAGGAGCAGCTTTGGCCTGAGTGGGGAAATTGGCTTGAAAGGGAAAGGTTTAGTTTCTATTAAGACATCTACCATGATTGGTAAGGAACCTCCCCTCCCACCTCAGACTTACTGCCAAGGTTAATGCCTAGGAGAACAAGCTTTCCATGTGATATGAGGAACTCTGTGTCTGAGGAGGGAGCACAGGTATGATAGAGGTTGATCCCTTGGTGTTGGATGATGTATTGGTAGTTCATATACCGACAGAGAATGGTAAGGGGGGGGGGGGGCACCTTGTATAGGTACATCATTCACAACCAATGTTGATCTGCAAACACTAGAGAGCACACATCAATGGGGGAGCATTGGAGTTGACAGATGCAGAATGCCTACAAGAATGCTTTTCGGCCCCACCTGTTCTTGTAAAGAGGACGGTGGTTAGATTCCATGCTTCTACACCCCAGCAAGCAAGCCAGTCTAGTAATGTGACAGGATCTAGAGGCTTGATGTGCTGCAAGAATGAATTTAATAGTAGGGGCACTGATAGTTTCCCTGGTGAAACGATGGCTTCAACTGTGGCTTCCACATCTGGCTACCCTAATGTTTTTGATTTTGGGAAATCCAGCGTGGGACTCCTGCTTAAATCTAGACCCCCACAATTGTTTGAACTGGACAGGTCTATGGACATCATAGTCCTTGTTCAAGGGACAAAGAGCGGGATACTCCTAAATCAACTTCCTTGGAGCATCATCAAGCGAGCCTCTGCTTGGAGGATTCATTCCATCAAGTGGCTAATGCAACAAGGGAGCTGCTTAAAGACACCAATAATCTGGATATTCCTTCAATTCTTGACAAGTCTATCTCTACAAGAGAATATAGGCATATGTCGGGGGGGGGTGGGCTGTGGGAGCGTGTGTGTGATGGACCGATTACTAGTATAGGTTGAGGTGGGTGGTCCAGGGGAGATCGGGCCCAGCCAAGCAGTAGAAAAGTGTCTAACTTGGGGACCCTGAGGGATTAGTCGGGAAATCCGGCCCCGCTAATCTCCCCTGTCAGGGTTCAAGGAAATCTTGACCAATGTACTATGGCGAAGAATACCAAGCTAATCACAGCTCTTAGCACTGGCACTTAATGCGCCTCTAAGGTGAGGGAAGGGTGCCCTAGTTTGCAGTTGGCCAGATGGAACCCACCAATGAGCTTGGAGCCCCTGTTTCTAATGCAACTGTGGCGTCCATCACCAGCAAAGGTGTAAATCCACAGAACCTCTCTGACTGTACAAGACAGACTAAAGTGATGAGGGTGTGTGAGTTGATATACCCATTATTGTCTAATTGCGTTAGCTTGAACATTGCCCTAAAATCCCTTGGTGAGAAGCAGGAGAATCCTGGGGGGGGGGGTACTGGCTGGTCAACAAGCAGCCTTTAATGATCTCTTGGTACTTATCGAATTCTTGGAAGGCTTTGCTAAGGGGATTGTCCCATCTAAAGAGAACAAAGCCCAACAAGGAAATGCCAGATGTATGCAATGAAAGATTACTGAATTCGGATGCTAAGGCGACAGCGATTTTGGAATTATCATCTAGGGACTATATCCCACTAAACACTCCTGAGGGCCTTAGTGTGGATCAGGTTCTCAACTCAGAGACTGCCATTGAACAGACATATGAGCGGCAGGTTGTTGTTGCTCCTGATAGTCTGTCGGCTCTTGTGGAGGCCTTGGGACAGATGGATGACCAGGAGGCACAGCAAGATGTCGAGTTAGTGACTGGTGTACTATCCCCACACACAACCAACTATGAAAACTCAGATTCATTGAGGAGATCACCTCCAAGGTGCATAAAATGTAGGAAAGAGTAAACACGGTAAAAAAAAAAAAACATGCCCTTGGCCAATTTGAGAGGGAGGAATTCCAACTTGAAAGGTTTCCAACAAATATCTGAGCTTGCCAATCAAATTCAAACTAAACCTCTTAGGGAGCATCTACGAGGGGGAGCTTGTACTGGTTCTAAGGAGTCCTCGGAACCTCAGGATGCCCCTTTAACTGGACATGGGGCCCATATAGAAGGGACCATGGAGGGCCCGGGTACATCTATGGAACCTTATGCAGGTGGAATGGGAATAATTTTGCCTTGACGTCTGCAGACTAAGCAGACAGAGATCACTGCTTTTGGCAAGATCACTGGTACGACCCAGGCCCCGGTTTCTATTGGATCACACCTGATGGTGAATCCTTCAACTAGTGGAGGGGAAATTTTGCCTTCAAAGAACCAAGATGGAGGTCCTATTGTTCCCCCTAGGAGTAGCCATTCTTTGAATAACATTCAAATAGTGGAAATTAGTCCTTCCACGTCAAAGGTTTCTTTGGGCCCCCAAGAACAGCGTACAGCAGTAGAACCTTCGGAAGAGGGGACTATTCATACTATTGGTAAAATTGTTGGTTGAATGAAGAATAACAAACATGATAAATATACAAGGCTCAATAGGACTAGTTTATGAACCATCTTTAAAAATATTCTTCTCCTGAGATCCATATCCCCGGATGATCTTGATGCCATCTCCTTGCCCATTGCAGACAATCACCGAATGGTCAGTTATTTCCATTCGGAGATAGCTGCAAACATGGTGTGGGGTCAAGGGAAACACTAGTGGGATTGCAAAGCACTGTGGAAGCTAAATCATTTCTGGCTTTCAAGGAAAAAAGGCAGTTAGGATGGCCATGCCTACTCTACCTGGAGTTTCGGACGATGCTCAGTCATTCATTACTAACCTTTTGGGTAATGGTCAAGACTGGTAGACCCTTGATAGCATTAGACAAGGATCAGGGCATGCATGGCACTATTGAGATTGGGGTGATGGACGCCGCAGTTGCATTAGAAACAGTGGCTTCAAGTTCAATGGTGGGTTCCATCTGGCCAAACTGCAAAGTAGGGCACCCTTCCCTCACCTCAGAGGCGCATGAAGTGCCAGTGCCAAGAGCCGGGATTAGCCTCGCATTCTTTGCCATAGTACATTGATCAAGCTTTATCAAGTATTTATATGTTCCAAGAGACCATGCATTTGTCCCATCCTGTGCTAGAAGGTTTTCATATCATCTCTGCCCAGCAGTCAGGGGGGACTGAGGAGACCTATAGGGGGACTTGCGGTAGCCTCCAACCGCAACTTGGTGATTAAATGGGAACCATGTGCAGTAATGAATGGTTGTTGGCGATTAAGCTGAACTTGGGTTCTTGCCTACAACCCATTTTGCTACTGAACCTTTATTAGAATCCCGAAAGGGTTATGTTTGATACCATTGAAGAGTGCTCTTATACATCCAAATGGTTATTTCAAAGCAATCAAGACAAAAAATTAGGGGAGAAGGGGGTAGATCAGGGAGATTAAAACAGTACAGAATACAGAAACGCTCCTACTAGGGCTTGAGACATTCAGAACGGGCAAATTCTGTAACATGAACGTATTTAAGATAAAGACTGCAGGAGAACAAGGATGAGAACTAGACAATGTCATTCCTACTAGCCCAAGGGCATTCGGAATGGGCAAGTGCTGAACAGAAACGGGGGTGAAGGCAAAATAGGTAAATTGCATTAAAGAGAAACCGGCCATGCAACTATGACAGGGCAGGTAAGAATGACTGCAGCCTGGAACAGCCTGGTCTCATGGAATGAGGGGCTACATCGGGCAAGCAGATGACAGTGGAACAGAAAAGAGGATTACAAAAGAATGCAGAGGGTGCATATGGTTGGCTGAGGAATAAAGAGTCTGTTGCAGGCAGATAACAGTGCAGGTTATTTATTTGTAATCAAAACCCCTCACTGACATTAGGACAGTCTATCCATGTTTTGAAGTCACCCAAAATGTGATCTGCCAGATTCATTGGTGTTAGCTCCAGTTAAAGGGTTTGCCACTTCTACTAGGAATAAGGTATCAATCAACTGAGGTAAGTGCATGCTAGCAATGGTAAAATTATTTGGGAGCACTTACTAGTTAGTGTTCAAGTTACTGATAAGCCTGAATTTTATTGAAGGGACAATCCTATAGTTTTGATGAAAGTAAACCTTGTATTTGAAATTCTTAAACTATTTTACAGGGTCTGAATATTCGTGTACGTGGGGTCAAGGACCTGGTTTCATAGCAAGACAGGCATGGTATTAGCAGAGAGCCACTTAGCTTCTTGCTGTATTCTAGTAGGGCCTGGTGAACTTGACAACACTAGCTCTAAAGCTATGTTTGGCTACCCAAATCAACACCATTGCCATGGCCTCTTGCCAGGGGTCAGTGGGACACAAACTTTGTTAATCAAGTCGGTTATGGTTTACTGTTTATAATGAAGATGGGTTAGTCAGAGCCCTCCTAATGTGGCACTCAATAGGCACCAAATGCATGGTTGCAGGCATTCTGCTACTCCACAGACCATGTGCTTGATCATTCCTATTTGGAGCTCGATGGCCTGGTCACAATCCCTGCAGTTCCCAGCACGATGCATGATGTGGAGTCATCCAGTCATATTTATGACTCAAACCCAGATACGCAACAGCAGAGAACTATATCAGGAGCTAGTCCTGTATATCCCTAAAACACTACACAACTGCAGATACTGTAGGCCTAAGTGACACTGATGACAACGTACATAGCCCACTGGGTGCGCTGTGTAAGCGAAGTTCATTCAACATTAAGCCTGCAGACCAGGGTGTCAAGATAGTGATCCAAGACTCTGACCAACAGGAAGCAAGTAGGCAGCTAAAAGTTGAGTGATACTTGAAGTAACCAGATGATCCTCCCAGCTGTATCAAAAATGCATTCAACAAACTGCTGGTGAAATCGCACAAATCAAATCTCAATCAGGGAAGATGCTTTACCCAACATGTTCTGGTAATCCCAATGATATAGATCCACACCAAAAGTACATAGCCTCCTCCAGAAACCCCTGGAACGTTAGACCAATTGTAATTGGTTATTTAGAACGCACTTAATACCCAGAGGTTTCTAAGCGTGGACCCGGGGATCGAACCAGTGTTGCTCTGTATCGTTTTGATTCCAAGGCAAGAGCGTTGCCCCTGAGCTATCCTCCAATTGTTGCTTCAAATGCGTTCTAGTTAAAAACATCCGAAAATACTTGGAGCATTTCCTTTTTCCATTTGTCACTGGTACTCTATTGACCTCCTGGCCAAACTCGTGGATGTCGCTCGTAGTACTCTTATGCTAGCCAGAGTGGACATGGTACCTCTGTTCACCATCACGGACAATGAGACGGGCACAAAAGGTGTCTGAATGTTCCCACCTTCATTCATGCGCATAGAAGAACAAGTTACTTACCACCTGTAACATTCTTTCGACTGGATGTTCCTCCCAAGAAGTCCTTATCTTTGATAAATCCATTTCCAGGTTTCTGGCTTTGGAAATGTTTTCTTAGTAGAGGGCGCTGCGCGTCGACGTCCCTCAAGTCGGTGCCCCTAGTCACCATAGGTATAAATATTCTCGCGCAGCGTCCGTTTATCATTTCCATTTTGAGGTGCTGTTTTGCCTTGTATGAGATGGTTAATACCCTTGAAGGAGAGTAGGCTACAACTACAAGGGAAGTTTTACTGCGGGGAAGGATGGGAGGGGCGATAAGGAATACATGGGAGGAACATCCAATCGAAAGAACATTACAGTTTGTCAGTAACTTGTTCTTCGAATGGATTGTGTTCTCCCACGTATTCCTCATCTTTGATACACTCCCAAAGAAGTAATGTGTAGAGGAGGTGGGAGTAAAACGAAATGTTTCCTTTTAAAGATGCACAGAGTGCAACACAGATTTTCCAAATCTCGTCTCCTGGCTCGAGGAGGAATCAAGACTGTAAAATTTAGTGAAAATATGTGCGGACGACCATGTGGCAGCTGCACATATGTCCTTAATTGGAACTCCTCTTTGGAGAGCTGAAGAGGCTGCGATACCCCTGGGTGAATGAGCTCTGAGTTGTTGAGGGGGCTCTTTTCCTGCCACTTTATAGCACTCTGTAATGGTTAATATAATCCATCTTAAGATGGCTCGTTTTGTAATAGGTAAACCTAATTTGTGCCCTGCATACCCCACAAACAATTGGTCTGCTTGCCTAATCCTCGCAAGTCTGCTGATATAACAACTCAAAGCACACCTTGGATCCAGCCTGTGCAATCTCTTCCTCTTTCCCTGGATGGAGAGGTGGATAAAACGAGGCAATGGTTATCTTTTGTGTGATGTGGAATTCTGAGACCACCTTTGGGAGAAAATTTGCCTTCACTTGGAGAACTACCTTTCTACTTGGAGAACTACTATCTTTGTGAAAGATTGTATGTAGAGGTTTGCAAGATGAAGCTTGTAATTTGTGAATGCAGTACCCATTAGAAATTTCAAGACTGGGTTTAGGTCCCAAGGTGGAACATGAAAAGGAGTTGCGGGGGGCGGGGGGGATATTAGTTAACCTTTTCAGAAATGTAATAACTATGGGCATGTAGTATGAAGGATCCTCCGGAGTGCGCTTGAAGATGGACAGCGCTGCGAGGTAGCCCTCGATTGTGCCAACTTGAAGACCTTCATTTGCCAAATATAGCAAAAAAGAGAACACCATTGGTGTACTAGATGAAAGGGGTTCAATATTCTTTTCTCTACACCAGCTGCAAAATTCCAATGGCAGTGGTATAACGATTTTGTTGCTGCCTTCTGGATGAAAGCAACACCTCCATTACGTCATCCGGGAGATCCCAATCCTTGTATCTCAGCCTTTCAGAAACCAGGCGTGAAGTTTGAGGGTCCTAACATCCGGATGGAGAACTCGATCTCCCTTCTGCGAGAGAAGATCCTCTCTTTGCGGAAGATGAATCGGAGGACAGATTGACAGGTCTAGAAGATCCGAATACCACATTCTCCTGGCCAAATCCGGGGCAATTAGGATCATGGGTTTCTGGAATCTTCTCAACCTCCTAATCATTTGAGGAATGACAGGGACTGGAGGAAACGCGTACAGAAGTGGAAACTCCCAGTCCACTACCAACGCGTCCCCTAGAGCTCCTCTTGGGGGAAATTCCCTTGAGCAATACTGATTGCACTTCCTGTTGAAACTGGTGGCGAACAGATCCACTTGAGGGGTTCCCCAAAGGGCGAAGAGCTCAACTTCCTGAGCTAGTTCCCACTCGTGGGAGACTGTTCTGCCTTCTCAGAGCGTCCGCCGTCAAGTTCTTCTCTCTGGTTAGGTGATCTGCCGATAGAGAGATTCCTTCTTGAATTGCCCAAAAACAGAGCTGCCTTTCCTCTCTGCACAGTGGCAGTGACCCTACGCCACCTCTTTTGTTGATGTAGTGCACGGCCACTGTGTTGTCCATCATTATCAGGACATTCTTTCCCTGTACTGATGGCAGGAAAGCCTTCAGCGCTAGTCTGATCGCGCTCAGCTCTAATAGGTTGATGTGTAGTCTGGACTCCGATGGAGACCAACGACTGCTGATGGTCAAGTCGTTGGCAGGGGCTCCCTGCCCCGTGAGCGAGGCATCCGTGACTACTGTTATCTCCGCCCATGGTTGCCAAAACTAGTCTCCTTTCAAGATGTTCTCCAGACAGGCCCGCCACTGAAGGTCTCGAGCCACTCTGTCCAGTAATAGTAGGAGATCCGACATCCTCCCTGAGAATTGTGACCACTGAGTTCTTAGTGCCCACTGAAGAGATCTCATTCTCAAGCGAGCCTCAGGCACAAGGAAGATGCAGGAAGCCATGAGGCCGAGCGACCTCAAAGTCAAAGGCTGGTAGACGCTGGGCATTTTGAAACCTGGTGACCACCTGTAGAATATCTTGAGCCCTCACCTCTGGTGGCGAGGCTTTTCCCAGGGATGTGTCCAGGACTGCTCCAATGAACTGGAGTCTCTGTGATGCTATCATATGTGACTTCTTTAAGTTGAGGGAGAAGCCCAGCCTGTGGATGAAGTGGCAAACAATCTAGATGGATTTGAGCTTGTTCCAGGGACGCTGCTCTGATCAACCAGTCGTTCAGGTAGGGGTAGACATGAATCCCTCCCCTCCTTAGACTTGCAGCCACAACCGCCATTAGCTTGTTGAAGACCCTCGGGCGGAGGTCAGCCCAAATGGCAGAACTCGAAATTGATAAGAGTTGCCAATGGTGAACCTCAGGTACTTCCTGTACTTGTGATGGATTGGTACATGAAAGTAAGCATCCTGGAGGTCTAGAGATACCTACCAGTCCTGAAGCTGGAGAGCCTGAAGGATCTGAGAAAGGGTTACCATCTTGAACTTGTTTTTCCTGAGGAATCTGCTCAATTTTCGCAAGTCCAAGATGGGTCTCAATCCTCCATCCTTCGGTATTAGAAAATCGGGAGAATACCAACCCTTGTTCCTCTCCGCTACAGGTGCCCGTTCTATGGCACCTTTCTTTAGCAGTTCTAAAAGCTCCTGCATAAGGAGCGGGTCTGGAAGCTGCAAAGAGTTGTTCCCTGGTGGATAACTGAGGAGTGTGTAGGAAAGGCAGGCAGTAACCTTGGGCAACTGTTTCCAATGCCCAAACATCTGACGTAATAGCGTACCATTCTGTCAGATGTTGAGTTAACCTGCCTCCTATTGGTGTTGTGTGGGGAGACCTCAGAGGGGTTTAGAAGCGGCTGACGCAGATGCCGAGGGTAAAGCAGCACCTGCTGATGCATTTTTAGTACCCTTGACCCGTCCACCACGGGTGAATCGTCTCTGGCCCCTTTGAGCTGGCTGCCCTCTGCCTTTTCCGAATGTGGAGTAAAATCGAAAGGGCTTCCCCCTCCAGGACGTACCTGTGGGGCGACTTGGAGTTTGACGGATTGCAGCCCCAAGTGATTTTGCTGCCGCCTTTGAGGTTTGCAATTTCTCTAGGCTGTCATCAGCTTTTTTGCCAAATAGAGAGGTGCCGTCAAGGGCATATTCAGAAGCCTGGCTTGTACATCAGGAGCAAAACCAAGCAAATCTGCGGATTGTGGTACTCGCCCCCATGGCTCTGCTGATGCTGTCAGCAGAGTCGATACCTGTTTGGAGGGACTCACACATTGCATCCTTCCAATCCTTGATGTTCAAGAATGCTTCTCGTTCCTCCCCTTCTGGGAGACAGTCAGCCGCTGATGAAACGCACTCCCAAATGCTATGGCTGAATCTAGCTAGCGTTCAAGTGGCGTTGACAGACTTAAGTGCTATACTGCATGCTGAAAAGACTTTTAGACATGACATCAAATCTTTTGTCTCTGTCTTGTGGTATAGTGGGGTATGCCGACTTACTATTTGACGACATCGCTGCTTGCACTTCTAAACTCTCTGGAGTTGGGTGCTTACTTAAATATTCAGGGTCCGAGGCAGATACTCTACTTGGCAGAGAGCTTTTTATTTACTGCAGGGATAACTTCAGGTGTCTCCCAATTTTCAGCTATTTTTCTCTGCAATGCAGCATGAAAAGGGACTATAGGGTCTTCTTGAGGCCCTTTATCCAAGATGTCAGTAAGATCATCTTGCTGGAAAGAGGGTGCAGGTGTTGTCCACCCCGTAGATTGCATAATTCTAGCCATAAGGGCTCTGTAAGGCATTTCTGCATGTTCTCCAGGTTCTGGTCTAGCAAATTCTGCCTCTGCAGAGGTATCTATGCCACTAGCATCTTGTAAAGATTCTTGCAGATCTTTCAATCTATTCTCCTCAGAAATTAGTTCCTCAGGAATGGGTACTGTTCTTTGTAACCCAAAAGGTCTCTCATTGTTAGAGTCCTCCCCTTCCACATATATAGAGGATAAAGCTCTGAAATAATTAGATCTTGTGTAAGGGGTAAAAACCCATTTCCAGAGCAGAAGGAGCAAAGTTAGTGGATACTGCTTGGGAAAAAGTTGTTGATTTAGACATTACAGGTCTCGACAAACCCACAACTGGCGTCGAAAAACTCGAAAAGGGCATCGATTTACTCGAGAGGAACGGAATCATATAATCGGGGTCGTCCATTTTGTCGACGCCTTGGGCGGGACCTTAGTCACCTCTGGTGCCGGTGGCGTAGTTGAGGTTTGAGGCCTCGAGGAAGTATCCTTCATCGGGGTCGACGACGGCGATGACAGATTTGTGCGTCAAAGGTACCTTCGATGATGGCGTCGATGACGCAGCTTTACCCAATGACTTTTTGTCTTTACTCTAGGGTTCATGATGCTCTCGAGGGATTTTGTTCACCGGGTTTGACGACTCACTGCGTTTTTGCTTTTTCGGGTCTTTCACCTGGGGTATCACCTCTAGGCATCTCCGAGGGGGTCAAGGCCGTGTTCCCAAAGACCCTAAGCATTTTCTTGCAAACTTCCTCCCACTTAACTGGAGAGCTGTGTTTAGTGGGGCAGGTGACCCTTTCTTGGGAATTCGAGGATGAAGAGGAGGGAGATCTACAAAGCCTCTTCTTAGAGTGGCTCAATCTCGAAGAGTGGTGGGAACCGCTTCGAGATCTCAACCAGGAATGTTTCTTTCAGTGGTGAGGAGACGAATGTCTCGACTCAGCTGAGGACAATTTTGAAGGGGTAGAAGATTTAACTGTCTTACCTCTTTCTAGCTTCCCCCTACGCTCCTTCAAGGCTTTCACCGTCATCGACATGCAGTCCTCACATTCCGAACACTGGTGATCTTATCCCAGGCACCACAAACAGATCCTGTGAGGATCTGTTAATGACATCTGTTTACCACAATCTCAACATTTTTTAAAGCCGGACCATGGCATCGATGTTTTGGACGAAGATGCCATAGTAGGATATGGTATTTTTCGAAGATTTCGAAGATTTTTCGATGATTAGAACTGAGCGTTGCGACTGCGAGGCTTACGAAGCACGGAAAAATGAAACTGAGCAACAGACGCTGCACGAGACTATTTATACTAATGGTGTTGTCGGCGCCGATACGGAGGCCTTAGAGGGACACCGACTCGAGGGACGTCAACGCGCAGCACCCTCTACTGAGAAAAAATATCCGAGGCCAGCAAGCTGGAAATGGATTTATCAAAGATAAGGAATACGTAGGAGGACACAATCCATTCGAAATGCTCTACTTTTTGTCTTAAAAGTAACAGCAATTATTTAATGATTCATATTTCAAAGAAACCAGAGGCACTGCCATCGTCACTTCCTGGGCCCCTGCCTTCACCAATCTCACCAGGGTATATGGGGGAGGAAATATGCATGGTCTATGGGCATTCTACACTATTAACTCGTATGGTGATGTCAGATGAAAGTCCAACTTTGTCCAGGCGCACAACAATGAATCCAACTCCATGTTCACGGAGGAACCATTAAAATGAGGATCAGCTACTTAGAAGTAGACATCTTTGGAAGCATGCCGCCAGGGGTTATGCTGAAAACCCATTCCCAGTAAGAAGAAACCCAACCTGAAGAAACCCAAACTGCTCCGACCACAAAGACCTTGAGCACAAAGCAAATAAGGTGGAGCAGAGGCCTCAAGACCTGCATGAAAAGGAAAATCCAAACTCATTTCAATCTGGCACATGAAGTCATGCCAGAGACTATATCCACTGCTGACAAACACTTAATCACAGAAGCTGCTTGCAGCCGACCCTATAGATCAGACACGTTTGATTGCATGTCTCGCTCAGGTCCATAACTATGCATACAGGGGAAATGCTTTCCAATTATATTATAAGGGCATCACATGCTTAGCGGCATCTTGATCCTTAATAATGAATCTGCGGCTGAGGCACCATCAAAGCAAGCCTGCTACCAACATGGGTATTATGAATTGGGCTCCCTAGACCTGTACAACCACACGCACCAAAAGAGTTGTCTACCTCTGTGGCTACCCATTTATAAATCAGGACTAGGGGTTTTCACTTGCTAGGAACTGCACCCACTCTTGTTTTTTTATTTTTTTTTTACACATTGATGCACATTTGGCATACCTACTCAACTGACAACAGTGAACTCCTGTACACACTGAACAAGGCACTTCACCATTACAGTCCACCCACATACATTTATACACAAATTATCATATTTGGATAGGCCATAACTACTGCAGTGGTGGGCGTACAGGAGGGACATTAGCGCCGCCCCCCCCCCCCCCACCCCTCCAGCGTCCCACTCTGATTGAATGCCAGCCCTGATATTCAAAATCCGCTCATCGGCCCCATTTAAAAAATGAAGAAACCCACTCACAGGGTTGCTATGGAAACCACTATGGCACTGGGGTGCCGGTGCACCCCGGGGATTCAAGTGCTTCCATGGAGCGTTGCTGTCCCAGAAAACCTAAGCTAAGTGTGTTTTTTATTCTGTATGCACGTATGTGTTTGATTTTGTGAATGTGTTTAAGTGTGTGTGTGTGTATGTATGTGTTTTTCGAAAGTATGTATGTGTTTCAATATGTATGTGGTGTGAATGTAATGGTGTGTGTGACTAGTTGAGCGAGTCTGTAAGGTGTGAGTGTATGTATGCTTATGTTAGTATGAGTGTGTCTGGGCGTGTGCGCGTTTGTATCATCCCTGTAAATTATTTACAGTGACCAACAAAACAATGTGTACAGCTGGTCACTATAAATCCTTCCAAGAATGCTGGCATAGATGGGTTTTGTGTCTGCATCCTTATGCATGTGATTTACAGTGACCATTACAGGCAAGCAACCCATCCATGCCAGTAATGGTCACTTTAAATCATATGCAGGAAGCGCTTCAGCGTTAATGTATGTGATTTAGTGACCACTACGGGCATAGATAGATGTGTTCTTCTATCCGAATGTATCTAAATACGCCAGATTAAGACATCACCCGTAACCAGGTGATGACATGCACAGCTTCAGGAAATATTAACTTTTTTCATATCCCGCTTCTATGACCCTCCATTGCTGCACCATTTCCCCTTTGTGTTGTGGGCAGCCTGGCATCAGGTGTTTCTTGTGCTCATGTTTTTATTGCAAACACCCGCGTGGCTCCACAATGGAACATTTCAGCTGGCAGAGATTTAGTCCCATCTCACAATTCTGGAATTCGGAAAGAATTTGCGCGCACACTTAGAAAGCTCTTCACCTGCCAGTTTGTGGCGGCCCTTTCTTCTGTGTTTACAATGAAATAATAACACTATATACATTTTTTCACCCCTCTTTGAAACATCTCTCCGGTTCCATCATGTATTTTCCACGAATGACAAAAAACATTCATTTGAGGAGCTGGATGGAGAAAAGTTTTGCTTTATTTACAGCGTTCAGCGGCTTTCCTACAACCAACGAGAACTATAAACTACTAATATATTAAAAAGAGAGATTTATTAGCCGCCTTTATAGAAGAAATCACCACTCTCTTCAGAAGCAGGTTAAGAGATTACAATTTCAGATCTCATCTATAAATTCAGTTGAGGAGAGTTGCTCTCAGGAGGTGGAGCTTGTGAGAAATTGGAGGGGAAAATTAGGTTCTTTCTGCATTATCTAATGTCCCAGGAATTTTCATTCAAAGACCATAAGGTTCATGGAGAAAAGATCCCTTGTTCTCAGAGAAAGGTCCTTTAATGTACATGATGGTGGTAGGATTTCTTTCTTTTTCAAGAGCTTTGAGAATAAATATATTAACCTCAGAAAAGTAAAGGCTGAGGCAATCCTGCCGGATTCAAACCTTTGAGCTGAAACGTACACATATCTTGTCAAAAATGCACTAACCACTACCTTCAGCCATCACAGCAAGTATTTTGCTCAGTTTGAAAGGACGCTAGTGATCAACCTTTTCAAATGTGCAAAATTTCAACAACATAAACCACCAGCTCAAGTGGCTTCAAAGCCTTAATGATTCTGCTACATGCGGACACAGACGCAGGTTTTAGTTGCACAACCCTAGCAAAGGTTGCATCTATGATAACGCAAAGCACTTCTAGTTGCCAGAGTGCACAATGAACAGAAGGGTCCACTGTGCTCCCCCAACCACCTACATAGTCACACGCACAGCAGATAGGATAAAAAATGACGTAGCCCATGCCCCTTCGAAGGGCCAGAGTTTAAACCTGGCCAATATCTTTGAGCTGAGCAAAATGGCACAACCCGGTTCTGGCACAACTCAGCTGCCAGAGGGAGCAAGATAATCGAACCAGAAGAGAGGCCCTGCAACATTTATCTGTGTGACTACACGTAAATGATTGGCTAGTAAACTGAGCTTCGATGAGGCTAGGTATCAGTGTGTAAGGCGGGAGAGACATGTCCAACACATTTTGCCGGATACAGCTTTCCCAAGGAATGGTCTATTATTTTGCATTGCTCGTCTCCTTGAAGCGCCTGCACTTTCTCGCCCTGTCCAAATTACACACAAGTGAATGATGAGGGTTTAATGTAAAAGTCCTTTTAGCTAAACAGGTGCCCAGAATTGAGGGCTCAGATGGTGAACCTTCCATCAACCTACTCCACCATTGTTATTTTCTCACCAAACGCAGTAACCACTACTCAATGTAGTGTATTTAGCATTTATGCATGCCCTTGTACTCAGGGGTCTTCCGAACCCATCATAGAAAACTCATACTCAAAAGAGGAGCACACACCGGGCAAGATGCAAGGCTGTTTAATACAGCTTGGCGAGCACAAATCAAACAGAACAGTGGACTGGAACGGATTGATGAGCGCTGACATCGGGGCATAAAGCGAACATTAGTTATATACTATGAATACAACAGCCAAGGAATTAGAAACCGTTGTAGCTCATACTCTTCATAGTTTGTCATGGTTCCCAAGAAACTCATTGGTTTGACTACATCATATCCTTAGAACTAACACGTTATTAGAACGTGATTGGAGCTAAGAGATCAACAGTATACCAACTCATCGCCTCCCCATGTGGCGCCACATCGATTCTCACCCTTCCCAGGAACAGTTTGCAATTAGTAAAATAACATTTGTGCTGACCACCGTAACTTTATTATACTTCCATTGGTCAGCACCATTGCGAAAAGAACAGGAGACACCCTGCTCCTGGTGGGAAGGGAGACATTCACACAGTACCTGCCCGATATCAGCCTTTCGCAAACCTTGTAGTGGATACTCCAAAGGCTGGCCACCTACCAGGGAGGCACACATTTACTGTTGGATTGGTCCTCCCAGGAACGCCACTCAGTTCAGCTTCCCCTTCCCATAACCACCTGCCGATAGGCACTCTTGGCCATGTTAAAGATTCTCTGGCTCAAGTCTACTTTCCCTCTACCCCCGAGTGCCTGCAGGATTGGCTTGCCGCCCTGTCATTCCATCACCCAGTGTTGTCTTAGCTGCTTCAGTCTGCCTGTGACATGCAGCTTGAGCTCAGTCTCCCTCCTCCCCGGCCCGTGGAGTGTTGATCATGTGCTCAGCATGGGGCTTTGCGGGCAGGGACCATCCTCCGGCATCCCTGCTCAATGTCTTTACCTGGGATATTATTTCCCTATCAAAAGTGGTAGGTGTTCCCCCTCCCATTTGGTGCTGAAATAGCACCTTTGATACATGCTGTTCTTTGTTGGGTCAATTTACAGGTTCTTCCTAAATAAGTAAACTCAAATAGTATTTGGCTTTTTATTTTTAATACTTAAGTATTGTGTTCACAGACTTATTTTACATTGTACTTCACTCCTGCTACCAAACAGATAACAGGATAAAAATATGAGGATCCATTCCAGAGACTATGTTCAACATACAGTATATTTTAAAAGCTGAGCTTTTTTAAATCGCCATTATAGTTTGGTGTCCTTTCAATCACATAGGCATTCAGAGGCCTGCAGAGAAGACCTGCCTAGGAAATGCCAATTCAACTGGGGTCTTGCAATTGCAGGTTGATTGCCCCTACATTGCCACTGTTGCCATTGTTTTCAGGCCATGCATAATTTGAGAAGTTAAAATATTTCGAAAGGTTCTTCCAGACAATATAAAACACATGGCTCCTATCTTACAAATGCTCATTAAAAAAAAAAACTGTTCGAAAGGACTCAACTGTGAGAAAGTGTAAAGCCATAAAATTCCATAATATTGACCACAGCTCCCAGGAATCTAGAATGAATAGTGATCTTACCACTCAAAGGCTTGCCTTTTTGGTGAACCTGCTCGGCCAAAGCTAAGAGCACACCTAAAGCTCCCTTTCCCTGGTTGCTCACATTAGACAGTGACAACATGTACGGTATTCAGGACAACCATCAAGGAAACATTGCGCTGGCCACATCCCACACAACAGGCTGATTATCAATGGATGGTAGTCAGGAGAAGCATTTGAAACCTCCTAAGATAGAACAGGTCCTGCCTACATAAAGTCATATGAAACAGTATTTCACAGTTTTTAAAATGCATGTTTTTTCACAAAGGCTTATTTTTCAGGTGCTGAGCGTGCCGTGAAATAAGACATTAATGTGAGGCTCCTTTGAATTACATGCATACACGTTTCACATTTAGTACATCAGCTGGTCCCGCAACAGCAGTTTCTATAAATGCAGTGCTTACCTTATATGTTCCACTCCACCACATCGGACTGACTGCTGAGAGCCAGGGTATTTAGGTCATCATGGCTACTTTGTTCTGCATTTCGTGCCCCCTCCCGCATATAATATATATTATGAGTTACTCACCGTAGTGACTTGCGTACCCTTAGTCCTTAGTCGCCTTTCCTCCATACTACCTGTGCGTCCCTTCCTAGGGACGCGAGATGGAACCTTTTTCACCAGAAAAAACCTTCCCCTTTAAATTTAGAGGTGCGCAGGGGTGCGGCCCTGGGAGCATGCGATACCCTGACTACGCCCACCAGCGTCACTCCTCAGTCTCCTTTGACGCGTCAACAATATTTAACATTGCCTAATTACACCAATATTATTAGGGGGAGGATAGTGGGACATATGGAAGAAAGGGGACTAAAAGTACGTTAGTCACTTCGGTGAGCAGTGCATAATTACGCTTACATCCCATCCCTTTTCCTCCATACTGCCTGAGCGATTACAACTGAATGTAGCCCCAGGGTGGAGAGGAAACCCCTCCCCCTTAAGCAAATAAGTTCCTTAGAACCGTCTGTCCGAAGGCCACATCTGATTTAGAGCCGGCGTCCAAACAGTAATGCTTCCAGAAAGCCGAAGGGGTGGCCCAGGTAGCCTGCTTATGACTTGCCAACGAACCTGCCGCTGGACGACGATGGCCATGGCTCTACCGCGCGAGTGTGCATGTTGGCTGGCAGTGGCTTGTGCTGCCCTTCATAGGTCTCTGATGACCGCAACCATCCACCATGCAATTGAAGCCTTGGATGCCTGATAACCGGGTCTGGAGCCCCCAAAGGTGACAAACAGGGCGTCTGACTTACGGAAGCCCTTGGTCCTGTCCAGATAGAATTTCCGAGTGCGTCTGACATCCAGGCAGTGCAAGTCTCTGAGCCTTGTCCTTGTTGTCAGCGAAGAACGTAGGTAAGACTATTTCCTCGTTTAGATGGAAGGCGGAGGGTATCTTCGGTAGGAATGCCGGGTGAGTCCGCAGTACCACCATATCCCTGTGGAAAGTGGTGTAGGGTTCTGAGGCCACCCGATCCTGGATCTCACCGAGTCTGCGAGCGGAGGGGAGTCCCACCAGCAAAGCAGTCTTAATGGTGACCAGCCTGATGTCCACGGACGCCACTGGCTCAAATGGTTTGTGCGCTAAAGTGCCCAACACAACATTGAGGTCCCACACAGGGTGTGGCCTCCCGATGGGCGAGTAGAGCCTGGACAATCCCGCCAGAGGTTTGATAATTGGGTTGGAGGAGGAGAAGTCCACATCCTCCCAATTTCTGAAGGCCCCTATGGCTGCCTAGTAGGTGCGACATGTGTCCACCTGAACGCCTGAGTGCGCAAGGTGCGCTGAGGAGGAGAGCATGTCATCCAGCATGCACGTAAGGGGGTCGATCTCCTTAGAGTCCGCCCAGTAACAGAACCTGCTCCATTTGCTCTTATATTGGCTCCCGTTCGCCTTGCACCTGGCACCCTGAATGATCTCCAGATTAGCCTGTGATAAGCTCAGAAACCATGCTGCAAGGGCTAACTTCTGAGGCACAGGGTGGAGGACACTGCCCCCCCCTGCTGGAACAGGAGAGGTGCCGAGCCCAGCAGAAGGTGAATGGGTGACCTGTCCATGAGGCTGAGTAGTTCGGAGAACCACGGTCTTGCTGGCCACCAGGTAGCTCTCAAGATGATGCTGAGATGACAAGCTTCCTTCATCTTGCGTAGCACCCTGGGGGATCAGGGGTGTGGGAGGGAAAGACATGCCGTCATGCCTTCTCATTGAATCTGCAATGCATTTCCCAGGGAGCCACGGCCCATTCCCTGCCAGGACACGAACTGATGGCACTTCCTGTTCTTCCAGGAGGCAAATGGCCTCAAGGGTTGAAGACCACCTGCAGCACCTGGTCGTTCAATTGCCATTTGTAGTTGTCCGCTCCCAGCCTGCTGAGCCTGTCCGCTTCAAAGCTGGATTCCCCGGGAGGTGGACGGCCAGGAGGTAGATGTTTTCCAGGGGCCATTCCCACATGCTGACCGCTAGGCTGCACAGCGGAGAGGACCGAATACCCTCCTGCTTGTTGACATAGTACATGCTGGTGGAGTAATCGGTCTGGATAAGGATGGTCTTGCCCCCAATGAGCGTAAGGAAGGCTCCGAGGGCTAGCCAAATGGCCCTTAGCTTCAGCCAGTTGATGTGGGACTCCTGCTCCTGCCGGGTCCAGACTCTGGATGGTGTGGCTGTCCTAAGTGGCTCTCCAGCCCTCTAGGGAGTAGTCTTTAGTGATGATGGCCTGCAGGGACAGCTGCCGGAAGGGTCTGCCCTTCTGCGGGTTGCAGTCCCTGGACCACCACATGAGGTCCGAGTGGAGAGAAGGGGGTATGCTGACCAGCTCCGCTTGGGAGCCCCTCTCCTGATTTCATGAGGCTGCGAAGTGCAGCTGTAGTCTCCTCACCCGAAACCTCGTGTGTGGCATGGCCAGGAGGACCGCTGCCATGATACCCAATAGGTGTTGGTACCACCAGGCCGAGGTCACTGCTCTGGTAAGGAAGTGCGTTGCGGCCCTCTAGATGGCCATAATCTTGTCCTCTGACGGAAAAACATTCTCAGAGCTTGTATCCCAGATGAGGCCCAGGAAGGGGAGGCTCGGCGCGGGCTGCAGCTGGCACCTCTTGAGGTTGATGGTGAACCCCAGGTCAGGGAGAGTGTTCATCAGTGGGAAGGAAGTGTGGATAACCCCTCTGGGGATCTCGCACTGACAAGCCAGTCGTCCAGGTACAGGTAGATATGGTGGCTCTGGGCCCGGAGGGCTGCCACTGAATTCATGAGTCTGGTAAATAACCTGGGGGCTGAGATGAGGCCAAAGGGTAGCACCCTGTACTGGAAATGACAGCCCACGATCCTGAAGCGTAGGAAGAAGCAATGAGGTTGCCAAATCGGGACATGTAAGTAGGCGTCCTTCAGATCCAGGGAGCACATCCAGTCTCACCGGTCTAGTGCCTCCGCAATGAGTGCTGGCATAACCATCTTGAATTTCCGAAGAGGGAGCGAGGGCTTGGGGGTGGATAGGCCCAACACAACTCTCAGGCCAGCCTGGTTCCTCTTTTGTATGGTGAAAATCCTGGAACAGAAGCCTAAGCCTCTCTCTGAGGCAGGCACTTCTTCCACTGCTTTGCTCTCGACGAGCGACCAGATCTCTGCCAACAGAGTTACCGTCCCAATCTGTGGGAGTGGAGGGGAGAAGGGAGGAATTGCTAGGCGGTACCTCTTGGATACTACAGAGGATCCTAGGGTCTGTAAAGTTCTGGTGCCAGAAATGCATGTGAGAGGCAAGCCTGCCACCCACGGCAGACATGTGGACCCAAAGGGATGCGTCATTTTTTTTTCCGTCAGAGGCTGCTGCTGAGGAGGGGGACTTGAAGATGCCCTTGCCACCCCCCACCCCCTTTTTGTTGCTTGCGCCAGTGCTGACTCAGCGAGCGGTCCGGTTTTCTCGACCTCCGTTCTGGGAATCCCCAGAACCCGCCAAATGCCTGCCCCTTGTCAGAGAGTTGATGTGACTGGGTGTACACCTTCAGCGTGGCCTTCTCGTTAGGATAAAGACTTTGCAGTCGGCAAGCTGTTTTTGTCATCTAATTCTTCGTCAGTGGTAGAGTGCAAGAGGTCACTACCCTTGAACGGAAGGTCCAATATGTGATCCTGGACGTCAGGATTAGACTTAGTAGCTGAAGCCAGGCCGTCCTTCTCACGTCCGTGGCTTTCCAGATGGCCCGGCAAGAGGTATCTATGTGGGCCACTGCGGACTCCATGATGTCCAGCGCTACCAGCTTGGCTTCTCCTAGACCAGCTTTGAAGCGTGCCTGGCTCTGCACTGGAAGTTCCGGAAGGAAGTCTGCTATTTCCCACCACAACCTCTGGTTAGTGGCTGCCAGCATAGCATCAGTGTTGGCCTGACGCAGGTGCAGGGAGATGTTAGAGTACAGCTTCTTCCCATACGCCTTAAAGATCGTCTCCTTGCCTAGCAGCACCGAGGACGAGGTGGCCGAGGATGACTGAGGCTTCGAGTAGAGTGACGCTGCAGCGATCACTGAAGAATGCAGCGGGGGGTGCTTTTATAACAAGAGTGTATCCCCTGCCATCCATCTATACTTGGCATCGAGGCACTGATTGACAGGTTGGGCCGAGTGTGGCTTGAGCCACCCTTTCTTGGCCAGATCCATGACTACTTTCTGCATCGGGATACCCGTTTTGGTAGGGGGTCATAGGGTAAGGACTTCTGTCAAGACCCCTCTCCTCGATCTGCTCAACCAAATATTCTGCCAAACCTGCAAGCCTGCCGTGGAAGGCCTTTGTTGATGACAGCGTGTCAGGGTCCTCCCCCTCGTCTGTGTCCACCAGAGTGTCCAGCTGGTCTGGAGCAGGTGGAGGAGTGCTGGGTGCTGTGGGCTGCGGTGTGGAGACCGGAGGCTGGTGTGGAACTGCCTGTACTGTGGGAGGCAGGGGAGCCGGAATCGGAGGAGCCAGCAGGGGCAGCGCTGGGGCCTGTGGTGCCAGAGCCATGGGAGGAATGACTATGGACGCCGGTGGAGTGACCAGCGGGAGCAAGTCCCTGACAGAATCCCATAGGATGACCCCATCTGGGGGTGGGGGGGGGGGGTCGCATCAGCGCCAGGAACCTTTCGAAGAACCTGTCTTTGGAGCCAGAAGTGGAGGCAGGGGATGTTGACAGATTGGCTGGGGCCGGAGCGCACTCTGTCTAGGTAGCAGGGGAAACCTGCCCTGCGCTGCCGATTAATAAACTGTAGGCCACGTACCTGGTTGACACCAGTCCCATCTTGAAATTTGTTCACCCACCTGCTCTGTTCCTAGGAGTGGCATCGGACGAGCAGCCATGTTTTCTGGTGTGGCTGCCATTTTGTGGAGCTGTATGCCATGTGCCAAAGTCATGGTGCCTGGCTCCCTGGGTCAAGCCTCCTCCAGAACTCTTGGTTGTGAGCATGAGGTCGACCCGGCACCTCAGGTCTGGGCCTGTAAGCCGTGTGGCCCTCAGCATTGTTGCCGGTAGTGCTTCGTGCAGGCACCCCCTCGGACATTGAGCCGGTAGTAGGGCTTTGCGCCTGGTGTGTATACCCGGTTAAAGAACCTTGCGGTCCCTTAGCACTGATTCCAGAAGGATCCGACGACCCCTGGGCCGTGAGCCCGGTAGCAGGACTAACCTTGGTGCATGTGCTGGTAGTAGAACCCGAGAAGTTCCTCCCACTTGGGCATTTCCTCAGGCAGGAGTAGCCCTTACGTGGTGCGATGGAAAAAAGCGCTCACCTGGGGGCCTTGATCTCTGCTTAACGAAGTTCTTCAAGTGCTCTGGAGGCGACCTTTCGAAGAGCTCTCTCCACCTAGTTAGCCTGTTCTTCAGTGTGTGTGGAGTCAGTGCATCACACGCGGTACAACCTTGCCAGCCGTTGTCGGGGCCAAGGCAGTGAAGGCAAAGAGCATGGGGGTCAGACTTAGGGAAGAGCATCTCACAGGCTGGACACCTGCTGAAGCCCGCTGAAGTCGACATGCACCGAGGAGGAGCGTGACGCCGGAGGACCGAGTACCTGAATGACAAAAAGAAGACATAAAGATAGAAGAGTTTGGGGGAAGAGTATGGTATTACATGGCTGAAGTGAAACCCAGGAGCGCTAGTGAAATCGGCCCGTTCCTGTCAATGCGGAAATGGGGACCGAGGAGTGGCAAAAAAGTTTCCATCGCCCATCCCTTGGAAGGGATGCCCATGCAGTATGGAGAAAGGGGACATGACATAAGAGTACATGGTAGCATTTCAATCAGAAAAAGATACAACTTCCTCTGACTTGACAATGGTCCTGGGTACCATATAAAACCAAGGGAGAGTTTGCCAAGTACAACCATCGCATAGTTTTTGCTCAGGCCCAATCCGTGAACAGCACCAGTCCAAACACTAAACATCTCAAGAAGGAGAATGCAAACTGATTGGACCAAGCCCAAAAAGAAGAACAAAGTCTGCCTCATTGTAGAGGTTAAGTTACTCTGCAATACGGTGTGTTTTTTTTTTAAATCAAAGGTTGGCACCCGTGCTCACCTGCATAGAAAAGCCAGAATGCAGCTTGTGAGGATGAACAGAGTCCAGAGCAGGCAACACCCTCCAAAGAAGAGTGAGTTAGGAGGTATAGGGAATAAAAGTACTGTGGCGTCATTGAACTTCCTATGTACATTTCACAGGGTAGCACAGCATCGGTCCTCCTCTAGTCCTCACCTCCGCCTCCTGAAATTTACTGCACAACACTCCTCAACACCTTGCAACACTTAAGTCATATTGATGCATGATTATCTTTAGTTGATAATCACGGTTCTTACCGCACCCCTGCATGGTAGTAGATGGCTGACTGCATAAGGAAATTTCAAAGAGCAACTGCTGACTTTGTTTAATGGAACAGCAAGTTCCAAAACCATTTACTGGACGTTTATCTTTGCACTGATTATTTTTGCCATTCAGCAGTACAACACATATCGATATAGCAGACTAACTAGCAATGCACTAAAACAGATAATCCAATCTTCTAAGCCGGGTTCCTTTAAAGAGGATAGGAGGAGGAACACAAAAGGCACCTAACAGTGAGGAGTTGAATTGTTGCATAATGTTCCATGGTCAGTACATCCATCAACACCATCAATGCTTGACCTTTGTATATTGGGTAGTGTGACGGGGAGCCCATCACAAACAACCACTCCGGAGATGGGAACCCATTCCATGGGTCTTTACTGGAGTGATTTCAACAATCAAAATGACTGTTTGGGCCTACTGGGCTTTGGGATGTTTGGCGCTAGGGCCGTCCTTCTCTACCTGAAATAAGGAATGAAGAGAGGTGTAACATCCAAGGGTGGAGGTAGAATAGAGTGCGAGAGTGAAGTGACAGTAGTACGGCAAGAGGGAGACTTCCTGGGGCCCAGTGCAGAGAAGGATCAGGAGAGACCGTGTGTGGCAAGAGAACAAGTGGAACTGGGTGGCAAGGAAACACAATCCAATACTCCCATAGAGTACCAAGCAAGTAGAACTTAAAGACACAGGTGACCTGGTTTGTCTGTTTGCTTATGAACAGAAGTTAGATAGCATTGCCCCAGCACAACCCAGGTTTTGGGCTAAAAAAAGCAGATATGGTCCACTCTGAATTGGGATGATCAGGATGGAACAGGTTACAAATATAACATATGACATGAGAGTAGCAAAGGATCTCAGACACCCACAACAGAAAGAGGCACAAGTCTTTGGTCCATAGATCAAACCCATTACGAAAAGGCAAAGGGGTTTCCCTTGTGTGGTATGAATAGTCGATTATCAAGACGACAATGCAAAAAGGTACAACCATATGCTGGAAATTCGAGACAGAGTCCTGCTCATGTGAGTAATCATACAGATTCAAGCATGCGTGTAGCCAGTGAAGCATGGACTACAATGCTGCTTAACGCAACAAAAAAAAAAGCACCTGGCCCAAAAAGAAGAGATCAAACTTAGTCCCCTTAATAGCCCCTGTCTAGGACCACTTAACTAGCAGACCCCCCCCACCACCCAGTTCTACAAAATGCATAAAAATGTCCACTCCATGCTAGAACGTCAGGAAATAATAACTAATGGCCGGAAAAGAGGGGCCTTTCACAGCGTAACACCCAACCAAGGGGGTAATTCATAGATTCATGTGGAGAAGTAGTGCACGCGGCTGGCGCAGAGGGGAAGCGTGCGCCAGCCGCGTGCGCTAAATCCCATTTCCGCGCACCGCATTTTAATGGATTTCAACATCCAGATCCAGCCGTGGCACATCGACCATGCAGCAGCGCCAGTTACGCCTGCAACCCCGCCCTTTGCGCCAAAAACAGCCGCACAAATCCCCTATATGGCGCAAAGGCCAGTGGACCAGCATCCTCAAGAACGAAATTGCACTAAAAACGCTCACTCACTCCCAGAACACGCCTACCGCACTTGTGCCAGCCCAATAGCGTGAAAACTCCATGTGCACCCCGGAATACGCGTACCCCGCTCGCCCCAGCCCAATCACGTGTAAAACTACTTGCGCACCTCCCGGAATACGCGTACCCCGCTCACGTCAGCCAAATCGCGTGAAAAAGGCCGCCCGTGCTCGGATCACCCGCGAACGCATCTCGCAAGCAGCTCATGCCACAACCGACCCCCCCCCCGAATCACCCGTGCACATGACAGCAGGCAGCCCACACCACAACTGACCACCCCTCCCCCACCCGTGCACATGGCAGCAGGCAGTCCACACCACAACTACTCCCCCCCCACATCACCCGTGCACATGCCAGCAGGCAGCCCACACCACAATGTACCCGTGCACATGCCAGCAGGCAGCCCACACCACAACCGACTCCCCCACAATCACCCGTGCACATGCCAGCAGGCAGCCCACACCACAACAGAACTCTTCCCCCCCTACCCCCTCTATCAATCTTGCACATTCCAGCAGGCAGCCCACACCACAATGGACCCGTGCACATGTCAGCAGGCAGCCCACACCACAACCGACCCCCCCCCCCCCCCCATCACCCGTGCACATGCCAGCAGGCAGCCAACACCACAACAGAACTCTTCCCCCCCACTCCCCCTATCACTCGTGCACATGCCAGCAGGCAGGCCCGACTCGTGTCCTGTCCCCCCCGCACCAGTGACGGCAACCTGCCAGCAGGCCCCGATTCCCCACCCCTCACAATGGAAATCCACAACCATCCATTGTCGTCACTCCCCAGCACATGCCCCACCCCACGTCAATCCCACGTGCAAATACCACTAGATATGTGTAACATAGGCACACAGCAGTGACACATGACTGATCCAATGACAGCTGACACATGCACCAAGCAAATGAGAGCAGACCACAACAACACTGGTCATGAAGTAAATGTATTAAAATAAACATCACGAAATGGAAATTAATCATGGCTAAGAAACAAAAAAGTGCATGAAAATGTGAATGAAAAGCCATGTTGATTGTGCAAAAAAATCCATGGAAAAAGATGCAAAATAAAAGCATGGTCCATCGTCCTTCAGCACCTCTGCATGTCCACAAAGAAAGAAAAAATAAAACTATCACATCATGGCAAAAAGTAAAATTGAAATCCACAAAACATCCAACTACGTACATGTTCAGTCTCCAAGGGTCCATGATCCTAAAAAAAATACAAACATCCAGTGAAAAGGTCCCTAAAAATTTCAACTATTTACAGAAAGTGGAGCAATGTCCAAAAACTCCAAATTAAAAAAAAAAAAAGAAAGGAAACTTACAACTAAACATCTATTTACAAAGGTGGCGGGCTAGTCCTACGGCTAACTTCTTGATGTTAATGTCTTTGGCAAGGGCATCATCGAACTCCATGTTGATGTCCCGGAGGCGGGCCTGGGCTCTGTCCTTGAGGGCTTGCAGGGACATCGCCATGGCTGCCACACGGAAGACACTCAGTCCTGGGTCCTCCTGCCCATTGGCCGATGCCTGCCCCCGGGATGTTGTTGGCCCCGAGTGATTACACCTCCCACGTCTGCTGCTGCCACAATGCCATCCGCCTGTGCCAACACGACAGCCTCCGGGACGATGGTAACCTCTGTCGTGCACATGCCCTGCTCGTAGATGCCTGCACATCCTCCTTTGGCTGGTGTCGACACCTCTGCTGGACCTCCGACTCCCGACTGTGGCAGGGATGGGATCTCCACCAGCCTGGCTGCGTCGGATGGGGCAGGTCCACAGGGTGCCCAGGTGAGACAAGGGCCGGAAGACGGCACGGAGGACGTCTGGCGCAAAGGGTGTGCAGATGAGGAGGGGGTTGCAAGAGCGCCCAGCACATGAAGGAACCCTGTGCCAAGGACCTGTCCCAGCAAGTCGATGCCAGCACGCAGGTGTTCGAAATGATGCGCGTTGTCCTGCCTGGAACAACGCACGTCATCCCGAATCCCCAGTGTGCGCAACGCGACACCGACTAGGACAGGCTCAACCCTGCCACGGATTGCCACATCGGCAGGGAGAGGAAGGCCAGTTGATGTAGATTCACCCCTCCCTGCAAACAGGCCTGGACAGAGGCATCCCTGCTGGTGCCGGAGGATGCAGTCACAGGATCAGGGATAGGATTACACGCAGGCACCTCCATGGCGACCTGTGCTGCCTCCTGCCCCTGGACTGCACCACTTGCACCAGTGGAACCACCCCCTGCAGGCCCCATGCGTGGGACTGATACAGCCTCCTACTCAACCACACCCCCCACCAACCTGGATGACACTGTGCAGTCTTCCGCAGTATGCCCCTGTGGGGGCTCACCTGCTCCCTTCTGCTGCCGAGGGTTCCACATACAACCTTGGCCTCTTCAACCTCCCCTCAGCAGCTGCGACCATGGACGCTGCGACCATGGACGCGGCACCAGACTCCTCACTCCCGGAAGATATTACCTGGGAGGGGAGCTGGGCCTTGCGTCTCCGGCTGGCAGTGGCATCACTGCCACTGTGCTCCACAGCACGGTCACCGCCCTCTTCATTGGTTGACGCTGCAGACAGGGAGAGACCGAAAACAGGCTTCAGGGCACCGTACAATGGTCTGCTGGACAACAATTGCACATGAGTGGCAGTGTCAGACATCACAGACGGCATCACACTCCCAACACTCAGGTCAATTTAACCTACACACATGCACAAACAAGCAGGGAACGTGCAACAGGCATTTGCATCCATTCACATGTAACTGTATGAACATCCAAAGGGTGGCAGGACGTCACAAGCATCATGGAGCATGCCGATCACATGCACACACGCCACCAGACAGACATGCATCTGGCCATCTCCACCTCCTGTCACAGTGCAATCATCGCCAACTATGTCACATCTGCCTATCGGGTACCCAGATATCCATGTCACATGCATCCATGGCGTCCCACAGTCACACACATACCAAACAGAGACACGCACATGTACACCGTGCACGTAGATGAAGGTGGAACAAGCATCCATGCGAGACACCACAAACATGGCATTTTACATACCCATACATGCAAACATGTGTGCATCTTCACATGCAGTTGTGCATCATGCATCGTTACACATACACAACTGATGTGCGGCACACATGACTGGACTTCACATGCAGCACTTTCATGTCCCTGGAAAAACACACATCATACATGGGCCATGTCAGACATGTCCAAGCTGCACACTCCTGCCACACCTCAACATGCACTGTGTCGAATCAAAATGCATGGACACTTACCGCTCAACTCCAGACGGGTCTGCCTCTCGAGGACCTGGTGGTGAAGCGCTGAACGAATGTGCTCCAGGACCCTCATCCGTTCGGTGGTAAGCTGGACACGGCACCCCACTGCATCCGATGAGTCCAAGAGGTGCCAGGCTTTCTGGAAGTCCTCCCAGAGCTTGTGGACGTGTTTGAAGTAGCAGGGTGCCAGCCCCACCGTGTTGATGGCACCCACAAAGTCCAACCAGATCCCCTCGTCCATCCTTGTTGGCGTGCGGTGGTCCGAAGAGGGCATCATAATGCCCGAGGACTTGCTCCACCAGGATGCCAACTTCTTTTTCAGTGAAGCTGGCAACCCTCTGCCTCTCTGCTGGGGGGTTGCCACTGGTCCCAGATGGAGTTTGGCCCGACATGGCAACCCCGAGGCAAGTGTGGGTGGGCAACTGGGTCCTGGTGCTGGGCTGTGGAGCGATGGAACACCAGTCCGGAGTCTTCTGTTCCAGCAGGGGTGGTCACAGCAACTGGACCCCTGGCAATGGATGATGTGCAGGCACCAAAAATAGCAGTGCACATTGGCAGCAGGCAGGCAGCAGCAGCAGGTGGCTCGTGGGAGGCTGCTCGGGGCTCTGAGGGGCAGGTAAATGACCTTCTGGGCAGGAGCGTGGGCTTCCGTGTGTTGTTGCGTGGCCAGCTTGATGCAGAGTGACTTTGCACATGAAAAAACAGCATGTCAGCGTGTAATTCGAGGAAAGGCCCTTGGCGCATAAGTGACGTGATGCGTGTGGGCTTTTCCCTCTGCACGGGTTAAAGGTGAGCGCAGGCCAGCAGTTCGCTGTACGTGCTTTTCGCAGAGACCGACGTGTGCATTCCTTCTTGTTGTTTCACACACGATTACTTCACAGCGGATAGAGCACGTACCTCTTCTTTTGGCGGGAGTGTTGCCTACGCATGTTTTCCTTTCCCACACAAGGCAGACGGCGAGTCACGCATGCTATTTTTCCCCACTGTGGGTCCCCCTGTGTATCGCATACCCGTTTGAGGTCATAGTAGCCTGCATGTCCCACGCATATGCGTTTGTGTCCCTGGGTGCTACTGCGTACTTCGGGAGGTTTATTCCATGCAGGTGCGCTACCAGGGGTTGCATGCACGTTTTAATAGTATTTATGGGGTGCCTGAGTGTTGTGTGACCTGGTATTTTACACCAGGGGTCACAGGTAGCCTTGCAGGAGCACAGGGGTGCATTTAACATCACATACCCTGCCCCCTTTACCCCAATTGCCCAGGACAATTGTTGTGTGACCTCCCATTGGCACTAGTACATCTGTGCCATGGTTGGGAGGCCAAAGGAGAAGTGCGGCACAGTTGGGCGTCCTCCCAGTGTTGGGCGTGGCCGTGGTGACCAGGGAGTACGGGGAATCCAGGGTGGCCACGTAGGGGGAAGAGGCAGGGGTGCACCACATGGGCAGGATGTCCAGCCACGTGATGGTGCAGCCATGCCACCACCCTCTGCAGCTCAGGGAGATGCAGCTGTTGCATCTGACCCAGGCGCCCATATGACCCGACAGTTACATCTGCTGTCACTGGCCCACCGCTAGTGTTAGCTGCAGGTGCAGCTGTGGCGACCACCAGCCAGGCTCGGGGTCGGCCAGCGCATGATGTGTTGGCACCTGAGGACTCCCAGGCTGAATTCCAGGTGGTCAGGAAGCACAAGCCACGTGTGAACAGGGTTGCTGTGACCGAGGCACATGTCCCTGGGGCAGTGGTGACATCTGCTGCCCCAAGAAGCCGGGTGGTGGCAACTGGTGGTGGGCAGATGCAACCAACACCACCCCGGCTAGGAGACTGCCAGCTAGGACTGTCGGTCACAGACCTCGGCACTGCGGCAGATGTGGTGCTGGGTCCTGGCAACAGCACCCAGCTGCCACTGACTCAAGTCAGGGCTTCCGTCCTGGTTCCACCAACCACTCCCTTGGTCCAGTCCATTAGCGCCACTGCCCCTACTGATCAGGAACTGGACTTCCTTGTGGGCTACAGGTCGGCACACAAATGCGATATACTGGTAGGCCCAAATTGCCATACTACGCCTGCCCAGCGTTAGGTCCACTGGCAGCATATTGCGGGTGGTATGAATGAGTTTGGATTTCAGGTGCGCACAGCTCAAGACTGCAAACAGCGTTGGGATGACCTCTGACGCTGTGCCAAACAAAAGCGTGCCACCAATTACTGGCAGTGGGCCACCACCTGAGTAGGATGAACTCACTATGCACATAGAGATTGCTGCAGAGTTCATCGAGGCAGAATTGATCCATGGAGTGGGAGAGATGGCAGATTATGATGCATCGTCCAGTGAGTGTTGATGCTTGTTTTTTCCAGCCCATGTGCGTTTTGCTTGTGTGATGTGTTGTGCTTGACTGCCAGTAAATGCTATGTATACATGGTTGTGATGTGTGAGTCATGCTATGCTTCACTGATGCGTGTCTTTTGTGATGCATGCAGGATATGTGATGCACACAGGGATTGTCCTCATCACCACACATGCACCCTACTGACATGCGTGTCACTCGTCTGGAATCAGAGTGATCCGACCGTGACTGATTTGGCCGCGGTTGGAACGTTCACATGAGAAAGGTGCGAACTACCAAAAGTTTGCACCATTCTCATGCAAACACATGTACTATGGGGGCTGCAACACCCCGCTCACTATACTTTACCGTATAGTGAGCGGGGGACACCCCCGCAGCTTTTTTTTTAATTATACTTACCTGCAATGCTACCACCAAAGGTACAAAGCTTTGGTGTTTGAACCTTTGAACCTTTGGTGGTAACATTTATAGAACTTTTGGTCATTACGACCATTTGTTTGCAGTAAAATCGACCTAAACCACTTGGCTGCACCTCCGGTAAATGTTCCTGCTCACTCACATGTCTGCATGTAGTCTGTGGTGTTGCTGCACTCAGCACTCTGCCATTATCACATGACTGCTGTGCATGTGTGGACAGCCTGCAAGGTGGTCCTCCTCACGTGCAAGCTTCCTTGACTCTCAAACCCCCTGCAGCTCAATTTCAACATGGCACTGGTGAGTGACATGTTGGACTACTGCAATTGCCTGTTCCCCGTTCCTGTGTACATGCAAACTTCCCACTGAAACCAGCATAACAGGTACTGTGGGGTACATCCTTTGTCCCGAGTGCAGTGGGTGTCACTCGGAATGTGAAGATGGCAGAGGCTCCCCGTGGACATAAGTGCCCATTCATGCTCCATGTGCATCCCATGTATGTACCTATGGGTCCTTGCCAGATTGATCATTGTAGTACGTCTCCAGGATTGTTTAAGTGTCATGGTATTTGGTCATCCATTAATGGTCACTCTGGGTCAGTCCCTCATCACGCACATGTTTAGGGTCTCCTTGTCTGTGTCACCCTGTTACAGGCCCCCTGCCTCTGTTCAACTGGTGTCATGGCTTCTGCATACTTGGGTTTACTACCGATGGTTCATCATTTGTCCTGCTTAATGTCCCCTTCTCATCTGCTGTTGTGTCATTTGACTGACAAAATGCAATTGAGGCATGCCAACACTGTCTGGCAATGCAGAGCTCTCTGGTGAAGCTTTCATTGCCATGCACTGCCCCATGTGATTCCCCAAGGGGGAGGTGGGGAGGGTCACTGTATCCATGCAACATGCAACCCATTGTCTGCACTTTGCACATGATGGCTGCACTTGCCCTTACACTGCCGTCATGTTTAGAGATTGACATCACTGCTTACGTGTTGATGTAGGAAGTTGAGGCGGTACACATGTACTGCACTGCACCCACCCACTTCTGGAACATGTTCCGCCCTTCAACATGCCTAGCAATGCTATGTCAAATTGACCTGGCATGTATGTTCCCATGTTCATCCCTTCACTGGATTTTAACGCACTAGCGTAGGTGCATCCTGTGACACATGTACTCTGTATTGGTGATGGTTGTAGAGTGTTGCATGTCAACATGCATATTACAGGTGTCATGGTGGGTTTGGTTTCACTTGCAGCTGTGGCTATATGGCTGTTCGGACATGCTTATGCTATGCGCCATCTCTTTGTTGCCATCTGTCATTTCTGCCTGTGATCTGTGCCTGCCAGAGGTTGTGTGTGATGCAGGTGCTATGCAACATGCAGTACATGTGTAGGTTTCACAATTTACATGCATCCATTTCTGCTTTCGGGATACACTTACATGTCAATGCCAGTGGATGCATGCCGGAGTTTGAGTTGTGTGTTACATGTCTGCTACATATGTTGGCTGTCGATGCTGTGATGACTGTGTGTTATGTGCTGCTGACATGTGTGTTCATGTTTCTTTTGTTTATGTTACAGTTGATGAGGCACTGGAGGCAGAGGATGAGGATGTGATTCCAGACACAGTGGTGGGTTTACGTCACCATCCGAGCACCAGTGGTGGACGTGGGGTGGTAGACCACGAAAACCTATTGTTGTTCCAGACCAGTCTGTCCATGGCTGACTATGAGTCAAGCTCTGATGAGCCCTCTGGCCACAATGTTGAATTGGATGTGCATCATGACATGTCGTCAGCGGTGAGTGATCCTGCAGTGGATGACCTTCTGTCCACGACACCTGCAGTGAGGGTAGTGCCCTCAAAGGGCCAGGCAGTGTTGGAATCTCCGCCTGTGGTGGTTACGGGTGCACGGTCACACTCCACACCAGTTACTCATGTTCCTGGGGCATCATGTCGATGGAGGGATGCAGTCCTGCAGCCACGGGCAGTGCCAACACAGCAAGAACCACGGCTCCTTAGGTCCAGCTGGTGTAATGTCCGGCAACGCAGTGGCCATGCGCCATCGGGAACTACTGAGTGGGAGCATTCCATGTATGCCATTGCACAGCAAGAGGGGGGGGGGGAGCGATTGAGATGATGGCTGAAGGCATGTAAAGTGTGGCCCAATCCATGCTCCCCCTGCTCCAGCAGGTCCACGTGCCGCTCACTCAGGCAGGGCATGGCAGCCTCCAACAGGGCACGCCGGGCTGAAATGGTGGCTCTGCGCCAAGCACTTGCTGCTGAGGCACACAGAGAGGCCCGGAGGGAAGAACACCAATCCCTGAGATCTACTCTGGGTGTGCTCTTGATGACCCAGAGGCAGCGGTCAGAATAGAGGATGGAGCAGCTTGAAAACACCATCTCGGCTGAGCTGCGTGCAAGCCGGGAGGTGCTCCGTATGTCATGTGAGGCCATGCAGGCAGAACTCCGTCATACACGTGAGACCTTGCAGGAGGAAGCATGTGTATCACGTGATGTGCTGCAAGCTGACCTACGTGCCATAGACATGCAGGACCGGGCTTACCAGACCTGCATGCTTGCTGCCGTGGAGGGGCTTGCTGCGGATAGGCATGGTTAGGCAACTGTGCCACGTCCACCTTCTGATTTACATCCAGAAGGTGACTACGACGAATCTCACACAGGTCGGGCCGTGCAGGCGTTGAGCCCATGGAGGTTTCTTTTTTAATCTCAACATCATCGTATGTGGGTGTTGATGTGCACCCTGTACACCGTTCTCCCCCCGCCCCCCGCATCCCCTCCCGGATCGTATGTGGCCATTTTTTATTTTTGTTCATATTATTGTTTGTCTATTGTGCATTCATGTGACAGTGTGGTGCTTTGTGGCATTTGAAAGCATCCACTGTGTGTTCCAGCTGTGCCCATACAAGCTTGTCTCGTGTATGTTTATGTGTATGTGCTTGGGGTGCTGACACATATGAAACTCCTGCATCCCCTTTCCATGGGCTTGCAAGGGTGGATCGTTGTGACAGCATCTTACACAGGGGCATTGGCCTTCCGTCATTTCTGTGGCCAATCTGCAGTCCTACTTGTGTGTACACCCCTAGTGGGGATTCCGTATGTTTTCTCCAATGCATGTCTGCACTTTATTTTGGTGAGTATTTTGTTGCCTGCGCATTTTATCATGTTGCTTGTGATGTAGTTATGACTTGCCTATGTTGTTGATGCACTTCCTGCTGTAGGCGGTACCATGCACCCTTTGGCTGTCACACACTGCTGATGGGAGGGGTCCGTGTGGTGACAATGTCACATTGGGACACTTGTGCTAGTGATTGTTTACTGTCTGACATTGTCAATGTGGAGTACTCTGTACATGATATGTTCCGCTGGTCAATGGATGATCCTGTGTTGGGTTTGCTTTTGAGGTGTCCAGGGATTCTTTATTTGGTTTGACATACTGGGGTGTCCACAAGGTCAATGTTCGCATGGGATGTGTACAGGACAATGAGGGTCACTTCATTTCACATGCATGTATACAGTGCTTGTGCCTACTGACAGGTACACTTGGACAACACACCACCACACCAACAACGATAACATGCACCCAGATTGCCTTCTCATGCATGCTGTGTCCCTGCAGTGCATGATCACTTTCAATTACTTGATTGTGTACATGCATCACAGGGTACTTTTGATAGATTGTGCTTATTTTTCATGATGCTCAAGGGGTTTCACCAACGCAAATCTCACTCAATGTGCTGTCTGGTGAGTGGTGTGTTGCAGGGGACACACGCAGAACACAGTGTTTCTATTGGCACATTTCTACTGCCCAATGTACATGGCAACATCCATTTGGACTTGTATTGCTTGTACATCATGTGGGTGCTGAGAGGGCAGGCACTGTCCCCTCGGGAGGTGATGGTTGTCATTAGTTCAGTTTGTCTTTTGTCTGTGTGTGACATGCATGAAAGTGCACAGGCATTTGTACTCACCAATGAGCCATGCGTCACCATGCTTGCCAGCTTCCAGGTCCCGGCTCAGGATGGACATTCTGTATATCAAACTGTCATGGGTAGACCCTGGATAGTTTGCATAGACAGAGGTGATGATTGCCTGGGCATCACATGCAACCTGCACGTTGATGGAATGCCAGTGCTTGCGGTTGCGGTAGATGTTCTCAGTGGCCCAAGGTCGACATAGGGCCACATGTGTGCAATCTATGGCACTGAGCACTTTGGGGAAGTGTGCCACTCTGTAAAAGTCCTGGACCACGGCCTGTCTTTCTGCGGGTGTTCTGGGCATGTATATGTGACTGCGGACTGAGGGGCGCGCAGTCATGACTGCCAACACCTGGTGTAGGCAGCGTGACTGCGTGGGCTGTGAGACACCCCCCACTATGGAAGTTGCCTGCTGAAATGAACCAGTGGCCAAAAAATGCAGTACACTGAGCACCTTTTCCAAGGGGCTCAGTGCTTGGGAGCACAAGGTGGGTGATGTGAGGTCATCCTCCCACTCAGTGACAAGATCTAGGATGATATGAGGTGGAAACCTATACCTGCTATAGACCTGGACATCAGGCATCCCAAAAAGGCTGGTCCTGGGCAAAAAAAAATGCAGGGCCTGGCTATTCTCCTCCTCCTGCGGTATCCCACGATCACTGCTGTGAGAACTGGGACATTCATCGTATCCGTGTATACTGGTTTGTTGCATGCACTTTTATACTGTGCAGGGGAGCTTCCACCTGCGTTTGTGTGGCGGACGTGTTTACACCTGTGAGTGCCTTTTGGTGTGCACAGATTTTCCCTATTCGATTCCATGAATAAGTGTTGTTCGCAAGCATGTGGGCGTTCTGTGTATTTCCCCAACAGTACTTCCCCCGTTACGCCCTCATTTTCACGCGTTGTTCCCCATTCCACATGTTCTGCCCCCTTTTTAGGTGTGTACGCTAGGAGTTTTGCGCCTTCGCTGTGTGCGTCACGCACAGCGTTTGGATAGTTGCAGTGACGTGTATGGTAGGCGCGGAATTGACGCAGCTCTCTAGAAAGCCACATGCAGAGCCTTCCATGAATCGCCTGCGTGCGAATCGTAGGTGGGCACTGGTTTTTTCACGCCTGCGCCACACATTTCGGCGCACAATTATTCCATTAATTAGCCTGCAAGTTTTATTGTTTCAACACAAGGTGCAGTGCAAAATAAAAAGGAGGCAGGTAAATTTAGGTGTATCCATCACTCGTCCTTCCCCAATGGAGAGACAATTAACTGGCTGGACCAAGACTGTTCTGTCTCCTCTTCATCATTTGACAAACGCTGTTGACTTAATCAGAAGGGCAGGCAATGGACTCTGTGAGGGGTCCGAAATAAAAGCCGGACATAAATTTATCATGTTTTCGGAAAAACACATTTTTATTAAATAAAAATGGGTTGGGAAAATATCTCTTGGACCCCATTCTAAAAAGGAACTTTGCCACCATAAAAAGAAGGAGCCGGTTGCGTCAGGATGTCCATAACTGAAAAGCCGTCTTTTTGTCCCAAACGTCCTATCCGGACACAAACAATATAAACAAAAAACAAGTGGGCAAGGAAATGCCTTCAACGTGATATTTACGAGAAAAAGTGTTAACAACTAAAAATAAGAATAGCTCCTACATAAATGTTCTCCAAGCGGGAAGCCCTTGGATCCATAGGGTGTTACCCTTCCTCTGGAGAATCAAGTAGGATGGCAATTGTCTTTTACCAACAGTTCCTTTGTGTCTCTCCTTGATTCACAAGGTTCCCGTTTAGGCAACGAGTTCCATAACAGTCTTTCTTTAAAATAAATGTCTCCTCCATTTAGAAAGCACTGTCTTTCTTAAGAATTTCTGCAAGCTTTACAAATTGCCTGGTTGCCTTCCTGGCCAGGACTTGTAATTCACAGTTCCTCTGTATCAACAAAACTGTTTACATTGATCTTGGCTTGGTATATATGTCTGTAGTAACATTTTTTCAATCTTTGCCACACACTTGTATTTTATGCACACTTAGCTCACTGGGGATTGTACTTTGCCTTTTCTGCATTCAAACAATCTTCTTGTAGTTTTAACAATGGCGTTAGTCAAATTTTCTTTGGCGCGGTCGCCAGAATACCCCAGGGGTCGGGAAGACTCACTGGTTTGCTCCAGCATCTCCAGTCCGGTTCGCACTTCTGCAGCGTGACTCATTTGTTTTCCACACTCGTGTGTGCAGACGTCATTCCAACTTTCTTTGCGGCACCGTGGTCAAACACCAGGATCCCTTCTGGTCCTGGACTGGAGAACGCTGCCTCCTCAGCTGCCGAGCGCCCAGGAATTCCTGTGGCTCCTATCGTCTCCACGGCAATTGCTGCTCTCGCACAGCATTTCTCCAACTGTCACTACTGTCTTCTCTGCTCCCCAATGTCGTCGTGTTTCTCGCGTGCTGGAGCCTCTGCATAGGAGCCAACGTCTTCTCCTGCACTGCCACACTTAGTAGTGTGATTTCCATCTTTAAATGTCCCGCGCACAGGTGATTCGGAAAAAACTAGCATACATATTGTGCTTCGAGCTCTTGTTACCTTGTGGGAACTCCTTCATCCTCTGCGTCTCAGTACTCGAGTGATACTTGGAGTTAGAGTCCATGGGTGTCAATGGACACATGGCATTCTTCTTAGTGATTTTACATGCAGGTACTTCAGAACCAAAAGTGTTATATTGGAGCTTTGCGTGTTTAGGTCATAAGTGGGGGGTTTGACCAGAAAAAACAGAGGTGTCTTTACTTCCTCTATAAGGGGGGGAACAAGCAGTTGACAATAGGCCATTAAGGTCTTGGGTCAACCACCAAATTGACCTTAATCAACAGAGCTTGCAAAATATACTAGCCTACATTCATAGGCGAGGAGATTTCATGATGGGTGAGTAGCATTTTCATGGTACTTGACCTTGCTGGTGAGTATGGGGATGTTTTAAATTTTATATGACATTTGCAGTAAATGGCAAAGGTTTTATGGTGCGTGGCTGGCCTTTGGGTATAGAGCATCACACCAAATATGAAGCGTGCTTATGGTGGCATGCACTATTTTACAGAAAACATTAGTAAATATACTGTCACCCTTCACCAAGGGGCAAAGGCATTTCTGTGAGGTCGAGTATGTAAACTAAGTAAGAGCCCCACCTGCAGGCCGAGTAGGAATCTTATAAATGTGCAAGGCCTGATTAAGTCTCACACCAGGGAATCATTTTTATTCCCATTGAAATAATTTGCATTTGGTAGAAATCCCAAAAATCAAACTCTTTTGTGCTTTTCAACCTCAACATGGGTGTAGTTGTGGACAGACTTAGTAAATCACCTTCCTTCCTGAATCGCCATATAGAGTGTGAGGGACAAATTCCCTGGATTCCTTTCCCCAAGAAGATACCGCCACTTTGCGACTAGGTAGATGAGCGCGCTACGTGGTGATATCCCCAGGGGACAGGGCAAGCGGGATCCCACAAGGGGACTGGGGGGGCAGGGAGATGTGGGGGGAGACGAGCACTGCCCAAAGAAGTATTCCTTCACCTTCCCTCATAACAGAGTCCCAAGCTTTTATGGGTTATATAGGAGCTGAAAACTGCTACCAGATGCAGAGGCCCTTTAAGGTGAATGGCTTGGTTTCTGACCTACCTGAGTTACAGCCCCTTTCTGGAACTGAGGGCCAAAGGCTTCTTCTCCTCTGCTTCAAGGAGGAACCTAAACACTCTTAACAGACCAGAGAAAGATCTGTGGCCAAAAAGCAGCAAATACCAGAGCACAGAGGAGTAAGTCCCTCCCTCGAAGGAGGAAGCAGTTACGAGTACCATGCAGTCGGTGTGGTGTAGCACAACTCCAAGCATCATACGGAAGGCTACCGCTTCTACAAAGACAGGAGCCCGGACGAATCTGGAACCACTGACTGGACAAACTTTCTGCGACTGTAGGGGAAAAATCTTAGCATAGACGCCAACCATGCAGTCCAACACCAGGATGAGCATGCGTATCCGTGAAGCCCTAAGGGACTAGGAGAAATCAGAACAAGTGAGAGCCAGAGTCGGGCCAAGCAAGCCCTTAGCCTAGAGGAATCAGGAAATCTACTTATTGAAGCAATATTAAGAGCACTACTACTTTTTTGGGACATTGACCGATACAGATCAGAGGAACTGGTTGTGTTCAATACATCCCTGAAGAGGGAGACAAATCAAGAACTGTTTAGAGGGACTGACAGAAACCAGTTTGTGCCAGCAGGACACAGATACAACTTTTCTTTGTTGGAATTACCAGACCCAGATCTGAAACAGACTCTTGGTGTGGAGGGGTAGATTCAGAAAACAAGCATCACCAATAGGCCAAAATGGGAGAGTAATCCTAGTCTAAGTCAACATTTATTGTGTCTTTCTTGCATTTTAGTGGTAGAGCAGGGACTAGGTTAGCGCAGGTTTGACGGAGGACCGAGCTTTCTTTTTGCACATCCTGATGAACACCTATTTATTATTTTCCAGACTAGGGAATTGTGAGGAATTGAGGGTATTTATCACCCTGTGGCATATATGGGACTATGCAACATGTCAAATACTCCCAAGTACAAAGACTTAACTGAAGAGAAAGTTAAAATTAACCATCAGGACGATAAAGAAGTTGTCCCTTTCAATAGAAAACGCCAGAAGTACAACGTGCAGAAGAAGCAGAAACCAGAGGCAGCTGGAGTAAGAGATCCAGTGGTGGGGTAATGGCGAAACTGCTATGGTGCGCAGGCTGCCCATACCACAACGCCAACAGTGCCTTGAGGAAGCCACAGTAAACAGCACAACTCCCCATCACCACCGAAAAGCCAGAAGGAGCAGAGACGCCAGACGAGGACGCCAGTGAAAGCAAGGTAAATGCAAGAAAGAGAAACAAAGCATGTCCCAGGCACAGGACAATCCTCCCCAACATTCCCTGCCAATACAGAAAGTAACTGGAAACCCGGGAGGAACGGGTACCCCAAAAGTGACTCATTATATGCTCCTAAAAAATCTTGTCCCAGTGTAAGGGAAAAAAGCTGGGAAACAAAGTTAAGAAACTTGAACTGCCTTAAGGAAAGGAAGAGAATAATAGACAACCCTGAGAGGGATATAAATCAGACAAGGACAACTATCCTGGAAAGAGGGAAAGCTAATCCCGGGATGCAAGTTAAAGAGTGGAATACAAGAGGGGAAGAATAGAATAAACTGAAAGCCTGAGAAACCTCTGTAGGTAGAATACAAGACAAAACTGAACAGCAATGGCTGCACTATAAGTCTTCAGGAAAACAGAATTACCCAGGAAACAAACTGAAAATTCGACAATTATTAAGGAAAGCTATTTCCAAAGAGGACAGTACCATTCAGAGTTTCATGAGCAAGTTACAAAACCTTAGAACAGTCAAGAAAGACTATTTAAAATCGACATATTGACCAGGAACCTGAAGATTAAGATGAGTGCGTGAAGCAACTATAAGGAGAAGGAAGTAATTCTCATGACCTTAGTTTTTAAATTAGTGGTAGGGTCAGTTAGCATTCATTGTTGGGACAGGAGACATTGTTTTTGGGCATTCACAGACGACGGACGAGCACCTGAGTTATTCATATAGCGATAGGGATAGTTGGGCATTCATACTCAAAGTCTGAGGCGGAGGAGGAGGAGGAGGAGGAAGACTAACTCCTCCTGATCCGCCTCAGAATTCATTACATCATTAGGGAATTAGAGGAGGTTTTGAGTTAAGAATAAAGCATCCTGTTTTAACATGTCCATGTGTCCGTCTCCCATCTTTGATTTTCCACAAGAGGTAATGCCAACATCTTTCACCGGCGGAGGAAGCAACATTTGAGAAAGTAGTGTGTGCAAGCGCATTTTGTAGACCTGCATTTAAAATCAAACCGGTAAAACGCTGCTGGTGGGGAGGGGGTGTCTTTCCGTGAGGTTCCAATGTTTGCACTAAAACAGGCTTTAATATAAGAGATAAACTGGTACATTCCAAATTCAACCAGGTTCGTAATAAAAATACAATCTTGTGCTGTTGGAACCTTCAAAACAATGCCTTTTGGGGGCCATTTCCCAAGAGGGAATACATTCACTATAATTATAAAACTTGACCGATTGCAATACAAATATTCTTATAAACATGATCCTATGTCAGTGTTCGGAAATTTATATAGGTAGGACTACTTGCACGGCATGAACTCGGATCACTGAAGATCAGTCAAAACTCACAACATTCATCGCCTTTGGTGCAGAATTATATTGACCACCAATCTACAGAAAATTATCTTGAATGGGCCAATTCTTGAATTATTGGAACTTGACATTTATAATTGTCCTATGGTTAACTGATTACACAGGTTTAGCATAGATGGATATACCTATTGTCTACACACATCCATTGTTTAAATGGAAAGATTCATGAGCCGTCCTTGACCTGCTGATAAAACAACCAAAGCAGACTGAACTCTAACAAGAATTAATTGGGCAATGGCTCGCCAGTTTAATTCTTTTAAGCTTCTTTGATCTGGGTGGTAGAAATCACAACCAATAATGTATTCCGCTTTGTTAGTTACCTAACAGAAACAAACCCCACTCATATGGGGTGGGAGCATGTAGTCCGCCACTAAGGCAAATTTCAGCTAGTGGTTCTCACCGGCATTGCGACTTAGTTACACTCAATATGGCACCTGGTTTTACGTAGCCGACTAGTCTTTGTTTAATGCAAACAAGAGCGGGTGAGTTGAATCCATTGAACAACGCTGGGCACACAATCTGGAAGTCTGCCCAGTGTGCTCCCTTGCAGCCTGTAATAACAGTTTTGGGAGATGTCCAGTTGCAAAGGTAATATTTTAGCCATCACATTGTTGCGACTTAGTTTTCATTTCTTTTTAACAATTAGACATGTGTGCTTAGAACGAGTCATCCCTGTTGCCTTTTTCTAGGCTATCAATGCGTACAAGTGACCACCGAAAGTCATACAACAGCAAATGGATCTAGATAAACCACCAGGAAGCAGTCTGGTTCCAATTTATGTTTGGATAGATGAGGTTAATTGTTTTAAAATAACAAACACCTACTAAAATGCAGTAAAAAAGGTTTACTTTTGTTCTAGTCATGTGTTGCCTTGCTAGGAGGGCCTTTTTGGAAGTTTGGTACCAAGGATTCTGGCAGTGGTAGCCCATCTCACAATTTGGACTCATTGAGGTGGCAGTTTATAAATCATATTTTGGTAGTCACTAGTATACACTTGATAGTTTAGATTTGTTCCAAATAAATATGCTTATATTAGTCCAATACCGACTCTTGAAATAGAAGTTATCATACGAGTGCTCCTCTCACCCTGATGAAATCTTAGCCACAAAATCCGCAGGTAAACAAGGCTGAAACTTAAGTTAGCGATGTGATGTTTGAGGAAAATTTCATAAGCTCAGCAAATAAAATTGCCATACTGTTCCAACCAAATTCAATTTGCTATAAATATTTTATGAGCACTAAATCTTTCTGGTACACAATACCCAATGAAATCTGAAGTATAGTTATTCATGCTGTGGTGTATTGTCTTGAACAATACACCACAGCATGATAGGTTTTGGTTGGAGATCTATGGTGGTATAGGTTTTTACATATGTATTTTCTTTTAACAAACCTTGCCCTATGAATTGTAATATTCACAATATTAACGGATTACATTAAATTGTTTTTGAATCCCGAATATGTAAATGTATTTAAATGTGTGTTCTGAGGTACTTTGTCTCTTCAGACTGAGTAATTCATCTTTCTTCAAGAACCGCCATATGGAGGCAATGCCAACATCCGGCCATTCACGCTAATTTTGTATTAGTATGTTTCATTTATAGGAAGTAACATTAGATGCTTTAATTGAAGACCACTTAAATCACAATCCTGAAATGAGTGCAAGACTATCATGAACACAAAGATGGAGGAGGAGCTTTAGACACAGACGAATCCCGAGACGTCATCACTTCTCCGAGAGTGGAAGCCCCTTTCCCATGAGACCAAAGTAGTGAGGCTGCCACCCAATCCTCTCCCTCTGCCACTTCTCCTGCCTTCAGATCTCCTGCAGCTGGGGCTCGCCACCTGCCTCATGGGGGCTACCTACATCACCCACAGAACTGTTGGGTTAAGCCTAGTGTTTTGTTCTGAGCGCACGTGGCGCTGCGTTTATTCAGAAAAAAAAGCATTTAAATGCGAACTTAACATCGCGCATGCCAAGGATTAACTCTGAGGAGCAGCGCTTCTCATCTTTTGTGCATTTCGTGACTTTAATGTACTTTCTGAACTTTGCCTCATTGTGTTGCTGCCTTCCAGCATGGCTGCTTGTTTTTTCGCCACCTCTAACTGCAGCCTTTTGGCTTGGCCCTGCTCCACCTCCCATTGGTTGCACGTGCCTTTGATAAGCCAATGAGAGCAACTGGGAGGCGGGAGCCGGCCATCCACCTAAGGCCCACAACAAAGGCACCGTCTATGGTATGCCTCTAGCCATCCCTTTCTCAGTCCTGTGAGTGTTGCCTCTCCCTGCCTCTGCCAGTGTCCCCATGTTTCCCCTGCCCCCGCCAGTGTCTCCGCTGCCCCAGCCAGTGTCTTCCCATGTCTCCCCTTCCCCCGCCAGTATTCCCATGTCTCCCCTGCCCCCGCCAGTTTTCCCCATGTCTCCCCTGCCCCCGCCAGTTTTCACCATGTCTCCCCTGCCCCCGCCAGTTTTCCCCATGTCTCCCCTGCCTCCGCCAGTATTCCCATGTCTCCCCTGCCCCCGCCAGTATTCCCATGTCTCCCCTGCCCCCTGCCAGTGTTCCCATGTCTCCCCTGCCCCCCGCCAGTGTTCCCATGTCTCCCCTGTACCCCTGCCAGTGTTCCCATGTCTCCCCTGCTCCGTCAGAGTCTTCATGTTACCCGTGTCCCCCCCTTTACCAGTCCCACCCCCTCTTCTGCCCCCTCTTACTTTCCCTTTGCCCCCTGTGATCGTCTCTCTTCCCCCCCTCTCCTCTTCCTGCCTTTACACCCTATGCCTCCAATTCCTTCTCTCCTCCCTCTCCACCACCCTATGCTCTCCTCCTCCCCTCCTTTATCTCAGTGTCATTTTCCAGCATTACCCCAATTGCCGCCAGGCATAGTAATCTGTAGCCGCCTGTCTTTGCAGCTGTCTTTCCCCTCCCCCTCCATCACACCCTACACCTCTAAACTTTTCTTAGCACTTACTCTTATCATGGGTCCCTTGACCACTGATAACGGCTGGTCTGTCCCCCCCGTCCCTTCTGTTTTCTCCTCCCCCCCTCCTGCCCCAGCATCATCTTTAACAGTTGTTGACCTTCAATTGATAGTCACTTGTTTTGTTCCTCTCCTCATCCCTCCTCTCCTCTCCCCTCACCCCCCCTCCTTTTGTCACTCTTGCACTGCAACAATTGTTGTCAGGCATAGTAATGTTACTGCTAGTTTTCTCTCCCTCTCCTCTCCCTTATTGTTCCATGCACTTGTACTGTTATGATTTGATAATTATTTTTCACATTCTGTACTGTTTCAAAGACTTGTAAGAATGTACTTGTATTCTCCCAAGTTCCCTCCCTCCTTGAAGTGCTTTGAAACACATTGTGTATAGGCACTATACAAATAAACAATCAATCAATAGTCCCACAGGGGGGTATGGCTCAGTGGGAGGATCTCATGGGAAGAGACATCCCCTCTGGGGACAAGGGAGACCATCTCAGGGGAGCACTATATGCCCAGCACCACCCACGCCCTATTCCCCCCTTAGCCCTCACTTCCAACACAATTTTCCATGGTGAGAGTAAGCCCATGTACCTCTAACACATGCGAGATTGACATAACCAAAAGTACTGTGACGAAGAAGATCCTTGGGAGCCCTGAAAGTTTGCCTGACCCAGTACTGTGAGGACGTGGCCCACAGGAGGAATAAGGACTGATATGGCAACTACCCTTACAGGTGTTGACAGTGCGCCAGGGTGGAGCCCGCATAATAAAAAGGAGAACAGAAGAACGGTTGTTCTTCAGCCCGCGATAAACCACCAGAGAAGAACCAGGTGGAGCGGTGAGTGCAGGCGGGCAGCCGTGAGAGTCCACAGCAAGGTGTAGCAAGAAGCAACCTCCCCGCCAGTCCTGATGAAACTTGTGGTGGCAGTGTCAATGTGGACAGGATGGTCTTCAGTCAGCGCTGAGACCAGGAAGCAGAGAAGCCGACTGCAGACCCATGTAGCTGATGGACTGAGGGAGAATGAACGCTGGTGCTGCCAACAGGGCTCCCGATCCAAGGAAGACCCGGAGAGCTACCCGATCCTAGTGGCAGGTTTAGGGAGGTTTGCGAGGCCTGGTAGGCAGGCAGTGAGACTGTCTTGCATAAGAGGAGTGCTTCCGAAAAAGAAGCAGATACTTGGAAAGAAACCCCTACCCCTCCTCCCCCAGTCAAGAAGAAGGGAGTCATTCCTTTGGACCAAGAAGGTCTACTTTATCCTTAAAGTGTAAGGGACAGAAGTAAGGTTTTGACACACAATGGTGGACTCTTGATTTACCTGGACATTCTAACAGAACCATCAGTATTTTAGTTGAGGCAGGGATACCCCCCTTGGAGTTAGGGAAAGTTACGTTTTCTCTTTAAGTTCTAAGGCAATACAAGTCTGTAGCAATCACTATGCCACCTGTATGTCAGTCTCCTGCTTCTGCACCCTTTCAACTGTGATGAATCTTAGGATGTCGTCACTGCTTCCATAGGGGGAGCCCGTTCCCATGAGGCCAGGGAGGTTAAGCCGCTATCCAATAGTCCCCCTGGGGGTGGTACTCAGCTGGAGGATCTCATGGGGAGGAAAACCCACTATGGGACTACCATTTGGGGAGAATGCGGTACACCTACAACACCCACACCTCTTCTCCACCCTAACTCCCTCTATCCATACCTTCCTTTCCCCATGTGCTTCTGTACTACAACTGAAGTAGAGACCACAGACGAAGATTAGAGAGAAGGCAAGAGAGATAAGACCTAATATCACTGAGATGAAGAGGAGCTGCAGAGCCCCACCAGAGACTGTGGAACCAACATCAGCAGTCTAGACAACAAGGACCAAGTAAGGCTGACTTGATCACAAAAAGGAAGGAAGGCCTGCTGAGAGAGGTAGATTCACCCAGGAGGAGCCGAGATCAAAAAGGCTACCAGGCCTGGGACAAGAAGGACATCATACGGGACGATAAGGCAACGTTCCTGCTTGGTTTGCAAATGGCAGATGAGAGTGAGCTGGTGGAGCAGAGGGGAAGGGGAGGTGAACCCCCGAATGGCGTGGCTGTGGAGAGAGACTCCAACCACCCAACCTCACCCCTGCGGAACCGCCGCAGCGAACAAAGAACCTGCGAGAAAGAGGGAGTGCAGGAATCAGATGCTAGCTACCAGAAAGCTCCTTACCTGGCAGAGTCTCCGGAAACCTGGGTCTAGGACCCAACGCTGCAGAGCCCCCAGAGACAAAGCAGAACCTGCGAAAGAGAGGGAACGTGGTAAAAAGAAGCAAGCAACCAGAAAGCTCCTTACTTGGCAGAGAGCCTGGTAATCAGGGTCTGGGAGCCATCGCTGCCTAGCCACCACAGAGAAAGCCGTACCCACGAGAGCAATGAAACACAGGAGACCGAAGGCATCAGCAGGGAAACTCCATGCCAGGCAGACAGCCTGGGAAGCAGAGTCTGGAACACTGAGCTGCGGAACTGCTGCAGACCATGCAGAACCCATGAAGAAGAAAGAGCGTGGAAGACAGAACAGGGCAGCAGGAGCGCTCCCGGCCTGCCACAGAGACCCACCAACAAACCGAAAGTTAACAGGGTTGTTGGGGAAGGCAGAAAAGGCACGAGAAGTGTAAAACCCATGGTCTGGAACCCATACCCATATACAAATAGCAGTCTGAGTCCAGAGGAATATGTGGCACGGTAGTGAACCAGGTACTCTAGCAGTAGAGGAAAAAACACATCCATCCAGGAAGAGAAGCCCAATCCCTGCTTCCTCGTCACAGTACCTGGTAGGAGTACACACCAGTTCTGTCAACAGGGGTTAGGGATCCATATAACACATAAGCCTGAGAAAGACCAGGGAAAGGGAGACATTCCCTCACCAAGTGGAACTGAACTTATTTTTTCAGAACTCCTTGCTTTTACTTTGAAATCTTCAACACCCTGTTTAGAAGGGAGTCATTCGTCTGGACCAAGGAACTCCCCTCCTTTCTTTAGTTTTGCTTATGGTGTGAGGGAAAGAGATCGGATTCCGACATCGGACTGTGTACACCCTTACACAACACACCAGTGATGGAGAACAGAAAGGTGTGCATGTTATGGTCCATTGGAATGCCAACGCTGGACACATTTTAGAAGGATCCCAGCCGGGACCAAGACGGGAATGGAGAACTAGACAAAGACTATTTCTTTGTTGGGCACTAGGTACCACGAGTCATGCATGCTTGTTGCATGGGTCAGTGCTGCAGCCACTCCACTGTGACGGGGTTTAGGAAATTTAGTTGCAGTCATGCACTTGCTGTACAGCCTTTTACTGCAGTACGGTTATTGCCACACTGTTTCTGTACAACTTGCACAGGTGGTGCTGCTGTTCACAGTGCTTGTGTACACCTAGTGAAGGAAGTACGCCTGTCAGGCTGCTTCTGTACATGTCAAGTGGGCAGTCTTTCTGAAGTTGCTTCTAGTGCAAGCACCAGTGGGAACAGAGCAAGGTCAGTACACGGTGAGCAAGTAGAACCACTGCTGTCACAGTCTATACACCCTGGGTGTGGTCACATATTATACACCGATTTCTTTTACGTAAAATCACGCAATTATAGGTGTGATCTCAGAAAAGAAAACGGCCCAGGCAAGTTAATTAAAAAGGCACTGCAGGTGTTCCTTACATGCTTGCACTGCTGCTGAATGTCATGCTTCACTCACATACCTGGAATAGGTACAGCAAGTACAGCGAGAAGGCATGCACGCTTACTCCGCAACAAGGTATAGTACTAATCTATCTAACCACTCCAGGAGCACTCAGCAGTGACTAGAAAGCTAGGATGATTAGGAGTGCCCCCCATGACAGTGCATGTCACACCTTCCTCTGAAGGGGCAGCACCAATCCAAGCTTCCCCAATTGAGTTGAGTGGGAGCCGGATGAGGCAAAAACATGGCAGACCAACAGTTTTGCATTCAGAACTGGTCTTCTGACTTGTTTTTATGGTATGCACACGCATACACCCCTAACAGCCTATGTACAGCAAGCTTCATACAGGCTTTAGAAAAAAATACTGAACAGAACACTCTTGAAGAAGAGCACATGTAATGCAGCCTCTGGCCTGCTATGATTGATGTCACTTAAGCCCTACCACCATGGACTCTTACAACAAAGCTGCATTTGTGTAATTTAAGCAGCACTGCATTAGCTCCGCCTTGGAAAAGAAAACTTCCTTCATGCATGCCGCTGAGGTGGATGCCAAGGTATAGACTTTAAAGCCCTTCTATAATGGACCTCTACTGGTGCAGCAGCCAGAGTGACTATTAACATCAATTGGAATGCTCTGTGAGAAACCGGTCCCTTCAGTGTGGGAATGGGACAAATATGCCTAAGCAATGAAACCAGAGGCCAGGCATTCATACCTTTGCCTCCCTGCCACGGGTCATATTGTACTGGACCATCCAAGCCACAAGTTCCAAAGCGTGTGACTTGCAGTTCAATCAAAGCACAGGGCTTCAGCACAAGTTGTAGACTTTCTGGAGGACATGTACGCTGGTTAGACAGAAGAGAAAGGCTTCCCAGACAGAAGATGCCATTTAATGGACAAAATACCCAGATCCAAGCGTCCACTTTCTCTCAGAGAACAAGAAACAGCAGGTTACATTTAAAGTGTCCTTTGCTTAAGTGTAGTCTACATCGGTCTGATCTTAGACTGGCCCCCATTTAAGACCCCTTCAAAAATTTTATTGCTGGGTTGTACTCCTTTTTAGGTCACAAAACTGGGTACATTTAACTCTTCACACAACACTCTGGGCATTCAGGCTGTACTCACTTTTGATTGGTACAAGGCGGTGTAAAAGCGCTTTCCTCCACAAATAAATTCAAGAATCCTCAGTTGCCATCTCCAGAGCAGCAGGAAATGGAGAACTTTTTACAACTGACAATGCCGAGCTACAAATGGAACACAACTAGCAAACACCATTTGGTAGAGTAAATTACACCCTTTTTATGAAGTGCAGAAGTACAGAAGCCATTCATTCACAAGTCACCTACTGAAGTCCTAGCTGCCACAGGGCGGGGGGGTTGGGGGAGTACTGTGCTTGGCTCAGTAAAATCCGTTAGAGCGCAGCATCTCCAAACAAGGTGTACTGTTGCTATCGGGCACAAAGTATACATTGCCGACTGGCCTACTTACCCAGCTCTCTGGCGCGAATGGAAAGTTTCCCCATGTTCTCAGCCAGTGGGTTCAATGTGTTCCCCCGTCCATCCTCCGTTCCACTGTCATCAAACCGAGCCTCAATGATGACATCTGGACTGTCCGCTTCGCCCTGGACGGGCAAATCCAGTGGGGTGCTGGAGTTGCACGCCACTGCAGCCGCTCCGTCATGGTCATCTGGCTTTACCACCTGAAGAAGAAACCGAAGGACACAGCGTAAGTCAGCAGCACACATCTGCTTCCAGTCATTTCCCTTTCAGTAATTGCTTAACTGCTGACAGCCCTTCAGACTCCATGGATGGGGAACGGCACGCATGTCTGATAATGAGACCAATGGGGTTTGGGCAGCAAGGGCTTTCATACATAAACCCACTTGAGTCATGCTTTAGAGGTCTTTCAATTCCCTAAGCCGTCCTTAAAACCTTAATATATCACACTTTGAGGAGGGCTACATACCCGCTTCACATCACAGAGCCCAAGCAATGTCTCTGCCTATAACCATACGTAACCATTCAGATGAAATAACACCTTCATCCCACTGATTTTAGGATTGCCACTGGCCAATATGGACCATAGTTTCTCTGCCAAGAAGCCCGTCTACCAATCTGATCACTCTGCACCATTCATTACCCACTTCCTTTAATCATGACAGCACACCAGTCCGTAGAAACACACAATCTCCCACGAGGTAACCATGCCATAATCTCATTGTCATCCCTCGCACTAAACAACCATACTGTCATTCCAAGCTTCCACAATCCCGCCCATCCCTCCCCCACCCCCACCCCCAGGTCGAAGTACTCCTCTGTGCATATGTGGTGCAGGATAAGATGTGTATGCAAGCTGGCAATTCTTGACTTGCCTATGGTCTTTTTGCAGGGTTGATCCCATGTTGCTAATGCAGCATTCTGAGGTGGTGGCAGATGTCTCGGTATGGTGTGTCTTTGCTCAATCCTCTGTGGGAAATGGGGGGACTGCTTCCCCACACCTGCACAGGCGCCCCAGCTGTGTTCTACATGAATCACCCTTCTAAACCTTACTGTTTATTTGTTGCTACTCCTGCAAAATCATCTCTCCCATCACTACTCAGAAAGAGGGCAGTACCATAACAGATGAAAATCTGCATTGAACCTTTTACTTTATATGACGTTTTAACACCAGTTCATCAAATGTAAGCTGCCACAAAACATACACATACATAGCATTAAATCCCCAGCCAGCAGTTTATCAATGTTTCAGGACTCTCTGTGTCTGTCAAGTCTCATCTTAGATTCGCGCCTCTAATGAACCGCACACCACGCTCCCAGTCTAGCCCCCTCCACCTCTGGATAGCAACATGAACTGAATGGAAAACAACACAGCTCTACCTTCAAGCACTAGATCGCCAGGTAAAATGTAAAATAAACACCCTACATTTTCTAAAGTTCTCACCTAAAACAGATAAGCCCTTCCCTCAGATGCGATGGTTGAGCGGCACATGCCTCATAAGCATCTCTTAGTGAGACTGCCCTATCCTGGTTTAAGTCTTCCCACTGGAACTAAACTTTATAGGGCAGCAATCAGAGCAATCTTTGTGGGGGTATCGTGAGTTCTGGATATCAGGAAAAGACATGTAGAAATGAATCCATGTTCCAGTAGGCCAATGGCTAGGGCAGACAGTGTCTTGAGTGCTGGGAGTAATGACAAAATATTTGTGATCCTGAATTCAATGAATTTGGGTCATACAAAAGAAAATGTAAAAAATGCAATTGTGTCATAGTGGGAACTGGTTCAAATTTGGTGTTTAAGGATAACATTCAAGATGGTTTTGGAAAATCTTAATCTTGGGTCCTCTGACTCTTATTGGGAATGCTCCATCAGTGATCGTTTCAAAAAGGCGGTTTCCAAGCTTTTTGTGCATTACAGAATGTGCATGTTTCTGTGAATGTCCTGCATGCAGCTAAATCCTGTGAAGATGATTCTTGGTTCACTTGCAAACCAGCAGTGGCAGAGTGTCCTCACTCAGACCTGATACTGTGGTCATTAAATCCAAAATCTAAAAGACTAGTGCTTAATGAGTGGCAGCACGTGAAATATTTCAGTGGAGGGGCCTAAATATTTCACACCATTTTGTGCATGGGAGCAATCAAGCTCTGAGGGTTTGGGGGGCGGATATGGGTCCGAGAAATGTGTTAAATGGTCCCATTTGTTTAGTACAGTGGTTGCTATAAATTTGATAAATCTGTTATGTACGGTCTGAAGGTCGGGACTCAGACGAGCATTCACTGTTTCAATGGTTTTATTGACAAACTCCAAATCTTTCCCTAAATCTTCAAGCACAAGCCCTATTCTATAACCAAAGTTAGTCAAAGGGGTGCTCGTCACGATGTTTAAAAGTATTAAAATACCTCTGTTCCGAATCCTACTCTAACCTAACCCCTTCCCCCCACACGCCATGTTCCAAAACAAACAAAACAAAGAAAAGGGGATAGCTGCGGGCTTCTCACCCCAACCCTGTCCCCTTTAAGTAAAGGCATTTGCTCATAGTTCAGTTTGTGTGCTGGAAGGTCGTCTAGGAGTACCAGCCTGGGTCTCTCGGCCAAGTCCCATTCTGGGATTCTTTCAGTCTTTCTTCCTCCCGCTCTGGGGATCTTCTTACTCCCTACTCTCTGGGGCGTTCTTGGTCTCCCTGTGCTTCAGGCTTTTCCCCTTCTCATTCCCCTCCTTTGGGGTATGCTTTCTTAACTCTGGGTGTTATTTTCAATCTCTATCTCTCCTTCGCTCATCTCCCTCTTCAGTTTTAGCCACCGCATACCCGACTGCCTCGAGCGGTGCTCCTTGGGAGGGAAGTCGAGGCTGGTCGGCTCTCACCGCAGTCGTTTATGCGCCTTTTCAGCTCGGCTCTGCATTGGCTTTCCAGCGATCTTCACTCTCAGGGCTGCTCAGGCAGTCAAAGTACACCCTTCAGGTGCACTTCGCAGTCCTACCCGTCAACACTGGGGTTTCCCTCGCTTTCGCTCTACGTCCACACCTCCTTTGGCGTTTTGTCACAGTTGACCTCAGCAGGGCCTGCTCACTCTCCTTCCCGATTAGCTGTTCCACTGACACTCTTCCAGTGGGCTGGTTCACTCGTCTCTCTCCTTAGTCTTTACAGGATATTGGGCATGCCTAGGCCCAGAAGCCAAGTGAGCCATCAGTAAACGGTGTACATGGTCATCGCATAATCCAACACCTATATTTTCTACAAAGGTGTTAGTGCCTGGGTAGGGTGGGGGGATGTTGGAGACTTCTAGCCACGTTTGAGTCGCTATCCTCGAAGGCCGAGTCCCCTCCAGGGTGATCCTGCTTACCCTGTCCCCTAGGTGGTATTTAAGGGTAGTGGGCTCACCTCCCTACTCCCAAAGGGGGGTATCCCTATCTTGTTCAAGTGATATGGACACGTTTTACAAAGCTTTCAGTGCATTTGTGAGTGAAATATTCTGCCTTCGTTAAGTTTCCCACCATCCAGTATCCCAAGGCAGAATATTTCACTCGCAAATGCAGGCACAGCATCCATTCACGTGATCACATCTTTCCACACTGGAGGTGTGTCTCAACCTTGCTCCCTAGCCAGTCGCTCCCCAAGTCCAAAGGGGTCAGACTCTAAATAATAAACAGGAAGCCATCAAAATAATATGAAAATTTAAAGTGGTGAAAGCCAAAAATCAGGGCAGGCATGCTCTTTGAAGGAGGGGAAATGTGGCAGAAGAGCACAGCAGCAGGGATTTGGCACCGAGAATATAGACCAGCAATGGATCATGGCCGGCCAGAACAGGTGCCTGCTAAAGACAACTCCGACTGGAATATCACTCTGTAAAAAAGACTGAACAGACGTCTATTTCAGGGACTGGAAAAAAGCAGAGGCGGAGGGCTGCTCTGTAAATGTGTGCTTTTCAGGATTTCACAACTGCAGGAAGGTTCCAGGAGGCCATTGAGCAAGCAGAGGTACGGATCGGTCCTGCAGTGGGGCCACATCAATCACTCACCTCCTCCATCTATAACCCAGTGTGTTTACTGTGGAGATCACCGGAACACAGGGCATTTACTGACAGCCCGACAGCTCGCAGGATTCCACAAGTCCCTGCCATGCACCGGTCGGAACTCGCTGGCATCAAAGCTTGAGTGCCACCTACAGCTGCCCGTGGAAGCCAAGCTGACCGGGTGCACTGTGGCAGGCTTTAACATACTTAAGACAATAACTAATTAAGGGGTAGCTTAAATAACACACTAATTACAGGACACTAACGAATGATTGGATCATTTGTGTGATGCTGTAGGCCCAATTTTGATAGCCTATCATAAAAGTTTAGCAAAGGGGCAGGTTTTGATTTCGTTTCCTTTTTAACGGCAAGAATGAACATTACTCTCTCGACACCATTTAATTGCACTCTTCCAACAAGCCAAGATGATAACTTCATGTTGCTGTACTAGCCCCTCTCACTGAACCTTAAACACCCTGCAAAGCATTGTTAATATCCAGCGAAGGATTCCTCCAGAGCCTAGGTTTGAAGGGGTGCTGGCAGATGCATTCTATTAAAGGCATACAGCTACATTTAGGTTTACCATTTTTCTGTGAGCATGTTGAAAACACAAGCTGCAAGAGACAAGTGTCCACTCAATCACCCCTTTGACAGCAAATGTGGTCCACAATAGTATTAACTGGACAGAGTCCATGCTCAAGGGAGATTCCCCAATGCAACCTTACCCAGCTTTCAAGTTGGCAGTATGCAGTCCCCCTCAGAAGTCACGTTTAAGGTCTAATTGGATTTAGTGGATTAAACTTTTTTTTTAACAAAATAAAAAAGGGAGTGGGGTAGACTACCTGGACTGGAGACATGCCTTCTCTACAATGTCCACTCACTGGTCGAAAAAATCTCATTCTTGGGGAATCCAGGCCACTGCAAATCTCCTTGATTTAAGCCTCGGAGGCGGTGGGAGGGTGGAGGAGGGGGTGGACGGTTGGGTGGGTTCCCAGTAAGGGTTTCTCTTGTCTAAGCCCCAGTTTATATTCCTGACAAGCATACCAGTGTACCATCAAATCCATGTATTAAAAGAAGATTCTGGAAAAAAGTTGGCGCAGAAATATGCCAAGGAGTTTCAGATTCGGTCCGAATCCAAATGACCTACACCGCCAAATTACCTACAATAGATACTGCTAAATGTTCGTAGGACATTTTGTAGTATCTATTTGGTGGTGGTGGGCATTGTTTCTTTGTTGGTCGGAACAGCTGCAGGGTATCCCCGCAACACCCCGCTCACTATACAGTATAGTTTAGTCAGCGGGGTTTGCGGGGGACACCTCCTGCAGCTGTTCTGACCAAAAATAAAAAAACAAAAGGCTGCAGGGGCGTCCCCCGCAACACACCGCTCACTATACTGTATATAGTTTATACTGTATAGTATAGTATAGTGAGCGGGGTTGCGGTGGGGGTGGTGGGGGGAATTCTCCATGCAGCTGACCCGACCAAATAAAAAATAAACATTTTTGGAGAAAAAAAAGGACCCTGCGGGGCCGGTTCCCGATCACGGAAGTGAAAGGGAACTGGCGTTGCAGGGACCAGCGAGACGGAAGGAAAGGTAAGTAGGGGTGTGAGGGTGGGAGAGGTTTGGGGTGGGGTTAGGGTTTCTATAGATTTGGGGTTGTTTTACCTTGGATGACCGAATGGGAAATTTACTAACAATTTTGTATTACGTACATTTTGCATGCAGTCATTTTCGTCCCAAACCTTTCAGTAGCCGTAAAACAACCCCAAATCTGAGTTACACCCCTGTTTGAGGGATGGATTCTCGTGTCTAAATCGGTTGCTCGCACCGGACTTGCAACACAGATATCGAAAGAACGGAAGGGAAAGTGAAAGGGAGGAATTTAGGAGCAGCGACATAAGAGGCAGCATCAAACTGTATCAATACATACTAGCCAATCAATGCGAGATAACTTCCTACTTCAGGCCCAACAGGGGATGATGAGATGCAGGCAGTTTATCACGACCAGGTATAGAGGCGTGATGAGAAATCATTCAAATAATTCATATTCAGTCTTTATTGTTATTATGGTATTTGCTGAACGCAGATCGGACTTCAAGAAGCAACAGAGCGCTTTATAGAGGTGTAAAACAATACAGATACATAACGGAGCGCTTTACAGAGTTAACAGAACAGATATACAGCGCGGGTGGGATGCAAAGGGGCACATAGGAGGGGTGCAGCTGTACCGGGCGGCAGCGAGGAGAGGAAGGGGCAGCGTCTAGCGAGTCAGGTGGTAAGGAGGGTGGATGTGATTGCCTATGTTTCTGGAGGCAGAGTGATTCCTTGAAGAGGTGGGTCTTGAGTTTTTATCTGAATTGTAGGAGCATTGGGGAAGAGTCTGATGCAGACTGGAATGAGGTTCCATAGTTTCGGGGCATTGGTACAGAAGGCTTGTTTTCTGGTCCTTTCCGCAGTGGCAGATTTCAACTCTACACATGTCCTGGCTTCTTGTGGTGCGCTGTCCACCGGAGATGCAGAGTTTCTCCGCAAGGTAGCGGGTGCCTTGAGGAAGACTGCCTTATAGATGATGCAGCAAGACTTGAAGTTTATTCATGCGTGCAGTAGAAGCCAGTGAAGGTCGATGAGGGCAGGGATGATGTGGTCATATCAGCGTAGACCCTTGATGAGGCATGCAGCCGCATGTAGGACACTTCTCAGGGGCACATGGGAGGACAGGAGGCCTTAGAGTAGTGCATTGCTCCCATCCAGGTGAGATGGGACCAGCGCTTGAACGGTGTATATAAAGCTGTCTGGAGAGGAAGGGCTCGACTTTTCGCAGGAGGGAGAGGGAATACCAAGCTGTCTGAGTTTTCTTAGTTATGCGTGTCTTGAAGGAGAGGTCTTTGTCAATATGGAACTAGAGGGACTTAGCGCAGGAGGTGAGCTCAGGTGTGAATCCCTCAGAGTTCATGGTGATCGCCAGGTCTGTACGTCTGGGTGTTCAGTGTTGTTGGCGAGGAGTAGGAATTCATTCTTGGAGGGGTTGAGCTTCAAGTATGCACTGGACATCCAAGACTGGATCAGTGAGAGGCAGGTTTTGAGCCATTTGGATGTCCTTGATGGAGCTGATCTCGAGGTATGTGTGTCGTCAGGGTATTGGTCGATGTGGATGTTGGGTGTGGCTAGGAGGGCTCCCAGTGGCTCAATGTATAGAATGAAGATCACTGGGGAGGGGATGGAACCCTGCAGGAGTCCACAGGTGACTGGTAGTATTGTCGATATAGAGCAGTCCATATGAACAAACTGCTGGTGTTTGGCGAGGTAGGACTTGAGCCAGTGCAGGACAAGGTTTCTGATCCCCATGCGTTGATGTAGGGTGTCCATAAGTGCCTGGTGGTCTACTTTGTTGAAAGTGGCCACGAGGTCGAGTAGAACTAGGAGACGGGAGTGGCCGTCAAGGATGTTGAGGGTGTCGACGACCACCTGTATGGTTGCTGTCTCTGTGCTGCATCTGGGTAGGAATCCTGACTGGTAGGTTTGGAGGAGATTGTTCGTGTCTAGTGCTGCTGCAGTTGTGCGGCTACCACTTTCTCAATCTTACCTAGGAAGGTAAGATGGGTGATGGGGCGATAGTTAACTAGGTTGTTGGAATCCAAAGTGGGTTTCTCCAACCAGAGCAGCGTCACTGTGGGACAGTATGTGCAGGATCGACATAGGAGGAGAGGTGAAACCTGTCAAGGGGTGGAGCAGAGGTTCAGAGTTTGCAGGGCAGACAATGAAAAGAACAGAAGGGGCAAAGGCACAAGGTGGGTGGAGAGGATGAGCCTCCCATGTTCATCCCGCAAGTGGCAGGTTTCAGGAGGCTGTCCCCTCCTATAAGAACATTGCTGTGGACAGGGGGTGAGGGGTATTAATTGAAAGTAAAGACAGGGAAAAAAAGGCCAGGAATCTGGACATGCAGGTGGTCTGGAAAAATTCATGAAGATGACCCAAGGGAGCCATTGAGACAATGGAGTTGGGGAACTGCACATTTCCTGACTGCAACCAAAAAATTAACCTCATTGGGAGCAGGAAGGGTTACATATACATAGTGGCTTAAGTCAGCAATGTATGGTGTGGAGTGCAATGCAAGGAATGAGATGTTCCATGGTAGGGAAATAAGAAGAGTGCATAAGCCCAACATGGCTACAGCTAGGAAATACACACGGTTCGGTTTTACACCTTATAAAATGCTAACATGCCTCATTCCAGACTGTTCCAAACTGATATACACTGAACATCAGTATGCTCCTGAAGAGGAAGTGCCAGGCGTCATCCGCACTCCAGCCACCCCCTTCGAAGTGCCAGGAACTTTCACGCCAAAATATGTGACGTATGAAGAACGGATAAACCAGCAGAGAGCCGCAGTTGGGCTCTGCCCAGTGCCTATCGGAATAACAGTACCTGTTTAAATACGGACACCTAAGCAAACCTGGACAGCAAAGTACCCACTGAGAAATCCATATCTACAGACACGACAAAAGGACGTTTGTCAGAATGGAATACCCAAAGAAGCCAGGAAGATACTAAAAGACGACTGGTGACGTCATGAGAGATCGGACTGACACACACAGAGTATATAACAACCCAAGAATGCTGATAAAGAGACTAAATGCCATGGATATGTGACATCTTGGGCCTAAGGTGAAAGAGGTGATTTCAAGATGAAGAAATGTATGCCATATGCACGATGAAGACATTAAGCCAGTTTAAACGCAGGAAATCGCAAGAAGCGAAGAAATCGTGAAGCTTGCTTATGCTTAGTAGTAAAACAGATTGCGGCAAGCGCCAACTATACATATCTACCTCAAAAGCACTTTAGAGGAGTGAAAATCCACTACGCACATGAGCACAATCGAATCAAGGTTACTAAAGGTCTCAAGAGGAGAGGACCTCAGCAAACAAATCGAGAATTGAAGACGGAGAGAAACCCTGCTGAAGGTAACCATGCAAAGAAGCCAAGGTCGTGTCAGGCTGGAATAGGCTAGCAATGCCTACAGTTAAAGAGAAAAATAACAAGAGTCTCCTGTTCAGCAAGGTCGAGATAAGCCACAGATGGTAAACGATGGGCAGAAGTAAATCAAGTACACGAAATTGTATGAAGAGGCCTATTTCACAGTGTCCTAGTCACGTGGCAAGGCAGGCAGAAAGGCATGAGACTTTCACACCTGCGCATGGAGCCTTGTCGTACCCATACTCCTTAACTTTCTCAGACCAGGAAGCAGACACAAGCCCAAACTACAAGGCAGTAATTGACACACGGCCACTGAGGTGATGAATGGTTGTAATATAAATTGGAGGGAAGCGGGGTGCAGACTTACTACCTGCACCTGGCTAATTATTCGGCATGCTGCTAAGCGCAAGTGGAAAAGCATGTGTTGGCTCAATGCCAACCCAATCATAGTGGACCATGTAATCTAGGGTCCTATAGAGAGTAGAGCCAATGGGACTTCGTACTTTTTGTGACGTTTACAGTGACCAGTTTGAAGGAAGGGCTTATTTTCCACACCTTATATTATCCAATCCCCTCTCCCCGTTACCATATACAGATATGGTACCCATGTTAAAGTTACCTTCTTCTAACCAATCAAGTTGCATGTTAGGTTTTTAAGATTACACGTCAATGACGATGAATTTTTGGTATAAATGTTGTTTTTCTGAAATTAATTGGAGTTTAAACTAGAAGGAAGATCGAGCGGTTGCCGATGTTCATTGAACTCCTCGTTTTCAGTACTTGTCATTAAACTGACTCCCTTTGCCAAACTATTGAGTTGTCATTATTATTTGATGCAAGAGTATGAATCTGCATCCCCATCTATTTTGAGGGTTCTGCTACTCATCTTAAAGGGCTGTTTGGAGACCCCCAGTCTCATGGGCCGTCTGGGGTCCATCCAGTTCACTCCAGTGACAAAAACAAAGACCGTTGTCACACAGCCGCATTGAACACCATGGATAATCCAATGTAGGCCACTAGGTGGGTGCACCGTCCAATGGGCATTTTGTTGTCAGACTACAATTTGAACCCCAGTGCAAGGGTCTTAACTCATTCTCGGCTGTTTTCCGTGTGCTGACCTGCAAAAAGGGTCTTCGTTACAGATCTCGCCTTACACATCCAGCTTCAAACTAAACTGGGCAATGTGTGTGTTGTAGTAAACAGGGTTGAAAATGTAGACGATCCTGCAAGCTGAAACAGTATTCCATCAACCAAAATAAAATCACCTACAGTGCGCCAAATACATTGGACACATTGAGAATTAAGAGGTGGGTACATTCTGTTGGAACTGTGTTGCGATATAGTGACATTTTCCAGATCGATCAGACATATCACGTAGTTTCATTGGAATCTTAGCTGATGGCAAGGCAGGCATGTCAGGATATCGCAGGATGCGTCTGGTTCTTGGTTTTTCCTTTTGTCACTTGCCCAGCCTACATACGCAGGGAGCAAGGGCTGGGGAAAAGGTAAGGAAATGTAGGTCAAGTTGGTACTTGCAACCACAGTTTTAGAAGAACTTCAGTAGAGGATCAGATGTGGGAAAGGTTATTTGTGGGATTGCACTGTCGTGAATTCTCCCACACATCAAAATTATGTTATGACCATTTAAAATGTATTGCAAAAGACAACCAAACGAAATCATTAGTTGCAGACTATTTAAATATGTTACCTAAAGACCTTTTATAAGCTCTGAATTGGAAATAGTCCAGTGACTAAGTCCCATGCTTTGCTATGGGGACATGCAGCGGGCCGACCAAAGGAGTCTGGTATTGCCCCTAGCGGGAGGATGATGGGCACGCAGGAGGTATATGGGGGATCCCCAGGTCGCTAATCAGCCCCCCTCTATGAATCAGGAGAAAAGCACAGGAATGAACTCGATGGACTAGGGGGATACTAGTCCTTTAAAGAACAACCCAGGGCTCCAGGGGAAGAATATACCAGCGAAAATACATTGTTGCCTGCAGAACACACAAATAACATTTCATTCCATCTAGGAGACATTTGTCAGTATGGTTCCCTTAAGGCAACAAAGGTCTATCACACAGGTTGCACATATTCTCTCCAAACTGGTTCGCTGTAAACGCCACGTACATGGACAGCTCACTGCAATTGCTTGGCCCGTCACAGCCAACCACCCACCTAGACATGACACAAACTCGTAGACCTCCCAGTGAAGGATCTAGAGTTTGTGCACCACAAATTCACAAACTGAGAAATTCTATGCGACAACTTAGAAAGCCCTTGTCACTCAAACCACCAAAACCAAGTTTGGGGGATGGACCACTCTCCAAGTCTAAATCAAGATGCAAAGCAGTAGGACAACAGCCAGCACAAAGACTGGAGGAGCAAAGAATGCAGGCTTCATTCCTCTGACAGCTGCAAGCAGGCCATAACAAGTGCCAGACTGCCCATCTCTTGCTCACACAATACAAACATTTCACATAAAGAAAGGTCTGTTCGAGGGGCCAGCCATAGCAAGGTCAGATGATTAACAGCTATCCACATGGATAACTTGGGAATTCAAGGATGGTAGAAGCCCTCACAGGGAGCCTGGTGATGGGAGGGTCTACAGGGCTAAAAGGCCAGAGCAAAAGTCTGTCTGTGTGCCAGTGTGTAGAAGGAGCTACTGGCAATAGTTTGGAGAATATTTGAACAAAAGAAGGCATTTAGAGAGAGGGAAGACGTTGGAAAAGAAGGAGCTTGGGGAGTAAGTGGATGGCGAACAAGGGAAGGAGTCAAGAGGAGAGGTGGGTTAAAAGACTGAGGAAGAGGAAATGATACGAGGAGGTTGGGAATTATCAGGAAAAGGTGCAATGAGAAGATAAGGTGGAGGAGGGGGACGTGTCAGGAGGAAGTGGCAAGACAGAATCGCAGAGAGGAGGGAGGTGCTCAGAGGAGCAGAAAAGGCATAGAGAGGGGTGAAGGTGTTGAGAAATTTGGAGGTGAAGACAGGAGGATTCCAGAGGGACAGTGAAAGTGTACAGAGCCAGAAAAAGAAATGAGGAAGGATGGGTGACTCAAAAGAGCCGTTAGGGCAGAGTCCATTTTTGGGGGTTCAGATGTCCCATTTGAAGGGACCCCTAACCATTTTTTGTTTTCCTGTTGGCTTTTCATTATCGTTGACTTCATGTTTGTGGTCAGAGGGACTTGTACTTAAGTTTCTCTTCCATTGAAAGAATAATTTTTCCCCTTACTGTTCTGTTATTGTCCATATGAAACGAGGAGCAGGGATGCTTTTCAAAGCCTCATTTTGGTCTTACGGTGATTTTATCACCCTCCAGTTGTTGTGGAGTGGGATACTGTTAGGAGGTGGTTACATTTACTTCATTGAGTTTACAATCACATCAATTCAGCTGCTGCCATGTAACCTAGTTACCAAGGAACCTTTGTTGTTATGATTAAGCAAAGGTTCCACATTCTAGCAGCAGAGAGTGAGAGGATTGAGAGCAGGACGACAGCCACAGCTGGGGGCCTTTCTCTTGGATGAACTAAAGAAATAAAGCCTCTCTATAAAGACAAGCATCAGCGTGAAGCGTGGTCATTTACGTTAATAACATTGGCGACGAGGATTCGGCCAAGGAGAAAAGGCCCCCAGCAGCAGCAACACTGCAGCAATATTGATTACAGTTTGAATGCAAATGGACGGAGTGTTACACTAGATGTGTTGTGTAATAGCAGGCGAGAAACACGGCCATCCTCCTGGAGCGGAGTAAACCAGCAAAGCGCATTTTGGAGCGGAGCACCAAGAAAGAAGTCAGCGCTTGGCAGTGGAGAGAACCATAAAAGCATACTGGAGCCGAGCACGAATATTGAGGAGGTTGGATGACCTGTGGATCACAAATTGGATCACCTGTGGATTACGGAGGAGGCTGACCTGTGGATCACAAATTGCAACTACCACAGACAGCGCTGACAATATCAGCACAGGTTCCACCTGAAATCACACCTTATAAAATTTAAGTACAAGTAAGTGACAGTGTGGCTGTGTAAGGTTTCCTACCTGGGGGTGACATTAATTAATTCACAACATGGCAAACGTCCCAGCCCCAATTTTCTTCCTGCCTACACCAGGTGAGCCCAGAGTGCGTTGGATAGACTGGAAAGAGGGTTTTCAAAAATATGCACTGGCAGCATTTGGACCCAATTTCTCCAATGAGCGCAAAGAGGCGCTCCTATTTCACTGTTTAGGTGCCGCAGGACAGGAAGTGGTCAAAAAACTACCAGAACCTCCAGACATTCCTGATGGGGGTCCATATGAGAAAACATTAGCAAAATTAGACAAACACTACTGTGTTGAAGAAAATATAATTCTTGAAAGGTACAAATTTGCCACGAGAACTCAAAAAACTGGAGAGAGTATTGAGGAATTTGTAACCGCTCTTAGAGGTTTAGCCATCAAATGTAGATTTGACCATTGTCGAGATGAGCATGTCAGGGACCAACTCATGATTAAGTGTTCTAATGATAACATCAGGAAGGAGTTATGGAAGGAAAGAAATCCTTCTCTTGATAGAGCAATTGAGATAGCGAAAATGATAGAACACACAGACAAATGTATACAAATGCTTCAAGTGGATAATACATCTCAAGATAAGCCCAAAACTGATGACAATGAAGCTGCCATACATAAGGTTTCGAGAGTGATGCAGAGAGGTGCGGCAACTGCGCGTCGCACTTGGCAAATGGGTAGGAGACCTGAGGGTCGCCAAGGTCCCTTTACCAGAGCAGGGGGACAAGGATCATCTACCAGAGGGTCGCCCAGTGAGAATGTTACATTCAGGGGTGGCAGGGACTCTGGTTATCCTAGAGGTGCATCAATTAGGAGGTGTTTCAGATGTGGGAGTCTATATCACAAAGCATCTGACAAAGAATGTTATGCATCAAACATTATATGTAATGAATGTGGGGTCAGAGGACACATGGCTAGATGCTGTAGGAATTTTTATACCGCCCCAAGTCAAATACATGAAGTCAATGCAGATCAAGAATTTATATCAATTGATGATGCTGGTAGAGAAGTTATATTTTCAGTCAATGCCATTGATGGGAAGGTCAAGAAAAAGAAACCATATGCAACTGTGTTAGTTGGAGGGGTGCCAGTATCAATGCTCATGGACAGTGGAGCAGATTATACTTTGATAAGTGTGCAAGTGTGGAAGGAGAAATTTGGATGTTGTACATTGTGGGAGAATGTAGTCAGAGCAAATGCTTATGGAGATGTGCCCATAGAAATTTTAGGGTGCTTTGAAGCTGAGCTCCAATTCAAAGACAGGAAGGCGTTAGGGACTATCCATGTAGCCAACAGAGGTGGAGAGCTGTTGTCCTGGAGCGATCAGGCAGAGCTCAAGATAAGACTTGAAGCAAGCCACCCAGAACAGGTTTTGACTGTTGAAGGTGGAAAATCCGGTGGAAAATCGGTCTCGAGCATTGTTATGGAAGGGGCCAGAGGGCATATGAGTGGCACTAAGTTAGGGTGCTTGAAGGGATTTGTGCACAAAATTCGTTTGAAAAGGGATGCCATTCCCAAAGTTGCCAAATTACGGACCATTCCCTTGGCCCTGAGAAAAGATGTAGAGAGTGAATTGAATAAAATGGAAAGTGAAGGGGTGATAGAGAGAATTGATTCCTCAGAGTGGGTTAGTCCTATTGTAATAGTGAGAAAGAGCAGTGGATCTCTGCGGATATGCATAGACCTTCGACACCTGAATAAAAATGTAGTGGCTGACAAATTTCCTTTACCCAGAATAGATGATTTATTGGCAGGGGTTTCTGATTCCAAAGTATTTTCTCGTATTGACCTCAAATCTGCATATCACCAAGTAGAATTACACCCTGATTCGAGAGATCTCACAGCTTTTATTACCCCTATTGGCCTTTTCAGATGTATAAGAATGCCATTTGGATTGATTTCAGCAGCTAGTGTATTTCAGAACGTCATGTACAGATTACTGGGAGGAGAGAGAGGTGTCATGTGTTACCAAGATGATGTGCTAGTATGTGGGAAAAATGAAGCAGAACATGATAAAAGGTTAGAGAGAGTGTTGAACATATTCAAAGAGGCTGGCCTTACAGTATCGTTAGAGAAATGCATATTCAAAACTGACAAAGTTGAATATCTAGGTCATGAAATTACAGGTGAAGGGATCAAACCCAAAGAAAAGGCCATAGAAGCTATTCGCAAGATGGAAGCACCAAAATCCAAAGCAGATATACTATCTTTTCTAGGTCTGGTTGAATTTTATGGCAAGTTTGTTAGAGGGTTGGCAAATTTGTCAAGGAACATGAGGATGTTGACTCGTAAAGGTGTTACGTTCAAGTGGAATGAATCTTGTGAGGAAGAGTTTGGTAAGATTAAAGATGCTATAGTCAATGCACCCATCTTGAAAACGTTTGAAGAAAGTAGACATTCATTACTATTTGTGGATGCAAGTGACTATGGTATTGGGGCAGTCCTAATGCAGGAAGATCAGGAGGGCTTACACACCATAGCATTTGCCTCTAGATCTCTCAAAGGACCTGAGAACAGATATTCAGTGGTAGAAAAGGAAGCATTGGCTTGTGTCTGGGGAGTGGAAAAGTTCAAAGGATATTTGTGGGGCAGAGAATTCACAGTATGTACAGACCATAAACCCCTAATAGGAATATTTACCAAAGGTGGTCTGGAGGGAGTCTCCAGACGCATCATGAAGTGGGTGACATCCCTACAAGGCCTGCAATATGATATGCTTCACATTAGTGGTGAAACCAACGTAGTTGCTGATGCCTTATCCAGATCAGTAGTGAGAGAAACAGTGTCTGAGGAGTCTCCTCTGACTCGTGAGAAAGGTGTTGAAATATTTCAGGTTCATGAGTCAGTAAAGAAAGAGGAGTGGGACAATGCATGTTCAGAGGATGAATTGTACCAGAGAGTTTTAACATTGGTGACGCAGAACAGAATAAGAAACTATATTGGTGATTTAGGCGGGTTTGCCAAAGTTAAGGAAGAACTCTGGATTGATAAAGGATACTTACATAGAGGACATCAGATAGTTGTACCTATTAAAATGAGAAAATTAATAATTGAGCTAGCTCATGTTGGGCATTTGGGACTGCCTAGAACCAAAGGCTTGGTTAGAGCAGAATTTTGGTGGCCTAATCTTGACAAAGACACTGAAGAAGTGGTCAACAATTGTTGTGATTGCATTGAAGGTAATAAGGGTCTCAGGATTCAAAAAGTACCCATGACTGTTAGAAAGCCATCCACAGTTCCATGGGATGAGGTTGCTTTAGACTTACTAGGGCCTTTCAATATCAAGGGTGGGAGAGACACCTACGTACTGGTTGTCATAGATTTATTATCCAAGTGGCCCGAAATATTTACACTAAGAGACATATCCAGCAGTAGCATCATTAAATGTTTGGAGCAATTATTTTGGAGAGAGGGATTCCCCAGAAAGTGTTTATCAGATAAGGGGACCAAATTGGTTTCCAAGGAATTTAGAGAGTTCTTGAGTAACCATGGAATAGAACAAGTAACCACTTCATTATATCATCCCCAGACCAATGGGTGTGTAGAACGCTTCAACCGCACTCTCATGGATGCAATTAGAATTGCGGTAGCAACAGGAGGTGACTGGGTCAGGACCATAATGGAGAGAACATTCCAATATAGACTAGCACCACACAGTGTTACGGGTGTATCCCCATTTGAACTATTAAGAGGGAGGAAACCTAACTCACACATGTGTCCAGGCTGGATGGGAAGGTCAGAATTCGTAGGAATAGATCTGGAGGGAGTGAGAGAGAAGATATTTGAATCTGGGGTCAGATCCAAGGAGCAATATGACAGGAAGAATGCTTGTAGAGAATTCAGTCTTGAGGAAGGTGATTGGATCAAGATCAAACTTCCCACCAAGGTGCGCAAAGGTGCATCCATATTTTCACAGCACAAACAAGTTGTTAAAGATTTGGGATCTTCGGTGCTTGTTAAAGGGGGTGGGGTCTGGAACAAGGAGAGGATAGCAATTTGCAAAAAGGTAAACAACAACTTGTAACTGCACTGCAAGGTATTTAAAGCAATTTAATTATTTCTTCATATAGCGGTGTATCAGATACTATGTAAATAATGAACTACTTAGGTTCAATGAAATCTATTATCTAGTTTAGGCAAATACTTATATTTTGGTAAAAGGAAGGGAGGTGTTAGGAGGTGGTTACATTTACTTCATTGAGTTTACAATCACATCAATTCAGCTGCTGCCATGTAACCTAGTTACCAAGGAACCTTTGTTGTTATGATTAAGCAAAGGTTCCACATTCTAGCAGCAGAGAGTGAGAGGATTGAGAGCAGGACGACAGCCACAGCTGGGGGCCTTTCTCTTGGATGAACTAAAGAAATAAAGCCTCTCTATAAAGACAAGCATCAGCGTGAAGCGTGGTCATTTACGTTATTAACAGATACTGACAGCTGTGATTTGTTCTACTAGGGGTGCAGCCAGTTTTCCAGCATTAGTAGCCCAACATGGTAGCCATTAGGCCACGAATGTTGTTAGCAAAGTCTTAATCCCGGCCATTTTGTTTTGGCCCATTGCTTTATTCGGGCAAATCATGGGGCATGCCCAGAACGGCTCTTGTGCAGACATGGGCTCACTGCAAGCCTAAACCTCCATTGATTTGGACTGGCGTAGGCAATTTTCGCAATCCAGCCAGTCCCAATACAAAGTGTGGGTGGATCTAAGAGTTTGGCAGCTTGATTGGTCACACACCGGTCAGACAATGAAAGCCAGAGAGCTATCTTAGGTCAGCCCATGATTGAATGTGCACATCTCGCGAAGATCCTCTGCATTCCTCAGATCAATTGAGTCTTAACTGAATTGCTGGAGGACTTGCCACAAAGATGGACTGCTTGTTTTCTTGGACCATTACCGACATACTTTCTTTTGGCTGAACGTCCTTCCTGGGCTGTTCTTCCTCCTTCCTGTGGGGTCTCCCTTGAGAGCTGGCCTAGATGTCCTTGGCTAGGACCGCTGCTGGGCTGTTCTAGTGTTGCCTCATTGTCTTACCTTTCGGGGCTTAACACTTTGAGGTAGGGATGCTCTGTTGTCCAGATCAGTGGTGGGTTGCCACTACTCTGCTCCTTCCTAGCTCACCTCCATTTTGCCGCTGTCATGAGATAATGACACATTTTGCACCTCAGGTAATCTAGACCCATGTGGTCAGTTTCTTCCATCTTTCAGACGCCTCCATTGTCACTGTTTCTGCTCCTGGCTGGGTGGCTATCCTCCTGGGAAGGCACCTTTTTGTTCTTTATTTATTGGATATTTCCAAGCGCCTATACAACAAATGGTGTTTCAAGGATCATCGCTGATCTGGGGTGCAAGGTCATGGGTGCCAGACCCAGCATTTTGCCCTGTGGAAGAAGCAGTGAACTTGCTGTGTTATTACGATGTTTCTGAGCCAGGTTCTCTGCATCAGCTATGGAACCATTTGCCCGCAGACTTCTATTGGTGCAAATCCTGTTTGGTCACCTCTCTCTTGCTGGCTGGGTCTCAAGTCTGGCTCTGGATATATACAAGGGGGTTTCTGCTCCGGGGTACTCTGGGTGTTGGTTGCTTCTTTGCCCACAGCAGTGGGGGTGATCAGATGCTTACTTGCCTTTTCCCTATATCCACGGCTCTACCAATGGGCTTTATACTGTTATTTCCAATGGGGACCTTCTCTACAACTCAAACTCTACTGACTCGAATTCATAAGTTATTCACCTAACCAGTGACCTTTTTAGTGGGTCTCTATTGGGTTCCTCGATTTTTCTGTAAAAGACTGGAAGTCAAGCCATTACATCTGATTTTCTAGGGCTATAATTGATTAAATCACTGCACCCATGCTATAAAAGCGTATCAGGCTACAGTTTCCAACTGTGGTTACTTTACATGAATCCTTTTCTATGGAGTTCATGGGGAAGCATACTAGTGGGAGTGTAACTCTGACTTGGTGTTACATCAGCATGGTTGGAAATGTGCTAACCCCCGCTCCCTTTACACCCTCTAGATTCTGCATTACACAAATGGTATACATGTGTATCATTAATTGTACTAGTGGATGTGGGAATTTAAAGGACTTCATGTGTTGGCAGTTATGACTGTCCCATGCATTTTAGTTTTGCATAGGGTTCTCTCCCACACCCCCCACACACACTTTCACCTTCTAGGTACTGGGATTACCATTAAGTAATGGTCATACCTTTAACTTAGAAATGGGAAAGGGCTGCATTAGGCCCTTAACTATTTTTTTTTTTTTTTTTTTTTTTTTTTTTACACAGTGTGTTCTGCTGTGTGTTCATTTCAACCCAATGTACTATTTGAACTGCTAGTTGGTGTCGGTTGCCATTTGTATCATTGCAAATAGAGTGTACATATTTTCATTGCCTGTGTAATGTATTCTTTTGTGGTGCCCATTTCAAAATTAGTTTACCTATCCACCAGCCCCTCCTACCATCCTTGAGTGAAGCCTGAGTGCTTTGCAATAGGTAGCAATAGGGAGAGTTTGGTCTTTTCTTTTGGATGTGCGAGATGAAAACAAATTGAATTAGAATGTGAGAGCACTGCAGTTCGCAAAAGCACAAGGCCCGAGTAAGGTGGAATCCATTTTTAACTGTTTGTATGTTAAAAGAAAAAAATAATGCATTGACTGCATGTTTTCACAATCAGAAATGTAGACTGCTATACGCCATGAACCTAGGGAGGACTCATACTAATGAAGGCCTCCCCTTTTGCTAGCTTGTAGGGACAGGCTTCAAAGCAAATTGATTTACTTGCATTGCTCAGCTACAGGTTTACTCTATACTCAAATTGGGTATCCAACATTTGGGTATCTGGGTATTACGGGAAAACAATGCACTAACTGAGTTGATGAGTTTTGACTTCATGAGGTCACAAAATTCCACTGCTGTGTATTGAAATCTATAGAACCACAAACAGTATTAAGGCTTATTGCATTCTGAGGGAAGGGGCTCAAGTCTTTCCTGTACAGGAGTGCATGGCTCACAGCATCGTGGAATAAATAATTCTTCTTAAATTCACCCGACACAAACTGAGCTCTATGTCTAATTTAAAGATTGGTCAGAACACTAGACACCTTTGTCTCGGGATGATAGCTATGGGGCAATGCGCTCGCCTTGGAATCAAGAGGACGTAGTGCAACACAGGTTCGATCCCCGGGTCCGCGCTTAGAAACCTCTGGGTATTAAGCGTGTGATAAATAACCAATTAAAATTAACTTAGAATCCATGGCATCACATCCCTCACTAGAGAGCTGAAGAAACAATCCCTAACAGGAGTGAAAAAGAGACCGGGGGGGGATAAGGGGGGTGTCATTAGCTAGGGCAAGATCAGGATCCTCACAGAGAGAGGGGTACACTTGGAGAAAGACCTTCTTTGGGTACAAGGGCCTTCCCAGGTCTCTACCCCAGGTCTTCTCCCAAGACTTTCTCGGATGACAATACAGCTTGTCCTATGCCCTGGACACCCCAAGACCCGGAAGGAACCGAGGCATTGTGAAAAGAAATGTAAAGGAAACACCTGTAAAGCCTGAAGCACAAGGCTCAGACATGAGCAAAAAAGGGGTGGGAACCCACATGGCAAACCACAAAAAAAAAGACTCACTCTATACACAGACAGGTGGAGGAAACATCTGGAAACCTCCAAATAAAAGAGCCACAGACACTGGCAGGAACAGGCCATGTAAATCCCCCCTCATCTAATTACCTAAAGAAGTTTGATTATTTTAAGTAAAACCTCAGGTTCACCACATTTACATGCACTTTATTTTAACAATTGGTTGAATACAAGATCCATTAATCTTACATATCATAAGGGACCCAATTACTTTCTCATTATTAGAAGGTTAGGTTCCAATAAAACTTGAGTACTGATAAGAACATTCGTCAAACCTTAAATGGGTAGTAGGCATTTTTATATACGATAAACCTCCAGCTGTAGCCTGCACACACAGATTTCCAATCAAGTCAAAGCAAGAAATCTGCGAGGACTTCCATATTGGATGAGCTTGCCACAATCGGAGACCATGGAGGAGTTTGAGTCTTAGTGCGGCCGGTTTTACCAGCAGCATTTGACACTGCAAGTCATCCTATCTTGATACAGAGATTGAAGAAGGTAGGCATTGAGGGATTTGCCCAGGATTGGCTCATCTCCTTGTTAACGGATAATCAGCAGAAGGCATCTATATCTCCAGCTTCCTCAGCTTTAGGTTACAGCTACGTCAATGATTCACAAATTCTCCTAAAATAGACATACAAAAATGTTCCTATTTTTGATGCAACCCCATCAAATCCTAGCAAGAATAACATCTTTGTTGTATTTCAACTGGACTATTCAAAGGCCATCTAAGTAATGTAAGTGGTCTTTTAGAATACATGTGTGCCACTATTGGTGGCCTGGCTGTATTTGGCTCGATGAAAAAGCAGGGTGTTCATTAATGGGACAGTGGGAGAGTTAGCCGCAAAACCTGTGAGGTTGATGGGTGCAGGTCAGAGGTGGCCAATACTTGTGTGCCAATTTCCCATCTATGGGTTTAGCACAGAAACTAGGGAATATGTTATCCACAGGGATGAGCCCAAGATCTAAAAGACTACAACACGTTGGATTTGGTTAGCTGCAGATGTGAGTGTGATGAAATAGCTGAAGAGGAGAGCTTAGTCTTGGTTCAGTTAGTGTTAATGGGACGGCCGTCTGCTGGGGCTGTGTGTGTGTAGTCTAAGGTAGTAGGAGATCTTAGACGGAAGTCAGGGAAACAGGGGAGTATAACTTACAAGCCAAACTAACCTGGAACACAGCACTCCCACCGTTGGCATCTTGAATATCGGTACTATTTCAATAGCTTGTATATGCTCACTCTAGCATTCTCAGATGCTCTGCTAAGTGACCTGCTGTGAATTCTGCCAATCAATGGCAAGAAGGCGTTTATCAGGCATTCAACAGGTGGTCAGGGTAGAGAGCCAGAATCTCTGCTCCGCTTCATCCACCTGCTGTCTCTCACAAGACCTAAAACTCTTCACACTTAGGCCAATATGACATTCAGCAAAGGTAGCAGGCGCCCCTCTCTCGGAAGACCAAGGCATGATTACCTGTTCAGTGGTTGTTAACCACATTGCGAGTTCGCAGCCATCTGCTTTTTGCTCACTGTACATTTCACAGATGGGAAATATCAGTCATTGTCCCGCCCACATGGGCAGTCCAGCACCGAAATGCTATGGCAATTCCTCTCTGAACAAGAGTACCAACAGCAACCCCATACAAGTGTTTCAGCCTTGTTTGTTGGGCATCATCAGTGAGGTGAAGCTGAGACTCTCTACGCACTGTGAGCAGGGAGTCCACGTCTGGTTTCCCCCAGGTAACCTAGGGTGACCAACCCCAAGTTCATTCAAAGAATTCAACAAAGGTAGCAGGCGCCCCTCTCTCAGAAGAACAAGGCATGATAACCTGTTCAGTGGTTAACCACATTGAGAGTTCGCAGCCATCTGCCAATATGACATTCTCCCACTCCCAACACCTAAAGAATCATAAGGTTTTGAGTGGCACCAAAAGTTAAGTATCAAAAAGATGCTACAACTCTGACAGGGGTTCTTCACAATGAAACAAGGAGCAGAAAAGAGAAGAAGTGTTGTGTCCTCGAAAGTGCAGCACCTTGGAATAAAAGAGGATTCAGCAGCTGCAGTAAGGTGAAGAGCAGAATGAAAAGTTATAAGAATTAGGGACATATGAAACAGCCAAATGTCCACCACACACCCTTATTAACCTCACAACATCGTTAGAATATGGGAATTGTGGTAGCTTTGATTCATTGCAATCAGTGACTTTCACAGAATGTTGTTTTATGTGATATCTTGTGTAAACAAAATGCATTTTTGTCTTTTTTATATGGAAATTGTTCGAGTGTTTTTATACTCATTGATTAAAAAATGTTCATCTCTATTGTTCCTGTCTTGATCCAGTGATGGACATGAATGGTAGCACCTGTTGCAACTAGACACACCTAGTGCGTGTGTAGGTGGGTAGCAGTTCAGTGGCATTTCTTGTTGCATTTACACATAGCCTATACATTAAGTATCTCACACATAGGCGGTTAAAGTGATCATATATGTATTACAATTGTTAAGCACTCATAATTTCCTCTGATGCCATACTTGTCTTGATACTGGAGAATATTGAATGTTTTAAACTCATGTGCCTCACAACTTGAACTGCAATCATTGATGTGTTTAGTGTTTAGACAAGCATAAGTAGAGTTGAAATTATTAATATGGCTAATATCTTTTGGAGTGCTATATATGACTTTGAGAGTGAATGCCAGTGTGAACTTATAATAGTGAGATTCATATAGGCAGGAAAATGTATGTGTTTGACTATTTGACATTTGGATTTGCTGTACATATATTGTGGTGACTATCCCCACACAAACACAGGAGACCAACTTAATTGAAGTTGCACTCATCTTATAAATACATTTCGACTTCCGACTACCTCATTATTTGCTCCTTGCCCAGAATCGTAGGGTGGGATTTGTGAGACAGGCGTGGTATCAAGTGAGACACAGTATCAAGAGTTATAGTTCCAAAACCTTTATTTACTAAAGTGCTTGGGTTGGTGTAAGAACTAACTGTCCCCAAATCTAAAGGGATGGTTCCCTCAACTAATGTTTCTAAGGGTCGTCAATGTCTGAAAGTCCAAAACAAAAATCAGTCTGGATAAACCTATGCTTGCTCTCACTCTGATAAAATGTGGTAGGAAGTTTCTTTAAAGAAAAAATAGGGATTAAAAATTAATCTATTTCATGGCTGGTTTCAGGTGCTCTTCTCTCCTGTGTGGCTTAATCAGCATCATCAAAGTTTATCACAATCAAAAGGAAGTTGTTCATGAACTCTGTTAAAAAAAACTCCCTGTCTCTTTACTTCGTGGAGATTCCCTTCCGCAAGCTTCAATCCTTCCAAGTGTCAGACAAAACAAAAATAATATAGTTTCTTCCAGACTTGTCAGGGTTCCCTTCCCAAGCTTATCCCTCCTTGCTTCAGCAAATCGGGGTTAGTCCCCGCAAAGGTTCCCTTCCCATAGCTCCTTAATGTTAATTCAACATCAGTATACTAGACCTCAAAGAGCTGTGATGGTAAACGTTTTTTATGTACCACGAGTCAAAACGATTCTATCATGAGGGCTTAGTTTCAAATCTAAAGAACTGTTTACCTACAAACCTTTGCGATATACAGAGCCAGGTTACCTAGAGAAAGCAATACAAAATTTGGTTTTGTATTCTTTTCCCAGCAACTATTAGTACACAGTAATTAGACGACATGTCTTTTCTTTGACATTCTGGTCTAGAAACGCTTCTTTAATTAGTTTTGAATTTGTCACCTATTTGTCATCTTTCTGGGTTATCCCTCTAATGACACAGCCATTTTTGGTGTACACTGTGCTTTACAAGTACTCCAAACCGATAAACCTATGAAGGACCCATAGACCCATCCAGAAACGGGGTACATGGGGACAGGGTAATAAGTAACGAGGGATCCCAGTCCGTCTGGGAAATAACCCCAAAGTTTGCACTACATTTGTTCCAACCTTTTAAGTAGTTGGCCTGTGCAGTACACATTATCCCAAAATAAATTGAAATTCAAACAAAGCATTTGTCTTGGTATTCTTTTCAGATACGTGTCATCACACCCATCAAAATAAAAATAAATCATGTAAGAGGCAATGAAGAGAACAATGAAGAATCTTTCTCTAGCACATTGGCAGGATGGAATTACACAAATAGCCCTCCAACCAAATATTCGTCAGTGAGCATCACACCACGTTTTGAACCCTGTATTCTAGAACTGCACATTCCAAGCAGTTGAGGGGAAGAAAAATCCTATTTCATAAAAATAGGGTTATGAAATAACCTAATTACTATCGTTGGATCGCTCTGTTCAATCATGCAGAAAAGATTCACTTAATATTAACGACAGGCCCTACGTCAGTGAAGCGACAAGAACATAATCGTATTGTAGGGTTTTCTGGTCATTAAAACAAGATCTCAGAGCTTCAAGCTAGGAATAGATTCCATAGAACAAGTAAAGAGGTTTCCTTACTTGGGCATCATCCTCTCAAAGTCTGAAGTTCACTTGGCACACAGTGAGGAAAGTGGAACATGCAGCCCATGGACTAAAAGGTTTCATGAAGGGGGATAAGCTGTGCCCCAAAATGAAGCATGGCTTTGCAGCAGAATGCAGTGGAATTAGGGTGCAGAATGTTGGGCAAAGGAGGAGAACTGTCGCGAGAAACTGAACATGGCAGAGGACACCTATTTACCAACTTCCAAAAGGTTTACCGACCGCAGCCCTGCAACTTAATAGATTTTCACCCCCAATTTAATTTCCAATCGAGGCAGTGCAAGCAGCCCTACAGATAAGTGGTGTATCGGCCACTTTTACGGCCTAAAAATAAAAATAGGGAGTAAACGTACTAACAACAAAAGAAAAAGCAAACAGGCACCTGGGACTATGGGCTCCTACTTTCACACACACAGCGCCATGGAAATGTTTGGGCCGGTAATGCACAGTTCCACAGGGAGAAACTAGTATTAATGCCCAATTGCAAGAAGTAAACATGTATCTTTTAATGTGTATGAATTACTAGGTGCAAAGGAATAATTATTACAAAAACATTTCCGTTTTACAGTTAAACTCGCTTATAAAATACTCCCATTGGGAATTGAACTTGCACATTTATTCGCAAAAAAATCATTTTAGTCTGAACTTTAAAAAACGGAGTTAAATACTCCCACTTCAAAATCCTATCTTGCACACTGCAGGCAAGGTTTTTCCTAAAGTGCACTGGGTAAAGAAATAGTTATTGGGACCTGGAGAGACCATTGTGAAATGCCACGGGCATAACTGAAAAATGCCAAGCTCATACCAGCTGCTGGTTTCAACAAGAAATGCAGCCGCCACAATTAAGATTGATATTGATTCTCTCAATCTCCACCCAGGTCCTAATCAGGGTACAATTAGACAAATCTAGAGCACTTATACATCTGATTTACGAGAGAAGATTGGAGGAAAATCATAGCTCTGTTGAAGCTCTCTAGTGGAACGGGGGAACTGAATAGCACATTTATCCATAGGTCTAGGAGAGATATAGCCACCCTATCGTTTCATTACATGTATATGAAATTCAATAGTTAACTCGGGGAAATTATTTCTTCCAACTAGGTAACATAAGGCACTTTGATTGCAATTGGAATTAAATTGATTCATTTACAAGGGTTACGCTACAGAAACGCAGTCTTGGTTTGCATGACAAAACGCTAAATCTAATAAAATTTAGAAAGAATGAATATCGGAACGCGAAAGTCATTCTTCCTTAGATGGCTGAAGCAGTGATGAAGCATTTAGGACTCTCAAATCAGCAACTATGAGAAGAACTCGTTATCCGGTCATTTTTTCAAAAACATTTTTGAAACACCATTTTGTCGAAAACATTTTGCATATTTTTTTTTAATGTATTTTTTTATTTTATGTTTTTTTTTGGTTTTGTAAGTAAAAGAAAAGTGTTAAAAAAAGGGGGCTTGGGGGCGAACCCCCCCATTTCAAAAATAAAATAAAAAAATATATAAACATTTGGAAAAAAAATTGTGTCGAGAAAAATGGCATTCGAAAATATGCCATTCGAAAAAAATCACTATAAACCAAAGAACTCGGAGCACCCGCATCAAAAACGCAAAGGAAAGGGTGCAGCACTATTTTTGTTTTCAGATTGTATAGGGGTCTGCTAAGCTCATACTCTTGGTGCTTTCAAATAGAGATTGCTTAACATTTCTTACAAAAGGAGCAATAGCTTGACTCCAGCAATCAGGTTTCTGAATAGGAAATGCTAGCTATCATTCAGACGCGTGGTTTGTTGTTGTGCCCCTCACTTTGTGCTGTGGTTTGGCACAGGACCACCAAAAGGTGCCATCTTGCACATGGGAAATTCACTCCAGAGTCGATACAGTGCCTGTTGATTGCAATGTGCACTGTGCTAGTCATAAAAATGGGACTTCTCTCCAGGGTGCAGAATGCAGTGTCCATTCTCTCGTATTTACTGTACCCTGGGGGCTCACGTGTACAGGGATTCCACTGTTACTATACTCTTTATTCTTTTGGTTCTCTTAAAACGCTTTGTCCTGCTTTCAACTGTGGCAGTGAGTTTGGTTCACAACTCCTATACAACAGTTCAACAATAGTCGTTTAACCCTTTGAGTGCTTGGTAACGCGCCTGCACATTACTGTAGTATGGTCTACTTCGTGCCTCCTCCTTCCTTGCCCTCTTGTTTTTTGCTGCCAACGCCTACATTTCAGATGTCTCCACAATTCAGCAGCCTCTTTATTGGACACTTCACGTGGCTCTACCTCACAAACCCGCCTTCAGTAGCTTGGCTGGTATTCCACATAACTCCATTCCTCTCCCACAGCCTCCGCTCCAGCAGGTTCCAGTCGCCTTTAGGTATGTGCTGAAGCCGGCCTCTGCCCTCAACTTTAGCAGCGCTAAGTCTCTTATCTACCAGTAATGTTCTCTGGGCAGGTCCTGTGCTTGCACAGAATCAAGTCTCTGCCTTTCTCTCAGATTGGGCAGCTCACCAGGGGTCTCAGAGCGGCCATAGGGAGTACACTAGCAGATATTCCGGGTCACTAGCTGGAAGTTACTGTCCCTTTGCATCATCTGTCGCCGGGCCACTCACATATCCATCGACATGGTGAATATAATTAGCATACTCTATTTTGGTCGGTGAAGAATCTTACTTGTCCATGGCTGGAAAAATGCTGCATGAACATAATTTGACAGATTAGGGTGAAGGGGACGTGGTAGTTGTTGCCGATGCATTCAAGTTTAGAGTTCACTGGAGTCATTTTAGAGGAAATGTGCACCAAGCAACATTGCGGGTGATCCAACTGCAGTAAATCTTCATCTCAATTCTATGCAATGCATTATACATTATACATTTCAAGCATTGGCTCAAAACAGCAATTGCCGAAGTACTCCCTCTCCCCCAGAAAGGTTTAGCTACAGACAAATTGCTTCCACTAAACAGCAACCACATCATCCTAGATTCCAGGTCCTTTTGGCTCCAAGGATTAACTGACTTTGGTGGAGGAAAAAGCTTAAGAAAATGTTTATATAAAAATGTTGACTAGTATGCAATGACGGGTATAGGGGAGAAATGCACGTATGTAGCTTGTTACATTTATCACACACAAAGCCTGTCGGTTCATTATCCTTCACACTGATCAACTAATCGCTGAGCCAACAAAAGGCACGCCTTCGCACACGAGCATCTGACACACAGGATTTTTCAACATCCACTTCGGAACAAGGAAAAGGCTGTTCATCTGCATTTGCTTTTCAATGGCTCTAAAGAGCCCAGTATTGCTAATCATTATTTCACCACTTTAAAAATACGAGATTAATCCTGTTCGGTCAGAGTAAATGATATGATAACCTTACTTAGGCATCTTGCTGTAATCTTTGAGCAGATCTGAACATCGGACCTCCGTAGATCGATGGACCAGTAGGGAAAAAAGGCAAATGCCCGAGCCAACGATAGTAAACCAATGGGGATACCTCAGCAAAGAATTTCCATTGTGCTCGTATGTCTGCGCCTAAGGCAACTAACAATGTCGATCAGTCCAACCACACCCCAAATGGGGCTTACATAAGACTGTCAGGATTTAGCTTATTCCCTTACAAGCCTCTTTCAGACCTTTGCACCTCTGAAAGATAGTACCAGCACACCAAAGCAGTGGTGTGCGTTGATCTTCACATGTACTCCAAGGGAAAAACCCAGAGAACGACATAACGCAGCAGTAGTTACAAGAAGCTCTTCTGCTCGGCCCACCATCTCATGATGTCATGAGCGAGCGAAAGCCCTGTACATCAGCATGAGGACTCCAGGAAGCAGCGGTCTCCCTGTTAGTTACATCAGTGAGGGACTACTTGCATCTGCCAGCAGGGTGCTCTCGAACAATCAGCACTGCCACCATTAAAAGCACTCCATTGTCGATTGCCAGACAGTGAAGAGGTTTCATACTGATGTACAGAATTTATAAAAACCTTTGCAATTCAACATTGAAACTGAAGGCTTACAGACTTGGAAGAGCTGTTCACAGGATTGGCAGGAGAAATGTGACAGAGCCACCATGGGTTTTGAGCTGGCTACTTTTTACGTTGCACATCATATTTTTAAAAACACAAGCATCAGGTAGAGGGAAAGAACAGACTATTAGATTAGGGAGCCGACGCTGCCCAGCACACCTGCGACGGTGCCCAGTGTGCTCATGTAACAAGGACCAAGTCTTGGAGCCAGGCCTCGTACTTTCATGTGGCTGGATGTGTCACACTTGGGAGCCGGTGCTCATACGCCAGATGTGTGTCGGCATGTGTGTTCATTTTCTTCTGCAATTGAAGAAATTGGAAGTAGACGTCTGGCCATATCCAACCTTTCGCAAAAGTACCTTCATTGAAATGAGGCTGAACAAAAAAGCAGCATGGGGATTTTCCTACAGTGGGATTAGTGTAGAACGGGTTAGACCAGGGTTCACCAAGCAATCCCGCTCATAGACCTGGCGAGCCGTAGCCACCGGCCCATATTGTGATGCATCGGGTCTGTTACCCTGGGGGTGCCTGCATGGGCTCGAGTGGTATTATCTCCACTATGGGCATCTGCGTCTGACCCAAGGCTCACAGGCGCAGATCCCAGCAGTCACTAAACCCTTCATCCTTTCCAAGATTAATAAATGGAGCATCATTGAGTTGGGTAATACAATGCAACCATATCACTGCACGCTGGTGGGTAAATAAGAGCAGACCATACCGGTTTATTCTTACATTTCACAGTGTACTTGGGCTGTCCTACTACAAGGGTTTGAATGGATCTGTGTCGTTTAACCAACCAAACAGGACATACATCGGATATCCTTTCCTAGGAATAAGACTGTCCTTCACCAGTCTCGGTTCCATTTTCTTCATGAAAATGGTTTGACCAGTAGCAGAAGGTGAAGTTTTTCATTGTAGGTATGTTAATTTTTACCACACACGTGTATAAGTGACTGAGTGGAGTAAGAGAGCACTAATCAAAAGGGGCTCCATGGAGACTCCTCTGGCCTCCCCCTCACCCCCCAGACCATCTTTTAAATAATGGATATAGCCTTACAATTAGTTTTGTACGGCAACATTAAAAAAGACAATCGGTACCAGGTCACCAACTGTGTACTGGAGCATTTTCATGACCCTTACCACACAATATATCCCCGTACTCTGCCAGTGTAAGAAGGTATTCTAATGCTGGGTTATGTTCAATAATGTTCGTATTGCCACTGTAAGAACACTGGCCCATGCTGCCTGTGCTAATATATGCCAATATTCCCATGTAATAACAGTGTTGGTTTTGTCCATAACACCAGTCTTCCTACCAAGAACAGGCATGTTGAATTTGCCCATATTGCCAGTAAAGGAACTGGATTAAAAAAAACATGTTCATGCTGTCTGTAACCATTTGTGCCAGTGTCCACAGATGAGATTCACTATGGCTTAATGGCTTTGCCCACAATTTCAGTAATCCATGCTGTTATAATAAAACATGTCCACACTGGCTGGGCCAATATGGGTCAAGGTTCCTATATAACATGTTGGCTTTGTCATAATGCCAGTAACGCAACTGAAAAAACATGTAGATCCTGGCTGAGACTATACACTATTTTATGTTGCAAGTCTGTTATACCGCAGCCAATCACCAATGTAGTGATTTTATGGCTCCGAGACCATGTCCAATAAATTGGGGCAGTTCTACCCTGCCATGCACATAAAGTAAGAAAGAATACAATGCACTGTTGGAAAACATGTCCATGCTGTTTCTGCAAATATACGCCAGTATTTCCGGAAACACAGAATGCTGCATGCTCGCCATGGTTGCTTCTGGAAACCCATGAAATAAAAGTTCTTTGAAATACATTGACTGAATTAACTAAAACGCAATTCTCAAAGCTGCTTGAAAAAGGACTATTCAGTGGGTTAGCATTGGTGCAAATGGATGTGGGCTTCCATTGACTTTAATGGAATCCCACTTGGGATTTGAAAGGGTTTGTGAAGGATTAACCTGCATAGAGGCTGTTCAATTCCCCATGTATCTTCCTCCTGCTGGCAAAGTGCGCACGTTTGGAGTTTGCTTTGGAGGAAATGCATTTGTGTTTGGACAGGTCCTAATGCAATCCACATTTCGGTTTTGTTAACGAAGGCCATTTTTCACTTTTAAGGGAGAATCACTATTTTTTGTTTCTGCTACGCTTATATTTACTTACATTTAGCTTTCTACCCCCCCCCCCCCCTTCTTCAATTTTGGGACATATCAGTGGTTCAGTTATAGGAGAACATTATGATACATTGTGTAATGTCATGCTATATTAAAATATTGCGTTACGCTGTATTTACATCGTGTCGCTTGCACAAGGCCGACAAAAGCTGTGTAGCAGCTGGAGAGAGACATAGCACTCCAGAGCCCCCAAATAATTAAAAACACGTTAGCAGCACTTAGTTCAGGAAAAGGACCCCGATCACGAACTGTAGACCTGCAAAGTAGGCTACGACCCTTCTGGACTCAAGATTACCCAGGCAGAGAGGGACAGACAATACAGTATTCGGCAGATAAACTCCCAGAAGAGCCTGGACCTTAGTGCAAGAGGAATGCAACCTGCCACCCCACACCTTTGGCATTCCCATAAACATCCTAGCAGGCGTTAAGACTTACCGGGTGGCCCAATCCAGGGCCTTTCTCCCAGGGTAGCCACAGCCCAAAACTCACCCTCATTTTAGAGTGTCAGGTGTTCATCCAACGTTCCTGTCAATAGAGCCTGGCCGTCTGTGCTCCAGGGAGCAAGTGGAAGTGTGTCTGCTCAAACTCTCCTCTGGGTAACAGTTGAGTACACCTATGTAGTGCAGGAAGGCCCAAAAGCCTGAGCTCAAGGTGCCAGACAGCCTCTACATATTGGTGTTAAAAGCAACAGTAGCCCTGCTAGAGTGTTGGCTCAATACTGAACGTCTAAAACGCCATGCATTGTCTTGCAGCCTTACTTCTAATTTAATTCCCTCATACTCTATCCCAGTGGCATATTTATTTAATTCACTGAGAGAAACAATGATTCTCACTTTTACAGCCGAGGCCAATCTGGTATGGCTCTGGAGGTGTGGATCCTTTTGCCAAACTTTCCGTTTGTACTCAATCTGCACACATCCAATCCCTGGCTCTAACACCTTAGTAAGCAGGCTGTGCTTTACCAGAACCTGTGCGGGCTCTCAACAGGAGGCAACCTAATACGAGTATCTGGTTAGTACCCCCACCCCCGCCCCCCATCAACTCCTAGAAACCCTTGAGCACAATTCAAGGCCATTATGCATTCACAACATGACTCAATGCAAAATCACCACCACACCAGTAACAGTCTGTATGAAAGATCTGCTGGCCAATACGGGGAGCTATCCACTCTTCTTCTGAATACATTTTCTTCAGGTCAAACCACTGAAAACAAACTATCACTAAACTAAACCCATTTATACAGCTCTCACGGAGTAATAATGTATTCTGGAAAACGTACATTGAATGTTCACTTTCACAGCTCTTCGAAGCAAGAATACCCCTTAGAATAAAGGGATCAGGGTTGGGAGCCTGTGACAGAAATGTTTGATGGAGAAAACAAAAAAGACTGAAGATTATTTTTCAGAAATAAACTTTGGTCTTTTCTCCCTTGAACATTTCCAACTTGGCCCCCGCCACCACCTACACCCACACCCCCACACCCCTACTTACCTTGCGGCGGCACACTTCGCTGTGTGCCGCCGACTCGCAGTGTGTCCTTGCAACGTCTGTTCCCCTTCACTTCCGTGATCAGGAACCGGCGCCACAGGGTCCTTTTTTTACCTTGGATTTTTTTTCTTTTTTTGGGATCGGTTGAGGGGAACACCCCCACAACCCCCACTCACAATATAGTGAACAAGGGTGCAGGGGACACCCCCACAGCCCTTAGCACCGAACAGAGGATTTGGTTGAACTTTTCGGCCGTTCGGAATTTTTGAGCGGCCGAAATTCGGTCAAATCTCACATTCAGGCTTTTTTTGCTGGCTTTTTGGCCGATTTCGAATAAAGTACTACACTAAAATATGGTTTTACTGCATTGTTTTGCTTGCATCAAACTGTATGCCTGTAAGGCTAATACAGGTTACCTGGCCTTTGAATTTAATAGTTCTGGGCATTCTCATGCCATCTGGACATGCATTGAAAACATCCTTGACTTATCTGACAAAATATGCATTTGATTGCATGTTATTTATTGTGCATGTGAAGTATAGCACAGCCGTGGGGTTGACAGTGATTCATACAAGCCCCATTCCACCTTTAGCACTGTAGCACATGCAATGCTGTGGATTTCTACCAAATAATTTAGTCCAGCGTCACAGTTGCTGAAACAGCAATGAACACTGCACCGAATATGCTGCAACGTATGGCTATTACCTCACCACAAAAGTCATTTTTGCTAATACTTTAACAGGCGTTTGAAATCAGACATACTATCGGCATGTAATGCAATGTTTTTACTTTGTCTGTCCAGGCTATGGTCTGCTGAAGGGCCAATTATCCCACAGAACCTCAAAGCCATTACAATGACAGTAAGGCACTAGACAAATATCAAGTAACATAACACATGCCAGTATTCCCAAATTAGAGTACTGCTGGCTTTGCCTATGCCAGTGATAATGGCACTGCAAGAACACATGCCCATGTTCGCTGTGCTGCCCTAGGCCAGCATCCTCACTTAAAAAACACTTGCTTTGAATATGCCCATAATGCCAGTAATAAATCCATATAGACTGCAGGTAAAAACAAGTCAATTTTGGCTGTGCACATGTACAGCAGTATAGCAATGCAGGAACATGCACTTTGGCTTTGCCCATAATTCCAGTAGTCTGGCTGTACCACTAATACACCATGTACATGTTCATTTGCTCTACTTGCACCCTCCCATTGGCCATGGCTAAGCCTGACTCCACTCCTCTTTACACGCAAATGCATCAGTCTTCTCCCCCAGAGCCCAGAACCACCGTCTGTGTTAATGTTCATATCATGACAGCATTCACTCACCAACAGACATATTTTTTTTCTTAAAGCATACTTGATTAAGAGTGATTCGTTCTAAACCTTAAGCTGAACCAGGAAGCAAGGGGGGCGGGGAGAGGGGAGGAGTTTTGTGACACTCCGTTCCTGCGTCCCACTCTCCAGCATGGCCCATGGTGAGGCACGAAAGTAGTGTTCAATTACAAACTCTTGTGGTTTCCTACGGAACATTCCCCTTGCTGTCATCTGCTGGTTGCAAGGAAAGGGGCCTTGCAGGCCTCCACTTAAGGGTCTGCACATTCTTACTCACGGCAATCAGCAGGAAATCTTTCCGTCATGCATAGCACTCCTAAAATGAAACACACTGAATGACAGAATGCTGGCTGGTGCTTAATGGTGGGCTGAACCACAACACCTGTAATGCACTAGCCACCACTGGGCTTGACTGTTTCAGCACAAAAGCCAGTATGGCAGTCTTTCAAACGTCTCTGGACTTTTCAACAACAATGGGAAGAAAAGTCTTTCATAATCATCTCCAGGTCTCTCCTTGGTGTCACTCATAGTCGTTAGGAAAGAAGACAGTTCACAAAATATGAGCAGTGCATCTACATGATCGAAACATTTTTGCCAGAGGGATGTCAGTCCTTGGGGCCCAATGTTTTAACGGCCCAACCTGGGGCTGGAGGTATGCTGAGTTAGGAGGTACAGGAGGTTCCCACCGAGGCATACCCTCTAACACCAACAACCAGTTCAAGGTTCCTGTAACTATGGGCCCTCAGCCAACCCTTCTGGATCCTGATCACCCCGCTGTCTGATCATTACATAAGGGGGCTGTGTTTCTTCCCGGTGGGTGTAGGAAATGACTGCCAGGACCCCGATCAGCCACCACATTATCATTCCTCCTCCCAATTCACTCACTCACACACACACTCTTGTCTCTTCATTCATTTCCATGATTCTTAAGATGCTTTTATGGCTTGTTCTATGACTCAATGGGGTGAGAGGGGGAAGTGGGCGGTGACATGTTATTTAGCTGGGATGCTAGAGTTCAGCGGTATCTCAAGCCAAGTGTGGTATTTCAAGCCATATAGTCAGCAGGCAGGCATATACATAAAGCAATCGCATTAAAATAAATTCGTACAACAAGCAGAATTCACAATTAATAACCGAGAATTACATTTAGCTCACAATCCTGGGTTGTGTGCCATTCTTATCTTTGTTATGCGACACAGAGCACATTGCGTAAAACCGTGAACAATACTTCTGGGATGAACTCCAAACAGTCTGGGAAGTATTCCAATTGCACCTGTTTGCTATAATAAACAGAAAAAAATGTGCTAACTAATAGAAACAATGTATAAAGTAACTACAATGTTTCCGGACATGGCAGAGAACTGGTGAAGGTGGACTGTAGGTTATTTAGCAACCAGCCATAGTGCGATAACCAAGGACCTTGCTTTAGACATAAACAAGCAACTTGATCCTGCTAAATGCAGATAGTGAGGTAAGGCCTAAGCAGCATCTTACTTTTTCTGATAGGGAGTCAGGACGCTCTGATACTATTAAAAGGCAGAGTTTGCGGAGAGCTGGAGGAGCTATTCAGAAGCTGGAAGAGACGGGAGGTAGACAGGGCTTGGAGGACCATCCATAGAGAAGCACTGGAGCCACTCTCGCCTATAGGGAGGGAGGGGGAAGTCCCTCCTTTTTCCTTTGCCTGATTTCTGAAGCCACTAAATTAGATTTTCTGGCTTTTGAGTCTCCAAAAGACTCTGGCGATTTGCCTTTTGAGAAGAATTACTACTTTTAATGCGCCGTCTAATGTAATCGGAATACCACCTCCTCACATTTGTCCGTTTCTGACAACATGGTTAACTCCAATTGACGAAAACCTTTTAAAGCATTGTTTCCTATTTTTGCTATCAAGGTGATTCTGATAGGTGGTTTTTGGATTCAATATTTCGGGATTTATTCTTGGATTGTGTAGACCACAGGATCCGGGCATCCTGCCCCCACCTCTCATCTCTTCTAAGGATAGCAGTGAGTATGGGAACCTGTTTTACTACTCAAATGGCCATTCTTCCGAAAGGATTGGTCATGAGTAGACCGAGGCAAAGACAACGATAGCTGCACATTAATAATCATTTGCATATGAAGTGTGTTGTGTAAAGACTATAATGGTAGCAATGTTTATTACATATTTCTTACAATTAAAAGATTTGGACTATACACGAGAGTGTAAGGTCATTTATTGAGGGTTCATTGTCGCGAATTTTGTCACAACCATTTGAACATGAACATAATGTGTGGGACATCTATTGAAAAGTAGTGCATTGATATGTTATATATGATGCATGGACGAAGAATAAAATATGTGACATTAGCAAACCACTCCTGTGCTGACAGAGTAGCCACCCACTGTAGGAGGTTGATTGCCAACTCTTTACTGATGCAGTGGTATATGCTTTTCACTATCTCTATTCCTACCACAGCCCCTATTGAGGGGTGGGGGCGTCTTGGAAACTCCCCTGGGATTGGAGAGAAGGCTCTGAGGTAGCAGTGACAAAGCCCACATCACTCCCTCTCTGAAGTCAGGCACTTTGTTTTGGTCCCTCCTCAATGACTTCTCCCTAGCCTGTGTTTCTTAAGCTCTTCTGGGAATTTTAAGATCACCTCATCCTTCACTCTCTTGACGACTTCTTCCTCCTCCTCCTCTTCTGCTCCTATCTTGGGCACCTCTTCATTAGATCTTATTCTTTCCACTAATTCCTCTACTCATCTTGTGACCTCTTCCGCATTACATCTTACTCTCTCCACCACCTCCTTTGGTTCTCTGTTCAGCTCCAAACGCCTTTAGGTCTCCAGTCCCTTTCCTCCAGCCACCTCTAAGCTTGCACTGTCTCCTTCTCCAAACACTCACAGCCATATGCTCTTTGGGCTACATTTTATATGCTCCTGCACCCTCCCAATGGGACAGGCTCCCCTGAGGGTCTGCACTTGTTTAGGATTTCACTCATTAGCGTGGATTTCAACATTCTTTAATTGATTCTCTGTCTTATGTGTGTATTCAATTAGCACAGGTCATCAGAGTCTGCTGGTGTGAGCCTATAGAAGACTGGTCCATCTTGGATTCACTGCTAGTATGGGTATGCTTCTGCGATCAGGAACTCTGCGCATTGGGCAAGCAGACCTGGTGCTGATCGGACATCTGCCCCTTTATGGATAGATCTCAACAGTAAGAAGTGCTCCTATTATGTTCACAGTAAAATCCCCTTTAGTGAAATGTTAAATATTTTACAACTTTTGTCACTAACACATTGAGTGATGTTCTGTGAAATCTTTAAAGGCCAGATGTAAATGTAGCACCAATGGTACAAGCCCTACTTGCGGAGCTAGAATTTGTGGGGGGGGGATTGGTGTCCCCTTCACGTAGTGAGTGGAGGTACCCAGCCTCCATATTCGCCACTGCCTCCCCCACCCTAAAGTACAAGCAGGAAACATCACAGTGCTCGCTACAGGTACTTGGTACACCATGTACAAATGTGACATTTGGTGCACGGCCAATTGAGATTCTTCTTACACCAGGTTGGAGAATTGCAAAGATATTGCAGCCAATCATAGAAAGGGCATATGCATTAATGCTCCGATCAAGATATTTAGTGACAGGAAGCACGGCTTGTCTTCCTTTATGGACAAAAGATTGGTAAAGATTCAGGTTTGATTTTTCAAATAGTCTAATGCATCATCCACTAAAACATTGCACAGATGACAACTAGAAGAAAGTTAAACATGATGTAGCTTGTGTTTCTCGGTTGAAAAAAGAAAAAAGGAGGGCAAGAGAAAGAAGGAAAAACAAATAAAGACGGGGAAGGAGAAAGAAGAAAGGGAAATTTAGGAAATGTGGAAAGCAAATAAGGGAAAAAAAGATTGAATGATGGAAAAAAGTAAAGACTAAGGTTGAAAGAAGGAAAGGGCAAAGGATGGAGGAAAGAACAAATCAGGATTGAAGGAAAAAAGCAAATGGAATATAGAATGAAGGAAAGAAAATGAAAGCAAGATGGGTAGAAAGGGACAAAGATGGAATGATGTGAACAATGTAGGGAAGGTGGAAAGAGGAAAAGATGGAATGAAGAAAGGTAGAATGAAAGACAGAAAAAAAGATAAATATGTAAAGGATTGAAAGAAAAACTAAGAAACAAATGAAGAAAAACACAGCAGAAGGACAGACGAAGAAAAAGGAAGGGAGGAGATTTAAAAATTGAAAAAAGGATGGCTGGCAAGAATGGAAGGTGAAAGGGGAAACAAAGTATACAAAATAGAAAAAGGGAAACAAAATAGAAAAGGATAAAAAGAAAAAACAAATAAGCATACGAAGATCCAAAGAAAGCCAAAATATTTCAAGAGTAGTGCCTTTGAATGAGTAATTTTCATAATGTGATCATTGAACGTCCAAGATGAAAATGTTTCCTATAATCAAGCTTATCATTGATACAATGAAATCACACATACTGCCTCTCACTGATGTAGAAAGTGTCCTGCAGTGTCCAGTTAAGTCAATTATTGATACTTTGCAAAAGAAGCCTTTGCGCCATCTGAAAGAAGTGGGCAAGCCTGGCATGACTGTGGCTCTTGAAGATCAAAGTTAGTGCCCCCAAATCTCTAACACAAGAATGTTTACATGGGTTACATGCAAATGTTCTCATTTCATCATGAGAAGTCAAGTAGTTCATTTTAAAGTGGAATGCTTGGTTCACATGAAATATGTGCAAGTTGTAGGGAACTCATGGTGGCAACAGTAAAGGCAGACACAAGTGATCAAAGTTCAAGGGTGTTTATTAACTGTATGCCGGTTGGAAAAACGCCTAATCTAAATCTAAGATGGGAGCAAGCGGTGACCATCAAATGAAAAATAAGGCAGTCCTACTGGTGCTGTGTCATATAAAAGGGCCTACACTAATAAAACCACTTGCCAGTCCTTACAACTAATATAAAAAGGGTGTGGGATAGTTTTCAAGAAAAGTAACAAGTGTTCACAAATAATAGGCCAGGATGCGGTAGCCTGGGTCTCCCTTCCCCAAGTTTTGAGCCCGGGGTAATGCGGGATCTTGGAGCACAGTACACTCTCTAGCATCCCCAGAACGGGATCACAGTTCTGCTTTCAGCTATCGGGGTTGTTGATGGCCAAGTCTCGTTTCACCTGAAAGTCTCTTGCCTTCAAGGACCCGATGTACTCACGATAACAAAATACAAGTTCCTTTAACAAATTATAGTTTATATTCTTATGATACTTAGGATGAGGGTTCCTCATCCCTCATTCCCCTCTTCTGGGCACTGAACCCCTCGAATCTTAAAGTCCTTCTGCCGGGTTCACTATCATTTTCCTTTACCACTTTAGGGCGATAGCTTTCCACCCTTGTATTCTCATATGTTGGACTCAGATACGCAAAAGTCCTTAGAAATATCAGGACCTTCGCTTCTTTACTTTGGGTGAAGGTTTCACCCCTGGGTCCCCCTCTTCTGGGCACAGATCCCTCTCTATTTTCAGCCTCCCTCCACCAGGTTCACTATGGCTTTTCTCATTCACAAGTCTCAATGTCTTTTTAAACAGTTCCCGTGGACATCCCTCTGCGGAGGTCACATTTGTCAACACACTGTTTCTTGGGACTTTAGACTTTGCCCCCTCTTAATCAGCCTCCCTCTGCCGGGTTCACCCTTGACAATTTTTACCACATAGTTCACTATGGGACTTTTAGATTCCGTCCCTTTTCATTAGCCTCCCTCTGCTGGGTTCACTCTTGCCAACTTCACATTCACATTTGCTTTCAATGTCTGCAGGATTCACTTCCATTGCTTGCTCTTACTTTCTTAGGTCAATGGCTTTTGACTGTACAGGGGATTTAGCTAGACCTCCTGTATGACCACTTTGACCTATCTTGGCAGCTCTACTTTGGCCTTCTGGTATCTGTAGTTTCATCAATATGGGCTAAACCAGGGTTTCTTGAGAAAACACCCACGTGGTGCTGGTCCCCTCTGCAGCTGGTATTCCTTTAACAAGTTATAGTCTTTGAGCTTCTCTCAATAGGCCACTTTGCGACACCATTTGACACAGCCCGGTTCTGATCGGTTCTCCCTTCGACTCACCGGCTGTGATGAACCGCTTGGCTTTCCTTGTATCTGGAGTCAAGGGAGGTACCACGGTAGCAGGAGTTTCCCTCGCTCCGGCTTATCGCTGACTGTTGACATCTACTGCAAAACCATAAAGCTATTGTCCCCGGGCTTATGTTTTTTTCCTTAAAGATTTCACGGGTTTAGGTCGGAAAGGGCAAGGACGCTTCTCTCCTTGGCACCCTCTCCATTCTTGCCCTTTTTCTCCATCTCCTGAACTGCCCGGCTTGATTAGCTGTCTCGTTGTGAGGTCTGCCTTGCTCGTACTGTGCTCTCTTGCTCCACCGTTTATCAATGTGGGGAAGGGAAAGGCCATCAGGCATGTGTGATTCTGGTCAATTGCCTGACCCTTGTATTGGGACAGCTCAGGTAAATGGCTCTGGAGTGAGTGCGTTCTCTTGCGTGTTGTGCAAAAGTGTTCATGTCGAAAAGGGGGGGGGGGGATTGTTTTTCAATGTCCTATGTGGTAGGATGTGGAAATGGGAGTAGAAAGAAGGATACTACATCTCACCTGTCAGTGTCCCACTCCCACAGGACCCCCAATCCAGCTGATCCTCCCTCACTGGTCCACCCCCAGGAACTGGATCCAATAGCAATGGCTGTGTACTGGCCATCTGGATGACAGATCCCTGGGGACTAGCCAGGGGGACACCTTCAGGTTTCTCACAATGTATAACTCTAGCACGGAATGACAAATATTGCATTAAAAAAACCTACATGCAAATAGAACAAATCAAACTTCCAAAAATGTTTTTCTAGAATAGAGAACATCAATTTACTCCATCAACAGTAGCCCAAAGTTTTCAAACTTAATTTTACAGGCAACACCATTTAAAGTAATTATTAAAGTAACCCTATGTTAATTTATCTCCAAACCTTTTATCAATTTGTTTTACTTCATAATTGCTATTTTTGCAATGCATTATTTTTCTGGGTTAGTTAACTATTGCCACATTACATATGGTTTTAAACTGGTTTTGAACTGCCTGGTGTGCTTGAGCCAGAACACATGTGCGGAGGTTAACAACAAATCCTCTATAAATTACACCAAATCTACAATTACTGCAATACACGTCATCATCCAAAACACTTAGTACGACCAGCAGTTGATGACCATATTCAAAGGTGTGAAGATTTTGGCAACAATTCCAATTACTTTATGAATGACCTGAGAACAAAGGATTGATTCCAACACTTTCCCAGAAGACTCGGTCACATGCAATGAAGCTACTCAATCGGGGACTGAGGTTGAAAAAAATAGAGGAAAAGGGAAAAGATCCTGTTTCAACAACCTCAGTTTAAAAATAAATAAGGTTGCAATAAAATAGAGGTTCTGGGAAATGTCTGCATCAAATTTCTCTTCCCTCTATAGAAACATCTGCTTCTTTGAAATATCCCTCTGTCTCCACTACAGCTCTGATGGGGAAAAAAGAAATCAAAATAAAAACAAGAAAAACTCTGGAACTTTAACTTATGTGGTTAAAAAAACTGAAATTCAAGGATCAATCTTGCAGTTTCTTTCTAAACCCATACACCATTGGATTCCACCATGCCGAGACTACTCTAGTGGCTTTGCAGCAAGGCCCTACTGTAATATCAAAGCAATGTCCACACCTACTTTAGTTGTTTCTCAATAAGTTTACTTCCAGTTCTTAAGTTACATGACTAAGACATCAGGTATAAGACAGATCACCGGCACCCATCACCCAGGGAGGGAGGAACCAACTGAACTCCTACAGAACACTCAACACAGCATTCTCACACTGATACATCAACATTCCACTTGACACTTGCATGACATCACTAAGCACATGACCAGCTACAGCAGACTCAGACAAGCACATCATAACGCATCTCCCTCCTTACCGAAACACCTACACAAACAACAAGCACTTTACATACAGGCAAGTCACACCACCATACAAACTTCACAAGATACTCTCACAGCTATGCGAATCCAAACTTCACCTACGAATCCAGGTCACCCTCAATAATAACACAAATCACCTTCTGTCTGTCCCTGCCACGAACAGACTCTAGACTCACACTCTAGACACATACAAGCCCATACACAAGGCTAAGACGACCCTACAAACCAAACACAGACTAAAATAACATATGTCCTTCCGCCCGCCCCCGCCACAGGCGAGCCTACAGGCTGCCACCCTGAAGCACAGCTTGCCATCCTGATGCAGTACTAGACATCCAGGATGACAACAGAATCACTGTACCTGTAAGAGCTCATAGAACTGCTAAACCACCACTACAAGATATCACCAACTATGCCTGCATCACAAACATACAAACAGATACATAAATGGACTAGGCCAATCGAGCACACCCAACCACACTAAGATATACAGATCCTGCAACAACTTGAAAATGCTGGCCAGCCATCTCCAAGACCACCGACAAAACAAAGGGTTGGCCTAAACACTCATCTCAATGGCAGAACTAAACAAGTCCCATGATCAAACCATGACCTAAACGATTTGTGGCCAGGGTTGACAAATAACACACAAGATAAAGAAAACACCATGCGACTCTTCATCTGGAACATCAGCTTTACCTTTCACCATTATCCTTACTGGAGGGCGTCCCCTACCAGTAACACACTTCATCTAACTCAACCAACTGTCCATTAAGATGAGAGTTGACTTCTCCCAACAGTGCACTACTGCCAATCCTACAATCACCAGACTTACAACTCCCACTATCGTTAGTGCACTTCTCACATACCACTCACTAATACTCCTGACAGGGTGCTACCCCCAGGATTAACCTCACTCGACACTATAACCAAAAGAGGTGCTAACTCACAACGGTTAACTCATACAAAGGCGCTACCTCCACATGCAATATACCAAAACCCAAAACTACTGTGGGTGCTACACTTAAACACTCATCTCCTGTAACTCTCAAAGGAGACATTACCTCCATCCCTTACTTCAAACACCAATGAACAACCAAAAGAGGCGCTACCTCATCATGGTTAATTTACAGTGACACTACCTCTATTTCACTACACCATGGCGCTAACGGAGGCGCTAGCTCCTAACCTACCCTTCACTCATTATGACATACACATACAGCACACAACGTCTCTTCGCACCACTTAAATAAGAACTTTGCACACATCACTCATACCAGTCATATTCACTATGTTACTTCCATTAGGCCTCAAATTCACACTCAGCCTTAGGAACAGTGTGAATACCACAAATGACATTTCTTCAGAATTTACAACTTTAAACTGAACATCTCCATCATAGTTCATTTCTTTGTCCATGGCTTGCATTAGACCTAAATGCCTAAAAGTACAAGTTGTTGCTTAAAAACCTTTAACCTAAAAATCCTCAATAGGTTAAACTAGCTCATCCACACAAAAATATGCATTTAGCTATGACCATAATGTCCAATAAGTCCTTGAACCTGCATTTAAACATGTTAATGTTGTGTGCAAAACATCCATCTCCCACTGGATCTCATTAATATCACTCTCAACCCCACATGCATAGAGCCAACTCACTCCAATATTGACCTGTTTGAACACTTCTTAACAATAGACTTCCACTGCATTTATTAAACCCAAAAAGCATTTCCTTAATGCCAATACATAGTACCTTAACACAACATTGCAGTTGATAAACTTATTGAACCGTCACTTAATGACATCTTCAATTCTTAGGGTCTTGTGTAATGAGAATCTTAACTTCGCCAAACCGTTGGCTGCTACATAACACCTCACTGTCGGGGCAGAGCGGCATTTACCACACACTGCCTCCTAGTAAACGAGGCTGTTCATGGGCTGAATCTACTGCCCAAAACCCCCTGCCGAATGAGGCCACGCAGGCGTCGAGTCCCCTGTACCTTACCGGGCCGCCGTTGGCCGCTGCAGGACGCCGTTGGCCGCTGCTTGACGCCCCGCTCATCGGGGCGGAGCGGCATTCATTGCCAGTGCATCACTGACTTCCCGTACCAGGGAAGCATAGCGGATATGTGCTACGACCTGACAGGTTCCAGATGAAAAAAGACGTGAAAAGCGCATCCTTCCACACAGGTCCTTTACTCGATAATCTCCGTCACTCTGGATTTAGTTCGTAGCACAATCTCCACGTACGGACCACGACACTCCGAACACTGGGAAAGAGGAGTTCCAAGTTCCGAAGTATCGACGAATCCCTCTGATAGAACGCAGACGTCATCACTTTCAAACTTGTGACCAAAGCCTGAAGAACCCCTGTGCAGCCCAATGACCAACGGTCAGTTCGGCCGCTGCGCTTTTCTGTGTATTAATTCACACTCGGTCAAAAAAAACAAAAAAACTCATTTCCAGATGTCATTTCCAAATGTTCATAAAACACGCCCAGGCTGCCATATTAAACATTTTCTTCAAACGGCATGTTTTTAAACCTTCTCCTTGCTCTAATTATCCGTGCACTGGAACATGCAGGGGGACAGGACCGTTCCTGCTTATTAGAAAGTCTCGTCACTCCTGCTGGGCTTAGAAGTCACTTGTGGCCCCAGACGCAGCACTCCCTTAGGAAAGAGACTGCTGGTCCTGCTGGTTAGTCCAAATACGCCCAGAACTCCAGGGGCACCCTTCTTACATGGATCCCTGCCACTTCTTATGCCCCAGGACCCAGCATGCGCCCAGCACTGCAGGGGCACTATTTTCACATGGATCCCTTCCACTTCTTGTGCCTCAGGACCCAGCACTCCCAAGGACTATGGGCTGCTGATCCAATGCTATGGTCCTCCTCCTCCCTTATCCGCCCTGGGTGATGGGTTTTCTTACTTGAGGGCGATGATGTCCACTTCTTTCCCTCGTCCTGATGGTTCCTGCACCCCCCGCAGCAGTTCTCTACAGTCACCTTCCTTTCCTGCTTTCCTTGCACCAGGGTTCTTCTTTCCAGAGATCCTATCCTCGTCGCCAATGTAATATCAAAGCAATGTCCACACCTACTTTAGTTGCTTCTCAATAAGTTTACTTCCAGTTCTTAAGTTACATGACTAAGACATCAGGTATAAAACAGATCACCGGCACCCATCATCCAGGGAGGGAGGAACCAACTGAACTCCTACAGAACACTCAACACAGCATTCTCAGACTGATACATCAACATTCCACTTGACACTTGCATGAGATCACTAAGCACATGACCAGCTACAGCAGACTCAGACAAGCACATCATAACACCTACCACCATTTCTGCTAAGCAATCAAATTGCCTTAAAAACTATTTAACATCACAAGGTACCAGTGTGTCTAGTGTTAGCCATTGCCTGAACCTTTGAATATTCCTGAAAGTATTAGTTAAGAGTAAGCCATTGATGGGGTTGGTTCTTCAGGCAGGGGGTGTTTATCCCATACATTATTTGTTTGGGGTATTATTACAGTGTACCTTTAAACTGTGGTCTATAACAACACACATTGGTCTCAAATACACTGAAAACTGGAAAACTACCTTTTTAAAACTAAAAATAGATACTAAACATGGACACCACTGGCAAAGCTGACCTTAACTACTACTGCTGAACCCAACACCAAGGAAACAGAGGTCCTATAAACCTTTGCCACCAAATGAAGCAAAAATACAAAAGCAGGTCCCTTGGATCAGTACCACCTGAGAAAGGCTCAGTCTATCCACCTCGGCCTCGTTTAGAGCAAACAAACTAGACACCTCATGCGGAAGCTGCAGGGGCCAACAGCAGCCTTTTTACAGATGGACCATATCATGCAGAAAAGGCCAGATGACTATGCAAAAAAAATCCCACAGCGATTACATGCTGGCTTGCCATCCAGCACAAGTACAGCTTCCTGATGTAGAAGAAATGTTACTAATGTGAATAATAGTGTTGGATTATTTAATAGCGGCTGTGAACATACAAACTGATTGACTGTGTTGCTTATGCCCAACACTGAAAAGGGACAAGTAGAGATGTGGAATGTTTGATGCAGTTCCATCAGTAACATATGTTTTCATTTAACTAGTTCTAAGAATACAGCCATGTATATAATTGTTTACATACCTACTGCAAAAGGCATTTCTAAAAAAGAAGAAAAAAAAGCAGTGTACATGCCAACATGCAGCCAAACAACATGCTGCACACATTGTGCGGTTAACCATTAGAAAAGGGCACAGGTTGCAGGACAGTGGACACAAGTTCACAAACGTGGAACCTATGTCAGTAATCCGCTGAACATTGGCTGAGGCTACTTATAAAGGGGGCTTCGGTGTGCACGCAACAAGATAATAGTCTATACGGATTGATGCAATGGTAAGACACCTTGAGAAGATGTGGGCGGCCTGAGCGTGTAGCAAAACCTGAGACTTAAGAGCCCAAACTGGTCCCAAAACTCTTACAGGACAAAGCATAACAGCGTGACAAGGAGGACAACCATTTTTAAACCAGACTGTAGTTTAACTTTAAGGACTCTGGTCTCATGAATGGAGGGGAGGAGCCATTAAGGTACCAAGCAAGTATGAGGTTGCAGGAAGATAAGGCACTATAGAAATTCTCCCAAACAGCTTAACGCTCGCTAGTGTGAAGGGAGGATGAGGCAGGCTATAGGTCCTAGCATCATACCATCCAGGACTAGAACTACCAGGACTAGCCACTAATCCCAAAGTATCTGTCCTAAAATCTGACCCTGCAGTACTTGGCATCTGCATTCTACAAAGACAAAATGCCACTGTGTGGAGCTATTCTCCCATAGCATAATTGTTCAATTCTCTCCTTTGGAGAGGCACATTGGAGTAAACTAGTCTTCCAATATGTGTGTAGGCTTGAAAACAAAAAACTGGATTTCCAACTGACGCAATTCAAACTATGATTTAGTTTCACACCTATGAGAATGTGCCAGAGTGGGGCTGGGAGGCGCTTGGTGAAGTGCCCAACAGCAGTGTCGAGGCAGGCTAACATTTTGTTTTAAGCTTTGACAGTGCGAGAAACCTGCATCAAAAGGTTCTCTGGACAGCAAAATGACAGACTTGGTCATTAATTTGTATCCATCCAAAAGGCGAATCCAAGGTCAACTTAAATCTCTTGACCCACCAGTGCCCTTGCCAGAGAATGGAAAGGACCGATCCCACCAGAAACAATCTGGGCTGCACCAGTTGATAAAAACTGGCACACCCATGTACCTTGGTACAACAGCAGCTAACCGTACAGGTGCTGTGAGTATTGGAACATGTCCGGGTGCCGGACCAGCAAGGAAAAAGCAGACTTGCTGACACCGCATGGAAAAACCTGCTGTGTGGTTCCTCTCACCCAACAGGCAGATAGTCGCCATAGTCCCGTGGTTACTCTAAGTGTTCAGCAATGTCGCAATTCCGCCACCTAAGCACTAGGAGAGTCATAATTCATCCTAAACTATATTCATGCATATTTCTAGCTTACCCTTTGGAAATTATCAGAACTTCACTATTGCTTTGCACCAACTACATATTCCATAATACACCTTTTGGCAGTTCGAAGCCTTGCTATTCCTATCCAGCAGTCTTCGAACTACAATCCACAGGAGACCTCTGGATCTGGACTGCTTTACCTTTCCTGAGTCCAGAAAGTGAGGAAACAGATTGCCTTTAGATGTGAAGCTCCAAATGCTGGCAACCAGCCTGCTTCAGCACTGTGTACAACAGTATTTAAGCAGCTGCTTGCAGGAGCGCAAACTTATTTCATTGAACTTGTTCGACCCTCCTGCTTTAAACGTGGATTGCCTTACGGAGCTCTTGTATACCATGATTTCATCAAGAACATAAAGTGGTATGCTACTACGTGGTATCCTTTATCAAATCAATGGGTATAGAGATGGGAAAGCACAGGTAAGGGGATGGGTAGAGCAAAATTAGAAGAGGGTTATGGAGGACCTCCATAAACAGAAAAAAGCCACAATGAAACATACCACAAAGTAACTTGCTACTTTGCAATTGTGGTTGGCGAAACCACAGAGAACTAAGCTCTGCTGCTGTGCCTGCTGTTGCTGGAACCTGCTTCTGTTCCAGTAGCCTTTGCGCTCTGGCCGAAGTTTCCAACCACTTGTCCGTCTGCAATCTTGCATCTTCAGACACTTGCTTTCAAGTCTACAGTTCTCTTGTTCCCCTACTGCAGTTCTTTGCTCTGTGCCCAGAATACCTGATACCTGCCCATGGTATCCTTAATTCCTGTTCAGAGTTGGTGCCTAGTTACAGTCTGCAGTTCAGTACTTTTCATCTTGGTCAAGAGATTCTATTCAGTTTTGCTTGTTCCTAGTCCGAAATTCATTCCCAATTTCCTTCATTCCAGTTCAAAGTTTCCAGTCTGCTTTTTCCAGTCCCAGTACCCTTGTGCTTAGTTTGCAGTCCTCTTGCTTACTTTGACTTCATGTTCTTCCCTGGATAGTTGGATGAAGGCTCGTGTTCCGGTTTTAGTCCTCATTTGTGCTTAAATAATTCCTATGTCACACAGAATTTAGCTGCCGGGTTTTCGAGCAGTTCGATTATATATATATATATATATATAGACAAAAAAAAAAAAAAATAAAGATTTATTCAAATGTTTCTTTCCTTCGGTACAAACATACAGACCCAAGTCATCCTAGGTTAATTTTAACCTTCCTAAACCAACATCATCCCAATAGCACACGTGCTAATGTTTCTCCCGTGACCGGGTTTTTCAAAGTGTAGCACAAATCCAAAAAAATATAAAACCAATTAACTTGTCTTGAAGTACAGGTTAATAGGTCCTTGATCTAGTTATCATACAGTTGTTGACACGTTTGTTATATATTAATTAGTGGTTACAAACATCATGAACTGTTAAAAAATCAAATTACAGTGGGTCATTGCCCATGTTATGAACAAACCTTAAATCCAATTGTCATTGTTTGATTTTTAAGTTTTCAGGGCTTCAGTATTCAGTCTGTGTGATACTCCTCTTAAATAGGTCCTTATTAGGTCAATGACTTGTTTCTTTCATGATGGCGGTTCTCCGGCCCTATTTAAGAGGAATGAACATCTGCTCTTCCCCCAGACCATTCTAAACCTCTCCAATTGAAGGGTCCTGAAAAATCATTGTCACAAGCTGGTCAATTCCTATTGGCTCAGTTAACGGCATTGCCTCACAGACTATGCACATCAAGGCCAGAGCTTTAGCTTTCATGTTTAAGAACAAGACCAATAATGCCCGGCTGGTGTGATAAATATGGAGCTCTTGTCCAATCACCACCACTCTGCTAAACTAACCAATCCTGACTGATCGCCTTGAATGTGTGTCGCACTATTCAGGTGGGTCATCGGTTCCACATAGAGAAGGAGCTGGAAGACAAACTCTAAGTAGCCCGGAGAGCTGAAAACAAAGTGCTGTCTGAATATCGATGCAACTTGCATAAAACCGGCTGTTTAGCCTTCGCAAGTACCCAAGAGCTCAGTGATGGCATTGACATAATCACCACAAATAACCTTGGTAACTAGATAATTTGGCAAGATTAAAATGGGCCTTACACAATGATTGCAATGCCACAATCAAATGACCCCCTCTCACTTGCATTGAAGATATATACTCTGATCCAACATTAGTCACAAATCGGAATACATGCAAGATCAACCATGCCCACATGCCATAAGGAGGGCACGATGGGGACATTAATGCAAAGAGCTGCGTGAACTTATTGTATGCACAAATAGGATTAAGATTTCAAAAGTGACACTCAGCATAATAATTTGCATTTATAGAGTGGTACGAACCCTCACGCATCTGAGCGCTGCTTATTATTACCCCCGCCCGGTGTGTGCTGCTCAGGATGAAAGGCTGAGTTTGGCATAGGATACTTCCGCATACCATCCTGTGAATATTCGCAAGGCATCGCCACTTCTCCCCAAAGAGGGCCCTTTCCCTGAGGCGAAGGAGGAACGACCGCTACCCAATAGTCCCTCTGGGGGTGGTTTAATGCGGGAGGACCTCAAGGAGAGGGAGTCCCCCTCTGAGGGATAAGGACGATTACCTAGGCTAAAGCCCATTGGCCAATGTCACACCCCAACCTTCCCTAACCCACCCCTCCACGTCTAACGTCGTCTTTGGGAGTAGACCCCAGGAATGTCAATAGTGTAGGAGAAACAGACCCAACAGAAAGTACCAGGACCTAGAAGAGCACAGAAGACATGAAGATTACTAACAATGCTTGTACTAGTGGTACAAAGGTGGCCCTCAGGATGCATTAAGACCAATCCATCAAGAACAACAAAGGTCTTGGTCAGGCCGAGCTGGCAACACTGCATAAGAGGAGAGGAGGACTGAAGACTGTATAGCGCAGAGCTGCCGCAGTGCTGCAGAAGCCAAGGAGAGAAGCCGAAGAGCTGTAGAGACAGGTGGGTACCAAAGTCCCAAAGAAGGTAACGCGAGGAAGGAGCAACTCAGGTGACGCAGGGGTGGAAGAAAGGCAGTTACAAGAGGCTCTCTGCTGGCTTTTTGGGAAGGGAACATTAAGCATCCGAGGAGAAGGTCCTTGACGCAGTGCCAACCATAAGACCACTGACCATCAGAGAAAGGTCTGGGACCCCAAGACAATTTGATCAAGCATCAGAGGAGAACTTCGTCGCAGTGGCAGCAACAATCCCACTGACCACCAGAGAAGAGTCTGGAGGACCAGAGAAGGATTTGGGACTTGGCCAATAGCAGGTGAAGGGAGCCATTCTCCTGGTTCTGAAAGTTGAAGAAACTGAAAACCTTCTTGACCAAGAGACACCAGTGTAGGGGAGTTTACTCCTCCCGGTATCCTTTTGGCAAAGAACATTACATCCTTTTGCTAAAGGACATTGCTTGCATACCACCCAAACACCAGGAGAAAGGAGCCATTCTCCTGGAGAAAGTACTTTCTGTTGACTTATTCTTTAGTTGTATTTTGAGGGATAGAAGTAGGTTATGACAAGACACTGAAGATTAATTTCGAAGGACATTCGGAAAGCCCCTTTTATTATTAGTTTGAGGTACGAAACCACTCTTAGAAGATAGAGATAGGGACAGGGACAGTTTCTTTTTTTTTTCAATCAAAGTCTTTGCCAACCAAAATGCCACCTGTGTGTCAGCATCCTTCTTAGACGCCCTTACAATCCCCATATGCTTGGGGTATCCATTCCCCTTATAGATGGCTATCATAAATATGTGACAAAAAGGGGAACCGGACAGCAACATTATGTTCGCAGGGGTGTTTTCCTACACTCCCCCCTTTTAAATTCAGTTTACAAGCTACTGTAACTACAGTACAGCGTTATAGGGCTATCATACCACACTCCTAATTCAAGCAAGAAATTCTGCATATCAGCAAATGTAAAAGTGAATAACGACTGAAAACACGCACTGCTATGAACGGGCAGAGCAGCCTAAAGTTGTATCATTCCTCTTATCATTAGGAATCAATTCTAATGCCTCAAATTTGCATACAGCAACTGGTTAATGAATTTTACTACAAGTACCTGAAAAACGCAACCTTATCAAATAACATTCACCGGAACTCGTAAAATACCATCTTAATTCCCTAGAAAAAGCAGTTTTGCCCAAAAACGCTGGTTTCAATCAAAGCACCAATTATATTGAAGGCTCAATTCCAATAAAATCTATTGTATCTACTTTTTTTCAGGTCTATAAAAAGGGTTTTGGCAATTCTTGCTATTGCTGGAAACTATTGCGTGTTGGGGGTTAGTACAGACCAATACCTCCCTATTAAAGAACCTTGATATTCAACATCCTAAATATGATGTATGCAAAATATGCACTTCGGATCTGCTTCCAAATCTAAAGTCCATTCCTGCAGATGCTAACACGTGCTGCAGTCTCATCCAGATCGCACAGAGCAGCTTCCAGGTCATTGTGGGCGTATTTCCAGATATTTAAGGGGTTGGTAGGGGGTCCAGTACTATATTTACATCCTAACAGTCACAAAAAGAGCACACCTCATGGTCCTCTGGCTAAAGAAAATAGTACTATCCAATATCACAAGATCTATAACCCATCCCCTTCTTAGCCTAATTTTGTGACCGGCACAGTTGTTTGCATTCTTTCTCTTTTACATCTAAGATCGGCACAGCTGCTGTTTGTATTCCTTCTCACCCAAGTCTTTACAATGAACCTGCGCTGTTTTTTATGATCAGTACCAAACGTCACTTACTGTACCCAGTGCCTAGATGCCATTGGGCTTGGCGCACTCTACAAATTACAAAATGATAAATAAATGAGCATCCAACTAAGAAATCTGTGAAGCCTAAAAGCCAGGACTATTTCAAGACAACAGATCTAAACTTCTAGAAAAGAAATTGGGAAGGCATGGGATAGTCACTTTTCAGGCACTACCGTAATGGTACTACGGGACATAAATTGGCAACAGCTGTTAAATGTTGTCAGCATTTTATGGCAGTGCTGATACTTTTTTTTTAAAAAAGGCATGCAATACAAGGAATATATGCCAGGACACTCCTACTCCTTATACATCAAGTGTCTCACTTGATTAGGACATTTTCATTACACCAGGTGCTGGTTCACAGCTGCGATTAAGACTGCTTAGAAATAATCTTGATACCCCCTCAAAGGCCCACCCTAGTTCTCAGAGATCCTTTGGAGGGATATGGGGGGGAGGCAGGGGGTGGCCATATGGACTCATGGCCATGGGTGGTAAAAAGCCAAATAACACCCACATGCGAAGTGGCTGCGCTCCCATATCATACCAAAAATGTTTTTATTGTTTTTGTTTTGCCCAAGCACCACCTAGAAGCACAAACTATTACACTGGAGTAAAACTAGGAGAGGTGACATGTGAGGAGGGACACAACTTTTGGGGGTTTGGTTATTTGACCCACATGACCATGATAATCCCTAGGACCATTCCCACCCATTACCTGACCCTCTCCAGCCTTACCACATACTCTTCGGTTTTAAGCTTACTTTATCAAGCAGCGAAATTAAACTTTGGCCTGCCAGTGTCATTTCTAAGCAGTCTGCAATGAGTATTTATAAGACACTTGTACAACTGGACAGTGTTTCAAAGCGCCACAGTGGCTGCGAGGATACAGTTCAAAACCCTCTGCATTGTCCACAAGGCCTTCTGGGGCCTAAATACCTTCAACTCTCTCTTCCTAAACATCTTCCTTCCCGAGCCCTTCGCTCATCCGTCTCCAACTCCCTCTGGGTCAGCCGCTTCTCGAAGCAACGAGCTGGGGGTAGATCTCTCTCCGCGGCAGGGGCCTCCCTCTGGAACAGCCTTCCTGCCTCCCTGAAACTTGAGGAGAACCATCTACGGTTTCGGAAGCACCTCAAAACCTTCCTCTTTGCTTCTGCTTTCTCTCTCCCTCTCCCCTGCTAATTCTTAGCTGAATCTGCACCGAATCTGCAACTGGGCCACTCTCGCCGACCTCGGTCCTGGGCCCAGCCACTCTGCACTTGCACTGCCTCGCTGGCAACCCCTGCTCTGCGGGACTGTCTCTGTATCCCTACAGCCCCCGTTCCCAGCACTTGTCTGCACTTACCTTGCACTTGCCACCAGCTGGCCCTATTCATTTTATTATATATACTTAACTTGTACTGTACTTGCCCCTTCCCCTCCCCTTGCGCTTTGTCCCTTCCCCCTTCCCCTGCACTTGCGCGATCTGAATGACACCTGGCCTAGTAGGATCGCTGTCCGTCTTCCCCCGTTTCCCCCTCCCTGCCTCGTCGCGCCTTGAAACACTTGAAACGCTTGTGTATAGGCGCGTTACAAATGCCATATCATATCATAATCAAAATAGCAAATAAATCAAAAACACCAGCGGACCTACTAGGCCTTGTGACATTCAGAGCGTGCAAGTACAGAGAAAAAGGGGGTGGGGCAAATGGTAAGTGCTGCGGGATCCCACAGGGGTGGGGGGGGGGGAGCCGCAGGGGACTGTTGAGGAGGCAACAGGTAAGTGCAAGGGCAGAGACGACCCAGTGAAGAGGGAGGTTAACCAACCCCCGGTAAGTGCAGTATTGAGACATACCCAACAGGGAGGTGTGGGCTCAAGGCCAGTGCAAGACGGGGTGGGGAGGATGCTGGTGGCATTTGGGCAGATGGCCAGGCCAATCTCTGACTGTGGGGATGGTTAGAACATGCGGGAGAGCGGAAAGGAGGTTGAAAAGGAAATTCTCAAGTGTTTTTGGAACTTGAGGAGATCTGGTTCAAGACAGAGAGGGAGACTGTTCCAGAGGAGGGAGCCATACGAGGAGAGATCTCTGCCTCAGCTCTCTGCTTGGAGAAACATTTGATCAGCAGAGAGTTGGAGCAGAGCAACAAAGGGATCTTGAAGGAGAGTATTTAGTAAGAGAGTGGTCCCAGGCTCCAGACAACCTTATGGATGATGCAGAGGGTCTTGTATTTGATCCTTGCAACAACCGGGAGCAAGTGGGGAGATTTTAGAGCTGGAGAGATACGGTCCCTGGGCTTGAGGCCAAGGATAAGTCTTGCTAAGTTAATGACTTCAATGCAGCTGTAAATTCGCTACTGGTGTAATTAAATGCCCTTAACAGGTGTGCCTTCAGCCACTTCATTTATATCTGTTCCCTGCAGTGAAGTCCCGTTAAAAAGAAGCACTGGCTTGTGCACAGGTACTGCAATCAAACGACCAGGACATTGCACCACGTTCATGCTGTTGCAATCATTGGGCCAGGCAGTACCATTATTGCAGTGCCTGGCAAATGCCTCTCTCATTCCCACACAAAAGCCAAAAACTGTTGGCTATGCCAATGCTGGTTTTAGAGGGCCGATACTCGCGCCCTGGGGAAGTGGGCATCGGGCCTTAATGGCTGTTCGTGAAGCCCGCGCCATGTGCACCGCTGGCAGCAGCACTGTGTCCGTGCCTCCAGATTATGGGCTTTACAACCATTACATGGGCACAGGAAAAGCACATCTTGCATCCAGTTAAGAGTGTGCCATGCCCAGCCGATTTCCAGTGCTCAGTCAGCTTTCACCACCCCTCCCCACCCCCACCCCACGCATCCATCACAATGAGGCTGCTATATTGCTACCCATGGGAAAAACAAACCCAAGCGTGAACCCACTGTCCCCCTCACTGGAATGGCCCAAGGCCGTTCACACATGGCAGGTGCCATGATGGGGCTGCGTTAATAATACGCCGGCTTGTTTCTGTGTTAGAAATACAAAACACATTTCTCAACACAGCCGCATGGTGCCAACTCCACTGGGGCATGCAGGATTCCAAGCTAACGGGAAGGGACGGCAGAAATAACTCCAGCTATGCCCCTCGGCTGCAAGGAGGGACAGCAGAAATAGCCGCCTCCGCTGCGGCCTTGACCTACAGCCAGGGGCAGTAGCCATCCTGCTCGGTTACACAGTGGTGATAGGCAGGGGTCCAACACCAAGGCCTATAGACCCAGGGGCATGCAATCATTGCGTAAGCGCAATAGGAGAAGGGCGCTGAAGTCTGTGCTATAGCAGGCAGGGTAGCTAGCAATGCACAGGCCTGGTGCCCCACGCCTCCACTACAGACACTTGTAGAGCACGAAGTTCACCACCAGGGTGGTCTCTTGGCGCTGTGCTGAAGTTGGCGTGAAGCATTTCAGTGGGGCAGTTACTGCTGAAACAGTCAGCATTCCGATGACCCGTGGAGGGCCAGGAGGGTAGCTCGGGGCAATGCGCGTTGTCTTGGAAGTAAGACGATGCAGAGCAACACAGGTTCGAATCCCGGTCTGGTATTAAGCACGTTATAAAAGAACTATCAGAGGTGGTCAGAAAGGGATAGTCAAGAAGGGAGGGGATTCCAGAGCTGGGATGGGGGATAATGAAGGCTCATCCTCCAGAGTGGGACCTGTAAATCAGGGATGGTGAGAAGATGGTCCTAAGAGGAGTAGAGGATCATGGATGGAAATTAGTGAGTCAAGTATCCTTCATGCTAAGTGATGCTAAGCAGAGCATTCTGAATGAATACTTGTAGGCTGAGGATCTTAGATTTGGAGTATTACAGAGCATCCACGAGCGGTGCTGAGCAGAGCATCCGCCATGGCGAATGGTGCCAAGCTGAGGATCCTGGATGAATTGAGTTAAGTGGAGGATCCTGGATATTGAGTATTGCAGAGTATCCTCTATGGAGGGTGGTGCTGGGCAGAGGATCCAAGATGAAGAGTAGAAGGAACAAGTTACTTACCTGTAACTGTTGTTCTCTGGCATGGATTCACATGCTCATGAATTTTCCGCGTCGTCAGGCTGGGAATCCTCCGTAAAGAAAAAAAATCAGTTTAGTTTCTGAACTGTCTTTCTACTATTAACCAATCACTGGTCTCTGGGTCATACTGCCCCCAGACAATGACTATTCTACCCAAGCCCCTCCTCTGGCAGCCATCTTCAGATTTGGTAGCACGTAAAGTGGCAGTAGGACCAAGAGAAGAGCCGCAGAGGGGTTGGAGGGAGGGTTTGCATGTGAATCCATGCCAGACCCATGCTGGAGAACAACAGTTACAGGTAAGTAACTTATTCTTTCTCCAGCATGGGGTCTGGCATGGATTCACATGCTCATGAATAAAGAATACATAGCAGTACACACATGCACAACCACGGGAGATGGCAAGGCTCAACATTAAGCATTACAACAACTCAACATTAAGCATCTCTTACCTCCTCATCAGGCTCCCCTTCAAGCGAACAGGTTGCGCAGCACTGCCTGGCCGACTCTGGACTCCTCCCTGGAATCCCGGTCGATACAGTAAAATCTTGTGAAGGTGTGTTTAGACCTCCACGTATCAGCCCTGCAGATGACCAGCAGGGGTACACCAGATAGGAATGCCGTGTTAGCAGCGATCGTTCTGGTCGAATGGGCTCTCGGACAGCCGGGCAATGGTCGGTTTGCCAACGGGTGACAGTGCATGATGCAGCCAGAGAGCCACCTGGAAATGGAAGCCTTCGAGAGGGCCTTCCCTTGGTTCACAGGGCCAAAGTTCACAAACAGCTGTGATGTCTTACGAAAACTCTTTGCACGGTCCACGTAGAACTTAAGCGCTCTAGCCACATCCAGCAAGTGCAAAGTCCTCTCAGCCAGCGACAAAGGCGACGGGAAGAAAACAGGTGACACCAAGGGCTTGTTGAGATGGAAGTCTGACGGCACCTTGGGCATGAAGGAGGGGTACGTCCTCAGCACTACCCTCGTCTCGTGGAAAATCAGGTATGGAGGTTTACAGGAGAGGGCCTGGATCTCTCCCACTCGTCGTGCGGAGGTGATGGCCACAAGAAACGCTGTCTTCCACGATAGGAACTTCAGCGGTGCCGAATGCAAGGGCTCGAATGGAGGACCCACGAGTCTGGTCAGCGCCACGTTGAGCTCCAATGCCGGGGCCGGAGTCTTCACCGGTGGGAACGAGCGGAACAGTCCCTTCATGAACTCCTTCACCAGGCAGTGAGACCACAGCGACGACTGCCCCGGAGTTCTGGCATAGCCGGAGATAGCCGCTAGGTGGATTTTGATGGAGGCATGTGCCAGTCCCGCCATGGCCAGCTGTGTACAAGAGGGGGCGGGTGGTTGTCCTGACTGGAGTAATTGCAGTCTAAGTTTAAAGACAATATGCTATCTTTGGGCGTCACAATTTATATATTACCAAGGATAGCAGTACATGAAAAAAACATAATAATCCACATGTGCTAGATCATTAGTTTGCAATGCCGCACAGCTCCTTCTCGGACGCCTGCAGGCAGCCGGAGCGCCGTATTTCTTACAGCTCCCGAACGAAAGGCAGACGCTTGCAGCTCCTTTCAGATCCAGCATGCTAGGCTCCTTCCAGCACGCCATTTTCAGCCCACACACTGCATAGCAGCAACAGAACACTATGGGGTTGTTTTGCAGCACCATCTAAAGGGGACTCCTTTCCTTGGCTCCATGAAGAAGGCTGTGACCCACTAAAGCCGAAACGTCCTGGGACTCCTTTACCCTAGCGGTGTGGCGGGGACCCCCTTAAATCTTAGTAGAGATTTACTTCAGTGACGTCGATCAACTACTTTTTGGTCACCCTTTAGCCTGGCTTAGTTAGACCCATCCAAGGACTTTACTTTTGAGGATTATTTAGGTTTCACCAGTTTCATGTTGCATTGGATAAACCTGTTGTAAACCTGTTGGGTTAAATTGATCTACAATTAGAAAAACAGAATATATTAGCAACAACAGGATGCCTTTATACTTCTGTCATGTTTTGTACTAGTGACAACACACAGCATGTGCATGTTTGACTTTGCTTTATTCTCTGCTACATGCCTTTCATCTGTATTTGTTTGTATTTTGATGTGTGATTTGGGTAAAAAAATGTACACCCTTGTATATTGTACTTATAACTCCTTCACAAAATGTGTAAAAGAATAAGGACAGCCACTTAATAAAAGCTGTTCTCTCGCAAACTAATGATCTAGCACATGTGGATTATTACGTTTTTTTCATGTACTGCTATCCTTGGTAATATATAAATTGTGACACCCAAAGATAGCATATTGTCTTTAAACTTAGACTGCAATTAATAAGCTGCAGTCGGCTTAGACTTCTGCAGTCAGGACACCCCCTCCCTCTTGTACACATTTGTAAATGGCCCTCAGTCCTGAGTCTGGTTAGGGCTCTCCCTCCCGTATATACTGCCTTGGCCAGCAACAGCAAGTATGGCAGCACTTGAGGGGCCGTAATCCATAGAGGGTTGATCTTCTGTGCACGGCACCAGACAGAGAACCTCTTCCACTTATGCCCATAGCACTTAAGAGTGGAGGACGCCCTGGCCTTTGCACATACCTCCTTGCAGTCCACTGGGATATCGTAGCCTCCGAACTCTAGTGCTGCAGGAGCCAGGTCTGCAGGTTCAGCGATCCCAGGTCATGTAGGATGGTGCCTCCTTCCCTGGTGAGAAGATCTGCATCCATCGGCAGTTTGACTGGAGGCGAGGGGGCGCTAACAAGTCCAGAAGGTCCGTGAACCATATCTGCCTCGGCCACGTCGGTGCAACGAGGACCATCCAGCACCGGGACTGTCTGAGTTGACTGATGAGTCGCAGAAGTAGAGGCAACGGAGGGAATGCATACAGGAACAGGCCATCCCAGGGGAAGGAGAATGCATTGCCCATGCTCCCCGGCTGGGGAAACCTGCTGGCGAACCTCTGGCACTTGGTGTTCGCCGCCGTCGCAAACAGATCGATCTGGGGATTGCCCCACCATCGGAAAAGGAGATCCACTTGATCCTGCCGAAGTTCTCACTGCTGAGTGAGTCAGCGACACTGTTTTTCACTGCTGCCAGATGAAAGGGTACCAGGAACATCCCTTGGGCGACGGCCCAGTGCCACAGATCCTGCGCTTCCCTGGATAGGGCTGGGGATCTGGTACCTCCCTGCTTCCAGATGTAGAACATCGTGGTGGTGTTGTCGGTGAAGATCTGTACCACTTTGCCCTTGAGGGATGGAAGGAAAGACCTGAGAGCCCAGAACACGGGCCAGAGCTCCAGGACGTTGATGCGCAGGGACCTCTGCTCCGGTAGCCTGATGCCACTTCCGTGGAGATTTCTGGTGTGTGCTCCCCATCCCTCCAGAGAGGCGTCCATCATCACAGTTTCCTGGTGCGCTGGGGTCGAACTCCATGCCCGCCGCGAGATGCGCGCGGAAGCCCCACCACCGGATATTTTGACGTTAAGTCTCGTTGAACGGGATCTGGCCTTCGAAGTTTATCGTCGCTTGCATCCAATGGGCGTCAAGGAACTCCTGCAGTGGCCGTATGCGCAACCTGCAAAGACTAACTAGGAAGATGCAAGATGACATCATGCCGAGCAGGGATTTGATGGACCTCACCTTGGCTACCTCCATGGTCAACAGTTGTTGTACCTTGCCTAGGATGGCCCTCGTCCTTTCCTCCGACGGCGAGACCAACCGTGCCGAGTTTGGCCCCCAGGAACAGGGCATCCTTTGATGGTACCAGGTGGGATTTGGTAGAGTTGATGGAGAAGCACAATTCCGCGAGCAGGCCTACGGTCTTCGCTGTGTGGTCGACGGTGAGTTCTCTTGACTTTGCTCAGATGAGCCAATCTTCCAGGTAGGGGTAAAACATGGATGACCTGCAGGCGCCGCCGCGCCACCACCGGTGCCAGGCACTTTGTGAAGACCGTTGGAGCCAACTTCCGCCTGAAGGGCAGGGCTTTGAAATGGTGGTGCTGCCCTTGGACCACGAACCGTAGGAATTTTCAGTGTCCCTTGTGTATGGGGATGTGAAAGTAAGCATCCTCCAAGTGCATCGACGATAGAAAATCGCCTTCCTCCAGCTGTCCCCGCACATGCTGAAGGGCAACCATCCAGAACTGTGCTTTGATGCGTTTGTTGAGGTGTCGGAGGTCCCGGATGGGCCGCCAGCTGCCAGTCTTTTCGTACGAGGAAGTACCGCGAGTACACTCCGGAGCCTCTTTGGGACAAGCTCTCTCGCACTCTTTCTCAGCATGGCTCGTACCTCCAGAAGCAGCTGTGGAACGTGGTTTGCTTTCCTGGCCATTGGAATTCTAGAGTGTGCCCATGGGCCAGGGCATTCAGCACCCAACGGTCGGTGGAGATGGACTCCCACACGCTGACGAATTTCGCCAGCCGGCCTCCCACCGGGGTGCTTAGGTGGGGGCCCAACGCCATGGCCGGTTCAGTCCTGTTTCGCTGAGGCCTTGCCACCCCAGGCTCCTTGGCGGCGACGGTATCCACTGGTCTTGTTGTGGCCTCTGTAAGCTTCCTGCGACGAGGAACGGCCAGCTTGTCGGTACGACGAGGCACTACCGCCGAATCCTTTGGAGGCACTTTGGGATTTGCCCCCCGGGGTCCGAAAGGACGGCCGTCGTTGATGGAGTGCCCAAGGCACGGCCCGCCTCAGTGTCTGCTTTGATGGCCTGCAGACTCTCGTCCACCGCTTTCCCCAACAGGTTGTTTCCGTCAAAGGGCATGTCCAGTACCCTGGTCTGCACATCTTGACTGATGTCTGTGGCCCTGAGCATACCTCGCCGTTGCCCATCTGACAAAATCCGGTATCAGGGATGTCCGTGGCTACCGTGATGGTGTGATCCGACGCCACTTCGCTTTCTTGAAGGATTTCCAGGGCTTCCGCCCTCTTGTCATCCGGGAGGAAGTCTAATATAGGGGCGATCTTGGACCAAAGCACCCTATCATATCGGGCCACAATCGCAAGGGCGTTGCCAGCTTTAATGGTCATCGCTGTCGACACGATGACTCGACGTCCCATGGGGTATAACTTCTTCCCCTCGCTGTCCAGCGGGGAGGTGGAGGATGAGGTCATTGCCCCCAACGCTTTCTTCTTGGCTGCCGCGGATACTACGGAATCCGAGGTCAGCTGCACCCTGAGGCACATAGGGGCAGAGTCTGGGACATGGTACTTCTTCTCGTACCGGTCTCTCTTCGCAGGGGCCGTAGATGGATTCTTCAAAAGGGACAGCCCTTCCTCCCATATGTCGTCCAACAGCGGGACTGAGAGTACCGTCTTCCACTTGGCTTCCCGTCGTTGGTAGAGAAATCCCCTCCTTCTGTTCCTCGGGGCATAGCTGTAAAAGGTCTGAGGCCCTGGCGATCATGGCGTGAAAGGAGACAATTTCGTCAGGGGGTGTGTGGGGGGGAGTAACACGCCCAAGCGGGAGGTGACGGGAGATCCATTCCTTCGTCGTCGCCGTCTCAGTCTCGTCCCTCGGCGGAGGGGATGGGATGGGATGGGGGTGAAGGCTGTAAGGGAGGGGGGAGGATGGACTCGCTCAGTTTGTTCGGCGGGCTCCCCGACGGTCCAGGCGCTGCTGGATCATCTGCTGGGGGTAATGGCTGCCTTGTCCTGATCTCCATGCACAGGGACTGCAAAGCCATGAGGATTGCTCCCGAGTTGTCCTGTGGGGTAGGCATCGGTTGCGACGGGAGCATCGGCTGGGGCGTGGGGTCCCCCACGGCCCGCAGTTCCTCGTCGGCTCCACCGTCGCTCTCTATATCCACCTCGTCTGGATCCTTCCCGCAGGTCCTAGCTTCCTTTAACTTCTTGTCCAGGATAGCTTTGACGCCAGCCAGTCCATCCTCGGAGTAGGTATCTGCGTCAGTTAGGGCCACCATTTCCCTCCCCGCCCCCTGTTTCTCGACCTGGGGTTTTAAAGGGGTCTTCTCGATCGGCTGGAAAGAGGATTCCCTCCGTGGTGGCAGGGTAACTCTAGACCCGGAGATAGTCTCCACTGGGGTAGCCTCCGTAGGCTTCGCCAGGGCCACCACAACTCCCTCAATCGAGGCCTTAGCTGGGTGAATCAGGGCCTTTACAACCTTGGGCGTGTCTGAGGCCTTCACCTTAAAGGGAGGGTCACCGCCTCGCTCCCCCTTGGCTTTCTCCATCGGGATCGACCGGGGCTTCTCCCGAAGCTTACCCGGGTTCTCAGACTTTCTCTTCACCGAGCCATAGCGTTGGCTCGTAGATGATGGCGTCACTGACATTGCGCCCTGCCTGGCAGCCGAGGAGCCTGCCCCAACGGCGTTCCTGGTGCCCCCAGACTCGCAGTGCTTTGCCTTTTGGTGGTCCCCCGTCGCCGGAGTGCCCTCAAAGGTCTTAGAAGACCGCTCAGACTTCTTCTCACCTGCTGCCGAGCCCTTCGCCTCCAGCCAGTTGGCGAGTCGTGTACGACGGTCCTTCATGGTTGAGGTGGACATGTTCTTGCAGAACGCACAGTCCTCCTCCACGTGCGACTTGTCGGCGTGCAGGCAGTAGAGGCACTGGGAGTGCTCGTCCTCCTTGAAGACGTTCTGCAGTCCACATTCTGAGCAGTTCCTGAACAGTTTGGATCCAGTAAGTGTTGAATCTCCCTTGTCCTAGGCCATGCACAAATAGGGGTAGGCCTCAAAGGTCTTCCGGAATCTTCCAAGAAGTTGAATTCGATGTAAATCTGCCCTTCAGGGGCATAGAAAATTCCGAAACGGGTCCCTATTGATCGGAAGAAGAATCGGTGGGGCTTGAGGCTCGATTGACTGAAAAAATAAGAGTAAACTCTTTGAAAAAACGCAATGCGCAGTTAAAGCTCGAGAGCTACAGCCCGCGGACTCCCAACACTTGAACGTGCGGTAAAAATCTGATGATGGCTGCCAGAGGAGGGGCTTAGGTAGAGGGCAGTCACTGGCTGGGGGCAGTATGACCCACAGACCAGTGATTGGTTACTAAGAAAGACAGATCAGAAACGAAACTAAAACAGATTTTTTCTTTACCGAGGATTCCCAGCCTGGCGACGGGGAATATTCATGAGCATGTGAATCCATGCCAGACCCCATGCTGGAGAAATGGAATTCAGATCATACATCTGGCTAACAAGGACTCATCTATACAAAAAACTCAAACACATGTCTGCATACTGATGCATGAAACGGTATCCGACAATTAAATAGTGGTCTTCAGGCTGTCCATAAATGCACATTGTACATTTTGAAGTGAGTTTTGTTTGTTCATCATTGAGATGCAACCCTCTGCCCTATAGGAAAAATATAGACAGCACATCCCTTTTTAGGCATGAAGGTGCATCTCATTTCAGACTGGGTGGGTGATCCTGACCTCTACTCCCCCGCCACAGCCCTGAAGTCATCTGTCTTCAACAGAAGTGATCACCTTCTTGGCCAAGGGAACCCTTCAAATGCCCCTCACCATTGCAATACCTTTTTAATTAAGGTGAAGCCAAGTCTTGCTGTGGCTAGACTCCCAGGAACCAGGGTTTAGACACATTACAGAGGGGATCAAAGGTTGTTCATAAGGTACCTCATGTCCCACCTAGCTCGAGGAGGAGGTAGGCATGCCAGATGGCGAGCACTCACCCCCTCCCCACCCCCCGCAACCCAGTACCAGCAACGGTATAGTAGCCAGCAAGCCTGCCTTTCCCCTCCTTTCCACCAGAACATTGCTGCCATTTTCAATGACCTGGGTCCGCAAGATCCCCCACATATTGGCATGTTAGGAAGAAGGAGCACACAAAGTCACACACAAACCAATACATGGGGATTTAAACAACCTGCACAGCCTCTGGGAACACCAATTGCTTCAGAAGGGTTGGCCAAGTCCGATCATCCACTTACTCTGCTATGGTGCAAGTGATCAGGTCTGCAACCAACCAGAAACCCACACTAGGGCCTGTTCTAACCAGGCATGGTGCAAATATCTTTGATGCCACGCAGAATGCTCATTTGGCACCCTCCACACCCATCCTTACAATGGGGCCCAATGTTGCTGCTTTTAGTACCAAGCTGGTGCCCCCTCTGCTGTTGGGTGACGTAGGCAGAACTGTCTTTTTACAGCACTGGCCCTAGAACAGACCCTCCCAATCACCATAGTGAAGAATAACCACAGGGATGACACTAGGACTAAGGCAGGAGTCACTTACTAGGTCACGGGACACCACAAGACTGAGCGGTCGGAACCATAGATGTAGATGGGGAACTTTTGTCACTTTCCTTGTCTGGACAGATTTCACGCTTTGGCAAGACCGATGGTGGTAAACCTTTAAGGAGACCATGCCAGCATAAAGACTGTACCACGCTCTCTTGTACTAGCTACTTCAGATGTATGCCAGCCAGTCACCAAAATAAGATGTTCTCCTGCCAGTGCTGAATGTCAGATTTTGCATCACATCTACTACAGAGCGACCAGGCATGCATCACTTCACCGCCCAGCAGGCGACCACCACCTGCGGCCATCCCAGAAGCAGGCACCTGCAGTGCGACACTCAGGTAAAGTATGCGAGGAGGACACTGCCTCACAGTGGTCACACTCCGTCCGACTGCACAGCACAATGCGACCATAACCCACAGGAGCACCACCAAGACCTGGTGAGTGCACATGGGGGGATGGGGGGGTTGGAGGAAGTGAATACTGGTGTTAATTGAAGTGTTTTCCTTAGGTTTTCTTTGCAAAACCCTAGAGGAATTATAGGAGGAATTTGGAAGGATATACTCTTGTCCCACGTCTGAGCGCCCACAGCTGCAATCAGTTGCACTGGGATACATAAAGCAATAGCAACCGGTCTTGTGCACATCACTTCAGCGACGCTTCACTTAACGAACAACCAAGTTATGCTTCCATGCGAGTCCTTAGGCATTCAATCACCATAACCAGACTACAGGGGAACCTGGCCAATCCCAACCTGAAACACAGCAATTACCGCATTCCTCATGTGGAAAGAGTATAGTCGACGTAAACATTACTCTTATGATATACTGCTTAGTATTGTAAAGACAGTGCCGGGCAATGGTCCTCCAGAAATCACAAGTCTTCTACTCGGATACAATTGTAGAGGGTACGCAGCGCGCAGATGCCATATCAAGCGCAAAGGAGTGTTTGCAAACGCTATCGTCTGCGTAGGGATTATAGCAGCATCAGCAGTTTCATTGGGTTTAGTTCGGGCTTAGCCTTATTTTATTGTGACCGCAAATATCAAAATCGGGGTGCAAAAAGAAAATAGACAGTATCAAGTGGCCAAGTGCATCCTCTTTAGTGGACTAGTGACCATGCACAATTGGCTTCTGTCACACTCGCAGCGTTATGAGCCACACTGCCAATGGGCAGGTCAGCCCGGTATTCCCAAACATGAAAGCAAGCACGACAGGGCAAATGGAAACGCATGCACTGTGCAACGATTCAGCAATCTTTCTACCATTCCCGAAAAACCAGTGGCAATCCCTTCGCATGCGCTGGGAGAGGAGCACATGAATCCTGCGTTCCTTCAGGTTCCAGAGACAGATATTTCTGCCTTACACCTCCAAGGCCAGCATTGTTCCTTAGGTGTGGTAGAGAGCATTCATCAGCAACTCTGACGTCAGAAGGAGCTTTAAATGAAATGCCTGGCTCCCGCCATCCCATGTCATGACATTGGACAGTCAGCAGAGTTTCCGCTTCATGAATTATAGTCTGCAGCGCGCGCACACACTCACTCACTCCACACTCCCAAATACGTCCCAAGATTTGTGGGCTTTCTGATGGAAGATCTGCAAAACAGCAGGAGTTCCAGATTTCACAGCCATTCACGGCCCAGACCTGCTTAAGGACCCCACTGAGGAGCCAGCATGGCGATACTGCAGGCGGGGAAATTGGCAGATCAGGCTGATTTGGTGACAAATAGCTTCCGTCAAAATGTAGGTTTTACAAGCCTTTTAAAGGCACAGACTTCAAACTAAATATACTCGTGGCCATCAGCCCAAGAGTCGAGGTCAAGGGCATCCAAAGAACGGGGAGCTTTACTGCCGATAGGGGACTCGCACATTGGTAATGCAGGGCTGGGTGTGGCATAAAGATGACACCGTCACCAAAAAGCTGCAGGCACCAGATAAGACCTTCCACTAGACTAGAGTCACTGAAGAGGGCCAAGCTACTACAGTGCAGCTTACTCAGGGGCATATTGGGCATTGCGACAGGCAGGCAGGCCGGGGAGGGGTCCTGCAGCTTCCTGCAAAGTGGATTTAGGATTGGGCCACGGATTTTCAGGTCCCTTGACCACCAGTGCAACTGGAAAGAGTTTCAGAGCAGATGAGATGTGTCCTTCCCCCTATGACTAAAGCGCTGCACACTGCACTTTTTGCAGTCACTGAATTTGGTACCTGGCAGGGCGATGCCAAATGAATGACACTCTGGAAGGCGGCCACAGCCCAAGACTCGGCTCATCTTTGCAGGAGAAGCAGAGACGAGCAGCACAGTGTCCTGGCAGAGTTATAAGTGGCCAAGATCCAGTGCAAGGGCATTTCCCCCCCCCCAATGCTGAACACGAGTGCCCACTCAGACAGGGAGGGGCGTGGGGCAACGGTTTCTGAGTGCAGGCAACTGACCTCAAGGAAGCACGCATGGTGGGTGGTCATTGTGACCCTACACCAACAATACATATGAGGGAGGACGTCTGGCTTACCCGCCCAAGAGCCAACAATGAGCCGACAAAAGACCTACAACGTTCCCACCCCCACACACAAATCACCGTTCTGGCGTCCCGATTGTGACATAAGAGAGAGAAAAGGAAGCATCTATGCTTTGGCGTTGGAACTTCAGGACAAATTGCACTTCATCACATATTCCCTGGTTTTTGAAGATCAACCTATGTTAATGCATGGCGTTAAAGTGCTTGGAAACCTTATTTCGCATGCAAAGTACTGTAAGCCTAAAAGTAGCTCTGGGTTTTGCAAATGCCCTTTCAGGATTGCGAGGCCTCCAACAGGCAACACTGGAAACATGCTCACCTGCACGTAGTCTTGTTTGACATGAGAACGCCACTTTTTCTTGTAAATGATCTGCGGAAGATACGGCGTGCGATAAAAAACTCAACCTTTTTTTCTACGTCAAACCAGCAGAGTCCATGGACATAAGTAGAGTATTTAGGACGGTGTCGAAGGGGCCATTTTGTGACTCGGGGCTTTCAAGAATGCAGGGTATATTCTTACACTGGGACCCGCAGGGGCAAAGCCCCGCTGGTGGAGGGCTCAGACACATAAACCAGGCTTCCGATTAGCACAATGGGGTGTTGTCTTTCTGCCCTTGGGCACATTTTTGCCCAGAAGAGGAGAAGGCAAAGGCACCTTCTCCATATTTCTCCCCCAGCAGGGCAAAGCAGCAGAAGGAATAGCACACAAAGTGCAGGAAAACCCACAGGCCCGCCCAAAATGGCAAAGTAAGGCTCCGATGCCTGGACAAGATCACAGGAAAATGCATTAAATTAAAATGGATTACACAGCTGAACCCTGGCTTTAAGGTCGTACGTTTTACGAAAGGCAGCATGGATCAGCCTCGAGTTGGCCCTACCATGGAGCAGGGCCCCCGCTCACCTGAACACATTTTTCCCAAAATCGTATCACGTTTTATTAATATATGTTGCCGTTTATCATGAGCATTTCTTTGGGTAATAAAGCTTATGCCCTATGTTTTCCCACTTTACTTTGTTTCTGGAGATATATCTATATGGGATACATTACTCACCGTAATCGTATTTCTGATGCTTGTATCTGCTTAGATTCACATGCTGTGCATAGGCCGACATCTAGTGGAAGCTGCGGAGTATTATAGTTTGTTTTTCGAAACTCGAAAATTGGGCGTCGACTCAGGGCGTGCCAGTAATACTATCCCTAGTGTGACGTCCACTGTACCCATGATCCCTCACGCGTCTAGGACCCTCAGATTGTATTTTTTCCTGACATGAGGTAGCATGAGGAGTAGCGCGAGTACAGATGATCCAAGCAGATAGAAAGATAAGACTACAAGCATCCATGCGCCTTCTCTCAGAGGGGAGGAAGGGTGGGTCGCATGTGAATCTAAGCAGATACTAGCATCAGAAATACGATTACGGTGAGTAATGTATCCCTTCTGAGGCTTGTGGAATCTGCTTAGATCACATGCTGTACATAGATTAGCGAGCAGTGTTAGAAGGAGGTGGGATTTGAGAAGGGTCATGACCAAATAAATGTCTTCGAACCGCTTGTCCCACTTGAGTATCTGTCTTGGAATGGGTGTCAATGCAGTAGTGCTGAGTAAAAGTGTGAATAGAGCTCCAAGTAGCTGCTTTGGAAATGGTGTCAAGGGGAACATTTGCAATGAAAGCCAGAGTGGCCCCAATGCCTCTTGTCGAGTGGCTCTGGGCGTAAAAGGCAAAGTTTTGTCAGAAAGAGAGTAACACAACTGGATACAGTTGACAATTCACTTGGAGATGGCACCCTTAGAGACGCGATCTCCCTCTTTGCCTGTGGCTATGCAGACAAACAGTTGATCTTTTTTCCTAAGCGGTCTGGTCTTGTTTACGTAGTAAAGGACTGCCCAACGCAGATATAGGGTGTGTAGTTTAACCTCAGCCGAGCTTTGTGGGTTTTGGAAGAAAGCCGGAAGCTCGATGGACTGGTTTACATGGAATTTAGAAATAAACTTAGGTGAGAACCTAGGGTGTGTCTGTAAAACCAGCTTATCCTTATGAATAGTAAAGAAAGGATCCTGCACTGACAGAGCCTGAATTTCACTGACCCTTCTTATGGATGTAATGGCTACTAAGAAGGCAGTTTTATAGGTCAGGTGTTTTAGACTTGTCTTATGCATGGGCTCGAATGGGGGGCCCATGAGTTTAGATAGCACCACGTTCAGGTCCCATCCTGGTGGTGGGTTAGATATAGGAGATTGAAGTCTCTTTACTCCCTCCATGAAGGCTTTAACCACGGGTACCTTCCATCACGACACCTTACTATGTGAGGTGGTGTACGCTGACATTGCTGCCAAGTGTACCTTTAGTGAGTTGAAAACCAACCCTTCGTCCAGCAGGTGGAGCATGTATGTCACGATTGTGGAAGGAGTGCAATATACTGGCACCAGATAACGAATCTCTTCCATTTGTCGAAGTAGCAATGCCTCGTGTTCAGTTTCCTAGAGTGTTTTAGGATGTCCATACACCTCTGTGGTAAATTGAGATGTCCAAACTCTATGACCTCAGGAGCCATGCGGCTAGGTTCATGGAGTTGGGTTGAGGATCCACCTTCTGAGCTTGGTGCTGGGACAAAAGGTTGTACCAGCCCGGGAGTTTGATGGGATCGCACACCGAGAGTCTGCATAGGTGTGGAAACCACGGTTGTCTCGCCCACAGGGGAGCAACTAGGACTAGCGTCATCGACTCTCTGTTCATCTTGTTCACCACCTTCCTGATGAGGAGTTGGTGGAAAAGCGTAAGCAAACATCCCTGACCAGTTCATCCACAGGGCGTTCCCCAGGGAGTCTGGTTGGGGAAACCTGGATGCGAATCCTGGGCACTGTCTGTTTTCGCTTGTGGCGAATAGGTCTGTAGTGGGGAAACCCCACTGAGAGAATAGATCTTCTACGATTTCTCTGTGTAGACACCATTCGTGTTCCTCCGGAAGGGGATCTCTGCTCAAAGCGTCCGCTAGAGAATTGAGATCCCCTGGAACATGTTGAGATGACAGAAAGATGTTCCGTCTGAGTGCCCATATCCAAATTTTCTGGGCAAGTCTGGACAGATTTGGCGAACGAGTCCCTCCTTGCTTGTTCAGGTAGAACGTGGCTGTCGTGCTGTCCGTCCGGATCTGCACCGACAGGTTCAGTAGGTGGGGCTCGAACGCTTGAAGTGCTCTGAAAACTGCCAGAAGCTCTAGCAGGTTGATGTTGCTCTTGGCCACTGTGCGAGACCAGAGACCCTGAGCTGTGTGGTGGAGATGGTGAGCTCCCCATCCTTTCAGGCAAGCGTCCGTCGTGACTACCGCCTGTATCTCTGGATCGTAAAAGGGTTTCCCCTTGGATAGATTGTCTCTTGTCCACCAGTGGAGGCTTTGTACAAGTGTTGGCGAAACGACCACTAGATCGTCCCACTGACCACTTGCTTGAGACCACAGTTTCGCCAACCATTCTTGCATGGGACGCTGGCGCGCGTGGGGGACCAGGTAAATACATGACCCCATCATGCCCAACAAACGCATAGCTTTGCGTACTGTTATCTGGCGACCGGTTTGATATTGCGGAATTTGCAGTAGTATATTCCGAATTCTTTCCTCTGAAGGAAAAGCCAACCCCTCTTGAGTATCTAGAACATCTCCTAGGAACTGCTTGGAGGTGCTGGGCACCAGACTTGATTTTTTCTCGTTTATGGAGAAGCCCAATTCGAAGAGGAGGTCGATAGTTCTTTGAATGTTTGTCCTGCAAATTACTGGGGTCTCCCCTGTGATGAGCCAGTCGTCCAGATAAGGGTACACTGGGATTGCCTCCCTGCGTAGGTGTGCCGCCGCCACCGCCAGTACCTTGGTGAATACCCTTGGAGCCGAGGCTATCCCGAAGGGCAGTACCTTGAACTGGTAGTGCTGACTGTCCACCTTGAAGCGCAGATATTTTCTGTGTGCTGGGAACATGGAAATATGAAAATAGGCATCTTTCATATCCAATATTGCCATGTAATCCCCCTTTTTTAGGAGGGGAATTACCTCTTGGAGAGTAGTCATGCGAAATTTTTGGGGCTTGACATACTTGTTTGCAGGCCGTAAGTCCAATACTGGGCGCATTGTCAAATCTTTTTTTGGCACAAGTAAGTAAGTTGAATAAATACCCTTGTTTACCTGGTGTCCCGGGATGAGTTCTATCACGTCCTTTGGGAGAAGATTTTCGATCTCTTCGAGTAGGATCTTCTGGTGGTCTAAGGAGTGTATTCTGTGTCGTGGAGGGTGGTTTCGGGGACGCTCTAGGAGTTCTATGCAGTATCCTGCGGACACTGTGGACAGCACCCATCTGTCCGATGTGATCCCTTCCTAAGCTTGGGTGAAGATGGAAATGCGTCCCCCTACTGGGGATGCGCGAGAAGGGACCCTGAATGGAGCGTCACTGTTTTGGTGGAGGCGTGCCCCCCTCCTTTATTGGGACTGCCTCTACCCCTACCACGACCTCTTTTGTTACCCCTGCCATAACTCTGGGTATACTGCTGGTTAGTGTTCCATGTAGTACCCTGGGCTTGGGAATAGTTTGAACCTCTTTGGGAGTTTTGTCCACGAGGCCGACGAAAATTGCCATTCCCTCCCTGGTTAGGGGGTTTATTGGTTAGTTGCCCTAGGGACTTGAGTGTCTCGTACTCGTCCTTGGCATTCTTCAGCGCGTCCTCGACCGCCTTTCCAAACAATAGATCCGGCTCCACCGGCTTATCTATCAACGATGCTTGGGCTTTGAAACCAGACTGCCGTAGCCAAGCATGTCTCTTGATGACCGTGCTTTCAGCAATTAATCTGCCGGCGTTATCCGCGGCATCAAAGGTTGCTTTCAAAATGCAACCTGACACGGCTCTCCCCTCTGCCGAAACTCGTGCCAATTGGCTCTTTAAGGGTTCTGGGGCGGAGTCTATGAGAGCCGCGACTTCTTCCCACTGGTGGCAGTTGTAACTAGCCAGCAGGGTGGTGGAGTTGGCAATCCTTGCCTGGTAGGCGGAAGTAGAGGCTACTTTCCTGCCCAAGCCATAAATCTTCTTGCTCTTCTTGTCGGAGGGAGCTTCGGACGATGACAAGGGTGTTCCCGCCCTCTTACGGGTGTTTGTAACAACCAGGGAGCCCGGTTTGAGATGTCCCCTTATGTACAGTGGGTCAGACTGGGCTGCCCTGAAAAGCTTTTCAATTCTGGGGTTTACTGCCCTAGTGAGATTGGGGTTAACAAGGGAAGGGTCTATCCTCCTTTGTATTGACTTAAGGATAGGGATGGCCTGAGCAACAGGTCTCTTTTCTCCCACCAATTCCTCTGCAAAGTCCCTCTCTTCCTGAGCACCTTGGGTGTCAATGTGGAAGTGCTGTGCCGCTCTGGACAGGACCTCATTCAGGAGAGGCTGGTTGTCGACAGGGGAGTCGGTAACAGCGGGCTCTTTCTCTACCTGGGAATCTACCCTGTATGTATCTGGGTCCTCCCCCCTCCTCCTCCTCCCCCCTCCTCCTCCTCCCCCCTCCCCCCTCCTCCTCCTCCTCTCCCTCCCCCCTCCCCCCTCCTCCTCTGCCCTCCTCCTCCCCCCTCCTCCTCCCCCCTCCTCCTCCTCCCCCCCCCCTCCTCCTCCCTCCTCCTCCCCCCTCCTCTTGGTCCTCATCATAATAGCCTGTCCCAGTTTGTTCTTCGAACATGCCCACGTCTGGATCCTCACCAAAGGATGGATCTTCCTGATATTGAGAATAGGGCTGTGTATAGAAGGGGTCTGAAGGTTGAGTTGGTGCTTCACCCCGGGACTTCTTACTTGGGGGTATTGGATCCTTAGAGCTTGAGGGAATTGACCCTTCTGGGGTATAAGAGAGAAAGTGCTCCGGGTTTTTGGCGTAGAAATCTGCCAATGACGACATCCTTGACATTACTCTGTCTATGTCATCACTGGACCATTCCCTAGAACTGGGAATAACTCTTTCCTGGAGTGCTTTCCCTGTTTTATCCTGACTAGACCTACTGGCCTGAACAGGGGCCCTAGCGACAAGAGACTGAGACTTATCCGTCAGTTTAGGTGGAGTAGAATTTAGTTTAGGAGTGGAAGTAGGCTGGGACTGCTTACTACGTTCCCCCCCCCTCCCCGATTTTTGGGCCCTATCAGAGCTTTTCGATGCCTGGTGTCGAAATTCGGGGGTAGAGTCCCTGTCTCTGGAGAGTTTAAGGGATTCGGTAGCAGCCTTCACGCTGCCTGCAGACGCCAACTCCTGGAGTGCGGCCCGGTGGTAGAGTTCGGCGTTGTCTTCCGATGACCGAACCTCAGTCACTAAGGGGAGCGAGGCACTCTTAGCAACAGTGGAGGGTTGCCTGGTGTCATGAGGCGATCTCGAACGCGAACTCCCAGAGGACACTGACTCGTGGACCGTTCTCTACGTGCCTCTTTCCGGGAACTCGGCGTGCGTGTCGAGTCTCGGTTGGACCTTTGTTTGCTGGAAGTGGTGTGGGTAGCGCTCGTGTCGCCGGGGGTCTTCCCCATAGCTGCCCTGCCGGACAACCTTCCGAGGTCGGGGACTTGCGCTTGGCTGTCCATCGACGCCACATTGCCCTCGCCGTCCGAAAGTACGGCGTTGCTGCCATCGCTGAAGGCACCCTCCGCGGCCATGGCCTCTTGTCGCCTGGCGTGGTGGGCCCAACGCTTTGTCAAACGGTCCTTAAGGGTCTTCGGTTCAAACCGACTGCACGCTCTGCAATTCGCCTCGGGGTGGTCCCTCGGCAAGCAGAGGTTACACGCGTCTGTCAACCCAAGGATACTTGCGGTTGCACTTGGGGCAAAATTGAAAAGGGGTACCCTCCATATGCACCCTCTGGCAGCGGGCTGGGAGTGTAGGAATAGAAGTAATGTACCTATATTAATCAGGGTGTAGGATATGTGCCACCCCGCACTCTCCCTACTTGCAGGGCCGAGTCCAGAGGACTTCCGAGGCCCGGGCCGAGGCCAGAGGCCTTCCGAGGCACAAATCCATCGCTGTAGTCCGACGGTCGAATTTTCTCCAATCCGGCGTCGTGTGTCGATGTTCGGAGACTCGACGTATAGGTGGAATAAACGGGGAAATATATAACAATATTTGCAAAATCTGACTAAGTCAGGGAATTCCGCTCAGTGCTTCCGACCAGCATGGCGGAAAAATACAATCTCAGGGTCCTAGACGCGTGAGGGATCATGGGTACAGTGGACGTCACACTAGGGCTAGTATTACTGGCACGCCCTGTGTCGACGCCCAATTTTCGAGTTTCGAAAAACAAACTAATACTCCGCAGCTTCCACTAGATGTCGGCCTATGCACAGCATGTGATCTAAGCAGATTCCACAAGCCTCAGAAATATATATACATACATAATACATTACTCACTATAATTTCTGATGCTTGTATCGGCTTAGATTCACATGCTGTGCACAGGCCAACATCTAGTGGAAGCTGCAGAGTATTACAGTTTGTTTTTTCGAAACTCGAAAAGGGGCGTCGAACTAGGGCGTGCCAGTAATACTATCCTTAGTGTGCCGTCCACTGTACCCATGATCCCTCACGCGTGTAGGACCCTCAGATTGTATTTTTTCTGACATGAGGTAGCATAAGGAGTAGCGCGAGAACAGAGTATCCAAGCAGATAGATAGGTAGGCTACAAGTATCCATGCGCCTTCTCTCAGAGGGGAGGAAGGGCGGGCGCATGTGAATCTAAGCAGATACAAGCATCAGAAATATGATTACGGTGATTAATGTATCCCTTCTGAGGCTTGTGGAATCTGCTTAGATCACTTGCTGTGCATAGATTAGCGAGCAGTGTTAGAAGGAGGAGGTGGGATGCGAGAAGGGTCATGAGCGAACAAATGTCTTCGAACCGCTTGTCCCACATGAGTATCTGTCTTGGAATGAGCGTCAATGCAGTAGTGCTGAGTAAAAGTGTGAATAGAGCTCCATGTAGCTGCTTTGCAAATGGCGTCAAGGGGTACATTTGCAATGAAAGCCAGAGTGGCCCCAGTACCTCTAGTGGAGTGGGCCCTTGGCGTAAAAGGCAGTGTCTTTTCTGAAACGGAGTAGCACAGCTGGATACATTTAACTATCCATTTAGAGATGGCACCTTCAGAGACGCAATCTCCTTCTCTGCCTGTAGCTACGGAGACGAACAGTTTATCTGTCTTTCTTAGCGGTCTGGTCTTGTCTACGTAGTAGAGGACTGCTCTTCTCACATCGAGTGTTTGTAATTTCACCTCAGCAGAGCTTTTGGGTTCTTGGAAAAAGGCTGGTAGCTCAATGGACTGGTTAACATGGAATTTGGAAATAAACGTAGGCGAGAACCTAGGGTGAGTCCATAAAACCAGTTTGTCCTTATGTATAGTAAAGAAAGGATCCTGCACTGACAGAGCCTGAATTTCACTGACCCTTCTTATGGATGTAATGGCTACTAAGAAGGCAGTTTTATAGGTCAGGTGTTTGAGACTAGCTTTATGCATGGGTTCAAAGGAGGGTCCCATGAGTTTAGTTAGCACCACATTAAGGTCCCACCCTGGTGGTGGATTTGAAATTGGAGGGTGAGGTCTCTTCACCCCTTCCATAAAGGCTTTGACAAGTGGCACGTTCTACCATGACACCTTGTTATGGGAGGTGGTGTAGGCTGACAGTGCTGCCAGGTGTACCTTGAGTGAATGAAATACCAACCCTGCGTCCAGTAAGTGGAGTATTTAGGTGACAATATTGGAAGGCGTGCCATCAACTGGGTTGATTTGTTTATTCTGACACCAAAAAATGAATCTTTTCCACTTATCAAATTAACAGTGCCTTGTGTTGGGTTTCCTTGATTCTTTTAAGATATCCATACATCTCTGTGGTACATTGAGATGGCCAAACTCTGACTTCAGGAGCCATGCTGCCAAGTTCATCGAGTTGGGTTGAGGATGCACTGTTTGTCCTCCGTGCTGGGAGAGTAGGTTGTACCAGCACAGGAGACTGATGGGTTCGCACACCACCAGTTTGCGCAGGTGCGGGAACCAAGGTTGTCTCGCCCACATGGGAGCAAATCGGATGAGCGTCATGGATTCCCTGTGTATCTTGTTGACCACCTTCCTCATCAGAGGGGTTGGTGGAAAAGCATAGGCAAACATCCCTAACCAGTTCATCCATAGAGCGTTCCCCTTGGAGCCTGGCTGGGGGAACCTGGATGCGAATCCCCGGGGTTGTCTGTTTTCGCTTGTTGCGAATAGGTCTATAGTGGGGAAACCCCACTGTGAGAAGAGGTCTCCTACGACTTCTTTGTGTAGACACCATTCGTGTTCTTCTGGGAGGGGATCTCTGCTCAAAGCGTCCACTAGTGAATTGAGATCCCCTGGAACATGTTGAGACGACAGGTAAATGTTCTGAGTGCCCATATCCAAATTTTCTGGGCAAGCTTGGACAGATTTGGCGAATGTGTACCCCACTGTTTATGTAAAACATTGCCGTTGTGCTGTCTGTTAGGATCTGCACTGACAGGTTCGATCGGTGGGGCTCGAACGCTTGAAGCGCTCTGAAGACTGCCAGAAGCTCTAGCAGGTTGATGTGATTCTTGGCCACTGTGTGAGACCAGAGGCCCTGAGGTGTGTGGTGAAGGTGTGCTCCCCACCCTGACACGGAAGTGTCTGTAGTGACTATAGCATGTATTTCTGGTTCGTAAAAGGGTTTCCCCCCTTGAAATGTTCCCTCGTGTCCACCAGTCACTAGATCGTCCCACTGACCACTTGCCCGAGACCACTGTTTCGCCAACCATTCCTGCATGGGTCGCGTGTGGGGAACCAGGTAAATACATGACGCCATCATGCCTAGCAAACACATCGCTTTGCGAACCATCATCTGGCGACCGGACTGATAGAGGAATTTGCAGTAACAGATTATGAATTCTTTCCTCTGATGGAAAGGCCAACCCCTCTCGAGTGTCTAGGACAGCTCCTAGGAACTGTTTGGAGGTGCTTGGCACCAGGCTTGACTTTTTTTCTCGTTGATTGAGAAGCCCAATTGGAAGAGGAGGTCGATCGTTCTTTGAATGTTGGATCTGCAAATTATGGGGGTTTCCCCTGTGATGAGCCAGTCATCCAGATAAGGGTGCACTGGCTTTGCCTCCCTGCGTAGTTGCGCTGCCACCACCGCCAGTACCTTGGTGAACACCCTTGGAGCCGAGGCTATACCGAAGGGCAGCACCTTGAACTGGTAGTGCTGACTGTCCACCTTGAAGCGCGAGAATCTTCTGTGCGCTGGGAACATGGATATATGAAAATAGGCATCTTTCATGTCCAATGTTGCCATGTAATCCCCCTTTTTTAGTAGGAGGATTACTTCCAGAGGTGTTGTAATGCAAAATTTTTGAGGCTTGACATACTTGTTTGCAGGGCGCAAGTCTAATACTGGGCGTATTGTTAGATCTTTTTCTGGCACAAGGAAGTAAATTGAATAAATACCCTTGTTTACCAGGTTGCCCGGGACGAGTTCCATCGCGTCCTTTGCAAGAAGAATGACGATCTCCTCAAGAAGGATTCTTTGGTGCTCCAAGGAGTGTATTTTCTGTCTTGGAGGATGGTCGCGGGGGCGTTCCAACAGTTCCATACAGTATCCCGCAGACACTGCAGACAGCACCCATCTGTCCGAAGTGATCCCTTCCCATGCGTGGGTGAAGGTGGAAATGCGCCCCCCTACTGGGGATGCATGGGAAGGGACCTGGAGTGGAATGTCACTGTTTTTTGGGGGGTTTAGCGCCTCTACCTGGGCTGCCTCTCCCCTACCACGTCCCCTCTTTTTACCTCTGGCGAAACTCTGGGTAGCCTGTCGGTTGCCTCCCCACGATGCTCCTTGGCCTTGAAAGTAATTAGACCCTCCCTGAGAATTTTGGCCGTGAGAGCGAAGAAAATTATTATTCCCTCGTTGGTTTGTGGGTTTATTAGTTAGTTGTCCAAGGGACCTTAGTGTGTCATTCGTCCTTGGCTGTTTTGAGCGCCTCCTCCACCGCCTTTCCAAACAAGACATTTGGTTCCACCGGCATGTCAATGAGGGTGGCTTGGGTCGCGGGTTTAAACCCAAACTGCCTCAGCCAAGCGTGTCTCTTGTTTACTGTGCTCTCTGCGATAAGCCGTCCTGCATCGTCTGCTGTGTCAAAGGTATCCTTGAGAATGCATCCGGACACCGATCTTCCTTCCGACGCAATCTGGGCCAACTGGCCCTTTAGAGGTTCGGGTGCGGAGGCAATGAGGGCAGCTACCTGTTCCCATCGGTGACAGTTGTAACTTGCCAGCAGAGTGGTGGTATTAGCAATTCTTGCCCGGTAAGCGGAAGCGGAAGCAACTTTCCTTCCTAGACCATATATCTTTCTGCTCTCCTTGTCTGGGGAAGCTTCAGAGGATGCTAGCGGTGTCCCCGCCCTCTTCCTGGTGGTTGTAACCACTAAAGGGTCGGGTTTAAGCTGACCCCTTATGTAAAGTGGGTCGGATGGGGGTGGGGGGGGCCTGAATGGTTTCTCTATTCTTGGGTTAACTGCCCGGGTAAGATTAGGGGTGAGCAGAGAGGGGTCAATTCTGCATTGAATAGACTTCAGAATTGGTATGGCTTGGGCAATGGACTTTCTGTCCCCCACAATTTGCTCTGCAAAGGCCCTCTCTTCTTGAGCAGCCTGAGTGTCTATCTGAAAGTGGGCTGCGGCTTTAGCTAAGACCTCGTTCAGTAATGGCTGATTATCCACAGGTGAGTCGTTCACCGGTGGGTCCTTGGGAATAGGGGAGTCAAGACTATAGGCCTCTGCCTCGTGTCTTCCTCCTCCTCATCCTGGTCCTCAGCGTCTCCATAATAGTCGACCCCTGCCTGGTCGTCCAGTGTTTGTATCTCTGGATCCTCACCATACTGCTGGTAAGGTTCAATAGTGAATGGGTCTGAAATCAGCCCCTGAACTGGAGTCTCAGTACAGAGTCTCTTAGTAGGAGGTTGGGGGTCTTTGGATCCCGAAGGAGTAGAAGTAGCAGGGGTATTCTGATAGTTCAGGAAATAGTCACGGTTTTTTGTCGTAAAGATTTGCCATAATAGACACCCTTCTCATCACTCTGTCGATGTCTTCCGAGCTCCATTCTTTGGAACTGGGAATGACCCTTTCCTGCTGTAGTTCCTCTTCTATTCCCATATCCTGGGGAGTGGGAGGGACAACTTTAGGCCTAGTGACAGCATCAGGGGTCTTGGACTTCTCAGATTTATGTTTCTCCTTCTGAGCCTGGTGTTCAGAAGATTTTTTCGGTTGTTGCTCCCCTTTTCCATGTGTAGAGGCATGTTTCCGCGACTCTTTGGCTTTCTCTGAATCTTTCGATGCCTGGCGTCGAGATTCTGAGGTAGGTACACTAGGTTCTGGAGTTTTAGAGGAGGTACGTCGAGACTCAGAGGCAGCCGTAGAATGAACTGCCAGAGTCAACTTTGAACGTGCAGCTTGGGGGTGGAGGTCGGATTTGTCTTCTGATGACCATACCTCTGTGACATTAGGTAACGTGGCACTTTCAGCAATCGTAGACGGTTGCTGTGTGTCATGGGGCGACCGTGACCTGGAATGCCCAGAGGACACCGATTCTGCGAACCGCTCTCTGTGCCTTTTTCTGCCGATCACTCGACACACGTGTCGAGTCTCGGGTGGGGTTAGTGTGCTTAGATGAAGGTGTGTGGGTAGCGCTCTTGCCGCTGGGTGTAGTCCCCATAACTGCCCCACCGGACAGTCCTACGGGGTCGGGGTCTTGCACTTGGGTGCCTAATGACACCCCTGTGCCCTCGCCGTCCGATACGGCGGCGTTGATGCCATCACTGAAGGAACCCACAGTGTCCATGGCCTCTAGCTGCCTGGCGTAGTGGGCCTAATGTTTGGTGGATCGGTCCTTAAGTGTCTTTGCTTTGAAGAGCTTGGAAGCTCTGCAATTTGCTTCGGGTGGTCCCTAGGAAGACACAGATTACAGGTGTTATGCTCATCTACCCAAGGGAACTTATGGTTGCACTTGGGGCAGAATTTAAATGGAGTACTCTCCATATGTTAATATATGGCAGCGGGAGAGTATGTAGGAAAATAAACGAGTGAGTATGTCCACCCCCCACTCTCCCTACTTGCAGGACCGAGGCCAGAGGCCTTCCGATGCCCAAAGTCTGTCGTGCAGTCTCGACAGCTGTTCGTTCTCCAGTACCGGCGTCTATCTTCGGAGTCTCGACGTGGGATTTGAGGAACGGGGAGTTTTAGGTTAATTTATGATAAATGGCTGAAAGCCAGGGAACTCCGCAACTATGCTTCCGACAAGTATGGTGGAAAAAAACAATCCGAGGGTCCTACACGCGTGAGGGATCATGGGTAGAGTGGACGTCACAATAGGGATAGTATTACTGGCATGCCCTAGTTCGACGCCCCTTTGAGTTTCAAAAAACAAAACTTAATACTCTGCAGCTTCCACTAGATGTCGGCTTATGCACACAGCATGTGATCTAAGCAGATTCCACAAGCCTCAAAAAAAACAAAATATATATATATATATATATATATATATATATATATATATATATATATATATTTATATATTAGGGGTGGTATTGGTAGTTTGCTGCATACACCTACCTGCTCTCCAACAGTCCCCCAAACTAAGGCAACTTGTAGGCTTCAGTAGTTGACTGCAGCTGGTCTGGGGTAGGAGCTGGGGTCTTTCAGGTTAACCCCCCCCCCCCTCCAGCCATCTCTTATCCCAACAACATTCAAACTTGGGGTAGGAGGTGCACTTTTCACAGAAAAATGTCCTTTCCCTGCTCACTATTGCTGCTGCTGCATTTAAATGTGCACCCAACAGCAGACGCTTGAGGAAGTAGGTGCGAGGTCACTAGCTCTGCAGATCTTTGGAGGGACGCCGGGCTCTGCAGATCTGCGTTAGTCAGCAGACCTCCCCACCCCCATAGCCATGGTAAGAGCGTTTCATGATTTTATGCATGCGAGCAAGCGGGGCTCAATAGCTTCAAACACGAGTCGGGCCTAAACCGGCCACTCGGACCAAGCCCCCCCACCCCCACCTCGAGCAACTGCAGCAAGCACGACAACAAACCATTACCCTTATCATAGCATTTGCGGTGCTGTGTGCGCGAGGCTTGCATGTGCCATGTGTCTAGCTAGGCTAGTTAAGTGTCGAGAGTGTGAGGAGGCAAGGAGCAAGTAAGGCGAGTGGCTAACAGAAATTCTTGTTAATATAGTCCATCTTTCAACTGAGATCATGGTTGCCCTAAAAAATGTTTAAAAAATACAAAATAAAAAGCTATTGCGCTACTAGCCAGCCATATCCATGATGGAATAAGCTGCTCAATTAGCCCAGATATCCAATCAATGAAATGCATGCCATTACACTTAATACTGCCCCCCACGCCTCCCAGTAATGAGAGCTGCAAGCTGCACCTATAAAGGAAGCAATCTTATTTATCAGGAACGCACTCCAGGGGAAAGCCCACAACTACAAGAAGGCATCTTTCTACATGAATCCTGCACATTATATCGAAAACACTTCTTTAAGAATGTCTAGATGTCTCCAACATACACAAAATCAATAGATTGCGCATATTTGCCACCCAACTGCTAGACTATGCAGAAACTATTGATGCATTGCACAGTAATGCAGAACCTCAAAGCTCTCTCAAAATGTTTAAATCCAAGTGAATAAGTATGTATTGCATGCATTGTAGGGTGAACTGGAACTGGCATTGCTGGAAAGGGGAATTTTACTGTCTACTGTGGTACCCCCTTTTAGGCAACTCCCGCCACCCCCAGTATCCAAGTATCCAAAAACCCGCTCCTACTGCACCACCTTAATGCCCCCCCCGAACCAGGTGCCCCAAGGCCAGGTGAGCACACACCTATTGTTGTACCCCAGTTGGTCATGCCCCACTCTACTCAGTCACATAATCCGATGTACCCTTCCCAGAGGTTAGACACCATGCCACACACTGCCCAAATCAGAGCTGCACGCTGGCGCACCAGTAGGCCTAACAAGACACACCACACCCTAACCCAGCCATCTCCAATGCACAGTCCATCATCCCAACCCTCCACCTCGTCTTGCAGCACCTCACCCACCCTCCAAAACCCCAAGGCATACGTCCCTCCTCGCCTATTTAAACCCCCCCCCTTCCACCCCACCCGCTACAACCTCCACGTAGATGTGGCAAGATGGAGAGCGGGAGCTGAAAACCTTTACCCCATGGAACATACTGGACCACCCAGCAACCCAGGTAAAAACACCTTCCCACCCCACCAGTTAGCTACTCACCTGCACCCTCTGCTCACACCTCTCCCGAACATAGCACCCCTGCACCCAACTAGCGCTTCCCTTCTCTTAGCGCAGAAAGACCAGCCCGGGACAAAACCCCAACCTCCACAGTGCCCCCCTCCCCCCACTCTCACCCTCACCCTCACCCCATGGGCCATCCGAAAGTCAAGGAATGGCCCAGACCAATGCCAATTAAGGCCCCTCCTAGCATCACCCACTCTCTAACCCAGATCCCAAACCCTGCCACCTCACTATAGGTCCCAAACTTCACTTCGGGCACCAAACCCGGTCCTAGACCTGCTTCGCTCTTTCCACCTGGTCGACCTCCACTGCCTCCCACCAGACCCCCACCCCACCAACACCTCCTCCCCACACACACTCCACTGCCAAACCCTGCTGCCCCTACCTACCCCGATCAAGCCCTTTCCTCCAACACCCTCCGCAGGTCACAACACCCCCCCCCCACTCCGACCATTCCCAACCCATCCAGCACTTACGGGCATACCCCACCATCTCTCTTGTGCCCTCATCAACACCAAATCAGTCTCCAAATCCAAAAACAAACCACATCTTCGACCTCATCACAGAAGAAAATCCAGACGTCCTTTTCATCACAGAGACCTGGTGTGCGGACAATTAGAGCCCATTGCACACAAGGCTATCCCACCCGGTTACAACCTTACTCTTCAGAACAGATTGCGAAGGGATAGAGGACTTGCAATACTACACAAACACCAATTCCCACTTATAATTAAGGAGACCTCGGCCAACACCAGACTACAGATCCCTTCTGCTAAAACTCCAACTCTCACCCTCCACCTTGCACAGCTTCCTACTCATCTACAGACCCCCTGGCTACAATAAAAATGTTGCAGACACACTCTGTGATGCTCTGAGAACCAACCTCAAACTCCATCCAACACTTACCATCTTCAGGGATTTCAACATCTGGTTTGACTCACCCTCAACCCTTAATGACCCAATCTCTCACAGGTAACCTAGAAGCATTCAACCAGACAACGCATCTCCACACCCACCTACACTGGAGGTCACACCCATGATGCCATCTTCAGCACCACAAACATATCCACATGGCCACCAGGCCCCCTAACATTGACAGATCACTCGGCAATCTTCTTCTATATACCACTGCAGCCCTTGTCAAACTGGGAAAATGAATACCCTTCATTTGAATGATAGACGTAACTTGATGGCCTTGGGCCAACCGTCTTATGCACCAAATTATAGAAATATAAACTGCTATGCTTGACCGACGAGCGGCCATTTTAAATGTAGCAAGAATCGCCATATTGCTTGTTAACCATTGCTCATTGCTTTCTGTCTAAAAACTGCTTTGCAGCTTGCAATTCTTGCGAATTCTGCTTACTCTGCTCAACTGTTAACATTGTTGTCGGAATATGAAAGGACAAGGTCGCGGGACTGAAGAGTTTGCTGAAACTCCTCATGAGTAGCCCAGAGAGGAATGCCCACGCTCCCTCTCTGTAGCCTTGGGAGGAAACTGCAGGGCATTTAATCACTTCACAGCTGCCAGCCAGTCTCGTACGATGGTAGAAAATGTTATAATAATACAGTTAAAGGCTTGAATTATGCTTCTCTTACGGCCCCCCTTCGCAAAACCCTTTAGAACGTGTCAGCTCCCAGGACACGAATAGTACCTCATAGATAGCAAAGCTTGGAATGTGGCTCTTCCCCCGTGTACAGATTGCTTCCAAGAACAGAACCACTGTTCTAAAAGATGCCTCTGCACTTTCTAAATTGCACATTGTTACTAGAATAGACATCGAAAGCATTACAATCGTCGTACTCGTCGGATATGTCCATCGTCATCCAGAGTTCAAAGGAACTTAATACAGAGGGGTGTTGAACTTGACTTTGCTGATTGTATGATATGCATTTTGTATATATGTAACTGATGTACGTAATTTGCTCTCTTGCGTCCCTCGAGGTCTAGGAAACTCGCGGGGCGTGAGATCAGAATTGGCCAATTGATACTATCTTTTGCTTGCAATAAACCCTAGCATTGGGAATTTGAAACCTTGTATCTGGCGCATCTTCCGTGTATGGTCATTGCCTTGTTTCCAGAGCACGAGGGACCCCCAGGGGCCCCTTTCACCCTGACCTCCACCAACTCCCACACCTTTCACTATGCTATGTAATAAAGTCATTATCACCCCAGATCTAGCCAACTACCTCCTCACCTCTCTCCCCACACTCTCCCTCCAGGAAGGGCCACCCCCATCCAACTATTCAACCTCTGGCTCTAGAGCGCCCTTACACCACCGACTCCAACAAAACGGACCTCACATCAGGACCCGCACTCAGGTGGTACACCACCAGCCTCAAGTCACCAAAAACCCTAAATCACCATTTGGAATGGAACTGGAGAACCATCCTATTGCCCAGAACAAGACCGCCCTAGCAAGACTAACTAGAGCTTACAGATTGGAAATCAGAAAAACCACAAAAGCATTCTATGGGAACAGAATCTTAAACTCTTGCAACCCGGGCAAGGAACTGCATAGATTCATTTCCGAATTCAACTTCCCGGCCTACTCTGAACCCCCCTCTCCCCCATAATCCATCTCACAATCCCTATGTGACACCTTATCATAACATTTCCACAATGTTGCCATCGATGGACACTCCGCCATCCTCTCCAAATTGGAACACATGCCTCCGCCCCCTACCACCTACCCATAGCCAGACCCCTTCACCTCATTCTCTCCAAATTCACACCAGGAGTTGTTCTCGCTCTTAGTACAAAGCTGCCCATCAGGCTCCCCCAAGGACCCCTACAAGCCCACCCTCCTGAAAAAAATCCTAGCCTCAACCTGTGCAGGCAATATCGCACCCTCAATTCTCAACCACTCCCTAACATCTGGAACCTTCCCGGAAGCCCTAAAAACCAACTACATCAAACCACTCCTCAAAAAACCTACACTCTACCCACTGCTCCCCCAAAACTGCAAGCCAATCTCCAACACCCGCTTCATGGCCAAACTCATGGACCGCACAGCATACAAGCAACTTGGCTTTTTCACTGAAGCCAACAATCTCCTGGCACCTGAGCAATATGGCTTCAGACCTCTCAGAGGACCAGAATCCTCCTTAGTGTCAGTCTGGGATGACCTAGAAAGAACTGCTGATGCAGAAGGCTGCGCTGTACTCATCCTTCTTGACCTCTCGGCCGCCTTCGATACCATCAATCACACCATCCTCCTAGACAGGCTGCACATTAGGAATCCAAAACACTGCCCTCTCTTGGTTCTCCGCTTTCATCTCTAACCGCTCACAAATCATGCTCCTCCACCCGCTCACTTCCACCTCACGACCAGTAAAGCGGTACCACAAGGAGCATCCCCATCTCCCCTGCTCGTCAACATCCATCTTAAGCCTCTACTCGCGCTCATCTGTTCCCAAAATCTTAACTGCTACAACTACGCAGACGACCGCCCAGCTCATCCTAAAAATCCCCAAATTGCTAGGCTCCAACCGTCCAGATCTTTCATGCCTCTCGGATATCGACCAACCACTTCCTCTTTAAACCACGGAAAACTGAAATCCTAGTCTGCAGGAAAACAGTGTGCATACCCTGGCCGCAATCCCTAGGCCCCCCCCCACCGTCAAACTTCACCTCGGTGAAAAACCATGGATGCACACTGGACTCAAATGACCCCTCGCCCAACACAAACTCTGTCTCCAGAACCATTTTCTTCCATCTCTGCATCCACAGGCGTATCGTCCCTTACCTGACCTAGCCTCATCGTTTCTGACATCATCATCATCATCATTCTCTCCCGCTTCGACGAGGCAACCTGCCTTTACCTAGTTGCACCAGCGTTGCAGCTAAGGACACAGTATAGAATCCAAAATGCACCAGCCCGACTGCTCATTAACCTACCTCCCAGAGAACAGATCGGCCCTACACTAAGAGTCCTAAATTGGCTCCCTATTGGTGGACGCACTACCTTTTTAAAGCCATGTGCATCACCCACCGGGTCATCCACAACACTGACACGGAAATTCTTCAAGACAAAGTCACTCTCTACCACCCCTCAAAGACTCTGCGATCTCGCACAGCATCTCTCTTAGTGGTCCCACATTACAACTCCTCCAGACTAGGCGGATCCTCTTTTCTCCGTCCAAGCGCAGATAATCTGGAATTCCCTACCCCTGCACATTCACACTATTGACAATCACCTGGCATTCAGATAGCCGCTCAAAACCTGGCTTTTGCCACACTTCTCTTGAAACCCTCTCGCACGGCACACAAACGGTGACCCCAAAAAGGACACCAGCCCTATCCACCAATACCCAACGGATGACAGCAGCGTTCGCAGAGTCATACCGTGACAATCTATAGTCCTCCCCAAACACAACAACACTCCTATCCACCAATACCCAACGGATGCCAGCAGCGTTGGCAAAGGCACACCATAACAAACTATCGTTCTCCCCTTGCCCCCAGGCCCTGCCCACTGCACACACCTCTGGCCCCTCTCCCACTGCTCAGATTTTCGTTCCAGGGAAACCGAGAAAAGCGAGATCAGCCAATCGCATTGGACCAAGAAAAAGAAAACTGCAGTCTAACTCCATCCAAGCGTACGGTATGTATACGTTACACCACGTCTATGGACACAGGCCACAGGCAGGGCCACCCATCCATGCACCCTAGAAAGCAGCCATGGTTATGCTATTCCAATCTAGCAGCACACACAGCCATCCACACTGAAACCCCTGATGCACCTCAACGCCTCTGCCATTAGCATACAGCGACAACCAACAAAATAAATTCAGTCTAGCTGGTCACACATCGAATCTTCAGCACTAGAACTCTACCCTAAACCACCAACAGAACCCACCCACGTACCTGACCTCTGGGCTGCTTACTGGAGCCTAGCCAGGCCACCTAAATCCTAACCCGGCAAAAAAGCACATGTGCATCTTTTCATTGAAACTCTTCGAACATCCTACACACGGACTGCAGTTACCATGGGCGTTCCAACCAAACCGCATTCAAGCTATACAAATTGGGAAAGGGCGCTACATAAATGACGAATAAAATAAAATAGCTTCCTAAATCCAACGCACAGCCCCTCCTTTTGCGATTGGAAGGCATTTAAATGGGAACCGCAAAGACAGAAGAAAAAAAAATAGGGAATTTGGAACAGGATCAGTGAATGTGACCACACACATTAATACGGAAGCGGTCAAAACAGTGCCATTATTTAAAAACAGACCCCCACACTCTTATTGATTGTTTCAGTAAGTCATTAGAAGAAAGTGTTGCCCTTTTCATTATGTAATTTAACAAGACACGCAGGACCAGGGTAAAAACCATTACCACCCGTAGATGGCCAGAAAGCCTTAAGGGTCACACAGCCACAAGCTGTAATCTCGATAAACAAATGTGTGCCAACAAGCTGCAAAACGGTGTCAAACGAGGACAGCAAGCAGGTAAACCTCTCAGTTTCGATTTTTGGGGGGCTGTGGGGGTTGTCTATGCCTTGAAAATAGAGATGCAGAATCCAGGAGATATTTGTTCCGGTTGACATTGCATTCTGGTCCCTTTAGTCTTCAGCTCACGATGGAAATCTTACATTTCTATAAGGATTTAGAACTTTGTCAGATTGGATTTTGTCTTTCATGCTCTTTATATCCCACGCCAAACATTTACACTTGTGTAACTAGAGTACAGATAATATGAGGCCAAGTTCCGGAAGTGCAGACTTGGTTCAGATCTATCCTGGGCAAATCTCAGTGTTCCTTACCTACCACCATTGGGAATCCCTAGAATTGATTCGGTTCCCAGCGTACACTATTCAAAAAAGCCTCTCATGGTATACTGTAGCTGCAGTGCCCAGCCATGTGTTGCACATCACAAAAGGTACAGCTTTCATGGCATAGCCATGACACTTCTTGGAATGCCACTTTGTAAGATGCCCTTGAGCATCAAAGGTTTAAATCACCAACTATGCGGTCATGTTTTGCGATATCACTTCTGTTGGGGTCACCGCATTTGTAAATTAGGGCATCCTGCATGTCTTTTGCTGCACAGGCTCTCCAAAACCCTAGAACCGGCCTAGCACTAGGAGATCAGCTGGTGCACATTTTAAATCATTTCACTGACTTAAAAAGATCCCAGCTCCAAGCACTGTGCATACCACAGAAAGTTCGAGGCTCACAGGGTCTTCTAGCCAAAGCACTTGCCCACGCATCTACAAATTGGCACTCCTCAATCTATGTATCTGCATTACAAGGTGTCAAATATTTAGGGATGTAGGTGCCCCGGTGTGTGACTCTGTCCCTATTCACCCAATTTCCTGGGAATGTATAGAATGCTTCTGCACAGTCTACAGCTGAAAGGTGCTCTAAACTATTCTGCTAATGTTTGGTCTTAGCACCCTTGACTATCAACTCTTGGCTGGAGCGACATCCAGGACTGGCCCACTCAGCCTTACCTATAGAATGCCAAAACATGGACCAAATGGCGCCTTACCCCAAGTCAAGCCTTAATCAACACCCTTCCCCCCTGGATACATTCAAAGGACTGCAAAAGCTTTTTGGGCTCCAGAATGATCCTAAATCATTGAACTCCCTCCATCACGCCCACACAAAGGGCAAGATAGTGGTTCTTAGCAAACTAAAACAAATCTACCTCGGGTACATCAATACAGACACCCATGGGATTACCCGACACGTCCAATACCATGGTTGAATAGAACACCATTATTCCCCGTTTCCTACCTTCAAGTACACGATGTGTATTATACACTCTTGACTCCAGGATATAAGTGTTAATCGTTGCATCTTTTGTCATAACAATCCTGTTCGACAAGTTCCTTGCCTAACCTTTCGGACCGGCAGAGGGGTGGTCAAAGGAGTTGGGGGCCACCCATGTTGGTGCATACTGTACCCTGTGGAGTTATACAGTGGATACCCACACCACCCCCACTGGGTCCCTGCCGTATGGCCTGGGGCATTAACAGGAGTACTGCCCCACCTACAATCACCAATAACAGGAGGGGTAACTGGGTGAATGGGATCGGGCACATTCCCGTGGAGAATACCTCTAAACATAACTTTTTCGAGCTATTCAAGCCCCATACCAGACAAAAACCTGGTAAGAAGGAATACCTATCCATTTAAGGAAAGGGAACGTAAGCGTTGGGAATTTACCACAGAGAGTGGAAATCTATTTCCTTACCTGGCACAGCTGCTGAAGGAAACACTCACGACAATGACTTAGGTTTCACTTCCGCAGTCTGGGCGAATCTGTGTTAACCGCGCTGGAGACAAAACAAGTGCAGTTCTCCTGGTAGTGTGATGCCAATTCCACTCGCCGAAAGCATCTCTGCTGCAGTTAAGTTTCCCTTCCCTTGCTCACCCAAGGTTCCCTAGGCTGCCGATTTACATGCAGAGTGAATGGAGGTACCCAGCTCAAGGCAGGCAATGCCAAGTAGAGACAAAGGTTAGTTTCACACTCCAGAATGGCGGCAGAGTATACTTTAAGTTCAGACCAACCCCATCGTAGCCCACATGGCCCATTCGGAGAACAGACCTACCTACACTACACAGGTGCAAACCATGTCTTTGAGCATCACCCAAGGGGAGGAGATGCCAAAATATAAAAGGCGGCTTGCTCAGTCAGAGTGTGGGATGGTTGAGAAGGAGCAGAAGGAGTTTGTAGGAGATTGGCAACTAAGACATGAACTGAGAGGCGAGCTGGGAGGAGCAGATCGTTGAAGGGACAAGGTTACAGTGGAGAAGGAGAGTTGCATCTGGACAGAGCTATATTGAGGATGTTTAAGAGTGAAAATGACCATCTGAGAGTCATACAGAGAAGGTTGGAGGGAGAGACTCGTACTGGGGAGGTTAGAGGGAGTGAGTCATACTGGGGAGGTTAGAGGGAGTGAGTCATACTGGGGAGGTTAGAGGGAGTGAGTCATGCTGAGGAGGTTAGAGGGAGAGAGTCATGTTGAGGAGGTTAGAGGGAGAGAGTCATGCTGAGGAGGTTAGAGGGAGAGAGTCATGCTGAGGAGGTTAGAGGGAGAGAGTCATTGTGACGAGGTTAGAGGGAGTGGGATAGAGTCATGCTGAGGATGTTAGAGGGATAGAGTCATGCTGAGGAGGTTAGAGGGGAAAGTTATATAAGAGGAGCGTTACCATATGGAGAGTTCTCTAAGGATTGAAGGAGAGTTATTACTATCTGGAGAAAGATGCAGAGGTTGGTGCGAGAGTATTGAGGAGAGAACCATTACCACCTGGGGAGGATGGCAGAAAGAAACCAAAGTGAGGCATAGCATTTCAAGACTTGAGGTAGCGGGAGAAGAGTAGACACCTACAAGCTTGATTCTGACAGACTAGGCTGAGCCAAAGCACCACTGGGAGGTGGTCTAAGATGGTGCTATTTCACAGAGGAACAGTGAAAGTAAGGCAGGTGTGCCATGAGGAGGGTATGCAAAGCGTGTCTGGGCGACAAGGACTCTAGAACAGCAAGTCCCTCAAAATCCAGGGAGAATGGACTGGTGTGGAGGAAACTCCACCACTGCCTTATATTCCGAATTTAAGAGTCGGTCAGGCCACAACATTGGCCTCAGATGGCCTTTACCCAGACTCTATGGAAGTGGGTTTGGGGCCACAACACAAGATAAAGACCAGTGTTCCAATAGAAATTGGTGCTGTGCCAGGATGAGCCCAAACTCAGGACTTTGTAAGCGACCTTTGCTTTGGTCATGATTCATTGGTGCATATTTCACATTCTGCTTGTTTTTTTGGGAGAAACCTTTTACTTGCACCCCTTTTGAGTTTCAACACCTCACTGTTGGATGGTCTTCCTTGCCCAGGTGTGAAGGCTTGAAAACCCAAAAGAACATGAACAAGTTGAGCCAATTTGTAGTTGCTCTGGCTCACCCCCATCAGAGTTTTCCCCCTTGTCACCTACCTCAACCACATTCTTTGTTTATTTAATATAGCACTTCAGTTATTCCAACCCACTTGTCTCGTGTTGTGCCATAGTCTGCACATAAGGAGAGGTTATTGAGCACAGTTCAGTAGATTTACAACATGGGAAAATGAAACTGGTCAGCGTGACAACTAGAAATAAGGATTTTCTGAGCAGAAGGAGCAGCAGACCTATCAAATTGCCTTCCAGAAAGACGAGTGAGACGGACAGACAGGCGAAGTACAGGCAGGTGAAAGGAAATCCAGTCCATGAGCCTACGTAGAGGCTGGGGTGCGACCGGTTTCAGGGATACACGCAATGCAGCCAGGCCTGTAATCCTCATGGGTTAATATCAGTGTTAATGAAAACTGGAAGGCTACTGGATAACAAATGAAAGCAGTGACTTAGTCATCTTACTTACGTAGATCTTAATAAGTGCTTGACATCCCATTTATAAGAGTCCTAGGACGCGTGGGCCGATTAGATGCCTATTTAAGGGTTCACCATAGAATGACATGTTGAGTTGACCAGTTGGACTGAAACCAGTGCGCGACATTTCGGCTCATACTGGATCCCGCAGCAACGGCATTAATTCACTACCTGTGTAGCTGGCGTACAAGCAGGACCTGCTTGACAGACTAGTGGTTTCTTTTCACACGCATGTACCTTTTGGATCAATGCAAACAGAGCATTGGAAAGGGGGCCAGGGCCCATGTTCACACACTGCACGAGATAAGTGCGATTCACGTCTGAATCAACCCAGGTGATCTAAACGGGAGAAGAGGGCTTCCGGCTCAGCGGAGTGAAGCGTCTCCCTCCATGAAGATCTGCATTACACTAACATGCTCTCCTTGAGGAATTCAACTGGGTCCACATATTCAAATATGCTCCATGCGTGTATTACTTTTCCAAACTGGCACATACTAAGTGTGTTAGTCCAGAATTACTCAGCTTGGGTACATCGTACAAAACATAGCACATACAGCAGGTATATTATACTCCAATAAATGTCCTGAATCAATGACAGCACAAATAATAATGGCAAATACCACAAAGCTGGCATTTAAAAAAAAAATGTCTCTGGTCTGTACCAGAAGTCATTCACGCAAGTGCAAGGGCCATACATTTAATTTCCAGCAATTCGCTTCAGTGTCTCCCACTCTGCTCCAAAGGGTGAAAGCTCAAGTTGCCCCACTGCTCCCTCGTGGACGGATTCATTCCAGTCCTTTAACCAAATCCCATAATTCCTAGATGCATCATAAATTAAGTTTAGGCTCCTAATCACTGCAAAGGCAACTCTCGAAAGAGTACATTCTGAAAGGATCGACACATTTAGAAAACGGCCTTAATGGAGCAGAATGGCAAACCAACTCGTATTGGTGGGTCGGAGGACGGGGACGGTGGTCAGCAATGAGCACAGTTCTCCTATAAGTACATGAGCATGTTTACCATAGGCCCCATTTCACTCTTCATGCAGCGACCCCGGGTGCGGACCTTGCCCGGGGTCGCCCCCTACAGCACAAACAATCAGAAACTGGCACTGCAACATTAATGATGGCTACTCAGTGTAGCTACATTACCGACGCAAGGCCATGGAGCACACAGAACTCGTCCTACACCATAATGCCTTCCATTACTGGCTCACCTCTGAAAAGGCAAACAGTCTGTTACAGATACCAACCATACCACAAGAGACTAGGTGACTTGGCAAAATCAAGGCAATAGGATAGGGCTGCAGAAGCAAGCAATGCTTCCATGGTCCGTCCTCTAGTGCCTAAACATTCCTAGAATACCCTGCACTTAAGAGATTGGTTGCTGGTGAACGTGTAGGCCAATGTAAGATCTTAAGTGATCAGATGGCACCCTTAAAGATTGCTTCTGGAGCCACCCCACTAGCAAGGGTCACCCCTAAATCCGCTCAGTAGCCATATCCACTCCATGTTTTCAGGAAATATATCCAAAATATGTCTGAATGTAGCGAGTTTGGTTCGCCATTATTTACACGGTCAGTAGTTACCTGTAAATGTGGTGTGGCTGGGATGCTCACTAACCAGATTGGGACACCTCTACCCCACATATCATTTAGATGGGGGAGGTGGTGCTTCTATACATTCGCAGAGCCTGCCTTAGCTGTGCTTCAGGAGGGACAGGCAGTTGAGCGGATTCCTATGGATGTCATGACAGTGGCATAGGAAGGACACAATGCAGCACCCAACAGGAGAGCTAGAAACAAGAGGCTAAGTCGGCGCAGCCAGGTGCAACTCATGCAGTGGCTCTGAGCTCGAGTTAAGGATGTCCCTCGCAATGTGATGCTGATGCATGGGCTTTACATGGAAAGGAATGGAGTACTGTACTTCAGGGCGTGCACCCAGCAGGATCTGCACAACCCATTGCACGGAAGTGTGGCTAGGAGCCATCATCTTGCATCTGTAAAAGGTCACTACCATTCTTCAGTTTATTCTGGTGGGGTCTGCACAGTGTCACATGCATTCAGAATGTCACTTCACCGCGCCCGAGATAAAAGGGGTTGTGTGGTATTTTGGATCTGTGCCCCAGTACTAGGATGTCTGTTAACTGTTGGAACAGCAGCCAGTGTCATGAAGATTGAAGGACTTTGGAGGGCCCCATACATTTCCCTACCCCAAGGACTAGTCGTGAATCCACATAATTGGAATGTTTTAGTCTTGTCTGTAGGGTTGGGCGTGCACGCCGCTTCCATGGGACTACATCCTACAGGACTTCAAATTCATGCTGGAACTGGAGGAAATGTAGTTTCCTGGAGCAGATTAAATGTGTGCCATTTGCTGCTTAATGTGTGAACCTGAGGTTTAAAGGGGAGTTCGGAATCAAGGTCCAGTTCAATCCAGAGACTGGACCAAAGGCTGACAACTAAGCGCGCCATTATGCTATGAATTAGCTGGTGCTTGTGGATTACTGCTTACAGTGGAGCAATGTTATTTGAATGGGCCAATGCCCAGAGGGCCAGGAACCCAATTGATCTCATAAACCAAGTTCGATCCTTAAGTTCTTTGAGTGAATGATAACCATCTTCGGCTCATGGGTTTTTAATAGCATGATCATTCGACTTCCTCTTTGCTTTAGATGGAAACTCAGTCAGAACTCAGGGCCAGCATGTTACTCAACATGCAGCAATCCACGATGAAATAATTTCTCATTCTAGACAGGAAGATGAAACACAAAAATATTGAGAAATGTATTTCCATAAGAATTCCAGAAACTAAAGAGCCAGAATGTATAGTATCTGGTTACATAGAGCACAAGGGACACCACAGTGTGGTCTGGCAAGCCTTCTGAAAACCACTATAATCGATCTGGTACACAATCTGAAGCGCCAGGTTTCCAGCTGGACATCGAGAGGACAGCCCTCTACTAGGTCTTGATATGGTCAAGAATGAAACCTTTAGGCACCACAACCTGGCTACTGCTAGCTTTATAAGTCTGGCGAGCTGCCAGCATGTCCACTCTTGGTTGAAGACCATCAAAATTAAAGACCACTCCTAGTCCCACAGCCACCCACTGTTGCCAGTGGAGGAGATTTAAAGTAACAAGATGAAAGATTTAGTACGAGAAACCAGTTGGGTGCCCAGATTGTGAGCTTTACCTACTGGTATCCACCTTCTGAGCAAGCTAGTGGTTGCTCATAGCCACTCCCCCGATGCCCTTGAGGCACCCTCTACTGACTACCTTTGCCTTGCCTGTCTCACTCACGTTCTCCATGTGCTTCAAGCACCCGTTTCCTCCTCCTGGCTCTCCCATCGTGTGGTGCTGCCAGAAACTCTTAACTCTGCTTTGCCCACTGCACCCTTCCTGCCCTGTAGTCTCACTGCTTCACTTACTTTTCCGGGCCCAGCATCCTGCTCCTGGACTTGCGCATGTGATTCTTTCGGCTGGATTCATCGGTCTCGGTTCCAAATACACCTGTGGCAACATTTTGCTTTTTGACGTTTCTGTAGTTTCCTCCACCCCACCAGCTGCTACAGTGATAATCGACAGGAGGCCAGGGCATGTAGGCCGATAACAGCACCCTCACCCCTCGGTAACGACCCTCGCTTCATTCAGGAACTACACATCAGGTTGACAAACATTTTCCATGCCAATAGGGTACGAACAACAACCATTTTTTAGCCAGCGGTAGGGTACGATTCTAGCTGGTTGACTAATGGTCCTTGTGTCAAAGTAGCAGCACTTTAACTCGAATGTGAAAATAGAGAGTTGTTTATATAGCATCACAACTTGGTGTTCCAGTAGGCCACTTTCTAGCCCGTTTTTAGCCCACAGAACTGAAGAGAAACATGGACAGTGATCTGGTCCCACCACAAAAGGAGCAGTTCAGCCTGAACTAACTGTTCTCATGTCTTCTGCAGTGGGTTACAAACAAGCACTCTGGTCTGAGCCTTGTTGGGATTCTCAGGGTATGCCGAGACACAGCAAGCTTGGGACCAATGGTTGAGTGCGGGACTCCATCTGACCTCTCTGTAGGGCAGGATTTTCCCATTTTTGGAATAATGTTCCTGAATTTTGGAACAGTAAAGACTACGTTCTCTATACCAGGTCTGATTTTCTTGGGCTTCTTCCTGTGTCGGCTGCAGCTTTTGCCTGAAAGCAGCAGACTATGGAAAGGAACGTCTCCTTGCTTGCCACTAGGCTTATTACACGGTTGGAGCAGCCAATCATAGTTCCCCACTACTCATACCCTAGTACAATGGGAAAGAAACTGACAAACCTCCCTTTCTTCCTGGGAACGTGTTGCAAAGAACCTGACCAGGTGGCTGTAAATGCACTATGAGTTTTGACTACAGGTTTCCGTAGGCAATGTTTTCCTTCACGTGCTTTTGAAGTTTAGATTCAAAGTTCAACCAAAGGGTTTCTCAGTATTTCCCTTTCTCAGTGGGTTATTAAGCCCAGGGATGGCTACATGTTTTCCTCTGTCCGTTTTAATCCCTGCATATCTCACTTCTGGTGTTTGCTGGGGCACCCAGCTACACCAGTTCATACCGCGGGATTGCACACTGCTGTATCCGGGACAACCCAGTCCAATATGGGCGAGGAGGGCAGGGATCACCCAGCTCAAAAAAAAAAAAAAAAAAAATATATATATATATATATATATATATATATATATATATATATATATATATATAAATAAAATAAATCAGCCCGTGGTCACATGGCAACCCGGCCCTATCAGTTGACACAGACACCAGCTCCTTACTCTCAGAGTCTGCTGCCGTTCTGTTTGCATGTGCCGGCCCAGCTCCTTTTATTAACAACGGGTCATGACTTAGTCATGACCCACACTCTTAAAAGAGCAACACCACACCTTTACCATAACAACAACTGCAAATATCAAATATGTAAATCAACATGACAAACGTGAATGCATTCCAGTCCGGGCACCAAGTCCATCATAGGAGGCAAACATCCTTATAGTCACCTGGGGATTCTAAATCCCAGGGTCAAACTCTTCACCCCTTGGAACCTTGCTTCAGTCCTTCCGTGCTTGCGGGTGATGTCCCCGAGCACAAGATAGGAATAGCACATCCTGGCCCTAATCTTCCTCCCATACAGGGCATCTACCTTCTGGTGATGCCAGCTGAGCCATGGAGCATCAGGCGGTCTATTCGCTGCTTGTCGAGTGTCCTCCACCTCCCACCTTTCTTGGAGGCCTTGCTTCCCTGCCATTTTCCTATGGCACACACATCCAACTTCACCCACTGCATGGAGTCCTCCAGCTTCACTCGCTGCATGGATGTATCAATGGTGGACGCCATTACCTCTGCCAGCTCCGGGGATCAGACCAACTCCAGGATCCTAACCTGTGTTATACCAGGCTCTCCGAGGGCCCGCTTTCTCAGTTGGACTGAGCTGCAGGTGTAGATGATCTGTTGCCTAATCTCATCGTCCTCGTTGCCCAAAGCACGGATAGTGAAATGTGCCACAAACTTCCATGGAACCCATCCAGGCTTTCTTCATCTTCCTGCCTTGCAGATCTCAACCTGAACCGCTCAGTCACGGCTAATCACGGGCATGAGATGCTCAGCGGCATATGATAAATCCCTAGGCTGCAGTGTCTTGAACAGCTTCTGAACAGCGGGGCCCACCGAATATAGCAAGTTTGTCCGTTTCGCCCGCTCGTTGATGTCAACAGCCTCAAAGTAGAGTTGAAGATGTTTGACTCATGCGTTACACTGAAGCCCAAGGCTGGCTGGTGCTCCCACTATGTGAAATCTACTCAGCAGCGCCAGCTGTACTTGTTGACGGTGCACACAGCCAGTCACCTGTGTTCCATCTCCATCGTCTCCCATGGCGTCTTAACAAATGCTCCTTTGCCATAAGTACGTACAAAATGGTGTTTCACAGTGTTATCGTGGGCGTCCCCGGTGTCCTACTTACTTATGTCCTCCATGCAGCTGCTGGCCAACAGGGGCGCACAAGCGCTCACAATGAGCCACAACCCCCAAGTGTTCCTTTAATAGGCATGTGCCTGCTCTGCCAGCAATAGGACCACCACCTAGTCAGCCAATGAGCACCAAGCATGATGCTGGACGACTCCAAACCATGTACTCCGCACGGTCTTGAAACTCTGGGCCGAAGCACACCCCTTGAAAAATATCCTCCAAACCCTCTTTTCAGACACTACGCCTGTCAAGCCTCTGCGCACCACAGTCCTTGATCCTCTCTTTGAAATAAACCGTACTGATGACGCAGCGCAGAACACATGCAAAAAACTGTTCTTACTGTGTTTAAACACTGCACCATGTAGGGAGCCTAAGGATAGTCACCTCTCTTTACTTTGGGATAATAGTGCCTGCATGCACAAATACTGGCATGCGTCAGAGTGCGGGCAGCAGCGTGACTTTGCTCCCCACCTGGACTCTTTGGAGACAAGCCCTGATCGCAGATCATATGAGACTCGCCCCCACAGTCCTGGAACTAACAGTGCGCAGCCCCACAAGCCATCATTCTGAAACCAGCGCGGAGCGCAGTCAAAATCATTTAATTGCTTGTACTCCCATCACAGAGCCTCCAACAGACACTGCACCGCTGCCTGCAGTCCGTTACTCCTCGTCGCCAATGTTGTGTCCGGCTCGGGGGCACCTTGACCAGACAGTTGCTGAGGCACCCAGCAACACCAGTTCAGGCATCCAGCAACACGGCCACCAAGGCAAGGGGGTGCGACCTGGTGCATCTGGTAGTACCCGGTCCAATATGGGGGTAGGGCAGCTGGGATCACCCAGCTCACAGTCTCCGACTCTGTGGGCCCACGGACAGGGGAAATGCAGGCTGTGGTCACGCCGCAACCCAGCCCAATCAGCTGACACGGACAACAGCTTGTTACTCAGAGTCTGCTGCCGTTCTGTTCACACGTGCCAGCCCGGCTCCTTTTTTGACTATGTCATGACCCACGCTCTTAAAGGGCAACACCACAGCTCCCTCTGCATTTCTGGGCATGCTCTTCTAATCTCGCCGTCTGTTCTGCTATAGGTTGCGCTTGGCTCCTTTGCATCACTCCAGTCTCCCAGAGTATGGTAAGGAAGGACTCGCCTCTCATCCTCTCTATTGAGCAACTGAACATGTCAGGCTAATCTGGTGTTTCTGCTGAGGTACATCTTGCTCAATCCCCACAGCCCTACTACACGGTAGCATTACTCCGTTTCCTATGGTACTCGCCAACGACACTGCCAAGAATGACCACTCCATGGGTCTTCCATTCTAGCACACATTCTCGCTAATCTACCCTATCGCTAATGGGCATTTTCTCATGACGGTACTTGAACGGGTGGTATCAATTTAACTTCAGCCATTCGTTGAAACTAAAAGGTGTTGTGGTGACAGACAATCTGGCTTCTGCCCAGGGCAGAGCATGGGGTGGCTCTACTAGACATGCGGCAAGACCGGTTTGGCACGCTTAGAAGGCTATCCTTTGGACTAGGGTGTTGGGGACCACCCAACAAATCATCTCTCCAACCACATGGACTGTCTCATGCTGAATGGTTTGGAAACAACTCACTCAGCAGAAATCTGCTGTTTCGTAGGGATCGGCCATATCCCCCCCCCCCCCTCCACCAGGCCCCCTACTGTTTAACGCCCACACACAAGGATCTTGATAAGACTTTGAAGTGAGAGTATTACACTCCATTTTTTCAAGGTGGGAAAATTGTTTTTGGGGAGTAAACAAGTAACACCCATTACGAATAGAGAAACTGGTCTAGTTAGAACAAATGTGTTCAACTCGATCTTTCTGTAATCCATAGCGTAATGCATTTTAACCTGAAAGTTCCCCTTCATATCTGGCGGTAATAATAGCAGCATTCCATCTTGTAGCACTGCCAGTCTGGTGTCACGGATCCAGACATATCCATAGAACTGTGCAAGACGCCGACACCAGTGCCCATGTGGCTGTAGCTGACTATTTTTTTGTTCAGAGTGTTCTTACTGCCCATTTCTGGTCAGGAGTGCTTGCCTTCTCAGATAGTAAAAGTGGCTGGAAAGCCGCCCATCCGCGGGGCTTTCCAATTCATTCCTTTTCATAACCCACTTCTGGCTAAAATAAGGTTAGCAGAGCTATGTGGATGACAGCTGTTTTTTTAATCGTTTGGTCAGTGTTCCAATGACAGCGCAAACTAGGAGTTCTCTCCTCTGCAAAAAAGGGATGGAGGCAGGTATACTGGGGCAAAGGGGGGGCAGGCCAATTTGCATATGGTCTTTCCATTCTCTAATGGCATGGAAGCAGGAAAACGATGGTCCAGGTTTTCCCCAGAGCAATGGCCGAGGTTATGATTGATTTAAAAATGTCCAGTCATCACTCTCCGGTTTTGTCACCCAGAGTAAGATAAACATGTTTTGGTGCGAGTCCTCAGTTTGTCATGCCTTGACACAAAAGCAACACCACACGGACTATGCCTAATGAGGCCGAAACATGCATGAGGTGGCTTGTGGTCTCATGCAGACGAGATGCGACTTATGTGGAGAATCCTGCGAATCACCCACCAAAACCCTGCCTATAATCTCCTCCCCGGTAGCCAGGAGAGGGCAGACTTTTCCAGAGCCCAATCCTTGGTGTGGTGTACTGCGGGAAGATCAGCTGGGCAGAGACAAGGCCAGGGTAGTGGGGAGATTTTGCAAGCTGAGACATACTACTTTTCCTCGGAGAGTGATACTCTTAAAACCATTCCATCCCATAGCCTGTTGCTGTTCTGAGGCCGTTCTGATGGATTTCAGCCTATTGTTAAAACAAAAACAAAAAAAGAACTACAAGGTCTAAATCTGTCACATCCCCAAAACAAGTTTGTTATCCCTAAATGTCCTCCTCAATATCAACAGTATGCTACATAGGGTAATGAAAGTGTTGTACCTTCTGTCTGTACTCACAAGCCCTCTTAGAAACACAGAGGAGAAATTACTGTTAAAAATAGTAAAGAAACAGGAAAACCGAATTTCCTTTAAATGGACTACATGTCCCAGAATCCCTAAGGGATTGTCATGAAGAAGAGCGGAAGAGGCCTGTAGAGGTAAGGAACATGCCGGCAGGACTAACAGTCTTTGGCAGGGTCAGGCAATTCATACTAAGGACATGCACCTAAAGCGAATTACCCCACCCGAGGGGCATAAAAGGATGCAGAATGAGAAAGAAGCTGCAGCAGGAGCTGGAAGGTCAGCAGCAGTAGCAGAAGAAGCAGAGCACGAGACCGGCAGTTCACTAGGAAGTGTGAACACAGACGGAACTACAGAGCAAAGGAAGAGCAGATTCCACCTGTAGGCTTTGAGTTGGCCCAGTGCTCACAAAACCTGTTTGGCTGTGGGCTGCATTGGAAGAGACTGGGAGAAGCTGGCAGTCTTTCCAGGTGCGCCTAATTGCTGTGAATGCAGAGCTGAAGCCGTGCGTTTACCCGAGGCCCATGTGAAGAAGCAAGCAGAGGGAAGCTGGAGAACAGAGGACTCCATTGTCGAGGCGGAACTGAGACACCCGTACTGCACAGGGGTGTGGCTCCCAAGTGTGCCAAAAGTAGTAGTAGCAGAAGAAAGTCAGGCAGTGGAACTCCCTGCAACCGCTGTAACTTTGGAGCCGGTGATTGAAGTTCCGTACTCCAAATCACAAAAACTCCTTGCCGGTAACTGTAACCAGCTAAATTCAAATATGCATATATGTTGGAGCCAGTGAAGTTGTTTGCAGTCACAGAAAGTCTTTCATAACAAAAGGAATTGTATCACGCGCTTATTCAACACAAGTTAAAGTGCTTGCGTAAGAAGAAAATCATTCTTTTCCCATTGTTGCATTCAAATCATTACCGAAGAGTAGCGTGTCTCCTATTAAGAGGAAGGACGTTTTCAGTAATTGTTCAAGAAGTAGTAGCTGACTTTCCCGAAGTGTTACAAGAACATCATTTCACATCAAGGAAAAGTTGCATATAGGAAACTGTGCTTCTGGATCTACGTTAAAGCAGAACGCATCCTGAATAAAAGGGAACTGAAGTTTGTACGTTGAAGATCAAAAAGAGAATGCGTATACCTAACTTCATTTCTGAAGTGAAACCAGACTCTTGTAACAATCAGAACAATAGTTGTAGAAGTTGCTGAAGTCATGAGAAGAACAACCGTGACCCAAGCCAGTAGACAAACAAGTTACTTAACCCTGGTAACATTCTTTCGACTGGATGTTCCCCCCAAGTATTCCTCATCTTTGATGTATATCTCTCCAGCTTTGCTGCATCAGAAAAAAAATTCAACAGAGGGCACTGTATGCAGTGTCGCCGCATCGATGTTCATCACGGGCCTCTGTCGATAGTCGACGCCATCATCAGCATAAACAGCGCAAGCAGGGCCAGTTGTTTTCAGTTCTGTTTTTCTTTCCCCTTTTCAGAGGAATTACCAGGCGTACCCCAAGACCGTAGGCTCCCAGAAAGCCATACATGTAAATTGTACGGTGGGGTAGGCTGGGAGGGGCGATGAGGGATACGTGGGCGGAAGTATCCAGTCGAAAGAACATTAACAGGGGTAAGTAACTTGTTCTTCGAAAGGATCGTCTGCTCCCACGTATTCCTCATCTTTGATATACTCCAAAGCAGTGTTTCTTTGGTGGTGGGAGTATCAATTAGGTTTCATCATGGACCGAATGGAGGACGGCTTTTGCGAAAAGTCTTCCCTGACTGGAGGTAGAATCTAGGCAGTAATGTTTAACAAAGGTATGGATTGTAGACCAAGTGGCCGCAGGGCAAATATCATTAATTTGGACACCCCTTTGAAGGGCCGCAGAGGTTGCCATGCCCCTTGTGGAATGAGCCCTTGGGCCCTCCTGAAGGTCTTTTCCCGCTAGCCCACAACACTCGCCAATAGCCAAGATAATCCATCTGGATATTGTTTGTTTGGGGACTGCAAAGCCCAATTTTGGACTGATATATCCAATAAAAAGTTGATCAACTTGACCAAATTTTGCCATTCTTGAAATATAAAAACTTAAAGTCTTTCTCGGGTTTAACCTATGTAATCTCTCCTCTTCCTTATCTGAACGAGGAGGAGGATAGAATGTTGGCAATGTTATTTTTTGTGACAACTGGAAGTCGGAGAGTCCCTTCAATAGAAAAGAAGGTTTTACCCTAAGGACAACTTTATCTTCGTAAACAGTAGTATGAGGAGGATTACAAGAAAGAGCCTGAAGCTCACTTAAACTTGTGGCATGTCTTGACCCACTTTTCCTCTGCTATGCTGCATCACCCTGTTATGATGGAATCACAAACAGCAAAATGGCCGCAAAACCCTTGTGCGCGCAAAAACCCCTGAAAATCGCACTTTGCAATGCACAAAAAGATGGCTGCCCAATCTGCCACGCAAGTTGTCAGCGGTGGAACAGAGCTCTCACTCCGGAAATGTGTCACTGGGCTGCAAAACAATTGAAAATGGAGTACAGAAGGAAAAAGCAGTGCTCTGCTGCATAAAACTGCAAATATGGCTTTAAATCACTTTTTCGGTGCTGCTGAAACTCCAGAATGCAGGTACAGAACACCTTCAAATATTCAAAATTCTTGCTGGGTGCTACAATTCACGTAGTTTAAGAAATAATTGTGAATTTACAAGGTCCTGAAAAGGTGAGAGCATAAAAAGATTTCCACAGCAAAAAGCGGCCTGTCTGTGGATCTGTCAAAAATCTCTGTGCAGCAGAGGTCTTCAGGGATGACAGCTGTCAGGGGCCTGCCTGATTAAACTTTAACATGTATAAACTGAAAATCAAATGTTTGTAATATAAGAGGCCAGTTACTGTAATTATTTTCATCCCATGATTTAAAATCTTCAATGATAAATATAGCTGTTATTTGAGATAAGTTTGTTTTGTGCTAAGGAAAAGTCCACATAATATAACAATTAATTTATACCTGGCTGAATCTACAGAACTTGAATAACAGGTTTTTCCTCACAGAAGGAAGGTTTTTCCCCCCCCAGCAGGAAATCACAGAGAAGTGTTAATTACAGGGTAGGAAAGAACCTTGTCTACAATGGCAAAAGTAACAATGACAAGCTGCAGAGCAGGAAATTCGAAGTGTGAAGCTAGTCGTAAATGGCCTCTGCAAGGAACAAACAGGGGGGATGGCTCCTGGGCTTCCAGGGAGAGACCAAGGAGAGGAGCAAAAACAACAATTTGTTACTTAACATGGACAAAGAACATATCGTAAAAAGACTGATAACTTACTGTTTAAAATTGTGAAAAATATAAAAATAACAGTTGTTTATGTAATTTCTGGATGCACGGGTGAAGAGGCGCCAGAAATGTGTGATATGTTCTGGACAGAAATGGAAAGAAATGTGATTTTACGCAAAATGTATTTCCGCCAGAATTGTGAAACTTTATACACTTATTCCCATGTTAAACACGCACACTTGTAGACATTTGCTTACAAATTGGACATTGTGTTCCTAGTGAAAAGGGCAAAGTCTATGAAAAGCGGAGACAAGATCCCACAGCTACGGGGTTTTGAGAAATAGCTATGTAAAATATGTAATTGGTATATGTGATTTTAGAGGAGGTTGCACATGGGGAAATATGTATTTTGTCAAAAGTAGATTTTGTGTTCCAGGGGGTAGGTGTGGATTCTCAGCCTCATAAAAATCACACCATAAAGATGATTCTTCGTCTCGCTCCTATCAAGGCAGGGAGCAGACTCTGACCCAATCACCTTTCAAAGGGGCAAGCTTAGGATAAACTGGCCCACACTCCCTCTTTATGATGTCAGTTCATAGCATAGAGACAGCTCACCACACAAAGATGGACAGATTCAATCACTATCATGATGCTGGCGGAGCACCCTGCTGCTGAACTCTACATCATCCTTGCTTCAGACTCCAGAAAATTGGCAAAGCAAAAGGCCTATTGCATAGCTGAACCATTCTCAGCTAGGCCTCAAATTCCAGAACAGAACCCCACATGCCTAAGGGGAAGCATCATAATACAGCCGGGCTGTGCTGTTACTGCTTGCCTGCTGAAAAGAAACAACCTCAGAACCAAGAAGGGCACATCCAGTCCAGTCCTGTGCCGTGCTGTGACCAGAGCGCTTTGCTGACCCTGTCCAGTCCTGTGCCATGCTGTGACCAGAGCACTGTGCAAATCCTGACCAGTCCGATGTGCCCAGCCGTCTTTCCTAAACCAGATCCAATTCCCTGACCAGAACTGACGGTCCCATTTAAATTTCAACTTCTGCTTGTAGCCAACATCCATATCTATCAATCGTACCTAAAACTGCATTCCAAATCAATGTGATTCTCCCGTTATCGCGAATATCGCGCAGTGAAAAGTTTGCCACAAATTTTCGTTTGGGGACATTTTTACATGTGTAAAACAGCTTTTAATTGCTTCCAAGAGAAGGGCGTGATATGAGTGGTATATGGAATAAAACATTTTAGACATAAATAAATAAGGGTTTCAGTTGTGCACTACATGCTAGGCGTTGACTTGGATGTGTGCCGGATTGAAATCACTTACAACCTGCGGGCTGATGTTACTGCGATAAGCAAGACAGTTTTTAGTGTCAAGAGCCTTAAAGGACACGAATGTAAAGGCTCAAATGGGATATATGTCAAGAACTTAAATACAAGATTTAGGTCCCATACAGGAACATTAAATGCAATTGGAGAGTATACATTAGTAAGCCCTTTTAAGAAATGCACAATCAATGGGATTTTAAAATAAGAATCTATTTATGACGAGCGCTTGAAAATGGAACGTATCCCTTAATGGTTCCAATCTGGAGTCCCATATGGCTAAATGCAACAGGAAAGAGCACCATATATTTCACATTGGAATGGATCCACATTCTTATCGCTGCACCAGTTGCTGAATTTATTCCAAGGGCACCGGTACAAGGATTTAGGTACTGGCCTTCTGGCCAAAAGCAAAATCTTCATTACGTCATCCAGGAGGTCACAATCCTTGTATCTCAGCCTCTCAGAAACCATGCGTGAAGCCTGAGTGTCTTGACCTCTGGATGGAGAACCTGACCTTCCTCTTGCGAGAGAAGATCCTCTATTTGTGGAAGACATATTGGAGGGCAGATGGACATGTCCAGAAGGTCCGGGTACCCCGTCCTCCTGGCCCAATCCGGAGCAATTAGGATCATGGATTTCCCAATATTTCTCAAACTCCTGATCACGTGAGGAATGACGGGGACTGGAGGAAATGCATATAGGAGTAGAAATTCCCAGTCCACCACAAACTCGTCTCCTAGAGCTCCTCTTGGGGGAAATTCCCTTGAGCAGTACAGTTCGCTCTTCCGGTTGGCAACGGTCACGAACAGATCCACTAGAGGGGTTACCCAAAGGGTGAAGATCTCTTGGAGGACTTCCTGAGCTAGTTCCTACTCATGGGAGACTGCACTGCCTGCTCAGAGCATCCACCACCGTGTTCTGCTCTCCAGCTAGGTGAACTGCCGACAGATTCCTTCTTTTAATGTCCAGAACCAGAGCTGCATTGCCTCTCTGCACAGTGGTAGTGACTTGACGCCTCCTCTCGTTTTGAGTTAGTACATGGCCACTGTGTTGTCCGTCATTATCAGAACATTCTTTCCCCGTACAGAGGGCAGGAAGGCCTTCAGCGATAGCCTGATTGCCCTCAGCTCCCAAAGGTTGCTATGTAGTTTGGACTCCGATGGAGACCAACAACCGCTGATTGTCAGGTCGTTAGTATGGGTTCCCCGCCCCGTGAGTGAGGCGTCCGTCACTACCGTTAACTCCAGCCATGGTTGGCAAAAAGATTCCCCTTTGAGAATATAGTCTCTGCAAGCCCACCATAGAATGTCCTGAGCAACTCTGCTCAGAACTTGCAGTTGGTCCAACATATTCCCTGAGAAATGGGACCAATGTGTCCTGAGAGCCCATTGAAGGGATCTCATTCTCAAGCGAGCCTCTGGCACCAGAAAAATACAGGATGCCATGAGACTGAGCAACCTCAGAAAATCGGAGTCCGGAAGATGCTGGCCATTCTGGAATTTTATTAGCATCGTGTCATGATTACGGGGTTCCCTCGCAAAAGAATTTCCAAGAGTTCCTGGTTGGCCGCTTACAGTTGCTGGTCTAAGAATAGGCAGGTTGACTCTTCCTCATCACTCAACATGGCTGCCTGTAGTTACAACCTCTAGGTGGGCCAGCAGTCTAGTTTTCTGTCACTCGGGAGTATTTAAGCCCCGCCCCTTTGCTCAACGGCGCTTCGCGTCTTCAGCTGTCTCAGCGAACGCTTACCGCGGTTCAGCCCTCTGACAGGAATTCCTCAGCTTCCCTAGTATTCCATGGAAACCCTTTTCTGTAGTGCCCTGGAATAGCTTTTCCCGTCCAGTCCGCTGTCCCAAGTTGTGAATTCTGTGTAAAGTTGGCTTTCTTCAGTGCGGTGTTGGCGGTTACGCTTTTCCAGTTGGCGTTTATTGTGAGGAGAGTTTTCGAGGCGCACCTCCCAGTTCTGTCGCCCCTGTTGTTTTCACAGCAAGTATCTTTCCCTTTTAGTTCTCGCTATAGATTAATGGTTCCTATAGTAGCAACTGCTTTTCACACATTAGTTCTTTCGCGCAAGTGAATGTTCAAACCATATTCACCTCACAGAAGTTAAGAGGGTTGTGTGGAGAATTGTTTCTAGGAACATTAGTGTTCGTTTTTTCTGTCGTCATCAGGTACACTAAGTTTACGCATTTTGGAACCAAAAATGTTGCGGGTTGTGCACTTCAGTTTTTAGACACATTAGGGTGTTTCTGCATTTAGAGGGTTAGTGACACCATTCCTGTCTGACACTGTTAGGAAGTGTACCCCTTTAGACATTTCTGGAAGTTTAAGGATAATTCCATTCTCCTCACGTCCCTTCTTCAGAACACGCACCCCTGCGCAGAAGCAGGATGGAGAGCTAACCAAATCACCAACTAAGGTAACCGAAGAATACAGTTTATTTTGAAGGTGATTCTTTTTTCCCTATTTTAGGAATCACTTAGTTATTGAGTGTGGTAATTGTTTTCATGTATAGATAGAGAGTCCAATTGGGATAAGATAACAGCGCACCCTGAGAAGTTTCCGAATATCAAGTGGTGTCCCCGAGGAGTCTAAGGTAAGCGTTACAGAACGCGAAGCCAGTCATAAAAAATACTCCGCCTGGGCATCATGGGAACTTCTGAGGTAGATCAGTTAGCTCAACTACTGGGAGAACTTAGAGCTGAAGTCCATGCAGCCCGGTCCGAAACCGGCGCTCTTAGAAGGGAACTGGGAATCAATAGGGAACGAACTGAAGAGTTGGCTCGCCAGTTATTACAGAATCAGGCGGGACAGGTTCCCCTTCCCCAAGGTAATGCCCAAGCTTCCTCTTCTACATCGCCCTCAGTTCCGTTCCAAGTGGTAATTCCAGGAAATATTCCCTTAGCCCCTCCTGAGAGATTCACGGGGGACCCGAAAAGGTTTGCCGTGTTTTTAAATCAGTGTAGACTACATTTTTTGTGCAGACCTGGGGTTTTCTCCACTGACCAATCAAAGGTTGCTTTCGTGTTGTCTTATTTGGGTGGTCATGCAGCAGATTGGTCCATTCCTTTGGTTAATCGGGATGATCCCGTGTTGCAGAACTTTTCAGAATTCCAGAGAGAGTTAGAGAAATTGTTTGCTCGCCATTCACAAGGTCAGGCATTGGACAATGAGTTACTGTCACTCAAGCAGGGCAATCAGGAGCTGCTTGCTTACGTGGCTACTTTCAATCGATTAGTGGCAGAAACTAATTGGCCTACAGAAAAGAGAGTGACACTGTTTTATCGTGGTCTGCGCAGTGAGCTGAAGGATGTTCTCGCTCAAGTTGTCAATCCGCCCGAATGTCTCACAGAATTCATAGACCTGACAATCCAGTTGGATCATCGTCTTCAGGATAGGAGAACGGATCGAGCTCGTCAGGACAGTCGACCCTTTGTAGTCCGCTCCCGAGAACCAACGTCGAAGTCAGGATTAGATGTTCCCAATGAACCCATGCAGTTGGGCGGAATTCGAGGCCCAATTTCCCAAGCAGAGAGAGAGAAGAGACGACAGTTGCAGTTGTGTTTGTATTGTGGCAAGGCCGGTCATTTTTTAAAGGATTGTCCAGTAAAACCTTCACGGAGGCCTTTAGGAGGAATCAATCCGGATAAAAAAGAACAGACGGCGGAAAACTCCAGTGCCCGACAAGTTTAGAGGTCCGCTTGTCGAGCATGGAAAAGGTTGCAGCGACCTCACACTTCGTGTGTCCTATTGTCCTTTCTTGCCACAATAACCCCACACAGAGGCATGCATTGGTTGCGTACATAGACTGTGGGGCCATTGGCAACTACATGGATCAACATCTGGCTAGTAAATTGGGATTCCCCTTGAGGAATAAGTTGGAAGCTGAAAACGTCTCCGGAGTGGATGGTACACCTTTGGTGTCAGGTCCCGTGACCCAGTGCACTGACCCCCTCTTAATGCTTTGCCAGGAAGGACACAGGGAGAGGATCTCTTTTGACCTGATTCAAGCTCCTCAATTCCAGATCATCTTGGGAATACCTTGGTTGGAGAAGCATAACCCTGTGATCGATTGGTGTTCCCGGACATTGAAGTTTGACTCCAAGTGCCAAAGTATGTGTTTTTCTGCAGAAGGTCCAAAGGACGCCAGGCAGTCTGAGATGACTATCTACACCACCTTGGGTCTCATAGGTTCATTACCAGTAGAATACAAAAAATTCCAGGATATTTTCCAAAAAGAAAAACAGGCAGAAATTTTGCCCCCTCACAGACCCTATGACTGTCAAATTGATCTCATTCCAGGGGCTCAGCTTCCTTGTAGCAGAATTTATGCCCTCACTGAAAAAGAAAATGCTCATCTAAAGGCTTATCTGGATCAATACCTGGCCAATGGGTTTATTAGACCGTCCAAGTCACCGGTGGCATCTCCTCTCTTTTTTGTGCCCAAAAAGGAAGGGGATTTGCGAACCTGCATAGATTACAGAGCACTGAATCAAATCACGGTGAAGAACCGCTATCCTCTTCCCCTTATTTCGACCTTGCTGGATCAGGTGAAGCAGGCACAAATATTCACCAAGCTTGATCTAAGAGGTGCCTATCATCTCATTCGAATTAAGAAAGGTGAGGAGTGGAAAACCGCCTTTCGGACACGATTCGGGCTCTTCGAATATCAAGTCATGCCCTTCGGGCTTTGCAATGCTCCTGCTGCCTTCCAGGCCTTTATGAATGATATCTTCAGAGATCTACTGGACATCTGTGTGGTGGTCTATGTGGACGACATTTTAATTTTCTCTGCAAACCTGGCGGATCATGTAAGGCACGTGACATCGGTGCTTCAAAGGCTCCAAGACAATTCTCTGTATGTGAAATTGGAAAAGTGTCATTTTCACGTCCCTGAGATTGAATTCTTGGGGTTCATTCTATCTTCTAGTGGAGTCAAAATGGATAACAGAAAGGTTGATGCCATCCTGTCTTGGCCTGCTCCAACTTCTGTCAAAGGAGTTCAGAGTTTTCTGGGATTCGCGAATTTCTATCGGCGTTTTGTTTCTGATTTCTCTGGCCTAGTTCATCCTATCACCTCACTACTTCGAAAAAACAGGAAATTTGAATGGACTAATGAAGCTGATGAGGCATTTAAGAAATTAAAAGAGCAATTTACTGCTGCACCTGTTCTACAACATCCAAGACCTGATCTTCCGTTTGTAGTCGAGACTGATGCCTCTAACGTGGCTATGGGAGCCGTATTGTCTCAGCGTGATCCTGACACCCAAGAATTGCACCCCGTAGCTTTCTGGTCAAGGAAGTTCGCTGCTGCAGAATTAAATTACACCATTACCGATAAGGAGTTTTTGGCTATAATTTGTGCCTTGAAGGAATGGAGGCATCACTTGCTGGGCGCACGACACACGGTGACCATCTTCACCGATCATCGGAACTTGCAATACTTACGCTCTGCAAAGGCACAATCTTCAAGACAGCTACGATGGGCCCTCTTTCTAGCGGAATATGACTTTGTTATTACTTTCAGACCAGGAGTGCGAAATGGTAAGGCTGATGCCTTGTCTCGAATGGGTAATGGAGAAGAAGCCTATGTGCCAGTGAATCCAGTGGAGATCATTTCTGGAGAAAAGATCCTGGGAGTAATGAACACAACGGACTCTGCCTTTGAAGAGTTAAAAAGGGAAATTCAAAACCATCTTACGCAGGATGAATTGTTGAACTGGGAGTCCAGAGGAGTAGGCTTTACAGTGCAGGAGGGTCTTCCCTTTTATCAAGAACGGTTATACTTGCCCACGCCTCAACTACAAGAAAGAGTGGTTACCAACTATCATGACGCTCTTTTGGAAGGTCACCCCGGAATCAAAAAGACCATGGAGAAAGTTAAAAGATCTTATTGGTGGCCTACCTGGAGAAAAGATGTCATTCAGCATTTGAAAACTTGTGGTAACTGCGCTCAAAATAAGAATCAAAAGAGAAAACCTGCAGGCTTGCTTCTTCCATTGAGTGTGCCACCAACCCCCTGGCACACCATCTCCATGGACTTCATCACCGATTTACCTCCTTGTGAAGGGTTTGACACGATCATGGTGGTGGTGGACTTGTTCTCCAAAATGGCACATTTTATCGCATTGAAAGGATTGCCGTCAGCCTCAGTTCTGGCAAAAACCTTTTTGGAGAATATTGTGAAGCTGCATGGCTTTCCTGCGGTGATAATCTCTGATCGAGGTAGCCAATTCGTCGCCAAGTTTTGGAGAAGATGTTGTGAATTGGCCAAAGTTGATGTACGTTTGTCCACCAGTCATCATCCCCAAACTGACGGTCAAACTGAGCGAACCAATCAAACTCTAGAGCAGTACCTCAGATGTATGTTGCATCAATTGGAGAACACCTGGCTAAATGTTTTGTGGATAACCGAATATGCATATAACAATTCTGTTCATTCCTCCACTGGTTTGAGTCCTTTTTACACCTTACATGGCCGACATCCACGCACCTCAGCTTACGATCCACCTGAACCGTTAGAAATGCCAGCAGTAAAATCCCTGCATGAGAAAATCACCTCAGCCATCGCTCAAGCTCGAGAACAATTATCCATGGCCAAAAAATCCCAGAAAAAATTTGCAGATGACAAAAGAAGTGTTGCACCAGAGTATGAGGTGGGGAATTTGGTTTGGTTGGCCACCCGAAACCTGACCTTGAAGGGAGCTAGAAAGTTCCTTCCCCGCTTCCTGGGACCTTTTGCAATTGAAAAAATCATCAATCCCGTGGCCATCAAGTTAACCCTTCCAAAGAACATGAAAATCCATCCAGTATTTCACGTCTCTCTTTTAAAGCCTGTTAATCCAAACACACGAATCTCCGAAGCACCAGCCCCTGTGGTCATTGATGATGACCAACTAGAATACGAGGTCAAGGCCATTTTAGATTCCAAAATTGTGCGTAATAGGCTATTCTACTTAGTGGATTGGAAAGGTTATGGCCCTCAAGACAGAACTTGGGAACCCTGCGAGAATGTTCATGCCCCTAGGCTACTCAGAATGTTTCACCGCAACCACCCATCCAAACCAGGGAGAGGGAATTTCAGTTTTGGAGGGGCCTTGGGGGGGAATACTGTCATGATTACGGGGTTCCCTCGCAAAAGAATTTCCAAGAGTTCCTGGTTGGCCGCTTACAGTTGCTGGTCTAAGAATAGGCAGGTTGACTCTTCCTCATCACTCAACATGGCTGCCTGTAGTTACAACCTCTAGGTGGGCCAGCAGTCTAGTTTTCTGTCACTCGGGAGTATTTAAGCCCCGCCCCTTTGCTCAACGGCGCTTCGCGTCTTCAGCTGTCTCAGCGAACGCTTACCGCGGTTCAGCCCTCTGACAGGAATTCCTCAGCTTCCCTAGTATTCCATGGAAACCCTTTTCTGTAGTGCCCTGGAATAGCTTTTCCCGTCCAGTCCGCTGTCCCAAGTTGTGAATTCTGTGTAAAGTTGGCTTTCTTCAGTGCGGTGTTGGCGGTTACGCTTTTCCAGTTGGCGTTTATTGTGAGGAGAGTTTTCGAGGCGCACCTCCCAGTTCTGTCGCCCCTGTTGTTTTCACAGCAAGTATCTTTCCCTTTTAGTTCTCGCTATAGATTAATGGTTCCTATAGTAGCAACTGCTTTTCACACATTAGTTCTTTCGCGCAAGTGAATGTTCAAACCATATTCACCTCACAGAAGTTAAGAGGGTTGTGTGGAGAATTGTTTCTAGGAACATTAGTGTTCGTTTTTTCTGTCGTCATCAGGTACACTAAGTTTACGCATTTTGGAACCAAAAATGTTGCGGGTTGTGCACTTCAGTTTTTAGACACATTAGGGTGTTTCTGCATTTAGAGGGTTAGTGACACCATTCCTGTCTGACACTGTTAGGAAGTGTACCCCTTTAGACATTTCTGGAAGTTTAAGGATAATTCCATTCTCCTCACGTCCCTTCTTCAGAACACGCACCCCTGCGCAGAAGCAGGATGGAGAGCTAACCAAATCACCAACTAAGGTAACCGAAGAATACAGTTTATTTTGAAGGTGATTCTTTTTTCCCTATTTTAGGAATCACTTAGTTATTGAGTGTGGTAATTGTTTTCATGTATAGATAGAGAGTCCAATTGGGATAAGATAACAGCGCACCCTGAGAAGTTTCCGAATATCAAGTGGTGTCCCCGAGGAGTCTAAGGTAAGCGTTACACATCGGCAGAATGTCTTGAGGTCTCACCTCGGGGTTCAAAGCTTTCCCAGAGGAAGTATCCAGGACTGCCCGAATAAATTGGAGTGTTTGGAATGGTATCATATGGGACTTCTTGTAAAGGAGTGAGAAGCCTAGTCTGAAGGGAGTGGCCGGTGATACGGAGATTGTTACAAAGGGTCTACGTAGCTGTTCCCTGTGGCACCGCTGGCGGCACTTGTCCTCAGTTCATTTACCCTCTCACAAGATGGCATCCTCTTTTCCTGGTGTCGGTCTAGTCCTGCAGACTGAAACGTGCGAGGCTCCTCCCCTACACCAGGAAGCAGTACATCCATACGCTGAACCGATGCCACAGTGCGTTGCTACTGTGCTTAGTGGCCGCGCTTCGTAAATTACCGACAGTTCAGTGCTTACTACGATTCCTATGCTCTAACTACAATCCTCCTCTAAGACTCTTTGCTTTTCTCTCTGTCCACTCAGGGAATCCCTTTTCCAGCGTGGCACAATATCCTGCTCCATTACGGATTCTAAGCTCGGAGCATTAGCTGATCGGGAGGATAGACACGTACGGGTTCACCTTCTGTTCAGCAAGCATCGGCTCAGATATTTTTCCATTAGAGCTAACTATATTGAATATCGTTTTCTAGAAGGAAAGCATGACTAACGCACTTCAGACTACATCACCCAGCAGTCCTTTTGATTTATTCGTGGAAACTTCTGCACTCGATAGGTCTTTGAGGAAATATCTTTTCTGGTACGTGAGAATTCCGAGTACACTACAAACATTTCTTTAACTTCTCCTGTTCTCTTCAATACTTATTTCTTTTCTCTGTATTCAAGGCTCCTACCTGGTACCCTTCCTTCAAGGGTCCGCCTCCTATCTCCTTAACAAGACTACAGTCACTGAAAGGAGAGGTACTTTACTGTTCTGTCAGAAAAATGAATCCTTAACTATTTTCCTGTACGAATCCCTCTTATACATACTATTTTAGATGCATTGCCGTGGGTTTGATGACTACATATCAATCTATTCCAAGTTCCAACAGGATCCTGACTACGTTCACTAACTACTATTCCAGTCTTAATCAACCTACGCTCTACAGCATCACAGGGTTTTTTTTCCCCCACGAGGGTTTCCCTGGCACATTCTCTTATTGCTACTATAGCTGGCATAGGGAGAGTGCATCAGGTGAGCTTCTCAATTTCTACAAGCAGACTCCGAAGACCAGGTCAGTGACACATATGTCTAATACCTATTTGTTGCACACTGGAGTGATTACCATCCTGAAGGTACTCTGAGTTAGTGAGTAGAGGTAACAGTATAACAGATGTGCCCGGGCTTGTTCGGGAGAACGCGCCCTGATCAGCCAATCGTCTAGGTAGGGTATATATGAGAGGTGGGATTCACGAGACTTGCTGCCGCTACCGCCATCAACTTGGTGAAACCCTTGGGGCAGAGGTCAGCCTGAATGGCAGAACTCGAAACTGATAATGAGAACTGCGAACCTCAGGTACTTTCTGTGCTTTAGATGAATTGGCACATAAAAGTAAGCCTCCTGCAGGTACAATGATACCAACCAGTCTTGGAGTTGGCGAGTCTGAAGGATCTGAAAAAGTGTGACCATCTTGAACTTGTTCTTCCCGAGGAACTTGTTCAAGTCCAAGATGGGTCTCAATCCTCCGTCTTTCTTGGGAATCAGAAAATAAGAGGAATACCAACCCTTGTTACTCTCTGCTACAGGTACATGTTCTATTGCACCTTTCTCTAGCAGGGTTAACATTTCCTGCACAAGGTGTGGATCCAGAATTTTGACAGAGTTGAATCCCTGTGGATGATCATGAGGCCATTTTTGAAAAGGAAGGCAGTAACCTTCAGATACTAAGAAATTCTGCCTCCCACCTGGGTCTTGGTCAACTGAGGTCAATGTCATGATGCCTACCCCCAGGGACCCAGACCAATTCCAGCAACCCCAGAAGCAGGCATCAAGTTACCCCAAGCAAACCCAACAACCCCCGCTAGGGGCTATTTGGGTGCAGTCCTGGCGCCTATGGCGCCAGGCTCATATGGAGAGTCAGTCTCATAGATTAAAACTTACCTGATGCAGACCATGCAGCAAACTTACCTGATGCAGATCATGCTGCAAGACCTCCAAGCCAAACAAGGCTTGGAAGGGACTATTTTACCTAGGGACTATTTTTTTTACTCGGGTGGGGCTGGAGAGGAATACTTACCTAGGACTACTTTGGAGGCTATTTAAACCACGCCTGAAGAGCAGCACACGCTTCGCGTTATTCTGCATCCACCGTGCCTGCAAGTCTGCATCCAGTCTTCTGCCACGCCCGCCTCAAGTTTGGAGCTCCTAGAAAAAGGGAGAAAGAAGGAGAAAAGGTTAGAACAAGAGCAATATCTTTGATCCTTACGTGAATTCCCGATCCATCGCGCCTTCGAGCTGGAAGAAAGAAGTTATTTTATGCGCGTCGCCTCGCCTGCTGCAGCATTGCGCTGAACTCACCGGCCTTCGCAGCATCTTCACATTTCACCGCATCCTCCTGCATGTTACCACCGCACTCCGGCACCTAAGGAGAAGACAAGAACAGCAAGGTGAGCCAAGGGAATACACAGAGGAATACCCCCCATAGACTTACCTGATTTTACCACCGGGGGTACTATTCTTCTTCACGGGTCGGCGCAGCTTCCACTGCATCCTAGCCGAACCCCGGCCCCTAAGGGGAAACAAAAGGACAGCAAGGTGAAACAAGGGACTAACAAGGGGAACCCTCCTCACCACAAAAGACTTAACTAATTTTACCGCCGGAGGCATTATTCCCCGAGACTTCATACTTTCTCTCAGCGCCTGAATAAGGGAGAGCGCAACAGGTTACATATGGACATTATTTTATCGAACTGTGTTGGATAATACAAATCCTTACCAGAACATTACCGGTTGCCACGAGGAACTCTTCAGTAGGGTCAAGCTGCAACCTGCAAGGAATCGGACAAGAGTGAAAGTCAGGCATTTCAACTCTTACAAACTACATACTTACGGCGTCTTGCCGGGAATATCGGAGTCAATATTGTCCTGGAACTCACCAATTCCTTCGAGCCAGTGAAGCAACTGGTTATCTACGCGCCCCTGCGCTCAATGCAGGATGGAGAGCTCACCTTTTCAAATCATCAGGTGAGACTATAAGAGGGAACATCCAAGGTGATCAGTGGGGAGAACAGCGGGGTGGGGGGATTTACGCTCAACTCCACGGGTGGTTAATTCCCTTTCTCCACTTGCAGAAGAATATTCCTACGGGCCAAGCGAACAAAGCTAGGTGGGCCAGTCCAGTCCGTCATCTCGGCCCTACGCGTCACAATGGTGGAGAACGCAGCAGTCCAGTCCAGATCGACGCCTCTGTGGGAGCCAGGTGAGCTTAACAGTCAAGGCCTCAGAGTTGCTTAGAGGCAGGTGCAGGTGATGGTAAAGTTGCTGTTTCTGGGGCTGATTTAGAAACCCTTCCTAGTTGGCATGGCCATTGGGCAAGGGCCCAGGCCTTCATCACCCCCAAAGTCCAAATGGACCCAGTCCTGGCACCAGAGCTTTGCACACCCTGTGCCAAAGACACGTGCATCAGGGCCGGGCGTGGCCATAGCACATCATTGGGAGGCACGTGCCAGAGTCCTTGGGAGGGGCAAGGTGGAGCCACAAGGCGGGGCCAAAGGGAGGGGCCAGAGCCAGCCTATATAAGGCCAGCCCAACCACATGCCCTCGCTTTGCGTTATTCTGCTTTGCAGCGTGACACTTACCGCTGTTCCTCACCTTGATTCCTGTTACTCCATCTCTGAAGACCATCTTACCCAAATCCTGCCGCTCCATCGCTGAAGGCGCACCTTACCGGATTCCAGACGCTACATCGCTGACGGCGCACCTTACCCGATTCCAGCCGCTACATCGCTGAAGGCGCACCTTACCCGATTACAGCCGCTCCATCGCTGTGCGCGCATCCTACCTGCATTCCATTGCCATCAGAGTCGGAGCCTTTCCTCACCTGATCCGGACTTCCAGCGACGCAGGAGCTTTGCTTCTTCGCCTCTTCATCACAGTATCTTCACCCGGCGCGATGGAACTGCCTTCAAGCATCCAGACTCTGCTCCACACCGTCAGATCGCACCTACAAGGGGAAAGCCACACAACACGTTAGAAATCTTATAAATTAACTCTTGGTCGCACCATACCCGAGTCTTGAATTCCATTATAACGGCCAGTTTACCTGTTGACTTTGAGAGTCCCATCATCCTCAAGGGAATCCCCGGATCCGCTCCATGCTTCCGATCTACCATCTTCACATCTATAGGGAAGAGCAGAGACATTGCAAGAATTATTATTACTTACCATCTAGTCAAAAGACTCATTGCCAAAAACATTATTATAAATGAACAATAACCATAATCAAAGACTTGCGTTCCAACTGGATTGGTCCCAGCTGGTCTGGATAGCCACTTTCGTGGGCCAGTGAAGCAACTAGGCCCACTCTACGTGCTCCTGCTGAAGGAAGCAGGACGGAGCTCAGCTTTACAAAATAACAGGTGAGCTTGCATGGGAAAACTCTTGCGCACTACGTTTTGGCACGAAAGGGTCGAGGGAATTCGTAACACCTCCACGCCATTCTTATTGCCTAATCTCCTCCCAGGGGCAATACCAGCATCCAGAACAGCATACTCTGCAGCAGCTGGGGAAGACAGCCGATACAGCAGAGCCAAGCCGAGGGAGGGCCCCAAAACCCCCGCAGAGACCAGGTGAGCTTAACACTCGTTCACTACGAGGGCATTTTCTTTGGCCCCTTTGTCTGGCCTGTCCTCTTCCAATTGAGGAATAGAAATGAAAGGACCTACCAGCCCCCCCCCCAGGAAGAGGAGCCCAAGTGAGGGTGTTGAGGTTGTCTAATGGCAGCGCTAACAGATTTAGCCGCCGCTATCAAGGTCTGTAGCTTCTCCAAACTCTCATCCACCTTGCTGCCAAACAACCTTGAGCCGTCAAAGGGCATATTGAGTAATATAGCCTGCACATCCGGTGTAAAGCCTGACTTCCTCAACCACGCAAATCTGAGTAGTACTGTACTAGCAGCCATGGATCTGCTGATGACGTCAGCAATATCCAACCCAGACGGAGACATTCTCGCATTGCCTCCTTACCAACTTTAATGATCGCCAGGAAGCTGTCCCTTTCTTCGCCTTCCAGGATGTGATCAGCCGCCATGGCAACTTAGTCCCACAGGGTATAAGTGAAGCTGGACAGAGTACAAGTCACATTGGTGGACTTTAAGGCCATAGAGCCCACCGTGAAAACTTTACGTGCCCAGGCATCTACCCTCTTGACATCTTTATCGGGGGGGATAGAGGGATACGCTGATTGCCTGGTTGACATATCTGCCTGAACTACCAAGCTTTCAGCAGTGGGATGCTTGGACAGGTATCCAGGATCAGTGCTGTAGGGCCTGTACCTCCTTGCAAACATTTTGTTAATCGCAGGTCCAGCTTCTCGGGTCTCCAGTTAAAAGTGACTTTTCCCTGCAGCGCAATATGAAAAGTCAAAATTGGGTCCTTCTGTGAACCCCGATCCAATGTCGGTCATATCTTCATAGGCAGGAGAAGCCTGCCCCACCCCATAAACTCACTGACTTTACTCATGAGCCTTCTGTAACATGAATCTGCATGCTCAGAGGGGTCAGGCCTACCAAATTCCAGTTCAGGCGAGGTATCCAAACCACTTGACGTCTGGAGATTATCATACCAGTCTCTCATTTTCGACTCATCCGAAATTAGCTCGTCTAGCGCATTTGGGGTGCCAAATTCCAAGCCAAAAGGAGGGGAATCCTCTTCAGAGGGTAGTTCTTACTCATAAATCGAAGACCGATTTAAAAAAATATTTTTTAAGAACAGGTCTGTAGACCTTGTCCTGTATGTCTAGAGACTTTGGCAAAGTCGGAAAAATAGTCGAAAACGGTTTAGCTAATGGCACCGATTTACTCGGGGGGTGGGGTGGGTCCTTCTACGTTGGCGTCGACACGTCTGACTCCAACGGAGTCGACAAAATCATGCGGCTTCATGCTCTGCTTCCAAATTGTGGCCTTCGACTGACCTTTGTGGTCCATGGGAGCAACCGGGACATGGCTCCTGTGTGATTATTTTGAGTGGGTCGAGGCCGCATTCTCGAAAATACGCAACATCTCCGACCGAAATGCATCCCACTTTGCCTGGGAATCGGACTTCATCAGGCATCTGATCACCTCTGTAGAGGAAGTTCTCGAAGATGGAGACCTATGACATCTCTTCTTTGAGGAAGACGAAGATTGCTGAAATCAACTCCTCGATCAGGATCTCTTCGATTTCTTACGCCGGGAAGAGTCTCTAGACTCGCTGGACTTTTTCTCTCTCTTCAAAGACGACTTCGAAGCCACCCTCCCAACACCAGTTTACCTCTATGCTCCCTGAGAGCTTTCCCTTTCATGGCTTGACAAGACCCACAGTTGTAGGTACGAAGTCCGGAGCCAAGGCACCACAGACAGACGCAGTGAGGATCTGTGATAGACATTTTTCGATTTGCAGTCGTGGCATTTTAAACCCGACTTCGGTGTCAAAAGGGTTGATGAAGAAATGTTTTGACAAAAAAACTGAAGCACGCGGTTAATTACTCAAAGCTGGAAGCTCGGAAAAACAGAACTGAAGCCAATGGGCGCTGCATGTGCTATTTATGCTGATGGTGACATCAACGGAGGACCCCCCCCCCCCCCGAGGGACATTGACGCGACACTGCATACAGTGCCCTCTATCGATAAAAATTCCCGAAGCAGCAAAGCTGGAGAGATATACATTAAAGATGGGGACTACGTGGGAGGACACAATCCAATCGAAAGATCTTTCTAAAGTGAAACCAGACCAATTAAGATCTGAACACAGATGTTCTGAAGTTGTTGAAGCTGTTATAAACCCAGAGTCTTCTGATACAAGGGTGACACGGTTATCCAAGGTTGGAAGAGTGGCAATACAGCTTTGGGGTAACTACTGGAAACCAGAAGGTGTACATAAAGTTGGGGAAGGGAGCTGGGTACTAGTTACAAGAACTGAACAACAATCTGTGAAGCTGAGACTGTTGAAGCCGAGAGAGAGAAGCAGTCTAGAAGCCTTGCAAGATTTTTGTGGTAGCTGTAAAACAGACGGCAGTGGCAAATAGGCTGCCCTTTCTTATGGCATACAAAAGTGCCTTGCCTACCTGTAGCAGTCGAAGAGTCTTGTCTAAATTGCCTAGTACATTCTCCAAGTATCAGGTTGCAGCAGAATCAGCAGAACTATGGTTGGCTATAATTTGGTCAGAACTTCTTATGTTGAAAGTAGTTGAAGCAGTAGTAGACTGAAGCAAAGGAGCCTGCTTTCACAGTATCATTTGCAGAAGGTAGTTGCCAAGGTGGAAGCAGCCTCCTTAGAAGAAGCATCCAGACAAGCTATATTAAAGATCCTGCAGAGGTTAAAAAAGGTAGAACTGTTGTTGAAGCATAAATGGTACTTTCTTTTGAACCCTATCCATTCTATCCTGAAAGGAGGTTATCCAGGATTACCATTTGTGCGGTTTTCTCTGTGGAACTTGGAAAGGGGATCTTTTCAACAAACGTAGAAGGAACGGTTACCAGTGGCTTTTTGTTCGAGTGAACTTTTGTTCCTTCGGAACATTTCAAGAACTAATTTAAGACTTCATTTTCCTTGGGCGAAATTGACGGACATTCCAGGGGTGTGGGGGCGATGTCTACCCAGGAAAAGTAGAAGTTATCCAAGACACTGGTTATTTGGTAATCTTTCATTTATGTTGTTTATGCTTTGTTTGGATTGTTCCGTTTAGAGAGGGCCAGTTGTGTGTATGCTAGGAGATTTTCCCCTAGATTTTAGACTAGGTAGAGCATTCCCTGGTAGAGTAGGCTTAGTTTGGTTGTATTTGCATTTTTTCTTTGAAATAAACAGTCAAATACTGAGAAAACTACATGCAGTTGTCTGCCTCGCATTACTGACCTCTCACACTAAGCAGATGAGGATAGGCAGCCTGATTTGGGGTGGGCCTAGTCAAACTTGCATATGGTCTTTCTCTTTCTATAATGGGATGACAGCCTGAAAAACGTATCTGGGTGTTGGCAGAGCAAGGTCAGAGGTGGTGATTTATTCAAAACCTAACCACCACTTCTGGGTTTCTTTGGAACTTACTTATATTATGAATTACAACAAGAGCAAAACACATCAGCAAATTCAGTTAACATGATGTAAGAAGGGAAAGAAGGCTGTACGGTCAACTGATTTGAGAGTGAACATGGCACGCTTCCATTCCATTTTCATGGGGGAGGCAACAATACCTTCATCCTACACATCAATGTAACATCCCTTCCCTCCAGCCTCACCCATTAAAGAGTCATACTAGTTATCATCCCCTTCACAACCCATCTGGCCATTGCTCCCCACTCAGATGGTATGATGGGTAACACCATTAAAGACACTCGCACAAAAGGGAGAAAAAAAACAATTGAAAAGACGAAAAAACCATAGGAGCCCACTGTATAACCACAAAAGTAGCACCGCCCAGGGTCACCAACACCATAACAGTCAGTACCCGTAGCCTTCAGATATACAGCTCATTTAAAGTTCTCAGAGGTCTCCAAAGAAAGCCAAAGGGTTATGAAAGTAGCTCCAGTAACATGTCGACTCCCAAAATGTATGGAAGAAGGTGGCTTAACCGTGGTAACAGACTAGGTGCTCGTCTGTTCAACCCGTCATTTTGGGCTCGGCCCATGCCCAGCGCCAACTTTGTTGCTCCTGGAACTCCTTCCTCTGTGAAAATTCATCGGGTCACGTTGGGTTTTCACCTTCTGGTGAGGCCACTAGATGACGTGCAATGCATCGTGCTACGCTACCTGGGTCGGAAAGGTAATTATTTCCTTGTTTCTCCTTTTAATTGCTTCACAGAGGTGGCAGTGTTCACACACGAAGGAAAGGCGTGTGGTTGCAAAGCCCATGTTCAACTATATGCCTTCAAGTTGAACAGTCAGTAAGTGACGGTAAAACAAAGAACACTGGCAAGGGGTAGTGCAGCATAGCCCCTCACCCTTCACCAACAGGTGGGGGGAGCATAACCGGTAAAGAGCCAAGCTATGGGAAAGGGGCTGGGTGGGAGCACATACATTTGTACAAAACCATCATGGGTCTGGGTCTTGAGTTCAGACATCTCTGCCGAGTGGCCCATACTTGGATTTCACGTCTTTTTTCTGTTCATGCAGTCCCCTAACTAACAGGTGGCATTTCACATTCCTAATCCGCACATTAGGAGATGGTGCAGGCAGTGGAACAGTTCCGATCATGGGTTCGGAATCGAGGTCTGCTAGGAAGGCCTCCGCTTGTTCATGCTCAGTGAAGGAGTGGATCGGACCATTAATCACCACTCAGAGGGGTCGGATACCCTGTACTGAAACCAACAAAACAAAGTTCAATGCACCATTACAGATGGGGAAAGACCTAAGCGAATCTAGCTTTGCTCCACCACAAAAAGGGTAACCCAGCCTACATGGCTATGTGACATCCCTTCTGCTCGAGACCAGAAGCAACCATAGACCTGTTTCACCCTCATAAGGCATGGCCAGTGAGATGTAGCTTGGGTCTCTAGGCATAGCAGACTGACCCATCTCTGGGTACGCCTGTGCCACTCTGGGTGACATTAGTTAGACTACAGGTTGAATGGATGGAGGTTAATATTACACCTTCCACCCATCGCCCATTTTTGTTACGGTTTGTTCTCCCTGAGTGAATAAGGATATGCCCAGACGTTGGTTTTTGCTTGCTGCACGTCACTGATTTTGCACAACAAAGCCAAAGCATGCCTGCGTTGCTTGTATTCTCTTGCAGAATGGACGTGGCCTGGCAGCTCTGGATAGACTACTCCCATTGGTGGCAGTACCAATACAGCATATGGCTACACCCTTCTGCACCGGTGAAGACAGGCTAAAAACATGTATATGGAATGTAGTTTAGAGCAATGCCCGCGTTGATGATCGCTTGCAAAGCATATCATTTTTTTTTATAACATGCTCTCTGCCGTCACAGACCAGAGGGATCAATCAGGCTGACCTTGTTAAAGAAATTAAGGACATTGGGTAGATCTAGCAATCCAGGTGGCAATCGCGATGTTCTCCTCAAGGTGTAGGACTTGGGGTCCTGATGGGGTTGAATCCATGTTTTAAAAATACTCGCTAGAGGCGAAGGATAGACGAAACAATACCCTGCAGGGTCCAGCAACCTGTGGCTTTTCAGATGTTTTGGACTACAACTCCCATGATCTCTCGCCATTGACTTGCTGGCGTGGTCTGATGGGAGTTATAGTGCAAAACCCCTGGAGAGCCAAAGATTGCAGACCCCTGCCTGGGGCAAAGGCTGGAATCTTATAAACTACACAGGCGAAGAAAGGGAGTACTCCGTAGGGCCCAGTGCGTACAGTAAAAATGCCCCTAGAATAATAGGTCTTTCCGAGCTTATTTTATAATCATTTGTAATTAAACGAGAGTAAGAAAGATCGCACGATCCTATAGCATGGTCTGCTGCTTACAGAGGTGTCCTGGGAGGAAGGGACCCTGGAGTGCAGCTCAGACAGGAGCCCCCCAACGCCTTTCCGGGAAGCAGACACAAGGTGCTTGCTCACTACGGACTTCACGACTCCTCAAACGGCGCTGCTTTTTAGATGCCCTTTCCAGAGTATATTTTGAGACCAGAATAGTAGCTGTTCCTGGAAGAGAGCTTTTGTTCTAATTGGGGCAGGAGCGGCCCACACCCTCATCCAGCAGTGATAACATTATCCTTCCACTGGAATGAAAATAAAGCGCCCATTCCCTTGCTAGCAGGGATTTTATTCCCCACACCAAAATATCCTAATTTCCCCCCGTGTCCTTTCACAAATAACCAAAAAGCCGAACCGCTCGCGTTGGCGCTTCGCATTTGAGTGGATGTGCTCAATTCTTTAAAGGGGCGTCGCAAAACTCGCAGCGGCTTCCTCCTTCTGGCTGCAGCCAACGTGTTATTCAGGGTGCAACCTGACTAAGATCCCAGGTTAGCGGGTATGAGTCCGAACCCTTCAAATGTTGGCAGAGGGGCTACGTTCAGAGACTGCGGAGAAAGGGGAAATCTTAATTGTGTGGGGGCATCCCATTTCATTACACATTCTAAAGAGACTTAAAAAGCTTCAATGTTAAAAGCTGTTCAATCTCTTCCACGTCTGAAACCAGACCCGTAAGGAGTGCTGTGAGTGAGCTGTGTCCTGCTCCCAGCCCCTTCCAATCACTCCCCTGACATGCAAGTGCTAACATCCCATCACCATTTCAATTGCCTTCTAAATGTAGGCATATGAAAGCAGGTGCAAACAATGAAATGCTTTACTTTCAGTTTCAGAAAAATGGGTCTGGGAGCCCCTCTACCAAGAACCAACACAGCCAAATGACCTGCTCTCTGGGAAGGTGCCCACTCAGGGGGGTCTTCTGCCACGTTTTACCTCACTGTACCCTTCATTAAGGAGAAATATCCATTTGCAAATCATTCTGGTCCCACCCACTTGGGCAGCCCAGAACCCTAATGCTATGCAATTCTCTGAACAAGAGTACCGACAGCAACCCCAGAAACGTGTTTCGACCTGGTTGGACCTCATCAGTGAGGTGAAGCCGAGCCTCTGAGCACAGTGAGCGTCTACAACCACATTTTAGCTCAATGTACCAATATGGAAGACATTCCATAGAATAGGGTATTTGACCCATGTTTGATCTAAGTGCAGGGGCACTCTTTTACACTCTTGTTTAAACTTTACTTTAATAATTGCCAGGCCTTTAACAGTGAAGCCTCCACAGTGTATCATCTGTGTCCTGTCATGCATGACAACAACCCCGTAGGGGAGCCAGATCACGTCAACACAACCCAACATTTCTGGGTGGCTAACGTCGAGAGTGAAGGGAAGGCACACCATCTGAAAGTGACCGCATGGGGCTGGGAGTGATCGTAGCCGCAGTAGAGTCCTCCCACCGCAACAAATATTAGAAAGAACAAGTTACTTTCTTACCTGGTAACGTTCTTTCGATGGGATGGTCCGACGACGTATTCCATATCTATGACATGTAATCACCACAGCTGTGCTGATTCGGAAACTTTTTTCGGCGTCTGCGTCGATGACGTCGATGCGCCGTCGTCGAGGACCTCCTCCGACGTCATCCGATGTGATAAGTAGGACGCACGACGCCCGTAGCCTCAGTTGTAGTTTTTTCCCCCAGAACGTGTGACATTAGTCAACTGCCAGTCAGACACAAAGCCTTGCGGAACGTAAGCTGCAATCGCAAAAGAAATTCTGCAGCGGGGAAGGCAGGGCGGGAGCGATATGGAATACGTCGTCGGACCATTCCATCGAAAGAACGTTACCAGGTAAGAAAGTAACTTGTTCTTCGAGGGGATTGGGTCCTCCGACGTATTCCATATCTATGACAGACTCCCAAAGCAGTACCAGAGCAAGGAGGAGGGAAAGAATTTAGAATCAAAATTTAGAATAGCCAATCAAATAGCAGAGCAAAGGACCGCCTTGCCAAAGGCCAGATCCTGCCCTCGGATGGAATCGAGGGAATAGTGACGTACAAATGTATGTACTGAAGCCCAGGTGGCTGCATCACAGATGTTGCGAATAGGAACACCCCTCTGCAGGGCAGTAGATGCAGCCATACCCCTGGTAGAATGGGCCCTCAAGCCAGCGGGTCCTTAACCGCCAAACGGTAACACTCCGAGATGGCTAAAATAATCCAGCGAGACAAAGTCTGTTTCGTCACACCTTGCCCCAAACGCTTCCCAGCGTAACCAATAAAGAGTTGATCGTCCAATCTGACCCGGGACATGCGTGAAACATAAAAGCTTAAAGCTCTCCTAGGATCAAGCCTATGGAGCCTCTCCTCTTCCTTACCAGGATGCGGAGGACGATAGAATGCCGGAAGAACAACCTTCTGGGCCAAATGAAATTCCGACACTACCTTCGGAAGAAAAGAAGGACGAACACGAAGGACAACCCTGTCCTTGTGAAATACAGTGAAGGGAGGCTTAACTGAAAGTGCCTGTAACTCACTCACTCTGCGAGCGGAAGTAACCGCAACTAAAAACACAGTTTTCAGAGTTAACAGCCTCAAAGGGCAAGAATGTAAAGGCTCAAACGGAGCACCCATAAGAAACCTAAGAACAAGGTTTAAATCCGAACCAGGCACCAGGAAAGGTGACGGAGGGAACACATTAGTGAGCCCTTTCAGAAACTGTGAAATTAAAGGGATTTTAAAGTAAGAACACTCTTCAGACGAGCGCTTAAAGATGGACAGCGCCGCCAGGTAACCTTTAATGGTACCCACTTGCAAGCCCCTGTGGGCCAAAGAAAGTAAAAAGGACAGAACCATGGGGATGTCACATGCAAAAGGATCCACATTCTGAACTCTGCACCAGTCGCAGAACTTACGCCAACGGCAACGGTACAGAGACTTTGTTGCTGGCCTTCGGGCCGAAAGCAACACCTCCATCACGTCTTCAGGGAGGTCCCAATCCTTATACCTCAACCTCTCAGAAGCCAAGCGTGAAGGTTGAGGGATCCGACCTCTGGATGGAGAACCTGACCCCCCTCCCGTGAGAGCAGAACGTCTCGGTAGGGAAGACGACGTGGAAGGCAGATGGACAAGTAGAGAAGGTCTGGGTACCACGTCCTCCGAGCCCATGCCGGAGCAATGAGGATCATCCGGGAACCGAACTTCCGTAACCTCCGCAGCATTTGCGGGATGACGGGGACTGGAGGTAACGCTTACAGCAGCGGGAATGACCACTCCACCACGAACGCGTCTCCTAAGGCTCCTTTTGGAGGAAATTCCCGCGAGCAAAACCTTTCGCACTTCCGGTTGACACTGGAGGCGAAGAGATCCACTTGAGGGGTCCCCCAAAGGGCGAAGATCTCCAGGTGAATCTCCTGAGCCAACTCCCACTCGTGAGAGATCGTGCTCTGCCTGCTCAGAGCGTCCGCCGTCACGTTTTCGACTCCGGCCAGATGAACTGCCGAGATCGAAACTTCCTGCTGGATGGCCCAGAACTCGAGCTGCATCGCCTCCCTGCACAGAGGAAGTGACCCTGCCCCCCCTTTTTGTTGAGGTAGTGCATGGCCACTGTGTTGTCCGTCAGGATCAGGACATTCTTCCCTCGCACAGACGGCAGAAAAGCCTTCAGGGCTAGCCTGACGGCCCTCAGCTCCAACAGATTGATATGGAGTCTGGACTCCGACGGAGACCAACGACCGCTGACTGTCAGCCCGTTGGCATGAGCTCCCCATCCCGTGAGGGATGCATCCGTCACGATCGTCACCTCCGGCCAGGGAAGCCAAAATGGAGCCCCCTTCATCAAGTTGCCTTCGACGGCCCACCACAGAAGGTCCTGGGCGACCGAGGACGGCACCTGAATCGAGTCCGACATCCTGCCGGAGGACTGCGACCATTGCATCTTGAGTGCCCACTGCAAAGATCTCATCCGCAGGCGAGCCTCTGGCACCAGAAGAATGCAGGATGCCATGAGGCCGAGCAACCTCAAGAACTCGAACGCTGGGAGCGTCTGGGCATGCTGAAACTTGTGCACCATCTGCTGAATGTGAAGAGCCCTCACCTGGGGAGGAAAACACTGCCCCAGGGAAGTGTCGAGCACTGCTCCGAGGTACTGGAGCCGCTGTGTTGGCGTCAAATGGGACTTCTTTAAATTGAGGGAGAAGCCCATCCTGTGAAGGGAGCGACAGGTGACCGATAGATGATCCAGGACTTGCTCGGGAGAGCTCCCCCTGATCAACCAATCGTCCAGGTAGGGGTAGACGTGAATCCCCCCTTGCCTGAGATGCGCTGCCACCACCACCATGAGCTTGGTGAAAACCCTCGGGGCGGAGGTCAATCCGAACGGCAGGACCCGAAACTGAAAGTGCGAGTCGCCAACCGCGAACCTCAGGTACTTCTTGTGCTTGGGATGGATCGGCACATGGAAGTAAGCATCCTTGAGGTCGAGTGACACCAACCAGTCCTGAAGCTGAAGGGCCTGGAGGACTTGAGAGAGAGTAACCATCTTGAACTTGTCCTTCCTGAGGAGTTTGTTCAAACCGCGCAAGTCCATGATGGGTCTCAATCGCCCGTCTTTCTTGGAAATCAAAAAAGGAACAAGTTACTTACCTGTAACTGTTGTTCTCCAGCATGGGTCTGGCATGGATTCACATGCTCATGAATATTCCCCGTCGTCAGGCTGGGAATCCTCGGTAAAGAAAAAACCAGTATCAGTTTCGTTTCTGATCTGTCTTTCGTAGTAATAACCAATCACTGGTCTCTGCGTCATACTGACCACAGCCAATGACTGCCCTCTACCTAAGCACCGCCTCTGGCAGCCATCTTCAGATTTGGAAGCACGTGAAGTGGCAGTATGACCAAGTGAAGAGCCGCAGAGGGGTAGGCGGGAGGGTTCGCATGTGAATCCATGCCAGACCCATGCTGGAGAACAACAGTTACAGGTAAGTAACTTGTTCCTTCTCCAGCATGGGGTCTGGCATGGATTCACATGCTCATGAATAAAGAATACATAGCAGTACACACATGCACAACCACGGGAGGTGGCAAAGGCTCAACATTAAGCATCACATCAACTCAACATTAAGCATCTTACCTCCTCACCAGGCTCACCTCAGGCGAACAGGTTGCGCAGCACTGCTTGGCCGACCCTGGACTCCTCCCTGGAATCCCGGTCGACGCAGTAGAATTTCGTGAAGGTGTGCGTCGACCTCCACGTAGCAGCCCTGCATATGTCCAGCAGGGGCACACCAGATAGGAACGCCGTGGTAGCTGCGATCGCTCTGGTGGAATGGGCTCTCGGACGGCCAGGCAGCGGTCGGTTTGCCAACCGGTGACAGTACATGATACAGCCGGAGAGCCATCTGGAGATGGAAGCCTTCGAGAGAGCCTTCCCCTGATTGACAGGTCCAAAGTTCACAAAGAGTTGTGACGTCTTCCGAAAACCTTTCGTGCGGTCCACGTAGAACTTCAGCGCTCTAGCTACATCCAGCGAGTGCAAAGTCCTCTCAGCCGGCGACGAAGGCGACGGGAAGAACACAGGTAACACCAAGGGTTCGTTGAGATGAAAGTCCGACGGTACCTTGGGCATGAAGGAGGGGTGCGTCCTGAGCACTACCCTCGTGTCGTGGAAAGTCAAGTACGGGGCCTTGCAGGAAAGGGCCTGGATCTCTCCCACTCGTCGTGCGGAGGTGATGGCCACGAGAAAAGCCGTTTTCCACGATAGAAACTTCAACGGGGCCGAGTGCAGAGGCTCGAACGGAGGTCCCATGAGTTTGGTCAGCACCACGTTGAGCTCCCACGCCGGGGCCGGAGCCTTCACCGGCGGGAACGATCTGAACAGTCCCTTCATGAACTCTTTCACCAGACGATGAGACCACAAGGACGTCCGGCCCGTGGTTCTGGTGTATCGGGAGATCGCAGCAAGATGAATCTTGATGGACGCGTGTGCCAGACCAGCTTTGGCCAGCGTCAGCAGGTACGGCAGCACTTGGGGAGCCGTAATCCGTAGAGGGTTAATCTTCTGTGCGTGGCACCAGACAGAGAACCTCTTCCATTTGTGTCCGTAGCATTTAAGAGTCGAGGACGCCCTGGCCTTTGCAAGAACCTCTCTGCAATCGGCCGGTATGTCGTATCCTCCAAACTCTAGCGCTGCAGGAGCCAGGCCTGCAAGTTCAGCGACTTCGGGTCGTGGTGGAGGATGGCGCCTCCTTCCCTGGAGAGTAGATCCGCGTCCGCCGGCAGCTTGATTGGCGGGGACGCCGACAAGTCCAGAAGGTCCGGGAACCATATCTGCCTCGGCCACGCAGGTGCGACGAGGATCATCCTGCACCGTGACCTCTTGAGCTGGTTGACGAGCCGGATTAGCAGAGGCAAGGGAGGGAACGCGTAGAGGAACAGGCCCTCCCAGGGGAACGAGAAAGCATCGCCCATGCTCCTCGTCTGGGGAAACCTGCTGGCGAACCTCCGGCACTTGGTGTTCGTCGCCGTCGCGAACAGGTCGATCTGGGGTGTGCCCCACCGTCGGAAGAGGCGATCCACCAGATCCTGCCGTAGTTCCCACTCGTGGCACGAGCGCAGCTCCCTGCTGAGTGAGTCGGCGATGGTGTTTTTTATCCCTGCCAGATGAAACGGCACCAGAAGAATCCCTTGGGCGACGGCCCAATGCCACAGGTCCTGCGCCTCCTTGGACAGCGCTGGGGACCTGGTTCCGCCCTGTTTCCTGATGTAAAACATGGTGGTGGTGTTGTCGGTGAAGATCCTCACCACCTTGCCCTTGAGGGACGGAAGGAAGGACCTGAGGGCCCAAAACACTGCACGGAGCTCCAGGACGTTGATATGCAGGGACTTCTCCGTCGGGAGCCAGAGTCCCCTTGCGTGCAGATTTTCGGTGTGCGCTCCCCACCCTTCTAGGGAGGCATCCGTGGTCACAGTCACCTGGTGGGCTGGGGTCTGGAAGTCCATGCCCGCCGTCAGATGCGCGCGGGTGCCCCACCACCGTATCGCTCGTCGGAAACTCTCGTCGAGCTTGATCCTTTCCTCGAAGCTGCCCGTCGTCTGGATCCAGCGCGCATCCAGGAACTCTTGCAACGGGCGCATCCGGAGCCTGCACATGGGAATGAGGTAGATGCAGGAAGACATCATCCCGAGGAGGGACTTGATGGACCTCACCTTGGCCGCGTCGGCCACCAACATCCGTTGCACCTTGCCCAAGATGGTCCTGGTCCTCTCCTCCGACGGGGAGGCCAGAAGGGACACTGTGTCGAGCCTCGCTCCCAGAAACAGTGCGACTTGCGCGGGCACCAGGTGGGATTTGGCGTAGTTCACGGAGAATCCCAGGTCCGTGAGGAGTTGGACGGTCCTTGCCGTGTGGACCACGGCGAGCTCCCTCGTCTTGGCGCGGATGAGCCAGTCGTCCAGGTAGGGGTAGACGTGAATCCCCTCGCGGCGCAGCTGCGCCGCCACCGGTGCGAGGCACTTGGTGAAAACCCTGGGTGCCGACCGCAGTCCGAAGGGAAGGGCTTTGAACTGGTAATGACGCCCTTGGACCACGAATCTGAGGAATTTTCGGTGCCCCTTTAGGATGGGAATGTGGAAGTAGGCATCCTCCAAATCCAACGACGATAGGAAGTCTCCTTCCTCCAGCTGACCCAGGACGTGCTGGAGGGTGACCATCCGGAACTTCTGCGCCTTGATGAACTTGTTCAGGCGTCGCAGGTCCAGGATGGGGCGCCATCCTCCCGTCTTCTTCTTCACGAGGAAGTAACGCGAGTAGACTCCGGAGCCCCGAAGCCTCTTTGGGACGAGTTCGATGGCGCCCTTTCTGAGCATCGCCTTTACCTCCAGGAGAAGTTGAGGGACGTGAAGTTCTTTCCTGGCCACGGGGGGGACGCGCGGGCACCTTCTTTGAAACTCGAGCGCGTGGCCCCGGGCCAGGGCGTCCAGCACCCAACGGTCGGTGGAGATGGACTCCCACACGCTGACGAAGCCCGCCAGCCGGCCTCCCACCGGGGTGCTTCGGTGGGGGCCCGACCCCACGGCCGGTTCAATCCTGCTTGGACGCGGCCTTGCCGCCTTGGCCTCCTTGGCGACGACGGCGGGGTCCGCCAGACTTGCCTCGTCCTCTGTAGGCCTCTTGCGACGACGAGCGGGCCGCTTGACGGTAGGAAGCGAAACCGCCGCCGGAACCTTTGGAGGCGCCCTTGCCTCCGCCGCTCCGAAAGGGCGTCCGCCGTTGCTGCAGTACTCCAAGGGCCCGGGCCGTCTCAGTATCCGCCTTGATGGCCTGAAGGGAATCGTCCACTGTCTTCCCAAACAGGTTGTTCCCGTCGAAGGGCATGTCCAGGACCCTGGTCTGGACGTCCTGCCGAAAGTCCGTAGCCTTGAGCCATCCGCGACGTCGAAGGCAAACGCCGTTGCCCATCTGGCGGAACCCAGTGTCGGCGATGTCCGTCGCCACGGTGATGGCGTGGTCCGAGGCCACCTCACCTTCCTGCAGGATCTCAAGGGCCTCCGCCCTCTTGTCGTCCGGCAGAAAATCCAGCAGGGGAGCTATCTTGTACCAGAGTTCCCTGTCGTAGCGGGCCACGATAGCCAAGGCGTTGGCCGCTTTAATCGTCGTCGCCGCCGACGAGATGACTCTGCGTCCCATGGCATCCAATTTCTTTCCCTCGCCCTCCGGCGGGGAAGTCGACGTGGAGGCCGCACCCCCCCCCGCTTTCTTCCTGGCTGCCGCGGAGACGACGGAGTCCGGGGTAGGCTGCGCCCGGAGGCATAGGGGGGCCGAGTCCGGGACCCGGTACTTTTTCTCGTACCGGTCTCTTTTCGCTGGCGTCGTGGAAGGGTTCTTGAGGAGGGAAAGGCCCTCATCCCAAATGTCGTCCAACAGAGGCACTGCGAGGACCGTCTTCCTCTTGGTCTCGCGCCGTTGGTAAAGGAAGCCTTCCTTTTTCTTCTCCTCAGGGCAGAGTTGGAAAAGCTCGGATGCCCTGGCGATCATTGAGTGGAACGATCCAATCTCGTCGGGCGGAGAAGCCCTGGTGGGAGGCGACGACGGAAAATCCTCGTCGTATGCCTCGTCGTCCGTACCCGTCGCTGCCGTGTCAGTCCCCGTATCATCCCCTCGGGTGGACGGGGAGGAGGGCTGGACGGGGCGCGACGGTTGAAAAGGAGGCGGTGGATGGATCCTTCTTTTCTTGGTAGGGGGAACACCAGAAGGTCCCGGTTCTGGATCCCCCGACGGGAGAGGTTCCTCCGTCGGTAACGGTAGTCTCGTCCTTATCTCGGAGCATAAGGACTGTATAGCCAACAAAATGGCCGCTGAGTTGTCTTGCGGCGCTGGCAGAGGGGAATCCGACGGGCGAGCAGGGGCCCCGTCGGTATCCTCGACGATGTCGTCGTCGTCACCTGCGTCGGGGCCCATTCCGACGGGCTGGTCTTGTTCCACGCCTAGGCCGTGGCTTAAGACCTCGATCAGTTCCTCTTCTGAGGTTGAGGCCGAATCTACGACGACGCCCTGCCCCCCCTTCTTCCCCACGGAGGGTTTCACGGGGGTCCTATCGATGGGCACGAAAGAAGACTCCCTCCGAGGAGGCAGGGAGATTCTGGGCCCCGAGGCCGCCACCACTGGTGCAGCCTCCACAGGCTGGGCCAGGGCCGCCGCGACCGTTTCGATAGAGGGCTTGGTCGAATGGATCAAGGCCTTCACCACCTTAGGTGCGCTCACCGCCTTATCCTTGAGGGAGGGGGCACTGCCACGCTCCTCCTCTGCCTTAGAGCTCAACCGGGGTCTCTCCAGGAGCTTCGCCGGGTGCTCGGCCTTCCTCTTACCCGACCCAGAGCGTTGGCTCGTGGTTGATGGTGCCGGGGAGGGTGCGCCCTGCCTGGCGCCCGTAGAGCCCGACCGTTCGGCGCTCCCGGTGCCAGCGGACTCGCGGTGCTTGGCCTTATGTTGGGCCCCCGTCGCCGGGGCGCCCTCAAAGGTCTTAGAAGACCGCTCAGATTTCTTCTTCTTCTCGCCAGACGGGCTCTTACCCTCCAGCCAGCTGGCGAGACGTTGATGGCGGTCCTTCATGGTCCGTTCCGACATGTTGCCGCAAAACGCACAGTCCTTCTCCACGTGCGTCTTGTCCCCATGAAGGCAGTAAAGGCAGAAAGAGTGTTCGTCCTCCTTGAAGACGTTCTGCAGCTGGCATCCAGGGCAGGCCCTGAACAGCTTTCCGGGCGTCGAGCTTCCCTTCTCCTGGGCCATCTCCGAGACCGGGCCTGAGAAGCTTCTGGAGTCCTCCGAAGTGTAGCTCGACGAAATCTTCACCCTTGAGGGGCACAGATGAATCCGACACGGGTCCCCGTTGATCGGATGTAGGATCGGTGGAGCTTGAGGCTCTTTTGACCGAAAGAATCGAAGTTTTTGTGAAAAAGCACGAAAAAATAGCACTAACGCTCGAGAGCAATAGCACGAGGATCCCAACACATGAACGTGCGGTAAAAATCTGAAGATGGCTGCCAGAGGCGGTGCTTAGGTAGAGGGCAGTCATTGGCTGTGGTCAGTATGACGCAGAGACCAGTGATTGGTTATTACTACGAAAGACAGATCAGAAACGAAACTGATACTGGTTTTTTCTTTACCGAGGATTCCCAGCCTGACGACGGGGAATATTCATGAGCATGTGAAACCATGCCAGACCCCATGCTGGAGAATAAGGGGAATACCATCCCTTGTTCCTCTCCGCTACAGGCACCAGTTCTATGGCGCCTTTCTCCAGCAGGGCTTGAATTTCCTGCGCAAGGAGCGGATCCAGACACCGCAAAGAGAGGTTCCCCGGTGGATTGTCGTGAGGCCTGTGCCGAAAGGGAAGACAGTAGCCGTGGGTTATGATCTCCAGAACCCACAGATCTGAAGTAATGGCTTGCCACTCTACAAGATGCTGCGGCAGCCTTCCCCCAACCGGCGAACCGTGGGACATGGCCTCATGACTGAGTGGGAGCGGCTGCGGCGTTACCTGAGGGCAAAGAGGCAACTGCCCGAGCGGCCTTGGCACCACGGGTACCCTGTCCCCCTCTGGTACCCCTGCGTTGGCCTCTGACTGCCAGCTCCTCTCGCTTTACTGAAGGACGAGTAATAGCGAAAGGAACCACCCCTCCACTGCTGTCCCCTAGGACGAAAAGGCAGAGGTTGGCGAACTGCAGCGCCCAACGACTTCGCTGCAGCTTTGGAGGTCTGCAACCTCTCAAGGCTCTCGTCAGCCTTGCTGCCAAAAAGGTGCTCACCGTCAAAGGGCATGTTGAGGAGCCGGGACTGCACATCAGGAGCAAACCCCGACTTCCGCAACCACGCAAACCTGCGTATCACGGTGCTCGCCGCCATGGACCTACTGACGCATTCAGCTAAGTCCAAACCCGACTGAACGGACTCACACATGGCATCCTTACCATCCTGTACCATAGCAAGGAAACCATCCCGTTCGTCCCCTTCGGGAATATGTTCAGCCGCTAACGCAGCACAGTTCCACAGAGTGTGCGTGAAACGCGACAAGGCACAAATGGAGTTGGCCGCCTGAAGCGCCATACCACCAGAAGAAAACACTTTCTTCGCCCAGCCATCAAAACGTTTGTCGTCCATATCAGGAGGGATGGTAGGGTACGACGCCTGCTTCGCCGGGCCCGTGGCCGCCTGCACCACCAAACTCTCCGGAGTGGGGTGCCTGGTCAAGTAGCAGGGGTCGCCACTGGCTGGACGGTATTTTCGCGACAAGGATCTGCCCACCGCCGGGAGATTCTCCGGAGCAGTCCAAGCCGCCGCCACCCTTCTCTGTAAAGCCATATGGAACGGCAGGACCGGGTCAGTTGGGGGACCAACATCAAGGATGTCCGTGAGATCATCCTGCACAAACTCCCCTGGGGGAGCAGACCATCCCAAGTACTCAGAAACCCTAGTCATAAGGCGCCGGTACGAGGAATCAGCATGAGAGCCAGGCTCAGGCCTACAAAACTCCACCTCCGGAGAGGTGTCCAGTCCACTGGCATCATGCAGTGACTGTCTCAACTCGTCAAACTGACTATGGCCCGAGACAATTTCATCCGGAACCTGACTAGGAACCAGGCCATCAGAATCCTCATCCGCCTCTGAAATATAGTCCAGGTGGCGAAAAGAAGGCACCCTAGAGTGCTTGCTCTTAACCAGAGCCTTCCTAGGGGGTCCACCCATGTCACGGGGTACCTCCGACACGAAAGGCGTCGATGGCGTCGAGCGAATCGGCGCCAGCGTCAAGAGAACCGGCATCGGCGCCGAGAGGATCGGCGTCGACGAAATCGGCGTCGACGTCAGATGCAGCGCCTCCAGAATCGGCGGCGTCGACACAGGGCTGGAGGGGTAAGCGACGTGCCGGGCAGAGCCCTCCGAAGAGGACCTGGAAGACGACCGGTGTTGGCGCTTCCGAGAATGCCTCGAAGAGGCTGAGGAGTGGCGAGACCGACTCCTAGAAGGAGACCCACGAGACTTCCGACGATGACGCGGAGAGTCACCCCTCGAATCATCCGTCGAAAGCCCCGCAGACTTCGACTTCCGGGGCTTGGACACCCGACCTACCGATAACTTCTTCTTACGTTCGCGTAAGGCTTTGGACGTGAGCGACTGGCAGTCGATAGTCATCTGTGTCGTGGGCCTCCCCGAGGCACCAGAGGCAGGCGTCGTGCGAGTCCGTCACCGACATCTTGGACCCACACTCCCCACACTTCTTGAAACCCGGACGCGGGGTCGAAGACGAAGTAGAAGACATCTTCTGAAGGATTTTCACAAAACGAAACAGGTTCGAAGAACAGAACTCCAAAGAGTCGAGGCGTTTAAACCGAGAAACACGAAGCAACACGTTCGCGGAAAAAACGGAACTGAGGCTACGGGCGTCGTGCGTGCTACTTATCACATCGGATGACGTCGGACGTGGTCCTCGACGACGGCGCATCGACGTCATCGACGCAGGACGCAGACGCCGAAAAAAGTTTCCGAAGCAGCACAGCTGTGGTGATTACATGTCATAGATATGGAATACGTCGGAGGACCCAATCCCCTCGAAAGAGGGTTATAGCGAACCTTGGCAGTGTTCAGCACTTTCCTGATACATGTGCTGATGTTAATATGACACCATGGTCATAAATGTGCTTTTACACAGAAAAATAGACAATTATTTCTGAATTCCATCCATGTGTGGGTGGTTTATTGACCCCTACCAAAGTAAAATGAATGCAGCAGGCAGTGCTTTAAATCGGAAATACGAAATTGGGGTAGGGGCTTCTAATGCAAATTCCCAAGTCACTAATAAGGCTTTAAAAGAGGAGTAGCCTGTGTAATTAAAGGAGCAACTAAAGAGTTTACATATGGGCAATGAAAGGGCAAAAAGGCTGGTTTAAAAGATGTATTTAAATATGGTTAATGTGTGTCAAAATATTGACCAAAATAAATATATTCAAATATGAAACAGATCAAATGAAAAGGGGTCAGTACATCAGACAACCCCACAGTTCTTCTGAAAGAAGTCCATTATTCATACTAATTAAAAGTAATACGTGTGGCAAACATCAAACAACGTATTCTCTTGTAATTTCCCTTTCCTGATCAACAAGTACCTAATTTTACATTTAATTGTTGTTGTGATTCCAAACATTACTGAACGTGACATCTACTGGCAAAGAGCAGTATTGCCACTCACATTTGTAAAGCAATTTGGTGAGTGAGGCCAGTTCGGAGATCCATGGCTGAAGGGCAATGTGTGGAGACTGCCAGGGCTGAGCCCTGGCCCACTTAAAGCCCTGGCAGCAAAGGTTTAAGCGGTGGAATACACATCAGCACCCCATACACACTGGCAAATACAGTCCACAATGTCTCGCCTGCTGAAGTAAAACTTTTTTTTGCCAATTAGCGGAAACCACAGCAGCCAGCTGGTGATTTAAAACTTAAGTGGCTAGGAATTTTGCAGCAATGGCCGTTTAGGGGAATAAATCATCAATTTACACGACGTACGGGGAAATAATGCAAAAAACAATGTGAGTGGGGAGTCACTATAGGATTTAAAAAAAAATAAAATAAAAAAAATAAAATAAAAAAAAAATCAGGCCTAGTTGCTCAACTCCGTGCCCGCCACAAGTTCCCGAGCGTGTGCTTTCCTTCTAAAGGAGGCCGTCTTTCACAAGCAGAGAGCAACTCTCACATCTGCAAGCACTGGCACTAGAGGGAGGCCTGCCCCTCACCCGAGCCAGATGGTTACTCCAATCCATGCTTTTCCCGGCAAGGATCTTCAAGGCATTCAGGGAAGAAACCTTCAGAGTCCCATTTCAGACCTGAAGCGGCGGCATGTCCTGCATCTTGGAACTCCTTGCTACAGGGCCAGTTGCCACTTATTGATAGTGCAAGGCTTCAAGGAAGGATTCCCTGAAATGTGTATTGAGACTGTGCTCTCAAGGAGGCGTCCTGTGAGTTTCAAAGATGGGTACTGAGGGGATGGACCCGTGCACCTTCCGTAATTCCTCCATGTTTAATCGGTTTGATCTTCTCTGTTAGGAGGGGGTAGCAGATTTTGTAAAAATGAGATCTTGGTGTATATATGGTCTTATGCATACTACACACAACTTTACTACAATAGTGCTCATTTACTAGCGAGCTACAACTGCACAGACCTGCACAGGCCGACCGGCCAGTTCTGCATCATCTTCAAGAGATGCACTGCCTACACAGCAGTATCTACCAGGACAACATCCTCCATGGCTGAAAAAATGGCCCTCTCTGAAGGCCAGCAGAGCACAAGAAACCCTTTAAATCAAGAAGGCCAGAACAGAAAGGAGCAGAAGACAACCCTTCTCAGACTTCGAAGTATCAGGCGTGCTCAGTTACTTCTGCAATAAGCTAAAATCACACATTCCTTAAAGGCCCAACTAAAACACCATGGATAAGGAAGCATGCAGCTCCTACGCTCTCTTGGACAGATCCTTAGAGACTATCCCTACCATCCCGTAACACCTTACAAACAAATGCTTCAACCCAAAACATGGGAGGGTTTGAATTAATCTAAACCACAAGCTTTTCTCTCGTGACCTTTCAACACCACTAAAGGACCCATGAACTGGCTTTACCCTCTCCCAATAAGGGGGGCACAAATGGTAATGCGTAGAAGGTTTTCAATTAATCTAAACGAACAGCATTGCTCTGGGCAACCTTCCACAACACCCTTTGCAGCCCATTTACTCTGTTGCATACAGAGACCAACCATATGCAAATCCGTATTGGTACTGCAACCGATGGGACCAGTCGAATCTGAATGACCAGGCCACATACCCACCTCCATGGAAACACAAGCAACCGTAGACATGCTTCACCCTTATTGCTCCTCATCCGTGAGGCAAAGCTTGGTTTCCTATGGCGCTTATATTATACAGAGTGGGTCAGGTCTTCCCAGACATGGGTCCTGAGCCTGTTGGCCCTAGAGACCCAAGCCACTCCCTATGAGGCCAGTCAACGAGGCTGAAATGGGTCTGCGGTTGCTTGCAGTCTTGTGAGGAAGGGATGTGGCACAGCAGTTCAGACTGGACTGCCCCTCTGGATAGCAGAGGGCCCACACCTGATTTGCAGACGGTCTTTCCCCTTCTCCAATGGCTTGGTAGGCTGAAAAATGGTGGCCTGGAGGGTTTGGCTAGAGCGATACCCGTGGTTCTGATTTATTTAAAACCTTCAAGCCATCACTCTTCAGTTTTCTTATAAACAAGTGCTCATCATTTTCCCTGGGTCTATTCATCTTGAATCGTCCTCTGCGCCAATCATACACAGAGGTATCCAGAGCGAGGTTAGCATTTTTAAATACCAGTGTAGGTAGATATTGTGTGTTGAGATTTTTCAAGAGAGGTGTATGTAGTCTGGTGTACGCCCTCTGCACCCATGCATTTCTACATTAATGAGAGCATTGCACATTTCACCACAATGGCTTTTGCCGGGGGACATTGAGAAACTAGCAGAAAATACCAGGGCAAAGTTAAAATGTGTTCTCAGCAGAAAGCCCTTACCACTGGAGTGAATCTCAGATCTGCAAACTTCCCTAGTAGTGTGTTCCTTATGTGTGCAAGTTTCAGGTGAGAAAGGGAATACGCACTGCTTTCATCTCACTGACTGCGCCCACCCCACAGGTTAATAGTGCATGCCTTCCCTTCTCCCAGAAGAGAAAAATAGGGTTTTGTCTCAGGGGTCCCCAGACTTCTTGCCCACTGCATCCATAAATTAGGATGAATATATGCTCTTTGTAGCAAATGGAGGCTACCGTTTAGGGGCTATAGATACGACCTAAGGGAGCCATCGTGTCTGTTACTTCTGGAGCTCCTCCAAGTCGAGGAGGATGGTTCCTGGAGGCTGCAGTGCATGGAGACATTTGATGGAGGAGGGCGGCACAGGATTTGCTGCTATGCTGCAAGGCTTTGTAGGCACTGTTGAATTTCCTCTTGCTTTCTGCTACAGATTATGCACATTTAAAGCAATGATAACCCGGGCCACTTGTAAAACGGACAAAATAATACAATTTAAAAAAAGAAGAAAACTTACTTGGCCACAGAAGCGCAACCTGTTTTTCTGCTTCCCGCAGCTGCCCCTTGGGTCGTGCAACTGACGCCATCATTTTTCTGCAGTGCTGATAGTTTGCCAGTAGGGGTGTTATTGCTACAGTAAATCTTTCAAGAAATCTTATTGTTCCGTGACACAATAGCTTCCCGTGCTTTAGCCAACGACACATGCAGTCATGAACTCAAAGCTTCTGTTTGCGTTAAACTGTACAACTGGGCACCACAGCCCCAAAAGTATCAAATCAAGCAATGAACTGGGAGCAAAGACTGAGGTCCGTGCACCCATCGCACTGCCGGAGACCTGCACTGCAAAATAATTGCACACCGCACTGGTAGATGCGCAACACTGCACATCCTATGATTGGCACACACATGCATTGCAATAATGCAGGTTGGAGATCATATGATGTGGTGCTTAAGGATTGAGTCGGACTTGTCCCGATTCAATCCGTGACCCCGAGGTTGCAGAGCCTAGTCCACCCATGCACATCATTTCTTCATGTAGGGTTCCGATTGTCTCGGGAGGATAGCTCACGGGCAACGTGCTCGCCTTGGAAGCAAGATGACACAGTGCAACACAGGTTCGATCCCGGGTCCGTGCTTAGAAACCTCTGGGTATTACGCGCGTTATAAACAACCTATCATATCATATATCATATTAACGTCAATCGCACCAGAACCCTAATGGACAATGTGTTATAGACTCGGATTGCAAAAGTTCCACTTGCCATTAGTGAGTGACAATTGACTCTTGGAGATTGTGGTGTGTGCATGTGGTAAACTGATGGGGGCGAGTGAATGTATGCTTTGCTAGTTGTGTGCAATTTGACATTTTTGGCCCTGTAGGTTTGTACTCGAACCAGGGAGACCAGCTACAGGTAGGAGTTGGGCTTATCAACAGACCTATAGCACTATCAAAGGTTATGGCATTCCTGCGGTCGGGATTTTGGGGTACAAATAAACCCATGATAATTTAAACTGGGACCAATGATCCCGCAGGATTTTGGGGGGCATCAGACTTAACCCACTGCCCACACACACACACACACACGAGAAGTACTAAAAGGCGAAAAAACATGCAGAAGTTACACTCTTGCTTCCCAAGCAATGAAATAAAATTCTTCCAAAGAGGAATGCTAATCTAGAACTGCAGATTCCCTGGATGTATTTAATTCAGACTCTCTGCTTGTAGTTCCCTGGTTAGCCAAACTGGCTTACCAATCGCCAGCCATTTTTGTACCACCTGGCACAAGTGTGTGATCACAGATCTTAGTTCAGGTAGATGCCAATCGTCGAGTTCGAAAGCAAGCTAGGAAGAAGACACTTCAACAGGTGGGGTCCAGAATGTCAAAAGATGCTAATCAGGAGAGATCCCATTGGGGTGTAGGTGTGTTAATCTCATGCTTTCAACATGTGCTGGAAGAATGAATGGTTTCGCCCGAACCACTGAGAAGCCCCGTAGTGATCTTGCTAGTGGTAAAGGTGTGACCCCAGTAAAATAATTCTGCAGTGGCTGCGAGTGTCACTGTGATACTTGATGGCATGCCACGTCTGGAGTGCAACAGAGGCTTTACTAGACAAAAGGTCGCAAACCTAAAGTTTATTTTTAGGTCTGAGGCAAAATAGCTAAAATACACCCACAATTCGAGAATGAACCATGGGTAGAAAGAGGTCCGGAGAATATTGGGGCAGAGTTCCAAGGACTCAAAGATGCAGGAGATTCCAGGGAGTTCTGGTGAGCGCTTTGGGCATTACTCAGTAGAAATTAAAAAAGCCAGCCGTATTGCTCTAATGAGAGTGCTTCAACCCCACATGTGGTTGCTCTGCTTCTCAAAGATTGGGGGGCGGTGGGTTGGAGGGGGTGTCTCACTTCCTGAGCTGTGGAGGCCTAGACCAGCTGAGAGGGACTGGAGCAGCAGTGTTTGGAAATGCTGTCTAAACTCAGAACATGTGCGCCTGAAGCAGGTAGATTTGGGGGAAGGAGTAAGCTTAGCAGAGGTGCATGAAGCTGTGGGGGAGTCCGGTGACCCAGCAAGCCTTTAGCCACCACCCTCCCCACCAGATGAGGGGCTTTGGAGATCCTTAGCCTGGTGGCGACCCATGGCAAAGCTTGAATGAGCTGGAAGAAAATCCAACACTGAGGTAGGTTTATGTTGGATACATTGATTTTCCACTTTCCTGCCTAGAAGCCTTAGATCATTCTTGAGTCACTCGGTTAATGCAAACCATTTAATATCATCATTGTTGCAGGTATCAGCCTTAATACAAATTGTTTAATCTATTCATCATTGTAGTGGGTCACAGCCTACATGCAAGTGTGGTGTCAGGGTCTCAACAGTGAATTAGAGGGACATGTTCCCAGTTGGTCATTCTTTCAAAAAAAGCCACAAGTCGGTTCCCATCAGCTACTAAAAAGCTAATAGGATGGGAATAACACGGGGTAGGATATTAATAATGAAAGAACTAGAACATCCTATTATTAAGAGTGCAATTGGCACAAGAAGAAGGAAGGAAAAAAAAGACTGCTCAAAAACTCCTAAAGATGCTATACATTATAACCAAAAAGATCCAAATATCTATACAAATAAAAACAAACAATGTGTTCTGTGTTCATGTTGATTTAGCAACCCACCAACAATCCCTAGGTATGCGAGTGCAAAACCAACACAAGTAGGAAGACATACAAGTTGCAAAGAAAACATGAATTGTAAACTGAACAACATTCAATTAGAAGCAATTCAAAAGCTCCGTTTTTTAGGTTTCCATATCTTCAACAGAAAAAGAGACCAAGAGCCTCAGATTCATCCATGGCAGAAAGAAACAGATTACCAACCATAGCTTAAATGCAACACATCTTAGCTAAATTTAGGAGAGTTTCCTAAATTTCTCCAAAATGAAGATACGTTTCAAGCCCTATAAATGCATGGACTTAAGCAATTACAGATGGTTTCGTATTTTTGAAGGAAGACTTTGGAAAGAAGTATTAAAGCTACCTACTGCTCTTCCACTAGCAGCAGAACGATTGAATTTGGGTTTAAGTTTCACGGGAAGCACTTATCCAATTAGAAAAAAATTACAAATGTACAGCAACATTATACATGCCGACCTGGGCTCTTCCTTCTATGACTTACTACCAATCTATAAAGGGTGTAAAGTGCCGACACTGAATAATTGTATGAGTCTACGTGAACTGCATTTATCAGAGATGCAGCATGATATTAAGATAAATGTTTCCTTATTAAATAAAAATGTACGTGGTTACACTAGGTAAACTAAATAGGGATGAGAAACTATGCTACTCAAAAAAAGAATACTTATGTTTTTTTAGGAAATTAGGAACTTAACCCAAATATTTAGAACAATTCCCCTACCAAAAATAAAGAGGGATTCACATGAGGACCAAGTTCAATTTTCTTCCCACGTTAGAAAGAACAGCACCAGCCGCCTATTACCGAAGGATGTGCACTTCTGTCGCCTTTGTGGGAAAGGAGATGATCAAGAAACCCTAAAGCCTATTATATACTGTCCTTGTCTTGAACTAAAGAGTAATGCATTTGTTGGATGATTTGTGCACAACTCCGATGTTCTTTGTACAGAAATTGTTTGGTGTAGGCATGAGAGGCTACCAGATTTCATCAATTTATTGGTTACATTTTTTATGTGTATTTGTATTTTTTTAGATAACATTTTGTAAATACGCAGACAACTTCGAGTATGATGGAATTGTGACTACCTACTTGTAAAAGGTTTGTTTTAAACCTATCACAAAAGAAAATGAAAACAAATGCAAATAACTGCAAACACAAAAAGCATTAAAATAATTCAAAGTTCTCAGAATAGCTTGACACCAGAAGATAGATATATTATTAAAACCGAAGAACTACTGTACCAGTAACAAGAACTCTACAGGGACTTCAAACTAAATTCCAGATGATAAACAGTAGGTAAGAGACAAAGTGTAAATCTAACTGGAGACTCTTCAGAACAAAAATCATATGCACTTATGGGTGTATACTTTCTGCTGCCAATTCACTAACACTGATAAATTTACAGTCTGCACATGATCCACACAGCAACAGGAGTTCACATAATACAAGACCATCATTAAAACAGTGGTTAGCCAATTAGACCACAGCAAGATCTCGTTTTGCAGTGCTTCCCAAGGTCCACATTCCAAACGTTTAGGCACTCGGATAATTCTACTGTTTTAACTTACTAACTGAGCAGAGTGTAAAAGTGACTTGGGATGTGACTGGCTGTTGATGGGGAACATTCATGCCGATTGTGCCTTTTAAAATGATCCAAATGAGCATCGGTACAAAAGGAATCCAAGCAAAGAGGTGACATTTATTTTCAAATCCTGCACTGAGCATCAGGAAGAAACCAGCACAAGAAAGGGCATTCTACTCTCCCCCAGGACCGATAAAGTGGATAATACTGAAGGTGGTGAAAAAGAAAGACTGCAGAGAATCGTCGGTGAAAAGCAATGAAAGGAAAATAGGATTCCCGCACTACTAGGGTGGCCAGTGTGGATCAAGCCAGGAGTAACCTAGACCAGCGTGAACAACAGTCGAGAAATCCAGAAAAGGACTGCAAGACATCCAAAAGTTGGCATCCATCTTCTAAAATTTTCCAATCACAATAAAATGACAACCGCTATAAAATAACTAGAGGCCTGTGCCCAATTGGGTCTTGGGGTCCTTCGCAAAAGAAGCTGGTGACTTTGCAAGGGGAGGGTATATTGGGTTGCAAAGGGATATAAAAGGAACACCAGCCCTCTACCACAATAGTCAAAGTGGAACCTCTACCCACACAGAGTATTCTGCGGTTGTTGTGGTGCCATTAAATTGACCTTCAAAGAGGCTGAGGGTAGATAGCTCAGTCTAGAGATAGCAACGATGCAAAAGGAAGTTACTTTTGATGAAATTTTATCAATCTTCCCTAATCTCAACTCCAAAAAGAAAGGTGAGGAAGGAATTCATGGATGTGCAATCAGTTGGCATGAACAGAAAGGAAAGTCAAGGCAAAGTTTGGAGCAAGCTACTTAATACCTTCCCTTTAGGCAGCACCTATCAAGATGCTGGATACCATGGACCAGGCATATTAAATGAAAGCACAACAAGGAAGATCCCATGAAGGAACAGGCACGTTTTGGCCTTTATATGCAATATGATATTTATAATACACCTATAGACAAGTGTTTAAAATTTGAGGACTACCTTTGACACTATAAAGAGGAAGACGATGTGGGATCTGTGGATTCTGGGAGCTTACCCAATGTTGGGTAGGGCCACTAAGGGGTGGGTGCATGCGTGCAGGAGAGGAAGGCATGCTGCTGGGAACTGGGGCATACTCGGACAGGGCACAGAAGCGAGGGGGTGCGAGTGCATAGCCATGAGCGTATGTTAGGTATATTTTCCTTAAACCATTTGGTCGGCCTTTAGATGCATCTTCCTGACTTCAATACCATTATCAATTCCCTCAAGCTCACCAGGCTGTGTAAGTGGTAATGGTGCTGAGTGGCCAAGGCCCAACTGTCAGGAGGTGAAATGAGTTAGTGAACAGGTGCAGCACAAACTTGTCATTAATAGCAAATTAAGTGCATTGGAAGTGCAGTTTCACTGTAATGGTGAACGGACCCTTTGGACACTCCTGAAATGGAGTGTCAGCATGTGTGGTGATTCTTTACAGTTTCCTTTGGTTCTCCACAGATCATCCGAGTGAACTGCTAACACTGAAGGAGGACTACTGCATGCACGAACTGCGGTGGAAGTGTAGTTAGAGCACACAGAGTGGCGAAACAGTGAGCAGGGTAAACAGCCGCTGAGTGAGAAGTGAGCCTGCTTTACTTTGATCTACATTGTCTTTTCTGGGAAGTAAGAATGAGGGAGAAAAGGGCGATGCTACGAAAAATAGATCTACCCTAGAGCGGAAGTCTATTATCTTGACAAATTCTCCCACAGTTGCATCAACAAAAGGAGAGCCGTTCTCAGCCGCGCTCACCACGGGGTCAGTCTAAAGACAGACTAAAGGATTTTATATCACAATTGACAAAAAAAACCCGAAATAATTGCAGTTCTCTTTTCTGAATCCTGTAGTGCTAGTCTTGGAGGTCTTCCAGATAGCTGCAGTTCACACATACAACCACAACTTTTTTTGGATGGGGAAGCCAGTGCACAGAGGAGGGTACGTCCATCTGCAAATGCTTCAGAAGAGATTGTACAAAGGATGGAGCTTTAAGATGAATCTGCTCATGACAGGAATGAACTATCAGTGCATGTTTTGCTGCGTTTAGAGACTCACTCCTTAGGTTCTCTTTCCGACACCCCGGCTATATTTGCCGCCCCAGGGAAGGACATGGCTGACTCACCTGAGGTTCCCCATCTTCAGGATCATCCGAAGATTCATATATAGATCCTCAATTCCATAACTACAGATCTCTAAAGCAACTAGGGGAGCTGGCACCATCAGCACTAAACTTTGGGCTGCATTCATTGGTTAAGGTTTATGATTTGATTAGCGCAGAGATAAAATCATATGGCTGTGCTACAAATCTTGGGAGGAAAAAAATTAACAAGTGATGTGAGGGCACTGCATGTAATTTGACTCTTACATTATCCTTAACCAACTGCGGTATGAGAGAACAGTGAGAGTCCCAGGAACTGTTGAGGTATGTAGAAGCAGACATGCCTCCCTCTGAAGCACCGAAGGAGGAATTCTTCAGGACTTCGTTCTCTCCCAGAAGTGACCAAATGAAGACTTGGAGCTCCAGTGAGGTTTGTTGAGTCTCAAGACTCCTTAGAAATCTTGGGGGCGAATAGTAAAGTAAATAATCGGAGAACTGGAAAATCAAAGTAAGAAGATCACTAAGAAAACTAAAATAAGAAAAAGAAAAGAAATAAGGGAAGCACAATGTATCGTGAAAATGTATTAGAATTCTATTTTGTAAAGAGAATAATCCATATATTACCACTATAGATCTCCAGTTAATCAGTTGGTCATGTTAGCGGCTGGAGAAGCTAGAGAGGAAATTGCCTCTACATTAAAACGTGGCACACTAAATCCAGTAAAGAAATATATAAAAGGTAAAAAGAAAAATAAGAAAACTCAATCATCCCAACAATGTGATGGGTCTAGATTCTCATTGAAACGTAGGCACGCAAAAAGAATTGGTAAATGTTGTGGGTGAGGATACGTAACGACTGGACAACAGAGCTATACAAAAGAAAAATATGTATCCCTACAGACATTGAGTGAAGTAAATCCATTGGGAGTTATGAACCCGCTTTGAGGGTCATATCCAGAAGTGTTAGCAAAACAAAAGGGCTCCTCAAGAGATTAACTGGGTCCATTATTGATTTGGACCCAATTTTTGATATTGTGATCAAAGCTTTGTTTCCATTAGGTGACCATGAACCCCTTAGCCGTAGAAACATTTTGGTATTGTTCCATCAGATTGCATCCCTGAGATAGATTACATCAAGGGATATTGATCAGGTGAAGTTTATTCATAAACAGAGAACAGATTATAATGATGAAAATTCCATACCTAATGATAAATGAAACTATCGTGGCTGCAACTGATATGAGACAGAGCGGTTTCGATGTAACAAGATGGTTGTATTTAAAATCTCCTGTAGAACATTGTTAAAAATACCATGGATAAATCATACATACCATTACATATACTATATTCCACCAATATAGCTAACCCCAGGAAGGTATTCCTAGCACATGGCACCTCTGTAGAGGATATTGGTGGAAATGATTGGTCATGGTTGACTAAATCAGTGACATTTGTCAAGATTCAGGAAAAGATACTACGTTCAGGTTTTTAACAGGCCCTCATTTCTGAAACTAGTATCATTGAATATCGGCAGGATCTTTCAACCTGCTGATCTAATGTGATACTATGAAAACTTAACAAATAAGACGATTATCTTGTTACAAGAAACCTTTCTGTTCAACAATGTGTCACTGGAAGAATTTGTCACTCTTGTCCAAAAGGCCTCACTTAAGAGTAAGGGTCGATCAAGGGAGGGTAGGGTTGCTTACTGCTATTCAGTGTAGTTAGGCTTTTTGGTTTCATATATTTTTGATAACTCTATCCCAGGTTTGTTGGCTGTGAGCTTGGTAAATTCTGGTTTGGGGGGAGGCAATACTAATAAATGTGCAATGGAATGGAGAGTTATGTCCATTAGATAAATGGATTGGTAAAATAGATGAAATCCTTCAAAAATGGACTGACGAATCTGGGACCACTAACATTGCAATTGCGGGAGACCTGAACAGCAATTGCCTGGTACATCTGTGTAATCAACCTAATGGGGGTAAGAGACTTGCCCGTTATGACCCAAGCCAAATCCAGAAGGGATTAAAGGGCTAGAGCTTACAGAATATTGGAACCTTTTTTGGCTTAAAAGGCAATGTTAGAGGAAATCTAGACAGAGCGGTGATGTGTCACAATCAACATTTGAAATCTACCATTGATTATGTGACAGAGACCCTCTTCACTCTAGTGCCTTACTATTAAAGGGGAAGTACCAAGTGATCATAACATCCTATGCACCGTTTATAAGGATCGGATGGGTGTCCAATCTCAAGGCAAGCGACTGAATGTGGCTGTCTCCAATGGAAGAAATGGCTAATTTGGCACCCAAAGCAAATCCACTTATTAAGTCCTAGGGACGAGTATGATCGTCCTTTTTGCAAAGACTTGCATAATAGCCTGGCATGTAAGGGGTTAACAAGTCTGTCAGAGAATGCTTTGATTCCACTTCGTATGAATGGAAATGGGCCAGTTTCTCCCCAGAAGAGTGTCACTTTCATTCAATAGAACAGTGGTAAGCGCGAGATACAATCTTATTTTGGAAGTAGGTGTGAAAATGCATTTGATCTATACATCCAAAATGTAAACAAGATATTAAGAAGAGTTAACGAGTATAACAAAAGCACAGGAATCCGACGAACCAAGGAAGATGCATGCAATTTTGGATGACAAGAGAAACTGTATATGCAAGTAAGAGGTCCTGGTAGGCGAGTAAACCAGGCAGGTACATGAGAAGCCCTGTAAGGAGAGCAGGCGTGCGAAGCAGTTGGAAGTGTATAAGAAGTCTTGGCAGGGGAGAATACCAGGCAACTGCAAACCTACAAATAATCCCAAGAAAAGGACAGCGTTTGAAGGAACTTTTAAAAAGGAATTATGAGTGTAAGCAGCTTTGTACCCAACAGGATTGTTGTGGGCAAGAAAAGACAACAAACTGTTAGACGAAGAAACATTGCCATACCATTGAAGAATCCATGGGAAGGGAACCAACCTCTGGAAACAAGGTTCTGTTACCGTGGAGAACTTCTATTTTGGAGCTGTTCTATTTTTAGTTATGAACAATGTTTGTAAACACCAGGTTAATGAAGTGAAAATAGTCTGGATGACGTATGCAATGACATGTTGTCTGACTGCACATCACTAGTACTCCAACACCTTTTGCATGCCGTTCAGGAATATGCTTTGCAGAATAACCTAATTATATATAAAAGGAAAACAAAAATGTTAGATTTCACTCTAGCTTAAAGAAAGATGAAATACAGCTGGGTAATAGGAAATCAAAAATAGAAGTAGTGAAGGAACGGTGGTGGATCAGAATAAGGAAAAGACACACGGAGGACATTTTTGACTATGTGTTCATTAACAAAGAAAAGAATGCCTCTTTCCCGCTTACTATGGGGTGTTCTCCAACCTAGATTACTAAGGTGCTTGTCAGTCATGAATCAATGTCCGAAAAAATCAGCCCGCTATCCAAAACTAACCTAACTGACCCTACCACTATTGTAATCAACTGAGGTCAGGAGAAGGACTACCTTCTCCTGGTGGCTGTGTGTTCGCACTGTGGTTCTCTTATGTTAAAGTTCTGGTCAATATACAATCGGTTCTTTGTTATCTTAACTTGTGTAACTCCCTTAGGGAATTGGTAATCTTGCTCTCCTCTTGCATAGGGATTTTTCTTGCTCTTGTTGGTGGTGTCGCTTTCTCAGAAGGCTCTGAACGGTCTTGTATAAAATCTATCCTAGGGACCCCTCTGGGCTTTACTACACAAGTGTTTAGCTGTGTTATGTTCCACTCGGTTTCTTGGCTATGTGATTTTTTTCCCTTTTCCCAGGGTAGTAATACTCCAACTGTACTCCTCTCACTTTGATTTCTGTGCTTCTTTTTATCACATTAACACAATTATGAAGTAATTAGCTTGCTTTCCACTCTTTGATCATGGATACTGGGACGAGTTCCCAAGGGCTATAAGGAGTCCCTTTTGGCTTCCCGGTATTCCTGCTCTTCCCATTACCTTCCGTGTTGTAGGGGGAATGTTTATGGTGCCTGCAGGTACTGGAAATCTGCTTCTTCCTTCCTTTTGCTTCTCGGATCGCTTTCTGCAATGTCCTTGTTTGGGCTCCTTCTCAGCTTTTTCAATACCGCTATGGTTAATCGATTTGGGAGTTGCTTCCTCCCTCTGGTGGTGTCGGCGTAATTGAAAGGGCAGCCTGCCCACCACAATTCCTCTTTGGTCACGCCACCACGCACTCTCCACTCCAGCTTCCTGGTCTAGTGCTCACCGTACCCACTGGGCACCCAACATTTCCTACTCTAGCTCAAAGCTGTCCTGAACTTCCCGGGCAATATGGTGCAAGTTAGCTCTGCATCCTTCAGGTATTCGAGAGAGATTGGTGTGATATATGTGAGACAATACAGCGATAGAGTTAACCAATTATAACAGATACTAGTAAAAGAATAAAGATGGGCCCTCTCTATCTTCAAAAATTCCCTTAATGAAACCTGAGAAATGCCATTTTAAGATGTAGGTTTAGTATATTCCATACAAAAGAATAAATATTAAGTTGTATAGGGCTGACCAGACGAGGGCCTCCTGTCGCTGTCAAACTGCTGTGAAAAGCCTGAAGCTTTTGTGGCTCTTAGAAACCTTTGCATTTAAATGTTTAAGGGTTTTGTATACGATTAATCGTATGTTTTTACAGATCACTTATGGGAGAGAATCAATCAAGGAACTAAAGTAGCATTATCGATTGCCTACTGAGATTTGAATATCTAAATGTAATCATTTTGAAGAGAAATTAAGTATTTATATAATATTTATAATGTATATTGTGATGAATCTGAGGATGTCATCCCTTTTCCCCTAGGGAGCAGCCTTTCCCATGGAGCCAGGGCGGTGCATCCACAGTACAATAGTCCCCCTGGGGGGTTGCGAGGTGTGCACCAAAGGAAAATCACATGGGGGAGGAACCACCTTATGGGAATAGGGATGAATATGTTCAGAGAATGTGGTATGCCCCTGCATTAGTACCCCTAAACCCCTCTCCAATGTTCAATTCTCCCCTGCCTTCTTTTGATAAGGCCAATATCTGTATAGCTAAGTTAGTCAATCGAATAAACTTGACAAAGTTCAAGCCTTATAAAATGCAAAGTATGTTACATCTGACTATGACATGTACAGAGAAGATGATGATCAGGATAAGGAGTCCAAGGAACACCATGTAGAAACAGAATGGGTACTCTAGCTTCTCAATGACTGAGAAGATGATGATGATGATCAGGAGTTCAAGGATCAATATAGAAAAGCATAAGGAGCGCTGTAGTTTCCCAAAGAACGTTATTGGCCCAAAGCAACTCCCTTTGGCAATGCAGGGGCTTAAATATCAGGCATCTGAGGTACCACGAAGAGACGATTCTCCAAGGAGTAAACCGCCAAACCGTGCTGCGGAGAGGACGATAGCCAGCTGGAGGGAAGCTGAGAGCGAAGGAAGAGGAGAACGTGAGCAAGGTCCCAGAAGCCAGGACTGCTTATGTTATTGCCGACTGGAACCACTGGGCAAACCGAGCACCGGAGAACTGCCCAGCATAGGAGATGCACCACCAGGAAGGAGGAGACATGAACGCCGCTCCAGGCTGCAACGAAGACCCAAACGTGACCCGAGGCTCAAGACAAACTGCAGTCGCTCAGGAAATGCTGGTACCTTCCAGTAAGAAGCAAACAGGTACACGGGTTGCCCGAGTAGTGCAGGAGGTCAAGGGAAGTGAAAGGGTGGAGGCAGAGGCCGCAGAAAGGGGGGCTGGGACCCTGGGAACTGAGTGCGAGTCTAGGACATGCACCCATTTGAAAACCAGAAACAAAAGTAAATCCGAACATTGCAAGTCTGGGACACGCACCCATATGAGAAACTGAAATAAAGCCAAACCGAATATTGCGAGTCTGATCCACACCGAAAGAGAGGTAGCCTAGGTTTGAACTGTTAGTTGGCAGGAGAGTAAACCAAGCAACTGGGAATGTTACGGGTCTGGGAGTTGCACCCATAGAGGGACAGTCCATGAGAGGACGAAAGCCTGGCAGGAGAGCACACCAAGTCGAATTGAATGTTGTGTCTGGGACCTTCACCCAAATGGGAAGTTTCATGAAAGGATAACTGCTTGGCAGGAGAATGAACCCAGCAGTTATATTCCATGCCCAGGACCCGCACCCAAAATAAGTGAAGAAAATATAGTGCAACACATCCTACACTTGGCAAAGGGAGTGTGCCAAGTTGGTAGGATAAACAGGAGAAGCATAAAGAGGATAGTCTTGTGAACTGCCCATCAACATTTGTACAAGTAAGAACAGGCCTGAGGAGCCTCAAAATTAGAACACCATAACAAGGAATCTAGGGGAAAGAATTACGACACAACCTTTTATTTGTGCGACGTTTTGCCTAAGAAATTGGGAACATTTTTGTTACTTGGAAGTACACAGAACATTTGTACTTTTGGAAGAGATCATCCTTGCACAGTTGATTTATGTTATTAGTGTTGGGGACAGAAGTAGGCTAAAGGGACGGACCTTATAATTTGGACATTGTGACAATTTCATTTGTTTTCTTAGAGCCGGTAACCCCTCTTAGTTTTAGGGACAAACATTTTTCCAACCCCTTTTCATATAATAAAGTATTCTGCCCAAAGATAGGCCACCATTGAGTCTGAGTCTTACTTCTGACCATCACAATATATGTATTTTAGATTTATTACATTATTTGAATATTAGATTTTTTTTAGACTTGGCTGCACTAGCTCATCCCTTTTATATAACGTGCTTGTCTTGATGATTAATATGAATGTGTAACATAAAATTGTGTAATGTGTACTTTTATTTTAAGCCCCAAAGTAAAAAATACCAAATGAGAGCATTTCCACGCACGCAAATATAATCGTTATATAAGTGAGTCTTAGCATCCCGGTTATTCAAACTCTATATGGCGGATCCTCCTGAAGCAATACGTAAGGCTAGAGTTTTTGCGCCCAAATGGGGCTCATTGCATATGATAAAAGTGGCACGTGCCAAGGATATAATTTTGTTAGCACAAGGGGAGTTCTGGGAGTTTCTCTACTACCGGCCTATATCCCAGGTTAGAGTCTCAACCAGAGTAGTTAGCTCACCATCCTTTCACAGAAGAGAAATGTCCACTACATATCAGTCTTTGTCCTGCCCACAGGCAGTCCAGCACCGAAATGCCTGGCAATTCTCTTTTGAACAAGAGTACCAACAGCAACCCCAGACTGTCAGTCCAGAAAAAGTAGACACCCCTCAATGATGGAGGCAATGTACTTTGTTGGCCGAAGACCAATCGCCTCATGTGTTTAGTATTAGAAATACATAGCCATAAGCTTGACTAAAGTGCGGCCATTTTTAAGTGATTGAAATTGCCATTTTGTTTTCTAACGTTTGCCTCTTGCTTTCTGTTAAAACTGCTTTGCTGAAAACTTATTCTGCTTGACTAGTACATTATTGTTCATGCATAGTGCATGGCCGCGAGAGACTTGTTGAAACATAACGCAGCAAGCCAGACAGAAATGCCTGATCTCCTCCCTCACAAGTCCTTGGAAGTAAGCAGCGAGGCATTTAATCAGTACACAGGTGCCAGCTAGTCTCACTAAATGCAGTAGAAATGATAGAAGCGAACAGCGAACATCAAATGGCTTGAATTATGCTCTTCTTTGCGGCCCCCCTTTCCTGAGCCCTGTAGAGCCCTGGAGAGCAAGTTGACCCCCAGTACACAAATAGAAACTAGGAGATAGCGAGGCCTGGAATGTGTGTCTCCCCTGCACGCAGCTTGCTTGCAGAGAACAGAAGCAGTGTGTTCTTATAACAAAGAATTGTGTCTGCAGGCTCATGAAATTGCAAACTGTTGCTAAATAAATGTCTGAAGGTGTCATACTCATCACAATTGTCAATCATCGAACCCAGTTCAAAGGAAATGCATCATGGGCGGTATTGAATGCGTCACCACTGATTGCAAGATGCTTGCTTTGTATATATGTAACTGTTGTACGATTCTCCCTCTCTTGTGACCCCCCGGGGTCTGGAAACACATGTCGCAGGGCATGGGACCCAGTTGGCCAACTGAGACTATTTGCTTTGCAATAAACCCTAGCTTTTGGGAATACAACCTCGAGTCTGGTGTATCAGTTCGTGTGTGGTGATTGTGCCTCGTTTCCATATGCGAGGTCCCCTAGGGGCCCCTTCAGACACGTGTTTCGGCCTGGTTGGGCCTCGTCAATGAGGTGGAGCTGTGCCTCTCTAAGAACAGTGAGCAAGGGCTCCACATCTGGATTACCCTCGTAACTTAGGGTGAAAACCCAAAGCTACTTAGAATGCACAAACAAGGGGCTTCTGGGAGTTTACCACAACAGAACTGTTCGAGGGAGAAATGATCTTCGGTCATTTCTCCCCTGAACATTCCCGATGTGCCCAAACCCCCAACCAAACCCCCTTACTTACCTCGCCTTCTGTCTCTCTGGACCCTGAGATGCCTGTTCCCTTTCACTTCCGTGATCGGGAACTGGTGCCGCAGGGTCTTTTCCTTTTTTTTGGTCGGGCAGCTGCAGGGTGTCCCCCGCAACCCCTGCTCACTATAATATAGTGAGCGGGGACACCACTGCAGCCACCGCAGCCTTTGTTTTACTTTTTTTTTACCGACCCCACCAAAATATACATACCGCAAAATGTTCCAACATTTTGTAGTTCGAATTTTTGGTGGTATGTATTTTAGGTCTTTTGATGGGTCAGTAATTTGTATTCGGTAATCTTGGCCTATTAGGTGGATGCATTTGTCAACTGAGCCACAGACCCGGAGTGTATGGTAGCACACTCTTACTTCAAAATAATAAGTATCTGTGATGGGGTTTATAGGGTATTCCAGCTAGGCCCCTGATTTACACACTAAGGACCCAATCCACCATGGAAACCCAACGCCATCACACTGGACTGTCATTTTCTGGAGCGGTCCTGAGCTGGAATAGAATATCTTCTCTTTTTAACTGGACCCAGGATATTTTCGTTGGTCTGCATGTATTTTTTTCAAAAGCAGTAATGTGAAAAAACATGGCTTACTTTTCCAATGTGCTGTCATGTTTCCAAGGTATCCCTATTGAGTGCATGTGCTCTGGGTAAGCCACCTTTCCTAGAAGTACACTGGCCACCTTTCCCCCATGGTCCACGTTTCTTGGTTGCGGTCTGCTCTGTTTTCGAATCAACTTTTTCGAATTACTTTTGGCCAGTTTAAGAAGGCCACTCACAGCCGTGTTGGGAGCCTCACAAGCCCCTACTTTCAGGAGGCGTCCATTATGTTTCAATTTCGTTTCATGAGTAACCGGATGTTTGTAATATTTTACAATCTCATGTTTCAGACGACTTTACAGTTGTGTGGTTGGTGGTGGAACCAATCTAGAGTAAAAAGTTAGTTAGAATCATGTTATTTTTTTAATGATGTGAACTGTTTTCATAAAAAAAAGGTTTATTATAATGGCTACTTGTGTGATGCATCTAGAATACAATGCATAGATACATCTATATTAAATGGCCTGCGGTAGCGGCCGTGTAGTTTTGGTTAGGTTGCTCAACCCATAGGAAGAGTACTTTTTGGGGGGCTTACAACTTTGCCCCCCTGGATGAATCCTCACCACACTGTGCAAAAAAAGTATATGGCCCCCTCAAATTGATTGTGACGTTTGATGAATTTTCGTCAGGGGGGTGGGGGGTGTGGAGCTTTGGGGGAAAAGTTATTGGGGGGGTGTCAGAATTTGGGGTTTACCTAAGACAATGGAAAAAAGAATGTGCTCACGCCTACAGCCCAAACTGCTGGATGGAATTTCACCAAATTTGCACCAGGAGCAACGGCTTGGTCCCGAAAGCGTGCTTTTGTAGATTTGGTGTAAATCCATCTAGTCTTTTTTTTTACACGTCAAAAAAGTAGGTAAACAAAATATTAGTGCTATCTGGGTTCAGTCTGCAGACTCACTGGCCTATTTGCTCCACGAACAGGCCTCCGGGCCAATCAGGGGGTGACGATGTCTGCATCATACGCGCCTGCTGATTGGATGGTGCAAAAGTGTGAGGTGCGTCATTTTTTTTAAATGGTCACCATGTTGGATACGGGGACTGCTGCCTGTGTCCGCGGACAGTGCGGCAGGGAAAAAGTCTGAAAAACACATTTGGTGTTATTTGGTGGTCAAAATAGGGGCTGGAAAGGATGGGCGGTTGGAATAAAGATGATATGGAGCTGTTTTTCCTCAGTTGAAAAAAAGGGGTGCAGGGGCCACCCACTCCATGGACACCACAGTAGTCTGCGGACAGCGTCGTGAACAAACAGCTTGGAAAACACATTTGGGGTTATTTGATGGCTGTAAGAGGGCATAGAAAGGGTAGGGACTGGAAGAGGATATGGAGCTGTTTTTATAGTTTAAAAAAGGGTTTGCAGATGCCGCAGAGTTTGCCTTCAATTGTGGTGTCCGTGGTCATCATTCCAATTGCAGGGGGTTCAGGGCAACTTTTGTTATTTGAAGGTGCATTGTACATACTTGTCTTATGGTTTAATTGTATTGTGGTGGTTATGGTCACTGGCCATAACCACCACAGTAGTAATATGTATATAGTATGTATAGGTAATGTAGTGGGAGTATAAAGTGTTTGTAATATGGTGGAATTATATATTTGAACTGTATATGGTATTTCTGGAATAGGCATGACATTTATTATGAAATTTATGGTACCTATAGAAAGCGGTTTGCGGTGACCGCAGACTGTTATGGTGTACCCAGACATCAGGGGGACAGCCAATCAGGCTTCCTGAGTGTGCTGTACAGGAAGAGAGGGTGGCAGGAGTTTTGTTTGATGAGAGCACTGAAGATGGCTGTCTTTGAGGAGGCAGAGTGTATGGATTTTGGGAAAACTCTTGGATCCATTGGCTGAAAGTCTATTCTGAGCAGTGTGGATTGCCAAAAAATCTTGGATTCCATGAATTTGAAGTGTCATGGTATGGAGTGCGAGGAATGACGTCAGCTGGCTTACTCCCGTTTTGTAAGACTATGGTTCACTTAAAACATCCGGACATCATTGATGTTCACTGTGGAGGGAACAGTTTGGGGTACGTTAATGTCAATGACATTTGTGATGTCATCTTTGATGTCGTGGGTGGTGGCACAAGTTAAGGTTGCTTTGCTTGTCCTAATTGGCAAATTTCTCGGGTTTTACTTGTAACCCTAACGTCCCTTCACTGAATTTCATATGTTTTTATTAGTGCAACTTAACCATACTATCCCTTTAACAAAGTTTTTTCACTAGTTGATAGGCTGACATTTCGGCCCAAGGTCAGCATATCAGTCTGAGGTGTACAGGCGATGGTGAAACGTGACCAACCTCACCCATGCACCCTGCACAGAGGTGGAGCAGGGTCCGGTCCCGTGATATCAGTATAAGCAATTTCGGGAGATTGCTGATTTTGCAGTTTTTCCAAAATAGGAAGTTACAACACAATATAATATACACAAGGATATAGCAGACCACTACGTGCATGTCGCTACAGATACAGGCAACGCCGCGTGGGTACATATAATCAATGAAAGAACGTTGTAAAATGGGACGTTATGGTTACAAGTAAAACCGAAATACCACAGAAACTCACCAGTTATGGTAAGCTAAGGAACCATAACTCGCGCCACCACCATGCACTGCTACGACTAACACCCAGGACATCAAAGATGGCAACACAAATGTCATGGATGACATCACATATCTGGGCCACTTGTTTTTGTTCACTGACATAAATGGGCCAGGTGGTTTTGTTCACTGACAGAATATTAAAATTGAAAAGGTGCTATATATATGCTCATGGTGCACAGACATGGGGAAATGAGCAGGCCTCAAACAATTCATTTGTATACATGAAGATAAACTTTAATGTTCTTAACATTTTCTGATGATGCGGTTTCTTTCTTCCTTTAGTTTCCCTGTATGTGCCTCTGATTTGTATGCATTGTGGTTCTTCATATGTATTGTTTGTATTAGCACAAGTGTACGTTTTGAATTGTTAGCTAGTTATTACATGTTTAACATTACTCAAAACTCTGATAAGGGAGCATTCATTATTGTACTATCCAAAATTACAAGATTATAAATATTGTACTTCTATGGTGCATGCTGCAGTCATTGCCTAGGTTTATATATGATTAGGTTTCTGTATTAACAGCACACCAATAAAATGATTTTAGATGAGTACATTCTTTAATAGATTAAGTAGTTCATGATCGGTCTCCCGATCACCCCTGACATCTTGTTACCAACAATATAAACACAACCCCTTGTAGGGACTTTTCATCAAAATTAATTTTTCATGTGATATCAGTGATGTCATCAATGACCTTTGTGTTGTCATCTTTTATGTCCTGGGTGTTACTCTTAGCAGGGCACGGTGGTGGCGCGAGTTATGGTTGCTTAGTTTACCACAACTGGCACATTTCTGGGGTTTTTCGGTTTTACTTGTAACCATAACGTCCCTTTAACAAAGTCGTCAGTGAATTTCATGGGTTTTTACCAGTGCATGCTATTTTCCTACAGCTTACTAATATCATACTTACCAAATGTAGCAATATGTGTCCAATTTAATGTAGCAATATGTGTCCAATTTACAAAGTGTCACCTTAAAAAACTCTGCCATTTCCGACCTTCTATAATCATTTTTAACACTTCTATACACTTTTTGCAACTATTTCAACTGGTTTTGCATCCATAGACGTCTAGGAACATTGACTTCATTGCAGACCTTCTGGCCATTGCCACATGACCATACTCTGGCACGCAGCATGATGACTTGTCTGAGAACCCGTCTGCACTTCGCGATAAGATCTGTGCTTCGCGGACAGGTCATAACTGCATTTTCTATTGTCCTAGGAACTTTCAACTTCAAAATTTCCCTTGGACATCTCCTACACCTCTTCCTACTCATTATCCATTAACAATCTAGTACACAGTACATACTTGGAAGAATTTTAGCAAAACTGCCATTTATTTTAATAATGGTCTCAGCTAATGCCATCCCTCCTTCCCAAGAGCCACCACCGCTGCTGTAATCAAGGAGCATGAGAAACACTGCCCCCTACCTTAGAAATAACACAGGCAACATTTTCCCCTGTCCACCTGCCCCTCCATATTAGTGTTGGTGCCTCGTCACTCATTTCCCTCCCCAAGCTCTTCTGACAAAAAAAAGACAATACATCCAAAAACAACAAAAGAAATGTTCCTTTAGGAACAACCTTTAACAGTTGAAAAATAGAACTAAAGAAAACGTATAGACTATCTACTTTACATTTCTCAGTAAAGTACATAGAGTAAATACGATTTTCCAACATTTCCATTTCCATTTTGTGAATATTGTGGCGTTCATCCCCCGTTTCAGGGACTGGAACAGTGGATAGTTGTCCGGCAGCCCAAGCGAAGAGAGGGTGGATAAAAAGGTCTCTGGACCATTATCCCCCCCCCCCACCATTCCAGCCCAAGTAATGGGGGATGAAGGCCATTAGCACCCTAGGTTTCCAAAGCGGGAAACTGGGGTGCCTGTGGCGTCCTGGTTTAGGAAGGAAAATTCTTTTACAAGATGGCCACCAGGGAAAGCGAAGTCGGGGTTCCATACAGGGCCCCTCTATGCTTTCCATGGAAGCCTGCACAAGGCAAAAAGAGAACCCTATGACCATATTACCACAAGCAAATTTTTCTTCCCTTTCAAACCTATCCCAATTTCGAATAACTACCACAATGCCAGTCCCAGGTTGACATGTCCAGTTTAGCCCCATGTGTTGTCGCTCGTGGTCATGGCCAGTAGCCAGATTTGTCATGGAATAAGGTCATGATCTGGACAATCTGGCCACAGGCTACAGTCACCAAAGGCATATCACTATTTTTTGTACCTACATTATGTCAATTGTCAAAAAATAAAACACTGGCACATTTGCAAAACCATGCTTTCAGGTCCTTGCCAATGCTCCTTACACAAATTTGCTGGAAATCCACCCACGTTTTATTTTTTCAAGTTTGTCAAATGTATGCACATACAAAAGTCATAACCTAGACCCCACTTGATAAAATCCATTCAGCCTTTACGAAAACATTTATTCCTAGATCTATAATATTTTTGCGAAGCTTTGTGTAGATTCTTGACAAAATCCCACCAAACTTTGCATAAACATTTATATCTGGGTCTATTATCAGTTTACCGAATTAAGTGTAGATTCGTCAAATGGCACCTCATTTATAAGCCTTTACATTATTTTGGGACCCTCCCCCCCCCTAATTTTGCCCCCACTTGACAGAATCCCACCAAACTTTGCAAACTCAGGTCAAGAATAGAATTGCTAAATTTCAAGCAGTTTCATTAAGTGGCGCCAAAGTTATAAGCCATCCAAAAACTGCTGTTCACCAAGCCTGTAATGCAGAGGTGTCTGCGAACTTCACAGGTCTGTTTGCGAACAACCGCACTGTTCGCTGACTTTTACGGCAAAAAACACCCGTTTTTTTTCTTCCTGCAGCCATATACCATCCCATCCTCATTACCCGTCTACTCCCCAGAGATTATTTGATATGTTTGACAAGTGCAATGTTGTGTTTTTAAATATTTTTTTACTGCGATGTCCGCGGACACCGGCCGCGAATCCAAGATGGCAGGCGTTTCCAAAAATCTGACGCATTTCACGCTTTTCACCATCCAATCAGTGGGCGCGTCTGATGTCCGGGGACACCACGTTGCCTTCTAAGCCAATCAGAGTCCAATCCGCGGTCCGAAGAGGGAAGTGTGTCCACGGACTGGACACAGATATCACTACATTTTTTTACTTACTTTTTGGTCATTTAAAAAATAAATACTGGCCAGATTTACACCAAATTAACAAAAACACGCTTTTGGGACCAAGCCGCAGCTCCTGCCACAAATTTGGTGAAAAACCGTCCAGCTGTTCAGGATGTAGGCGTGAGCAAAGTTTTTTCCCCATTAGGTCTATGGAGAGCGCCAACAACTTCCCCCCCCCCCCCCCAACCCCCTTGATGAAACCTCTCCATACTTGGCAAATAAATCCAGAGCGGGTCAACTGCTTTTTTTTGTGATTCGTCCAGGGGAAGCAAAGTTATAAGCCACCCAAAAAGCGCTCTTCCTATGGGTTTAGCAACTTAACCATAACTACTGGCCCGCTACCGCAGGCCCAGTAAAATATATATATATATATTAAATGTTTTTAACAAAACAAATGAAAAGGTGCCTTCCTCTTGTCATATCAAAAATGGTGCACTTGTCAGCTCTTTGGGGTACCTAGCGGTCCGAATAGGCTTTCATTAAATTACGCACAGTACTACACAGTGTAAAACTGACACTACCTTAGCTGCATGACCCCCGACTTAACTAATTCTGAGCAAGTTACAGATCTCTGATGTTTCCGGATACTTTGTATATTATAATGTAAATTGTAAGATTTCTTAACATCTATAATACACTGTAATTTTATGCTATGTTTACTTTTTGTATACTTTGTATTATACACTGTGCTCTGTATTCTGTAACTATGTACCTAAGAAATGTGCCCAGCTACCCCTGGGTTTGGCGCGCTATATAAGCAAATAAAACAAACAAAATAAGAGTCCTGCTGGTCAGACCCACACACATAAATGCACCCTCAGGAGGTCTTCTAATCACCATTAGGTTGGGTGTGGGTTTAAATCTTACTGAAAAATGTACTGTTCCTCCTTATGTTTTGGGAGCATTGGTGAAGGTCGAGGGTAATATCTAGGTGTCCCATTTTCTGATTATGAATAATTACTGGTCTCCAGGATCTAACCTCTATGATCTAATCATGAAATGGAACTAATCATTGAGAAATGCTTATCTAAGTGTATAGGCCTTCAGATTATCATCATGGGGGATTTAAATACTAATATGAAGACTTTGATTGATGAACTAGAGGGTTTGGATATTGCCCCAAGGAAAGGGATTGGGGAATTGGTGGAGACAAGTAACTGATCTGTCAGAGTCAGCATACACAAAATGTGATTGAATGTTGTGGGATATGCTATTTAAATTGTGAGGCTTCAGATCTTCGCACCTAATTTTGAGGCCAGAAGAGAATTACACAACTTGGTCACTGGGCAATAGATCTTCTGCAATTGATTATATTTATGTTTCGGATTATATTTTTAATTTAGTGGGAAATTTTGACGTAATTGCAGCAAGTCTGAGTGATCACAAGCTTCTTGAATTGTCTTTGCGTATCCGAAGAGGAAGCACCGGCTCTGCATTTATGTCTACTGAACTCTCCAAGAACCCAGCCAACAATAGAATCATATGGCATCCTGGAAACGTCCAGTCGTAATGATTTGTTTCACATTGATTATGAGACATCAACTTATGAAGATAAACAGGGAAGATTTAAGCAGACTCATTTTGGCCCATACGTAAAAACCCTCAGATAGTTCTACGAGACAAGTGGGCACAAACCAGATAAAGAAACTGCATGCTCATAAATATGATATCCTAGTCCGGGCTAGCAACATTTTTCTTCGTCGTTCATTAAGGAAACTGAAACTATTAACTATATCTGAAATTTCTAAGAAAGAGGGGAGTAGACGTTTGAACCAAATTTACAAAAATTGGCTAAGAGGTTATAAATGTTCAATGTTTGTAGCTGAGAATGAAGAACTGCTGCGCTCACTGAAACATAACTCAGTAAAACAATTTTGGTGCCTCATCTATAGGACCTCCTCCCTTAACCCAAATAGTATCGTCAATCCTATTACTGAACAGGTGTGGTCTGGACATTTTACTGATCTATATGCATGGAGGGCATCCCCATTTAAACTAACTAACTCTTTGTCAACTACGAAATGGAAATGTAACTTTTCTATTCCACGTATTCAGGAAAGGATCAGATTGGCTAGCTCGTCTAGGGCTGCAGGTCCGAATGGACTTTCTAATGCAGTTTTGTAGGGAGACCCAGATACCTGGTCTAGAGTATTATTTCTCCTTTTTGAAGATATAAATCGAACCAAGTCCATTCCGCAATCATGGAATATGTCCCTTATCATTCCAATCTATAAGAAGGGTGAGAGATCCTCACCATTAAATTATCGACCAATCGCATTATTAGATGCCAACTCTAAAATATTTGGCAGTCTTCTTCTTCGGAAAATTGAAGAGTGGTCGTCTGATAATGAGATACTTTCTTCAGCCCAATTTGGCTTTAGGAAAGGGGTGGCGACACTGGCGGGAGGTCTTATCTCTCTTGAAAAGAGGGGCTCCCCCCCCCCTTCTATTTGGCGAGCATGGATTTATACAAGAATCAACAGAAAGAATGTATGTGTCCAGCAGCTGGGGGCAGACTAGCATTTCTTTGAGGCTATCCCAGCCCACAATGTGTGAGGAGTCAAAAGCTAAACAGTGGACATTGTTCCTAGATGGTACAACCAGCAGATTTGCAAATCCACCCTTTGGGAAAAGGGTGATGGAAGGAAAAGAGGTCAGTGTCGGGATGGAGGAGCATGAAAATGGTATTAAAATGAAATTAAGGCAGCCTCCTTGTCACGATCTGAAATCATGATCAGATCCTGTCCCAAGAGAAGGGATAACTCACCAGCAGTCCAAGATGGCAGATCCCATTAAATCGTAGTATTTAAACCTCCATCATATGACCCCCATGTTCAGGGACATTGGAGAAAGGGGAGAGGGTGGACTTCTGTCATTTGATAATATCATTATGTCTAACACTCAGTCAATGCTCAACGCCCCCTTTGCATCTATTCTTTCTCCATTCATCAAATCACTCAGTCAGCAATCTGGCACGGTATACAGAGTGACACCACTGCGATGCCATGGTACACTACGAGACCTATATATGTGCAGCATAACACAGGCGGCACGGAAGGCCATGACTTCTGATACACGCCACAGTAGCCGCACACCCATGAAACACCAAAACTGTCCTTGTGTTGGCATTATCACATTTTATTCAAGTGTAAATATGTGTGCGTGTGTATCCCTTTACTCTAAGACTTGACTAGGAGGCCACATGCAACAAATTTACTTCAGGTCAAACGGCGAAGAATTTGCAAAGGGGGGGAGAAAGAGCCGGTAGATTTATGGCATGCGATAAAGAAGCCAAATACACGAGTTAAGGACAAGTCAAGGGAGTGACAGACAGCTCATGTACTACTCTATGCAGCTCGGTTCGGCACTGTAAAAGAAAACGCAGATGGGGGCAACACAAAGAAGCGAGCAACACAGGATATCACAGTGAGAGTTGGGTAGCCTTGGAGCACAGAGACATGGCTCAGCAACACATAGAACCGGCCTCAGAGCTCCTATGCCGCGAGTGAAGACAAAGATGGCCTTTCGAGGGCTCAGTCTGTATAGCACAGTAGACCCTCGCTGAGGACGCAATCATCTGAAATCATTACATCACACTCAAAATCAATTATACGCTGGTGCAGACCAGCAGAGAAGGCCCAAACCCAGGGCATGGGTTACCTGGCTCAAAAGTCCTTTTTACCCCCAGTGAGGCAAAAGCGTTCTGCAGGAGGAAGTGAGACTTTGCATGCGGCTGGAGAAAGGAGAGTATGAAGACCGAGAGCAAAGAGCTGCTAGTGAAAAGTAACAGAGGAGGCAGTGAAAGGCAGAGCAGAGAAAGGGTGTTGAAAGTAAGACCAGAGGAGAAAGAGCTTGAAGTTGGACTGAAAGAGGAGGTGGAGGAGGCAGTGAGAAAAGGGTATGCAGGGGTGATGAGGGGAGATGCATTAGAGTTGGTGGAGGGAGGAGCAAAGTGAGCAGAGAGGAAAGAAGAACAGAGGAAAAAAAAGCTGAAAGATTGCAGGAGGGATGGAAACCAATGCAGAGAGGGTCACATGCACCATACGTTTTATGGGAACTGATACATGGGGAAGCAGCGAGGAGATATGAGAGAGGCACGTGAAAAACGAGAGTCGCAGTGGAGTACCTTTGCTGAAAATGTTGGGGGGGACATGACAACTGAAGGAAAGGGGTGGGGTCAAGGTAGGGTGAATGGTGGCTCTGAGGGATCGTTGCGGGCAAATTGTTAAAAGAAATTTTTCGAATGGTAGATTTGACCAAATTCGGTTACCACCATTACTTCGAAGCCGAAGATACCGAACATGAAGAGCAGTGGTTGCAGGGGGTGGCCCCCCTCAGCCCATGTTCGGTATTGTTGGCTTCTGCAGTTACGGGCGTGGCCCCCACTTCCTCAGCATTGGTGGCAGGGGACCCAACAAAAAAAAAAAGAAAAGGGACGCTGCAGCGTTAGATCTGACCCGCGTTAAAGGGCTGGATCTGACGCTGCAGGTTACAGGAGAGGCAGCGGATGGAGAAAAGGTAAGTGGGGGGTTTATGGGTGTGCTGGCGGTTTGAGGAGACATGGGTTTGGTTATTTTGTTCGGCGGTAAAAACATTTGTAGCAAAAATGACTGCGGTTAATTCCACCGTGATTTTGTATGTCAGTCAAACAACCTAAATCTCTGAGGGATAACACTAAACTACTGCATCACAAGAGTCCATTGCTGACACTCTGTTATAACTTTCATAAGATTGCTGGTGTATCTTTAAAATTCAATTTGGTCCCCACACAACAGCCGGCCTGCCATGCTCCCAGTGACACAACATAACATTCACAAACTTAATTCCACTAGAACATACAAAATACATTATCATTCATTCAGACACAAAAGTCAACACACATATGCTTGCAAACACTCGCACACAAATTCACCCAGCACCTCCACTGACATACGCTGTGTGCACACATTTATTTGTACATTTACAATAATACATGGAAACAGTGGCGCAACGTCCATTGCGCAGACCAGACTATCACCCCCTAATACCTGAAATTGTGGGCTATGTTGACTTGACCTAGCTGAACTATAAAGCCATGGCCAAAAGGACCCAATTCACTGGAATGTCAGCAATTTCCCTGATTTGTCCTTTCATTCAAAGGCAGAAACCATTGGTTAATGCAGTGCAGTGGGTGACCAAGTATAATTGGTATAGATTTTTAAATGCCATATATCTCCAGGCTTGGGTCCTGCACAGCACCTTATATGTCTACGTGCTGATCGATTTTTTCTACAGGTTCCTGACTGATTCAAATTAAGGTATGTTTTCCTGTGTTCAAATGGCTCCAAGCAGTGGAGTACCAAGCGGGAGAGTCACAACGGGGTGGTCAAGCTGCCCCCCTGTAGCTCTTAAGAGCCAGACCGGGACATTTGTCATTGGGACACCTCTCCCATTCGGCACCTCAAAGAGGGTGCCCAACGGCAAAATTGTCCCCCTGGCAGGACAATGTGTGCTGAGCAATTCCTGCTCAGCACGTGCATTGTCCTGGAAGCAGGAGACCTTACCCGTTCCGAATGGTAGAGGTGTTCCGCTGGCAGGACAATGTCCCAAGGAGCGCCGGGCAGCAGAGGGTGCTCACGTTGCTCTGTATCAACAGAGATTACAATGTGAGCCATAAGGGACTGTTGGTAGGTAGGGGGGGTACTATTAGCAGGGACTTTTTTCCCTTTAGAAATGGGAATGGGAGGGAGTGAAGTGAGAAGGGTGCATAATGGTGCATGTTTATGAAATAACGACTATGACTTTAAAACCCAAGGAGGATTTGTTAGGCTCACATTAATCTGCATGATGCTATTGTGACTTGAATGGGGAGAATGGAACTAAAGCCATACTCCCAGTGCTCAACGTATTTCTATGACAATGTATATAGTGTATGGTTAGTTTAGTATGAAAGGCTAGTTTATTATGTAATGTGGTTTGCTTACAATGCATATCTATAAATAATGAAATGTTATATGTATTATATAAATAATAAGCACATGAAATGTAAAGCAAAACCTTAATAAATATCCATATCAACTAAGCCTGGAAAGATGGGCATGGTCGCTTAAATTGTCCACAACCCAGTTTTACCATTTAACCAATTGTGTGATCCTGAGCAAATTATGTAATCACACTGTGCCTTATCTGCAGCATTGTAAGTGATTCTGATTCACTTCACAGCTTATGTTAATGTGTCATGCTATTATAATGGAAAAGGCTAATGACTATAGAGTTGCTCCACATATAACTATAGTGTAATTTAGGTATTTTGCACCACAAAGTTATTTGTCACTTGGCTTATTACGGCAACTTATTCTAAAGTCACTTACGTGGTGCCTCCAACTATCAAAGACTGATGATGCGCCTTCCAATCTACTTTTCTGTGAAGTCACTTCTGTTGGTGCAATCCATATGCTAATTAGGAGGCTTGCATGTATTTTGCCTCTGAGGGCTTGGACAGAGCTCCCCAACAAACATACACAATTAAAAATAATATTTTTTTTAAAGTACCTCTTTTCGTGGCCAAATGCTGCCCGGGCCACGTCTCATGTTACACCGACCTAACCACTTCACACTCATGCGCCTCCAGACAGAAACCAGGAAGCTGAATGAGCTTCCTAGTTCATGTCTGTGTGTTGCACGAACACGAAGCCGGAAAGTGATGCTCTGTGCCGCGGCCCCTGGAAGTGCTGCTTCTAGTGTGGCAGCACAGGCGCCAGGCCCTGCTACACCCAGTTCAGCACCCTGGCTGCTGACTTTGAGTCAGGCCAGCCAGGGTGAGGGACTGAGCCATGCAGGGCATCCCAGCCCTGAATGTGCTGCAGTGCGGCTGCCAGGCATCTCTGCATTATTTAATGAGACAGAGCAAGCCTTGCTGAGCACCCCAGACGGGCTTGCGCTGTCCAATTACATACTTGATGAGTGCGGAACCCCCTGCCCTCCCTCCAAAAGATGGAGGGGGGGGACAAAACACCCTGCCCACTAACCTCCCCCCCACCCCCCCCTCCGCCTATAATTACGCCCATGGATAGTCGGAAGGGAACTAGGAAAAGGTCCAAGAGGTACAACCTCACACCAGGCCAGAGGAGAAAAGTAAGCCTCGGCAAAACAGCTGTAGGCGCATGTAGCTTAGAAAGGAGAGTGATCAGGCACCTGGGGTCCAGGCCAGAATATCTCCATACCAGCCTCCCTTCTGGCCAGCGCCAGCAGAATGACTCTTGAGCCCAAAGAGCCAATACACTTCTAAACCACACTGTTCAAGGGGTACTACTCCAGATGAGACCCCAGGAATCAAGGCAACTGCAAACAGAAGAATTACTGACCTAACAGTTGCCTGCTGACAGGACTGAGGAAGCAAGCGACTAACACGCAGGAAAGACCCACAGACACTGAAAGACATTTCCTGAGGCCATTCTGGAAAGAGTTGCACCATTTGCTGCCCCCATGGGAGGATTCTCGCACGGGAGAGGCCTGTATACTAAGAAAGATATTTTCATTGAATGAAAAGAAGCTACCGTACATACTGGTAGCTATATGGGTCTTGGAGTGAGCGGTCCTCAACCCTTTAAAGACACAAGCATTCATGGGTGGTTGGAAGAGGCCACTTGGGACAGGCAGGAATACTCCGCCATCTATAAAGGAAAACATATCCAGTTTGATGTGTATGCTTCAGTTACACCAAATACCTAGACGCAACGATGTATGTAAGAAAACTAAGGGACAAAGACACTTGCGTGCGTCTCGAATGTCCTGATGTTCTTGTCGACAATGCGCAGGTTACACCCATCCCTCGAGCTAGCAGGCTTGGGGGCAGATTACACCCATCCCTCGAGCTGGCAGGCTTGGGGGCAGATTACACCCATCAGGCTTGGGGCAGGCTACACCAATCCCTCGAGCTGGCAGGCTTGGGGGCAGGCTACACCCATCCCTCGAGCTGGCAGGCTTGGGGGCAGATTACACCCATCCCTCGAGCTGGCAGGTTTGGGGGCAGATTACACCCATCCCTCGAGCTGGCAGGCTTGGGGGCAGATTACACCCATCCCTCGAGCTGGCAGGCTTGGGGGCAGGTTACACCCATCAGGCTTGGGGGCAGGCTACACCCATCCCTCGAGCTGGCAGGCTTGGGGGCAGATTACACCCATCCCTCGAGCTGGCAGGCTTGGGGGCAGGCTACACCCATCCCTCGAGCTGGCAGGCTTGGGGGCAGGCTACACCCATCCCTCGAGCTGGCAGGCTTGGGGGCAGGTTACACCCATCAGGCTTGGGGGCAGGCTACACCCATCCCTCGAGCTGGCAGGCTTGGGGGCAGATTACACCCATCCCTCGAGCTGGCAGGCTTGGGGGCAGGTTACACCCATCAGGCTTGGGGGCAGGCTACACCCATGCCTTGAGCTGGCAGGCTTGGGGGCAGGCTACACCCATCCCTCGAGCTGGCAGGCTTGGGGGCAGGCAACACCCATCCCTCGAGCTGGCACGCTTGGGGGCAGATTACACCCATCCCTCGAGCTGGCAGGCTTGGGGGCAGATTACACCCATCCCTCGAGCTGGCAGGCTTGGGGGCAGATTACACCCATCCCTCGAGCAGGCAGGCTTGGGGGCAGATTACACCCATCCCTCGAGCAGGCAGGCTTGGGGGCAGGCAACACCCATCCCTCGAGCTGGCAGGCTTGGGGGCAGGCAACACCCATCCCTCGAGCTGGCAGGCTTGGGGGCAGGCAACACCCATCCCTCGAGCTGGCAGTCTTGGGGGCAGGCAACACCCATCCCTCGAGCTGGCAGGCTTGGGGGCAGGCAACACCCATCCCTCGAGCTGGCAGGCTTGCGGGCAGATTACACCCATCCCTCGAGCTGGCAGGCTTGGGGGCAGGTTACACCCATCCCTCGAGCTGGCAGGCTTTTTGGGGGCAGGTTACACCCATCAGGCTTGGGGCAGGCTACACCCATCCCTCGAGCTGGCAGGCTTGGGGGCAGGTTACACCCATCAGGCTTGGGGGCAGGCTACACCCATCCCTCGAGCTGGCAGGCTTGGGGGCAGGTTACACCCATCAGGCTTGGGGGCAGGCTACACCCATCCCTCGAGCTGGCAGGCTTGAGGCAGATTACACCCATCCCTCGAGCTAGCAGGCTTGGGGGCAGGTTACACCCATCAGGCTTGGGGGCAGGCTACAGCCATTCCTCGAGCTGGCAGGCTTGGGGGCAGATTACACCCATCCCTCGAGCTGGCAGGCTTGGGGGCAGGTTACACCCATCAGGCTTGGGGCAGGCTACACCCATCCCTCGAGCTGGCAGGCTTGGGGGCAGGTTACACCCATCAGGCTTGGGGGCAGGCTACACCCATCACTTGAGCTGGCAGGCTTGGGGCAGGTTACACCCATCCCTCGAGCTGGCAGGATTGGGGGCAGGTTACACCCATCAGGCTTGGGGGCAGGCTATACCCATCCCTCGTGCTGGCAGGCTTGGGGGCAGGTTACACCCATCCCTCGAGCTGGCAGGCTTGGGGGAAGGTTACACCCATCCCTCGAGCTGGCAGGCTTGGGTGCAGATTACACCCATCCCTCGAGCTGGCAGGCTTGGGGGCAGATTACACCCTTCCCTCGAGCTGGCAGGCTTGGGGGCAGGCAACACCCATCCCTCGAGCTGGCAGGCTTGGGGGCAGGTTACACCCATCCCTCGAGCTGGCAGGCTTGGGGCAGATTATACCCATGCCTCGAGCTGGCAGGCTTGGGGCAGATTATACCCATCCCTCGAGCTGGCAGGCTTGGGGGCAGATTACACCCATGCCTCGAGCTGGCAGGCTTGGGGCAGATTATACCCATCCCTCGAGCTGGCAGGCTTGGGGGCAGATTACACCCATGCCTCGAGCTGGCAGGCTTGGGGCAGATTATACCCATCCCTCGAGCTGGCAGGCTTGGGGGCAGATTACACCCGCCCCACACCCATCCCTCAAGCTGGCAGGCTTGGGGGCAGGTTACACCCATCCCTCGAGCTGGCAGGCTTGGGGGCAGGTTACACCCATCAGGCTTGGGGGCAGGCTACACCCATCCCTCGAGCTGGCAGGCTTGGGGGCAGATTACACCCATCCCTCGAGCTGGCAGGCTTGGGGGCAGGCAACACCCATCCCTCGAGCTGGCAGGCTTGGGGGCAGATTACACCCATCCCTCGAGCTGGCAGGCTTGGGGGCAGATTACACCCATCCCTCGAGCTGGCAGGATTGGGGGCAGGCAACACCCATCCCTCGAGCTGGCAGGCTTGGGGGCAGGTTACACCCATCCCTCGAGCTGGCAGGCTTGGGGGCAGGTTACACCCATCAGGCTTGGGGCAGGCTACACCCATCCCTCGAGCTGGCAGGCTTGGGGGCAGGCTACACCCATCCCTCGAGCTGGCAGGCTTGGGGGCAGATTACACCCATCCCTCGAGCTGGCAGGTTTGGGGGCAGATTACACCCATCCCTCGAGCTGGCAGGCTTGGGGGCAGATTACACGCATCCCTCGAGCTGGCAGGCTTGGGGGCAGGTTACACCCATCAGGCTTGGGGGCAGGCTACACCCATCCCTCGAGCTGGCAGGCTTGGGGGCAGATTACACCCATCCCTCGAGCTGGCAGGCTTGGGGGCAGGCTACATCCATCCCTCGAGCTGGCAGGCTTGGGGGCAGGCTACACCCATCCCTCGAGCTGGCAGGCTTGGGGGCAGGTTACACCCATCAGGCTTGGGGGCAGGCTACACCCATCCCTCGAGCTGGCAGGCTTGGGGGCAGATTACACCCATCCCTCGAGCTGGCAGGCTTGGGGGCAGGTTACACCCATCAGGCTTGGGGGCAGGCTACACCCATCCCTCGAGCTGGCAGGCTTGGGGGCAGGCTACACCCATCCCTCGAGCTGGCAGGCTTGGGCGCAGATTACACCCATCCCTCGAGCTGGCAGGCTTGGGGGCAGGCAACACCCATCCCTCGAGCTGGCAGGCTTGGGGGCAGATTACACCCATCCCTCGAGCTGGCAGGCTTGGGGGCAGATTACACCCATCCCTCGAGCTGGCAGGCTTGGGGGCAGATTACACTCATCCTTCGAGCAGGCAGGCTTGGGGGCAGGCAACACCCATGCCTCGAGCTGGCAGGCTTGGGGGCAGATTACACCCATCCCTCGAGCTGGCAGGCTTGGGGGCAGGTTACACCCATCCCTCGAGCTGGCAGGCTTGGGGGCAGGCAACACCCATCCCTCGAGCTGGCAGGCTTGGGGGCAGGTTACACCCATCCCTCGAGCTGGCAGGCTTTTTGGGGGCAGGTTACACCCATCAGGCTTGGGGCAGGCTACACCCATCCCTCGAGCTGGCAGGCTTGGGGGCAGGTTACACCCATCAGGCTTGGGGGCAGGCTACACCCATCCCTCGAGCTGGCAGGCTTGGGGGCAGGTTACACCCATCAGGCTTGGGGGCAGGCTACACCCATCCCTCGAGCTGGCAGGCTTGAGGCAGATTACACCCATCCCTCGAGCTAGCAGGCTTGGGGGCAGGTTACACCCATCAGGCTTGGGGGCAGGCTACAGCCATTCCTCGAGCTGGCAGGCTTGGGGGCAGATTACACCCATCCCTCGAGCTGGCAGGCTTGGGGGCATGTTACACCCATCAGGCTTGGGGGCAGGCTACACCCATCCCTCGAGCTGGCAGGCTTGGGGGCAGGTTACACCCATCAGGCTTGGGGGCAGGCTACACCCATCCCTTGAGCTGGCAGGCTTGGGGCAGGTTACACCCATCCCTCGAGCTGGCAGGCTTGGGGGCAGGTTACACCCATCAGGCTTGGGGGCAGGCTACACCCATCCCTCGTGCTGGCAGGCTTGGGGGCAGGTTACACCCATCCCTCGAGCTGGCAGGCTTGGGGGCAGGTTACACCCATCCCTCGAGCTGGCAGGCTTGGGTGCAGATTACACCCATCCCTCGAGCTGGCAGGCTTGGGGGCAGATTACACCCTTCCCTCGAGCTGGCAGGCTTGGGGGCAGGCAACACCCATCCCTCGAGCTGGCAGGCTTGGGGGCAGGTTACACCCATCCCTCGAGCTGGCAGGCTTGGGGCAGATTATACCCATGCCTCGAGCTGGCAGGCTTGGGGCAGATTATACCCATCCCTCGAGCTGGCAGGCATGGGGGCAGATTACACCCATGCCTCGAGCTGGCAGGCTTGGGGCAGATTATACCCATCCCTCGAGCTGGCAGGCTTGGGGGCAGATTACACCCATGCCTCGAGCTGGCAGGCTTGGGGCAGATTATACCCATCCCTCGAGCTGGCAGGCTTGGGGGCAGATTACACCCGCCCCACACCCATCCCTCGAGCTGGCAGGCTTGGGGGCAGGCAACACCCATCCCTCGAGCTGGCAGGCTTGGGGGCAGATTACACCCATCCCTCGAGCTGGCAGGCTTGGGGGCAGATTACACCCATCCCTCGAGCTGGCAGGATTGGGGGCAGGCAACACCCATCCCTCGAGCTGGCAGGCTTGGGGGCAGGTTACACCCATCCCTCGAGCTGGCAGGCTTGGGGGCAGGTTACACCCATCAGGCTTGGGGCAGGCTACACCCATCCCTCGAGCTGGCAGGCTTGGGGGCAGGCTACACCCATCCCTCGAGCTGGCAGGCTTGGGGGCAGATTACACCCATCCCTCGAGCTGGCAGGCTTGGGGGCAGATTACACCCATCCCTCGAGCTGGCAGGCTTGGGGGCAGGTTACACCCATCAGGCTTGGGGGCAGGCTACACCCATCCCTCGAGCTGGCAGGCTTGGGGGCAGATTACACCCATCCCTCGAGCTGGCAGGCTTGGGGGCAGGCTACACCCATCCCTCGAGCTGGCAGGCTTGGGGGCAGGCTACACCCATCCCTCGAGCTGGCAGGCTTGGGGGCAGGCTACACCCATCCCTCGAGCTGGCAGGCTTGGGGGCAGGTTACACCCATCAGGCTTGGGGGCAGGCTACACCCATCCCTCGAGCTGGCAGGCTTGGGGGCAGGTTACACCCATCAGGCTTGGGGGCAGGCTACACCCATCCCTCGAGCTGGCAGGCTTGGGGGCAGGCTACACCCATCCCTCGAGCTGGCAGGCTTGGGCGCAGATTACACCCATCCCTCGAGCTGGCAGGCTTGGGGGCAGCCAACACCCATCCCTCGAGCTGGCACGCTTGGGGGCAGATTACACCCATCCCTCGAGCTGGCAGGCTTGGGGGCAGATTACACCCATCCCTCGAGCTGGCAGGCTTGGGGGCAGATTACACCCATCCCTCGAGCTGGCAGGCTTGGGGGCAGATTACACCCATCCTTCGAGCAGGCAGGCTTGGGGGCAGGCAACACCCATGCCTCGAGCTGGCAGGCTTGGGGGCAGATTACACCCATCCCTCGAGCTGGCAGGCTTGGGGGCAGGTTACACCCATCCCTCGAGCTGGCAGGCTTGGGGGCAGGCAACCCCCATCCCTCGAGCTGGCAGGCTTGGGGGCAGGCAACACCCATCCCTCGAGCTGGCAGGCTTGCGGGCAGATTACACCCATCCCTCGAGCTGGCAGGCTTTTGGGGGCAGGTTACACCCATCAGGCTTGGGGCAGGCTACACCCATCCCTCGAGCTGGCAGGCTTGGGGGCAGGTTACACCCATTAGGCTTGGGGGCAGGCTACACCCATCCCTCGTGCTGGCAGGATTGGGGGCAGGTTACACCCATTCCTCGAGCTGGCAGGCTTGGGGGCAGGTTACACCCATCCCTCGAGCTGGCAGGCTTGGGCGCAGATTACACCCATCCCTCGAGCTGGCAGGCTTGGGCGCAGATTACACCCTTCCCTCGAGCTGGCAGGCTTGGGGGCAGGCAACACCCATCCCTCGAGCTGGCAGGCTTGGGGGCAGGTTACACCCATCCCTCGAGCTGGCAGGCTTGGGGCAGATTATACCCATGCCTCGAGCTGGCAGGCTTGGGGCAGATTATACCCATCCCTCGAGCTGGCAGGCTTGGGGGCAGATTACACCCATGCCTCGAGCTGGCAGGCTTGGGGGCAGATTACACCCATGCCTCGAGCTGGCAGGCTTGGGGGCAGATTACACCCGCCCCACACCCATCCCTCGAGCTGGCAGGCTTGGGGGCAGGCAACACCCATCCCTCGAGCTGGCAGGCTTGGGGGCAGATTACACCCATCCCTCGAGCTGGCAGGCTTGGGGGCAGATTACACCTTTCCCTCGAGCTGGCAGGATTGGGGGTAGGCAACACCCATCCCTCGAGCTGGCAGGCTTGGGGGCAGGTTACACCCATCCCTCGAGCTGGCAGGCTTGGGGGCAGGTTACACCCATCAGGCTTGGGGCAGGCTACACCCATCCCTCGAGCTGGCAGGCTTGGGGGCAGATTACACCCATCCCTCGAGCTGGCAGGCTTGGGGGCAGATTACACCCATCAGGCTTGGGGGCAGGCTACACCCATCCCTCGAGCTGGCAGGCTTGGGGGCAGATTACACCCATCCCTCGAGCTGGCAGGCTTGGGGGCAGGCTACACCCATCCCTCGAGCTGGCAGGCTTGGGGGCAGGCTACACCCATCCCTCGAGCTGGCAGGCTTGGGGCAGGTTACACCCATCAGGCTTGGGGGCAGGCTACACCCATCCCTCGAGCTGGCAGGCTTGGGGGCAGATTACACCCATCCCTCGAGCTGGCAGGCTTGGGGGCAGGTTACACCCATCAGGCTTGGGGGCAGGCTACACCCATCCCTCGAGCTGGCAGGCTTGGGGGCAGGCTACACCCATCCCTCGAGCTGGCAGGCTTGGGCGCAGATTACACCCATCCCTCGTGCTGGCAGGCTTGGGGGCAGGCAACACCCATCCCTCGAGCTGGCAGGCTTGGGGGCAGATTACACCCATCCCTCGAGCTGGCAGGCTTGGGGGCAGATTACACCCATCCCTCGAGCTGGCAGGCTTGGGGGCAGATTACACCCATCCCTCGAGCTGGCAGGCTTGGGGGCAGATTACACCCATCCTTCGAGCAGGCAGGCTTGGGGGCAGGCAACACCCATGCCTCGAGCTGGCAGGCTTGGGGGCAGATTACACCCATCCCTCGAGCTGGCAGGCTTGGGGGCAGGTTACACCCATCCCTCGAGCTGGCAGGCTTGGGGGCAGGCAACACCCATCCCTCGAGCTGGCAGGCTTGGGGGCAGGCAACACCCATCCCTCGAGCTGGCAGGCTTGGGGGCAGGCAACACCCATCCCTCGAGCTGGCAGGCTTGCGGGCAGATTACACCCATCCCTCGAGCTGGCAGGCTTTTGGGGGCAGGTTACACCCATCAGGCTTGGGGCAGGCTACACCCATCCCTCGAGCTGGCAGGCTTGGGGGCAGGTTACACCCATCAGGCTTGGGGGCAGGCTACACCCATCCCTCGTGCTGGCAGGCTTGGGGGCAGGTTACACCCATCCCTCGAGCTGGCAGGCTTGGGGGCAGGTTACACCCATCCCTCGAGCTGGCAGGCTTGGGGGCAGATTACACCCATCCCTCGAGCTGGCAGGCTTGGGGGCAGATTACACCCTTCCCTCGAGCTGGCAGGCTTGGGGGCAGGCAACACCCATCCCTCGAGCTGGCAGGCTTGGGGGCAGGTTACACCCATCCCTCGAGCTGGCAGGCTTGGGGCAGATTATACCCATGCCTCGAGCTGGCAGGCTTGGGGCAGATTATACCCATCCCTCGAGCTGGCAGGCTTGGGGGCAGATTACACCCATGCCTCGAGCTGGCAGGCTTGGGGCAGATTATACCCATCCCTCGAGCTGGCAGGCTTGGGGGCAGATTACACCCATGCCTCGAGCTGGCAGGCTTGGGGCAGATTATACCCATCCCTCGAGCTGGCAGGCTTGGGGGCAGATTACACCCATGCCTCGAGCTGGCAGGCTTGGGGCAGATTATACCCATCCCTCGAGCTGGCAGGCTTGGGGGCAGATTACACCCGCCCCACACCCATCCCTCCAGCTGGCAGGCTTGGGGGCAGGTTACACCCATCCCTCGAGCTGGCAGGCTTGGGGGCAGGTTACACCCATCAGGCTTGGGGGCAGGCTACACCCATCCCTCGAGCTGGCAGGCTTGGGGGCAGATTACACCCATCCCTCGAGCTGGCAGGCAACACCCATCCCTCGAGCTGGCAGGCTTGGGGGCAGATTACACCCATCCCTCGAGCTGGCAGGATTGGGGGCAGGCAACACCCATCCCTCGAGCTGGCAGGATTGGGGGCAGGCAACACCCATCCCTCGAGCTGGCAGGCTTGGGGGCAGGTTACACCCATCCCTCGAGCTGGCAGGCTTGGGGGCAGGTTACACCCATCAGGCTTGGGGGCAGGCTACACCCATCCCTCGAGCTGGCCGGCTTGGGTGCAGGTTACACCCATCAGGCTTGGGGGCAGGCTACACCCATCCCTCGAGCTGGCAGGCTTGAGGCAGATTACACCCATCCCTCGAGCTAGCAGGCTTGGGGGCAGGTTACACCCATCAGGCTTGGGGGCAGGCTACAGCCATTCCTTGAGCTGGCAGGCTTGGGGGCAGATTACACCCATCCCTCGAGCTGGCAGGCTTGGGGGCAGGTTACACCCATCAGGCTTGGGGGCAGGCTACACCCATCCCTCGAGCTGGCAGGCTTGGGGGCAGGTTACACCCATCAGGCTTGGGGGCAGGCTACACCCATCCCTCGAGCTGGCAGGCTTGGGGCAGGTTACACCCATCCCTCGAGCTGGCAGGCTTGGGGGCAGGTTACACCCATCAGGCTTGGGGGCAGGCTACACCCATCCCTCGAGCTGGCAGGCTTGGGGGCAGGTTACACCCATCCCTCGAGCTGGCAGGCTTGGGGGCAGGTTACACCCATCCCTCGAGCTGGCAGGCTTGGGGGCAGATTACACCCTTCCCTCGAGCTGGCAGGCTTGGGGGCAGGCAACACCCATCCCTCGAGCTGGCAGGCTTGGGGGCAGGTTACACCCATCCCTCGAGCTGGCAGGCTTGGGGGCAGGTTACACCCATCAGGTTTGGGGGCAGGCTACACCCATCCCTCGAGCTGGCAGGCTTGGGGGCAGATTACACCCATCCCTCGAGCTGGCAGGCTTGGGGGCAGGCAACACCCATCCCTCGAGCTGGCAGGCTTGGGGGCAGATTACACCCATCCCTCGAGCTGGCAGGCTTGGGGGCAGGTTACACCTATCAGGCTTGAGGCAGATTACACCCATCCCTCGAGCTGGCAGGTTTGAGGCAGATTACACCCATCCCACGAGCTGGCAGGCTTGGGGGCAGGTTACACCCATCAGGCTTGGGGGCAGGCTACACCCATCCCTCGAGCTGGCAGGCTTGGGGGCAGGTTACACCCATCAGGCTTGGGGGCAGTTTACACCCATCCCTCGAGCTGGCAGGCTTGGGGGCAGTTTACACCCATCAGGCTTGGCGGCAGGCTACTCCCATCCCTCGAGCTGGCAGGCTTGGGGGCAGATTACACTCATCCCTCGAGCTGGCAGGTTTGGGGCAGATTACACCCATCCCTCGAGCTGGAAGGCTTGGGGCAGATTACACCCATCCCTCGAGCTGGCAGGCTTGGGGGCATTTTACACCCATCCCTCGAGCTGGCAGGCTTGGGGGCAGGTTACACCCATCCCTCGAGCTGGCAGGCTTGGGGGCAGGTTACACCCATCAGGCTTGGGGGCAGGCTACACCCATCCCTCGAGCTGGCAGGCTTGGGGGCAGGTTACACCCATCAGGCTTGGGGGCAGGCTACACCCATCCCTCGAGCTGGCAGGCTTGGGGGCAGGTTACACCCATCCCTCGAGCTGGCAGGCTTGGGGGCAGGTTACACCCATCAGGCCTGGGGGCAGGCTACACCCATCCCTCGAGCTGGCAGGCTTGGGGGCAGGTTACACCCATCCCTCGAGCTGGCAGGCTTGGGGCAGATTAAACCCATCCCTCGAGCTGGCAGGCTTGGGGGCAGATTACACCCATCAGGCTTGGGGGCAGGCTACACCCATCCCTCGAGCTGGCAGGCTTGGGGGCAGGTTACACCCATCAGGCTTGGGGGCAGGCTACACCCATCCCTCGAGCTGGCAGGCTTGGGGCAGATTACACCCATCCCTCGAGCTGGCAGTTTTGAGGGCAGGCTACACCCATCCCTCGAACTGGCACGCTTGGGGGCAGATTACACTCATCCCTCGAGCTGGCAGGCTTGGGGCAGATTACACCCATGCCTCGAGCTGGCAGGCTTGGGGCAGATTATACCCATCCCTCGAGCTGGCAGGCTTGGGGGCAGATTACACCCGCCCCACACCCATCCCTCGAGCCGGCAGGCTTGGGGCAGGTTACACCCATCCCTACACTCATCCCTCGAGCTGGCAGGCTTGGGGGCAGATTACACCCATCCCTCGAGCTGGCAGGCTTGGGGGCAGGTTACACCCATCAGGCTTGGGGGCAGATTACACCCATCCCTCGAGCTGGCAGGTTTGGGGGCAGATTACACCCATCCCTCGAGCTTGCAGGCTTGGGGGCAGGTTACACCCATCCCTCGAGCTGGCAAGCTTGGGGCAGATTACACCCATCCCTCGAGCTGGCAGGCTTGGGGGCAGGTTACACCCATCCCTCGAGCTGGCAGGCTTGGGGGCAGGTTACACCCATCCCTCGAGCTGGCAAGCTTGGGGCAGATTACACCCATCCCTCGAGCTGGCAAGCTTGGGGCAGATTACACCCATCCCTCGGCCTGGAAGGCTTGGGGCAGATTACACCCATCCCTCGAGCTGGCAGGCTTGGGGGCATTTTACACCCATCCCTCAAGCTGGCAGGCTTGGGGGCAGGTTACACCCATCCCTCAAGCTGGCAGGCTTGGGGGCAGGTTACACCCGCCCCACACCCATCCCTCGAGCTGGCAGGCTTGGGGGCAGGTTACACCTATCCCTCGAGCTGGCAGGCTTGGGGGCAGGTTACACCCATCCCTCGAGTTGGCAGGCTTGGGGGCAGGTTACACCCATCAGGCTTGGGGGCAGGCTACACCCATCCCTCGAGCTGGCAGGCTTGGGGGCAGGTTACACCCATCAGGCTTGGGGGCAGGCTACACCCATCCCTCGAGCTGGCAGGCTTGGGGGCAGGTTACACCCATCCCTCGAGCTGGCAGTCTTGGGGGCAGGTTACACCCATCAGGCTTGGGGGCAGGCTACACCCATCCCTCGAGCTGGCAGGCTTGGGGGCAGATTACACCCATCCCTCAAACTGGCAGGCTTGGGGGCAGATTACACCCATCCCTCGAGCTGGCAGGCTTGGGGGCAGATTACACCCATCCCTCGAGCTGGCAGGCTTGGGGGCAGATTACACCCATCAGGCTTGGGGGCAGGCTACACCCATCCCTCGAGCTGGCAGGCTTGGGGCAGATTACACCCATCCCTCGAGCTGGCAGGTTTGAGGGCAGGCTACACCCATCCCTCGAGCTGGCACGCTTGGGGGCAGATTACACCCATCCCTCGAGCTGCCAGGCTTGGGGGCAGGTTACACCCATCCCTACACTCATCCCTCGAGCTGGCAGGCTTGGGGCAGATTACACCCATCCCTCGAGCTGGCAGGCTTGGGGGCAGATTACACCCATCCCTGGAGCTGGCAGGCTTGGGGGCAGATTACACCCATCAGGCTTGGGGGCAGGCTACACCCATCCCTCGAGCTGGCAGGCTTGGGGGCAGATTACACCCATCCCTCGAGCTGGCAGGCTTGGGGGCAGGTTACACCCATCAGGCTTGGGGGCAGGCTACACCCATCCCTCGAGCTGGCAGGCTTGGGGGCAGGCTACACCCATCCCTCGAGCTGGCAGGCTTGGGCGCAGATTACACCCATCCCTCGAGCTGGCAGGCTTGGGGGCAGGCAACACCCATCCCTCGAGCTGGCACGCTTGGGGGCAGATTACACCCATCCCTCGAGCTGGCAGGCTTGGGGGCAGATTACACCCATCCCTCGAGCAGGCAGGCTTGGGGCAGATTACACCCATCCTTCGAGCAGGCAGGCTTGGGGGCAGGCAACACCCATCCCTCGAGTTGGCAGGCTTGGGGGCAGATTACACCCATCCCTCGAGCTGGCAGGCTTGGGGGCAGGTTACACCCATCCCTCGAGCTGGCAGGCTTGGGGGCAGGCAACACCCATCCCTCGAGCTGGCAGGCTTGGGGGCAGGCAACACCCATCCCTCGAGCTGGCAGGCTTTTTGGGGGCAGGTTACACCCATCAGGCTTGGGGCAGGCTACACCCGTCCCTCGAACTGGCAGGCTTGGGGGCAGGTTACACCCATCAGGCTTGGGGGCAGGCTACACCCATCCCTCGAGCTGGCAGGCTTGAGGCAGATTACACCCATCCCTCGAGCTAGCAGGCTTGGGGGCAGGTTACACCCATCAGGCTTGGGGGCAGGCTACAGCCATTCCTCGAGCTGGCAGGCTTGGGGGCAGATTACACCCATCCCTCGAGCTGGCAGGCTTGGGGGCAGGTTACACCCATCAGGCTTGGGGGCAGGCTACACCCATCCCTCGAGCTGGCAGGCTTGGGGGCAGGTTACACCCATCAGGCTTGGGGGCAGGCTACACCCATCCCTCGAGCTGGCAGGCTTGGGGCAGGTTACACCCATCCCTCGAGCTGGCAGGCTTGGGGGCAGGTTACACCCATCAGGCTTGGGGGCAGACTACACCCATCCCTCGTGCTGGCAGGCTTGGGGGCAGGTTACACCCATCCCTCGAGCTGGCAGGCTTGGGCGCAGATTACACCCATCCCTCGAGCTGGCAGGCTTGGGGGCAGATTACACCCTTCCCTCGAGCTGGCAGGCTTGGGGGCAGGCAACACCCATCTCTCGAGCTGGCAGGCTTGGGGGCAGGTTACACCCATCCCTCGAGCTGGCAGGCTTAGGGGCAGGTTACACCCATCCCTCGAGCTGGCAGGCTTGGGGGCAGGCAACACCCATCCCTCGAGCTGGCAGGCTTGGGGGCAGATTACACCCATCCCTCGAGCTGGCAGGCTTGGGGGCAGGTTACACCCATCAGGCTTGAGGCAGGCTACACCCATCCCTCGAGCTGGCAGGCTTGGGGGCAGGTTACACCCATCAGGCTTGGGGGCAGTTTACACCCATCCCTCGAGCTGGCAGGCTTGGGGGCAGTTTACACCCACCAGGCTTGGCGGCAGGCTACACCCATCCCTCGAGCTGGCAGGCTTGGGGGCAGATTACACCCATCCCTCGAGCTGGCAGGCTTGGGGCAGATTACACCCATCCCTAGAGCTGGCAGGCTTGGGGGCAGGTTACACCCACCCCACACCCATCCCTCGAGCTGGCAAGCTTGGGGCAGATTACACCCATCCCTCGAGCTGGCAGGCTTGGGGCAGATTACACCCATCCCTCGAGCTGGCAGGCTTGGGGGCAGGTTACACCCATCCCTCGAGCTGGCAGGCTTGGGGGCAGATTACACCCATCCCTCGAGCTGGCAGGCTTGGGGGCAGGTTACACCCATCAGGCTTGGGAGCAGGCTACACCCATCCCTCGAGCTGGCAGGCTTGGGGGCAGGTTACACCCATCAGGCTTGGGGGCAGGCTACACCCATCCCTCGAGCTGGCAGGCTTGGGGGCAGGTTACACCCATCCCTCGAGCTGGCAGGCTTGGGGGCAGGTTACACCCATCAGGCTTGGGGGCAGGCTACACCCATCCCTCGAGCTGGCAGGCTTGGGGGCAGGTTACACCCATCCCTCGAGCTGGCAGGCTTGGGGCAGATTAAACCCATCCCTCGAGCTGGCAGGCTTGGGGGCAGATTACACCCATTAGGCTTGGGGGCAGGCTACACCCATCCCTCGAGCTGGCAGGCTTGGGGCAGATTACACCCATCCCTCGAGCTGGCAGGTTTGAGGGCAGGCTACACCCATCCCTCGAACTGGCACGCTTGGGGGCAGATTACACCCATCCCTCGAGCTGGCAGGATTGGGGGCAGTTTACACCCATCCCTACACTCATCCCTCGAGCTGGCAGGCTTGGGGCAGATTACACCCATGCCTCGAGCTGGCAGGCTTGGGGCAGATTACACCCATCCCTCGAGCTGGCAGGCTTGGGGGCAGGTTACACCCATCAGGCTTGGGGGCAGGCTACACCCATCCCTCGAGCTGGCAGGCTTGGGGGCAGGTTACACCCATCAGGCTTGGGGGCAGTTTACACCCATCCCTCGAGCTGGCAGGCTTGGGGGCAGTTTACACCCATCAGGCTTGGCGGCAGGCTACACCCATCCCTCGAGCTGGCAGGCTTGGGGGCAGATTACACTCATCCCTCGAGCTGGCAGGCTTGGGGCAGATTACACCCATCCCTCGAGCTGGAAGGCTTGGGGCAGATTACACCCATCCCTCGAGCTGGCAGGCTTGGGGCAGGCTACACCCATCCCTCGAGCTGGCAGGCTTGGGGGCATTTTACACCCATCCCTCGAGCTGGCAGGCTTGGGGGCAGGTTACACCCACCCCACACCCATCCCTCGAGCTGGCAAGCTTGGGGCAGATTACACCCATCCCTCGAGCTGGCAGGCTTGGGGCAGATTACACCCATCCCTCGAGCTGGCAGGCTTGGGGGCAGGTTACACCCATCCCTCGAGCTGGCAGGCTTGGGGGCAGATTACACCCATCCCTCGAGCTGGCAGGCTTGGGGGCAGGTTACACCCATCAGGCTTGGGGGCAGGCTACACCCATCCCTCGAGCTGGCAGGCTTGGGGGCAGGTTACACCCATCCCTCGAGCTGGCAGGCTTGGGGGCAGGTTACACCCATCAGGCTTGGGGGCAGGCTACACCCATCCCTCGAGCTGGCAGGCTTGGGGGCAGGTTACACCCATCCCTCGAGCTGGCAGGCTTGGGGGCAGATTACACCCATCCCTCGAGCTGGCAGGATTGGGGGCAGTTTACACCCATCCCTACACCCATCCCTCGAGCTGGCAGGTTTGAGGGCAGGCTACACCCATCCCTCGAACTGGCACGCTTGGGGGCAGATTACACCCATCCCTCGAGCTGGCAGGATTGGGGGCAGTTTACACCCATCCCTACACTCATCCCTCGAGCTGGCAGGCTTGGGGCAGATTACACCCATGCCTCGAGCTGGCAGGCTTGGGGCAGATTACACCCATCCCTCGAGCTGGCAGGCTTGGGGGCAGATTACACCCGCCCCACACCCATCCCTCGAGCTGGCAGGCTTGGGGCAGGTTACACCCATCCCTACACTCATCCCTCGAGCTGGCAGGCTTGGGGGCAGATTACACCCATCCCTCGAGCTGGCAGGCTTGGGGGCAGGTTACACCCATCAGGCTTGGGGGCAGATTACACCCTTCCCTCGAGCTGGCAGTCTTGGGGGCAGATTACACCCATCCCTCGAGCTGGCAGGCTTGGGGGCAGGTTACACCCATCCCTCGAGCTGGCAATCTTGGGGCAGATTACACCCATCCCTCGAGCTGGCAGGCTTGGGGGCAGGTTACACCCATCCCTCGAGCTGGCAGGCTTGGGGCAGATTACACCCATCCCTCGAGCTGGCAGGCTTGGGGGCAGGTTACACCCATCCCTCGAGCTGGCAAGCTTGGGGGCAGGTTACACCCATCCCTCGGCCTGGAATGCTTGGGGCAGATTACACCCATCCCTCGAGCTGGCAGGCTTGGGGGCATTTTACACCCATCCCTCGAGCTGGCAGGCTTGGGGGCAGGTTACACCCGTCCCACACCCATCCCTCGAGCTGGCAAGCTTGGGGCAGATTACACCCATCCCTCGAGCTGGCAGGCTTGGGGGCAGGTTACACCCGCCCCACACCCATCCCTCGAGCTGGCAAGCTTGGGGCAGATTACACCCATCCCTCGAGCTGGCAGGCTTGGGGCAGATTACACCCATCCCTCGAGCTGGCAGGCTTGGGGGCAGGTTACACCTATCCCTCGAGTTGGCAGGCTTGGGGGCAGGTTACACCCATCAGGCTTGGGGGCAGGCTCCACCCATCCCTCGAGCTGGCAGGCTTGGGGGCAGGTTACACCCATCGGGCTTGGGGGCAGGCTACACCCATCCCTCGAGCTGGCAGGCTTGGGGGCAGGTTACACCCATCAGGCTTGGGGGCAGGCTACACCCATCCCTCGAGCTGGCAGGTTTGGGGGCAGGTTACACCCATCCCTCGAGCTGGCAGTCTTGGGGGCAGGTTACACCCATCCCTCGAGCTGGCAGTCTTGGGGGCAGGCTACACCCATCCCTCGAGCTGGCAGGCTTGGGGGCAGGTTACCCATCCCTCGAGCTGGCAGGCTTGGGGGCAGGTTACACCCATCCCTCGAGCTGGCAGGCTTGGGGGCAGATTAAACCCATCAGGCTTGGGGGCAGATTACACCCATCCCTCGAGCTGGCAGGTGTGGGGGCAGATTACACCCATCCCTCGAGCTGGCAGGCGTGGGGGCAGTTTACACCCATCCCTCGAGCTGGCAGGCTTGGGGGCAGGTTACACCCATCCCTACACCCATCCCTCGAGCTGGCAGGCTTGGGGGTAGGTTACACCCATCCCACGAGCTGGCAGGCTTGGGGGCAGGTTACACCCATCCCACCCATCCATCCATGGAGCTGGCAGGCTTGGGGGCAGATTACACCCATCCCTCGAGCTGGCAGGCTTGGGGGCAGATTACAACCATCCATTTAGCTGGCAGGCTTGGGGGCAGATTACAACCATCCATTGAGCTGGCAGGCTTGGGGGCAGGTTACACCCTTCCCTCGAGCTGGCAGGCTTGGGGGGGGCAGGTAACACCCATCCCTACACCCATCCATCGAGCTGGCAGGCTTGGGGGCAGATTACACCCATCCCTCGAGCTGGCAGGCTTGGGGGCAGATTACAACCATCCAGCGAGCTGGCAGGCTTGGGGGCAGGTTACACCCATCCCTACATTCATCCCTCGAGCTGGCAGGTTTGGGGGCAGTTTACACCCATCCCTCGAGCTGGCAGGCTTGGAGGTTTGGGGGTAGCCTACACTCATCCCTCGAGCGGGCAGGCTTGGGGGGCAGATTACACCCATCAGTCGAGCTGGCAGGCTTGGATGCAGATTACACCCGTCCCTCGAGCTGGCAGGCTTGGGTGCAGATTACACCCATCAGTCGAGCTGGCAGGCTTGGATGCAGATTACACCCGTCCCTCGAGCTGGCAGGCTTGGGTGCAGATTACACCCGCCCCTCAAGCTGGCAGGCTTGGGTGCAGATTACACCCGTCCCTCGAGCTGGCAGGCTTGGGTGCAGATTACACCTATCCCTCGAGTTGGCAGGTTTGGGTGCGGAATTCATAGCTTCTGTATTTTCAAATATGCACACACTGTGCCCTGAAGAGGGCAGCACCACTGCCATGAGTATTGTATAAAGAGCCTCTAAAGCATAGGATTGGTTAGCATAGAAATTATATAGCCCACAAAGATGTGTGAAAGTACACCCTGTTCAGAATATTGCTACGCTCCATGCAGAGTTGACAGAACAGACATTTGAGGCTCTGCCTCGTTGCAGGCACGAAGAAATAGCAATGCCAACAAGGCAGTTCATGCTTGCTTATAGTGATGTGACCCACCTCAATAGCATAGGTCATGTTAAGAAAGGCAGTATCCATGTTAAAAATGTTTTGCAAGGAAACAATGGTCAAAAGTAACAAAGTAAATGCATCAGGCCACCGAACCATGATTTTCATGGTCTAAAACCCCATGGAAAAGGCACCAAATCTGTACTTGCGCACGCATATTCTGCCGAGTTCCATGCGGTTCTCTGCAGATATAAAGAAACACACCGTCTGTTGCCCACTGCGATCGAGGACTGAGTTTATTCATTGACACAGGCAAAGAGCAGCTTCCACAAATATAAATATCCTATGACCGGGGTCTGCAACCTGCAGCTCTCCAGATGTTTTGTATTCCAACTCCCATGCTCACTCGCCATTGACCATACCGGCTAGGGCCACTGGGAGTTGTAGTCCAAAACATCTGTCCTAGAATATGGAGAAAGCATTCAATCCAGCGGAGTGGGTTTACATGTTCTTCCTGTTCAGACATGGCATTTGGAGAATATTTTTTTAGAATAGGTAAGAGACCATTACGAAGACCCCACCGCGAGGCCCAGGGAAATGAAGAGTATCACATAAGATTCAACTGGCCAGGTGCACGAGGCAGGGTTTTCCCCACGGCCACTGAACCCCAGGCATAGATCAAGATAGATCCATTGGTTGGGGGGGGGGGTGGTGGTGGATTCTGGTGGCACTGAGGAAGAGAGGTTATAACTCTTTATGCTGACACACTAGTTATCTACATAAGCAACCCAAATTTTCGTTAGAAGAATCATGGATACTATACTGAATTTTGGCCGCCATTCAGGACTTAGGAAAAATCCACACACTAACCATTCCAGGGGACAAGCAAAGCCATTACACAGAACTGGCCATTAAAAATCACCACAGGATCCTTTAAATAACAATGTGCGGAGATGAGTGATCGGGCAGTATTTCTTGAGGCGGCCTCCCAGCAATACAAACATGATGGAAAGCAAATGAATGATCCTTCTCCCGCTACTCATGGGTCGACTGCCACTTTATAATGTTACTTAATTCCCAATGTTTTATATAGTGCAACAAAGACCTTACTCTCAGAGACAGATGGACTTAAAGGAGGATGAAGGGGTGATCACGAGGTTGTGTCAAGACAGAAAACACAGAATAGCCATAACATTGTACAATTCAGTATAGAATGGTGGACTGAGCATACAAAACCCACAGGGATAACCAGGCCTCCCTTTTGAGGGTAGCGAATGATTGGATCTTTACAGGACACGCGACAACTGCCCTGCCCAACACATGTTGGAATGTTCAGAGGATGGAAAGCATTGGCATGAAGGAAGTGTTCTATGGAAAAGGAAGAGATATATTGATCCTCTAGATCGCTAAAGTGTTGGTGAAGCATGAAAACAAGCAATGGCCACTACAAGCTGAAGGCAAGAACAATGGACACTGCTCTGTTGAGTGGTACGGTCACCAGAGAGGTTGATGAACTGATGGGGTCTCAGAACTGGAGGGAAAAATTGATAATTAAACTGAGACATTCTAAAAGATAAAGCTCTAAAAGTTGACAGGAATTGCAAGGGTAGCATTACATACCACAGGGAGACCTCTATATATTCCTAGAATGAAGGCATGCCCTAACCATATGAACCCTTATGATCCTTTTAATTAAAGTAACGCATTGTATGATGAATGGGATGGAGAATCAGTCACATCAAATACGAAGACCGACTCAGGAAGTCAGCAAAATGTCCGTTTTACTCAATTATCTAAAACGGGGAGTACAACGGAGATCAACGGACGTTGCACAGCATAGTCTCAAAGCATTTAATAAAAAACATAACTTTTATAGCAAGAACTCGTCATATGTGACGTCATACTACATGGCAAACTACAAAAACCTATGCGGGATTGTGATAGGACTAAGGGGAGTATCCAAGTATACTTTCTATAAGGGATCAAATTGTGATTGGTCTCTATAGTCAGGTGGGCAACTCATGCCCTCCCTTAGTGCAAGTCATCTTCAACAGTGATTAAAAATATGATACTCTTGTTACATGGCCCTCTACAATTGGTTGGCACGCTTGTACACTTCTGGAACATTCGACGCTAGCAGCATTTAAGCTGGTACCCCAAGGGCAAGTGGGTGGACTTGTCCGTACCTCCCCACCCAATTAGCCCAACATTGCTCATGCCTTCTGCCATTCAGATTGTCTTTGAACTTGGCCTTAGAGTTGCTTCTCTTCTCTGGGAATATAAGGGAGTGTGAGCATGTTCTTATCAAGGCCCAGGTCTGCATACCCACTTCTATTTCCACCCCGGACTCGCGTGACAGGAGATCGTGAATTGGCTCATTTTATAGCATTTAATTGTCTCGAATAAAGAAACTTGCCACTCATGGTGTTCTCCCTTTGCAACTTAACAAGGGATGCCTCGGCGTCTCACATTCACTGTTCGACTGAACCAGTTTTGGTTGCCTTAGCCTTTGACACCAGACCAAGCAGTCTTGTTTTGGTCCATTTTGGAGCCTCAGCTTATTTCTTTGCTGCGACGCATAGCTATCAATCCTCCTTTCTCCACAGGTTGAGCTTACTAAAATTGTGACATCCATCGAATGTCTAGATATAGATATAAGATATAATATGAATTGATATATGAATAGATATGATATATGCTATGATAAGATGATATATGAAGAGATATGAATAGAGATAAGATATATTGGCGACACGCCCTGCAGTCTATTCACTACGTATAGCCAGCCTTTACTTCGTCTATTTGCGTTACGGCATCTGTACAGTTATAAAATGGCTTTCATTTTCTGCAGTGCTTCTTCACACGTGCAACCTTCAATCTGCACATGAAAGTGTCCTCGATTCTTTACTTTGCCATCAGATTCTATTAGGTCTACACATTCTCTTCCTTGGTCATCCTTCTCAGAGCGCCACGCTCATCTCTTGTGACGTCACCAGCCTCTCCTTTTCTCTTCTTCACACGTCTTCAGGGATCTCCCTCAGGAGACGTCATCCCTCCGGGGATACATCACAGGGTTTTCTCAGTGGATACCTTGTCTCAAAGGCTTTGTGTGGTATAGGCACCATCACTGGCGTTGCACATGTCGCAATTTCCGGTTTCCAGCATACAGGCAGAATAGGGGCGGGACTTCCTGCACAGGCCTTTAGCTGCTCCTCTACAAATACAACTTGAAGGGGCTTTAGATACTCCACACAGAGATAGATGTAGAGCAATAAAGTATGAGTATTTCCACTCTCCATTGCATCCTTCACAAGGATCTGAAGAAATGAAATGAGAAGACGGCGGCACTGGGAAGTAGAAAGGATGACGGGCGTGAGATACTGCCACACCCTTTGGTGGTTGCCACAAATGTTAGTTTCCAATTGATAGGACTGAAATACCTGCACAGGGCCTATTACTCAATTGATAGAGTCCATTAAATGGGTGGAAGTAGAAAAGGTATGTTTGAAATGTAAAGAAAACATGGAATTGTTTTCATGTTGTGGGATTGCAGAGAGAGACTATTTGAAAGGCACCACAAAGAATTGTCGAACGTAATGGGATGCTAAATCAAGGAAGACCCTAAATTGATACAGCTGAGAAAGTGTGTGATCTTGAAAGTAAACTTTTGCTGAGGACAGGATTGGCAAGACGAGCATGCAATCCAAGGGGAAAATAGTAAGAATATGATGGTTGACTTCTATAAGCAGAAAGTTGGATTTTTCTGTTGCCCATCACCATTGGACTATGGTTGTCCAGAACAGTCTCCCTTTGAGAGTGGGCTTAAGTCTTGTGTTGAGGTTGATCACCCTGAGGCGCAGGGAGCAGGGCTGTTCTATAGGGAACTCTGGAAATGTTCTAGTAGCTCTATGCATCCTGGGCCCCTTTTTTGTGTGGTATTCCTGCATTTTCTCATATGTAAAGGGTTGGCTTTTTTGAATAAGAGTGATACGGGACCACCTTGAGTATTATTTCCAGGGACTTTTTTGGTTTCCAGTGCACCGGTGGCAGGGAGTATTTGGAGTTGCATTCCGAGTTATCCGTTCTTTGAGACAGGTTTATTAAGAAGTGTGTTATTGTGGCTGGAATCCTTTCCTAATTCTGATAGGCATTTATCCATTGTAAAATATTATCGAGTCAGTCTTAATATGTTCATGTTCAACTCTGTTAATGTGTGCTCATTGCAAAGCCCCACAATTGGAGGCGGGTGTCTGCATGGAGCTGGAAGCTGTCTGGGGGCGGGGGGAGAATAGGGGGGTAGGAGTAGGGCTGTATACATATATATGTTAGGTGTTAATGTTTCATGATTCTAATAAAGAAAGATCTGAAACACACAGAGGTGTGCCTCATATGTGCTGTACCCCACCAGCGTGGCAATTATTCAAAACTAGTGTCATGCTAGGTTTAGTTTCTTGGGTCATTTGTACAGCGCCAACATGCAAAACAACTTACCTCAAGGAGTCAAATAGCCTCATGCTACACAATGAATGGCATTTATTGTACAATCGGATGCTACCTTTCTGAATTCAACCAAACAGAAGTGTGAGGGTTTGTGGGCTGGCTAAATCTTATGGGCGCCAGAGGACCGGGCAACTACAGTTCCCATGATTCCCGGTGGAGCCGCACCGGCCCGTGCTACTTGCAGATTGTTTTAACCTTCCCTCGCATGCGCGGGATGCGGTAGCGGGCAGTGGGTGGCATTTGTCCCGGCCGCGGCGGTGAACTCCGGGGTGGCGGACAGAGAAAGGCTTCTCCAATTCTTCGGCACGGGCCACGGCAGTGATTGTCCGTGAAGCTGGACTCAGGAGGGAATACTTTCAACGCCTGCAGAATGCTTGCTCAACGGCGATGCGCTGGCTCCCCGAGCCAAAGACATGTACAGCCCCATAACTGTGTACCGTGGAACAATGTTCGCTTGAATCCTGTTTGTGGAATGAGAATGTGCACATGTTCACGTATTAGCCCTGTAAGGTCACGGGGCAGCATTTTGAAACTACAGGAAAGAAGAGTTCTTATGAGCTACACATGCATATTATGCAATGGGCACCTTGGATAGGGCTGCAATGAAGTACAGTCTTTATGATGGGAGTTTTCAGGGTATGGAGCCGGTTTCTTTACGTTCCATGTGTCTAAAGTGAATTGTTGCGTTTGGATGTACTGCTTCTCGTCATGCATGTGTTGCTACTTCACACGCATCTATGTGCTCACATGTCTATGGGTATAGGAAAGAGCCAGGTGACTGAGCAGGGCAGGGCCGTGAGTATTAGGTTAACAGGTACTGGGTAGTGGGTGCGATACCAGAGACTCAACTGGATTAAGAGAGTATTGTGCTATCAAGTACGTGCATGCAAGCTGAATGGTTTTTCCTAACTCACCCATACCCATCCATGTATGCATCCCCAACTCTTTTCAGAGACCCTAAAATCCCCCTACCTATCCACAACCTCTCCCTAAACCCCCCTCCCGTCCCCCCATTGGCTGTCTTGTGGTGACCGGTTTACTAAGCATCAGGTACCCGTGTACAAACAAGGTTGGATGGTTGTACTGCCTTCTGCGATCAGGGAGAGGTTGCGGATCCCCTTCAGATGTGACAAGAAGGAAGTCCAAGGGCAGTGATTTAAAGAGAAGCCGCTTTCCTTTGCTTGAAACTTATCCTGGCAACTAAACCGGATTGGCTGTCGGAGAGGACGCCCATTACAGAGCACATATCAAAAATACCCAGGCAAGCTACCACCACACCCACCATGTGTGTCCCCCAACCCTGGATCTGGGTGCAGAAGCACTGAACTGGGGACTTTTGGAGAGTGAGCCATACGCGGCCTGGGCGGATGAATGTACAGTTCATGAACGCCCCCTCCCACATAGTGGTAAATAACGAGCCCTGCAAAATCTGTACTTTAGAGAACATATTTAACAAGCAATACCTGGTCCCCAGGAACTGTGGCAGGACAAGAGGAACCAAAGGCAACACATACTTTCCATACATGCCACCTTTCCCCATTCCATTCGGGGAATAGCAATCTAATCCTGGATTTCTTTTTGCACGGTGGGGTTTGCAGTTGTGGGTTTTTAATGGGGAAATACAGGACTACAAGTCTAAAAATGAAAAGTTAAAAGCAGAACAGGACAGGCCTCTCCCGAATGGGAGCATGTGTATCTGCTTTTCTGCTTTGATAGTCCGAGATTGGCCTGAACTCGAGAGCAAGCGGACCGGCAGCTAAATAAGAAGGGCGCTTTTTAATCCGCCAATGCAACTCGCCGTTCCATGCAGTTGAGTTGAAAGTGCCAGCTCCCAGGGGCCTCCCCAGAAGCGCACATGCACTTGACCCACTTTCAAAGCATGAAAGTACACCTGGGACAAAAGTGCGCAGTGTTCAGGAACCGCCGAGGAAGCGCAAGGGGCCAAGAAAAGCAACACAAGTTCCCACAGTCGAGGCCAGCGACTGCCGACGCAGCTCGTTTCATGAAAATATAAACTCCTACTTTGAACCTTTCGCATGTAAAGAGTACATGGAAGTTAGCATGGCATGAGCACACAACGTGCCATGCCTGGGTGGCTCTAGACTAGCCAGTATAGGAAACATTGGGGCGGAATGTCACAAGGCACACTCCCGGCAGACCTACAATATTGGCAGAGCAGCCCCATTTTATTTCTAATGAAATAAAAAATCTATTCTCGATAAAAATGTAAAAGACACCACCAACTTCAACAACAAAAAAGCTGGTGCAATCATAGATCTGTGTGACATCACTGCTATCAGCGTAACCTACGGTAAGTTATTGCTCACCCTTCCTGATTCAAAGAGAAAGCCAGGAGCTGTGGAATATATAAAATCATATTCCCAGAGATGCATCAGACGCTTCCTTCTGGGAGCGTGTCAGAAGACTATTGGCGAGTTCACATGCACGGGGAGAGAGGAAGGGCCGGCCCAGAGATGGCAGTTCTCAGGAATACCGCCATTGTTTGGGAAGTGGACAGCACTGAGTCACTGCCCTTCTTATCTAAAAAGGATTACTTTATCTCACTGTATTCCCGCATTTCATACAATGTAAAAACGATTCCAAGTAAGGCTAAGGAGCACTAGCGGCAAGCCATCGCACAGAACACTCTCCAATTCCACTTTGCGTAGGCGTAGATTGTTAAACCGGGACCAAAACACAAACACCCCCAGATTCCTTAATTCTGCTCAACTTTCAGCACTGCTCAGCGTTCACCTTCATTTACATTACTACGTAATGCAGTTTCCTTCCATGGGAAGCCATTGCAAGCCTTCCGCAGGCTGCAAGTTGCTAATTGAGTCTCAAACAGACGCCTCTTCTACTTTCGGCGGTCCAGGGGGCCTGCCGAGAAGCCCCTGCCAAGCATCCAAGCCATGCTCGACCACGCTTTCCCTTTTGACGGTGACATCTACAGTCAAACATGAAAACACTGCCAGCACAGTGGCTGGGACAATCACAGAGAAGAGCTGCCACCTCTCCCTCTCTGCCCAGCAAACCATTCACAGCTAAGTGTGTGTATTACACTGAAGACCTACTTCACGCAATGGCTTGTTAAGCAATCCTTGCAGAGGGGAAGACATTAAAGCCACGTCGGGAAGATGCTTCAGCCATCTTCGATCCCATAGAGAAAGTTTTAATCTGAACAATTTTGGGAAGCAGATCCCAGTAGAGAGCCAATAGAGGCTGCCTTCACCCAAGAGCTTTTCATAAAGCACTAAACACTAATATTACTGAATAAAAAGCAGTAATAAAAAGATGACTAATAAGAAAAGTACCCTTATATCATAGGTCCTATAAACGAGAACTGGAGGTTTCATAGAAGACCTTCACCAGGACCCTGCAGATGTATTCACTCCAACTCATCCAGAAGCACAAAGGTCGATGGGCAAAACCGCCTTCCAGGACCCTCCATTTATCCATAAGAGTAGAAAGAGGCAACGGCAGTGTAACCTCTTGCCACTGATGAAACTGAGCAGGTGCACCTAAGGTTGAGCCCTTATAATGGAGATTTCAGAGCAGATTGGCCAGTGTCTCCACTACTTAGAAATGTGTACTTTTGCTTTCCATGAAGTACCACTGAACACAACCCAAGTGAACAGCCTGTGCCTGATGCCATCAGACCCCACAATCGCAGGACGAAAGGAACAGAAATCAACCCTCCACATGAAAGCGCTCCAAAGTTTTCATATCGAAAAAAAGTCTTCTGAAAAATGAAAGACATTTGTGACTTTGGTGCGTAATGTCAATGGTATGGTAATGTTAACTTATAAAGCGCCTATACACAGGCAAGTTTTTAAAGCGCTCAAAGAGGGTGGGAACATGGGGAGAAACAGCAGTCGCTCGAAGCGCTTGAAATTCTGAGACGATAATAGTCTGCAGAGTAAGTGAATATAATACATTTAACAATTGAGAAAACAGCAAAAGGGCCCCACAAATATTCTGCAGTTTTACCAAGTGCGCATTAAGGGGGGATGACAAGGGAGAACAGACGATCTTCAGGCAAAGATGCATTTGGATCGTGCAAGTGCACAGACGGTCAAGGGAGTGAGAGGTCCAAGTGCACCCAGTCGGTGGAGACTCGATAAGTGCATAGAGCCACTCTCTTGGGTTAATCCTCAAGTGCATTGAGGGAGGGTGGGATGCAGGGCCCTGAGGCAAGTGCAGAGTGGACTGGCAGGGGTGCCCGGGACCTGTGAGACTCTGAGGTACACCAGGCATCCAGTCAGCAGGCTGTAAAAGAAGAGGAGGGATAGAGGGAAACAGCAGAGAGCTGCGTTAGCAGGGTAGAGGGAGGGAGGAGGAGGAGGAGGAGAAGAAGGTCTTGAGTAGTTCCTGGAACTTAGGAAGATCAGGCTCATGACAGAGGGTGGCAGGGAGTCTGCTCCAGAGGGAGGCAACTGCGGAGGATAAGGATCTCCCTCCAAATCTCTGCTCGGAGAACCGGCTCACTCGTCGAAGGTTGGAGGTAGATGAGCAGAGGGCTCGGGAGGGACATTATGTAGGAAGGCAACATTGCAGGTAGGTAGGTCAGAGGCCCCAGAAAGTCTTGTGACTAATGCAGAGGGACTTGAACTTGATCCTTGCAGCCACGGGGAGTCAGTGAAGGGATTTAAGCGCCAGAGAGATGCGGTCCCTGGGCTTGAGGCCAAGGATAAGTCTGGCGGTTCTATTCTGGATGAGTTGCAGAAGGCGCAGGGCGGAAGCAGGGTAGTTGAGGAAGAGGCTATTGCAATAGTCCAGCCTGGAGAGAACCAGGACTCTGGAGACAGTGAACCTCTGGGTGAAAATGAGAAAAGGTAGAGTGACTCTGAGGAGGTGTAACTGATGGATAGACTTTGAGATGTCCAAAATGGGAGGAGAAGAAAGTGGAATCGAAGATGACCAAGGCTTTTGGTCTCGCAGGTGGATCCGGGCGCGGGGCCAAGGGAAGACGCCAGAGTGAAAGTGGGAAAGCAGGAGGAGGGGTCCCAATGCAGACGATCTCAGTCTTAGTGGAGTTGAGGCAGAGGTCGTTTTCATCACACCATGACTGAAAAGCGGACAGTCAGATATGAGCGAGGAGGCGGCTGAGGGTAGCCTGAAGGATAGTTGAGGGTCATTCACATAACATTGGAAGTTAGAGGTGAAAGTGGCGATCACACGTGCCAAGGTAGCCTTATAGACGTTCAAGAACCATAGGGATAGGTTTGATCCCTGGGGACCACCGCAGTTTGAGTGAGGGAGTGTCGAGAGAAAGGCTCGGAGTTCCACCTGAGAGGGGCGGTTGGGGAGAAAAGAGGTTAACTATGCCAAGCCTGACCTGTGATTCCCAAGGTGTGTCAGATACGTGCGATCAGGATGTTGTGGTTTACCGTGTACAAGGCAGAGGAGAGATCAAGGAGAATGAGGACAGAGGGAGTGTTAGTGTCAAGATTTGAGAGCACGGATGTTCAGAAGAGCAGTTTCCGTGCCTCTGGATGCTCTAAAGCCAGACTGATGGTCATGGAAGCAACCAATAGATTCAGTTTGGAGGGTCAGCTGAGAGATGGCCAACTTCTCGATGCGTTTGCCCAGGAAAGGAGTTATCGAGATCGGGCAGTAGTGTGCCGGAATGGAGGGGTCGGCAGAGGGTTTCTTGAGCAGGGGGTGCACAAGGGAGTGCTTAAGAGCAGTTGGGGAAAACTCCAGTGGAAAAGTAGAGATTGCAGAGATCAGCCAGGGCTGGAGCGAGGGAGTCAATATTGTCCTTAATGGTTTTGAAAGGGCCGGGGTCCACCTGTTTGGATGAGGCCTTCATAGACCGGACTTGTCTAGTGACCTCATCAGTGTGACGGGTGAGAGAGGAGAGGGAAAGTGGAGGTGGAGCCAGGGGATGCTCCGGTGTTGGTGTATGGTGTGGTGTGGAGGAAAGAGAGGAAAGGATGTCTTGGGTTTTTGTGATTAAGTGTGCAGCCCGGGCTGAGCAAAGTTACTGGCTGAGTGCGACGGGAGAAGAGGCTGCTGCAGGATTCGCCAGCTCCTTGCAGACCGTGATGGTTTGGCTGTGTTGTTTGATGCTGCAGAGATGCTTATTTGAATAAAGACTTTTATAGGAGCGGATGCAGATTCGCTATTGACATTGAAGGAGGCAAAAGGCCAGTTTGTCAGATGGTCCACCCGACAAATTCCATTTCCACTGAGCTGCCCTGCACTTTCGTTTAAGGGCTGCCAGATCGGAGTCGTACCAAGAGTTGCACTTTTTGGAAGGCTTCCGTCGGACCTTCATGACAGGAGCAAGAGTATCAAGAGTTTGGAGATGGAAAGATTGAGGTTAGCAAGGGCTGTGTCAGGGTGGGAGTCAGCAGCAGGAATGGGAGGAGGAGAGTAGGTGGAGGCAAAGGCAGCCACTGTCACTTTTTTCATGGGTCTGGTGACTTAGAAGCAGAGTGGCCGTGCTGGGTGTGCCACTGCGAGAGGAGAGCTTCAGGTGTGTTGAGAGAAGAGAGTGGTCAGTCCAAGAAAGAGAGTGATAGAGGGATGTCAGTAGAGATGAGTGCATCCACTCAATCCTTGAGCGGGCAGCAAAAGATCTCTATGCACCATGGAGCCTTTAGGGTGTAACACATGCTGAGTCACTTAACACTCCACGGAAATCATACACTGGGATGAACAAGTTACTTTCTTACCCGATAACGTTCTTTCGATGGGATGGTCCGACGAAATATTCCATATCTATGACAGGTAATGTCCACAGCTGTGCTGCTTCGGAAAATCTTCGGCGTCTGTGTCCTGCGTCTATGACGTCGATGCGCCGTCCCAGAGGACCTCCTCCGACGGCCGTCGTCACCCGATGTGATAAGTAGGACGCACAACGCCCATAGCCTCAGTTATAGATTTTTCCCAGAACGTGTGCCACCAGTATTCTGCCAGTCAGACACACAAGGCTTTGCGGAATGCAAGCTGCAATCGCAAAAGAAATTCTGCAGCGGGGAAGGTAGGGAGGGAGCGATATGGAATATGTCGTGAGACCATCCCATCGAAAGAACGTTACCAGGTAAGAAAGTAACTTGTTCTTCGAGGGGATTGGGTCCTCCGACGTATTCCATATCTATGACAGACTCCCAAAGCAGTACCAAGCAAGGAGGTGGGAAAGAATTTAAAATACAAATTTAGCATGCCCAATCAAATTGCGGAATATAGGACTGCCTTGCCAAAGGCCAGATCCTGCCCTCTGATGGAATTGAGGTAGTGACGTACAAAAGTATGTACTGAAGCCCAGGTGGCTGCATCACAGATGTGACGAATAGGAACACCCCTCTGCAGGGCAGTAGACGCAGCCACTCCTCTGGTAGAATGGGCCCGCAAGCCAGCTGGAGGGTCCTTACCCGCCAAGCGGTAACACTCGGAGATAGCTAAAATAATCCAACGAGACAAAGTCTGTTTCGTCACAGCTTGTCCCAAACGCTTACCAGCGTAACCAATGAAAAGTTGATCGTCCACTCTGACCCGGGACATGCGCGAAATATAAAAGCTCAACGTTCTCCTAGGATCAAGCCTATGGAGCCTCTCCTCTTCCTTACCAGGATGTGCAGGAGGACAGAACGCCGGAAGAACAACCTTCTGGCTCAAATGAAATTCCGAAACCACCTTCGGAAGAAAAGAAAGACTAACTCTAAGGACAACCCTCTCCTTATGAAACACAGTGAAGGGTGGCTTAACTGAAAGTGCCTGTAACTCACTCACTCTGCGAGCGGAAGTCACCGCAACCAAAAACACAGATTTAAGAGTTAGCAGTCTCAAAGGGCAAGAATGTAAAGGCTCAAACGGAGCACCCATAAGAAACTTAAGAACAAGGTTCAAATCCCAACCGGGCACCAGAAAAGGTGACGGAGGGAACACATTAGTGAGCCCTTTCAAAAACGGAGAAATTAAAGGAATCAAAATAGGAACACTCTTCAGACGAGCGCTTAAATATGGACAGCGCCGCCAGGTAACCTTTAATGGTCCCCACTTGCAAGCCCCTGTGGGCCAAAGAAAGCAAAAAAGACAGAACCATGGGAATGTCACATTCAAAAGGATCCACATTCTTAACTCTGCACCAGTCGCAGAACTTTCTCCAACAGCAACGGTACAGGGACTTTGTTGCCGGCCGCCTGGCCGAGAGCAACACCTCCATCACGTCTTCAGGCTTCAGGGAGGTCCCAATCCTTATACCTCAACCTTTCAGAAGCCAAGCGTGAAGGTTGAGGGATCTGACCTCTGGATGGAGAACCTGACCCCCCTCCCGTGAGAGCAGATCATCTTGGTAGGGAAGATGACGTGGAGGGCAGATGGACAAGTCGAGAAGGTCCGGGTACCATGTCCTCCGGGCCCACGCCTGAGCATCCGGGAACCGAACCTCCGTAACCTCCGCAGTACTTGCGGGATGACGGGGACTGGAGGAAAAGCGTACAGCAGTGGGAATGACCACTCCACCACGAGCGCATCTCCTAAGGCCCCTTTTGGAGGAAATTCCCGTGAGCAAAACCTTTCGCACTTCCGGTTGACACTGGAGGCGAAGAGATCCACTTGAGGGGTCCCCAAAAGGGCGAAGATCTCCAGGAGAATCTCCTGAGCCAGCTCCCACTCCTGAGAGACCGTGCTCTGCCTGCTCAGAGCGTCCGCCATCTCGTTGTCGTCTCGGGCCAGATGAACAGCCGAAATCGAAACTTCCTGCTGGATGGCCCAGAACTCGAGCTGCATCGCCTCCCTGCACAGAGGAAGTGACCCTGCCCCCCCCCCTTTTTGTTGAGGTAGTGCATGGCCACCGTGTTGTCCGTTAGAATCAGGACACGTTTTCCTCGCAAAGTCGGCAGAAAAGCCTTCAGGGCTAGCCTGACGGCCCTCAGCTCCAACAGATTGATATGGAGTCTGGAGTCCGACGGAGACCAACGACCGCTGACTGTCAACTCGTTGGCATGAGCTCACCATCCCGTGACGGATGCGGTCGTCACGATCGTCACCTCCGGCCAGGGCAGCCAAAATGGGGACCCCTTCATCAGATTGCCTTCGACGGCCCACCACAGAAGGTCCTGGGCGACCGAGGGTGGCACCTGAACAGGGTCCGACAGCCTGCCGGAGGACTGAGACCACAGGAGCTTGAGTGCCCACTGCAAAGATCTCATCCGCAGACGAGCCTCTGGCACCAGAAGAATGCAGGATGCCATGAGGCCGAGCAGTCTCAAGAACTCGGACGCTGGGAGAATCTGGGCAAGTTGAAACTTGTGCACCATCTGCTGAATGTGAAGAGCCCTCACCTGGGGAGGAAAACACTGCACCAGGGATGTGTCGAGCACTGCTCCAATGTACTGGAGCCGCTGCATTGGTGTCAAATGGGACTTCTTTAAATTGAGGAAGAAGCCCAGCTTGTGAAGGGAGTGGCAGGTGACGGACAGATGATCCAGGACTTGCTCGGTATAGCTCCCCCTGATCAACCAATCGTCCAGGTAGGGGTAGACGTAAATCCCCCTTTCCTGAGATGCGCTGCCACCACCATGAGCTTGGTTAAAATCCTCGGGGCGGAGGTCAATCCGAACGGCAGGACCCTAAACTGAAAGTGCGAGTCGCAACCGCGAACCTCAGGTACTTCTTGTGCTTGGGATGGATCGGCACATGGAAGTAAGCATCATTGAGGTCGAGAGACACCAACCAGTGCTGAAGTTGAAGGGCCTGGAGGACTTGAGTGAGAGAGTAACCATCTTGAACTTGTCCTTCCTGAGGAGTTTGTTCAAACCGCGCAAGTCCATGATGGGTCTCAATCCCCCATCTTTCTTCGAAATCAAAAAATAAGGGGAATACCATCCCTTGTTCCTCTCCGCTACAGGCACCAGTTCTATGGCGCCTTTCTGCAGCAGGGCTTGAATTTCCTGCGCAAGGAGCAGATCCAGACTCTTCAAAGAAAGGTTCCCAGATGGCTTGTCGTGAGGCCTCTGCCGAAAAGGAAGACAGTAGCCATGGGTTATGATCTCCAGAACCCACACATCTGAAGTAATGGCTTGCCATTCTACAAGATTCTGCGCCAGCCTTCCCCCAACCGGCGAACCATGGGACCTGGCCTCATGACAGTGGTAGCGGCTGCGGCGTTGCCTGAGGGCAAAGAGGCAACTGCCCGAGCGGCCTTGGCACCTCGAGTACCCTTGTTTCCACCTCTGGCACACTTGCGGTGGCCTCTTTGACTGCTAGCTCCTCTCGCTTTACTGAAGTACGAGTAATAGCGAAAGGAACCTCCCCTCCATTGCTGTCCCCTAGGACGAAAAGGCGGAGGTTGGCGAACTGCAGCGCCCAATGACTTCGCTGCAGCTTTGGAGGTCTGCAACCTCTCAAGGCTCGTCAGCCTTGCTGCCAAAAAGGTGTTCACCGTCAAAGGGCGTGTTGAGGAGCCGGGACTGCACATCAGGAGCGAACCCAGACTTCCTCAACCACGCAAACCTGCGTATTACTGTGCTCGCCGCCATGGACCGGCTGACACAATCTGCCATGTCCAAACCCGACTGAACGGCCTCACACATGGTATCCTTGCCATCCTGAACCATAGCAAGGAAACCATCCCGTTCGTCCCCTTCGGGAATACGTTCAGCCGCTAAAGCAACACAGTTCCACAGAGTGTGTGTGAAACGAGACAAGGCACATATGGAGTTGGCCGCCTGAAGCGCCATACCCCCTGAAGAAAACACTTTCTTCGCCCAGCCGTCAAAACGTTTGTCGTCCCTATCCGGAGGGATGGTAGGATACGACGCCTGCTTTCCCGGGGCCTTAGCCGCCTGCACCACCAAACTCTCCGGAGTGGGGTGCCTGGAAAAGTAGCAGGGGTTGCTACTGGCTGGACGGTATTTTCGCGACAAAGACTTGCCCACTGCCAGGAGACTCTCCGGAGCAGTCCAAGCCGCCGCCACCCTTCTCTGCAGAGCCATATGAAACGGCAAAACCGGGTCAGTGGGGGGACCAAGATCAAGGATGTCCGTGAGATCATCCTGAACGAACTCCCCTGGGGGAGCCGACCAACCCAAATACTCCGTGACCCGAGACATAAGGCGCCGATACGAAAAATCGGCATGAGTGCCCGGCTCCGGCCTACAAAACTCCACCTCCGGAGGTGTGTCCAGTCCGCTGGCATCATGCAGTGACTGCCTCAGGTCATCAAACTGGCTATGGCCCGATATAAGCTCATCTGGTACCGTAACCGGAACCAAGCCGTCATCAGAGCCTTCATCACCCTCTGAAATGTACTCCAGGCGGGGAGAGGAAGACATATGGGGACCAATGCCTTTCTAGGGGCTAACCCCGTGCCACGGGGCCGCTCCGACACCACCGCCTCGAAAGGCATGGAGGGCGCCGAACGAGTTGGCGCCGACAGAAAAGGTGTCGACCTCGAGCGAATCGGCGATGTCAGCTGCAGCGCCGCCAGCATCGACGGCGTCGACACAGACCTCGAAGCCGGAGCTCCGAGCGTGTCTCTCGACGACCTAGGCACCGACAGCGTCGACGACCCCCTCGGAGGCGGAGCCTCGAGAGAAATCGTCGACGACTTCGGCACCATAGGCGTCGACGTCTTCTTCGAAGACGGCACAGGATCACGCGGTCTCGAGCGCGTCGAGGACCGGGACCTGGCACGGGCATGGCGAGAATGGCTACCCTTGTCCGAGCGGGACCTCTCCCGCGAGCCGTGCCGACCACCCGAGCCCGAAGGCGTACGAGCGGTGCCTCTCGACCGGTGCCGACCGACCCCACTCGGAGGCGCGGACGGACTGGTGCCCTGCGATTCAAGAATCGCTAGCATCTGCTTCCCGAAGGAAGCCCATTCCTCCGGTGTCGCTTGCATGGCAAAGAGTTGAGGCGTACCGAGATTCACGAAGCCAACACGTTCGCAGAAAAAACGGAACTGAGGCTATGGGCGTTGTGCGTCCTACTTATAACATCGGGTGACGTCGGCCGTCGGAGGAGGTCCTCGGGGACGGCGCATCGACGTCATCGACGCAGGACGCAGACGCCGAAGATTTTCCGAAGCAGCACAGCTGTGGACATTACCTGTCATAGATATGGAACACGTCGGAGGACCCAATCCCCTCGAAATCTTTTACGGGACCAAAAAGTAGATCACAATCCTTTTCCATTTCACTTCAACTACAAGAACCACGTTCTTACTTTGGTGGCCTGGGAGGCATTGGGTAAAAAGAAAAGTTTTAAGTTTCACCTTTGTGGCAGCCTGTGTGCTTTGTTTGCGATTGTCTGAGCTCAGTTAACCGTGGTTTGGCTTTTCCCAGGCAAACTCTAGTGCCCAGAGATCAGCAGTTAAGCACTACTTCATGTGTGTCCCCAGGATTCACATGTACTCCAAATGCTCGCCAGGTGAGACACTGCACCTGGTGGACTATGCAAGCTTTCTGGCTGGTGACAGTTTTTACCATTTTCAAGGAGTAGAACACGGATGCACTATGGGTTTGCACCTACTGGGTGCCTTTATACATTCATGGGAGATATGGTGCCACCCAGTTAATAGGCTATGTATCAGAACTGCAAGTCTAAACAAGGTGAGGACTGGCTTTGATGCATAAAAGTCTCCTTCAATGTAAAGACATTGATTGCTACCATCAAACGCAACACAAATAACATTAACAGCTAATGCCAGAATCTCAGACGAGAATTGTTCCCATGAGCAAATTATTCTGGTTATGCTTTTGCTCCACCCAGGATCCAAAATTCCCAGATTTTCTAATTAATTTGAATTCATATAGATTTTGTGCCAAACAAACCAATCGTATCTGGGCACAGATGGAAACAACGGTCAGCCATAATCAGCCACCCACACAAACCTTGTTAGCTCCACAAGCATCAATATCCAAGCAACCGGCTACTTAACAAAAAGTAACTAATTTAGCGGAAAATATAAGTCTTCAGGGCCTTCCGAAAGGCAGTGAATGTTTTTTGTGCTTAGATTCCCATTGGAAGATTATTCCAGAGCTTTGGGCCATATGCTCCTAACCTTCGATTACCCCCTGTATACATATCTGGTGGGTGGGACCTGCTGCAACATGTCACAAGAGCCTAACTGGCGGATTGGAGTATAGATTTTAATTTTGGCCACCAGATAACTGGGCACCAACTGTTTTACACATTTAAAGATACAGAGAATTTTAAAATCTATCTGTTCCTTCACTGCAAACCAATGCAGTGAGCACCGCAAATTACAAATTGGGGATGATTTTGCCACCCCAAAAATAAGTCTCACTGCCACATTTTGTGCTATTTGCAATCTCTGAACTTGGGTGGTTGGGATTCCTGACAGCAAAGAATTGTAATAATCGAGGTGTGAGTTAGTAAGGGTGCCCACAACTGCAGCATGATCCTTACCTGGAATGAACGGGAGGATCCGTCGTAACAGACGTAAAGTATAGGACACTGATTGCACTTTTGCACTGATCTGTGCTTTACTCCCCATGTCCTCTTCCCAAATACAGCCCCGATTTCTTTATCTTGGGTGCAGAGGCCAGGTGTGACCCTAAAAGGCGAGGCGACGGGGGGATGAGTGGGGGGAGGTCTTGGTGGGGGGGGAAATTGGTGGGGGGGGGTCGCTTACCATTTTGTAGTTGGTGTTTGGGAGCAAGCAATGTTTTTCCTGCGTTCAACAGCTGGTTTGAGTACATCCATACTTGCACTTCCTTTAGGCAACGTTCCACCAACTCAAACGTCTCCTCCATCCTCTCAACACAAACACGTGGGTATTGTCTGCATACAAATGACTCCTCAGAATATCCATGAAAGTTCTCACATATAGATTGAAAATAAGAGGAGAGATGGAGGAAGCCTGAAGTACACCACAAGTCTGTGGAAGGGAATCCCAATGATATTCCCCCAAATCTAATCCGTTGTTCCTGATCTGTCAAAAACAACTGAAACCACCCCAGGGCTTGTGCGGAGACATCACCAATCTCACTAAGGCATCGTAACAGTGTTGTGGTCAACCATATCGAAAGCTGGCAACAGATCTAACATAATCAGGAGCGATATGTCTCCCTGATCTACTACCTCAAGGAGAACGTCCCACACAGTCGGTAGCGCCATCTCGGTCCCAAAACAGAGTCGAAAAATGGTTCTAGAACATTGTTCTCCTATTTATTATCCCTACCTTCATCTGTGACTTAAACTATTGGCTTCAACTGTAGAATAAATCTAAAACTAACTTTTCTAGAGACAGCAAAGGACTCAGTTGCAACAGTTGGTAGAACTGCTAACCTTTAGGAACAAGCACTTGATGCTATCTTTTATACATAAATCCCTTATCTCCACTTGCTCACCTCTGAACCATGAGCAGAGTAACCACTAAGGTAGGTCTTTCTTATGATGTCTTAAGACACCCTACGCAGGACCAGATAAAAAAAATAATTAAAAGAAAAACATTGTGTTAGTTTGGCACCATTTACTCACAACCTGGCCACAGTGGCACAAGATTGTCCAGATGCATTGATTCTTGGAATGAAGAGCAACATCTCATGCATTGGATCAAGTAGTATCTTAAAATTGGAAAGCTACATTAAAACCCATCAAGAGAAAGCTTTTATAGACTAACAAATGGTTTTGCACCGACAGCCTTCATGACAAACTTGCATTAACAAGCCACGTTATCAGAAAAAAAGTGCTCAAAACCGCTTTCTCCACATAAACCTCTCCTCTACAAATCTACCTTAACCTTTATCATAGATGAATTAAAAACATTTGGATGTTCAAATGCATGCAATCATATGTTTCAGCTATGGGACCCTTACCGTGACTTCCGCATGAATATTGAGGGCCTGCTTGGGTACTGGTCAACATAAAGCAGTAGCTTGACTTCAAGCTGCAGTATAAAACTTGGCTAAAGGAACCAGCAAGACTTCCTAATGACAAAAATATATTTTAACAACCGGGGTAGAGGCCAGCCAATCAGGTGGCTGGGAACGCAAGCTTTACTAGAGAGATTAATGTCAGTCTTAAATTGTGTATCAGGATATCATGAAATCCTTTTCCTGTTGGAAATTGTCTTTTACAGAAACATTGCATCTTAAGACTTACTAGTGCAAGCTCCCAAGGAACACTAAGAAAGTTAAACTGACCAGGAATGTTGCGCACTGATGCAGGAGGTTTTGAAGAGCACTATTGATACGCTACATGGACAATATATTGCATGCTGCTTACAGAAGACTCCACCGATTGTATCGACAGGAACACCCTGTAGCACGAATTAGACGCCATCGGGATGCGCTCAAGGCTGCTAAATTTAATCAAAATCTGCTATGTGGGCACCGTGACTAGTTAGGAATGCAAGCATGGGCTCCAACACCCCTTATTTTCATACTAAGGGGGTTAAGCAGGGCTGCCCAATTGCACCTGCAATATTAATTTTACTTGGGTCTGATTTTGATCCAACTAAGTAATGAAGAAGGTATTCCCTCCCACTTTGAGGACCGTACAGTCCTCTTCGCGTTAAACCCAGGTGGACTCAACCAAGGGTTAATGAATATTAGGAAATGCACAAATTAAAGCTAAATGAAAAGAAAACTAAAATTTGGCAAACAGGGGAAACCATACAGGTGCAACATAAAAAAGGAAAATATTTTTATTGTTCATTTATAAAAACGCGCTTAATACCAGCAAGTGGTTTCTAAGCGAAGGATCGGGACTCTAATCTGTGTTGCGCCGTGTTGCCTTGCTTCCAAAACAAACACGTTGCCCCTGAGCTATCCTTCCTCCCCTGAATTGAAATGGTGAACTCCTATAAGTATTTGGGAATGATGCTCTCTAGGAATGGCATGTGGACCACACACAAAGTTCGAGCCAGAGAGGGCGGCCCATAGGCTAAAAGGGCTTCTCAGGTGTTACTTTCTGTACAGGGCAGTCTAACCAGATACATGCCTGGAAGCATTCAAGCTGAAAGTGTCTTGTACGATTTTCTATGTTTGTGAAATGTGGGGCATAACAACTAAACCTCTGGAGTTAATTCAGAATACATTTTTAGCCAACTGCTGGGTCTTCCGCCTGGAACCCCAGGTAGTCCCCCGAAGCCCGAGTTAGGGTTACAGAGTATAGAATCCCTAGCCCGAACTAGACATCCAATTTATTTCACACAGTTAAAATTGGGCCTTTCAGATAACCAACACAACAGTGGCGTTCTTAGCGATAGAAGCTTCTGAGTGTAGGAATAAAAATTACTGATTATGGGGACATTCCAGACTATAGCTTGATTTTGTTTATTTATTTTAATTTTATTTATTTATATAGCGCTAAAGCCCGCAGGCATCAGAGCGCATTCCAAAAAGACAGGACAGTGATTACAAAAACGGGACAAGAATAGACACAGAAGATCGTATCATTGGGAGCTGAGAGAGGTCGCTAGTCCAGTTTATTTAAAGAGTAGGGTCTTTAACTTCTTTTTGAAGAGTATGAAGTTGGTTTCTAATGTCAAGGATACGGGCAGTTCATTCCATTTATGGATGCTTCTGTTTGGAAAGGCAATGCCCAGGCCGTTTTGCTTTTTAGCTGGGGTTGTCTGGAGAAGACCTTTGTTGGATCTTAAATTTCTAGATGGTTCATTGCAGTCTTCTTAAATGGTTCTTTGGTACCAATGCTAACTTCTCAAATATCCACTCTAACGATGCAGCCTAGAGGTAGACACTGGTTTAGAGCACTGAAGCAGTCCCACTGTCTTTAATAGGTGGCTGTGAAAGGCAAAAAGACCCTCAACCCATGTTTCAGGCCAAGCCTGTTCTGGTCATGCAATGCTCTGATCCAGCTGGCTTCACCACAGTGGACATGTATGGCAATCTTCTGTGTGGGGATCATGCAAGCAAGTTTAATCTGGAGCTCACAGCCACCTCCAATGTACATGCTGATCTGCCACGGCCAGGCATTTGTAGTTTCAGTTTTGACTTGCTTCGGTTGCTTGTTAAAAGGATCACTCAGATGCACTCTCTGTGATGTATTACATACATGAGTGGGTTCCGTCATGACATAAGTGTAAAGAGGAAGAACAAAAAAAGGTGAAGGGTAGACAACTGCACACAACGTGGCTCAAGGTATAATGTGAGCTTGACACTTATGAATGCACCTGCCTACCCCACTAAGAATGGGGTTTGCAGAACCATCCCGGCAGCAGACCCCACACAAGATCCTCTTCCCGGGGCAACATTATTTAAACATCATAAACAACTTCCATGTCAAAATGACATGCATGTTTTTTGCAGTTAAACTTTTATTTGAGCAAGGAGTTTTAGACTACAGTACTACCAACACATCACCGAGCAGACATATCCGCTCCCTTACCAAACGGAAAATATATATTTGTTTATTTCAAGGCCTTTCTCAAAACACCTGGAATTTGCTGGCAGCCTAAACAAAGCACCCTTCCAGGCAAATCAAATAAACTAGTTGTCATTCAAATGGTCTTTAACCTGAAATTCATGGAAGTAATTTTCTGTCCATTATTAATCATTGAGGGGGCACCAAGGGGGGTGGGTGGCTGTGGTGGAGGGGGTCACGACAGAGGGATAAGAGGGCTTTTTGGGAGGGAAGGTTGGGAAATCGCACAGCTACAATGACTGAAGCTTCTGCCAGTAATTACCCATTAGTTCCTGGAAAGCAGACATCAGCATTTGAGGGATAATTCTCGCGGCACTGCAAGTGTCCACATACGAACACAAATTAAACCAAGGTTTGTTTAAGAGGGAGATTCCTCCTTTTCTAATTAAAACAGTCTTCCAGGGGCTATTAGTACTACAATAATACATGCAATTTAGAAGGACCCCATGGTTCATGCAGAGTCATCTGCTCTTGTATGGCGCGGAGAAATAACACTTACCGTTAATGTATCCCAGAGCTCAATTTTCCAGGCTTGGTGCCCTATCTTGAATTGCTACCTTCTGTGACAAGCAAATCCAGTGAAAATGTCCAAAAAGTGAGTGTCTGAAACCTCATCCTATTCCACCACTGAAGAATAATTAAATGACCCTCACGCTGCCACAAACACAAATAAATGAATCTGCCCAAACGTGTCTTGGAGGATGGGGTACAGCGATGGCCGCCATCAGAGTGTCTCTGGGGGATCTTAGGTCATGATGTGTTATGGAAAACATTCCATCTCTCAGGTGAGGTTAGTTTGTCAAATCATTAATAGTAGCACTGCAGGTGAATACGATCATGCAGGTCTCTATGCAATCCTAGACTGTGTTCCCATTGCCCCCTACAACATCTTTTTATAGCTTTCGTTCCATTGGTTTCAATGTAGGGAGCAAAATATTCTAGGACCTCATTAAGGAGGGATTTCGTCTGCCTAATTAACACAATGGCAGGTTTGGTGAATCCAACCAGTGCAGACTCTCAGGGGGCAAAAATCCAAGTTGCATGCCAATAGCCAGCCATACAAAAAAGCCACTTGCTACCTCAACTCTATATATAAACGCAGCACACCATTTCTTCTTTCTTACTGGACAAAGAGTCAACTATCACTAGCCAATGGCTAGCGGTGAGTGCACATTTTACACCCTGCTCTCCAGGTCAGTATCTTGTCTACAAGAGAGAACCTTTGCAGCTGCACATAGTGTATATAATGAATACAAACAGTATCTGAAAGCAGCATTATTGGTGTCCTTTAACAGAGTTAAACATTTCAAGTTGTAAGCTACTAGCCAGCCATAAAGTCACTCAGCACCTCACGTCTACACCTGAATGCCTGCAGCACATCACTGGATGAAGAAAAACAAGCTTCTAAAGATCTCACAATCGGATCAAAGGGACAGGCTGCACACATTTGGGGTTCGTTACTCTTCATATGCTGCAGGTTCGGGAAACGACATCCATTCATTCTGGGACTGTGAGGCATGGGGAGCATGGTTTGATATGGGTGCTTAACATAGAAGACATCAGCTATAGTAAACAAAATGCTACTTTGGACTCCCAATAGATAGCTACTGTTTATAGGGTGATGCCAGATAAACCAAGTGAAGCTATTAGCTCCTGCGCATCAAATCTATTTTGGTCCCTCAGAGTCCTTCCCATTTTCCAGTCCAACCAGTGCATCTGAATTAGCAAAGCCATTGACGGTTAAATTAGTTTAATTCTAATAAGGATCAACAAAAATGTATTTTTAAAAGCTAGAGAAAATCAAGAAACAAGCAGCAAAGGACTGCATGAATGAGGTAAACTTTACTGCTTCGAGACTTAAAATGCCTTCATTGGCTTCCGGATGACAACGCATCCTATTAAAAAGTTGTCATTTTGCACAAATCTTGCATGGAAAAGGAGTCTGAATACTAACCACAACTGCCACCCTACTACATTCCTCCAAGGAACCTCTGCTACTGCCAGTCCAATTTGAAGAGGAACAGATGAAGGAAAGATTATCAAGGTACAGGATTCCTCTCTCTCCAACGCTCTGTAATCACAGGTAAGGACCCCTTCATACTCGCTTGTATTAAAAGTAAATCTTTAAAAAACGTACTATTCAAAGGAGCCTTTGTTTGACTACTCAATGAGTTCTAGACCACTGGACAACCCCCTTTCCTACATGAAAGCAGATCAATTTCCATTCAGAGTCGCAGAGGTTGGCTCAAGTTAGCTGTCAAAACATAGCACCGGGGTCGGTCATTCTCTGAGCCTGCTATGCAAAGTGGTATGTTCAGTGGCTTGCACAAAACAAAGAAATATAATGAGTGGCGTAGACTCGAACAGTATAGGAGACTTGACAAGGTACTCTGAGCAAAAGGGTTTACAAAGCAAACCTCTAGAAGACTGCAGAAAGTTGCCCATAGACGATGGATCCAGTTCGTACAGACCGACAAATTAAAGTTAATATCCGACCTAAACAACAAGTTTAATAGAGTGCCCAGGTTTACTTTATGGGTCCGTTTTATTTATGCTAATGTGGGGGAGAACGTATTCCAATGGTAGATGGAATGTTGACCATAGTGATGTGCTAACAGGACTCCGCAACATTCTCTAGTTTATAGCCGATTTAGCGGTCATCTGCTTCCACTTGGAACTGAAGGTTGTGTTGGTAACGTTAATTGGTCTGTGAGAGGGTTTGCCTCATGAAGTTAATTGTAGCTTGGTTTGTCCCTCAAGCTTACACTTGAATGCATTGTCTAAATGTTTCCAAAGAACACGTCCTTTCTGCATAGACAAGAGAAGGAATTGGGCGAGTCCCTAATATAACTATGAATGAAAATGCATAAGAAGGCACTACCCAGAGCAAATTATTTCATTATAAGTAGGCAGGCAACACACTGGGGTATATGCTGGCCAGAATTGCTGAAAGGTGAGGATATATGATATGATACAAGTCATTTATAATGCGCCTGTACACAGTGGGAGCATTCTCTAAGAGGGCACTACCAGTCAATGAGGAATTGGGAGCATCCCCTATGCCCTCTCCTTTTGGGCAGTAGTAGGCAATGCAGGGGTTTCTTCCATCGGAATTTGTTACAAAGCGTTAGGACACTTATCAAGAGTTCTTTTAGGTGATTGACTTTTGTCCATAACCATCGGCGTCAATGAGTGCGGCAACATGCGACAGGATGGCAAACTTACTGTTTTTCGTCGCAAGGGAGTTGCACGTTGAGCGTCCTTACAGAATTTGAGTAGGTCATTCAAAGGCACTTGTTTAGCGCCAAGTTTTGTAGCCTTACATATTTGTTTCTCCCTTGGCGTGGACGTTGAATGTTTTACAGGTCGTTTCCGTGAGCTGAGCGACAGACCTTTGTCTGGGCGCTCTTTCCAACGGATTTGGTATAACGGGCATGCCTGTTTTCAACGTAGGCACTTTAAACTGTAAAGAAAAAGGGTAAAGAAAGCCAACAGGACTTCGCAGTAAGTCACTGGAATTGTATCTCTCCACCGCCCAACCGCGACTTTGCGTTGAAGAGGAAAAGCAGTACTTCCAGGTACTTTGCCTGGTGCACGTGCGGTCACAGTTTTAACTCCTTCACGCCCTAAGGGGGGCAGGGCTTCAGATGTTTAGCCGTACAACAGAGATTTCCACTCTAAACAAAAGAAACAGGCTGCAAGTATAAGTAACAGGGTGACAGAGTCCAGTGACTGTCTCAAGTCTCTGCTGATATTTGTAATAGATATACCGTAGGAAGAAGGAGCAGGTCAAAGTCTGTAGCAGTAATCCACAACAAGCAGCGAGTGAGATAAAGAGGTATTTCCAGGTACTTTGCCTGGTGCGCGCGTGCTGGTGCGCGGTCACAGTTTTAATTCCTTCACACCCTAAGGGGACGGGGCTTCAGATGTTTAGCTGTACAATGGCGATTTCTACTCGTAGGAAGAAGAAGCAGGTCAAAGTCTGTAGCAGTAATCCACAACAAGCAGCGACCGAGGCAAAGAGGTACTTCCAGGTACTTCTCCTGGTTCACGCACTTTGTATATTTCATTAGAGAATTGCAATTTGCAGTGTTTTTTTATTGTATTCCGGCAAATTCAGGTTTTGACTTTGTATCTGAAACATCAGGACTGGATATGGATGTCTGCACTTCATAAGAACTCAGTTAGATTGATAACTTTGCCAATCCAGCTATATACCTTCTATTGTAATACTCCATACTCTCTTTATATACATCGAATTGGACTTGCAACTTTCAGCATGCGTTTTTGCCAAACTTCCAAATGTATGTTCACTTTTCATGTACAATGAATGATTCTGCTTGGTACCAATGCATTATCTATGCGTCAACGAGGCAGGGGTACAGATGAAATATCCCTGTGTAGATAGTTTTTAATTAACATCACAGTTTGCCTGTGATTACACTGACCAGTACGGGATTCTCCACTTTCATCATATATATCAGGATATCAGGATTCCCCCTTTGGCGTTCTGCTTGTTGTCTGTTGTGTGTTTGCTGATTTTTTTCTACTTAATAAAACGTGTTTCTTCCATCGGATCCGAGTTTTTTGATTTTGGGAGATGTCAAGTGCCTCATTTGGAGTGCGGTTTATGGTCTTCTGTTTTTTTTCTGGATATATATGGGATACATTACTCACCGTAATCGTGTTTCTGATGCTTGTATCTGCTTAGATTCACATGCTGTGTATAGGACGACATCTAGTGGAAGCTGCAGAGTATTACAGTTGTTTTCGAAACTCGAAAAGGGACATTGACAGGGCGTGCCAGTAATACTATCCCTAGTGTGATGTCCACTGTACCCATGATACCTCACGCGTCGCGGTCCCTCAGATGGTTATGTTTCTGACATGAGGTAGCATGAGGTGGTAGCGCGAATACAGTTGTATCCAAGCAGATCCGTATTAAACCATCTTATAAGCATCCATGCGCCTTCTCTCCGAGGGGAAGGAAGGGTGGGTTGCATGTGAATCTAAGCAGATACAAGCATCAGAAGAACAAGTTACTCTCTTACCTGGTAAGGTGTTTCCGATGGGATGGACCGATGTATTCCATATCTATGACAGTAATCACCACAGCTGTGCTGCTTCGGAAAATCGTCGGCGTCTGCGTCCTACGTCAATGACGTTGATACGCCGCCCTTGAGGACCTCCGACGGCAGACGTCACTAGATGTTATAAGTAGGACGCACGAAGTCTGACACAAAGTCTTGTGGAAACGTAAGCTGCAATCGCATAAGAAATTCTGTAGCGGGGAAGGTAGGGAGGGAGCGATATGGAATACGTCGTCAGACCATCCCATCGAAAGAACGTTACCAGGTAAGAGTAACTTGTTCTTTGAGGGGATTGGGTCCTCCGACGTATTCCATATCTATGACAGACTCCCAAAGCAGTACCAATGCAAGGAGGTGGGAAAATAATTTAGAAAACAGAAATTAGAATGCCCAATCAAATTGCGGAGTAAAGGACCACCTTGCCAAAGGCCAAATCCTGCCCACGGATGGAATCGAGGGAGTAGTGACGTACAAAAGTATGTACCGAAGCCCAGGTGGCTGAATCACAGATGTTACGAATAGGAACCCCCCTCTGTAGGGCAGTAGAGGCAGCCATACCCCTGGTATAATGGGCCCGTAAGCCGACCGGTGGGTCCTTATGCGCCAAGCGGTAACACTCAGATAGCCAAAATAATCCAGCGAGACAAAGTCCGTTTCGTCACAGCTTGTCCCAAACGCTTTCCAGCGTAACCAATGAAGAGTTGTGCCGTCCACTCTGACCCGGGACATGCGTGAAATATAAAAGCTTAATGCTCTCCTAGGATCAAGCCTATGGAGCCTCTCCTCTTCCTTACCAGGATGTGGAGGAGGATAAAACGCTGGAAGAACAACCTTCTGGCTTAAATGAAATTCCGACACCACCTTCGGAAGAAAGGAAGGACGAACTCCAAGGACAACCCTGTCCTTATGAAACACAGTGAAGGGTGGCTTAACTGAAAGTGCCTGTAACTCACTCACTCTGCGAGCGGAAGTGACCGCAACCAAAAATACAGTTTTAAGAGTTAACAGTCTCAAAGGGCATGAATGCAAAGGCTCAAACGGAGAGGGGGAGAGGGAGATGGGGAGGGGGAGAAGGAGAGGGAGAGGAGAGAGAGAGAGAGAGAGAGAGAGACTGCAGACAAGGCATTCAAAAGAGGAGAAGGTCTGTGTAGGAATCACAGAGGCAGGAATCTACTCTGGGAAGATCAGGGCTACACCCCCTCTGGTACGGTTGGATCTGGGCACGGAGAAGATCTTGTAGCCATCAGGGAGGAGAGTGTCAAAGCTTGTGACAGAGCTGGCTGTGAACCATGTCTCGGTGAGACCGAGGACATCGAGGTGAAGTTCTTCCAGAAGGTGGCAGATGTCAAAATAGTGTTCGACAGCTGAGTGAGAGTTAAGAGTGCCAATATGGAGAAGGTTGCCATCCTTGAAAGACTTCTGGGTAGGGGTACAAATCAGAGGTACGCCCTGTGGAGGTGTAGAAGAAGCCAGAGGGGGGCAGAAGAGGAAGGAGGAGAGGGCAAGGTACCCAAGGAGGAGACAGCGGGGGGAGGCAAGGAAGCCGTGGAGGGAAGAGAGGAGACAGCAGGAGAAGAAAGGAAATTGATGAGGCGCGGGAAGCGCCTATCAAAGAGGACCTTGGACCAAGATGGTGCCATTCAAGACAGTGTTCCACACCCCTCATTTCTCTATTTCTGCCTCCCATTTCAACTTTCTCTGCATTGGTTTTAAATGTTACCACAGACTTCTCCCTTTGCCCTAAACTCATTTTATTCGCCTTCACTCACAAAATCTCATCTCCCTGTGCGCCTTCTCCTTTCCATTTCTTCTCCCTTACGCCCCTAAACTTTGGAACTCCCTACCTCTTGAAATACTCCTTCCCTACACATCCATCGTTCTCGCCTAAAATCTCACCTTCTTTCCATTCTCTCCTCACTCTAAAATCTTCTGTTCCATTAGTTACAATCCCACCTTTGCTTGCTTTAGTACGATTTTATGTAACCCTGTGCAACCCTTTGGTGAAAGCGCTATGGCAATTCCAATAGAAGACAAATACAAAATGGGTGACCATTTTAGTTGCATAGCATTAAACGTAAAGTGTACGCCACTTTATGTGTTGCATGCTCACGTGTCTATATTCTGGCAAAGTATCTAAACACTGGATTAGTAAAGAACCATCCAGGTTAGCCAGAAAATGACAAGCATTTACAACTATTCCAGGCAAATATTTCAGATTAATGAAATACCATCCAGGCCAACAAAACAGACATACAATTACACAAACGCACACAGACCCGGTGCAACTGTTCTTTCCAAGATCCCAACCTATGACGTGGTGAGAACTTATCTCATTGCAGCAATCACATTTGGCTGTACCATGCACTTCCAGGGATGGCTTGGTCTTTCGGGTTCTTGTTTTTTTTTTTTATTGACGCCATGCACAACCTTTTACTGTGCTCAACGGAAGTCACTAAGTGGTCACTGTGTGTTTGCTTTGAAAATATGAAATCAGCATATTACCAGTCTCAAGTTCACCATTTCTAGAAATGATTAACGATAACTGCAATTAGTGAGGATAATTTGCCTTATGCGTCAAACTAACAGGACAGTGATATTTGCAGTACGGGTTGGTTTAAAAGCCCTTAAATGCTGGCATGGTTTAGGGTGGCACATAGTTCGCAATCTATGGCCCTCATCTAGTCTCCCATGCTTCACCACGACCACCATTATTTGAGAGCGTCTCAGTGTGCCAAATTCAGATGGTTTGGATCGGGAGAGTCGGGTGGGAATGACGAGCCCATAATGTGCAAGGGAGTATAGCCTTTTCAACTGACAGCAGTGGAATGGTTGATCCCCTGATCTCCATCTAGGATTTAAGGGATGAAGTGGGGCTGGACTACATGCACTGCTGTAGCATGCTCCGCTTTCTGGTCCAGTCCCTCAGTGGTATTGTGGGGGTAGAAATCACAGTTTGCCAACTTTTAGAAACATGGTTTTAAACAGGAAGGACTTCAGATCCTTCCTGACCTCTTGCCGGTGTCTGCAACCGCCAGTTCTTCATTTGTTCTGGATTAGGATTCCCATGACACCTTACTATTGACTATGCTGGCCAGGGCTGTTCCTCTTTTTAGCCCAAAACATCGGGATAGCCTAAAGTTGCAGACCCTTGTAGTCAACCAAGGGATGGATTTATGTCACAATCCCAACATGCAGTTTAACGACTGCATACTACCGAATCCCTCATTTTTTCCATAATGTACCCTTTGTGGGGTGTTGCAAATACCCTAACTCCACTTAACTTGCTAGCATTTCCCTGCTCCCCCGGTAACTTTATTTTTTCGTTAATGCGACCAAATTACAGTTTAAAAAAACATGTGCCCATATAAGTACATTTGTTAAAGTGTAATCGTGAATAAAATAGCATCCCCTCATGGATAAATCCAGATTTTCTCGTAACTTGTTATCAAGTAAGCCACATTTCTGTCTATTGAAAATGTTTGGTCAATATGAAAGTGCGCACTCTTGAGCTTGCGGGGACTGGGGATGTGGGGAGAACAATTCTACGGTTTGTCACTGTAAACCGTGATGAACAGTCCTCCTGATCAGTGTATTAAGATTTGTTTTTCTTTGGTAGGAGAAACTGTTAAACCTCTTCAGACAAGGAGGCAAGTTCGAAAGGAGAGGCTGGCATGAGGTCATAAAGGAGAGCAGCTAACAAAGCGGTTCCAAAACAGAAGGCAATGTGGCAACAGTGCAGAGCGAGAGCCTGTAACCAAGAGGGCAATATTTAACAGCCTGGGGAGACTGCAGGACACAGCAGAGCCAAGGACCAACAGTGGGCGGGAGAGCAAATCAGCATGGAAAGACTTTGGGCTACAGCTGAGAACGTGGAATGACCAATCGGAGGACTCTATTCAAGATGCACCTGGACCCTACAAACCTGCTCTTTTACACTCCAATTGGCAGTTGCTAGGCAACCAATTCCCAAAATGCCGGCATAGAAACTGCATACAGGTCCTTACATATGCACACCTCTTCTAGCATGGTGACAATACTCATATTCCAGGCAGATGTGCCTGGGAAATTGAGCAGAAAATCCAGAATGCTGCGTATCCCTCTTTGCACTCTTCCACTGTTTCTCCAAACGCACCAACGGGAATACATAAACCTGGTTCGTAGCATTGGGACGTTCCTCTTGCCTGCAGAATCAGATGGGACTCCACTTGCGCCTGGAACGTAGGTTCCCTATTGAGGCATAGTGGATTGCCACTCTTCAGCTAGCTAAGAAACCTACCAAAGTAGGACTTGTGTAGTGTGCAGGACGACTTTGAAGTACACTCTTTGACTTAACGGCTGCTGTAAGGCCCTTGCGTTTTTTGATGCATAGGAATTCCAACTCACTGAGCACCATACTTGGTTATGTCTGAAGGTTTCAGAACTTCCTTGGCAAGTCTATACAACGCTACAGTATTCTAGCATCAAGACGATCACAGCTATTCTAATGTCTGTGGGACTAGTGGAGTCCTTCCTAGTTAAGTAGCCCCCAGCAATCCAGCCTCAGTTGGTAGAACTGGTTGATAACTAGATAAAAATAATTTGTTTACTATATCTTCACCCACTTGTCCCTTTAAAATTAATGGTCATTTTTTTAATTTTAAAAAGTAAGTTTTATAGAATGAGCAAATAACTTCTGATTTCACTCAGAGAACATATTAAAAAAATATGAGATTTTTCTTTCACATAATGCAAATTAGTACTTTAAAACGGTTTGATAAGACAACTATTTAAAAAGGAGTCTTTCCTAGTCGCCATTAAGAGGTGATGTTTAACTACGACACATTTGGGTATCTGAACTAGTCGCCGAAGACGTATACTGCCATCAAAGGGGGAAAGGGAGCAGGGGAGGATAAACAACATGAAACGGTCCTACTAGGCCTTGTGACAGTCGGATCGTGCAAGTGCAAATGGGGGGGGGGGGGGACGCCCAGGGCAGAGGCAGGGTAAGTGCTAGGGGAGACCATGGAGAGCAAGTGCGAAGGGAGACAGGGGTAAGGGTAAGTGCGAGGAGCAGGGGTGGACCAGTCTCAGTAGGGTAGTCTGGGGAAGGTACTCAAATGCAAGTGCTGGGTATGGGGAACTGTGTAACACTGGTAGCAGGGGAGCCTGGCCCAGCCCATGACCACTTCCTACAGAGTCTTGTGTTATTCATAGAATTGGTATAAAGAAAAGAGCATTTCTTGTAAATCTTACAAGTCTGTGCAGGTGCACAGCTCTGCTCTTTGTATCCATGCAACAACATCCAGCTTAATCTCCACACTGAATCTGTTGGCTGTCTTCATGACCATCAGTCTGGCTTCAGAGCTGCCAGAAGCACGGAAACTGCTCTCCTGAACATCCGTGAAGACCTGCTCTCCAACCATGACTCTAACACCCCTTGCGTCCTCATCCTCCTCGATCTCTCCTCTGCCTTCGATACTGTCAACCACACCATCCTGCTCAACCGTCTCCGTGATAACCTTGGTATCACTGATCAGGCTCTGGTGTGGCTGACTTCTTTCCTCTCCAACCGACCCTCCCAGGTTCAACTTGGGTCCTTCCTCTCTGCTATCTTTTTCTCTACCTGTGGTGTCCCCCCAGGGGTCTAACCTCTCCCCCTGGCTGTTCAATCAATACCTGGCACTCTTGGCCCACCGCATAGCCGCTCTCTGCCACAACTTTCAGTTTTACGCGGATGACACTCAGCTCATCTCCAGGCTACCCTCGGCCTCCTCCTCCACTTCCCTCATCTCGGACTGGCTGCTATCCAGGAGTGGTGTGCCACCAATGACCTCTGTCTTAATGCCAGTAAGACTGAGATTCTCCTCATCGGCACACCCGCTCCCTCCTTTCCTGCATCTCTCTGGCCTGAATCTCTTGGCCCCCCTCCTGTTCCCACCTGCAAGGCAAAAAATCTCATGTTCATCTTTGACTCTACACTCTCCTTCTCTCCTCACATCTCTGACATCTCTACCAGCTGCACCTCCTCAGAGGTATTCTTCCTTTCATCTCCTTCCCCCAGAAGGTCACTGTCTCCAGAGCACTGGTTCTCTCCATGCTGGACTATTGCAACAGCCTCTTTCTAAATCTGCCTGCTTCTACTCTCCGCCCTCTGAAACTTATCCAGAACAGAACTGTGAGACGCGTCCTTGGCCTCAAGTCCAGGGATCGTCTCTCTTCAGGACTGAAAACTCTGCACTGGCTCCCAGTGGCTGCGAGAATCAAGTTCAAAACCCTCTGCATCGTCCACAAGGCCTTCTGGGACCTGGGAGCCTCAATACATCCAACTCTCTCTTCCTAAATACCTTCCTTCTTGAGCTCTTTGCTCATCTACCTCCAATTCCCCCAGGGTCAGTCGCTTCTCCAAGCAACGAGTTGGTGGTAGATCTCTCTCTTCGGCTGGGGCCTCCCTCTGGAACAGCCTCCCTGCCTCCCTAAAACTTAAGGAGAACCATCTTCGGTTCCGTAAACACCTCAAAACCTTTCTCTTCGCGTCCGCCTTTTCTCCTCCTCTCCCTTGCTGATTTCCTGGTTGACACGGAAACTGCACTGGTTACCTGGCCACCCTCTGATCTCAGGCCCAGGTCCACTCCCCCGCCAGTCGCACTCCTGTACTGCCTTCCTGGCAACCCCTGCACTTGGTGACTGTTTCTGCATCCCTACGGTCCCACTTCCTGCACTTAGCACCAGACGTCTGCACTTGCCACCTGCTGGCCGTACTCCTATTTATTGTTATTTATTATTGTTCTTATCCCATGTACTGCACTGTCCTCATCCCCCCCTCCCTCCCCGCTCTTCTCCTCCTTCCCCTTCCCATGCACGATCTGAATGATACCTGGCCTAGTAGGATCGTTATCTGTTTTCCCCCTGTTCCCCCTCCCTTGCCTCGTCGCACCTTGAAACACTTGTGTATAGGCGCGTTATAAATGCCATATCATATCCATACCGCACTCCCACACGTCATCAAGGGACTATGGAGGGGTGAGAGACTAGAAAAGAGGACATTAAGTTCCACATTAAAATAAGATAAAGGGAAGTCTGCCAAAAGTATCTTAAGTTAGTGGTGAGGGAGGCCAGTGCCAAGAGTAGAGCTTTTGGACTAAATGCACCGACGGGAGTGTCCAACAAGGTTCTGCTTAGGTTCCCATGTCATAAGGTGTACAAGTTAACTCCTACTTGAACAACTGTCTGTTGACAACCACTAGTCCTAACATGGTTGGCCACTGGTACTGTTGACTTGAACCTAGTGCTGGCAAATGCAGCAGGGGTTCTCCGTAAACTACTGAAAATTCAGTTCAGTGTTTGCAGTGTCTGGGAACCACAAGTAAGCCAGCCAGCAGACAAGGACCACGCAGGACTCCGGTAAGTACAAACAGGAAATGTTCTTTAATGATTAGGACTAGAGTAGGTGGTTACAGGGGAGAGATGGAGCTAGGCCTCCTTCTCCTACGGGTTCCCATCTCAAAGTCCCCACCTACAGTCACCCCTGGAATCCCTAGCACTGACCAATCTACATCCCATCAGGGGGTCTTCAGATAGCTGTCACTCACATAATAAGGGAGGCATTCATACAGCATACAAACATGCCAGACAAGCACGCCCGACTCCACAGTGCTGTTATTCTAAATAGCCGGCCAGGACACTGCAGGACAACAGATCCCACTTTTACCTACCACCAACTAAAAATGGCCATGTGGTCCCTTTGATGAAATCACTCAAACCTTCACACGCCTAGAACTGGCCAAAACTTTTCCTCCTGGCTAAAACCAACCTCTTCCCGCCTGCCTCTTCTACTCAAAACTCCTCCTCGCCCTCCCTACTTCTATCAGCCAAGCCTTCATTCCCTTCTCCTAACTTGTATAAGCATTGGACGCCCCTGTTCCCCTTTCCAGGACTGAAGGCGACGTATATTCATTCCCCTCTTCCAGGCTACAACCCGCCAACGTTCCTGAAGAAATTGGAAAAAGGTCTGACAAAACCAAACGTTGAAGTTATTTATTGGGGGTTAGTGACTAGCTGCATTGCAAGCAAGGCACTTGAAGCACCAAGCTGAACCCCAACAAATTCCAAGGTCTTTTTAAACCGACGGAAACAGAACAAAAGCTAGCCAACGGGGATTAGCGGAAATGTAGTGCAGACAATGGCCATGGATATTACGTCACGTTTGATGCATATGGACCAAACATGCCAGGAAAGCAGCATAATCAAAGCAAGAAGGGCTTGGCTGTGTTTGCAAGAGGTCCACGCCCACCCAAATCAGACATCCCTCAAGCATCACCGGAGACTGTGGAGCCAGAACAGAAAAGCCAACTGACCGATACAGAAACAAAAATAAAAAACACTTGCCAACAGTTGAAAGGATGAAAAGGCAGAGCAAGTCATGTCCCCGGTTCCAAGAAATGATGGGCATCTGTGCCTACATCCCGAGCTCCATGCCCTCAAGGCCTCAACCTTGCCCAGCATTTAAGAGGATGCTGAACCTTGATATTCTTTAGAAAGGAGGAACAAAACAATCCCTCTAGCAAAGGTCTTTATTTCGCATGTCCACAATCACCCATTCCCCACCTCATCACACCGTTTAATATGCTTTGGGAAAGGAAATGATTAATAAACAACGTGGAACAATGAGTGATTAACAAGGCAGTGCCCCCTACATCCACCCATGACCCACACGGGCGCGACGCCCCCTACGTCCACCCCTGCCTACTCATCCCACCCAAACAGATGAAAGCCAAAGTATACGTGGCACGTCAGTCCGGGGGGACAACCGGCTCTGTTTGGAAACTGGCACTTTGCAGATAGTGAGAGCCATTATTAGTCAAAGGCGCAATTATATTGTCCCAATGGCAGCGGCACGTACACCAGAGACTAATTAACGAGGGCGCAGGGGACGAGTGACGGCCCTTTCATCGGCCCCCTCCCCGCCTCTGCAGGCCGCCTGCTGCCCACTGTTCCTGAAAACAGCAGCGCGGCTCTTTCCTTCGCCTTTTATGTTAACTAATTACAAAAGGAATTAAGCGAGATGGCATTGCGCAGTTTGCAAAGCCAGTCAAAATGACAACAGTGGCACTGGGCAGAGCGGCGTCGCCGACTTCCCGGGAGGACAATGCACGCGACAAAGCGTCCCTCTGCTGGGGCGAGGCGAGGCCGGCCAAGGGCACGCGGCGCTGCAGGGCCTCTGCGCAGGCACGAGGGGCTGACCCCAATTAATCGCGGTGCAGGGGCAGTCACCGGGACACGCGCACACTTAGACCCCTGTAATATCGCGATAGCTCGCATTCCAACCATGCCTCCCAGCCATGTTCATTTCTGACTGTGAACATGGTTCCGTCTGCTCAAGTGCGCGGTCGGACTGGGGCAAAACATTGTTTCGGCCACAAATGGAAAACGTGCCTACAGTTGCAAATGACAAGGAGTTCCTTTTGTGACAGACCGCTTCAGTAGTACCCAAGGAGGGAGTTTTTCATAAAATGTGATGCAAATTGTGCATTTTGAGGAATAGTAACATTGGTCAACACTACTAGCCACACAGTGAAACAACAAACTGACCAACATAGGTAAAACATTTTTTTTTTTTTAAAAAAAAAAAAGCCTACATTAGCATATTGCGTTTTTGGTTGGGGCATTGCCCTATTTCCCTGCAGGCCAGACCGAGCCTGCTTAAGTGACAGATCTGTAGAAAAGCAAAACATGATGAAGGGACAGCTGGGGTCGAACCTTCTTAGCCACAGGTAGCAGTCCATCCCATTGCTGCCCTTCGGCTGAAAAGTTACGGGCTATGTCTGACGACTTTTATTCAGCATTCTGATGCGTCACCCTAGAGCAGTGGATTTATGGCCCTCCAAGACACATGACTTTAATGATGAAGCCTTGCCTGGCCTAAAGTCAGTCACTAAATCGGTCACCAGGTGTCTCTAGCCTCTGTGGTCGTCTTGGCATCATGATATGGACAGTTTTAAAAAGGCTAGGTATAATGTCCTACAGTAAAAAAGTAACACATTAAAACGACACCTTACATTTTTTTTTAACTCACATTCATGAACTGATGCCCCTACCATCCGCACATTTGCATCGACAGTTTGTCTCACTATACAGGTCTTGTGTGGTACATTCGGCCCACCAGCGAAACAATTTGTGCACCCCAGCCCTAAAGCCTGCATACAGGGCCGGTTTTAGGGCAGGACGGGGCGGGCCAGGCGACTGCCCAGGGCGCCATATGCCCCCCCCCCCCTGGGTGCCATTAGCCCCGCACCACGCCAGCTCAGGGGAGTCTTTCAAGTGCTCCCCCGAGCTGGCGTAGGGGAGAAAAGACGCGGCAGGCGCCCTCTTGTTATTAAATGCGCCCCCAGCGGCGTATTTAACAATAGGGTGCTGATGCCGGCATTAGCACCCTATTGAGATAAATACCTCCCCACCATGACGCAGGAGCAAGGCACTTTACATTGGATAGGCCGCATGAGCACCCTATTCCAGTGATTGACTGCCAAGCGCCGGAGCAAGGAGAGATAGGAGAAAAATAAGTGCCGCGCTTGCCCATTCACCCCCTGTTGACCAGGGGCAAGGAGGGGCGCCAATTCGCCCAGGGCGTTGCTGCCATAAAGGCCATTCCTGCCTGCACAGCCCCCCTCCCCCCCTTGCTCCCATCTGAAGAAAGACGCACACTTGCCATTGCAGGTGGGTGTATTTTGGTGAGTGGCGTGTAACAAGACTGGAGTGGCACATTGCAACACTGGAGTGTGCGCTGGTCCCTGGAATTCCTCCGTAGGTCTTTCTGGGAGCAAGGAGTTGCCATCGAGAGTGTGGGCTGCAAGCTTAAAGAATTCTCCCTAGCAGGTAGCCTTCATATTTGAATCATGCGATCTTTCCCCTTCCCTGCCTTCCCTCAGGCCTAAATTTAGCCATTCTTTTGATCATGACTTTCTGTGATCCAAATAGGCCTGGTGGTCTTTAAAGGCCAGGGTGATTGCAAAGTGCCCCCCCACCTCTCCCCAACCCCATGTGCAGAGTAATGAAATGACAGCCAAAACCTTGTTTACCCTATTGTGCTGATTGGACCTGCTCGCCCCACTAACCCACGAGTCTTGTGTAGTCCTCTAGAAAGCATGCCATGACCAAACAATCGGATGGTGGAGTCCCCTTCCTACCTCCGCCACCCAGCTAGACTAATGTGCGCTAGAGAACTGGAAAAGTTAACATTTTCCAAAGCACTGGGTCCAGAGTTCTGTGCAAGGACACTGTTGTATAATTGTTTGGGGATGAACACTCGTTGACAGGGTGTGTATTCAGTAGTTTATTAATATTGGAGGTCCATCCTCCACAGCTCAACTATGCCTCTGTATGATTCTGGAACACAGGTGTGTTCCAGAATCATACAGTGTGTCATCCCAATACCATAACATTAAGAGAGAAATCAACACAATATAACATCTCCCCCTCCACCCTTTTTACAGAAAAAAAAAAAAGATCTGCAAAAAAAAATAATGGAACAAAAGTAAACATTGATAGTCGGTGATAGTAAATACTATGAAACTTCAACAAATACACACTAAGAAAGTAGCAGTAACACAATACGAATAAAGGATACAACTGGACTGAAGAACACTCCGAAAACGCTGTCATAGGCGACCACCAGTTTCAATAATATACATAGTCCTTCTTGAAGTTTTGTGCAATTTTCCAGTTTCTGGATGACACCGCATTTTCACCAATAGTGTCCTTATAAAACTCTTCAAACTCACATGCTCTCTCATTCTGTGGAGCTTCATGTACCACTCAGTCTTTCATTGATTCACCACGTTTTGCTAGTATAACATCACCACATGACCATTTCTTTCCATCCTTCAGAATCACAGATTTCTTCGAACAGTCCACCACGGTTTGCGGAGTCCTATATCTAGACTCACCTTTTAACACTCTCTTTAGTTCCTTTACCCTAACCCAGTTGCCTCTCACAATTGCACTTTGTCACATGCTTCCTACCATCATAGTATTTCTGTACTCATCTGGTCTCTTCTTCGCCCTCCTGACAATTTCATCCATGTTGACCACCTTCTTTCCAGAAGCAAGCCAAGCAGGTCTCAGTCTATTAGTAGCCGTTCTACCTCTCATTAGGGTTAACGGTTCTTCAGAAGTGACAGAATGTGGAGTAACTCTAAATGTGTTAAGTGCTTCTTTCAAAGACTCTTTCCACTGTAAATTATTAGCTATCGCTAACTGAATGGTTCCCTTGATAAAACCATTCATTCTTTCAACTAACCCATTTACAATTGGGTGGTACAGTGCAGTGGTTTTGTGCTCAATGGCCCTATCCTTCAGAAAACGGAACCTCTACCGACATAAATTGAGCACCAGTATCTCAGATCATTTCTCAAGGGTCTCCTTCCCTGTTGAATATTTCCTCCAGGAACTTTACTACCTTCATGGAAATGACTGTCCCCTCTGCTACTCCGCATTCCACCCACTTGGAGGTGTAATCTACTAACGCAATAAAATACACCTTCTAAGGACCTAATGTCTCAAACGGCCCTGTTATGTCAATGGCCAATTTGGTCCACACAGATTTAGGAATTTCCACTGGTTGAAGGGGTGTAGTTTGCATAGTCTTTCCTTTATCGCTCACTGCGCAGGCAGTGCAATCCTTAACTAGAATCTCCATTTAATTCCACATGTTCGGCCACCAGTACGCTTCTCTTACTCTTCTCTTAGTCAAACACCATCCCACATGACCTTCATGGGCAAAAAGCATTATTCTTTCTCTCAAGGACGTGGGCGGAATTATTCGGTCGCCTCTTAAACGCACATATCACTGGAGATCTCATCCTTTAGCTTCTCCCATGACTTGATACTTGTATCAACTTGCATTCAGAGTCTTGTTCTAGTGTTTCATTCTCTCCATCTTCTCCACTCGCCGTCGCAGGGAAGTCAGGAAAAACAGTCTGCTAAGGAATTGGACTTCCCAGGGATGTATTTGACATCTATATTATACTGCATGATGTCTAAGGTCCATCTTCTTATTCTCGGTGAAGTTAAATGCAAGTTTCTATAATTCAACACATGAATTAATGGCTCATGGTCAGTTCTCAATTCGACTGGAATGTCCCAAATAAGAGTTTTAAAGTGTTCAAGAATCCATCTGACGCCCAAGGCTTCTCTCTCAATGGAGGAGTAATTCCTCTCCGCACCCTTAAGAACCCTGGCAGCAAAAGCAATAGGGACAACTGTGCCTTCCTGTAGTAGTTCAAGAACACCACCCAGACCAATGTTGCTGGCATCAACAGATATCATGGTCGTAAACTTACAATTAAACATTGAATGTTGGAACCTTGTTAGACACTTTATTTTATCAAATTCTTCCTTGCAGTTATCCGACCACAAACATTTTGCACCTTTGCCCATCAGTTCTCTCATGTACCTAGTTCTATCTGCATAGTGGTCAATAAACTTCGAATAATATTCTGCCAATCCTAGGAAATTCCATAGTTGCTCCTTGTTTGCTGGCTCGGGAATGTGTAAGATGGTATCCACCAGGGTTCTCTTTGGTTTAATTCCCTCAGCATTTATGTAGTCGTAAATATGTCACCTCGCTCCTCCTGATTTTGAACTTGTCAATTTTAAGTGTGAGACCTTTCTCCTGGATGACCTGCAGTACCCTAGTAACTTTGCGTTGTGTTCATCTGCTGTCATTGCAGAGACCAGTATATCGTCCTGGAAGAAATAAACACCTTAAAGGCCACTGAATAATTGGTGCATTATCCTCTGGAAGACTGCTGCACCTGACGCTAAATCGAAAGGCATCCGTTTATATCTGAATGCCCCCAAAGGAGTGATGAAGGACGTAAGGTGTCTCGATTATTCATCCAACACAACCTGATGATAGGCAGAAGACAGATCTAATGTTGTGAAAAACTTTGCTGGTCTCATTGTGGTGAGCATTTCACTTATATGGCGATCTACCCATATATTTGCGTTCACGTCTCTCAAATCCACGCACATCCGGATAGAGCCATCAGGTTTCTGCACAATAACTATTGGAGTGAGCCATTCTGAGCTCTCCATCAGCTCTATGATGTCTTGTTCACACCATCTCACCAGTTCTTTATGCAAGGCCTCCTTTGTGCCTATGGCTTGGCACCTCTCTTCAAAATAATCCGATGTTTAAACCCTTTCAACATGCCAATGGTTCCGTTGAAAACTCTTGGAAAGCTTTTCACTAAATTCTCATTTGTTTCACAACTATTTTCAGTAATACTCAATATGGGAATGCTTTCCCCAGGATGCATCTTTGTTTGCAACAATGCTTGCTCCCACCAACCAACGATGGAGAACCCATTTTCTGCTACATATAACTTGCAATAAGTCTTTCTTTCTTTGAAAACCAAGTGTACCCATGTGTAGCCAATTATATTAATGGGCGTCTTACCATACCCTGTCGCTCTTACCCTTGTCGGCTGTAAATCTTCAATTTTTCCTCATAGGTCTTTTGCAAATGTATCCGTGTCAATCATGGTATATGGAAAACCTCCGTCAACCATAACTTGTAAAGAAACTCCATTTATTGACATAGGTACCCAGGTGCCCATACACTTTTTAGATGGTGTAAACGCCAACATTTATATTTCTTCATCAAAATCAGTGACAGATAGCATGTCACTCATTGATCTCTTCACATATTCTTATGCTCGCAACATTGTTTCTGGAATTTCGACTTCCTTCTCTCGGTGATATAGATCTGCCTCTAGTTCTCCTGCACACTTTACCAAAATGACCAACATATCCACATTTATAACACTCTGCTGAAAACGCTGGGCATTCCTTTTCTACACGTGTGTGTTTGTATCTGCCGCATTTGTGACATCTGTTTTTCGACCTGTTCACATATTATCTCTGTCTCTCTTTACATTGGTGTTAACATCCATTCCGTTCATTCTTTTCACCAAAGCAATCAATGTCTCTTCATCTTTAGCACGATTTCCATCTTGCACATTTTGAATGCATCTCAATTTAACATTCTTTGTCTTGCACTGTAGTTCTTTCATGTATTTTTTTTACCTAACCCTATTGATCTAGCTATTTCCATAGCCTGTTCCAAAGTTGAATCCTTTGCCTGCCACAATCGCTGTTGTATACGAGGATCTGCAACTTGTAGGACCAACTGATCTCTTAGGTACTCATCAGCTATACCAGTGAAACTGCAGGTCGATATCAAACCTCTTAACGCTGCCATAAAGTTGTCTACACTTTCTCCCTTATTCTCTCTTCTGGAGAAAAATCGTTACTGTTCCAGGACAATGTTAGCCTTGTTGCCAAAATGTCTAGTTAGTTTTATTAGTGCAGACTCATATTTCCTGCCCCCACTCGTTGCAGGAGTTGAGTCACCAGAACCTTGCACGCCATCTACTATATCAGGCAAGGTTCTAAAATGCGCAATGCTTCTGCACCCACACAATTTAGCAGAGTGGCCTCTTTTAAATCATCATTAAATTTGGTTCCACCAATGGCCCTTAGATAAACCTGGAAACTGTCCTGCCATTGCTCCCATGTACATGTCGGATTTCCTGACTGTGCCAAAAATTGGATGGGAGCTATCACATTTAGCATTTAAAAAATAAAATTATTGTTTCCCAACTGCTCGTCTCCTTTATTTTTTATTTTTATCTTTTCAGTGAAGAAACTGATGGTCTTCCGCTTTTAGATTTCTGCAAGCACCATTCCTTGTTTTATCTTTATTTTGCTTCCTTCCCAATTTGCAGTGTTGCAGTTATGGTCATTGTTCTTTACATTTGGCCCTCTCCTCATTCATGTGAGTGTTTGCGGCGACTGTATTTTATACGGGCCACTTTGTCAGTATTGTCAGCATGTAGCACCATTTTGTTTAGTTGATACCACGTTGCTATGGTAACAGCTTTTTTTAAGATGGCGGCACGTATTCTTACGTAGTTGGGTCCTTTCCTCTAATATTTTTTCAATCGCACGAGCTGCAGTTCATAAAATGCTCTAGGGCCGCAGCCGGTTCCTTAGCCTTTATAGATGTATATTCCTTTTTTTTCTCCATAAACGGACTTACTTGCTGATGGCACACTGATCAGCGATTACTCTGTAGCACCTGTGCGCCACGATGTCCGGTCTCCGACCTGGCCGATCTCGGATCAATTTCAATCAACGTTGCGGCGTACCTCCTTGCCGGGGACCTCCTGCTCTTCAGGTACCTTTTAGTCCTCATCGCCAATGTTGTATAATTGTACGGGGATGAACACTCGTAGACAGCGTGTGTATTCAGCAGTTTATTAATATTGGAGGTCCCCGGGTGGGTGCATCCTCCACAGCTCATCAATGCCTCTGTATGATTCTGGAACACAAGTGTGTTCCAGAATCATACAGTACGTCATCCCAATGACATAACATTAAGAGAAATCAACACAATATAACAGTCACCAGTTGATTCCAAGGTTCTAGCTGCAGCGAGGCGCGCCTTCCCATCACTCCATAGCGCTGCACCTCAGGGAAGGAGCCGTGGGGGAAAACATGCCCATTGAACACAATTCTTGCCTGCTGTTTCAGATACGCCAGCAGGAACAGCCAATCATGGTCCAGGCAAGGGTTCAAATGAATGGGCGTTTGCTAAGCCACTCTAAGCAAAATCTACCGTACACGTCTACTGGAACTGGGGCGTACTCTCTCTGCTGCTAAGGCAGGGAACATCAGCTGCAGAAGGGACAGGAAAAGTGTTGAACCATTAGCCAACAGAGGCAAGAGACCATCCTTAAACAGCCAATCTCTCTTTCAGAGGACCTAGCAGGTCTCAGAGTGAGGCCTGGAGGATCATGCCAGCACAAAGAGGGCCATCAGTTTGCCATGTAGCAAAAAGCAACACTATAACAGAGTACAAACAAATGGAAAAGTTTTCATTAGGTAAATGGACCCTGAACAAACCTTTACCAGACTGACCCTCGGGCCCAAAACCTTGTCAAAACAGAACACGTGGAGTACAGCTGCAACGCTCCAGTGAGGGGACACACTTTGCACTTCTACACAAAAGCACAAAGACCTTCATGGGATTAGTAGAGAAATGATTAATGTTTAGTATGCAAACTATATGTTTAACAGCACAAGCTAGTATTACGAAGGCTAGTGAACTGTGAAGCCGGTTTTACAGTCACAGTACAAAGAAATGAAATGCCCACCTGAGACTGGCCGAATGAAAAAATTAAATTGGCATAGAAGTTGCCTGGCACTTTGAAAGATGAACAGGCTAAACTATTAAAAGAAGGGGCAGAAATGTACAAAACACAGTACAAGTCAAACAGAGGCAGACAACCCGAAAAGTGATCTGGTGAAAAAGAAAAATCACCTCCAAAATCAAATTGCTCTCTCTGATAGGTTGGCTGAAGTTTTGAGGCTCTTCAATGAGTTTGCTAAAGCGATATCAGCTAACAACAACAAAAGAAACTCCAAAAACCAAAGTGGTGGAAAATATAGTAGCCTGCTCCAACAAATTGTTTTTTTAAAAAAACACAAACCAAGGTGCATACAACCCAGTTTGCTAAAGTCCCCAACTTTCAACAATGATGCCAGTTGTCCTGCGTCACTTCTGACAAAGTCCATCCAGAAGAGGTGTTGGGTAGGGCAGGTAGAAAAGATGGGAAAGTTAAGTGGCGAGTACAGAGCACGAGGCCTTAACACCCTCAATGATGTCCTCCCGCGTCTTGGTGGGGATGGCAAGCCTGCAGGATCCCACTTCTTCCTTGCTCTCGGAGGCAGGTCGGATACCGGCCTGATCAACCCCAGTACCTAGCGGTTGACCCAAACCCCCCATGTAGTAAACATGAGGCATTCTCGCTGCACTACATCCAAAGTACCATAACCACCAGATCTGGGGGTCATCTGCTTTAGATAACATCCCCAAATGTCTGCAGCAAACCCACAGAAGCAGATTCACAATCAAGACCCGGGCACGTCAGACATGCCCCCAACAACACTACAGCTTTTGCATGTACCTCTCCTGCTATCTCAGTAACAATCCCCTGCCCCTCTTATACAGAAACGCACAGAGACCAATTCATATGTCAGAAGGGCAATCTAAAAGGCAAATATACATTAATGTATCAGACTGCTTGTTGGCATACAAAACACGCTACATGTCTACCTTTTCTATAAGGCTACAGCACGCATTAGGATGATAACAGACTAGACCTGAAAAGATGGCCAGTCGGGCACTAATAGCTCAGTGATGCAATCCGTAAAACGATTATGAATCTTGCTCTTATGCAGCATTTGCAGCACTGTAATTAATAGGAATTCCTCAATGTATCAAATGTGAATAATCAAAAGCATCGTCGGACCAATCAAGATCCCAACAAAAAAAAAAATGTGATTGAATTGCAGAATGAACCGAGCTATGCATAGCGAGCATGATCTGCCAGATACAGCCATACCTACAAAGCGCTGTGAGCATAACCAGCCAAATGAACAAGTTACTTACCAACAGGTAACGTTCTTTCGACTGGATGTTCCTCCAACGTATTCCACATCTTTGACATGTAATGTCCACAGCTGTGCACTTCAGAAACATTTTCAGCAGAGGGCGTCCTGCGTCGGTGATGTCAGGTCTATGTCCCTCGAAGGCCTCAGTAGAGGGCGACGTCATTGGATGTTATAAATAGGACGCACAGTGCCCGTAGACTCAGTTTAAATTTTTTCCCTCGAACATGAGGCACCAGTCTCATGCCTGCTTGACTGCACATAACCTTGCGGAAACGTAAGCTTCAATCGCATAGGAAATTCTCCAGAGGGGCAGGCTGGGATGTGCGATGTGGAATACATTGGAGGAACATCCAGTCGAAAGAACGTTACCAGTTGGTAAGTAACTTGTTCTTCGACTCGATTGTGTCCTCCAACGTATTCCACATCTTTGACACACTCCCAAAGCAGTACAAGTAAATGGAGGAGGGAAAAGAATTTAGAGTACCCAATCAGATTGCGGAATAAAGAGCCGCCTTCCCAAAGGCCATATCCTGACCATGGATCGTATCCAGGGAGTAATGTTTAACAAAGGTGTCGAGCGAAGCCCATGGAGCATCATCACAAATATTCTGAATAGGAACACCCTGCTTGAGAACGGTGGAAGTAGCCACGCCCCTAGAGGAATGAGCTCGCAGCCCTTCAGGAGGGTCCTTACCGACCAATCAATAACACTCCGTAATGTTGAGGAGAATCCACCTGGACAAGGTCTGTTTGTAGGATATGCTGGACACCAATTGAGCCAAGCTGTTAACAAAGAGTTGATCGTCCACTCTGACCCTGGACATCCTAGAAATGTAAAAGCTCAGAGATCTCCTAGGATCCAACCGATGGAGTCGCTCCTCTTCCTTACCAGGATGAGAAGGAGGGTAGAAAGATGGGACAACAACCTATTGACTCAAATGAAATTCAGATACTAACTTAGGTAGAAAAGAAGGCCGTACACGCAGTACAACCCTGTCCTTGTGAAACACAGTAAAGAGTAGCTTAGAGGAAAATGCCTGCAATTCACTCACTCTGCGAGCGGAAGTAACCGCAACCAAGAACACTGTTTTGAAGGACAATCTCAAAGGACAAGAGTGCAAATGTTCAAACGGAGCACCCATGAGAAATTTCAACACCAAATTTAAATCCCAAACCGGCACCTGGAAAGGGGACGGCAGGAACACATTAGTCAGTCCTTTTAGAAATTGAGAAATCAAAGGCATCTTAAAGTAAGAACATTCTTCAGACGCGCGCTTAAAGATGGACAGCGCCGCCAGGAAACCCTTAATAGTACCCACTTGAAGGCCCCTGTGGGCCAATGAAAGTAAGAAAGACAAAACCATAGGAATGGAGCACTGAAAAGGATCAACATTGTGCCCTCTACACCATGCGCAGAACTTACACCAACGGTACAGGGATTTTGTTGCAGGCCGCCTGGCCGAAAGCAACGCCTCCATCACGTCATCCGGGATGTCCCAATCCTTATACCTCAACCTTTCAGATAACAAGCGTGAAGGTTGAGTCTCTGGACCTCTGGATGTAGAACCTAAACAGCAGCGGGAATGACCAATCCACTACAAACGCATCTCCTAAGGCTCCTCTCTGAAAAAATTCCCTTGAGCAAAATCGCTCGCACTTCTGGTTGATACTGGCGGCGAAGAGATCCACTTGTGGGGTTCACCAAAGGGAAAAGATCTCCTGAAGAGGACTGCCTGAGCCAACTCCCACACGTGAGAGATCGTGCTCTGCCTGCTCAGAGCGTCCGCCGCCGCATTTTCATCTTCAGCCAGATGAACTGCCGAAATCGAAATTCCCTACTCGATGGCCCAGAGCTGCATTGCCTCTCTGCACAACGGAAGTCACTCTACCCCCCACCCCCTTTTTGTTGAGGTAATGCATGGCCACTGTGTTGTCCATCATGATCAGGACACTTTCCCCCGTACAGACAGCAGAAAAGCCTTCAGGGCCATCAGGCTGGCCCTCATCTCTAACAGTTTGATGTGGAGTTTGGACTCCGTCAGAGACCAACGACAACTGGCAGTCAAGTCGTTGGCATGAGCGCCCCAGCCTGTGAGGGAAGCATCCGTCACTACAGTCACCTCTAGCCATGGTTGCCAAAATGGCTCCCCCATCATCAGGTTCCCCTCAGTGGCCCACCACAGAAGATCCTGGGAGACAGAGTGGAATTTAAACGGGATCCGACAACTTGCCTGAGAACTGCAACCACTGCATCCCGAGGACCCAGTGCAGGGATCTCATTCTCAGCCGGGCCTCTGGCACCAGAAAAATGCAGGATGCCATGAGGCCGAGCAATCTTAATTCGAAAGCCGGGAGACTCTGGGCATGTTGAAACTTGTCCACCATCTGCACAATGTGATGAGCCCTCAGCTTGGGAGGCAAGCACTTCCAAGGACATGTCTAACAGCCCGAATGTACTGGAGCTGTTGGGAAGGTGTCATATGCAACTTCTTGAAATTGAGGGAGAAGCCCAGCCTGTGGAGGGAGCGGCAGGTGAGACCGAGGTGATCCAACGCTTGCTCGGGAGAGCATGCCTGGATCAGCCAGTCGTCCAGATGGGGGTAGATGTGAATCCCCTCTCGTTAGAGGTATGCTGCCACTACCACCATCAGCTTGGTGAAGACCCCCGGGCGGAGGTCAATCCGGACAGCAGGACCGAAAACTGAATGTGCGAGTCTCCAGCCACAAACCTTAGGTACTCTGTGCTTGGGATGAACCGGCAGATGAAAGTAAGCATCCTGTAGGTCCGGAGACACCAACCAATCCTGCCTGAAGTTGAAGGGCCCGCAGGACTTTAGAGTAACCATCTTGAACGTGTCCTTCCTGAGAAGTTTGTTCAACCAACGCAAGTCCAGGATGGGTCTGAATCCCCAGTCTTTCTTTGGGATCAAAAAATAAGGGGAATACCATCTCTTATTCCTCTCTGCTACAGGCACCAGTTCTATAGCCCATTTCTCCAGCAGGGTTAACATTTCCTGTGCAAGGAGCGAATCTGGAAGCTTCAAAGAGTTTCCCCGCTGTAGGAAGGGAAGGCAGTAGCCATGGGCTATGGTATCCAGAACCCACTCATCTCGAGTAATGGCTTGCCACTCTTCGAGATGCTTAGACAGTCTGCCCCCAACCGGCGAACCATGGGACATGGCCTCATGACTGTTTGGAAGCGGCTGCAGCAGTGCCTGAAGGTAAAGAGGCAGCTGCCTGAGCGGCTTTGGCACCTCTATTTCCCCGACCACAACGGGTACTTTTTCGCTGGCCCCTTTGACTGGTGCCCCCTTGCGTTCTGCCAAAGGAGGAATAGTAACCAAAAGAACCTCCCCTCCACTGACGTCCCCTGGGACAAAAAGGCGGAGGTTGACGCACAGCTGTGCTTAAAGATTTTGCCGCAGCTTTCGAGGTCTGCAACCCCAAGGCACTCGTCAGCCTTGCTGCCAAACAAATGTGCGCCATCAAAGGGCATGTTCTGAAGACTGCTTTGCACAGCCTGAGCAAAACCCGACTTCTACAACCACGCAAATCTGCGTATAACCGTGCTAGAAGCCATGGACTGGCTAACACTGTCTGCCGTATCCAAACCAGACTGAAGGGATTCGTACATGGCATCCTTACCGTCTTGCACGAGAGCCAGGAAGCCATCCCTTTCTTCCCCCTCGGGAATATGCTCAGCCGCTAAAGAAACAGTTCCACAGAGTGTGTTAATACCTTGCTAAGGCACAAGGGGCGTTGACTGATTTCAATGCCATGCTCCCCGCAGAAAATACCTTCCGAGCCCAACAGTCGAAGCGTTTGTGGTTCCCCATCAGGTGGGATGGTAGGGTACGCCGACTCCCTAGAGGTGGGCGTGGCCGCCTGAACCACCAAACTCTCGGGAGTGGGGCGAGTGGATAAATAGCTGGGGTCGTTAACAGAAGGGCAGTACTTTTTTGTCAAAGATTATTAACAGCCGGAAGAGATTCCGGTGACTGCCAAGCAGCTGCCACCCTTTTCTGTAAGGTGAGATGAAACGGTAACACCGGGTCAGAGGACGGACCTTGATCTAAGATGTCCGTTAAATCATCCTGCACAAAGTCTTCAGGAGGACTGGACCAGCCCAGATACTCCAAGACGCTAGCCATGAGCATCCTGTATGAACACTCCACATGAGCCCCAGGCTCAGGCCTACCAAATTCCACTTCCGGAGAAGTGCCCAACCCACTGGCATCATGATGGGTCTGCCTAAACTCCTCCAAATGACTGTCTCCAGAACAAATTGGAGCCACATCAAGTTCACCAGGGTCCTCAAAATCAGACCTTTCTTCCTCTTCAAATGCGTCATCCAGAGGGAGTTGAAACCCTGGCCTGGGGACAGAAGAGGGCCTCGAGTCCAATACTGGCCTCGCAGACTTCACAGGAGCGTTTCTAGGAGGATCCACCACATTGGGGTACTCCAATGGCAAATTTCGGGTAAAAATCCCCAAAGGTGTCAAGGGCGCCGAAGGCTTAGACGCCGAGAGCATCTACAAACTCGGCATCATGAGCGCTGAAGGCTTTGGCGTCAACACTGGTGCTGTGCTGACAGCGCCGTGGGCTGATAAGACAGCAAAGCGTCAACGTCCGAGTCGGACGAACACCGACCTAGTCAACGTCAGCTTCGAGCCCTTAGTAGGTTGCAGGGGACGGGGACCGATACCTAGAAGCAAGTCACTTGCGACACTCCGAAACCTTGTCCGATCGGGACCTCGAAGATTCCAGAAGCGAGTCGCGTCACGGCACGGCCCCGAGCCCGAAGGCGTGCGAGCCACGGTACGATACCGATCCTGGCCGGCTTCATTAGAAGGTGCGACTGGACCCATGCCCTGCGATTCAAATATCGCGAACATTTGCTTCTTGAAGGCTGCCCATTCCTCCGGAGTCGAGGACTTCGTTGGGCATGCCACTTTCCTCGTGGCTCCATCCTCCGAGGACGACAGGGAAGGCGATCGGTAATGGCGCTTCCAGGAATGCCGCGACGAGGGAGAAGAATGGCAGAAACCACTCTGGGACCGAGAACCCCGGGCCTCCTCCCAACGCAGAGAGTCACCCCTCGAGTAGTCGGTGGACACCCCTTTGGATTTCGACTTGGATTTACAGGACTTACTGGGCTTAGAACCCCTACCTACTTTGAGCTTCTCCTTCTGAAAGGCCTTGGCAGTTAGCAACTGGCATTTTGAACAGTCGTTGGTGTCGTGACCCTCACCCAAGCACCACAAACAAATGCGATGCGAGTCGGTGATCGACATTGTTCAAGAAAAAGACATCTCATCGATAAAACACACGAAGAGCGCCGAATTTCACGAAGCAACACGTTTGTGGTAAAAAACTGTACTGAGGCTACGGGCGCCGTGCGTCCTATTTATAACATCCGGTGACGTCGCCCTCGACGGAGGCCTTCGAGGGACATCGACCCAACGTCATCAGCGCCCTCTGCTGAAAAAGTTTCCGAAGTGCACAGCTGTAGACATTACATGTCAAAGATGTTTAATACGTTGGAGGACACAATCCATTTGAAACACACAGACCTACACAGCACTGTGCATAGCAAGCATAATCTGCCAGATAGACGCAGAGCTACAGAGCACTGTGCATAGCGAGCATAATCTGCCAGATACACACAGACATACAGAGCGCTGCGAGCATAACCTGCCAGATACAGAGCTAAAGAGCGCTGTGCATAGCGAGCATAACCTGCCAGATACACACAGACCTACAAAGGTTTGTGCATAGCGAGCATAACCTGCCAGGTACACACAGATCTACAGAGCTCTGTGCATAGCGAGCATAATCTGCCAGATACACACAGATCTTCAGAGGCTGTGCATAGCGAGCATAAGAGCGCTTCCTTGGCTCAGTTACGAGTCCAGTATATAAAAATGAATTAGAAAGAGCTTGCTTCAAATCCCCACTCACTCGACTTTGAAGCAACTAAATAGATTCATCTAAGAAAAGATTAAGGGCCCAATTCTATCAGTCCTGCCATTTCTCATTACTTCAGACACTAAGGTCTGGATACCACTGTCAGGGGTATAATACACCACTTTCTAGACAAGAGTGGGCACGGTTAAGACTACTATGGTGGCATGACTGGCAGAGTATCAGAGTATAAAAAACTATTAACATAACCAAGGAACATGGAACCAAGATCAGTCACGGACAAGCAGCTGGGTTGCCGTACCGCACTCTTTCCTGCACAGCAATCAGAGTTATTGATATTTTATTTCTATCGCGCTTGTACACAAGCGTTTCAGAGCGCGACATGGCAAAGGAGGGAAACAGGGGAGACAAAACAACGATCTTACTAGGCCCAGTGACATTGAGAACGCGCAAGTGCATGGGAGAGGGGGAGAAGTGGAAATGGGGAAGCAAAGGAGAAACAGTTAAATAATAATAAATAATAAAGGCAACAACCAGTGGTAGTGCAGCCAGCAATTGGCAAGTGCTAGGTTTAAGGCAGCAGACAGGGTAGGTCTGATAAGTGCAGGAAGAAAGGGGGGGGCTCTATGGGTACAGATACAGACCCCAGTGCAAGGGGTGGCCTGGGAGCAGTGCGGGAGGGTGGCAGGGTGAGCAGGTACCTGGGACTGGAGGACAGAAGGTGGCCAGGTGATGGTGCCAAGAGAACAGATCGGCAGGGGAGAGGGGAGCGAAGGCAGAAGAAAGGTGCATGGTCTTGAGGTGCTTCCGGAATCAGATGGTTTCCCTCAGGTTTTAGAGTGGCAGGGAGGCTGTTCCAGAGGGAGGCCCCAGCCGAAGACAGATCTACCCCCAGTTTGTTTCTTTGAAAAACAACTGACCCTGAAGGAGTTGGAGGTAGAGGAGCGAAGAGCTGGAGAGGGGAGGTATTTGCGGAGGGATAGCTGAAGGTATTTTGACCCAGGCCCCAGAAAGCCTTGTGGACAATGCATAGGGTTTTCAATTTAATCCTTGTATCCACTGGGAGCCAATGGAGGGATTCCAGAGCTGGAGAGATACAATCCCAGAGCTTGAGGCCAAGGACAAGTCTTGCAGTCCTGTTCTGGATTAATTGCAGAGGGCGGATAGTAGAAGCAGGTAGATTTAGAAAGAGGTTGTTGCAATAGTCCAACCTATAGAGAACCAAAGCTTGGGAGACCATGAGCTTCTGGGGGAAGGAGAGGAAAGGCAGAGTACCTCTGAGGAGGTGCCGTAGGAAGTTTGACTTTTTAGAGACATTGGAGATGTGGGCAGAGAAGGTGGAGTCAAAGATGACACCTGAGGTTCTTAGTCTCGCAGGTGAGGGTAGGAGGCGGGCAAAGGGAGGCAGGCCAGAGAGTGAGGGGAAAGAATGAACATGTGCCGATGAGAAGGATCTCCGTCTTGCTGGCATTCATACAAAGATCATTGGCGGCACACCAATCTTGAATGGCAGTTAGGCAATGAGAGAGAGGAGGTGGCTGAGGGCAGCATAAAAATGAGTTGAGTATTGTCAGCATAGCACTGGAAATCTGAGCAGAAAATGGCAATGCAGTGGGTGATAGTGGCCAGGGTTGAAAAACCAGGGCAAGAGGTTAGACCCCTGGGGAACACCACAGGTAGAGAGGAAGATAGATGATAGGAAAGACCTAAGTTGCACCTGGGAGGCTCGATCAGAGAGGAAAGAGGTCAGCCAGGCCAGAGCCTGATCAGTGATACCCAGGTTATCACGGAGACGGTTGAGCAGGATGGTATGGTTGACCGTGTCAAAGGCAGAAGAGAGATTGAGGAGGATAAAGACAGAGGGAATGTTGGAGTCAAGGTTGGAGAGCAGATCTTCATGGATGTTCAGGAGAGCAGTTTCCGTGCTTCTGGCAGCTCTGAAGCCAGACTGGTGGTCATGGAGACAGCCAACAAAATTGGAAAGATGGTTACACTGAGAGATGGCCAACTTTTCCAGGAGTTTGCCCAGAAAGTGAGTAATGGAAATTGGACGATATCTGGACAAGAAGGATCAGCTGTGGGTTTCTTGAGAAGAGGATGCACAAGGGAGTGCTTCAGAGGGGAGGGGAAGGATCCTGAGGCAAAGGAGTGGTTGCAAAAATCAGCACAGGCTAGAGTGATGGTGTCAATGTGGTCCTTGATTGTTTTAGAGGAACTGGGAAGAACCTATTTTGATGAGGCTTTCATAGATCGGACTTGTCTAGCGACCTTGTCAGGGGAGAAAAGAGGAATGAACGAGAAGGATGGTGGGGGGGGGCTAAAGGAGGGCCACCAAGCACAGATGGAGAGGGGAGAACAGGGGTGGGGTGGAGAGGGTGGAAAGGATGTCCTGTTTTTTTTTTAGATAAAGTGAGAGACAAGGGCATTGCAAAGAGCCTGGGAGGCAACAGGAGGGGTTGAGACTGCAGCAGGATTGGCCAGCTCCTTGCAGAGTTTAAAGAGTTTGGCCGAGTTGTTAGATGCCGCAGAGACAAACTTTAATGTGGACTCTCTTCTTGGTGAGGACAGAGTCGGTATTACCTTTGTAGTAGGTGACAGGCCAGTTTGTCAGAGGATGAACAAGAAGCCATCCATTTCCTCTCAGCCGCCCTACACTTGCATTTAAGTGTAGCTAGGGCAGAGTCATACCAGGAATTGCACTTGGCTTTGGACTTCAAGCGGATCCTCATGACAGGGGCAAGAGCATCAAGAGTATCAGAAATTGAAGAGTAGAGCAGAGACAGGGATGTGTCAGGATGCGAGACAGCCAGAGGTGGGGGGGGGGGGGGGGGAGAAAGTGGCGACAAAAGCCTCAACGGACACACGCTTCATGGGCTGCATGTCCGAGAAGGTAGGTGGTAGGCTTGGGGGGAAGAGAGGGAGAGATGAGAGGAGGGAGTGATCGCTCTAGGAGAGAGGAGTGGTCAGAGGGATGGAGAGGGGGAGGCCAGCAGAGACCAAGACAGAGTGTGTGCCCTGCAGAGTGAGTTGGGCCAGGAGGGAGGATGGACAGGGAGAGGGAGTCGCAGAGGTCATGGAAGAGTACAGAGGAGGAACAAGGAGAGTCTAAATGTATATTGAGGTCACCGAGGAGAAGGAGGAGTTGAGTGGTAGAGGCCAGGAGGGAGGAGTAGTGGTCCACCCAATCAGAGAGAAATTAGGTGATTTGACCAGGAGGCCGGTAGATGGTAGCCACAGTAAGAGAATGGGTAGGCGAAAGAGAGAGCCTACAGACAAGGCATTCAAAAGAGGAGTAGGTCTTAGTGGGAATGATAGAGGCAGGAATCCACTCAGGAAAGATCTACCCCCCCACCCCCAATGGACCGGGAGGAGCTGGGTGCGGAGAGGATCTTTAAGCCATCAGGGAAGAGAGTGTCAAAGCTTGTGACAGAGCTGGCCGTGAATCATGTCTCAGTAAGACCAAGGACATCAAGGTCTAGTTCTAGTTCTTCAAGGAGGTGGCAGATGTCAGAAGAGTGTTTGACAGCAGAGCGAGAGTTGAGAGTGGCAATATGAAGAAAGTTGCCAGCCTCAAAGACCTTCCGGGTGGAACACCATACACTTCAGTTGTGTGCTTTTTTCCTTTCTTCATCTTTTAAGATTTCTAGACCATGAACCACTTTTTGGGGTGGCATTTCATTCTTCGCCATCGCCCCTTAAATATGAAGATTTACCACAGTACCAATTCTCCGCCATACCTGCACGCTGCAGCCTCAAAAAGGTAGAGAGTACGGTACTAATTCATATCAACTCCTTTTCATCATGTTTCATGGCAAATTATGGGATGGCCTGTCCTTTATTGTCCCACTTAACATTGTGTGTTGCACAAAGCTCACTGCAAAAAATAATCAAAACAGCTCAGAAAACTGACCTTAGTAGAGTCTGAAGCTGTACGTCATCTCACAGCCTAGCTTTCAGATACCACCATAGTCCTTGTCATGGGTATGAGGTACATGTTGATGAGTTTAGGGCAAAATCCTGCGAACAGCCCAGAGAATGGAGTCCATCTTAATTATCTGCAGCCCAGGGAACTCCAGAACCCTGTTCCAGCAAGCCTTCTAGAAACTTCTATTTCACTCTTTCGGCTTTCTGACATTTTGTGCCAGTCTGCATCGTACTGTTCTTTTTCATCTGGGGCTCTGGAGAACTATCAAACCCAGTGAAGCGCATAGCCAATTACAAACAGAATATACATTAACGCCCTGGGAGGAGGCACCGGTCATTACAGGGGCTTGGAATGCGGGCGTTCATCACAAGTAGCAACCCAAGTAGTCCTTGTCCCCCCCCCATCTGTGTCCCTGTTGGCTGACACAAACTCTGAAAATAAAAATGGGATTAAATCCTTTTTCTATTTTTGCGGCAGCCATTTTTTGTTTGTAGTTTATGGTAAATCTGAATTGGGTGACAAAACAATCAGGGGTCTGCAACGATTGGATCGCCAGATATTGTGGTCTACAAATCCCACCAGGCCCATAGCTAATGGTGAGGGATGATGGACGCCGTAGTCCAAAACATCTGGAGAGCCACAGGTTGCAGGACCCATGATCTAGGAGCAGCCCTGGGGTGCCAACAGCGTTAAAGCCTGCATTTGCGGGTGGCCTCGGCCATTTCACAGTTGTCCATCTAACCTTTGGCATGCACACACGTTCTATTTGATAGAAAGTGTTCCAAAAAGGTGCACGGATAGCTTCTTAAATGCAAAGCAATAGGAGTTTTTCAAATATCGATTACATATATTTTTTTTTTTTTAAAAGATATTGGATCAGAATTAGATTTTCACAAGAATGAATATTTCAGTCAGTAGAAGTAGTTAAAAAAAAAAAGTCAATTTTCCAGACAGAAGCAGCTGAGGGGAGCGGAGAGGTTAATAAAAAAAAGCATGCCTGAACTTGGTTCTTAGTCTATATACTTTTCGCTATTTAGGGAGCCACTGGTAGCCTGGACTCTAATCTGAAGCACCAGTACAGCATTTAGTGTTTGTTCCAGTTTGCTATATACGGGAACCGAGCTGGATAGTTGCCACGAGTGCTTAAAATGAAACATGTTCTACACAGGTGCCATTATAAACCTAGTCACAGTTTTACCGGCAACAGAAATAACTCGTGTAGTTACCCCACTTGACACACCCCTAACCTTCCCAATTAGCCACACCACCAGGGATATCATATGCCAAATGTAGAGGGGAAAGGGAGGTGATCTAGGCGTGCTTGATCTCCCAAAGACATGCTATACGGTTTATCGCATTGCCCCCCACTGAGCAGCAAGCAGCACATTGCTTAATGCAAGCAGCATGTGACAAGTTACACAAGCTACACCATAGTGCCCGCCAGCTCCAGCCACTCCACACTGCAGCCGAGCAGCAGATGTCTGCAAAGCTTTGCTTTGGTGAGGTGGAAGACATCTTTGATGTACATGGACTTTCACAAGGGACCGTCAAATAGGGGAAATGTGTGTGCCCAACAGGAATATCCGGGTCGCTGGAGGATGCCGTGCAGGATACACCAATGCGTCAACTCTGGAGCCCCTTCTCCGTGCGGGACCATAATTACACCTGGCTGCAAACCGCAGGAGCAGCGCTCATTTCCAGAGAAGATCCGGCTGGGCTCTTGTTACGACCCCTTCCTGGAACGTACGCTTAGCTGCCTTTTACAGTTCACTTAAAAGGCTCAAGCCCCAATCAAGCGCTATAGAAGAAAGCAAATCGCCACCTTGTAAAGGGCGTGGAGTCCATAAACTGGGCCTTCCACAGGAAAGGCTCAATTGGTGTCCTCTCTTACCAGAATAAAAAAAGAATACCAAACTGCAACAGACAACTCACTTAAATTAAATGCCCTTGCGCGGGTGTAACATTCCCCCAAAGGCCCCTCCTGGGATCCCGTCCCATCCGAAATCAGAACCACTGAACTTGCAATATGCCCCGACCAGCAATTGGTTAGGGGGCCAATTCCGATCGGAAGCAGCCTTACTTTCGCTTCAATGGGACGCCACTTGCATATGAATCCCCCATGGACATGAATGAAAGGGATGTTGGATGGCTGCGCCCTGAAGCGACCACGAGCAGGCACGTGCAGCGGGGTCCAGCGTGGACCAGCAGGAGAGTTTTCCATCCTTTTTAACACATGTCTATAAGGGCTCAGCTTGCATCAAAACATCTCATGCACTACTAGTAGCCAAAGGACCCGGCCCGTCTGATTGCAGTGGTGAAACCACCATTTGCCTGCATGTGGGAGAAAGAGGGTGTATGCCCCCCCCCACCAATAACAATTCTTTCCATCACACCCACCTAATCTGGAAGACTGTTTCCTACAATCCTCACTACCAGAGATTCCCATTTCATTTAGTGCACTGCTGCTAGGGTCTTGAAGTCATTTTTAGAAAAAAGGGGTCAACGACCCGAATTCTGAAAGCATCGTTAACACCCAAAGAATAGACCATCTATTGCAAGGGAGGCCTCACCTTCTAATATATCACCCCAACCTGCAATGGAAAGTATGGTTTCAATTTAAGATTGGATAAGAGGGAGCTAAAAGCAACTGCCACATATTCAGTATTAACCAGTGACAAGGAGCTGCCTCTGGGGCTAGTTGATTCTGCTCCGGCTTAGAGTCTCTATAAGGCTGGCAGCTCCTAGCCCTTCAAGGTTATTCTGGACTCACCCCACAACACCATAGAGGACAGGCAATCCCTAAGCAGGGATAGAAGTTGTCCTCCCTTGTATCAGGAACCTAATCGTTTTGTTGATTATATTGAAGTTAACTTGTATAATAACTTATAACTTCCTACACAAATGGCTGGTATTGTTTCAGACCCTTTTCAGCCACTGTCCTCAACATGGAATGGAGCATGGGAGACACCCCCCCCTCGCTGCGTGGAGGATAAAGACCCAATCAGCGTTGGACCTAGGGAGACAAGAAACCCGCACAGCAACAGAAGAGAAGGTACCCTCTCCTGGGAGGCGTGGCAGAGAGAAGTGAGAATAGGCCCAGCATGGCAGATCAACCCGAATGCTCAGCAATCCTACCGGTGCCACAAAGGGAGAAGTCCTGCCCACGAGACCCTGCAGTGGTGGAGAATGCCAGAGCAGCGAATGAGCGGCACATTGCGGACCAGACAGCAAAGCCTTGCAGGAAAGGAGTGCCAGCCCCACCGTACGCAAAGCCTTGCAGGAAAGGAGTGCCAGCCCCACCGTACGCAGAACTCTGGGAGGAAGCCAGAAGGAAGAAACCATGTCGACCTATGTGGGTGCCTGCCCGGAGGAGCACTGCACAGAGACAGAAGGTACGTGGTTGCTCCAGTGAGCCAAGAGGAGGGTGGGAGAAACCAGACCCTCGCCCAGGGTGGGGTAGGAGAAATCAGGAACCCCCCTCCACACACCTCCCAAGGCATGGCACGAGAAAACAGATCCCCCAGGGCGGGAGAGAGAAACCAGAACCCCTCCCCCACACCAAGGGCAGGGCGGGAGAAACTAGACCCCCCCCCAAACCCCCAAGGGCAGAGTGAGAAAAACCAGGCCCCAAAGGCAGGGTGGGTGAAACCAGACCATCACCGCCAAAGGGCGGGGCTAGAGAACCCAGAAGCCCAAAGGCGAGGTGGGTGAAACAAGACTCCCTGCCCCACCCGCAGGGCAGGGTGGGTAAAACCAGACTCCCCGCCCACCTGGAGGGCAGAGTGGGAGCAACCAGACTCCTGCCCCGCAGCCCCTGGTGTGGGGAAAAACAAGACACCCCCTGCCCCCCAGGATGGGGTGAGAAAAACAAGACCCCAAAGGCAGGGTGGGTGAAGCCAGACCCTCCCCTGCGCACCCCCAAGGCGGGATGTGACAAACAAGACACCCTCCCCCACACAGCACAGTGGGAGAAACCAGACCGCTCCCCCAGGGCAGGAGAAACCAGACAGCCCCTGACCCCCCCCCCCAGGGCGGGGTGAGAGAAACCAGACCCCCCCTTCCCTTCCCACAGGACACGATGGGAGAAATCAGACCACCCCCCTTGGGAAGGGAAGGAGAAACCAGCACCCCCCCCACCCATAGGGTGAGGGGAGAAACCAGACTACCCCCCCGGGCAATATGGGAGAAACCAGCCCCCCCCCCACCCAGGGCATGGCAGGAGAAAACTGTCCCCCCCCCCAGGGAAGGGCAGGAGAAAACTGCCCCCCCCCCAGGGAAGGGCAGGAGAAAACTGCCCCCACCAGGGAAGGGCAGGAGAAACCAGGACCCCCCCCCCCAACCAGGGAAGGGCAGGAGAAACCAGACCCCCCCCTTACCAGGGAAGGGCGCAAGAACCCGCCCACACCCCCAAAGGCAGGGTGGGAGAAACGCAGCCACAATAAGGCGCTTTGGAGTAAAGCGCTATATAAGAATAATAAATACAAATAAATACAAAATATAGGCTGAGAGGCAAAAAACCAAGGGAGGAGTAGAGACCAGGTGGTAGCTGAGCGGAAAAAATCTCACACGAGTCCCTGGGGGGGGGGCCAGGGGGGAGGAGCCAGAGGCGAATACCTACTTCAAACTAAATCCATCAGAGACTGAATTCGTCCTCATCAGTCCGTCCACTAAAAATAACTTGTCCAACAATGGCTCACTGATATGCACCTAGAAGGATTTGATCCAAAACTCTCACTCAGCTAAATTCTAGGCTTCACCATTGACAGCAGCCTGGCTGTCCTAGAAAAACATAGCCAAGAAGGCCCAAACAGCCTGGCTCCGACTCCCCACCCTTTACAAAATCAAACCCTGCTTCCCGCCGCAGGATTCCAGACCGTAGTGCAGGCCCTTGTGGTTTTGCACATCAATGGTGGAAATGATCACCTGACTGGGCTTCTGGTTTCTCACTTGGTTCCCTTAAAAGCAGTCCACCATGCTGCAGGGCATCTTACTATGGGTTGGTGAAAATGTGACTGAATCACTCCTATCCTATGCAAACTATTTTGGCTTCCACTCCAGGCTAGGATACGGTTAAAAACTGCATTTATCATCCACAAAGCAGTCGCAAGAAGCCCCCACGTACCTGGCAGAAAAGCCTCACAATCAATACCCTCCTTGCACAGCAAACTGGCTAACTGGCTTGAGTCACAACTACACTATACAGCGCTCTGCTGCTCTCGAGCTACGTCTGTGCTTTAAAAAATATAATAAATAAAATAAATACCTGGCATGGACTTACAAACCAGACGGTTCCAAGGGTGATAGGTGACCTGGGATGGAGACAAAGTCCTGAAAACCAGAATACTGAATAAAGACTGATACATAATCAAGGATCTGAACGGAACAAGTTACGTACCTGCAATCTTGCTCTTCAGGATGGGTCTTACATGGATTCACATGCTCATGAATATTTCCCGTCAGGCTGGGAATCCTCGGCAAAAATTAAAGCAGTTTTTTTTAAGCTAAAAAACTGCTGGTCTCCTTTATAGCCTCTCAGTGCCATTTTGGATCATACTGCCCCAGCCAATGACACTCGTCCTCCTAAGATCCACCCCATGTGGCCATCTTCAGATCTGGTTGCACACACAAAGTGGCAGTATGAAACAAGAAGAGCCAGGGAGGGGAAGGAGGGAGGATTTGCATCTGAATCCATGCAAGAGCCATGATGGAGAACAAGAGTGCTTGTAACAAGCAAGTGTAGAGGGTGCCCTGGCGAGAAAGGTCTTGCATTCCAACGGCAGTGAGTAGTGCCCCAATTCTAGGGCTGCAGAAGCTAGGCCGTGAGGCTCAGCGATGCTGGGCCATGGGGCAGGATTGACCCTTCTTCGCTTGAGAGAAGGTCTAGAAGAGGAGGCAGTCTAATGGCTGGAATCACTGACAATGGAGAAGGCCAGAGTTCCTTATTTGCCTAGGTCATGGCGCAGCAATGAGGATCATCTTGCAGTGGCAATGTCAGAGTGTGCTGATCACTCGTAGCAACAGCAGAAACCGTGGGAAAGCATACAGGATGAGGGCCCTCCTAAGGGAAACAGAAGGCGTTCCCCAGACTCCTTGGCCGAGGATACCTGCTGTCAAACCTCTGGCACTTGGCGTTGGTAGCTGTCGCAAAGAGGTCGATTTGAGGGAGACCCCACTCATGGAAGAGACGGGACACTTGCTGAAGCTCCCATTCGTGGCAGGATCACAGCTCCCCGCTGAGAGAGTCTGTGGCATTGTTTAACATTTGCCAGGTGAAAAGGGGCGAGGAACATGCGTTGAACAATGGCCTAGCATCTTCGATTCCATTACTCCAGGGAGAGCGCAGGGGAGCGTGTCACACCCAGTTTAATGTAGAACATGGTGTTGGTCTTGTCCATGAAGACCCGTGCCACCATTCCCCGAGGCTGAAAAGAATTAAAGGCCCAGAAGACTACCCGTAGCTCCAGGATGTTGATGTGGAGCTCCTTTTCCTCCGGGAGCCAGAGTTCTCTGACGTACGAATGTCCCATGTGGTCTCCCGAACCCTTTAGAAAGTCATCAGTTGTGACAGTCGTCTGATTCACCAGGATTTGAAAGGAGATGTGGGCAAAATAACCACCATTGCAGGGCTTGGCAGACTGCCCGATTGGGGGATATCTTGTCGGCCCACGTACCAGTGACTTACTACCACCTAACATCCACGAAATTCCTCTAGAGGTCTTACCTGCACTCTGCAAAAATGGGCCAGATGAATGCAGGAGGACATCATCCCCAGCAGGGACTTGATGAACTGCACTGTTGCAATGGAAGCTCTGGATAGCTGCTGGACCTTTCCCAGGATGGCCTTCACCATCTCCTCTGAGGGAGTCCTTAGACACAAGAGTGATGAGTTGGACACCAAGAAACAGTGCGTTCTGAGATGGCACTACACAGGACTTCGGCTAGCAAATTGAGAATCCCAGCGAAGTCAGAATCTTTATTCTCTCTGCAGGGTGCGAGAGCGGGACTGGATAAGCCAATCGTCTAGTTAAGGGTATATATGGATCCCTCAGTGGCACAGATGCACTGCCACTACGGCCAAACATTTGGTGAACACCCTCAGTGTTGACGTCAGGCGAAAGGGCAGGGCCATGAACTGGTAATGGTACCCTTGAACGATAAAATGCAGGAATTTACGGGGATGTGGAAGTACGCACCCTCCAAGTCGAGGGTCGCCCGGAAATCTCCTTTCTCCAGCTGGTCGAGCATGTGCTGCAACGGGACCATCCCGAACTTTTAGGATTGAGGAACCTGTTGAGGCGTCGCAAGTCTAGAATCGGTCGCCACCCTCTGGACTTCTTTAACAGAAAGTATCTGGAGTACACATCAGACGCTGAGGGACTAGTTCTACTGCCCCTTCACGTAGCATGGCTTGAGCCTCCTTTAGCAGCTGCGCCACATGCAGTTCTTGTATCGCGACAGGAGTAATGCGAGGGAATTTGCCCTGGAATTCCAGAGCATGCCCCTGCTGAAGGACGTGGAGCACACATTTGTCAGTGGAGATGTTTTGCCACTGATGTTATGTTATAGTTTCATTTGTATCCCGCTTTTTGTACCATTGGTATGATCTCAAAGCACTGTGGGTTGAACGCCCTCGGGGACCATGTGGCATATAGTGCCTGGGTGCACTTGGAATGTGAGCCGCCAGGGTACTTTTTGCAGGTTGGCTGCAGTCTAAATGCTACTTGTGGTGACGTGAATGTGAGAGATCAGTGTAATGTGCGCAGCACAGGGGTGGTCTCCGAGTCTGCATTCTTGCTGCCGTGAGGAACGTGTAAGATTATGTGTGCAGCTAGGCTGATTTATTCATGCGGTATAGCTGCATTCTACTAGGCTGTTGAGGTGTTTTATGAACGATATATGTATGTGTGCAGCTAGGCCGAATTGATCGAGGGGTGTAGCTGCATTCTAATGTTTGTAGATGTAAAAGAGGAGAGTGAGCATAGTGGTATGAAAGTGTCTGCGGTTATCCGCTCATGGCCGCTGCGGGTATGCAGATTTATTTTGGACAGGCAGTGATTTTCGGGACTCAGTGGTTTGATTTGTAGGGCCCACTTCCTGGGCCCCTGTAGGTATTTTAAACCGGGTTGTTAGATTCTTCTTGCGATATCCTGCGGTGATGCTTAATTTCTGGTTACTGTTCATTTCAAGGGACAATGGTCGTAAAGGGAGGGCTATAATGACACGGCCAGTGCTTTTCGGGACGCTCTGGGGTTGGGAGCCCATTTTCAGGGTCATTGTAGGGATGTGTGGATTGTGTTGTTGGGTGCTTATTGGGATATTCAGCAGGGATGTTCTGATTTCACAGGATGCTGGCCATAAGGAAATATGTCACATGGGTGGACATTTCATGGATTTGGGAAAAGCCATTCTTTTGCTGCTTTACAGAAGACCATGTAGTCCTGTTTCGGGCAAATATGAGGGGGCAGCAAATTCCATAGAGTTGGTGCAAGGGTAGAGTAGGCTGACCCTCAAAGTCTGACAGCTGGGATCACAAGTAGGAGGGCCATGCTTGACCTTAGTCTGCGTGTTGAGCGGTAGTGCATAGACTTCTCTTGGAGGTATGATGGGCCGCTTTTGTGTACTGCTCAGTGGGTGATGCACAGGATTTTAAAGGTGGCCCTTCGTCCAGTAGGTAGCCAGTGAAGGTTGTGGAGAGCAGGGGTGATGTGGTGCCTTCGTCCCAGTGCAAGGAGGAGTTTAGCGGCTGCATTTTGGACTCTAAGTTTGTTAATTTGGTATGCCGGGGCACCCAGGTACACAGAGTTTGCATAGTCCAGTCTGGACATGACTGACATAATAGAAGTCAATCTGTTGGGGAAGAGGAGATATGGGAAGATGAGTCTTAGAAGCCTCAGGTAGTAGTGAAAGGATTTGTATAGATGGTTGATCTGGTGGGTCAGCTCTGAATCCAATATGCAGCCAAAGTTTTGGACTGTGTTGGAGGTGACCATGGACGAGGGGAGGTGGGGAGGAGCGGTGGGGGGGAGAATGGGAGATGGGTGAGAATGGGAGATGGTGCCGAGGGAGGCCATGGGAGCTGTTGCGGGAATAGGGCTGTGTTGCCACATACCACGATTTCTGTTTTCCCTGGGTTGAGGAGGAGGTGGTGGTGGTGGTGGTGGTTTGCAGACATCCATAGGTCTATGTCATTGAGGCAAGCTGCTAGGTCGTGGGAGTGTGGGGGGAAGATTAGGGCTCATTTTGTGGATCTGCAGGATGATTTGGGTGTTGTCAGCATAATTGTAGCAGGTGAGGTTGTGTGAGCGGATGATTGCTGGTAGTGGGCTCATGTAGAGGTTGAAAAGGAGTGACAAGAGGCAAGCACCTTGGCGAACTCCAGTGCACTGGTCCAGCTAAAGAGTAAAAGGGGGAGGATAGTGATTTGTTTCCTGTTAAGGAATTAGGCAATCCAGCTGAGTGCTAGGTCTCGGATTCCAAGTGAGTGGAGCCAGTCGAGGAGATGGAGTGGTTGATGGTATCAAAGGCAACTGAGAGATAGAGGAGAATCAGAGCGACACATCCTTCAGAGTCTGCTGTGACCTTGAGGTCGTCCCAGATAGAGATCAGTGTGGTTTCAGTTCCATGGTGAGGTTGAAAGCCAGGCTGTGTGGGGTCTAGTAAGTTGTTGGATTCAGCGAAGAGGTTGAGTTGAGAGCAGGCGGAGCAGTCAATGAGTTTCGCCAGAAATCTGGTGTTGGAGATGGGTCTGTAATTGGACGGTTGGGAGGGTTTGAGTCCTGACTTTTTCAGGAGGGGTTTGACGTGCGCCATCTTGAAGGGGTCTGTGAAGGAGCCACGGGTAGTATGGATCTGGCCAGTTCTCCTGCACAGGTGGAGAAGATTTATTTGAAGAGGGAGGCAGGGCAGTGGTCACGGGGGGACCCCGAGGGTCTGCTGCTGGACAGTAGTTTATGAAATTCTTTGCTTGAGATCGGTTTGAAGGAGTTGAAGGTCAGTGCTGTGGGGGTCAGGTGTGGTCTTGAGCACTGGCGCTAAGGCGGGGGGTGAGGTTGGAGTTTGGCATTAAGGGCGGACATCCTGTCTAGTGCTGTTCTGTAGAAGTGATGGGAAAGCGAGTCGCACAGTTCTTGTGTGGGGTTTGTGGGGGCAGAGGTGCACCAGGGTTTCATGAATTCCGAGATGATCCTGTGGAGCTCTACTGCTTTTGCAGCAGCTCAGTATTCTATTATAGTACTTCTTTTTGGCTTTTCGAATTTCGCATTTGTAGTTAAGGTGGTGGTGGACGAACACTGATTTGGTACATTTTATTTTAATGTTTGCCATCTGCACCTGAGGGAGTGGTTTTGGGTTTTGACAGTCTTCAGGTGGGGCGTGAACCATTTGGGAATTGGTCCTTTGCGGGTGGGGTGTGAAGGTGTTAGGCAGAGGAGTGCATTGTTGAGCCAGAGTCAAAAGATTGGATAGGCAGAGGTCTATCTGAGGTTGGGAGTGAGCATTGCAAGGTTTCGGCTAAGTCAGGTAGTATTTTGACACTGTTTCAGCATTTGTGATAATTGGGAGTGACCGGGGGGACTGGTTGGGGTGGGTGGTTGTAGTGCGTATATGAAATGGTAGGGTTGAGGGATCTGTCCAGATGAAAAGTTTAGGGCTGGCCACTGAGAAGGTCAGAGGAGCTGAAAATTGCATCAAGAGAGTGGCTTCCAGTGTGGGTAGGACATGTGGTATGCCTCGAGAGGATGAGTGCCTCTAGGCTGTCAACCAAAGGTTTGGTCATGGGGTTGTTGGGAATATGGAACCAGATATTGAAGTCCCCCAGTAGGGCGAGTGAAGGATAATTGAGCAGAATGCTAGCTAGTGAGTCGCAGAGATTGTTTGAAGGACCCATCAATGGCTCCACCATCAACAATGGCCTAGTCGACGACTTCATCCTCCAAGACCGTCCCGTCGATGAGTACCTAGTTGATGACCCAGTCTATGAAGACTGCTCTTCCATTGACAGATGCTACACCAAAGGGTTTGTCCATGACAGTCATCTTTACCTCTGCAATGGTTAGCACACCCAGAGTTTCCCTGCCTCCTAGACCTCAGTCAGCGGTTCCGACTGTCCCATCAACGATAGCACCTCTTCCGGCTCCTCAGGCTCCAGTTGTCTCCTCTCTCCATAGAGGCTCTAATTTAGTGAGAGACATGCCGCCAGCTCTGGACTTCCTGCCCAGACCCACCAAGGCTGCACATGTCCTTGGACATACTGACCACTTTCAAACACTGGTGGCTGAAATCCAACAGCAACTGCCCACTGCTCTTGTCCCTATTCAGGCAATGAGCGCTCCAGGGCCTTCTTGGCCTCGGCCGACACCTCCGTGTAAGGCCTCCGTTACCCCACTCGGCCAGTACCATGGGCGCCGCCCCCGGGGATGGAGGAACAAGCTCAGACGGGCACTGGTACGGACACAGACAGCACAGCTACTCACACAGAGGAGTACGATGACAACTGGGAATATTAATGAGCATGTGAATCCATGCAAGACCCCATGCTGGAGAAGTGGAAGAAACATTTGGTGCCTTGACTTGACTAGTGTAGCAGGGCAAGAAACCCCTTTCTGATGAGACAGAATGGTGGTGTCGGAAATCATCCCCTGTTTTTTTTCCTTTGGGAAAAGGCTCTTACTGTATCTTTGGTAAAGGTAGGCTCTTTTTTAGTTGACTGTGGCAAGGACAGGACTCTGGCTGGAAAAGTTTTCTGGACGGCAGACTGATTAATTTGTATAACATACTGGCGAGTACTCTTTTAGACTCCTCTACTTTCTTTAAGAGTAGGGCAGAGAAACATAGGGACAGCTTAGGTTTTATGGTGTTCAAATAAATTACTCTCTTACCCCAAAATGCCACCTTGTCCTTTTTCTGATACGGAGTACAACAGGAGCTAAAAGTAGCGCCTAGTAACTGTTCGTGTCAAGCTCATCAGGCTCTTTTAGGCTGCGAAAAGTGGCTAAATAGCTCCCAGAGTCCCTCAATTTCGAACAGCGGAATCCTGGGGGGCCTACATCATCATTGACCAATGAAATGTCCACATAGCAGACTAGACCCATGAAAAAAGTGCTAAAAACACGCTTTCAGCCAGTGAAATAAATAAGATTGTTACATTGTATCAAAGCCACCAGCCCATGAATTTCCCTAAAGCCCATCGGGTCAGTAAGGACTCTGTCCCATATCCTCGGCTCTTAAAAAGCTCCCTGAATCAGGAACTTATGAAATGCCACCAACGCCAGAAGCCATTTATTGCTCCCTCAAGTCCCATCAGTCCATGGTACACCACAAAGCCACGAACACATAGGTTTCTTAAGGTTTTGTGGATCCGAGAAATGCTTCCGTCTAATCAGTAAACGTCAACAGTCTTGCTTGAAATGCCAGTAGTATTTCTGATGCTTGTATCGGCTTAGATTCACATGCTGTGCATAGGCCAACATCTAGTGGAAGCTGCGGAGTATTACAGTTTGATTTTCGAAACTCGAAAATGGGCGTCGACACAGGGCGTGCCAGTAATACTATCCCTAGTGTGACGTCCACTGTACCCATGATCCCTCACGTGTCTAGGACCCTCAGATTGTATTTTCTGACATGCGGTAGCATGAGGAGTAGCGCAAGTACAGATTATCCAAGCAGACAGAAAGATAAGACTACAAGCATCCATGCGCCTTCTCTCAGAGGGGAGGAAGGGCGGGTTGCATGTGAATCTAAGCAGATACAAGCATCAGAAATACGATTACGGTGAGTAATGTATCCCTTCTGAGGCTTGTGGAATCTACTTAGATCACATGCTGTGCATAGATTAGAGAGCAGTGTTAGAAAGGGGTGGGATGTGAGAAGGGTCATGAGCAAATAAATGTCGTAGAACCGCTTATCCCACTTGAGTATCTGTCTTGGAATGGGTGTCAATGCAGTAGTGCTGAGTAAAAGTGAGAATAGAGCTCCAGGTAGCTGCTTTGCAAATGGTGTCAAGGGGTACATTTGCAATGAAAGCCAGAGTGGCCCCAATGCCTCTTGTAGAGTGGGCTCTTGGCGTGAAAGGCAGAGTTTTTTCAGAAAGGGAGTAACACAGCTGGATACAGTTAACAATCCACTTAGAGATGGCACCTTTAGAGACGCGATCTCCCTGTCTGCCTGTAGCTACGGAGAACAGTTGGTCTGTTTTCCTTAGCGGTCTGGTTTTGTTTACATAGTATAGGACCGCCCTACGCACATCTAGGGTGTGTAGTTTCACCTCAGCTGAGCTTTGTGGGTCTTGGCAGAAAGCCGGAAGCTCGATGGACTGGTTCACGTGGAATTTAGAAATAAACTTCGGTGAGAACCTAGGGTGTGTTCGTAAAACCAGTTTATCTTTATGGACAGTAAAGAAAGGATCCTGCACTGAGAGCCTGAATTTCACGGACCCTTCTTATAGACGTAATAGCTACCAAGAAGGCAGTTTTATATGTCAGGTGTTTTAGACTGCTTTTATGCATGGGCTCGAATGGGAAGGCCCATGAGTTTAGCAAGCACCACATTAAGGTCCCATTCTGGTGGTGGGTTAGAAATTGCGGGTGACGTCTCTTTACTCCTTCCATGAAGGCTTTAACCACTGGTACTTTCCAATGCGAGGTGGTGTATGCTGACAGAGCTGCCAGGTGTACCTTCAGTGAATCAAATACCAACCCTGCGTCCAGCAGATGGAGCGGGTAGGTGACTATAGTGGAAGGAGTGCAATCAACTGGGTAGCTTATTCTGGCACCAGATAACACATCTTTTCCATTTGTCAAATTAGCAATACCTTGTGTTTGACTTCCTAGATTCTTTTAGGATGTCCATACATCTCTAAGGTAAATTGAGATGTCCAAACTCTATGACCTCAGGAGCCTTGCTGCCAGGTTCATTGAGTTGGGTTGAGGATGCACTGTCTGACCTTGGTGCTGGGACAGTAGGTTGTACCAGCCCGGGAGTTTGATAGGTTTGCACACCGCTAGTCTGCGTAAGTGTGGGAACCATGGTTGCCTCGGCCACATGGGAGCAACTAGGACGAGCGTCATTGATTCCCTGTGAATCTTGTTGACCACCTTCCTGATGAGGGGTTGGTGGAAAATCGTACGCAAACATCCCTGACCAGCTCATCCACAGGGCGTTCCCCTGGGAGTTTGGTTGGGGGAACCTGGATGCGAATCCTGGGCACTGTCTGTTTTCACTTGTGGCGAATAGGTCTATAGTGGGGAAACCCCACTGGAAGAAGAGATCTACGATTTCTCTGTGTAGACACCATTCGTGTTCTTCCGGGAGGGGATCTCTGCTTAAAGCGTCCGCCAGACAATTGAGCTCCCCTGGAACATGTTGAGATGACAGGTAGATGTTCCGTCTGAGTGCCCATATCCAAATTTTCTGGGCAAGCTTCGACGGATTTGACGAACAAGTTCCTCCCTGTTTGTTTAGGTAAAACATAGCTGTTGTGCTGTCTGTCAGGATCTGCACTGACAGGTTCAACAGGTAGGGCTCGAACGCTTGAAGCGCTCTGAATACTGCCAGACGCTCTAGCAGTTTGATATGATTCTTGGCCACTGAGTGAGACCAGAGGCCCTGAGCTGTGTGGTGGAGATGGTGTGCTCCCCACCCTGACAGGGATGCGTCTGTTGCGACTACAGCCTGTACCTCGGGATTGTAAAAGGGTTTCCCCTTCGGCAGGTGTTCTCTTGTCCAGCAGTGATGACTTTGTACAAGTGTTGGCGAAACGACCACTAGATCGTCCCACTGACCACTTGCCTGACACCACTGTTTTGCCAACCATTCTTGCATGGGACACATGCGCAGGAGCGCGTGTGGGACCAGGTAAATACATGACACCATCATGCCCAGCAAACGCATCGCTTTGCGCACCGTTATCTGGCGACCGGCTTGATCTAGCGGAATTTGCAGCATTAGATTCCGAATTCTTTCCTGATGGAAAGGCCAACCCTTCTTGTGTGTTTGGGACAGCTCCTAGGAACTGTTTGGAGGTGCTTGGCACCAGACGACTTTTTCTCGTTTATGGAGAAACCCAATTCGAAGAGGAGGTCGATAGTTCTTTGAATATTTGATCTGCAAAGTACTGGGGTCTCCCCTGTGATGAGCCAGTCGTCTAGGCAAGGGTACACTGGGATTACCTCCCTCCGTAGGTGTGCCGCCGCCACCCCCAGTACCTTGGTGAATACCCTTGGAGCCGAGGCTATACCGAAGGGCAGTACCTTGAACTGGTAGTGCTGACTGTCCACCTTGAAGCGCAAGAATCTTCTGTGCGCTGGGAACATGGAAATATGAAAATAGGCATCTTTCATGTCCAATGTTGCCATGTAATCCCCCTTTTTTAGGAGGGGGATTATCTCTTGGAGAGTAGTCATACAAAACTTTTGGGGCTCGGCATACTTGTTTGCAGGCTGCAAGTTCAATACTGGGCGCATTGGCACATTTTTTTTTGGCACAAGGAAGTAAGTTGAATAAATACCCTCCCTTGTTTACCTGGTGTCCCGGGACGAGTTCTATTGCGTCCTTTGCTAGAAGATTGGCGATCTCTTCGAGGAGGATCTTCTGGTGGTCTAATGAATGTACTTTCTGATGTGGAGGGTGGTTTCGGGGACGCTCTAACAGTTCTATGCAGTATCCTGCGGACACTGTGGACAGCACTCATCTGTCTGATGTGATCCCTTCCCAAGCTTGGGTGAAGTTGAAAATGCGTCCCCCCTACTGGGGATGCGTGAGAAGGGACCCTGAACGGAACATCACTGTTATGCGGGAGGCGTGCAGCCGCCTCTATTGGGGCTGCCTCTACCCTTACCACATCCCCTCTTGTTACCCCTGCCATAACCTTGGGTAGACTGCTGGTTGTTGTTATTCCATGGTGTACCCTGCCCCTGGGAATAGTTGGAGTCTCTTTGTGAGTTTTGGGCTCGTGGGCGACGAAAATTGCCATTCCCTCGTTGATTAGGGGGTTTGTTGGTTAACTGGCCCAGGGATTCGAGAGTCTCGTATTCATCTTTCACATTTTTTAAGGCATCCTCTACCGCCTTACCAAAAAGTAGATCGGGCTACACCAGTTTTTAAGGATGCTTGTGTTTCGGGTTTAAAACCAGATTGTCTTAACCAAGCATGTCTTTTGATAACAGTGCTCTCTGCCATCAGTCTGCCGGCGTTCTACGCGGCATCAAAGGTTGCCTTAAGAATGCAACCGGATACGGCTCTTCCCTCCGACGCAACCCGTGCCAACTGGCTTTTTAAAGGTTCCGGGGCGGAGTCAATGAGCGCCCCAACTTCTTCCCACTGATGGCTGTTGTAACTCGCAAGCAGGGTGGTGGAGTTGGCAATCCTTGCCTGGTAGGTGGAAGTGGAGGCTACCTTCCTTCCCAACCCATAGATCTTCTTGCTCTCCTTGTCGGGGAGAGCTTCAGACAATGGTAAGGGTGTTCCCGCCCTCTTCTGGGTATTAGTCACTACCAGGAAGTCCGGCTTCAGTTGCCCCCTTATGTAGAGTGGGTCTGATTGGGCTGCCCTGAACAGTTTTTCAATCCTGGGGTTTACTGCCCTGGTGAGGTTGGGATTGAGAAGGGAAGGGTCTATTCTCCTTTGTATTGACTTGAGAATAGGGATGGCCTGGGCAACAAGTCTCTTTTCTCCCACTAGTTCCTCAGCAAAGTCCCTCTCCTCCTGTGCTCCCTGCGTATCTATGCGGAAGTGTTCAGCCGTTCTAGATAAAACCTCATTTAAGAGAGGTTGGTTGTCAACAGGAGAGTCGGTAACCGGAGGTTCTTAGTCTACTGGGGAGTCTACTCTGTAGACTTCTGGGTCATCTTCATCCTCCTTCTTGGCCCTCGTCATCCCCATAGTAATCCATTCCAGTTTGGACGTCCAACGTGGCCAATTCTGGATCCTCGTTAAATGATGGATCCTCATCATATTGAGAGTATGGCTGAACGTGGAAAGGGTCAGAAGACCTACTTTGCGTTGGTGCCTCAACTCTAGGTTTTTTTACCAGGGGTATGCGGGTCCTTAGACCCTGAGGGAGTAGCCCCGTCAGGGGTATAGGCGAGGAAGTGCTGTGGATGTTTGGCATAGAAGTCTGTTAGGGATGACATTCTAGACATAACTCTGTCTATATCCTCACTTGACCATTCTTTAGAGCTGGGGATTACCCTTTCTTGAGAGTGGTTCCCTGCAATATCCTGACTGGACCTATGGCCTTGTGTAGGGGTCTTGGATAGTTTTACAGAAGATTGTGACTTGTCCTTATGTGTCTGTGGTGCAGATGAAGGCTGGGAATGCTTTTTCTGCTGTTTTCCCCCCTCCCTGTGAGTGGAAGAGTGCTTCCCCGGTGTTTTCACCTTTTCGGAGCTCTTCGACGTCTGGCGTCGAGATTCGGGGGTGGTGTCCCTTTCCTTAGAGAGTGGAGCTCAGGACACGGGAACAGCCGTCATGCAGTCTGCTGACGCCAACTCCTGGAGTGCGGCCTGAGAATGGTGGGCATCTTCGTCTCCCGACGATCGAACCTCCGTTACTTTAGTGAGCGAGGCACCCTTGGCAACAGTGGATGGTTGCCTGGTGTCATGTGGCGATCTTGATCGAGAACGCCCAGAGGACACCGATTCGGTGGACCGTTCTATGCGTGCCTCTCTGAGAACTCGACGTGCGTGTCGAGTCTCGGTTGGACTTCGAGTGCTTAGTGAAAGTGCTGTGGGTAGCGCTTTTGTCGCCGGGGGTGTTGCCCATAGCTGCCCTGCCGGACAACCTTCCGAGGTTGGGGACTTGCGCTTGGCTGTCACTCGACGCCACGTTGCCCTCGCCATCGGATAGGACGGCGTCGCTGCCATCACTAAAGGTGCCCTCCGCTTCCATGGCCTCTCGTTGCCTGGCGTGGTGGGCCCAACGTTTGATCGAACGGTCCTTTAGAGTCTTGGGTTTAAACCGACTACACGCTCTGCAGTTCGCCTCGGGATGGTCCCTCGGCAAGCAGAGGTTACAGGTGGCGTGTCTGTCAACCCAAGGGTACTTGCGATTGCACTTGGGGCAAAATTGGAAAGGGGAACCCTCCATACGCACCCTGTGGCAGCGGGCTAGTGTGTGTAGGAATATAGAAAATATATATAAATATTTATAGTGTTGAGTATGTACCACCCCCCACTCTCCTTACTTGCAGGGGCCGAGGCCAGAGGCCTTCCAAGGCCCGGCCCGAGACCAGGGGCCTTGCTAGGCCCAAAGTCCGTTGTGCAGCTCTCGACGGTTTTCTTCTCCGGACCGGCGTTGAGTGTCAAACTTCGGTTACTCGACGTTGGGATGGAGAAAATGGGGAAATATTGTGTTATTTTGCAAAATTATGGCTAAGGCCAGGGAACTCTGCGGGATGCTTCCGACCAGTATGGCAGAAAAAAACAATCTGAGGGTCCTAGACGCGTGAGGGATCATGGGTACAGTGGACTTCACACTAGGTATAGTATTACTGGCACGCCCTGTGTCAACGCCCATTTTCGAGTTTCGAAAAGCAAACTGTAATACTCCGCAGCTTCCACTAGATGTCGGCCTACGCACAGCATGTGATCTAAGCAGATTCCACAAGCCTCAGATATATATATATATATACACACACACACAATTGGGCTGATGACTCAACTGTGGCACATTTGATGCCAACTGCAAATCCCCTGCCCCAATTTGCCAAACGCATGACCATGAGCACTGGCTGTTCAAAAAGAGCCAACGATCTGGCCTGAGGCCCTAGGTGATTGTGAAGCACCCCGCCCACTATTAAAGAGCCCAGAGAATTATTAGGCTGCAACCATATATCACAGTAGTGATAAAGAGTTTCACTAGCTAAAGGCTTTGAAACAGTGTCCCATTTCCTACCCTCATGAAGCGCAGGCCACCATTTCCCCAATGCTGGCAACGTATTGATTGTGCCATTACCACACGCATGGGTCTACACCAACATTTAATAACTCCAAAAAGCTGCGGCAAGATTACTTCTTGTTCTTAATTGCCACAACTGTATGCTCCCAGAACTGGCTACTTTGCATTGCCTTACAGTGGCCAAACCACATCAAGCATCTCATTGCACAGGACCAGAATTCCTTGTAGACAATGCTACCCGCCAGTCTCAGCAAGCCGAGATCCCTAAACGCTATATAAATGAGCCATAATCCTTCAGATCGAAAACACAGCAGCAGAGCCATTTCAACAATGGCTCCCACTCTGGAGAGCTCTGCCAGGCCAAATAACAGCCAATGCTCTAAACCCAAACCTAGCACCCGGACCACACAATGCCAGTGTGCAGAGCTTCAAACTTACAGGGTTACCAATTTCAAGTTGCAGGCAATTAGTGAGGCTTAAAAGGGCATTAATCCCCTCAGTTCTCGACATACATGATACACAGCAGTTAGCATGCTTGCTCCAACCCTGCACCCATATACCTGAGAAAGCCTGCCCACTTCTGCACCAGGTAACTCAAAGTGAGGCATCGGTGAAAATCAGGAGGCCATATTTATTCCAGCCATTGCATGGACAACACAAAAGCACTCTTAGCTTTTCAGTGGTAGGGACACCAAAGAAACGGATGATCAGAGGTTTAACGAAATCCAGACTGAGGAGCCAAGGACTGCACATTAAGCAAGATACATACATACATCTCTATGTCCAACAACACAGGGAATGATCCCACTCCACTTCAAATTACTCACCATCGATGGTAATGGCCGGCAAATCTCAAAGGCAGGCTTGCCCTGCATGGCATGAGACAGCAAGCAGTGCTCCAAGGCCCCCAAATAGGCAGCATCTCCCAATCCCCTCTGTGTGGGGAGTGAGGTGGCGGAAGTCTGGCAAGAACCCTGCAAACAGCTCACCCATGAAAACCTTGGAAGGTAACTCCTGTGTCGCCTGCTCCTGTAATATTCAGTGGCAGCCCACAAGGGCCCACTCTAAAGTAGGTCGTTTTCACAAAGCCTGTGTAAAAGATGTGTTTCAGCGTTATCTTGGTGAAAGCAACATTAAAACCAGCTTGAAGTTTCAGTATCAGTGTCTCACTTTCTGCAGAACCAACGGCACCCTTGCGACAACCCAAAACCTCTCTGGGAAAAGTCTGTTGGACTCCCTGAAACTCACTGGATATCCAGGACTTCCACTAAAGCCCGCCTGCACTGGCTTCCGATCAGTCCAAGAACGATGCATTATGAACTTCGTGCATTGTACAACACGTTCAGTCAGGCTAGCTGATAAGATGCAGTGCCCAAATCACACAGCGGAGAACCCAACCCACGCTCCATAGCTAAGAACAATGATGCGGGGCTCAGGACGGAGGCAAAGCTCAGCTACGCTTCATTCATCGCCCCACACCCCCAGGATCCTTGCACACTAGAGTAAACTCGGAAGGGATCCGGAAAGGGGGGGCGAAGGGCGGCAGGGTTCTGGTATTTAGGAGATGAGGTCTAGTAGCCAAGTTCTCATCACATAATCGTCTAATGACGAAGTTCCTGGAACTTTGAAAGCGAATGCCTTGGACCCGCGGAGTAATGTTTTGAGTTAGTTCAATAAAAAGGTATAAAAAGTGGATTTTGTGCAGTGACAGAAGATCAGGGTATTACTACCGAGTCATCAGACTTGACCTGACAGTAAAATGAAGGTGACGATGCCCCAAAAGGCACACATTGTCACAAATATTTATCTTTTTAAATTGAAATCTATTATTTCTGTTCATTGATGGGGCGCAAGGTCTCCCGCCCTGGCTAGGGAGGGGGGGGGGGAATAGAAACAGGTTGCTTAGCACAGGAATGAACAAGCAGCAGGCCAGCAGAGAAACAAATGGACGCTAGGCTGATAGTCGCCAAGTTTTACAGCTACATCAAAGACACAAATAATGGCAGTATTGCCACTGAAAGGAGATGCATTAAGTTTGGTCCAAATATTGTCTGTATTTACCCCAATAAAAACACACTTGTGTCTTTGCCAAAAATTGCTAGTATTTGAACCTGTAAGAACACATCTGTAATGGCATTGCCTAAATACTACTGGCAGTGGCCCCATTCGCACACACCAGTGATGCCACCTCAAAATTTGCTGAAATTTGATAAAAATACAAATATTGCCATTAAATTCCTTTGAATTCATAAGAATATGAGCAAGGTCGGGGTTACACACTACTACAACAGACCTAGTATCACCTCGAAGTCTCTTACTATGTACCTATATATGTCCCCTGAGAGTTAAAGGCTTAAATTAAGCTGTAAATGTGCTCCTGATGTAATAAACATGTCTTAATCAAGTGTGCCTTCAGCCCTTAATGTATAAAGTAGTCTGTATTTCTGTGTTGCAGTGAAAGCTGGTTAAAGAAACAAGCATTGGCAAAGCCAATAGTTAGGGCTTGTATAGAGGTAGTAGATTACCATTTGCCAGGCATGTCCAGTGACTCTCACTATTTGAGGTCTGTTGCCATCTTCTAGCTAGGAAGTACCATTGGGTCAATGCCAACAAATGCCTGCCCCGTGCTTACGCAGAAGCTAAGAGTTGTTTGCTCTACCAATGTTTGTTTCCTATACATCTTAGAAACTCAATTCTTGCATGCAGCAACACACACAAGAAATTGCAGATGCCACACCTTAATGATACCCCTGGCGGTGAAAAGCACTTGTATGTAAAGGAGCCCAGATTGATATCCTATGGGTACTGGCTAACAAAAATAACCTGCAAAGGTTTCAGGCACAGTCTTAGAGCTCTAGAACAACTGAACAACGAAGTTAATTTAGTCTTCTTCAATGATGGTTATGACAATTACGGAACGTTCAGAACCGACCCACTATAAATACAAAAGGAGCAGAGGAACACTGCCCATTTCACGGAATTCATTAGGTCTTTGCCGTTAACAAATACTTCAAAAAGACAGCTAAATAAAATCCAGAAATCAATTAAAGAGCAAGTGGCACCATATATCATCTCAGAATGAAACTCAATGTCTAGGAAGCTCAGAGCGACACAGAGTAGAACTCTGGGCAGCTCGAATTTTCAAACGACACGGATCGGGCAAAGCAGCGTCACGGTTGCTCACTTCCATTTCTGCCTCCTGTCGAGGTCAGAAGCTCTTCAGCTCAATACTACCGAAAATGGTGGCAATGTAGCATTGCAGACAAGTATTCCAGCTTCTGGAATAGGAAACTCCCTGGCCTTGGATGGTAGGTATTGGGCCACAGCGATTCAATGATTAAACACTACCAGGCTAGTGATGTTACGGTGGGCCAAGCAGCAGGTTTCAGCTGCCGCTTTTAATGCTCCTCACCTGAAATGGGATCTTACCCAGAGTTCCACTTTGTAGATTAACGTATAGCTCCTATGTCAGTGAAATAAGAACTGGTGGAGTGGGCCAGTCATACCAGTTGTACATGCATATACCGACCATGTGCTTCCAGCTTACCTTTTGCACCGTCCAGTGAGAACGGTCAAGGGACATGGTCTCTATATCGACCGCCGTTGACTCCTAGAGCTGGCTCGGGTGCCCAGTCACTCATCAGCTAGCTGAGAACCGCGGTGACAGCTCCCACTTTGCGGAACCCAGCAGGCTCTGCAAGATGGGCACGCTTGCGCCCAGCTTGATATAGCTCCAGTTATTACTGCAGCCGAGGAGCAATTTTTATTTCCATTGAATGCACGTTTGATAATGGCTCACTAGAACAACACTGTCCAGCCAGTCAGCTTTGTCCTGCTGTTTCAACTATTTTTATAGACCAGTGATTTACTTGCTGTAGTCTACACTGCCTTGGTACGGTCTCAATTGGCTCTCTGCCCGTTCCGTGTATTTTTATCATCCTGCGGAGACACGCAATGTACTGTACACAAGCCAGGTACTATCAAGAGTCTCTGTCTGCCTTTTCACTGTATTTTAAGTGTTCACCCAAGATGCTATAGATCAACCCTTTGAGATTCCAAAATGTGCCTGAAGAGCACATACATCCGAGTCATTGGTAAAAAGGGGGAGGTACCACGGACTAGTGAAAATATCTTTGCTGCCCAAGACAAAAGGATTTTTAATACCAAAATCCCTTAGTGTGGCCAAATGTGATATTGTTAGTGCCAAAATTACCCCCTGGAGATTACCAAGATGGCTGCCGAGACCACTCCACTGTGAGGAGCGACTTCCTCCCAGGCAACCCAACAAAGTTGCAATAAGCAACGCTAGATGTGCTGCTCCAGGCAGTAAAAGAGAAGCGATTAACCTCAGAAAGTAGCGGTCCCCCTGGGAGAACCCAATCAGAGCGTGTAAAGGCAGCGGGGACAGCGAGAGCTGAGCGGACCTGCGGCCGCCATCAAGGAGCCTGCGCGAGGACAGGCAGGCAGTTGTGTGCAGGTGGAGATAGGAGGGGATAGCAGATTTCCCCCCCCCCCCCTCCTTCATCTGCCGTGGGATAAGGCGGGGGAGCCTCCCTCCAGCGACCGCACCAGAGAGACCAGCGAGAGTGTGGAAACGAGCGGACCACTGCAGATCTACCCCGTGGCCAGACCAAGGGGGGCACAAGGAACCAAACCAGCGTGCCCGCCAACACCCGCAGACTTACGCCCGGCACCACTGCACTTCAGCGGGGTCGGAACCAGCAGGATATCAGGCCAGCCAATTAAGGAGAGGGAGCACCCAAGATTTAAGGGATACTGCCCCCCCCCCCCCCGGGACTTCCGACACTCCACAAGGCTAAGGGAGAGCAGGCACAAGAAAAGGAACACGAGCGGTGAGGCAGGTGCATGGTGCATGCAACCTGCTTCCCCCTTTAAATGGACATGGAGACCGCAAGGTGCATCAGCCCCGGCACCTGCACACTGAAAGGATCTCCCAGGGGTGGGTGAAACTTCGGCGGACCCAACCCAGGGGGCAAACCCCTGGCCCACAACAATCTCAGAACCAACCATAAGCAGCTGAACTCCAGCAGTGGGAGGACTGTCCTGGTCCCCCCTCGACTCTCGGCCTGGTGGGGGGGGGCAGGTGCAATCTGCCAGACCCCGGCACCGGTCCCCATAGGGGAGTGCTGTCTCACACCACCGCCTACCCCAGGGAGAATCACAGTGGACACGCAAGACAAGCGGAGGGGGAATCCCAAGGACAGCTCAGAGGTCCGGAGAGGCTGGGACACAGGGAGTACCCCGGGGGAGGATCCGGGAAGCTCCCGGCTGTTGGGGCATTGTGGCCAGATCTTGGAGGCAGCTAGGAGGGAAGAGAAGAGCACCCCCCTGCACGCCATATCCGGCTCACGCCCGGTGACCGGGGGGCCCACTCGAGGCTTGGCAGAAACTCCCCCCATCACGGCACAGGCAGGCACGGGACGCGGCCACCCAGCAAAGTGGCGCAACAAATCCAAAGAGGCGTGCATCCAGCAAGTCCCTGAAGTCCCGCTTTGCCGCGGGAGACTATTGCGGTGCACTTTCTGCTTGTTTGGTTTGCCTGGACTCATTTGTTTTCGTGCTTCACTGCATCATCCAGAAGGCTTTGCTCTGTTTTGGAGGCGGGACTACATAAGGGAGGCTGCGCGCGCACCCAGCAAGTCCCTGAAGTCCCGCTTTGCCGCGGCTAGTGGTGAAGGTCTGTTATTTAGCAGTACATCGTCCTGTTTCATTACAGTGCTCATTCTGCAGTTTGTGAACCGTTTTATAAAATTAAACGTGGCATAATTTCCTTAAAAACCGGAATGCCTGTTGTAACCACGTTACATAGTACAAATGGTGCAAGTATTTCCCACAACTACTCAACCTCAATAACAAAAAAACCTCGCCTAAGCTCTACTCCGCGTACAAGCAATATGAAAGTCAATTCAAAGAGTAGAGCCGAGGCTTTATTAGGCATGGATATTCGTTCCTTCTGCAGGGACTCTAGCTCGTTGGAAAACGCTGCAAGCATTAATAGAAATCCCATTGTAGCAGCAAATGCCTGTGTGGTCAATGCATCTGCAGGTATAAAGAGGACTTCGCATGGTCAAGTAACAAACTAATTCCGATGTGGAGGGATCATCTGGACAAATAATGCTCTCCAAGACCTCAGCGGAGGGATTCTCTGGTGAGGCTGTAAAACCTGTGTCAACGGCCGGTGCCACAGTCACGTTTGCAAAAGAAAAATGTTTCCCTTACGGATAGCATCATATTAACAAACGTGCTAACTGGTGCTGTGGCCTCATCTGCTAAAGTATCTAATATTTCTGTTTCTTCTGTAAGTGATACTTCTAGTGCTAAAACAGCCTCCATGTCTGTCTCGAAGGACATACCTGTAATTGATCTAGATGTAAATACCTCTGCTCTTTCAGCTCAAATAGTCTCTGATAATTTATCTAAGTCACCTGTGTTATTTACAAATATCAGTGTTGCCAACTCTGTGGCAAATTTGTCATTTATTGCCCCAACCCCGAGAAAATTGGGCGAAAAGGGCCCTTCTGATGCTGGCTGTGGTGAAACTCAAAATGTGAATATTAGCATTGCTCTCACTTCTATGAATACTGCCATTTTAGCTTTGGCTAAATTGTTTGAAGTTCTAGTTGTAAAGGCTGAAGTCCACTCTAGTCAGCTGAATCAATTACTTGCTGATCAACTCACGATCTCAAACAGACTCGAGAGCTTGAATCAGCCGAATAACACTACAATTATCAAAAAGTCTGTAATGGGAGAGGCCACCAGGGGGCGCAGGCAGGATGGTCGCCTGAGCTTCGAGCTCCGTACCCAGCCCCGGGAGAACAACGGTGCTAGCAAGGAACGAGGGTCCCATGACCTGCGAGACCCCCACCATACACTGTGGGAGCCTGTGGCCCCCCCGCTACACCCAACTCCGGTGCCAATCCGACACCCCTGAGCCGAGTTCTACGGGCCTGAAAGTTCCCGCGGCTCCTCCACTGCGGCTCGGCGCGGCGCACTGGAGGAGGCCGCAGCTGCCGCGCATACGTGGCCTCGGTTGGAGTGAGTGAGCCACGGGCGAGGAGGAGGCGGCGCCGCACGGAGGAAGAACCCGAGGCCGTACACCCGCAGCGCATCGGGGCTTCCCGCCCCGGCCCTAGATACTGGGCACGGTTCTGGCAGAGCGCGACTGACGCGGCCCAACGCAGGAGAGACCTGAATCAGAGAGGGCCAACGGCCTACGGGCCACGGAACGGCAACGCCGCCGGGGGGCCGACGCGGGCCACGTACCAGAGTGATCCCAGGACCCCGGAGCCAGGCGAAAAGAGAGGGCCACCAGCCCACAGGGCAGCAACATCGCCAGGGGGCCGACGCGGGAGAGCGGCCCCCGACTTCCCCTCTTCCGATCCCACCGGGCGGCAACCGGGGGGTGATCCCGGGACCCCGGAGCCGAGTAAAAAAGAGCAGTGTCGGGGCCCTGGAAATTGGAGGCCCGCCCCCTCTCCACATTGAGCGGACCTACTGGCCACCAGGAGGCAGGTCCGGACAGGCCAGACACGTACTGGGACGACCACAGAAAACACGCTAACCCCCCCCCCCCCCCGCCTCGCCAATAGCAGGTGGCCAAAACAAGCCTCCCATGAGTTGGAAAGAAAACCTGTCGAAATACCAATTTGTGGCCAGCGAGAACGTCATGGCGACCGGGGGCCCCTCCACCCCACCCCCAGACCTGGGTGCTATCCAGAATAATATTCAGACGATTCTGGAGGAGATCCGCGGGATAAGGACGGACATGGGAGCCAAATTGGCGGACCTCACGACTAAAGTCACCACCTTGGAAGATCGAATGGAGGGAGTCGAAAACAATCAGCTCTCCACTACTCTCCTTGAGACCCAAATGGAAATCAGATTCCGGGACATGGAAAGACGCGAAGAGGAACTCCGGCACAAGGTGGACGATATGGAGAACAGGGAGAGAAGGAATAACCTGCGTATTTTTGGTTTAGTGGAGGCCGAGGGAGAAACCATACAAGGCCTTGAAGGCAAAGTACATGACATCATAAGGATTGTCTTGGGGGCAGACGCTGAAGGTGCGATTCAGTTTGACAGGGTCCATCGGGCAGGAGGAGGGGGCAGAGGCCCGCGTTCGGTCCTGGCCCGGCTACACTATTACAAGGACAAAGCTAAAATTCGGGAGAAAGCGAGGAACATTGGCTATATTCAATACGGTGACTCCAGGGTGTCCATCTTTCAGGACCTGTCGGCTCTCACCCTGTCAATGAGAAGGAAATGTGGAAACCTCACAAGATGGCTTCAGGGAAAGGGGGTCCGATACCGCTGGGGACACCCCTTCTGTTTGGAATTTGAATGGCTGGGGGAGAAATATCGCCCAGTATCTGAGGAAGACATTCAAAGGGCCACGGACGACCTGGTCGGCGACCAGGCAGGCCACTCAAGCGGCCAAGATGGAAGAGCCCGGGACCCCCCGAGGGGCCCCGACAGACTGGGACAGCTTAGCGGCAAATCTAAAGTCAAGGGGGCCTGGAAATTTCGGAAAACCAGGCACCCGTCAACGACCTCCGAGGATCACCCAAAGCCATAACAGCACCGCCCTTCCGGAGGTCGAGGAAATCCTATGATGAGCATCGGTCCCAGGATCTGGTAGTAAGGGGTCCTGGGGCCCGGGGGGGGGCCACGCCTGGGCGCCGCATTGGCGCGACATACGGCCCGCTGGTTTGGAGGGCGGGCAGAACTTTATTAAATGTTAGCTGTTTTGTTGTGGTGACACACGTAGAAAGTCTGAGTTTGGAGTTTACAGGCTGAAGCGGGGGTTCACGGTTCCAGAATTCCACCTCGGTCATTTGCACCGAGGATTTGGTGGGGTAGACCTATATTGATTCCAAGACTTGAGATTCCCCAATACAAAAAAATCCCGGGGCTGGGGTTAGAGTCCTTGGTGGTTCGTTGACCAACCCCGACACTTGTTGGGGGACGTGGACGAACACCCTACATTACAAGGGAAAGGGGGGAGGGGGCAGAAGGGGAGGCTTGGGGGGCGGGGGTGGAATGATTAGCGAAAGAGATGTAGAGGAAGGGGGGGGAAACCAGTTCAAATCACAGATACTTGTTTGGCTGCGGGCTCTGAAACGCAGATGTTACGAGGGGTTCAAGGTGCACAACCTAAAAGACGATAATGATTGAAGGAAGGATAGGCACGCTGAACATCAAGGGTCTTAACTCCCAAAACAAGAAGTCCCTTACGAGCAACATGTTCCGCAAACAACATCTAACAGTCCTCTTTCTACAAGAAACACACTACAAACGGGGAAGGGAATCAAGAATTAAGGGGAAGGACATTGGTTCCAATTACTGGGCCTCACATGCGAACTCCAAGGAGGAGGGGGTAGGTATTCTTCTGGGGAGGGTGTTCCATCTCACGGGGGTAGAAACTAAGAGGTTTTGGGCGCCGATTCTTAGGCGTCAAGGGGTTCTGCGAGGGACAACGCATCACCCTGGCCACCTTATACGCGCCCAATTCAGGGCAAGTGCAGTTCCTCACTCGGATCTTTAATGTCATGGATGAATGGGCAGAAGGGGCCATGATACTGGGCGGGGATTTCAACCTGGTAGCTGACCCCCGTCTGGACTGGTGGTCTGCCAAGGGAGGGGGACCCAAGGGGATTTCCAAGGATAACCTGGCCCTGCAGGCCCTCTTGAGAGACCATTATTAGGTGGACGTCTGGCGCAGGGCATATACGGGTCAGGGAGGTTACACCTTTTTCTCTCCCCCACACTGTACCTACACTAGAATTGACCTCATGCTAATCTCCGAGGAGGGTAACGGGGTGGTTGAACAGCCAATGGTGGAGGCCATAACGTGGTCGGACCATGAATTGCTTGTGGCTGACCGGTCACTGCCTGTCGCCCCAAGATCCTCCCATTGGCGGTGCAACGACACGCTTCTTAGGGACCCCGTATTCCGGGATTTTATGAAACAAGAAATGTCGGTCTATTTTGAGACGAATGATAATGGCGAGACCGACATGTCCACAGTATGGGAAGCCGGAAAAGCCACTTTTAGGGGTCTCCTCATAGCAGAGGGCTCGAGGCGTAAACGGGAGAGGGGCCTGATTGAGGGCAAACTCCGTGCAGAGTTGGGGGTCTTGCGGGCCAGACTGGGCGTTCCCGGAATAGACAGAGAGGCACTCCTAGAGGAAATGCAGGGCAAAAGATAAGAGCTACACACGGTTCTTATAGGGGAGGTTAAGAAAATGCGGTACACCAAGCAAAGATACTATGAACGGGGAGACAGGGTGGGGCCTCTTTTGGCACAAAGATCCCGGGGCTGCAGGGTGGAAAGGGGGGGTTGCCCAGCTTAGCGATGGGGAAGGCAGGATTCACAGGGGCCGGGAGTGGGTTATCCTGACCTGGAAACGTACCACAGAGCTTCTCAGCTGAGGGTTTTGGTTGATCACTTCTCCCCTGATATGAAAAAACAATGGGTTGCCATGGATAACAGGCCCCTTGCCCCTGTCACAATAGAGGAATGGCTTTGGGACCCGAGGAAGAATATCCCCAGAAGCGTCCTGAGTCATCCAATCTTGAAGGTGCTGTGGTCCCTGTGGGGAGAGGGAGGTTACTATCGGTGGCTCACGACGTGGCCATCCCCGTTGAGCTGCATTTGGGCCCCTCCCTTCCTGGCCAAAATAGCAGAACCAGCGGCGCATCAGTCGTGGTTCGAGGCAGGCCTTAGCAGGACCCGCCATCTTTGGGTGAAGGGTTCTTTTCTGCCCTTAAGTGACCTCGAGGAGGCCCTGGGAATTGGTACCCTGTCCCCTTTTGCTACCTCCAGCTCACGGGTGTCCTCACCGAGCCATCCTGGGGCGAGACACCCTCAGGAGGGATCTCACGGAGTTCGAAAAGCTTCTGCTATCTGCGAGGGGCTCTAAGGGGATAATATCTCGCCTTTACAAACTCTTCCTGTTCTCTGTCCCCAGGGATCCTCCACCGGCGCGCACACGATGGGGTAGGGACCTAGGAGAGGAGATTGATGACGAGAGGTGGGCGGAGATGTGCAGGCGGGCCAACCGATCCACGGCCTCCCTCCAGTATCGCCATCAAGCCCTCAAAATACTACACCGATGGCATTACCCCCCGCAGAGGATTGTCAGGATAAAACCAGGGTATGACCCACACTGCTGGAAATGTAAGACCGAGAGGGGGGACTACATCCACAAGTGGTGGGGATGCCCAGTGGTCCAAAACTATTGGGAAAAGGTACTTGCCTGGATCAAAGGGGTGGACGGGGTTGAGCGGTCTTCCTGCCCTTGGCTCCTCCTGTTTGGAATCGACATTGGGGAAGGTCAGGAGGGCACTCAGGAGCATATGCTCCAAATCATGTTGGTGGCAGCCAGATGCTGCCTCGCACAAAAATGGAAACGCCCGGAAATGCCGGGGGAAAAAACGTGGGTGACCAAGGTGCTGGCCATATATGACATGGAGTTTCTCACACACTTACTCGATGAGTCCAAGTCCAACATCGAGGAAATCTGGCTCCCCTTTTTTGACAAATATGGCCGATCAATTTAACGCTCCGCGCCTGAGCCGGGGGTCTTCCCCCAGGGGCACTGGACCATTGTACACTGACCCGATCGTGAACTTCTCCCAGTCGGACCCAGGACTTTGGCGCGCCAAGTGCATTGTGTAACGATATATCTGTCTCAGGTAAGTCCGTCAAACAAGCAACTAATGAGATCTTGAACTGTAGGGGGGTGGAGGGATGGATAGGGGGAAGGGGGTGAGATGTTACGATTGTTTTTTTTTGTTAACTCATGCTTACACATGCTATGTACTGTCGTACTACATGTATAAAACTTATTAAAAATTGATTTTCAAAAAAAAAGGTCTGTAATGTCCCAGACTCCCGCCGATGCTCCCTTATCTGTTCATACTTATCAGACTATTCCTTTCATATTAGACCCTATAATTGACTTAATGGACAATGCAAACGAAACATCAGTAGAACAGCAGAAAAAGCCCTCTTACTCACTCTTTTGTGTTAATACTAATCCTCCTGTTGCAGCGCATTTAAGTTCCAAAAAGACTCCCTTGCTAAATGACAAAAAATCTAAAAATATTAAAACTGCGACCAAGCGTACCTCTCAAACTAAAACTTTCATTAAGAGGCTCTCAACTCCAGCTACATCCACGGTCGCTGTCTGTAAGGCAATTACAAAAAAATACTCGCAACAAATGCAGGCTAAAAAGGCAAAGCTATCGCCTGCTGCAGCTGACCCTGTCATGGCTTACAGCCCTTTAAGTAAACTGATAAGTGTGGCTGCCCAGTTGTCACAAAAAACTCCCAAAAAATTAGCATCTACTAGTCTCCCCTGTAATGATCCCATTGCCATCAAACCACCAGCAAATGGTTTTACTTTCAATGCTCCCTTGGCCCTGGATACCTTGAACGGTGAAAACCGCCGCAAAGAGATAAGGAAAGCAGTTGATGAGTATTTGTCATCCAAGACTGTCTCTAAAAATCTGACATTTGCGCAGAGCATATCAGCTGATCCGCAGGAAACTCCCACTCTTGTGGCTCAGAAAACAAAAAAAACAGGTGCGCCGGATATGACTGATCTAGAGAAAGCTGGGTCACAGGTGCCGTCACAGAAGGGCGAAATTGTTATTGCCTCTAATTTCATCGCTCCTGGTGATGTCGAAAGATTGATACAGTCAACTCTGACCAAGATCTTGGAGGCCTCTACTGCCTCACAAACTAAAGCCTGTAGTGCTTCTCACCCAATCTCCAATAATCCGCCCCCTATAGTTAAACAGAAACCTGTGTCTGAGCGTTTCAAGCGCCTGGCGATACATTCTTTGAATCTCAGATGTATGCCCTTGCCTGCTCAACTATACAATCTTAATCGTGCCTCTGTGCTGTCATTATTTCGTGAGATCTCAGAGCTTGATGATATTGGCACCATAGATATTGAGCTTGTTGATTTCCCAGACCCAGCAAAACGTTCTTCTGTAAATCTCTGGCTTAATTCGAGGGTTGTGGTTAATGCTATCTGGGTGGTCAAATCTCAACTTGCGGAACTTGGCTTTACTCTCTCACCAACTCCTGACTCATCAGACAACCTACCTATACGACATCAGGATTTACAACTAAAGCAGAACATAAATAAAACCCAAGTTCGATCTGTACAACCTTGTAACTGTGACTGTCAAGGTAATCAAGGTTAGCAGTTTAACCCTTCAAAATCTGTTCTCTCCTTAATCAGCTGGAATTCCAGAGGGAATCGGCACTTAGTGAATAATTGTGCCATGCATTTGTTGGACCATGATGTAATTTTGCTACAGGAATCCTGGTTAACCAGTCCTCCATCATGGAATAACTATGATGTTCTTCTGGTACCTGCTGTGAAACGCCTGTTGGGGCGTCCAACATCTGGTCTGTTAACTGCTGTTAACCAGTCATCCTGTTTAAAAATCGAGTCTTGGTTCTCTCCCAATGAATTTGTACAAATGTCCAGAATTATTGAGAAAAGTTTTTCTTGTGCTGCAATCAACATCTACTGGAACCCTCGAGGTATTTCTGACGATTGTTTCATGGAATCGGTAAATAAGGCCATTGATATTGTCATTCTTGAGGGGCATACAGATCTGATTTATTTATCTGGTGATTTAAATTTACATTGTTTGGGTCCGTTTTGTCAATCTGAGCAAAAACGCCTTGTCAAGTGGTTAACATTTACTGAATCCCGCAATCTCTACATGCTAAACAGTGCCTTTCCACAGGATATCCCACCTAGACCCACTTGGCACCGTGCCTGTAGTCAGGGGATTATTGATTTCATCTATGTTAATGCACACATGCTAAATAACGTCACAACTTTTCAAATTATTGAGTCAGAAGTGAGTGACCACAACATTTTGCATACAACTTGGTGCTCGAATTCTATTATAACCAACAAAAAATCCATGTGTCTTATGGGATCATACAACGTAAATTCTGCCAGGAATCGCTTAACGTGGTCTGAGAACTCCCTGAAGCCTTTAGGATATGCTATGATGCCGAATTGAAGAACAAAGCCCTGAGTGATTTTCCATCAGATGTTGTATATTACGATCTAATGCAGCTTTTTCAACCAAGCTGAACTACACAAACAAAAACAAACACCACATTTACATATTTCGGACCATGAGACCAGAATCATGAAATCTATGGTTCGGGCTGAAAAGAGGAAAGTCTTAAAGCTCCCTGCAGACTTACGATTAGTTGCCCTTACTCGCATACAAACCAAGTATAGAAATTGGGTTAGAGGCAAGAAGGCTAAACTTTATCAAACTGATGGAAGTAATCTGTTGATAGCTTTAGCATCAAAAAAAACTTCAGTCATGGCAGATTATAAATCAAGTCACAGCTGGTCACCAGGTTGCTGTCCAAGCAAATGATGTGTCTGAGGTTATGTGGGTTCATTACTACTCTGAAGTATTTGCTCTCCCTTTGGCATGTTCAAGTACATCCTTGTCGGAGTCTCAGCTCCCCTTCCATCTGTCCTTTGATAAAGATGACATACTTTACTTTATTAAACAGGCAAGTAATTCGAGAGCACCTGGCCCGGATGGTTTATCGAATGCTCAATTGAAGCAGTTCCCGGACATCTGGGCAGACATATTATATCTTATGTTTAATTCTATTAACACCTCTCAGAAAATTCCGATGTCTTGGAAACAATCAATTGTCATTCCCATCTACAAGAAGGGTGATTGGGCCAATCCGGCTAGCTACAGACCCATTTCTCTCCCCGATGTGCCGGGTAAGATTTTCTGTCGCCTGACACTTAGAGAACTGAATAATTGGACTAAAAATCACTGTAAGAGGGATCCTCTCCAATCAGGTTTTGTTAGTGGTCTTGGCACGATCCCCAATATAATCACAATCAACATGCTCAAGTCACATTATGCGTCCAGGAAGCAACCTTTATATTTTGTGTTCATCGACTTTCGATCAGCCTTTGACTCTATAAATCGTAACCTTCTATTTTTTAAGCTAAAATCACTCGGTTGCCCATCCTCTCTCTTGGCTTTAATCATTCAGCGACATACGGAAACATCTATGAGAGTTAGGCTCTCCCTCGAAGGTCTCTGGTCCGTCTCATTTCCGACTTTCATGGGACTCAAGCAGGGATGCATTTTGGCGTCTATACTGTTCAACTTGTTTATCCTTGATATGGGTCTCTCGTTTCTTGGAATTATGGCTGATGCACCGGAGTTGGATGCTTTACGCTGATGATCTTGTGCTAATATCACAAACCCCTAGAGGTTTACAGAATTTGCTATCTGCCCTAACAGATTATGCTGAGTTAAATCAGCTCACAGTCAATCTGTCCAAATCCCAGATCCTGGTTTGTAGACCTCATGGAAAACAAAACTTACAATGGAGTATGGCGCCTGCAACAGGAACCTATGGAAATAGTTTTGGAGTATAAGTATTTGGGCATATTTATTCAAAACACCGTTAATGATGGCAAATACCTGCTTACTTTACAGTCAAAATTATTGTCCTTAATATCACAGGCCAAAATTCTTATATACAAATATGGGAAATTCACGTTGAAACATCTCCTAATGTTCTACGAGCAAAAGGTAATTCCCATTCTCCTCTACGGTGCCGAAACCAAGTTCTACTCAAATGATGGCTCATGGAATAAACTTGAGGCGACTTTTTGGAAAAGGGTTCTACATCTTCCAAACTGCTCACCGTTGCATATATTGCGCTTCGAATTGGGCTTGAACTCATTAAGTAGCAGAGTCAAATGGAGAATGTGCTCCTTCTTTCGTAAAAGTCTGCTTGGGGTGACCAATAATAACATACTGAGCACCGTGGCTCGCTATTTGTCTGCCTCCAATCTTACCTTCCCTTTAAAATGGCGGAATCTCGTTTTAGACACTCTAATCGAAGCCGACATATCATTACAGTTCCATATCGAAAACCCGGCCCGTGCGAAAATAAAGTACTACCAATGGGATTGGATTAAAAACTATGACCTGTGTGTGAAATATCGAGATTTCAATGTCAACCTCTTTGGAATAAAACGTGTGGGCCAAGCAGAAATGTCCATCCGCAAACGTCTGAAATAAATTTCTGCGGTTGAGATTAAATTTATGGTTGACGAGAGAAGTTTTGGTGAGGCGTAAAATCATTCCTGCTGATACAAATATCTGTCGTTTTTGTGAGGATCAGAGTGTAAGAGAAACCTTGCAGCACATAATTGTTTCCTGCCCTAATCTGAAGGATATGCGAGAAAAACATTTTAATAATTTGCTAAATCTGTATGTGGAAATGGATGATAATGAGATATGGAGAATTTTATTTAAGAGTGTCAGATCTTCGATCATAAAAGCCTTGGTGCACTTTTTGGAAGCCGTCTTACCTGTTGAAATACAAATTCAATCTTGTTAAATTCAGTGTTAACACTCTAAAGCGGTCCTTGTGCACGGAGAGAAAAAAAAATGATCATTATTATCATAAATTTGAAATGTATCTGATGCTTAATTTTAGATTAATTTTAGACTCATTTAATTGCTCGTTTACATATCTTTTTTCCATGATTTAAATTGTAAATATTTTTAGTTTGTCTGATTGTTTTAAATGAAATTGTAAATATAAATTTGTGTTGATTTTGAAAAGTTGATTGTCAGCTGTACCAAAAAATAAAAATAATAAAAAATCCAAAGAGGCCAAAGAGGGACCACAAGGGGCCAAGACCTCCAAAAAGCAGGAGGGGGCTTCACAAAAGCTTTGGAGAAAGGAGGGTGAGGCCCAGGCAGAAGACGGCCCGCCGGTGGCAAAGGGGCAGACAATGGAGGACTCCCCAGTGTGGTCGCAAGGACAAGTTAAGAGCGAAGTGCTCCAGCGGTGCTTCAAGGGCTTTAGCAACCAAATGACCCTACAGACACAGCTAAATCTAATGCACTCACAGCTAGCACAATCCCCGGAGGAAATTAAAGGTAACATCATGGAATTGGGCGGCAGAGTTGACTCAAATAAAAACACCATCCAAGAGCTCACAGAGGATACCCGGAAGATCGATACATTAGCTGAGCAGCTGGCGTTGGTGAGTCAAAACCTGGAGCTCCAAGCACAGGACTTTGAGAACCGCTAGAGGAGGTCGACCATTTGGTTGAAGGGCCTGCCCGAGAGTGTGACCGACTCAGACCTCAGGATAACAATGCAGCACATGTTTAAAGATATGCTGGACATAGAAGCCGGGAGAGAAATATACATAGACAGAATAAACTGGGTGGGCCCGCTGCAAGAAGAACCTGGGGCCAGGCCAAGAGAAGTGGTGATGGCCCTTCAGCGGTAGGACCATAAAACGGATCCTCCAAGTGGCGAGGAAAGCACCCCGATAAAGGTGAGCAGCAGTGTGAGAGCTCTTCCAGGATCTGGCCAAGTCCACGCTAGCCAGGAGAAGGCAAATGGGCCAGGTGACCAAAGCCCAGCTAAGGTACAGGTGGATATTCCCCTTTGGACTGGTCTGGGAAGGATGTCAACACCGCATCACCACGCTTTTGGAGGGGCTCACAATCCTAAATATCGAGGAAGAAGGGAACGCAAGAGGAGGACATATCAGGAGGGCAGACCAAGAAGGCTCCCAAAAGAAGGCATGGGAGTGGAGAAGAGTAAAAGTCAAAGGCGAGTCGCAGGCTTCAGCGGTACCCAGAGGTACAGTGACCGAAGCCTCCATGCTGCATTAACTTGTCATCTAGCAGTTACAGCACAGTCTAACGGGTACTGGCCCAGGTCCAAGTAAGGTTTCAGGGCAGGACTCAGCCTGAGGGTCTATCTGGGGAGGTTGGAGGGGGGTATTGAAGGATCTTTGAACTGGGGGAGGGCAGAGGGCCCTCCCTGCATAGTTTACCTCCGGGATTGGAACGAGACCCAGCACCCTGGGACAATGTTGCGCCCCGGGAAAGTTAATCTGAGTCAAGTCGGAGGGGGTCTGGTGAAAAGGGGGTGGGGGAGAGACCGAATGGGGTGGAGGATCGCTGCAACTCAGTAACACTCGAGAAGAAACGGGACCCAAATTCTGACACTTCATCTAAGAGGGCTAAATACTCCAGCTAAGAGACGGAAACTGGAGAACTATCTGCAGGATGCCAAACCCGAAATCTTGATACTTCAATAGACCCATATCTGGTCACAAGACAATCTCAGAATGAACCTGAGGGTGTACCTCCAGGTCCTTCAGGCCAACAACAAGAGTAAGGTTTGAGGGGGCAGATGCCTAAAAAAGTTTAGGCATCTGCCGGAAGCTCAAATAATAAGTACAAGAGCCGACAAGGAGGGTAGGTTCCTATTCATCCAGCTCCAATGGGGAGGGAAGCCTATTATAATCGCCACAGTGTACGCCCCCAACACAGGACTGTTACTTGCATGGGGTTTTGGAGAAATTAGACCAGTTCACAACGGGCCAGCTCATACCGATAGGGGATTTTAACCTGGCGTGGCACCCAACCATGGACAGAAGCACTGAGGGGACGATCACATCTAAAGGTCCATCCAGCAAGCTGCAGGCTAGTGCTGACAGATTGGCCCTAGTAGACACATGGCACAAACTAAAAACGGGGGACACTAAACTGGAGGATTATTTGTGTACACAAGTTAGTGCGGCTTACGTTCGGCGGCACTAAGACGGGCGCAAGGAAGAGCGCAATCTCGTGCTGAATTAGCATCAGGTGCTGCTTCTGCCCACACAAAGAGGGCATTTTTGATGTCCCTAAAGGATACCTAGCAGTTCCACACTGACGTAGAGTTGCAGGACCCAAGAGTTTTTCGACCTTAACGGCCTCAGGGGCTGACAAATCCATTCTCACACAAACTATGTGTGATACCAAACGTCTGGCGATCATTGCCTGACCGGTTGCCGTACATTTGCAGCCGGGCCCATTCCACCATTTTGCTAGAGTGGTTATTGTCGCCTTAAGATACTGAGTAGGAGCCAAGTTGCGAGCCCCCACGAGCACCATTTAAGGTTGCACGATACCAGCTTTTCTTTAAAAGCTGGATACAGTGGTTTATATTGGGATTTTGGTGATCTTTTTAGTTCTCCGGATGAATGTTCTTTGAGTAATTCCCTTTGAACTAAAACATGTCGAGATAATTCTCTGGACTTGAACAGAGAAACAATTTGTTTTATCTGACAAAAATAAGAAATAGGTACACCCAAAACAAGTCAGTGTACCCACAGCCATCTGTGAAAAATTACCATTGATTGTAATCTACGATTCCCTATGTTTTTATGTGTTTCAATACATTGTTTGTGTTGATTTTGATAATTTGTCGATTTAATAACATGTTATTTTTTCAAATTCGATTAAAAATGCATAATTGCTTTTAAAATGGTTTTCAATCATCGTTAACCTTCTGTGTGGTGCAACCTGCGATTTGAGCTCTGTCTCACATATATATTGACAAACTAAACTGGGACTCCAAAAGGTATACCCATTATACCCATGTCCACCAATCATTCTCAAGAATTGATTATATATGGGTTTCGGTGACATTGCTTGGCCAAGTGCGCTGCATAGAAAGGGGGCCCATAACATTATCCAGGGGGGGGCGGGGCTCTGGAAGTGGCAATTCCCACACCACCTGCTGAGGGACCCTGTAGTATGCGGGGAGATACGCGAGTCCACCCACGACTTCTTTGGGGATAATAACCCCCGCAAAATCCCCCTCCTCGAGGAGCAGGAGGTGTGGGACACCTTTAAGGCAACCCTGCGGGGCTGGGGGGGGTTACTCATAGCTAAGCAGGCAACATGAGCAAAACAGGAGAGGGTCCTTCAGGAGGATCTAGAACGGCGCTTAAAAGGGGTAATGGCGAGAATGGAGACAGACAAGGGAGCTAGGACTGGGAAGGAGTATAGGCATCTCATCAAAGGGCAAATCAATATCCTCTGAGCCAAGCGGGCAGAAAAATCGCTCCTATCCCTGAAGCAGAAGTACTACCTCCAGGCAAACAAAGCTGGTCGGCAGTTAGCTAGACAGGTTAAGCAAAAGGATGCCGCAGGCACGGTACTCCGCATACAGAAAGCAGGGGACAGGAAACTACACGAACAGAGGAGATCCTGCAGGCATTCACAGAGTTCTATACAACCCTTTATACCACAGAGATGCCTGACAGCGACCTCCAAAAGGCCTACCTAAGCTCCTCCCAATTAAAAAGGTTAGATCATAACCAGCTAGACACCCCAGAGGGGGCCGATCACCAAACATGAGGTGCGGGCAGCGATACGGTCGCTACCACCAAACAAAGCCCCAGGCCCAGATGGCTACCCTGCTATGTGGTATAAGGCATTCCAGACCACATTAGTTCCCCTATTGACATCCCTGTTCAATTCCTTCACAGACACAGGCAGCATCTCCCACTCCATGGAAGAGGCTAAGGTCGTCCTCTTCCCTAAACCTAATAAGAAAGTTACCCTTTGTAGCTTCTACACCCAATAACCCTGATAAACAGACTCAACATTTTCACGAAAATCTTAACATCTAGAATGGATAAAGTAATTCCTGATCTGGTCCATCCGGATCAGGCGGGCTTTGTCAAGGGGACGCAAACTTTTGATAACATCAGGCAAATAGCTAATTTAATAGAGAAGTCAAATTGGACAGGCCTGAGGGTGAAGGTGTTGGCTCCAGATGCAGAGAAGGCTTTCAACCGCGTTGAATGGTCAATTTTGTTTGCCACCATGGAAGTGATGGGGTTCGGCCCGGTCTTCCTCCGCATGGTCAAAGTTAACTATATAACACCTCACATTAGGTTAGCTATCAATGGATATCTCTCCCAGCCAATAAGAGTAACCAGGGGTACCAAGCAGGACTGCCCCATGTAGCCAATTCTCTATGCGATCATTCTTGAAGCCTTCCTAGCTAGAATCAGGCAGGAGAAAGGAATAAAAGGGATTGCCTTTGGAGGGGACGACCATAAGGTAATAGCCTTTGCCGATTACCTCTTGGTAGCGGACAGATATGAGCTCTTCCGTCCCGAAGCGAACAGCACTCCTAGGAGAATTTGGCAGAGTGGCGGGCCTGAAGATCAACAACCAAAAGTCTGAACTAATGATATTACAAGTGAGCACGCCCCCAACTCTCAATAAGCTTGTGCGGAACTACATGTGGCAAGGGATGAGACCGAGAGTGGCATGGAAGGTTATGACCACCCCCACGGGCGGTGGGGAATTGGGAGTTCCGAACTTTCAGATGTACTACCAAGCAGCCCAACTGAGGGTAATACGGGACTGGTTCAATGGGAATCCCGATAGCATATGGTGAAGGATGGATAGGACGGTTGTAGGAAGAACCTTGGATGAAGTCCTATGGTTACCCAGAGCTGATGGGCCCCCCCAACATGTATCGAAGCCGAATTACGGCCCTGGTGGGGGATATATGGGATGCTATGGTCAACAGGGCAGGGGTCAAGTCTTATCCATCTCTGTTCACCCCCCCTATTTCGGAACCCACAGTTTACCCCGTGGCTGGAAAAAGGAGCATATGTACGATGGGAAGAGGCAGGTTGCTTCCATGCAAGGACATGGAGGGGCAAGAGGTCAAGTCATTCCAGACCGGCAAACAAACGATGGGGCTGAAAGAAGATTGCTACCGCTATGCTCAACTACGGCACTGGCTCTCCTTTGGAAACATGAAGCAAGCTTCTACCAGAGAATTCACCCCGGTAGAAAAATACTTGCTGATTAACTCGGGCGATAGGCAAATGAGCAAAATGTACAAACTATTCACTGCCCCTGTGACCCAGGACCAGTGGCCCTATATGAAATTATGGACGGCAACAACGCCCTTCCAATCTCGGAGGAACAGTGGTGGGAAGTATGACAGCGAATCCCCAAACTACTGAGAGGGCTGCAGATCAGGGAAATTTGGACCAGGATACTGGTACAGTGGCACTTAACCCCAGAGAAGCTACATAAAATATACCCCTCAGCTTCCCAGATGTGTTGGCAGGGTGTAAAGAGGTGGGCATGTGGTTCCACAACTGGTGGTCCTGCCCCGTCCTTAAACCATTCTGGGAAGCGATTAACAGAGAAATTAAAGCTATCTTTGGTCCTAAATTATGTAGAAGCTATGCTGGGCCTAGGCGACGTGTTTGACTCGCTTCTGACCAAACCAGAGGAAAGCATGCATGGTCCTAAGCGGGTCGACACCCTCTCTCTAATCGCGCAGAAGTGGAAGCAACCCACAATCCCCAACGATCAGGAATGGATTGCAAAAAGGTGGCATTACACCTCACTCGAATGGGTGACGTACACTATCCAGGGGGATTACGCCAAATTGAAGAACGAATGGGACCTGGGCCCGAATTTCCTGCACAATGACTATCGTGAACAATGGTGCCCCCAGAGACTAAGAATATTGGATATTCTCCAATAACGCCCTGTTATACCCGGAGCTTTAAACTATGCACTGCAGCGATCCAGGGGAAAAGGAGAGATTGGGAGGGGAGGGTAGTTGATAATGTTCCCGTTTAAATCTGAAATGCCAATAAAAACAATGTTTAAAAGATATTGCCCCATTGTCTCACATCTGACCAATCGCCCTGCAAACTAATCTCCACCCCAGTCCTCAGCAAACTAGAGTACTGCTCGAGCCCCTACACTTTCTTTTCACCCCATGAAAGTACTCACATTTGTTTTGCCACCCTCTACAACCTACCTCGGCGTATTGGCACCTGTCTGGGTGGCTCTCACTGCAAACACTCTCCCTGCTCAGGGGCCCACTGATGGTTTTCATATCCATCCATCGCCGACCCGTCATTCCGCATAATTTGTAGATTGCATCTCCCTCAACTCAGACTATACACCTTTCAAGCTGCCTACCGCATAGTCTCCTTCCCTTTACTGCCCCCCGTCCCTCTTTGGAATGCTCACTTTCCCCACTGGCATCATAGGAATTAAATTTGTGAAGCCATTTAAGCCCACGCCTAAGCTCCACGTACTAGCTAGTGAAGAGCATCCTATATGCCTCCATTAGTCTCCATCCCCCAAACCAGATGCTAACTAAATGTACATATGCACAATACATTAATGCAAATACTGTACACCATATGCATCCCCTTTCACATGTGCCCTTTCTCATGTGCCAACGCATTTCCACTGCACTTCTATGCCCACCTGCACCAATGTAATCAACGGCTCTCTGTAAGGCAACCTGACATGGCACTGCCTCAGCTGTCCATTTCTGCCCTCTGGTACACCACTTCTGGTAGACCAAGCAACCAAATAAATACAAATACCCTGTGATAGTATAGCCTCCAATAGCCCCCTAGAACTGCCTTATTGTAACACTGGCCCTGGCCTGACAGCCAATTTGTATCTTGGCAAAAAAGTATGCATTAAGACTAAAAGTCATCCTGGTAAAGTCGGCACAAAACACAATATGCCAAACAAAAGAACTTCTATAGTTCAGGAAAAGCATAACTGCCAAATATGTTTTGTATAGCATACAAAAACAAACAAAAAATCTATAACAAGAAGCCCAATTTTGGTCGTCATTTGTATCAAACCAGATCTTAAGGCCAAAAAGTAAACTTGAACTGTGCATCTGTGCACTGCTTCTTCGGGGAATGGGACCACGGCCTAGACACAGAGGCGTCTCCCGACTTACCATGGTCAGTTAAATGCCCTCTTGAACTGAAACCTTGGGTGGGAACCTTGATGAAATTCAAAAAGATCCTTGTCAATTTCCCAGCACAGATAGCACATTAGAATATGCACAGGGCAGAATTATTTATACATTGACTTTCAACAAACTGTAGCTGTGCACACATCCTGCCACACTACTACAGATACAGCTTTTGCTAGCCTGTCTTACCGGCATTTGGGAAAACTTCCAATACCAGCATGTTGAACCGAGACCTTCTGGGAAAGAGTGGAGAACAATTAGGGTCCTTGACACAAGGAAATCCCAAATCTGATAATTTAGGGCGGGTGAGACACCACAAAACACAAGGTATATGAACAAAAGGAAAAATTATTTCAGGCTTCAAGTTACAGCTACAACAAAAAAAAGACTGGACAGGCAGCACTTGTGTGTATAGAATAACAGCGCATGGATTCATCGGCACTCTAATCCCAACAGCAAGCATGGATTTGTAAAGTCGAATGCTGGCTTTGCTACTGAAGATGTCCTGTGGCATTCAAGCAATGCTTTGAGAAGCGTTATTCAGGCGATGCATGCAAGGAAATGGAAACATTCACAGCACTAACAAGGTCCAGATGTAATTAATACGGGGAGGTGGGACTGCTGGCCACTTGCAAGCTTCAGCACGCAAAATTTGGGCAAGGCGATTAAGATTCTGTGGAAACCAAAGCCAAACTTGCACGGTCTCAGAATGATCCAGACACCTTGTTCTACAGAAGAGAGCTCTATTGAAATTAATTTAGAATCAAATATGAACAGCGTCATTGTCAATTATGTTAAATGTCATCCAGACAGTGGGTGGGACCAGCGCACTGCCTTTAGTGCTGTCAGAAGGTTATTTGATGGGAATGGGTCCAAAATGGGCCTTGAGGAAGGGCCTCAAGAGAATGCATGATGGGAATTCACTGATGCAATGTCATCAGTAACCTCTGTTGCTTCTTCCGATTGTTATTATTGGAACCAAGTTCGGGAAAAAGGCAAACAAAGGTACTTCAGTGGCCCATAACCATAGGTAGAGATGGGTCCTCGGTCACTGGATCCACACGTATAAAGCACCTGCTGGCATCCCTAGTACTTCCTTTAGGGGAGCCCACAAATGCCATGTCCTCCAAGACAAAACCTAGTGCAATAAGATTTGTGCTATGATGTGTAGGCCCACTGTACTCATGAACTGCCCGAGGACCAGCGGTGAAACAACCAAAGAATGAGCATCAAAAACGGTGAAACATTTCTGATGTTGCGTCCGTTCCAAAGTAAGGTGACGAATCCCAGCAGTGAAGGCAGCACTGCTCTTTGGGGCAGTGTCAAAACCGATTTGCATACTGATGTTTCCTTTTATAGTACATACGACAGACTTATTGAGAAATGCATCGGCACCCTAATCCAGTGTTGGCTAAAAAAAAATGTTTAAATCATGAATCACTGAGGTTTTCAGTTCACATTATGGCTTCAATAAATCTCGGGAAAAGAAACTTCCTTCACCGTCTAGTTTAAAGCATTCAAGTAATCACCAGTTGCACCATGGAGAACAGTAACCAAGTGTAAAATACTTCACATAGACCCCAAAAGCCATCCAAATCACCCCTGATGAGACTCGAGTACTCACTGCAGAACACTTGACCACTCTGAAAAGCCTTAGGTGTTAGAAAGAATCAATAATGGACTGCAGGAATCACGTTCACCTCTGAAGTGCAATGATACCATTTGAACATATGTAAGGCTACTTTGCACGGATTATATTTACCCTCTAGCATTACCCCTTTCTTTAATTGTCATAATTTGTTCTCCCTAGCTCTCCATCATCCCCTTTTTTGATTCTCTTGCCATTCTTTCCACTCTTTCTTAGTTCCTTCCGTACGACCAGCTTTTCCTTTCTTCTCACATTCGTTCTGTTCTTTCTTCCATTCCATCATTCACTCATTTTTCTTCCTTCTTTCAGCTACCCTTTTCTTTAATCTGTTTTCTCTTTTCTTCCTTTACCGCCGAGTTTGCTTCTTCGTACTGGAAGGAAGAACCATTTCATTGTACTGTCTCACAGTTATTCTCATCTGTTCAAGTAACTAGTGGATAACCAATCAGAAAAGCCGGTGGAAGTAACATGATCCGAGCACTTGCAGGTCAGTCCTACCCTCCTCCTACCTGGAATACGATGAAGTCGCAAGGGAGGCTGATGGAGAATAGAATGGTCCACACTGCGAGAAAGTCTTTCCTCCCGTGAGTTCGTGTGCCTTTCGTCCAGCCTCAATGGTTGTATACACGATTGCTTTTTGTGGTAGGGTAGGGCTTTGACAAAACCAGCACACTATCGGCCACTGTGTGCCAAAGCCACAGTGAGAACAAACCCACCTCAGAGCGTGGCTGCTTCTTCCTTGTTCCATTAGATTTCAGGGCAGGCAGTCAGGTTGGTCTTCATTTTTTCAAAATAAAATGGAAAATACAATATTTTTCAGCCGATTGCATCAGATCCTCTAAGGCATCTGCCACCAGATGACTGCACAGGGAGAAAGAAGAACATGGTCAACTGAAAGAAGTAAAGCATACTCTGTTGACACTTTAGAATAGCCCTCGCCTTTCAGGTACCGTGAGGGCTACTATTTTTACTTTGTAAGAGGAGCCATGGCCCCTTTCCCAGGCAATTGGAAAGATGGTTTGTGGCTCCACGCGCCAACTGGAGGGCTTATTTTTGGGACCATTTAATGTCCCTTGCTACAAGTCTACCGAGGACTACAATGTTTAAAACCAATACACATATTGGTCACAGTGCTTCCTTCAATAAACTTAGAAAAAAAAACCAGAGGAAGAACTCGCTAGAATAAATCTGTGGCCACTGCCTCTTTCACAGCACACTCCAATAGACTTGATTTCATTGAAGCATTCGATTGGCATTGCTAGCTCCGAATAGTGCACTGCTGAGGCTGCAAGGAAAGCCACATTCTTACAAATTCAGCATCTTTGCCAATATTGATGGAACCACACTCTCAACCATTGCCTTACACAGTCCAGACTGCAGCCACTCTCCATGCTGCTCCAGGGGCCGTGCAGACGATACTAAAAGAATTCTTAAAAGGGCTCGTCAGTCCACTAATTCAAAAGTGTCATCTGCATCAGACTATCATCCTCTTCACATACCAAATGACTCCCCAAGTGTCTTAAAAGGGCAGCATTACTGAGGAACGTTATTTTGGTCTTCCCAACAAAGTGAATCTGTGACCTTCTGAAAGAGCCTCCTTTATTTGCCTATTTGGGTTACCATTGTGAGAAACCAGAAGGTGTCTCACCCGCTAGTCCCCTGGGATCTGTCATCCAGGTGGCCAGGAGCCAGCCATCACTTTTGGATCCAGTTCCTGGGGGTGGACCAGTGCAAGAGGATCATCTATGTGAGGTGTCTTCGGGGAGTGGGAGTGCGACACCGGATGGTGAGATGCAGTATCCCTCCCCCTGCAACACCTTTACCCCATTGTATCAGGTAGGAAACGTAGGAAGCATGCCCCCAGCCATTGTTTTCTCCAGCACTTTCACACGAACAGCCCGCTCTTGGAGAAAACAGACTCACACCTGAGCAGTGTATCTGACATGTCCCACAATTATGGTCAGGCGAGGTCAGGTAATTACTGACAATTCCTCTCACCTGACTTCCATTAAACCTCCCCACAAGAATAATAGGCGGAGCATGAGAGCGCACTGAGTGAGGCAAAACCCACAAAGGTACAGCAGTTTTCAGTAGACAGCTGAACGAGGGGAGAAAGACGGCAAACCAGGAAAGGTTCGTAAGAAGGGAGTTACCCTTGACCTTCTCGACGAGACGTCATTACAATCAAGAAACCTTCGGGGCAGAAAGCATAAGGAAAGGAAACCATACTGAAGAATCCTGCATTGGGTGTCGGAGATATCCAAGGTCCTGCAGCGTAAATTACCAAGGCAGGGAGGTGCATCAGCAGTCACCGTGATATTGTCCTTGGCTCCAAAAACAAAGAAGCAACAGAGATCAACACAGCCTGTGAGTTGGGGAGACTGATGCAAGACCGGTCTGTGCTGTTGTCAAGGTTGCAAGCAGCAACATTGTATAACGAGGGCAGGAACGAACATTGTTAAACGTGTGTGATGAAAGATGCAAGAAAAGCTAAACTGCTGACGAATGTTTGAACTTGAGAAGGAAAGATACAATACCACTGACAGAATGGTCCAGCACTGTGAACGTGCTCAATTGAAGATCTCTGTAAGGTATCCCACCAAGAGAAAAGAAAGTAGAAGATTGATGAGAACAATTTTGTGAAGTGAATCGAAGTGATCCTGCGACGTTTTAAGCCATACCCATTGTGCATTCGAAGTGTTTGATTTTTTTTAAACCAAGAGGATCCGAGCCCGAACAAGTGAGGTCCATGGTCCAAGCCCAAACGAGGGAGACCAAGTGTGTACAATGTAAGAAAAAGGGGGTCTCAGTCTGAAGAGGGAGGCCCATGATGAGCATTGAAAGCGAGAACTTGTGCATGTGAAAATCCTGATAGGAATGGAACTTTGAGACTTTGTTACGACAGACCCTCTGCAGTAAGAGACTGTTCTTGGAAAAGAGGCTTTGTCAGAAGGCCCCGATGTCTGTGCTTTGAACTGTATCCATGTGGCCGAGATGCCAGCGTGTATGCAAAGCTGCAAAGCTCGAACGTGCCGCCTTGCCCCATGCTGAAAACGTGGGAAAGGGAAGCCAACTGCTCAACCGTCCTGACATGTTATTTCTTGAACATTTTTCTTTTTGCATACATGATTGCCCCACAGCCTTTTATATTTAGAAGGATTGGCAATAGGTTTATTAGTACAGGCCCTTTTATTTGACAGAGACTGGACTAGGACTGCGTTATTATTGGATGGTCGTAGCTTGCTCACATTCTTAGATTTCGGTTTAGAAAGACGTTCTTACAACCCATTTGAAGTTCAATAAACACCCTTGAATTGTTGACACTTTGTCTGTCTTCACTGTTTGATACCATGCCGTCCTTACACAGGAACCTGAATCTGTTACGGGACTAGGCTACTCAATGGAAACCTACATGTCTATAGTAGAGCGAGGGTTCACCAATTGCTGGGGACACCAGATTCATGTACCTAGTTCATCTTACTTGGGGGACAACACACACAAATCCCCAAAAATCTAGAGGCTTTTGGCCTGCTGTTTCTCATCAAGCGGGAAGAGGCAGGCGCATTGGGCGCTTTCGGTTTCTCCACCTGGTGTGTTGAGTAGCAAACTGGTTTTGCATCATTTTAAGCCCAGTTTTAAGGAACAGGCATCTATTCTCCATGATCCTCAAAGAGAAAAGGGCCAGAGGAAATTGAGGGTAGACAAACCTGAAGCTCTCTAACATTTTAAGAGGCACAGAAGAACCCTCTTACATACTCACCAGCAATGTAGAGAAACCAAGATTTGGAGAGTATTGAAAAGGTACACAGAGAAAGATTCTCTGCTCCCCTCCCCCTATAATTTAATTAAAAAACAGAGAAAAAGGGTTCACATTTAACCCGTATAATATGCGCTGAAAAAGTAGGCAATGGATTTATGCTCTGAAATCAATAGCTGATTTCAAAGACCACAGACAAGTGACAACATACAAAAGAAGCAAAATAACAGCATCCAAACACAACGAGCAACAAATAGTTTCACTACCCTCTATCATCAGTGGTGGAGGACGAATTTCATCTACCCCTTTTGATGAGGAAGAAATGTCCAATGTGGGTTTCTTTGCTACTTATTCGCTCAGTGATCATCATCTGATTGAGGTCTCTGGATCCTCAAAAGCTAATGCATTGTACCATCTCAGCATACGCCGGTTCGATAAAAGATCAAAAGCTGGATTTGATCCAACTAGACCTTAGGAAATCCTTAAGCTCCAATCCCCCACAACCCAGGTTTGGTGCCACATCAGCTTGGCCAGCCCTATATTGCTAAAATTATACCATCGCCTACAAGCCCCATAGCACGTGCTTGCACTAGCATCAGTGTACAAGTTCCATTAGCACATGCTTGCACAAGCCTCAGTGTAAGTCTGCAGCTTTACCTGCAAGACAGCAAATGAAGCAGAAAATCACAGTTCCAAAAATAGATCTTGTTACAAGTTTTAAGCTATTCTTACAAAAACACAAGCAAAAAAGACAATGAAATGCCATTTTCAAATAATCATGAGCAGAGATCCATCGTGGAAACACTTGGTGTTATGCAGAAGCTGGTGTTGAGCGATCCCTTCTTCAAACAAACAAGAGCCTGGGATTAAATTCAAGGTAGCACTAAAGTCTGTGCCCCAGTGTCTATGCCAGGAGAGCAGCACTGTGCCATGATTAAGATTACAATGTCCTTGCTTTTGAGAAGAAACAAGTATCCAGACTTGGCATTGGAGAATGGTTGGTAAACTGGGATAAGGAATGACTGAGCAATAGGACACCAAAGAATTTTGACAGCCCACTGCGAGGCAATAAATGGTGGGAAACTGGTTGCCACAGGGCACGATCTCAGGCCAGCACTCTCCATCATATTCAAGAGTGACATCACAAAACAGATGCTTGTTACAGTAAGCCAGTGTGTAGTCTATTTTTGAAGTCACATGATGTACAGATGTGACGTACCCAACGTTAGAATTCAAAGATTTAAACAAGCACTGGCAAAGCCAATAGTTTTGGCGTTTGCACTTTGATTTTTAAGTTTGTAGGCATGAAATTGCATCGACACAAAGAAATTGGCATCGCTCAAGAACACGCAAACCGAAAAATCCAGTCATTACCTGAAGAGATAAGCTGTTCACTTCCAATAGCTGATTAAATACCTAAAACATTTTAAATACGTAGTTGAGAGATGAAGCCTGCAGTTTACACAAACATTTTGCCATGAAGGCCCATAAAATGCCTTTGAACTGCATATTCTACGGCATTCCATCAGCAATGTTAAAACACTTTCAAGCATCCGTTACCCAGGGCTGAAGACAAAGTCCAGCAGAGCAGTATAACCCCCTAACAATAATGTCCTATAGGGTCACACACTCCAAAATAGAATAATCGCATACGTTATTACACCTTGGAGAAAGGCATGTACTTGCTTGATAACCAATGATTACAGCAAGATGAGAAAATTGTGGTGCATTAAGACCCAGCACCTCTTTCAGGCATGCCCATGCAACAATTAACATTTATGTAAACATGCTAGTTATGACTAATGCAATGACGGTCCGATAGCTTGAAGGACATATGCACATTTACATCCGGGACAACTGGAGCAGCTTCTGTACTCCGTGTGGCAGAACTGGTTATGATATGATATATGGCATTTATAACACGCATATACACAAGTGTTTCAAGGCGCGACAAGGCAAGAAGTGGTACAAAGGGAGGACCAGACAACTATCTTACTAGGCCAAGTGACAGATTGCACAAGGGCAGGGGAGAGGGGAAGGGGAAAGGTGCTAGGGGAAGGGGAGGAGGAGCAAGTGCAGACAGAGGATCAAACATCGAAAACAAGAAGTGCAGCCATGCAAGGGTTAAGTGCAGACAACAAGTGTCAGATGGGGGACAGTAGGGTTGCAGATACAGCCCCAAGTGCAGGGTTGCTAGGAGACAGTGCAGGTGTGCAACTGGGAAGGCAGGGACCCGGGCCCGTTGCTCAGAGGGTAGCCAGGTAACCAGTGCAGTATCACACAGGAGATCAGCAGGGTAGAGGAAGAGAGAGGGCAGAAGCAAAGAGGAAAGTCATGAGCTGCTTTTCAGAACTGAAGATGGTTCTGTTCAAGTTTCATAGAGGCAGGGAGGCTGTTCCAGAGGGAGGCGCCAGCCGAAGAGCGGGATCTGCCCCCAACTCAATGCTTGGAAAAACGACTGACCCTCAAGGAGTTGGCGGAGCGAAGAGCTGGAGTAGGAAGATGCTTCCGAAAAGAGAACGCTGGAGATATTGTAGTCCCAGGCCCCAGATGGCCTTGTGGAATATGCAAAGGGTCTTGAACTTGATCCTTGCAGCCAATGGAGAGATTTCAGAGCTGGAGAGATACGATCCCTGGGCTTGAGGCCAAGGACCCGTCTCGCAGTCCTGTTCTGGATGAGTTGCAGAGGACAGAGAGTAGAGGTAGGCAGATTTAAAAAGAGGCTGTTACAGTAGTCAAGCCTAGGAGAGAACCAGAGCTCTGGAGACAGTGAGCTTCTGGGGGAAGGAAAGGAAAGGAAGAATACCTCTGAGGAGGTACAGTTGGTAGTTTGACTTCTTAGAGACGTCGGAAATGTGATGGGAGAGTGTGGCGTCGAAAATAACCCCGAAGTTCTTAGCCTCACAGGTGGGAGCAGGAAGAGAGCCAAGAGAGGCCGGCCAGAGTGGTGGGGGAAAAAGGGGTGCAGATATGCCGATGAGGAGGATCTCAGTCTTACTGGCATTCAGGCAGAGATCATTGGCGACACACCACTCCTGGATTTCAGACAGACAATCCAGGATGAGAGGAGAAGAGGCGCAGAGGGGTGCCTGAAAGCGAGTAGAGTGTCGCCCACATAGCACTGGAAGTTGCAGCAGAGTCAGCAATGCGGTTGGCGTGAGGTGCCAGGTATTGGTAACAACCAAGGAGAAAGGTTAGACCCCTGAGGAACACCGCAGGCAGAGAGATAGAGGAGAGGAAGTACCCAAGTTGGACCCGGGAGGGTCGGTCCAAGAGGAAAGAATTCAGCCAGGCTAGAGCCTGATCAGTGATACCAAGGTTATCACGGAGACGGTTGAGCAGGATGGCATGGTTGACCTTGTTAAAGGCAGATGAGAGATGAAGTAGGATGAGCACAGAGCAGAGATTAGAATACATTTTAGAGCGCAGGTCTTCAGAGATGTTATGGAGGGCAGTTTCCATGCTTCTGGCTGCACTGAAGTCAGACTGATGGTCATGGAGACAACCAACGGATTGGGTGTGACAATTAAGCTGGGAGATTACCAACTTTTCCAGGAGTTTGCCAAAGAAAGGACTAATGGTGATCGGGTGATAATGAGCCGGAAGGGAGGGGTCGGCTGAGGGTTTCTTGAAAAGAAGGTGCACAAGAGTGCTTCAGGGAAGAGGGGAAAGGTTCCAGAGGCGAAAGAGTGATTGCAGAAGTCTGCCAAGGCTAGAGTGAGGCTGTCAATGTGGTACTTAATGGTTTTGGAAGAACAGGGAAGAACCGGTTTTGCAAGGTTTTCATAGATCAGACTTGTCTAGAAACCTTGTCTGGGGAGAAGAGAGGAAAGGCAGAGAAGGGAGGGGGGCCAGCGAAAGAGAAGGGAGTGGAGGGTGGACAGGATGTCTGGGGTTTTAGTAATGAAGTGAGACATCAAAGCCGTACAAAGAGCCTGCGAAGGGACAGGAGAGGTAGAGACAGCGCAAGGATTGGCCAGCTCCTCGCAGATTTTATAGCGTTTGGCCGAGTTGTTAAGATGCTGCAGGGACGCGGGCTTGGATGTGAGCTCTCTTCTTGGTGAGGACAGAGTCGGTATTGCCTTTGGAACAGGCGGCAGGCAGTTTGTCAGAGGATATACAAGATGCCAACCATTTCCTCTCAGCCATGCTACACTTACGTTTAATAGTGAGTGGAAGGAAGCCAGGAGAAGTGTAGGACAGTCGATAGAGAAACAGTTGGAGACGATAGAAGAAACAGAGCACCATAGATGATGCAGAGGCTCGGGGTGGAGACACTGAGGGAGTACACAGGGTGCAAGCAGAAGAGACGGAATGCGACAGGAACAGGTGATAAATGGATAACTAAACTGAACTAAATGGAGGGCTCAGAGAGCACAAAGAACACAGCAGTATGATGAACAATCACCAGGTTGGCAGGGCAACAAGCACTAGAGCAGTCGAAGAACAAAAGACAATTAACATCAACAGAACAGACTAGAAGAGGGAGAAAAGCAAGGCAGAACACAGCAGCACCACAAAACAGCAAAGCAGAAGGGATTGGGAAGGAACGTACAGACAAAGGATGTAAGGTGCGGGTAGCAGAGGAAGAGGGACATGAGGAACCAGCGCAATCGCGGATCACATGGGGCCACGCAGAACAGGGGTGCGCCAAGGATGGTGTGGGGCGGATGCACAAGCGATCACGGGAATGCAAGGGGCCAGGCAAGCTGAGGACGCGCAGAGCCAACAGTCAGGGATGGAAGGAGCACGAGGGCAACGTGAACAAGGATGTGAGGGGGCACAAAAAATCTGTTATGCTTAATAACAGAGCTTAAGTTCCTTGCTTAGGCTCAACCCCCCCAGTTGCTAATTGAAAAAATACCACAGACAAATCCAAATACTGACTTAGGTGGTGGTTGTCTCGACATAAGAGTACAGTTCGTATTAAGTACATCGCACTTCATGCTTTTCGCGGTCAGCCCCCACAAAAACATTCCATGCAGCCTTTAATTCTCCATCTGCTCTTGCAGCTTTTCCCCAACTAGCACCACACTCCCCTGTGAGAGGGAGAGAAACAGCAGAGTAGAGAGCTGTAAAGAGGTTATATGGAGAAGGGCAGAGGGGTAGAAGATTGAAGTGATATAGAAGGGGGATAGGAACAAAAGACTGAAGCCGGGACACGGAACAAGGAACTAGCACTAGGGATGGGAGACTATGTTGACAGCCTAGGATGAGACTAGGACCAAGGAAAGACTGATTTAGACTCCATATATTAGAGGCCTATGCAGTTCTATTTTCCTCAATTGTGTCTGTGCCAAGGAAAGAGAATAAAGTATGGTAAAGGACAGGAACAAAACATTCCTACATCCCAACCCCCGATAGGCAACCACTTAAAAAAATGCCTCATTTGTGGATATGGAGAAAACAACAAATAATCTGTGATGCTGCCAATGCATACCATAACATTGATAGTTGCCATGCCAATCATAAACTGTAGCACCATAAACCGTGAGTGGAAGCGAAGGATGGACAGAAGAAGTCTTCATGGTCACCCAATATGAAGGTTTGGGAGATATAGCAAATGCCCTCCCAGTGACAAAACAATGTAACAAAGCCCTGTAAGAGGAAGCGTTACATCACTCAGGGTAATTTACAACCAGCAGAATTAAAAGCTTGGTTACAAATGCACACGTTAGATGAGGTCCTTGCCTTGGAGTTTTGTGTCCAATTGTGAAGAACACTTCCCGAAGGACAAAGATATTGCCAACACACTCGATAAGGACACCAAATTGCAAATGGGTTCAACTATAAGACGTAGTACGTCAAGCACTGGAGGAAGACCGTAGAAGGCATTGATCATAAAGGGAATATGCACTAGCCACTAAATAGATCTGCAATTTAAAGACTTTTGTCTATGTACACCCGTTAGCCGCAGGGTCTTATCCCGGCAGGGTCGACATAGCCCTTTGCAATTCCAAGGTTGTTGATAAATTAATTACCATTAAATTGGGAAGTTACAGCATTTACCAGTAGGGGGATCTGGCATTAAGTGGAAAAGCAATGGGTGTGATTTACTTTAAATGTCACCCACTAGCAAGCAGATGCAAGTGTGCACAAATAAAACATGATGTGCCTGAAGGGGGGCCCCAGGAAAATATCAGTACTGCCAGCCCTACAGGTAAGGGGTGTATCGGACACGTTTGCTCCCTAAAAATAGGCAAATACTCCCAAAAAATAAAAATGGGGAATACAAATACTCCGAACTAAAAATGGGAAACAGACGCACATGACCATGTGCCCCTGCTTTCACTCGCACAGTTCAATGGATAGGTTTGGCGCAGCCCCTGCTTTCACTCACACAGTTCCGTGGATAGGTTTGGAGCAGCCCTGCATGTCCGCAGGAACATATTACTGCCCGATTTGAAGAAGTAAACATGAATCTTTTAATGTGTATGAATAACTAGGTGAAAAGAAAATTATTATTACAAAACCATTGCAGTTTCCCAGTTAAAACTTGTTTACTCACTTATGGAATACTCCCATTGGGAATTCGACTTACATTTTTACTCCCTAAAAAAATTATTTTACTTCCAACTTTAAAAGATAGGAAGAAAAATCCTCTCACTTTAAAATCTTATCTGGAGCACTGAATGCTGCCCTCAAGAAATGTCACCTAAGGTATGTGTTACGAGTACAAACGGAAGAGTGGTTTGGGCTGGCAGTCTGTGTCGAATGTCAAACCTATATGCGGCGATCACACACCATTTAGTGCAATTTATGTTGGCAAATATGTCCATTAGGAACTAGAATGAAATTTAAAAATCAGGTTTTTGAAAGAAAATACAACATTATGCACTAAGGCAAACGTACATGTTCAACCACCCACCACAACCGTGCATTATTAGAGCAACAATGCATGACACAACTGACTGAATCATCATTAACAGCACCTCATGGAAAGCCTTTCCGGTCCAGCTAAGGGCATTATACAAAAGCATTCCGAATGTATGCTCCGCTATAGTTTTTGCTAACTGCCTCATATGGGTCAACTTTTCAACAACTTTTATCTCCAAAATTCTCAACACCATCGGCACCTAAAACTTCACCTAGTTCTTGCGTCCCTACAGACTCAAAATGTCACCCTTGACCTAGTTATGGCTCTGAAACTCAAAATAAGCACAATCTCTTCTGACACCATATCACCCCTTTCAGCATATGCCTGTCCTAAATCAGAAACTCTGAACCAGCTGACGCTCACCTGGCCTTCCCCATCTTTCATACCACGAAACCTCATCTGTGTTCTGTAAAATCTGCAGACCAGCTCCTAGATGGCCACACCAAATCTTTGAGTGTCCTTAACAATGGGATACCTTTCAAAACTAAAGCCATCCAAACATGTTAATTCTGACCAGTCAACCATCATCTAATACACCGAATAGTGACTCTGCTACTGAATGAACAATCAGTAGACACTGTTAGGCAGTATCTCCAGTCCATAGGTCAAGTGTTGTCTACCAAACCCAAAGTAGGTTAGCCACTGCTTCGCTTTCACCACTTACCAATTGGCAGCAGTAGTCAAGCAATCACATCCAATCTCTCAGAAGGGGTGTGTAAAGTGATTCAAGGTATCAGGTGACAGGTTATCAAAGTTGATAAAAAAAGAACGTCCAAACGGAGATCTATTTATACAAACAATAGATCACTTCAGTAAAACTTGAGTGCTTTGGCCTATATGTTGGCAGTTTACACTCCATAGTTAACTCATTGCTAGGATAAACATTGGGACTACTATTGCCATAAAAGACGGGATCGACTTTAGCTGAAGCAATAGGAATTTCATCCCATAGATCACTCTGGGGCCATCATCAGTTCTGAACGGGTATAACATTGGTGTCAATAGATCCTGTGGACCAGGATGGTTAAACCCTGGTGCAATCACACCAGGTTTTAAGCATAGCTACGAACAAAGCAAGAAGCTCCTATTTAGAGTCACATCATTTAACTACATTTTGTGTGCAATTCCTGAAAACAGAGTATTTGGCTATCTAGGATGGGTTTAGACGACCTGTCCCTGGTGTAGACAGTAAGGATTTTTGTTGATAGATTGACGGTCCCTCGCAATCCTGTTCCTCATAATCCCTGTCCCAAAATTGGGGACACAGCCATGTCTTAGTTCAAGAATTTGCATCAAAACATCACTGAACTATTGGATTCTCAAAGTTATGTTATTTGGCGAGGTCTCAATTGGTCACTCATGTCGTGTACTGAAGACTTACAATTGCCTCAAGACACCCTTTTCTGTCATCTGTTTTATGGGACGCTAATGGACCTTTCAGGTTTTCCGGCACACCTTTCAACCTAGGGTAGACAATTTATCGGGGCATGGCCAGAACAGAGCATATCCCATGAGCAGATGAATGTTGTCAGAAGGGATCCCAGTCTGGAGAACCCCTGGCGCAAGTGGCACTTGTTCCCCTAGCCCAGCATCTGTTACCATCTCTGAGCTTGTGCTCCCGGTGTGTTTTCTTTTTCCACACCTGAGGAGCCACCCGACGTCTGAACACCAGCCTTCAAAATACAGCCAATTGCTTAGAAGCCTCCTGGCTGTATCAAGAACCACAACGAAATCCTAAGTCAACAACTGTCGTAAACAATAACAGAGACCAGCAGAAAAAGAAAGAAAACCACTGGAGAAAATGAGGGGCTGGAGTGGATAGAAATCATCTCAAAGACGAGTGGGGAAGGACTGACCAACCTAAGCAGAAAGGGAAGGTAGGAAGGACCTTAAAAAAACCCAGAGGGGGTTAGTCAGAGAACCTTAGGCCACAACTAGACAGAGGTGTAGCTTAGTCACTAGGGTACCGCTGGCTGTAGCTTTTGAACTGGATGGCTTCAGCCAGGGGGTAAGGACGTCTATGTATGTGGGTTGCCCCTACAGGTTGAGGGATAGGAATAGATTGCACTTCAAGGATTGGAGAGAACCAGATAGAATTACATCCAGACATTGTTTTTATTGTTATGAAAGCCCAAACATCTTGAACCCGATCCGCCTCCTTTTGACTTGGAACCAGCTTCACACACATCTCTCTTCCTTCCCTACGCCACAGAATGCCAATCACGATGCCATCTTCCGCTCCATATTTTCCAATCACTGCCGTTAGGGCTCTCAAAAGAGCACACCTGCAAAATGGCATGTTGGCATGTTACACTTATCCAGTAACTAAATAATATACAAACGATTTTCTTTCAAAAAAATAAATCTTTTGTTGTGTTTTGCATGGGTAAGATTAGGCGCAGACTAGAGGCTTATATTGTTATACATGCGATAGCGAGCGAGCAGGAAAATTCAACAGATCAACAAACCAACCAAGCGGAAGGCAGAGCATGTTTATCACTACTAGTCTAGGGTGGGTTTGAACTAATGGCCTGGAAGTGAGAGCTCACCCAACCGTGTGCCTAACCTATGACCTTGTAGTAGATTAAGCTTTTTCAAGACAAACTTTCAGAATCATTACTTTTCACGCTACCTGCACCCAACCTTTCCAGCAGAATGGACAGTCAGGGATAGTCTGTTCTACTGCAGAGACACTGCGTGCTTTAGTTTTGTTGTTACTACCCTTGCACTGCGCTCTTATGGCTGAGAACGAGTTCACAAGCCGTGCCAGGCAACGCAACACTTCAATAAGTCAACACAACAAGCCTGTCCGGCATGCCCATACAAGGGCCGCTCAGTACACTGCTTCTTCATGGACTTAATTTTGTTACAGATAAGCACTACATTTGATGAGCAAATAAACAGTATTGGCGGTGGGGTGGTCCTTTACGCCCCCAGACTATCAAGGAGTTTGAACAAACAGGTTGAATTCTTATAAACTAATCATCGATGTGTCATGGGAGTGAGCTAGGTCCACAGAGTTCATTTAATGTCCATATAAGTGCAAAGTCAGTGGAAAGATTTGCAGAAACAGTGAAAAGCAAACAAAATTCAAAACACAGTAACACCCCAAAAAACTATTGGGAGCTAAAAGGATTTATTTCTAAAAGAATATCCGGTATAACTAAAAGACGCGAAGAATAGGCGCATGGTCATAGTTCTGAACATCTGGAAGAAGAGTCATCAGTTAAGTGATGTCCATACAGATAATGGCCCAGCGGGAGCAACTGGCCCTCCATTAGACAGCATTAAAAATGGAGCACTGGGCAGAGGGGTGCTTTCAAATGCCATGGTAAGTCATTTAACTGCTGGCCGAGTATGGGTGTCACTATAAAGATCTCCCGGCGCTTCAGGGCAACAAAGCTATGCTGGGTGACTGAAAGAATGGCCTCGCAAATGAGGACCACCAGGGGGTTACATAGGCATGGGGCTGCCACAGAGAAGGCACAACTGCCCATCCGGTCTCTACACAATGAGTTAACTGGAAGAGTGAGCGTCTCAAGTGGCGCTATGTGTGACAGTGTTCATGTAGGATGCAGATAGGGGGCTGAAGCACCAGGCAGAGAGGGTAAGAGCCAGGCTGATATGATTAAGTCTTAATGATGCTGCCCACCAGCAGAGCGTCCTCCTCTCATACAGGCTCCCTCCAACTGACACACTGCCACAACACTCTTGCATTCCGATTTTAGCACTCACTCCACACATTCATTACTTCCACAACAAACACCCACACATCACATTACACACACTACTAGGACATCAAGCATACTACAGGGGCACCTCGATTAAAGGTGGCTTGATTAATCTATAGGCTACCAATAGCCAATGGAGGCAGTCAAAGGGTTGGGCCAATATGCCGCCATCGTTGGAGAAGAGCGAGCTGCATTCTGAAGTGGCTGAAGAGCAGGAAGCAGTTATGAGGGGGAGACTCACATCTACACCATTTCTTCCGAAAATCAATGCATACTTCAACATCCCTCCAAATGGCCCAATAGTGGCAGAGAACAAATATTGGATTTAAAATGTAAAGGCGAGCACGCCACAGTGGATTTCATACGTATAACTGAACAGTTCCACAATTTGACAAACACATCCGAACAGTGGAGGTAGTACAAAGACAGAATTTTGAAAAAAGAAGAGCACCTCAAATTCAAATCACAAATGAGAAATGACTCATAAGACATGTCGAAATTACATTATAAAGCAGCAGACGGAAACCGAAATGGTTCACAAACCAAAGTGTCGATACCAAATGTGGACCAGTATTATTCACGTGAATACAATTAACAGTTGATGGCCAGTTTTAAGATGATTTCACACCCCTTCAAAACCACAAAAAGTTGGATGCGTACATCTTTAACTTGTGCTCACTGCAACAATTTCATAACAGGAGAGTTTCCTTCACAAGAGAACAGGTAAAGCAATTCAGCGTCAGTAGTCCCAGTCCCATCCAAAATACAGTCATTCAAGTTAAGGTGACCAGACGTTCCGGTTTTGCCGGGACGGTCGCGCAATTCGGTCCTCTGTCCCCCGTCCCGAGAGTTTTTTAAATTTAAAAACCCTGTCACGGTCTTGGGCAAAGGGCAGGTGACAACAATAACTAATTATTTACACAACAATTTTAGAATTTTGAAGTTGGAGGATTGGCTCGAACCCCCAAACTTTCAAGCACGAGCCACAACACTTACTACTGTGCCACAGAGAGTGGCCTGGAAATTATTGTACAGCAAAAGCTGGTTTTTAATTCACATGCCAAGTATCACAGACAAAACTGCACAATTTAGATAATATATAATTCATAGAAAGGAGAGGTGCTGGAAATAGTGTTGGGCAGTAATGGGTGGGCTGCATGGAGTAGTCCTTTTATGTTGCTGGCCGTCCCGGTTTTTCGTTTTGGACATCTGGTCACCCTACTCAAGAGTAAGTCAGGGGTGCCATCAGTAACTACCTGGTGAATCGAAGTCAGTCTCACTCCCTCTTCTCCCCCTCCCCACGTCTGGAGTGTCCCTGCAGTAAAGCTTGCAAGGGGGAAAGAACACGGAATATGGAGACGTCAGCAGCTCGGCATTTCATAGCGTGCTAAAGGACAACTGAAAAGAAACATCAACCCATAGCATATATGCCCGATTGTTGCACAGTGATCCCAAACAGTCCTGTGCAAGACTACCCTCTTGCACTGTAAACTCTGGAGGTAATTCCTAACCCACAGGTCAATGCCCAAATACTCTTCGCATAATAGCCGGCCGGCAAAGCCGGCGTGCAGCGAAGGCCGTGAGTATGGGCCAGCTGCACGCTCTGCTGCTCCGCTGCGAGCAAAGCCCCTCTCCCTCTCCTCAGGGGCTCAGGAATGCTCCCCTGCATCCAGGAATGCAAGCGATGTGCAGGAGAACCAAAGGGTTATAATGAGAGTCTTCTCTCATGTTTTTTTCCCTGCTAAGATGGTGTCAGTGGAATGTGGTGAGGTCACTGTGCTTGGAGTGTTATCTGAATGTGTGTTCCATGGGGGACAGTTCGAGATAGAGAGCTGGCTGGCAAGGATGCTTTCCTGCTGTACTTATGTACAAATAAACCCATATAACTTACCTGCTGGCTCAGGTGTTTTGATGACAATGCCACATTGTTACACTGGCGTGCCACATTGTTACACAAAGCCTTTTTAAAATGGCCGCCCGCGTCGTCACCGCAGCCTTGACGACGGAGAAACACCGCCGCTGGTCCGGATTGGCCCTGCACCCAGCATCCAATAAAAAAGATGGCACAATAGCCGGCAATCGAAGCCGGCATGCAGCGTAGGCCGTGAACAAAGGCCAGCTGCACTCTCTGCCGCTCCGCTGTGAGCGAAGCACCTCTGCCTCTCCTCAGGGGCTCAGGAATGCCCCCCTGTATCCAGAAACGCAAGCGGCATGCATGAGAACCAAAGCCCTCCTAAGATGGCTGCCTGCATCATCTCTGCTGCCTTGACAATGGAGAAACACACGGCCGGTGGCTCAGATTGGCCCGTCACCCAGAATTCAATAAGAATAGGGCAAAATAGCCGGCAGGCGAAGCTGGCGTGCAGCAAAGGCCACTAGGAAAGGCCAGCTGCACTCTCTGCTGCTCTGCACTGCTTGCAGATGCTGCCTTCCACTTCCAGCCTCCTCTGGCCTGCCCTACACCAGGTAAGCCATGTGTCGCCAAGGCATTGTCTGGCACTTTCCCTGCTATGCTCCCCCCCTCATGCGTGGCTCCAAGACGTGCACCCGCAGCCTCCCACGCTGTTAGCCCACTCTCTCCCCCATCAGGATGGCCCACCTATGTTCGCGCAGCCTCCTGATGCCCCCAGCATCCGCGCCCAGGGCCCAGGGCCAACCGCTCCTGGAACCAGAGTTGGCCTAAGATTAAAAATCCCACCGCTCTGTCTCACCGTCAAGCTCCCCAGTGTCAAGCTCCCCATTCAGCTGGCGCATCTCCCATTACGCAGAAGCCCACCCCTCCAAGACACAACGGAGCACACCGGTATTGGACCCCTGCATGCACACATTGCACCCCCCTGCACCGCAGATGACACCACGCCTACACCCATTGCTGCCTGCTCCAAGACACTGCCTATCGATGGCAGGGAGAGCAACACACACAACGTTGCCTGTGCTGCACAAAAGATCGACCCAAACCTTAGACACAAGTGACCCACTAACAATCTACGCTGCTAACCTGCCGACTCAGGAAAAGGCCCCTGCTTCCAAATTGTTGATTGAGGCACATGCTCCTGCTATCAACCATGCACCCAAAATGTTGATTGTCGATCATGCTCTTGCCATTAACCATACTCCCCTGCTTACGCCCTTGCCTAATGCTAAATGCTAAATAAAAGAAAATACCCCACCCACTCAGCTGCGCCCTCATCAATGCACGCTCTCCCCCTGCACATGCCCTTGACATACACGACCTTACCACCACTCAATCTCAACCTCCTCATAATTACCGAAACCTAGCTCCAAGAAGTCTCTTGACCGGCCCTATCCCTTGCACTCCCCCTGGGGTACACAATATTCAGACAAGACCGCCCACTCCTGAAAGGAGGTGGTGTCGCCCTCATAGCCAAAGAATCCATCCCCATCAGAAAGGTGGACAGGACAATTGAGAACAACAGTGATTACCCTACCTCTTAAACTCAACCTCTCTCCTAACTGCACCATCACCCTCCATATTGTACATCGGCCACCAGGTCCCATAGCCGACTTCCAGGCAATCCTGAGGCACCTCTTCGCTAACAATCTGAAAAAAAACAGGCCAACCTCGCAGGAGACCTCAACTTTGGCCTAAAGGACCCCAAAGACTCCCCCATCCGAATCACTGCATAATGCGTTCGGGGGTTTCAACACAACATCTCCGACCCCACACACATCAAGGGTCGTAGCCTTGACTGGATAGCACACCGTAATTGCCCACTCACCATCAAGGCTAACTCACCTCTCCCATGGGCTGACCACCACCTCTTCCTATTCGACCTCTCAACGCCCAAGACAGCACACCAGCCCGTAACACCCCTCCCGTCTGTTCTCACCAGGAGCTCTCGCCAACTTACCAAACAAAGGCTCCTACCACACCTCGCAGTGCCTGCATTCAAGCCACCTTTCTCCAAAGACCCAGAAGCACTAGCACAAACTTTCAACGTCGCATGCCATCGATACCATTGCCCCGCTCACTGCCCGGAAATCCAAAACACACCAAGCACACCAATGCCTGGTTCTCCCCTGAGCTACTTGAACTACGCACCAAAAAACAGGCAGCACTATCCACTGGGAAAGCCAATCACTGTGACTCTGTAAAGTTAGAGTTTAGCAAACTTGCTAAAGAATACAAACAAGCTATTATCATGGCAAAAGCCGCAAACTTCAACACTAGGATTGCGAACGCCAAATCAGATTCCAAAGAGAATTTTTAGGGAACTAGAATCACCTACACCACCACCCCCCCACAGGCCATCACCAAAGACGAAGTCTAGTGCAACAGCATCCAATCTGCCATGTGTAGCAAACTAGACACCTTGAAATCCAATCCAACAGACAGAGACAAGGCCACCTTGCGCCAAACTTCCCACCACACAACACCAGCAATAAACCCCTGCTCTCCTTCAAGGATGTCAATGAACAGGATGTCATCGCCATCATGCACTCTATTAAACCTTCTAATTGTAAACGGGACGTATGCCCGGCCACCCTCATCAAAGACTGCGCCACTACCCGCGCTTCCTTCCTCACCTGCTTTTCTCAGGCTCCGTCCCAGCATGCCTCAAGAAGCCTGGCATTCTCAAGAAACCCATGCTTGACCCAACCTCCCCTAACTGCAGACCCATAACAACTGTGCCATTTCTGCTCAAGATCCTGTACAAAGCAGCCTAACTGCAAATCCAACAGTTCCTAGAAGCAAACAGCCTGCTCAGCCTCTGCCAGTCAGGCTTTCTCCCAGGTCACTGAACAGGAAACAGACTTACTCGACCTAAAGAACCAAATGGACGACATAAGCAAGCCAGCCTTACTCTCCCTCCTTGACCTTTTGGCGGCGTTTGACCTGGTCAACCACAGAACCCTCTGCCACCACCCCTAATCCTCAGCACGCTTCTCTCTCAACGCCACAGCCTGGATCGCCTCATTTTTCCCGAAAGAGCCATGAGAGTCTTCTCAGACCAATCCTGTGCACAACCAGCCATTATCCAGTGTGGAGTGCCACGGGGCTCTTGCATATCCCTGACCCTATACAACATCTTCCCCAGGCCACTCATCATCCTGGACTCACTAGGCATTTCGTATAAGAACTACACCGACGACACAAGTTCTCCTGCCCCTGTCCGGTGACTAGGAGTCCGATGCCAAAACTCTAAATGCCACCTACTCCACCATCTATGCCTAGGTGGCTGAGAACTGGCTTTGCCTAAACTGGGACAAAACTGAGCTTCTATTATTTGGATCAACTGAAACCCTACGGAAGTCTAGCTTGTTCCCCTTGGGAAGGTATAGGAGCACCCCATCGGCGGGGCTACCTGTTCTCCGGATACCCTGGCAGACCGTGACATTCAGGTATCTGGGCGTGAACATTTATCATGAGCTAGAGACTGAGCACAGACATAATACAGTGAAAGCGATTGAGGGTATTAAGAATAGCATGGCGTTCTGGTCTAGGCTACCCCTGGCCATGATGGGGAGAGTAGCTCTGCTTAAAATGGTAGTTCTTCCCAGACTCTTGCACTTTTTTGTGAATGTCCCATACTCTATCCCCAGACGCTTCTTTGTGAGACTCCATGGTATGTGCAGGGGCTTTATATGGGGCAACTCCAGGAATAGGGTGGCCCTGTGGAAACTACAGAATACTTGTGATAAGGGGGACATAAACCTGCCAAACTTTGAATTGTATTACTTGGCGGGACAGCTGTTGTATGTGGCCAGGTGGCTGTCTGCGGAGGACTCGGCGGAAGCCAGGCTTTTGCAGGGCGACTCAGTCCCCTACTTTCTAAGAGAGACAGTGTGGATGCATAAAACTAAGATGGTGGGGAGGGGGAGACTATTGGAGTTGGGCTGGGAAGTTTGGCGCAGAGCTTGGAAAATGGTGGGCGACCCAGACCCGCTCTCTCTGCAGGTCCCGCTGGTGGCTCTGTGTGGTGATGACCCCCAACTGTTTGAAGCTGTTCGCAGATACTGGGAACCGGTGGGTCTAGCCACCCTCGGAGATATATTGCAGGAAGGGGAGGTATTGGAGTTTGAGGTTGCATGAGGAGACAGGGGTGCACAGCGGCCAATATATCACATACATCAGGCTCTTGAAACGGGTAAGGGGGAGATGGCCTGAGACGGCGGAAGAACCTGATGCCACCCTGGAAATTATGTATGATATCTCAGAGGGTGGTCATGAAATATACAGGATATATGAGCTCTTGAGAGCAAAGGCAGAGAGGGAGCTACTGCAGCTGAGGCATGATTGGGAGGAGGAGATTGGAGAATCCATGACCGATGGACAATGGGACAGAGCTCAGGAGGTACCACAAAAAGGTGTCTCGGAATGCGAGACTCCAGCAGATCCAGCTATATGTCACTCACAGAGCTTATTTGACCACTGGTAGAATAGCCAGGTTTGGAGGCTCAGCTATACAGAAATGCCCCAGGTGTGAAGAGGAGGAGGCAGGGTTGCTGCACATGTTCTGGGCTTGCCCAGAGGTGCATAGATTCTGGGAAGAAATACAGGCGAAAATGGCCGGCGGGGGTGTGGTGCTGGATGTGGGGTCTGCTGGGGCATGCATGCTTGGGAATTTCCCCAGGCCACGTAATTTAAAGCATATGAACAAAATGAAGGACCTGGCATATGTCCTGGCCAAGCGCAGGATTGCAATGTGTTGGAAAGCGGCCCATAGGCCTAGAGTGGAGACATGGTGGGCGGACCTTTTGAGATGGGCAGAAGCGGAAACCGCGGTTTGGTTTGAAGCTGCCACCAGAGGGGGAGAAGAGGAGGTAGGCCCCCCTGATGGCTTGGAGGCAATTGGTGACCTCAATGGCTACTCCACACCAGGCCAGTCATGAAACAGAAGACTCATATGAGTCAATAAGCACTGAGATTCCCAAAACTGCTCATGTAGATGACCTGATGTAACGGCTCGAGTTTGTGGGGAGGGAGGGGTGAGGACGGGAAATGTATGTGTTGGTTTGGCATTGATTATGAACGTCCTTAAAGTTTTAATGTTTGGTATGTTGTTTCAAAATAATCAAAACAAATTTTTAAAAAAACCCTGAAACCCTACGGACACTCGATAACAAATACAGAGCCTTCACCATTAACAACACCCAGGCCGTTAAATCCCTCAGAGTCTACCTCGACTCCAACCTCTCCATGACTAGACAGGTAAATGCTATTGCGTCCACCGCAGCATACCATGCCAAGCTGCTTAATGCAGCCAGACCATTCCCGATGAAGCAAAACTGCCTCACCATCGCTAGAGCCATAACGGGCGCCCAACTTGACTATTGCAATGTTCTCTTTGCAGGAACCTCAGCAAAAAATATCAAAACGCTCCAAACCGTACAAAGCAATGCACTCAGGGCCATCACTGGAATTCCCAGAAGAGATCGCATTTCAGCTGGCAGGACCAAGGCCACTGGCAGCCCATCAAAGAACGGGTCATCTTCAAAACTCTGGCCATCACACAAATGTATCAACCACACCGCCCCTCAATACCCAACACAAAGCATCATCATATCTTCCTCAGCTAGACCAACTAGAACCCCCTATGCCAACTTACTCACAGTTCCTAAGGTCTTGCAAGCCAGGGCTGGCGGATCAAGTTTCCCATGTATCGCCGCCATGCAGTGGAACTCCCTGCCACCCCACCTCAGAGCAGTATCATCCCACACAGCCTTCCGCAAGGCAATCCAAACGCTATTTGTCTAAACCTGTACATCTCTTGCAGCATTTCTACTAGGCCCCCTGTAACTAATTCTTCCTGTGTATCACATGCTTGTTCTATGCAACAAAGTCCTATTCATGCAACAGTGCCTCGTGCCCCCGGGCTATCAGCACACTTTATAAATGCAAAAAATAAAACCTGACTTTGGAACAACATTAAAGGTTTCTTCAGCTGTCGCTAAATGCTCCAGCTTTAACTGTGAACTACGATGATAAAAAAAGAAATGTGAACTACCTCAGGCGATTAACTTCCAAACTCCAGCAATCACTAGTAATGTCCCAGTTACTTGAGCTCGGCACTATTACCCATTACTGGGTACTGTAGCGTCCTGCCTTTGCCACCCTTCACAAAGGCATTGAAAGGCGTGATTTCATAGCCGCTTGTTTTTAGGGGGTTGGTTTGATCAACAAATCATCTCGAATGGCAGGTCACTCTCACCACAGCTTTCTTGAAAAGTGCAACTTACCACAACTCAGCAATGGTAAGAAAAGTAAACTAGCCTCATGTGAGCAGAACAACTTTGATAAATTCCTTGGCCGTTAAGCAGCACTGGGCATTAAAACTTCAATGGCAATGTTAAGGGCTCGAAACAAACACACTGGACCATAATCACATGGGAAACAGTTCTGCAAAGTATAAAATAAGAAACAGACAGGAGGCTGAACATTAGGTCTAACCCACCCGTGCAGGGCAGGGCAAAAGTCAGCATGTGGCACCTACCAGAATACAAATGAAATTAACTTACAGGGAGGTCATATCAACAGCCACATAAACAAATATCCACAACCAATGAACGCATTCGGCACACGCCTGAAATCTGACGAACCCTAGCTGCTACATGTCATGGTACACATGACATCCAGCTCACAAGACACTGGCCTCAGGAGGACTTGCAGGCCTGCAAAGCTGTTGAGGCAGAAAATCACAAGAACTGCCTCCAGTACCTGGTTCAAGAGGTCTTCCTTTCACTCCTGGTGGAAGTTTGACCACTGAAATAATGGTGTTTAGACTGGCCGTGGACCATCATTTAATTTCATCTATCATTTATATTGCGCACCACTGACCCAGAGGCTTATGGGCGCATTACATAGACAGAGCAAAGGGGCAGGCGAATAACCAGCGATCAAAGACTAAGGGGGATAATTCCAGCCTCCTTATCTAAAAAGGTAAGTCTTGAGTCGCTTTCTAAATACAGCGGTTGATTTTTCCTCCCTCGTGTCTGGTGGGATAGTATTCCAGACCACGGGGCTGCTATAAAGAAAGCTCCTTTCTTCACCTGAAACAATCTATGTGCTAGAATTTTCAATTGGTTGGCATCATTAGATTCAAGGTTACATATATTAGCTTTCATTTATAACACTTCACTCGGATACAGAGGTGAGGGACCTATCATCAGGGGAGTTGCTAGGTCTGGAAAAGACCCGGGGCTACGCTGATGTCAGAACTGTTGGGACTGGGGGCTAGCTAGCCTTTTGGCTGTAGCTCCTGAGATTCTATCCGGGGCTACAACCAAAAGATCAGGGGCTATAGCCCCCTTAGACCCCCCCTAGCAACGCCCCTGCCTGTCATACATTTCTGCGTTATCACTAAAAGGCGAAAAACCATTCTGGCCTCTATTGGAAGCCAGTGCAAACTCCTTCTGGCGTCTAACACATGTTCCCTTTTTCTAATGTCCATGGCAATCCTGACTGCATTATTTTGAATTACCTGAAGCCAACCTATCTGTTTTATCCAAACCGATAAAGCAGGCTGCCATAATAATCTAGGCTTGAGCCAATTAAGGCTCCAACAAGTATCTCGCAATTTTCTCTGGATATGAATGGGCGGGCTTGCGACAAATGTTTGATATAATATGAGGGTGATGATACCATGCTCCCTACCTGAGCCTTCATATTAAGATTGCGGTCAAAGTAAACACCTAATGTTTTAACTTTGTTTTTGGTGTCTACGACACAGCTATCAATAAGGAATTGAGCATATTGCAAGCCCATTTTTCTGGTTTTAGTCAGCGTGCCCACCACCATAAGGTCAGTTTTGCCGCTGTTCAATGACAGCCCATTTTCACACATCCAGCATTGGATCAATCCATAAATCTGATTTATAAGTTTTTGATCCTCTGTGTGGTTACCGGAAAGATTGGTGACACTGCGTGTCAACAGCGTAATTAGTGAAATTGATTTTCTTTTCTCCAAGAAGGGCAAGAAATGGAACAATAAAAATATTGTAGAAAGTGGGAGACAAACACGCCCCTGTGGTATCCCATGTGTAAGTAGAGTAGGGATTGTCTCTGCCGAGGTGCTACTAAATTTAGACCATTGATTCGACAAGAATGATTGAACCCAACTTGTCACTGCGTCAGAAAACCCTGGCACCTTCTCTAGTCACTCAAGCAATAAGGAACAAGTTACTTACCTGTAACTGTTGTTCTCCAGCATGGGTCTGGCATGGATTCACATGCTCATGAATATTCCCTGTCATCAGGCTGGGAATCCTCGGTAAAGAAAAATCAGTATCAGTTTTGTTTCTGATCTGTCTTTCCTAGTAGTAGCCAATCACTGGTCTCTGGGTCATACTGTCCCCAGCAAATGACTGCCTTCTCCCTAAGCCCCTCCCCCAGCAGCCATCCTCATATTTGGTAGCACATAGTGGCAGTATGACGAAGTGAAGAGCCGCAGAGGGGGGGGGGGGGGAAGGGAGGGTTCGCATGTGAATCCATGCCAAACCCATGCTGGAGAACAACAGTTACAGGTAAGTAACTTGTTCCTTCTCCAGCGTGGGGTCTGGCATGGATTCACATGCTCATGAATATAAGAATACATAGCAGTACACACATGCACAACCACGCAAGGTGGCAAAAGGCTCATCATCAAGCATTACATAAACACAACATTAAGCAACTCTTACCTCCTCACCAGGCCCACCTTCAGGCGAACAGGAAGCGCAGCACTGCTTGGCCGACTCTAGACCCCTCCCTGGAATCCCGGTCGACGCAGTCGAATCTCGTGAAGGTGTGCGTCGACCTCCACGTAGCAGCCCTGCAGATGTCCAGCAGGGGCACACCAGACAAGAACGCCGTAGTAGCAGCGATCACTCTGGTCGAATGGGCTCTCGGACGACCGGGCAACGGTCGGTTGGCCAACCGATAACAGTGCATGATGCAGCCGGAGAGCCATCTGGAAGTGGAAGCCTTCGAGAGAGCCTTCCCTTGGTTCACAGGTCCAAAGTTCACAAACAGCTGTGATGTCTTCCGAAAACTCTTTGTTCGGTCCACATAGAACTTAAGCGCTCTAGCTACCTCCAGCAAGTGCAAAGCCCTCTCGGCCGGCGACAAAGGCGATGGAAAGAAAACTGGCAACACCATGGGCTCGTTAAGATGGAAGTCCGACAGCACCTTGGGCATGAAAGAGGGGTGCGTCCTCAGCACCACCCTCGTATCGTGAAAAGTCAAGTATGGAGGCTTGCAGGATAGGGCCTGAATCTCTCCCACGCGTCGTGCGGAGGTGATGGCCACAAGGAACGCTGTCTTCCACGACAGGAACTTCAATGGAGCCGAATGCAAAGGCTCGAATGGCAGCCCCATGAGCCTGGTCAGTACCACGTTGAGCTCCCACGCCAGGGCCGGAGCCTTCACCGGCGGGAACGATCGGAACAGTCCCTTCATATATTCCTTCACCAGTCGATGAGACCACAAGGACGGCCGTCCTACAGTTCTGGTGTATCGGGAGATCGCTGCCAGATGTATCTTGATGGAAGCGTGAGCTAGTCCAGCTTTGGCCAGCGACTGTAGGTATGGTAGCACTTGAGGTGCCGTAATCCGTAGAGGGTTGATCTTCTGTGCACGGCACCAGACAGAGAACCTCTTCCACTTGTGTCCGTAGCACTTGAGAGTTGAGGACGCCATGGCCCTTGCAAGAACCTCTCTGCAGTCAGCCGGGATATCATACCCTCCAAACTCTAGTGCTGCAGGAGCCAGGCCTGCAAGTTCCGCGACTCCCGGTCGTGATGAAGAATGGCGCCTCCCTCTCTGGAGAGAAGATCTGCGTCCGTCGGCAGCTTGACTGGTGGGGACGCCTAGAGGTCCAGAAGGTCCGGGAACCAGATCTGTCTTGGCCACGCCGCTGCGACGAGGATCATTCTGCACTGGGACCTCTTGAGCTGGCTGATGAGTCGAAGCAGCAGCGGCGGCAACGGAGGAAACGCATACAGGAACAGGCCGTCCCAGGGGAACGAGAAAGCATCGCCTATGCTCCTCGGCTGGGGAACCCTGTAGGCGAACCTCTGGCACTTGGAGTTCGTCGCTGTCGCGAACAGGTCGATCTGGGGTTTGCCCCATCGTTGGAAGAGCCGATCCACTTGATCCTGCCGTAGTTGCCACTCGTGGCACGAGCGCAGTTCCCTGCTGAGTGAGTCGGAGATGGTTTTTTTATTCCTGCCAGATGGAAGGGAACCAGAAACATCCCCTGGGCGACGGCCCAGTGCCACAGATCCTGGGCCTCCTTTGATAGGGCTGGGGATCTGGTGCCTCCCTGCTTCCGGATGTAGAACATCGTGGTGGTGTTGTCGGTGAAGATCCTCACGACCTTTCCCTTGAGTGATGGGAGGAACGACTTGAGCGCCCAGAACACGGTGAAGGGACCTCTCCTCCGGGAGCCAAAGGCCTCTTGCGTGGAGATCTCCGGTGTGCGCACCCCATTCCTCCAGGGAGGCATCCGTCGTCACCTTCTCCTGATGTGTCGGAGTCTGGAAGTCCGTTCCCGCCGTTAGTTGTGCACGGGTGCCTCACCACTGAATCGCCCAACGGAAACCCTCGTTGAGCGGGATCTTGTCTTCGAAGCTGCCCGCCGCTTGCATCCAGCGGGTGTCGAGGAACTCCTGTAGAGGACGCATCCGTAGCCTGCACAGGCACACTAGATAGATGCATGAGGACATCATTCCGAGGAGGGACTTGAGAGATCTCACCCTGGCAACGTCCGTGGCTAGCAGGCGCTGCACCTTGCCTAAAATGGCCCTCGTCCTTTCCTCCGACGGAGACGCCAATCGTTCCACTGTATCGAGCTTCGCTCCCAGAAACAGTGCCACCTGCGACGGAACCAAATGGGATTTCGGGTAGTTGATGGAGAAACCCAGCTCCGTGAGTAAGCGGACGGTCTTCGCTGTGTGCTCGACGGCGAGTTCTCTTGTCCTTGCACGGATGAGCCAGTCGTCCAGGTAGGGGTAGACGTGGATCCCCTGCAGGCGCAGCCACTGGTGCTAGGCACTTGGTGAACCACCCTGGGTGCCGACTTCAGTCCGAATGGCAGAGCTCTGAATTGGTAGTGGCGTCCTTGGACTACGAATCTGAGGAACTTTCGGTGTCCTTTTAGGATGAGGAAGTAAGCATCCTCCAAGTCCAACGACGATAGGAAGTCGCCCTCCTCCAGCTGTCCCAGCACGTACTGGAGAGTGACCAATCTGAACTTCTGTGCCTTGATGTATTTGTTCAACAGACGTAGGTCCAGGATGGGGCGCCAACCTCCGGTCTTCTTTCTGACGAGGAAGTATCTTGAGTATACTCCGGAGCCCCGGAGCCTCTTGGGGACGAGCTCGATGGCACCCTTCTTGAGCATCGCCTTTACCTCCAACAGCAGTTGAGGGACGTGATTTTCCTTCCTGGCAACGGGAGGAATGTGGGGACACTTCTTTTGGAATTCGAGAGTGTCCCGTGGGCCAGGGCACCCAGCACCCAACGGTCGGTGGAGATGGACTCCCACACGCTGACTAACTTCACCAGCCGGCCTCCCACCGGGGTGCTTCGGGGGGGGGGGCCCGACGCTACGGCCGGTTCAATCTTGCTTGGAGGAGGCCTTGCCCTCCTTGGCGACGACGCAGAGATCCTCCTCGCTTGCCGCGACCTCTGTAAGCCTCCTGGGACGAGAAGCGGGCCTCCTGGGACGAGAAGCGGGCCTCCGGGGACGAGGAGTGGGTCGCCTGGCGGTACATAGAGGAACCACCACCTGATCCCTTGGAGGCCCCCTGTCTGCCTCTGGCGCTCAGAAAGGGCCGTCGTTGCTGAAGGACTCCCAGGGCTCGGGCCGTCTGTCGGCCTTGATGGCCTGCCGCGACTCATCCACCGTTTTCCCAAACAGGTTGTTGCCGTCGAACGGCATGTCTAAAACCCTGGTCTGCACGTCCTGACGGAAGTCTGTTGCCTTGAGCCAGCCTCGTCATCGAAGGCAAACACTGTTGCCTAACTGGTGAAACCCGGTGTCGGCATGGTCCGATGCCACCTCACCTTCCTGCAGAATCTCCAGGGCCTCCTCCCTCTTGTTCTCTGGTAGGAAGTCCAGTGGGGGGGCTATCTTGTGCCATAGCTCCCTGTCGTAACGGGCCACAATCGCTAAGGCGTTGGCCACCTTAATTGTGGTCAACGCCGACGAGATGACCCGTCGCCCCATGGCGTCCAATTTCTTACCCTCGCCGTCAGGTGGGGAAGTAGAGGTTGAGGCTGTCGCCCCCACCGCCTTCTTCTTGGCCGCCGCTGAGATGACTGAATCCAGCGTAGGTTGAGCCCTAAGGCACAAAGGGGCGGTGTCGGGGACCCGGAACTTCTGCTCGTACCTGTCCCTCTTGGCAGGCGTCGTGGACGGGTTCTTCAGGATCCCAAGTCCCTTGTCCCAGATATCATCGAGTAACGGTACCGCGAGGACCGTCTTTCTCTTGGCCTCTCGCCATTGATAGAGGAAACCCTCCTTCTGTTCCTCAGGGGGAGAGCTGGAAGAGCTTGGATGCCCTGGCGATCATGGCGTGAAAGGAGCCAATTTCGTCAGGCGGGGAAGCCCGAGGGAGTGATGAAGGTCCGTCCCGTCCAGTCATCACCACCATCGCCATCCGTCCCCGTCGTATCCGTCGCCGTGTCATCCCTGCGGTCCGGTGAATGGGATGAGGGCTCCACGGGTCGTGGGGGCATGAAGGGCAGGGAGGGATGATCTCGTCCTTATCTCCATGCATAAGGTTTGAATTGCCATCAGAATGGCCGCCGAGTTGTCCTGAGGCTCGGGCAATGGCTGCGATGGGAGGGATGGCTGCTCCTCCACTGGGGCCTCGACGGCGTCACCGTCGCTTTCTTCGACCACCTCTTCGGGATCATTCCTGTGGGATCGTACCTTCTCGAACCTCTTGAGGTTCTTCACGGTTTCCACCAGCTCCTCCTCAGAGGCTGAATCCGTGTCCATGATGGCCACCGCCCCCCCCCCCCTCTTTCCACTGGGGTCTTGTCGATGGGCTGGAAAGAGTATTCCCTCCGCGGTGGCAGGGAATCTCTGGGCCCCGAGATCGCCTCCACTGGTGTATCCTCCCCAAGCTTCGCCAGGGCCGCCGCGACTCCCTCGATAGAGGCCTTAGCCGGTTGAATCAAGGCCTTTGTCACCTTTGGCGTGCTTGAGGCCTTCACCGTGGGGTGAGGGTCACTGCCCCGCTCCCCATCGGCCGAGTCCTTCGAGATCGACCAGGGCTTCTCCAGAAGCTTACCTGGGTTCTCGGATTTCCTCTTCCCCGAACCAGAGCGTTGTCTCGTGGTCGATGGTGCCGGGGAAGGCGCGGCCTGCCTGGCAGCCGAAGAGCCCAACCGTTCGGCGCTCCCGTTGCCCGCGGACTCACAGTGCTTAGCCTTCTGTTGGGCCCCGTCGCCGGGGCGCCCTCATAGGACTTAGAAGACCGCTCTGACCTTTTCTTCCCACCTGCTGGGTCCTTCTCCAGCCAGCTGGCGAGGCGGGAACGACGATCCCTCATGGTCCATTCCGATAGGTTCTTGCAGAACGCACAGTCCTTCTCCACGTGCGTCGTGTCCTCATGAAGGCAGTAGAGACATCTCAAATGCTTGTCCTCCTTTAAAACATTCTGTAACCCGCATCCCGGGCAGTTCCTGAACAGCTTGGATCCGGGCGTCGAGCTTCCCTTGTCCTGGGCCATGTCCATGGTAGGCCTCAGATCTTCTGGAATCCTCCAAGAAGCGTGACTCGATGAAAACTTCACCCTTGATGGGCATAGGAAATTCCGAAACGGGTCCCCGTTGATCGGAAGTAGAACAGTGGAGCTTGAGGCCCGATTTAACTGAAAAATTAGAAAATCTCTTTGAAAAAAGGAAAACGCAGTAAAAGCTCGAGAGCTATAGCACGAGGACTCCCAACACTTGAACATGCGGTAAAAATCTGAGGATGGCTGCCGGGGGAAGGGCTTAGGGAGAGGGCAGTCTTTGGCTGGCGGCAGTATGACCCAGAGACCAGTGATTGGTTACTACTAGGAAAGAGATCAGAAACGAAACTGATACTGATTTTTCTTTACTGAGGATTCCCAGCCTGACGACGGGGAATATTCATGAGCATGTGAATCCATGCCAGACCCCATGCTGGAGAAAGGTATGATCTACCAGGTCAGATTTCCATGCACATTCTGTTACTAACAAGTCATTAACGCAGGGTCAGATCAGGGTTTTTGCCAGAGTGCCAGAGATTGACAACCTTTCTCTGGGTACCTAAGCATAGAAGCAAAGAGATACCGGAGTTTGAACAGTGAGAAGGAATGGGACCACAAGGGTAAGAGTGGGAAGGGGGTTTTAAAGGAGAGTACTTACGGCTGCCAACAGTACATTCATCAGGACAGATATAACGGGCAAGCCAGGAACCTTGGCGGAGGATCGTGGGTTTCAGTTCCACACTACTGTAGCTCAATAATTCTGAAAAAACCGTGTAGCTCAATAATTCTGAAAAAACCGTGTACCACAAGGAGCTCAAAAGATTTAAACTTGAAGGCAAGCTCACCCTTACCTCTTACAGACATAATGGCATAATGCACGGTCCTCTATAAAGCACATTACCATCCTGACAACTAAGTGAGTTACCCAACATGTGCACTACTTTTTACTGACTGTCAAGAGGGGATGAGCATCCTTCTAAACCTGGGACAGAAGGTCTATGCTTACCAGAACCAGTCCTGTCCCCAGAGGTTGAGTGGGAGTTGAGAGGGTTCCAGTCTCTAGCCCTTCTACTTGTGCCTGGCTACCAAAGTCTAGTATCTCTTGGACTCACCCACACCCGTCATGCTCTATTCTGGCCAATGCTCTCTCTCCTTTATTTAAGAACTACAGCGCACATAAGTCTTTGCAGTGGGGAAGAGAGCAAGCAAGCCAAAAGCCCGGTCGGGAACTGAAGGCCAGTGAAGTGATACAAGCTGCAAACTGGCTAGCAGGAAGAGCTATGCAATGCATTCAAGAGATGGGAGAGTGAATACAGTTGTGGGCTGTTGAAAAGCCCTGGTGGACCCGCTTTGGGAGATCACACAAAGAGGACCTGCAAAGGGGCCTGTAATTCGGGCAAGCTACCCTTTCAGCATTCCGGCGGATCTACACTCTATGGCCACATGCCTACAAACTCTGAAAATGACTGTCACTAGTCTCCATGAGGAAACTGAAGACCCACGATGGAGGGGTGCAGCTTACTTGGCCTTATAAAGCCTAAAACCTGTACCAATGATCCCAGATGGGAACACTATTAAGGTCGCTAAAGAAGTAAAAACTCTAGGTTTTCACCTTGACTTGACTCGACTCGACTCCCTCCTTTACCAAACAGGTGAATTCACTGGCCTCATCCACGGCCTATACATGCAAATTAATACGAGCCGGTAAACAATTCTTATCAGAAGACAGCTATCTTATCCTAGGTAGAGCCCTCATCTTATCAAAATTAGACTATTGCAACTCCCTCTTTATAGGGACTTCCAAACAAATAATCAACAGAATACAAGTGCTCCAAAACAATGCACTCAGAGCGGCCTTAAGCATCCCGAGAAGAGCACATATCTCTGAAATAAGACGCAATCACAAATGGCTCTCTACCCAAGAAAAAAATCAACCTTAAAACCGGATCCCTCATCCATAAATGCCTAAACAACAAAGCCCCCCAATACCTTATAGAACGATTTACTAGAAAAAAAACCTACTAGACTCACCAGAACAGTCAGCCCTAATTCCCTTTTAGTGCCCAGATTTAAACTAACCACAATCGGAGGTTCCAGCTTCCCCGTCAAGGCAGCTCTACTGTGGAACTCCCTACCCCAGGCACTTAGATCTGACCTAACATTCAACAAATTCAGAACAAACACTATAAAATGGCTTACCGAAAATGCCATATAACGATCACTCTCCCACCCACCACTACATGCATTTCACCTGTTATAGACTGACCTGTTACTATGCAAACGTTAGCTATAAATTGAATGTGTGGCTGCGCATTTTCTGTATTGTACATGCCTCACCCTGTGGAGCCAAAATCTCCTGTTTTTCTGTCATATGTTGTAACCGTAACCTTTCTGCATCTAAGTTGTAAACCTCCTTGTCTTATGCGCCCTGCTACTCGAGGGTCCGGCGCGCACAACAAATAAACAAACAGAGAAATAACAGGCTATAAAGTGGCACAGTGATCCAGGTGACCATGAGCACCAATGGGAGCGAGAGTAGGAGCACAAAAGGGGACCCTGGAAGCTGGATAGTGTGGGTTGTTCAGTTGAGGTCAAAGGAGGATGTGGACTGAGATCAAGAGGAGGAAGGACGGTGGAGTAGTGTGTGGAGGAAGATTATAAAGAAAGTGTGCATGGTGAGGTATTTAAGAGAAACTGGTACTTGGGTGTGAGTGCATACATGGTAGTGTGATTATGAGTGTGCGAGATTAAGTGGGAGTGCAGAGGAGTATGGTTAAGTGAAAACGTTGAAAGAGTGGAAGATGGGTGACTGGGGAAGAAGGAAGGGTGGCGTGTACAGGAGGGGAGAGAAGTAGAGTGGTGCGAGTAATAGCAGAGAGGAAAGGCAAGCAGGAGTAGGCGCAAGAACATCTAAGGGACAGTGATACAAGGGGGGGGAGAGGAAAAGGAGAGAGATGAAAAGGAAAGGAAGATGAAAAGGAGATGGGGAGTAAGAGGGGAGAGAGCAGAAAATATAAGGACAACATAAGCATGAGGGCTACAAGAGTGTGCAAGGAAAGAGCAGATGAGAAGCAGGTCATTGGAAGGCACCTTGTGGGACCCAGGTTAGGGTTAATCTAGATTTGGCAAAATGGGGTTTCCTTTTGCCCATCACATCCAGCTAGACAGATACTAGATAACAGGGGGTTACCTATCTCTATTGACCATCTTGACCTTATTTGAGGGATGCATGGGCTAGGAGGGGAACATAGTCCTTAGGAATACCCTTATGAAGACTTAATAAAAACCCTTGAACTCTTTGGAAGTTGGTTTTCTTGATTCCATCTGTGACAGAGCCCGAAGTCGCTCTTCCCACCCTGAGGCTCAACACCAGGATAACCTCTCTGCCATCACATCTGTCCTGTGCGTTTCTGCATTTGTGTCTAGCAAGGAGCAGGTGCACCTTCCTCATGGTCCACCCCACATTATGTCTATTTCACAGAAATGCGCCCACTAAACGCCAACCCAATATCCAACATGATTGAACCCAGGTGGACGCCATAAAGTCTGAACACTACAAACTCAGAACAATTTCTCAGCTAACACAGCCTTGTAAGCCAAACTTTCCTTATTCTCATTAATTTACGCAAAAATTATTTCTCAGGGATACAAACCCAGGTTGTTTGGGAAAACCAAAGCGTGGATAAAATTATATGAAATGATAGGTAATTTATAACGCGCCTGTACACCAGTTTGTTTTGTTTGTTTTATTATTTGTATTGCGCACCGGACCCGTAGGTATCAGGGCGCATAGCATAAGATAATTCACAGCTTAGTTACACGATAACATTAGTCAATACATCTACACAATACAATATAAAGAAAAGTCATGTTGGCACAAAGGTAGGTAGCATGCTGGCAATACATTACAGGAAAAGTCATGTAGGCACAGAGGTAACAGATACAGTCAAAGGTAGGTAGCATAAGGCATAAGCGATGCAGTCAAAGGTAGTTTGATAGCTAAATTATTTACAGGCGCAGAGTCAATACGATAATGTAGCAAATGCATGTCTAGATGTCCAAGTCTTTAAACCATTTAATGATGTTCTGGCGGAGGTTTTGGAAGGATTGATCTGCTCTTTGTGTAGGAGGTAGGGAATTCCACAGTTGGGCAGCCTTGACTGGGTAACTACATCCCCAGATTCTAGATAGCTTGAATCTGCAGACGGCAAGATAGTTTTGGAAAGTCTAGTAGTCCTAGTCGAGGATTTCTTAGTAAATCTTTCTGACAGGTAACTAGGTGCAGCGTTGTTCAGTCATTTGTAGGTAAGTGTTGCAACCTTCAGTTTGATTTTGTCATGTGTTGACAATTATTAGCTCTTCTAGTAACGTAGATATGTTCCTTCCTGGCAATTCCTAGTGCTGCTCTATGGGCATTATTTTGCAAAATCTGGATTTGTTTGTTCGCGCCTATGTACAACGCATTACAGTAATCCAGCTTTGACAAAATGAGCGCTCGGGTCAGAGTGATGCAACTGTTTGATAGAAAGGGTTTGCCTGCTCTAATCAATTTGCACGTGTATGCTGTGGATGAGGCCACAGCATTGACCCGCTTGCTGAAAGATAGGGTTGTGTCTAGGAAAAACCTAAAGTCTTCACCTCTTTGGCAACAGTAATGATATTGTCGTCTATGTTGAAGGGGAGTAATTGGGACTCAATTTATTGAGGGTAGCGGTAGTGCCTACTATGATGATGTCAGACTTGTCATCATTCAGGCATAGTCCATGGGTGGCCATCCATGCCTGGATGAGATATATCCTATTCACCAAGGCCAAATCCTTGTCATAATCCCCAGAAAGAGGTAGGAGGATCTCGGTGTCATCTGTATAGTTAGTGTAGGTGACACCAAGATGGTCCAGATCATCGAAAAGGGGCTTAGTGAAGATATTGTAAAGGGTAGGTGAGACGCAAGATCCTTGGGGCACTCCGCAGGGGATAAGGATGGGGTCTGCAGCAGCGGAAGGAGCGAAGACTCTCATAGTCTAGTTGCTAAGAAAGGATTGTATCCAAGCTATGGCTTCCCTTGAGAAGTGGGCGGCAGAGTCCAGAATGCTGCATAGGACCCCGTGGTCGACTAGGTCGAATGCAGCAGATAAATCCAGGAGAAGAAGGGCTGAAGTCCCTTTATCTCCAAGTTCCTCAATCTGTGCCTTCATGTCTAGTACGGCAGTTTTGGTTCCATGTTGAGGCCGAAAACCAGATTGACGTGAAACCAACAGGGAGTTAGATTCCAGGTGTTTTTGGATTTGCGTGTAGGCCATTTTGTCTAAGATATTCAGCAGAAATGGCACTGTTGTGATTGGTCGGTAGTTGGTAGGAATCGTTGGGTCTAAGGTCTGTTTTTTTTTTTTAGTAATGGGAGCACCCACGATTCCTTGAGGTTGGATGGAATTTTTCCAGATGAAAATGAGGCATTAAGTTTAGTGATGAACGGGGCCAGGTCTCTAGCAGCATCCTTTATAAGTTGTGCAGGACATTGATCTCCCTTACAATTGGAAGGTTTCAGCGATATGATTTTTTCAGTTTCAATTATAGTGACTTTCGTAAACTTAAAGCGTGGGAGGTGGTCCTGGTTGTTGGGTATTGTGTCAGAGGTAGAAGGAAGGGGGGTGCTAGTTAGAGATGCTTTTTTCTTGGCGATTTTCGTTTGTAGGGTCGTAACTTTGTTGGCTAGTGCTTGAGCACCACAGTTGATCTTTTGTACAATTATCCGGTATAGGGATAGGGGCTTCAAGTTCTTTCAATATAACAAAAGGTTCCTTGATACTTGATTTGGCCTGGGATAGTGTAGAGTTATAAGTTTCACGCTTTGCTAGGAGTATTTCACTTTTATAGAGAGCAGTTATAGTACTAAGGTTATTTTTGTTTTCCTCAGATGGAAGTGATCCCCAGGATACTTCACATTGTCTTTTTTTTGCTCACAAAGTTTTCAAGTGGGGTGTGTACCAAGAGTTAAAGTGGGCTTTAGGTTTACTTTATCTTTTTTTGAGTGGCGCTATTAGATCTAGGGAAGCGGACATAATTTGATTATATTCTTTGACTAATGCGTCAGGTGCCAGGTCAGCAGGGAGCGCATTAAGTGAAGGGAGAATGAGAGGGAGTAGATTGTCATGAGTAATATTCTTTTTGCTCCTAGTCGGGATGGAAGGGGCAGGTGATGTAGGCATGGGAGTAGGTCTTTCGGTAGCTAGGGAGAAGGCGACCCTGTGGTGGTCAGACCAGATCTGGGGGGAGTGGAGGATATTGTGGTGTTGCAGTTATGGTCTGCCACCCAGTCTAACGTTCTACCTTTGATGTGAGTAGGTTGAAGCACTCCATGAGTAAAGCCCAGTTCAGTTAGGGTATTTATTGGGGAATTTTGAACATCACTATATCTTCAACCAACAAATTCAGGGACTTGTAGTATCGAAGAGGTATATTGACGATGTTTTACTTATATGGAATGGGTCCCTGGACACCTTTCAAGAATTCACAGATTATCTGAATGCTAACACTTTTGGCATTGAATTTACGGGGTATGCTAGTCTGACCAAAATAGAATTTCTGGAATTATCAGTATTTCTAATCGCCAAATACACACATAAACGTTCAGGAAACCGACGGCCGTCATTTCAATTCTTCATGCAAAAAGCTGTCACAAACGGTCAGTCATAGACTATCCCATTCGGTGAATTTTATCCAGCTCGCAGAAATTGCAGCACTCTATCTGCTTTCACCAGGGAATGTGGACAGATTAAAGACAGGTTTAAGAGTAGAGGCTATTCGAGCCAATGTATTCAGAAAGGCATACAACGCGCGATTGATATAGTACGGGAGGACATGCTCATTGTTAAAGAGACCAATAAGTCCACCAGTCACTCAGATGTACGGATCATCACTAAATATGTGCAAAATTCAGACCCGTTATATTCATTATTAGCTAAGCATTGGCATATACTCAAGCTTGATTCGGATGTACGTCCTTACATAGCGGACAGGCCAAGGTTCATTTTTATGCGTAACCAGACACTTAGAGGACACTTGTGTCCTTCCTGTTTAACACCTCAATCTACTTCTGCAGATCAAATATCATGGTTACCCCCTAAACCTAAAGGTTTTTACAAATGTGGTACGTGCAATTTCTGCAAGTTTGTAATATGCTCTCATATCTTATCCTGCCATAATGACCTCTCTATCCAAATTCTTGATTTCATTAATTGTAAAACCAAATATGTGGTGAATGGGATTCTGTGCATATGTGGCAAAATATATGTGGGTTCTACAATAAGGGAATTGTGAACACGCATCCGAGAACATTTTGCCCATTTGAAAAGCTCTGATTCCAAATTGCCTCTTTCCATCCATTGGCAAGAACACCACCAAATGGATAATGTGAGAAATATTAGGTTCATTGGTTTAATGCAAGCGTAGGCTCACCCCTGGGGGTGGTGGGAGGGGGGAGGTGACCGCCTTGCACTTTTGCATCAATTGGAAGCACGTACCATATGCCGACTTCGATGCACTACTATGGGTTTAAACAGACACTGAATTACATGTCTTCTTGTAAATGGGCAGTTGCACGTGGTATCCATATACCATTACGGATAGGAGTTGATTATTCCATCTGTTCTTTTTGTTGGGTAGAGTTAACAGCAAGTTGTTACATTAGTGTGGCCCTGGTAGAGCCTGGGAACTGCTGTACTGGCTGGACTGCACCCGTCGGCCATAGATTTTGGAATTGGCCAACCATTTAGGTTTATACTGGCAATTTTGGTACTTTGTTACTCTCGCTGCACATTTAGAATTGATCTCTTCACTCACGTTACATGGCACCTCGAGTATGAATATAAATTTGTATGGCTCTCATTGCTCAACAATTGAACTCTTCGTGTCTTTTCAGATAGGTCGCGCACGTAGCAAGGATTACATGCATTGTAATAAAGATTTTCAGTTTCTGATCACGTGATTGTACAATAGCACATGATCAGTGACGTGTCTCTTTTAGAATTGATCTCTTCATTTACATTATATGGCACTTTGAGTATTAATATATATTTGCATGCCCCTTATTGTTCAATAATTGAACTCTTCGTGCCCATTTAGTTAGTTCGCACACGTACCAAGGATTACATGCATTGTGTTTTCAGTTTCTGATCACGTGATTGTACAATGACACGTGATCAGTGACGTGTCACGCACGTATTAGGTGCTTTTCTTTAACATATACAACAAGTCTCTGGATGAACGCTACGTGATTTGGTGTATTTCGGACGTTAGAATATTGGGGGTAAGGTAGCAACATACGTGTGTTATGTGCAGTCGCATTCTATCAAGATATAATTCTTGAACTTGGACGCTCATTGCCTATTAGTTCACGCCACTCATGGGCTAGATGGTTATGATCGCAATTGACCAGAAAAACTGCATCGGGGCATATCAGCATAAGTATACGTACAGGTAACGGTACTGTGAGCTCTCTTCGGCCATTAGCTCAGAAATTACATTCTAGATGACCTATTTGGTATACGAACGAGGATTACAAATTCCTGTTTTCTATCTGGTATGTAGGACGACAGTCTTGATTTCTGGTTCTTCTCCACGTTGACCATGTCCAGATGTACAATGGATGGACAAAACATTTGGTAACATACCTTTCAACCTAATCATCATATTGCATGAGACCTGCTATCTGTGAGAAATCACTTTGATTATACTGGCACACTTAGGGGTACAAGTGATATTAGTACTTGCTTTCACAATTAACTTGGCTCACTTACTCCATTTGGCTGACGGGTGCAGGAGGAGACCCTGTGGTCGGAGGTACCGGGCTCGAGACAATGTCACACTTTGATTTACTGCATGGGTTTTACTAAACTGAACACATGTCATAAATGGTAATCAGACCACATATGCTATTCTTTTTACATTTGATGATACTGTTTTCACGCTCAACGTGTACTCGCTTTCCCCCTTTTTTCTTTGTGCTGTTGGGGCTGGTGTTCACAATGACATGTTCCTGCTTACTTATTCGCAATGAGACTTGGTAATGTATACATTGATATACAACTGTTTTGTAATGGTTTATATTTTCCCTGTGACCGATGCCCTTGTTCCAACATGCTGGGGTATTTATACCTGAATGTTTACAATGTTCACTTCATCAAATTACTGTATCATGTATCTATATGATTTTATTTTACTTTTTGGTGCAGAGCTTTGCCTTGAAAAAGACCTGTGGAGGTCGAAACACGTGTTGGCAAATCACTCTGGCAATTGAACACAAATAGAATAAAATAGAACTACATATACATTCGAGTCTCCCTTGAGAAGCACTCCTCTATATTGACTTGGACAATTGTGATATTTGAAAACGTTCACTAGTGATGATTGCTTAAACTTTGTGAGCTAACAGTGCATCCAACAGGTGGAACAACTACTGTTTTTGTCAGTTAGGGTATTGGTCACACTAGCTGCCTGTAGGTCTTTAGGGTCATTGAGTCCTAGGTTCATATCCCCTAGTAATAGTACTTTAGGTATTTTTTAGGTTGTTAGACACGATATTGGAGATATTTTCCTCGAAGGTGCCAATGTGGCCTGGAGGTCTGTATATCAGATGGATTGTGAGAGTCTGCGTTTTGTTAATAGTAAGCTTGGCTTGTAAGACGTTAACAAGATTTAATATCCAGAGGTGTTACTAGTCTGATTGGGAGGTTGGCTTTGGTGATGAGGGCAATGCCTCCTCCTCGTGAATCATTTATGTCGGATCTTAAGATAGTGTAACCATTGGGTATAGCTAGTGAGAGGGCTGGGCCTTCCGCAGCATGTAACCAGGATACGGTAATTGCTAGGAAATCAAGGTTTTCTGAGTGAATGTCGTCAAATATCTCGGAAGCATGTGCTACCAGAGATCTAGCATTTATCAATGCGCTTTTAAGGCTAGGGTTAACTACTGCTGGTACTAGCAATATTTTAGAGTTTTGGGTCTTAGGTGTGGTACAGTTGAATGATGTATATGCTGCACGTGACCTGACTAAACCTTTTTTTATGAGATTGGAAGCTTTGGAGTGTGGGTTAGTGTTTTTGTTAGGGCCGGTAAGAGTTCTAGTTAGAGGTTCAAATATTTTGGCAAGTCTCAAACTGAGTCTATTATTTCTAGCAATCGTGTTGCAGGGGTGGGAATTTAACGTGGGTAGTAGCTGAGAGTCCATGCTAAGGTCAGTTAACAGATCAGAGTGATTTGGGCTATTTATATATGTAGTGTATTGGGTTGTACTACAGTTAGGTCTGGTGTGGTCATAAAGTACTAGGAGAATAGTGTATATACAGGATATGTCCAGTAGTATATTAAAAAGGGGCAGAAGATTCCTTGATGTAAGCATTTTAAGTGTTAGTAGAGCACTTCGAGAGGGCGGACAAGTCTAAACTTCAATGCTAGTTGATCAAGGGACTGGATCAAATTGGTGGCGTGAAGTGCTGCCTCAAATCGACATTTAATAGGTTAAGTCAGGTATATGCAATGTAGGTTAGGTCCCATTGTATAGCACGTATTACACAGGAAAGCAAATAGCAAATAGCAAAATAGCAGGCTATTTCTAAAGTGTGTAGGGCAGGCTAAATTCGGGATTACATAGAATAGGTTAAGTCACATGTCTATAGGATAGACTAGAATCAAATGGCATTTAGTACGCTGAATTAGCTACGAGCCAGTAATCTAGGTTCGAGGTTACATACAAGTTTGCATAGGCTAGACTCGAATTACATACAGTGGGCTAAAAAGTAGCCAGGCATGCTAAGTTCAACTTTACCTACAATGGTTAGGTGCACATGGTTTAAATGGACAAAAATTGGAATTGCAAGCAGTGGACTGGAGGATAAAACACGGCCAACTACATTCAATTACATACCATAGGCTGAAAACACAATGTTTTAAGTGGACAGGGTCGGATTTTCGAGTAATAGGCTGAGAAATATAGATCAAGCGAACTACATTCAATGTTGCGTGCAATATGAATCTAAGCACATTGGATAGAGGGCTAAATGGAAGTTGCATGCGATAGGCTGGGTGAAATATAGGCAGTTATAACATGCGATCGACTAAAGCTAGTTTCAGTAGAGTAGGCTAATTGGAGAGTGTGCAGGAGCTCATGAAATCAGAGAATCCATGAAAGGCTAGATGTGCGAAATGCGTAGTCGTGGCTACATTTACGGTGAGGCACATGCTAACTTTTGCTATACACGGGGGACACGTTCAGTATTAAAGAATATGCATTGTGTAGATAGAACATGAAGACAATAATAGTAAATGTACAAAGTCAATACAGCATGACTGCAGTACGTCCATATGTTTACACCTTATAAGGAGGTACGATAACCATCTTGTTCATTAAAAATGGGTCAGGTTAGTCGGAGCAGTGGCCTGTGCACCATGTATGCATGGCGGTAAGATTGTAGTGAGGCAAAGGTAGTGGACGGGAAACTCGCTCACCGTGTGTGCAAACAGTGTGTACGGCTGTTGAAGATCCTGCAGAAGGGGACGCCATACGCAGTTAAAGTTTCCGTAATCGTAGGTGCGTCCAGGAAGAGTGCACGCGGAGTATCAGCTCCCTGATAATAGCAGGGGCCTACCGAACAGAGTTTCTGGCCCTGGGCTCTGGCAGCCTCTGGTCAGGCTCGGGTCAGGAGCCTTTCTCGTCTGCCTTTTCCTTGGAGGCCGGCTCACGCCTGCCGGTGCCTCCTGATTGGCCAGCAGCACCTTTGAAGCCTATCAGGCGTCGGTGCTGGTCTCCAGGGGAAGCAGATTTGGCTACCACAACAAGGCGGCCATTTTAGAAGAGAATTTCTTTCCCACATAAAACATATGTTGGCCGAAGAGGATTCTACATGAGGATCATCCGCCGACCCAGTGAGGGCACTGGAATGCACAAATGTGTCACGGGCCACGAGTGCATTAGACAAATTGCAGCTGTAGGGCAACGCTAGGATTGTAACGGACGTTTCAGCCGTGTGGCTTACCTCGGATACTCAGATGAGCTGAGGAGGTGGGTAGGCTGCTCCTGAAGCCTCCGGACGGAGAGGAGATCCAACTGGCCGGTCACGAACATTATTTCATCCATTTGTTATCTGTGAGTGTCTGTTAGGACTTGGAATTTTGAGGGGCAAGGTTTACAATCTTATTTGTGCTGAAGATGACTAGAGAAAGACACTGGGCAGTAAGGTCGTTTCTTCGATGTGTGACAACTTGAAAATGCAGAGATTGTATTTGTTCCACCGTAACCAAGGTGATGCTTGGTCCACAATGACACCACACAGACGGTTCCTATTCTCTGAGGGACAGGGATGAGCTGATCATATGAACACAGTGAAGCCTGTATGTTTGCATGTTGTACATCTATCCCTTTCCTCCCCATCCTCTTTATGGGGCTGTAAGTGGTCAATCTCCCAGATGCCTCGAAGCGGGTGCAAACCAGATCCAAGCGGACTTTAAAGGCACACACGGTATTGCAGACCTTGTGTGAGCTCCAAGGTGCTAGCCTTACTGAGGAAAAGCGTGCAAGGGAATATCCCCTCCATAAGCCATTCAGCCAGATCCTCTTCCCCCAGCCTCAAAAACCCCCAGCCCATCAATTCCAATTGCACCATAGCGTTCCACTTTTGGCCTGTACCCCTCTGCCCCCAATTTCTCAATGAGGGTTGATTGATGCATAGTTGCACAGAGAACCAACAAAGTTTCCCAGGTAATAACCGTTTTGAGCTACAAGATGCAATTTTCAGCAACCAAACTTTTACCAACTGTAACACTTCTACAGTGATATGAGTTCAATATCCTGCACTTTTCCAACTAGGCTTACACTCGAATTTTCGTTCCAACTTGCCAAAGGATTAATCAGCAACGCTTGGCTGTTGTGGTCACAAAGAGGTTAGCCTGGGTCAGGGGTTTCCCCAGCTCTGAGCAAGAGGATTGCAGCACAGGACAGGAGACAACTGCCCCATAATCTGGTGGACTCAGTTTGAAGTTGAACCTCAGCATATATATATTAAATTTGTTAGTGTAGTCAGAGAACCAGAGACTGCAGGCTAAGAAGCGGCTAGAGGTCATGAACCCAGCATGTATAAAGAGGCATTCATCAAGGCCTCTGCATCACAAAAGGAGCAATTACACAGTTCCTCGGGAGGTAACCACTGGGCCATCGATGCATGCCGCTTTGTGACAGCAAGCCACCTTCAACGTGTGGTCTGTTTTGTTACCCGGTGAAGCTTTAAAACTGCGCTAAAACACCAAGTGAGTGGTCTCAAAGCACCTAGGCTTATCTTGAAGGTGGTACATTTGCACCTCCGCCCGGGGTATCCAGACCTTAGCCTGCTGAAGAAAGGGAGCAGTGGAAGATAAGGAGGGAAAAGAGGATGCAGGTGCTACAAAGGCAAGGGGGAGCGGTGGAGGAATTTTTGGGGATAACGTGGGTGCATTTAGACCGAGTTACAGTGGACCATAGATCTTGATTGCTTAAAGAAAGTGTTTTGTAACATGTTTGGATTTAAATGGAATATGTGTGAAGTAATTACAAAAAGCAATATGGAATTGTTACCAAGTAGTATTTGGCAGTGTGATGGTGGCTTTTCACCCCATTACATTTTTCCAAAGGGCACTCTCTAGAATGGCAATTCTGTGACTGCCAAGCCTATGGGGAGGAGCGTGGCCCAGTCAAGAATCGACTGTGTGAAAGGTGAACGTAGTCTGAAAGTGAAGGGTGGGATGAGCTGGCAGGGTCTTGCTGACAAATTCCAGACACAGTTCAAGCCTGGCATGTATAAATGTGCGATGTTACCATGGTATGTGGTACATTACGTCCATACTGGAGGGTGCAACCAAGAGCTTGGTAACTAAACAATGGGCAAATCCACGCTCACTGAACCTAGACGGCCATACAACAGACAATGCCATGAATCCATAAAGAGAGGGTGCATTTTAGAAGTGAGAGGACTAACGTGGGGGCCTCAGACCGGACCCCTGCCCCCAGCTTGGGTTTTCAATGGCACTTTCACTGCGGCCTTCCATGCGAATCACCCAGTGTAGAGTCATTTGTCTTGGATGCCTTGGACGTGGATCTCTCAGGAATCGGAACATTGGATGTGTTGGCGGTCACAGCCACCAATGGCTTAAGTGCTGTCTTTTTCAAGGTCTGCTTATGTAATGTATGGTAAAGTGGTATTGTATACGACAACTGCCATTTTGGGTGGACGGCAACTGCTAGGTCCTGAAAAGAAAGGGTGGCTTGGGAAGTCAGTGGCAGGTGTTGAGTGCAGACTGGAAGAACCCGCCGCGCGTGCAACGGTATAGGTGCCTTGTGCTCAGGGCACCAGGGGTATGTTCATCCAGAAGGGAGCTCCAGCTGTAGGCATCCTGTTTGGGGGTTACTGAATAGGCCAGCCTTGAGGGACAGGATGGGCAAACGCCTAGTGTCTGCAAAAAGCCTGCAATCTCCAAGGCCATGGGCAATAGCAAGTTTGCAGGGCGGAACTGATCAGGGCCAGCCCAGGTTTACAGACTGGGCGAGATGAAGCACATCCACGATGGGGCAGTGCCACCCCGTTTCGATTACCAGTCCTGGGGGTGTGGGGGGGGGGTGTCAACGTTTGCAGGGGGGGCTTGAGGGGTGGCAGACCATTCAAGGGGCGGAACAAAGAAAATGTGTGTTTTTTTCATCTTGATGAGGCTGCATTATACATTGTGTGCTGTTTGCAATTGGTAGGCGCCTTACATGATCATGGATCATGGCCGACCAGCAAGCCGAGGGCAGACGGAGTGGTTTGATTAATACATATCCATTCCTGCTGACCTTTAATGAATATGACTTGTATGGTAAGAATAGGGTGGGAATGTTGGCATTAAATAAATGGCGGGTTATTGACTCAGCTTTGTAACGTCTGCACTTCTGGCACGGAAGACGCTGCCAATTTTGTGTTTATATGTCCTTATTACTTGGGACTTCAGTAACTTATTTCGAAGCCTATGCTGCTGAAATTGAATATTAGGCATTTGCACGAAGCACTGTTATTGTCCAGGAGCACAGCAGATCTTCGCATTTGGTGATCTTCGCATTTGCGACTTGTATCTATCTTGCTTGGTTACTTAGAATCAAGGTTCTTATAAACAGTCAGATGCTACGAGTGCTGGCATACCATTGAGTGGATGGGTTTTTAAACTTGTGGGATTTGCACTGGACTTTAAGCTCCATTTTTGTCACGGTATAATCACCCAAACGGGATGGTGTCGTATGTAGCATTTAGTGTGTATTTATGCATTTATTGTGATTCCTGAATGGTATACACTTTTTATGGCGATACCTAAATAAAAGTATTTGATGATAATGACTTATTAGTTTAATATTTTTCTGGAGATTATTTCGTGCGGATCCAAAACGTGGTGTCCATGCTGAGTGAGAAGGGGGGGAGGGGCGAGGGGGAGCAGGGGCAATGAGGGAATGAGTAGGGTTGTAGGGGCTGTTTCTTCTTCATGTCTGACTAGTTCCCAAGAGTCTTGATGCGTTTACTCTGGGAACGGGGGTGGTGATCCCATTGAAGTCAATAGGGTGTTTAGCTACTGAGGGAGGCCTCGGACCTCATAACCTCGCACTGAAGACAATGGAAGTTTCCTCCGCCTCCTCCTCCCAGCCGTCTCTGCACCCCAGAGTACTGTCAGGGTACGGACGCTTCACAGATCACAGACGCCGGCACTTGCAATGGCATACTCATCCCCTGCCCTTTTCTGCTTTTCATTCTGCAATTTGCAGCTTTGCCTTTCTTATAAATCCAGGACTGCAAGTCTCCGAATGCAAGCGAGAAGACCTCACTGGATGAGACTCTCTTGCACGGCATGGGGCATGTGCCATGTTTGGAGGGCGATTATGAGGACACTGCAATATTCGTCTCCAACAAAAAATAAACTGTTGATAATGAAGTGCCTTACACTAACGAGCCTGACCTGGCTTCAAGATTGTCAACGCACTTGGCAGTGTGCACTGGTGCTCCAGTTTACACGGGTGTGGACAGAATGTCGGCACTGCTTCCAACTCTGCTGGGGGCTGCGAAGGCCTGGAATGAACAGAACGTGGCAGCAGGGGCTGATTAGAGCAGGGAAGTAGGCAGCCAGGGTGCAAGGATGAGTCAAGTGCCCCCGTGGTTGTGGATACCTTGGCATAGCTTCTAGGACTCCACTTGGCAGGAAATGCTGGTCCACAAGACCGACAGCGAAAAAGGATCATGCAAGCAGATAGCAGGCAGAGTGACCGCTAAATGCGCCCAGCCACCAGATACTGCAGGAAGGCAAAAGGAGGAAGCAGCCCATATGGAAGGAAGAAGCCAGGGAGGTACCCAGGAAAGACCCACTCCCAACGATACCCCCACTTTAGACATCACCCCAGGGACTGGCACCATAGCTTCAGATAGGGGAGCATTAACCAATAACTTGCACCACTGTAGGCCCTACAACACCTGCTTTTCGGAGGGTGGGAATCCCACAAGAAGCTCAGGGAGGCAATTGTAGGCACACCCTTTAGCAACCCAAGAGCAAACACTTCCACCTTACACATCTCTCAGGGGTAGCCTTCACCACCTCGTGACCACAGAGCGCTACAGAGGAAAGCCACCACCATACACAGAACTCGGCGAAAGAACTGATATAAAACGCCCAGTACACAACACGGGCAGAGACGCTGAGCACAGAAGTCCTAAGCAACGAGGTAAGAAAAAAGCCCACTAACCCAACCCATAAATCTCAAGTTCCACATACACCTCTTAATCACTAAACAAACGTAACCTACTCTCTGCAATCCGCATGCACTTCACTAGGTCATGTTATTTGGCATTTATATAGCGCTCTATATATCATTGGTATGATCTCAAAGCGCTGGTAGATTGAATGCCCTCGGGGACCGTAGTACAGGTCAGTTGAAAGAGTACGGTGTCAAAGGGTGCACCAGTTACGTGTGCAGCTGATGTAATTGCTTGATGATAGCTGCATTCTAGCATTAGGTGTGGTGGTATCGGTTCAATGTGTGCAGTCTGGCGGATGGACACCAAGACTGGGTTCTGGCTGCGTTAGGCCTGTGGACGCTTGTGTGCAGCTAAGCCGGTTTTTAATGGGGTATAGCTGCGTTTTATTAGGATGATGAGGTGTTCATGGGATAGTATTCGTATATGAGCAGCTAGGCCGAATTGATCGGGGGTGTAGCTGCACTCCAATTGTGTGATGGTGCAGAGAAGAGAGTAAGCATAGTAATATATGATATGATGGTTCATCCACACAGCGACCAAACACAATGGGAGCGAACAAGGGAAAACGGAAGGACACTCCCACAGGCCATGAACAGGATGTGAAGACAAGCCACTGCACTTGGTCTAGCAAGACTCGGACAGTGCAAGTGCCAAGAGGCAGACAGGAGGGAACAGTACACGAGGACTGGGGGTGGGGGACAATCAACATCACAGGGAACCAGGGGGTTGGGGTTCGCAGCAACAGCATGGAGGGGCCACAGGGTGCTGGGTGCACAGAGACATCACTGAAACCAGAGGGGGCTGGGGGCACACAGCAACAACACGGGACACAAGAACAAGAGGGGCATGGGGCACAGCAATATCTTAGGGGATCATAGATTCTGGCGGCACATAGCGACATCGCAGGGAGAAAAGGGGGCTGGGCCCACAGTGACTTCAGGGGGTTGCAGTGACGAGACAGGGACCAGAGGGACTGGGCACAGAGTGAAACATGGGGACCTGAAGGGTTGTGGTTACGCAACAACATCAAGGGAAAACGAGGGGCGGAGGCAAACAGCGACAGGAAACATGGGGACCAGAGGGGGCTGGTGGTACATAGTGACAACATGTGGGACCGGACAGGGTGGGGCACACAGGAACATTGCAGGGACTGGAGGGGGCAGGGCATACAGCAACAGTACAGGGGACCAGAGAGGTACACTGCGACATCATGGTTAACCAGAGGGCAGGGGTTACACAGCGACAACACAGGAATCAAAGAGGCACACAGCGACATAACTGGGACTAGAAGGGGCAGGGTATACAGCGACAGCCCAGGGTACCAGAGGGGTACACAGTGATAACACAGGGAGCTAGAGGGCAGGGGGACAGAGTGGCTAGGGGCACACAGGGACATTATGTGGGATAAGAGGGGGATTGGGTGCATGCAGTGATAACACAGGGGGGCAGAGGGGCTGGGGCATAAAGTGACATGACGGGAATTTGAAGGGGAGGGAACAACAAAATAAGCCACACATAGGGCCTCATTACGAATGTAGCGGAAAGGAAACAACGACCACCATAGAGCCATAAAATGCCCCCAACCTCAGCGAATGGTGCAAACCGAACTGAAGCGGTCAACAGCACATCACAATCTCCCGCTCTGCCTCACCAACCCAGGCCACGCTCTTACCTTTCAGATCCGCCAGAGGAGCACTGCCATGGCGATTGTGCATGGTATAAATGATCTTTAACATTAACTTGTGATTTGCTGCAACAGTTTGGTGAGCATGCTCCAGTGTGGCCGGCCATGGAATGGGGGCCACGCTTCCATGTAATGTCCCTGCAAAAATAATCAAAATCGCCAAAAGATTGCAGGTTTTTTGCAGGGAGATTACTACATTGAACATGCAGGGGACAGCCCCGCTCCCCTGGACCTCGGTATCGGGTAATAATGTTCCCCTATATGTGGTCACCATATATACTGTCGCCACCACCTTTTCCCAGTGACATTATGGATGGCGACCATATAGAACGGGACATTATTACCGGATACCGAGGCCACATGAGGGCTACCCAACAAACTCGTGATTGAGGACCCTGAAGGTGTGCGTTGCTGCCAAGGCCACGCAGCACTGCCAAAAATGAAGCCCTTGGCTCACCACTCACCCATTAATGTGCGGATACCTTGTGTTTGGTGGTGGGGCGGGACGGGGTCACAACCAGAGACGCCACCAGGAATGGAAAATAAAGGGGAGCGGTGCACATAAGCGACGGCGTCCTCACCCTTTCAAGAGTGTCCCTGCCAGTACTAGCCATTGCCCCTAGTGTGCCAGAGAGCGAGGCCCGGAATAAAAGAAGGCCTCACTTTTAATAAGACCCCATCAGGGAGGTGGTGTGTTGAGCTTAATGGAACGCATTATTGCATCAATGAGCAGCGAGTGGGGGTCTCGAGTATTGCGCCGGGCACAACATACAACATACAATATACACATTGTATAATTGCTAATGTTGGAATTATTTTCTTTTTTCTACTGATGTCCTCCTTTTATCCCTTCTTGTTATTTTGTCGTTTTTATGGTATATTTTATATGAATTAAGAAAATTGTCAAGTAGATTGGTTTCAGCTAAAACATTAAACACAAAAAAACTGGCGCCGGGCACATGCACTTTTCACGCATGCGGTAAAAGGTCTCCGAGGTCCAGCTCTCTGCACGCATTACCTGGACGGTAAACTCATGGTCTTCCCACCAAAGTGAGCAAAGTTAGCAAAGTTCCGAACTGGAATGGCACATGGGTACCAGGCTTCTATAGATCCACACTCTTGAGTTGTCAAATGAATACACAAAGAATGGCTGGACAGCATGCGGGCGTGGTCCCCGCTCTGCATGGCCTGGGCGGGAGCCTAATGGCAGGCTGTGGGTCATTACGGCCTACCAGGCTGGTTGTTAGGACAGAAGCGCAGAGAGCCGCTCATAGGAAATGGACGCCGACAGGGAAATCCTACAGGCTTCCTGAGGGCCCCTGATGGGACTGTCAAAAATCCAGCACGCCCCTGCTTCGCACTAGTGTTTATCTCCAAGCACAGATGGGATCCACCCCGTGGGAAAGCAGGGACCGCATGGTGCCAGCGGCTCTGCAAGGCAAGGAGTCATGGCTGCTCCTCAACACCGTGCCATCACTCACCCTTAAACTACAAGCACACCTCCTGAAATCAAAGGAGTTGGCGTGCAAGATAAGCTCATTAAAGAGAAATGGAATTCTATTTAGAAGTATCTAACCCAATAAAGGTTTAACGGGCGTGGTATCGTGCATTAAGCATTGGAAGGAAGGAATGCTCTGTTGCACTTTATAAAATAGCAATAAATTGTGTGTCCATTACAACTCCCCCCCCTCCAAATAAGCACTCAAATGTACTCATGATTCGTAAACAAAAAAATATCGATTGATGGCTGGAAAAATGCAAGCACTGGGTAGACATGTCCTTTGCAGTCATCGTGTCTACTCTGTGGTGCAATGTGGCCATCTGTTACGTCGAGGCAGGCGTAGCCTGAGCGGGCGCAGGACACGGTATCTCTGTGCCACGTTTGCTGCAGTGTAGCAAAGATGCATGCCAACATGGCTCGCGACAGGAGTCCATCTGGGGGCTCGGTTTGCAGATCTGCAAGGTGCATCTTGTGATCACTGCAGGACACCCCTCCTGTAATCACTACCGAAGGGGGGGTGGGGGAGGGGTGCTTCAGGAATCTGGCAACATTTACTTGGGATTGCCCCAGCACATGCAGTCCGCCCGTCTACTAGCACGCGCCTGCACACCTTTTCCCGGTTTTAAATGCACACCATTCCAGCGACAGAACACTATGACTATCACCTCTCTTACAAGACACAATTGCCTCTGGAAGGGACTGGGTGCTTCTCAACTTCGAGGCCACACGTGTGAACTGCGCAATATAAAAACAAAAATTGATCGCCCGCTACCATTTGCTCCTCAGGACAAAGACGGGACAAAAACAGTCAACCATCAGATTCTCACCCCTCACGAATTTGCCATTGTGTCCGTTTCGCCCAGGCTGCTGCAGCGGCCAAACTGCAATCATGCACGTCAGTGTACCTGTGCATTTGCAACAAATTGCTGGCCCAGGTGTAGGCCGCCCACAACAGTTTGTAGAATAGGTTCGAATGCTTCTGGGCCAGCGTACTGCGAGGTCTGGGGGCCAGACACACAACACGCTGAATGGGCTCCTGCTGTGTGCTACCTGGCCATCTTTGCGTTCTTGCAAAGACAAAGTGCCATAGCTGGCAAGTGGCACAGTCTATGGGACACGCTTCCTGGGAAGAGGAGGCTCTGCACTTTCAACCTTTATGGGCCACATACAGAATTGTATAGGTTATGATGTGAGCTCTACTCATCCTGGATTGCATAGAGCCGATTTGCTCTCCAGAGCCATTTAGTTTTATGTGCGCGTTTCCATGCGTTTCATTTTGCTGTTAACTCATGTGTACCATTTGCTTATTGTTGTTGTTAGCACCTTAAACCTGGTTTACTAGTAAAGTTTGTGCTTGATAAAGATCTTTTACTAGTACTAATAATAGCACGGCCATATCCCGGCTATATAACCGGGTTGGCAATAAGGCCTCAACATCTGGCTCCCAACTACAAAGGCCACTTTGGCAAGTTCATGTTTGCCCACGTTCACCTGTGAAGCTTGCCGCCATCAACCAGCAGCAACTGATCAGCCAAGTGTGCTCTGGGTGGGAGTACAGCAATTACTGTATGCCACAAAAACCCTACCACTCTTATTAGCCGACATGACATAAAACACCCAGCTAGCTGCTGCGTTCCATTTGTAGTTGGCTGGCCACTTACTGCTGTATCTCAAATGTAGGCATTCTCTCCCCACTTGACATGCCTCTCAAATCTAAGCGTTTTCCATCTACTGCAGTATCTCAAATTAGGAAAGGGTACTGTCAGTAACCAACCCTACTAAAAACTCACCCTTCTGGATACACCTCTCAAACTTTGAACTAAATACAACCCATACTCTATAGTACAAACCAACCACACCACGACGACTACGAAACAAACCACACATAGCCTCGCCCAACAGCACATGGCAGCTACCAACCCTTCAACACCTACGCTCAGCAAATGGTGTCAACCAAACTGAAGCTGCCAACAGCACATCAAAGCTCTCTTGCGCTTTGTCCCGCTCAGTCCTAACTAACCCCATTTCCCCATTGCTTTACAGATTCACCAGAGCGCCAAGAAATCACGCAGGTGGCAACAGTGCGCTGCATATACACCTTTAACATAACATGTCTCGGGTAACCAGGGTGCATTTCTATGCACGCGGACTGGCACTCAGTTCTGGGAGCAGGTACCTTAAATACATGTTTACCCACTTCCCAATGGAATAGGAGAGAGACCTTTAGGGAATAGATCCAGTTAATGGTGACTATCGTTTTACCAGCATAAGGAGGTCGGTGGGTTCCAGGGGAGCGGGGTAAGTAGAGATAAAGAGCAGGATTAGTGAGCGCCCCTACTTTGTGTGTCTCAACAGGAATAACCAGGCCCCTCCCATAACAGGTGAAGGCAACGCTTAATCTTTACCATGCAGTTAAAAAGCACAATATAAAGATTGAGACAGTCTCACTGTGCCCAGCAGAGCGTGCCAAGGCAGCACGGCCACACCTCGTACGCGGAGGCTAGAGGCAATTCTTTGGACATGGATAAAAAACAGAAGCCCAAAGATCAGGGCCATAGAAACCCGATAAATCACTCGATTGCTGGACGCGTTCCAGATATGAAGTGACAACTATGAGAAAGCAGAAAGCACTAAGGCACGGCGAAGGGTGAACTCCACTCCCCCCTCAAAGGCGGGGCCCAGTGACCAACGTAGTCCGAGTGAGAAGTACAATGAGCGAAAAGCATACAGCAAAAGAATACAGGAACTGGCAAAGCTAACAAGTTTGGCTTTATGTAGATATCTGCCAGGCACTGCCATATTAGGACTAAATGGGCATCCGATGGGAAGGGTCAGAGTGGCCAATGATGTTCGTGCATGGAAAAAGCCTATTTAGTACCTACTTACAAGCAAAATTGCACACTTCGCCAATGCTGGTTTTAAACAGAACTTCAGTGAAGGAACAGAAGAGAGGGCACACATTGCTTAAAAATCAAGTGGCTGAAGGCACATTTGGTCAAGTCATTTTTAGTACAACAGGAGAAATAATGGCACATGGTTTGATATTGCTGCTTGATAGAGGTAGTACAAATACAACCAGGAGGATGTGTTTTGGAAAGGACAGATGGTGGTTGAGATTGGCTATAGGAATTACAATGGCCAAGGCGGTTAATAGATGTATAAAAAGCCAAACATCAACCACAAGCTGAGTATCTCATCTCCATCTAATTTGTACTCCAATTTAATCGTTTGCACCAACTAACAGCCAACACTCAAAAAGGGCTGTACAGCAAGTGAGCACTAGTTATCAAAAGAATGAGGCATACACAGCAAGAAAGATCAGTGAGAAAAAGCAATTGATATAGGAGAGAAAGGGCTATGCAAAGAAAGAAAGCATGAGGCATACAATGATAGAACGTGAGAGATAAATGGGAGAATCCAAAAGATACCGAGAAAAACGAGCGCAAGACATATTAGGAGACATAGAACTATAAGAGTCCAAGCTTCAGAGAAAATCCTACGTTCTTGAGCAAACGCATCACAACTTCCAGATTGTAAATTGCCAACTAAGAGAAACTGAGAAACAGAAAACCAAAAAGGGGAAAGAGAAACACAAGTCAATTTACATCAATTTTTAAAAAAAATTGGGGGTGTAAATGTTTCTCACAAAAAAGAAAAAGAAACCAAGCGTAGTAAGGGAGCCCAAACCAACTAAGATTTGGAGGGAGGGCAAGGTTTTGGGGGCATGGTGTTGCCCCTCTAACCCCCCCTGCCCCCGAGAAACATTCAAAATAACGGGTTAAATGGTGCATTTTACATCACACTTTGAAAAGCCGCTGTTTGCAATTGGTTCTCTCTGGTAACTCATGAAAAATCCAATAGCTGCAAGTCACCAACAACCTTATTCCACAGTATAAAAAATATATTCCTGCTGGCTATTGTGAGGAGTCAGTAATGCAAGGCGGACACATGTTTGAAGATCTTTCAAAATATGCCATTTTATTTTAAAAGAATATTTATGAAAATGCCTCACTTACCCTACTCTGTTGAGGAATTCCCTGCCTATTCTACTAAGAGAACACACTTAACATAGGACAACTGCCCCCCCCACCCTAAACAACAAACATCTACATAAAAAGTATGGAAATTCAACAAGACATGAATAATATACCATTTCCTCAAGGCCCTTCTAATGTCCTGGGTGACCTCCCTTCCCCAGGATTTAAAGTCACGTCATAAAAACGGTTCAATCATAGAAAGTAAACGTCTTAAGTTAGTTCTTGATTTTTTAAGTCAAAACAAAAAGTTAATCAACAAAAAGATTCCAAAGATTCCAATGGTAGTGGATGTGGGTAGTGTCATCCAGTTTTCACTTCTAGGAAGAATAGCCACAATGCTATATCACTCCCAAAAGGTACATACACCACAGTTGAAAGAAAATAATAAAGTCCACATGGGTATTGTTACAGAGTTCTTGATTAACAATTAGGAATTCTAGTTTTGACATTCAAAAGAGTATGCCTTCTTAATACTGTTACATCTACAATGATTCTTCTACTTGCTGCACCACGAGAACAGACACCTCTTGATCCAACAGTATTTCACTTTGGCTTCAATTGTAATGCAGCATCCACTGACAACCAGATATATCTCTTTAGTTCCAGGGCTTGGGACTACTACTGCAACTTCAAAGACTTTAGACAAACCTCGACGAGATCGAATGTCAACATGTTTCAACCTCCTCAAGTAGGCAGCCACTCTTCCTTTGAATAGCTTTCTTCAAAGGGGCAGCCTCTCTTGTCTAACTGCCACAACAACAACATGGGTTTGCCTTCAACACTCACTTTTCTCTGGCTGTGACCTTCTTGGGCATTACAGGTTAAGTCTGCTTCAAGATCATTCTTTACTAGCTGCCAATTCCTCTTTCCCAACTTCAGATTTGTCTTTCTCCCAGCTATCAGCCTAGTTGAATTACCTAGAAGTCTTGGTGCCACTCTCTTAGCTTCCGGTAACACTTGGCACTTGTATCTTAGGCCTCTTGATTGTTCGCAATTTAAACATACAGCTGGATTGCTTTAAACTCTGAGAAAGGTTCAATTTCAATCTTAGTTTGGGTTACCTCTTGGCTTAGGCAATGCTTCTTCTCTTGTTCAGTCTTTTGTACTCTTGTAAATGAAAGGTATGTCACTTATATACAAAGTATAAGGTTCAGTCTTTCAGGAGAAACCACAATTAGATGCACACAACCACTCTGATTTAATTTTCAAGCGTAAGAGGTGAATCAAGCCTCCTTGGGGCACAGGGGCAACATGCTGGTCTTTGAAGCAAGACCACGCAGAGCAATAGAGGTTTGAATCCCGGATCCGCTCTTAGAAACAGAACTCCGGTACGGTATTAGGCGCATTATAAAAAAAACAATTAAATAAATAAATCACAATAAGGCACACCCAACTATTTGTTAATGTAGTTATCCCACGATAAAGATTGTAACTTTGAAATTGTCACCGTTAAGTGTTCTGCAATGGTCGTCGCAAAATTCCCTTTTCTTAACTAAGGAGACCTGACCATTCCTTGAAGATTAACAGTCTTTAGTTAGTGAAACAATGGGCTGTAACCGTGTTAGCTCCCTATGCGAGCAAGAAGCCTTCTCCTCGACACACGTGCGTTACATTTCCATTGTTCAAAGAATCTTTTAATACAGTGGTCCACTTCTACTCAATGAAAATCTTACGAGAGTGACTCGCACAATACGTTAGACCGCTTTGCTTCACTCACCAGCTTCTGAAGCGTTTTCTCTGCGGGTAGCACTGCTTTCCTGACTTCTACTACAACTTGTACTGCTTCTGGCTGGCTTCGGACCGACACCATTCTTCTGAACAGGCGTCTCCGGTCCGGCCACACATCTTGGGAGTTTCCTCTACTCGCGAGACCTTTGACTTGCAATTGCTTCTTGCCTCAGTTTACGCCACGCCAGTAGCTCGTTAATCAGACTCACCTGGGGAAAACTGAAGTGCAGAGGCTGCACAGGGAAGACTGGCTGGAAAACCAGAGTTTGGGAGGATATGACTCAGAACATGCACGTGAAATCTGCTCTATCCTCATTCTGGCATCCCTCTAGATATCCCATTTCTGCCTGGCTTGTCAGCCTAGTGTCTTCCTTCTGCTTCCACTGCCACAACCTGTACTTCAGCTAACGTTCCAGCTCCTTCCACTCCCCGTAGGGGGCCTTTTATGTCTACCAGGTTCAGTGATCATTTTCAGGTATGGGCTATTGACCTCAAATGCCCGACTACTGCATTGGTTTGTAGGCTTAATTGCCTGACCTTGACAACTGCATGCCTCTGCAGCCCTTTTCCTCCTCCCAGTCCCTCTAGGATTCTGTGACTTGTAGTTTCTTTTAACAAAGTTAGGTTTAAGCATATTTGAATTACCTTTCAGGGTAGGTTTAATTCCCTTAAAGTTATTAAGAGGGGCTATGAACATTAGCCTTTACAGAGGAAGCCAACTTATTGAAGACAACATTTCCACAGTCCTTTATATTGTACCCTTGGGTTTGGGGAAGGTGTTTAATTTGGGGTACCAGAAAGGATCTCTTGGTAAAGTTTGCTCAGATCTTACAACATTGAGGTCCACAACTCGAAATCTAACATGAGAGCTTGGAACATTAAGATTACATTAAGTCATTACCTCTTTAGGTTCCTTGGGAAGATTCTTCTTTCCAGAGGACAAATGCCTTGTCTTACCCCCACAGAATCGACTCACCACCCAGGGCCCGTCTCCTCCCAGGTGATCCTCCCGCAGTCCACCACCCCCATAGTTAAGATCAGGATGCGCCTGCCTTCCCCTGGACACCTGGGAGGAGACTTTAGGCAAGGTTTCAGTGAGGGATTCATAGGATTCTTCACACTTTGCAAATACATGCCCATGCTGGCTGCAACAATACATGCTAGGATTCCCATAAAAGAACACCATGCTTGCTTTGCCCATAATGCCACTAATGATACTATAAGAAAATGCCCATGCTCACTCTGCAAACATTTGTCAGTATTCCTACGTAAGAAAATACTTCTGTTGGCTTTTCCAGTAAAATAATGTCATGCTGTAATAAGAAAATAGGTCACCACTGGTTGCACCAATGTAGGCCAACGTGGCCACGTAAGAACACACATTTTGCCTTTAGCCTTGATGCACAATGAAACAAATGCCATGGCACAGAAGGCAATTATACCCCAGACTGGCTACCACTTCACAAATGGAATCCACCCCGCCCACAGAGGCCTGCCCTCCAGCCCAGCACACGTGCATTCATTTGAACGGGTGTGTGGCAAGTAAAAGAGCAAAATAAATTATTAATTTCATTCACCCTTTCATTAACCCACCATGCACCCATGTAGCATCCAGACATTCTCTCACACACACACACCCGAAACCCTCATTTACATGCAAAATTACAGCCCCCCCCCAACCCCGCACACATACATTTTTTTGTTTTATTGTTACCTGCAACCACGGTCCGGACTCTAGGCTACTCCACCTTGGGGTTTCTGCAACAAAGGCCCTCTGGCTCTCATGCAGCATGCAACAGGAAGCAGGAATAGCCTCATGGTTCCTGCACATGCACAGTGAAGGCAGAGCACCTCAGTCCGCCACCCGGGGTCTCTGAATGTGCATGGTGGCATAGGAGTGTCTCCTACCCTCATTCGGTGCTGCAGTACCCCAATGGGATATGCAAGGCTGTGGAAGCCAAATGGCCAAGGCCTAGCATGGCCCACTGTGCATGCATGCTGGGGAGCAAGCACTGTGAAAGCCATCCCAGGAGAGTGTCCTCAGTTGCAACAAGCAGCTGTAGATGGCCTCCGTGTTTACACAGGGCACCATCACCAATTATGGACTAGCCGCCCCCATTTTTTGCTCCTTTCAATACCTGGTGACAAGTGTCAGGGTAGACATGTACCCCTTCCAGTGCCCTTACGGAGCATATATACACACTGTACTCCATAATCAGTGTTGAAAATTGACACTCCTGGGCGTCTTGAGCAACCCCAGTGCAAAGTTACAATGATTTTTCAGAGTGTTCCACTCAAACGTGGCACTAACAATTTAAGAGGTAGCTGAGACAATAAGAAAATCGTGTACATTTGTCACGTCTTCAGTCAATTTTTTTTGTTGTTCTGAGCTTGTATAACGTGCACAAAATTAAAGCAACAAAAACGCTGATCACACACAATGGAGTTCGAGGTGAATTATCAGAAAGGAGGGGTAACCCCTGTTATAAAGGAACAATTGTTAAATCATACAACAGTAAATAAAGAGCTAGAAAAAAAAAGCACCAAAGTAGAGACATGGGTCTGATTAATTACATTATCAACGCCAAAACTGCTACTCATATTAGACACAGCAGTGAAAACAAACATTTGATTCAGGACATCAGGTATTACTGCTTTGTGGTACAAATCAAATAATAAGAGCATGTGGGTGGGAAATGAGGAGAGCATCCAGATGCGTGCGTTGTTACGTTCCTGGGACTTCTGACACACTGCTGCCATTTGCATGGCCACCAGGCGCTCGGAAAGAGGGGGTGGGGGTTGGTGCATGGGGAGTCAAGTTAGGGCCATCCTTGGCCTGAAGAAATGTGATCATGTCTCTGATGCAGGAAAAGTTTGCACTGGCTGCCCATAGAGGCAAGAATTGAATTTCGCTTGCTTACGATTACTTTCAAAATGCCTACCCGGTCAATTACCGGGCTATGTGGCAGATAACATTTAACAGTAAGAGTCTCTAGAGATCCAATAATCTCAAGCTACAAAAAAATTCCCTCTACCAACCTTGTTTTTGTCAACAAATGTGCGTTCTGGGTAGCAGCACCCAATACATGGAATGCCTTGACCTTGGAGCTCAGAAGTTGTGAGTCCATCGACATCTTTAAGAAGAAACTCAAAATGCATCCATTTGGTTAGGATGTTTTACGCCTTTGGCTGTTAATTTTTTCATGCCTGGCTGACCTGTAATTATCATCTGTGTTTGAGACTTTGTCCTTGGCGTTCGTATGCCTCCAGGCCTCTTGGTTGCGCCAGAAATAAAAGTAAAGGATAGCTTTGGATGCAGACCGGAAGTACCTCGAAGGGCTGATCATTTACCATATGTTGGTGGATTAATTGGTATGCTTGTGTGTTGGAAGGTAGAGTCAGTGTAGCCCTTGATGGGCATGTGGGCATCCATCCGGTGTGGCTATGCCAACGTCCTAGTTGTGATGTACCTTTGGTAGGGTAATTGGGAGAAGTCCTGAGGCACACTGGAATGGCTGATTTTAGCAGCAGAGAGCGTGCAGGGCTTGGTCCTAAATTCCATTGGGGGAAAGACGTACAAGGCCCAGGCAGGAGTGGGAAGCAAGAGAACAGTTAAGTCAAATTGCTCCAAGGCACAATACCGTCGGGAAAGCTAGATAATGAACTGAAGGGCGATAACTGGGAGCAAAATCAGTGTAGCAAAAGCACAGTGGGCCCAAATTACAATGGGATGCCTTGGGCAAAACGACAGTGTTCGAAAATTAAAGTGGGGCGCATGGAAGACAATCCCTGCATGCACAATCGCAGTGGGACACCGGGGAGCAGCATAAGGTAAAAACTAGAATGGTGAGCAGGTAAATCAGGACAACAACCATTCAAATCACATTAAGCAATGTACAGCATGGCAACAAGACAGAAAAACCAAGCATTAGAAGAGCAAAACATAAAAAGACCCAATGAGGGGAAAACAAAAAAAAACAAGTCTCCTTCCTGCATTCCTAACGGTAGCCTCTATAGACAGTTCCCATTTCACTTTCTTATTTTGCCACCGCCAAGGCCGGTCTCTCTCAGGCTCTTTACAAAAAAGAATATGCACACTGTGTGCAAAAGAAACGGTACTGGAGAAATGAGTCCCAGAAATGCTCAGAGGTGACATAATAAACCCAAGTCTCCAGCCCATTTGTAAGGAACAGATCAATACTGTCAATAGTAATCAGGAGGATAGCTCAGGGGCAACATGCTCGCCTTGGAAGCAAGACGACACGCAGGACCACAGGTTCAATCCCCGGGTCCGCGCTTCGAAACCTCAGAGTATTAAGCGCGTTATAAATAAACTATCATATCAATAGGAAAATGCTTGCTTATTTGATAAATAACAATTCCCCAGAAACTGTTCAAGACCTCATCCTTGACTTAGAGTGCTTTGTGTCACACCTAAAGTCTCAAATAGGAATAACCTTGTGCAGCTCGATGGTATGGTAGCTGCCTTGAGAGGGGACTGCAAGCAACAAATCTTCACCTGCTAATAGGGTTAAGGGATCTTCAGAAAAGTAAAGATTCAGCAACAGAATATATAGAAATATATAGAAATGCAGGTTGTCGGGTTTTGTCAACAAAACTTGAATGAATTACCTACAACCAGCCCTTTAGCCCAGAGGCACTGGAGAGGTCAAGGATACTAGATTAAACATTTCTACTGGACGGCCTTCAACAAAGTACTGGATCAGCACAAAACTTCAGCATACATTTCAAAGTTCTGCAACTGTGAACTGATGTGTTCTAGCGAACGATGTGCCCCCATTTGCATCACACTAACCAATAAAGCATTAAAACACCAAGTCTTGAAATGTGCGCACCTTAAACACTGGAACTGCAAGACAGATCAACTGAAACCGAAATCTAAGCGAGAGCAGATAAAGTCTAGATGGAAAACGAAGATTCTGCACACTGAATATAATAATATGCAAAGTGCAACTAGTGCGTTATGCATCGTAAAAAAGAAGTCTAGAAGAGAACATTGTAGGCAAGATCTACATTGGCTCCCGATTGCGCTCCTCTACAATTATTGTAATTAGCAGCCCACCAAGTTAAGGGCCTCCTTCCTTGACACATGGCTTGAACTACAGTATCAAAACATACTATTGACGACATTTACATTTTTGGGTCCACAGCTGAACACACAATCTCAGGAAGGATTGGCAACATGAAGATCCTGGGATTCTTCCAAATAACCCCTGGGCTTTCCCACAAAAACACCAACACATTAAGCATTATTAATCAACTAAGCCATTGCCACCCAAAAGCGCAATCTTACTACACCACTTCAGACACTAGCACACCTGCTCCAGGAACGGCAAGGCGGAAGCGTGAAAATAACCCGCACTGCACAAATCGAACGATCTTCCTACAACCTGAACCACATTTAGCAAGTAAGCAAGGCATCCATTCACAGATGCTTGCTTCCCCCACTACTGGGTGATCATTGCAGGATACGTTATCTGCAATACTCCGTTCGACTTACCATGCGCGTGTGCCTTCTCAAGAGGTCTGCGCTTCCCCGTTTCTGAGCAGCCGATTGATCATCTGCTGTATTTACAAACAGCCTCCTGACTGGAGGCGGAAGCCGGGTGCACACTTCAAAGGGCCGCAAACTAAAAGTGCTCGTCTGCGGCTGTCCGCAGCCGCACGCCGAGCAGCCCTGCTGCAATTGAATTTTATGAAACATTGTAAGTACATTGCAAATGATCCTGTTTGACCCCATTCTTTGACCTACTGACTGCGTTGCTTGACTAAGCCTGGACCAAAGAGCTACAACATCCATTTCATATGCCCTGCAACCATACTGGAGCTGCCTCTTCCCTGTACCATGGCCACACGATGCGCTTAATGCCACTGCTGGCGGCAATTTGTTATGTCTCTTCCCCAAGCCTATTCGTGCCTAACGTCATTAGTAGTCTAGACATCTCGTGTCCAGCGACACCCCTGAGAAAGAAACCTATTGCGCATAATGCATTTATCCAGCTGCCTACTTATGTCCATCCATCTATCCATCCATCCATCCATCCATCCTTTGCGCATACTGTATTTATCCATATGCCAAACTGTGTTCATTTCCAGCTGCATAACTAACTATTTATCCATCCTTTTGTCGTAACCGCTCTCGTCCATAAGCCATGCAGTGTTCACCCATCTTCCTGTTAGCAAATTGATGTTCTCCAACTGCCTGTGTTCATCCATCCACTGTTAGCTAATTGTATTTACCCTTATGATAAACTGGGATTATCCACCCTTATGCCAAACTGGGATTAACCCCCCCATAGACGTTACCTCAACTCGTATAGACACCCAACCATGCTAGACTGGTTAACCGTCATCATGCCCCCCTTCTGCATTATCCAGAACAATATACCCTGTCCTGGGAGTCACTATGTCAGTTACAAAGATGGCCTCGCCAAATTGCCCTGCTCCCGGCATCACCCCATCCCTTGCCCCACTCCATTCCTGCCCACTCTGGCACCCTTTCCACCCACCACCAACCTCGCTCACATCACAAGCTTCAACACCTTGGTCCTCAGTACAAATGTTCTCACCACACCCCTTAAAATGGAGCACCTACAGATGCATGACACCTCTGAAGAATCCCTCTCTCCTCTCATCCTGGGCAAGATTAGAAACTACTGCCTAAAATTAGGCACTATGTATTGTGCCCATGGCTTCACACCTAATCCCAATACCTCCAGGAAGACATCGCCCATGGCGCACACCTGCCATCAAAATCTGATAACTAATACCAAACAGGCTGGCATCACAGTAACCCCCTCGACTGAAGCTACCCCTAGACAGAAACTACCTACCAGCTTTCAAGGTTCCTAGGAGCTCATGCCATTGAAATACATTATCTTATCATAGACTTCCTAGTATTCACAGAATCCTGGCTTCACCAAGTCTCTGGACCCCTTTTGTCACTCGCAATTCAACCAGACTACACCATCCTTCAAACCGATAGGTCCCACTCGCATGGAGGTGGTGTAGCCATCATAGCTAAAACCAATCTCCAATTCAGACCTTTCCCCATTGATAACATTGCAGGCTACAAACTACTCCTAGATAAATTCGCCACTAATGAGAAGACTACAATTAACTTTGTAGTGATCTACAGCTCTCCCAACTCAAACAGCAATCCATTATCAGATATACCATTACTACTACCTCCACTGATCAAACCCAACACTAAATGTGTCCTCCTTGGAGACCTTAACCTAAGATTTAAAGACAACCTAGACCCCAAAGCAGAAGCCCTACACTTCTCTCTCAAGGATATGAGCTTTACACAACTGGTGAATGCCCCTACCCACATCAAAAGAAGAACACTAGATTGGATCCTCTCGCTCAACTCGGCCATAACTATTGATTCCATCTCACCCTTAGATTGGACGGCCCACCACAATATTAAGTTCACTCTTAACTCAGATGAACCCCCTCCCCTCAAAACTAAAGTAACTGATGCCCATGAAACTAGAAATCCTCGAAAGCTTAACCCTGATAATCGTATTCCCATGCTTAGCAAAGCATTAGTCACTTTGTCGATCACCAGTGACAACCCCTGCCTTCTAGCAGATGCTTGCCACAACTGTCTTACCTCTACCATCAATGCGCAGCACCTCTAATGACCAAAACAAGAAGCACCGACAAACGATAATGATTTTGGTTCAACAATGACCTAGTAGTACTTAGGAGAACCAGACGCCCCTCGACCATGCCCATAGAAAACACCCCACTATAGAATCTGGAAAAGCCTTCCAGGCGGCTAACAAAACCTACAAATCAGCCATCATCACTCAGAAAGCGAAAGCCTACAATACCCGGATCAGCAACGCTGCCTCTGACTCTAAAGAACTTTTTTCAATTCTGAGAGAACTGGAAAATGCCACCCCAGCTACAACCACTGCTAATGCTAGTAAAGAATGGTGCACTACTATTCAAGATGCCCTAGCCACTAAAATTGCTCTTTTACAAAAGAAAACAACAAAAAGGCAACTACTAGCTGATAAACCTGCATCCACCAACCATAACTTGAATTCTAAAGTGAACACCAACCCCATGTTCCACTTCAACCGTCACTCAAGAACTAATGTTCGACACCATATCTAAACTCAAAGCCTCAAACTGTAAAGGAGATTCCGCCCCTGCGCAAGTAGTCAAATCATGTGCCCACTATCATAACCAACTTTGTTAATGCTTCCTTTAACTCCAAACTAGTCCCAGCCAGCATTAAAGAAGCTTGGGTCACCCCTTCACAAAATAAAAATAAAAAAAACACGCTTGATCCTACTGTGCCCACAAACTACCGGCCAATAAGGACAGTCCCGTTCCTACTTAAAATCCTCGACCAAATAGCCTACAACCAAGTCCAAGCTCACCTGGAACATAACCAGCTCCTTGGCACCAGACAATCCGGCTTTAGGCCCAAACATAGCACGGAAACGGCTCTTCTGGATTTGAAAATCCAGATGGACACCATTAGGGACACAGGAAAACTGTGCATTCTACTCTTACTGGATCTGTCCGCAACTTTCGACCTTGTGGCCCACAATAAACTCTGCTACACCTTAGCCAAAGACTAACTTCTCCACGGATGCCACCATGTGGATTAAATTCTTTTTTAGCTGAACGAACCTCCAGAGGTTCTATTAGGTAAAGAAGCTGCAGACCCCATCCCAGTCCCCATTGGAGTACCTCAAGGCTCTTGCCTTACACCAACCCTCTACGACGCATACATCAAGCTCCTTTTCTCAGCTCTAGATGACATGGGTGACATCTACACCAATTTTGCTGAGGACACCCAGATCCTTCTTTTACTCTCAGGGAATTCCTCCCAAGCTACTCCGACTATTAATAACATGTATGCCATAATACAGAACTGGATGGCACTAAATAGTCCTTGCCTCAATGATGAGAAGACAGATTCGCATTGTGGGCTCACAGGTTAAAATAGGTGCCCTCCATCCAGACTACTACTCCATCAACATGGACGCCACAATGATACCGGTACTAAAGCAAGTAAAAACCCTAGGAGTTTACCTGGATGCTAACCTTACACTATCCAAACACATTAGCACCCTCTAATCATCTACATCCTACACTGGCAAACGAATTGCACTAAGCCGCCAATTATTGACCCCGATCAACTGCATCACTCTGGTCAGAGCTGTGATTTTATCAAAACTTGATTACTGCAATGTGTTACTACTCGGTTCATCCACTACCAATCTCAATAAATTACAACTAATTCAAAATAAGGCATTACAGGCCACCTTTGGATAACAAAAATCTGATTGTATCTCCAAGACCAGAAGAGATTCTCACTGGCTGCCTATCAAAGCCAGAATAATCTTAAAAACACTCTGCATCACTTTCAAATGCCACCATAAAAAAGCCCCCCCCCCCATATACCTGAACAATGCCATAGCCAAAAAAGAAGCCACCAGAGCCCTGAGATCCAATAACCACCTTCTCTTAGCAATGCCCCGTTACAAGAATGCCAGAGCAGGGAGGGAAGCAGCTTCCAATACCTAGCCCCCAAACATTGGAACTCCCTCTCAGCATCAAAATAGAGGAACCCCTACCTGGCTTTAAAAAATTGCTATAAACATGGCTATTTAACCAATACTGATAGCAGTTAGCTGTTGTATCTATCTTCTGCACATATGTTTTTGTTTCTATTACTGTAAATATCTTGTGTCCTTGTAACCATACTGTAATGATTTTTCAACTAATGTTTAAACAAGCTGTCTGTAACCTTGCCGTGATACTCAAGGGTCTGGGCGTGTAACAAGTGAAATGAATAAATAAAAGAAAACTACTTAACCAGAGGTCAACTCGCCCTTCCCAAGTGAACAATCCCACCCAAAAATACCAAACAATCGCTAAAAACGTCCAATAAGAAAGTCGCTGCAACATTCTCCTGCTTGCAAACCCAACAGTCACCACTGTGATGCTCAAAGACCCTTATAAAGGAGCTAACCAGGTAATCGTAGGAACTCTCTATATCTTACACTTCCAAAACCAAAGAAATCCACAACTATCCAACTAACCAAAAAAAAGAAAATACATAGTTTGACAAGGAACTTGCCACCACAAAGGCAAAGCATAGAATAGAAATGGCATAATTCCATAAATGCAGCCCTACAAGTAAGGGGTGTATCCCCACTTTTGCTCCCAGACAACAGGCAAATACTCCCCAAATATTAAAATAGGGAGTAAAAATACTCCCACAAAAATAGAAACTGACAAATCGGAGCATGCCACCCTTCTTTCATCCACAAAACTCCATGGAAATGTTCTCACCAGTAGTCAACCTTGTGCCACACAAAGCTATACTATTAGTACTGCCAGATCTGAAGAGGTAATAATGTACCTTTTAAAGTGCATGTATAAATTGGTGCAAAGATATACTTCTTACAAAACATATGTTTCACAGGTAAAAATGAAAGTTATTCTCCGTAGTGACTAGAGTACACCTAGTCCATAGTCCCCTTTCTCCATCCTTGTGTGCGCCCCCCAACATGGAGATGGTATCGGAACCTATGGCAGTGAAAAATTGAGCATCCCCTTTAAACTTAGTATAGCGCGTGGGGTGCGGCCTTGGGCGTGGGAACGCCCCGCCAAGGCCCCACCACCAAGCACCTCACTTCAGTCCCCTCTGAACACAGACGCTTAGTTACCTGGCTACACTTATTACATATTCCTTTCCTCCTATCCGATCCATCCCCACCTATACCCCCTTCCGTGCTTCCTTGAAATCCCTTCTCCATTCCCCACCCTGACACACTTATCCCCTCCTTTCACATCTCTTCCCTCATCTCTTCCCCTACTCACCTCTCCCTACCGGCTCAGTTTCCTCTCACGCTTCCTCCCCTCTTGCATCTTCATTCTATTCCCATCCCGTCTCCCTCTTCCTCCCCCTTCTTCACTCCCTTCTTTTCTAATTTATCTTCATAGGCAAATTGTTCTACATACTGTTTTGTTGGTTTGATTCAGGTTTTATAATTTGCTTGTACTGTTATCTTCTATGTATTCTTGTTCTTATAATGTAAAGTGCTTTCGCGTAAATCGCTACATAAACATAATCAATACAAATACATATTAGCCATTGGCATACTAGAGGGGGAATGTATGGGGGAAATGGGACTATGGACTACGAGTACTCTAGTCACTACGGTGAGTAACTTTAATTACTCATACATCCTGTCCCCTTTTCCTCCATCCTTGTGGGCGATTCCACCAAACAAGAATATAGGGTGGAGCTGTGATAACCTGCCTCATCTAGGATGAAGCAAAAAGGTTATTCAGAACTGCCTGACCAAACTCTGCATCGCGCCTGGAGCTAGTGTCCAGTGAGTAGTGCTTACAGAAGGCCGAGTGGCCCAAGTAGCCGCCTTGCTGATGACATCCCAAGAAGCATGTCTCAAACGCAACGGCCGTGAACTTGGCACTGACCGTTTGGGAATGAATCCCCTCAGACCAGGTCTGCCCATTGTCATGTACACCTCCGAAATGGCCTGATCCATCCAACGGGTGATGGAAGCCTAAGAGCTAGAGGAGACCCCAAAAGTCACAAAGAATGCCTCAGACTTCCTGAAGGAAGTAATTAGAGAGCGATACAACTTGAGCAACCTCTTGAGGTGCCATCTAAAACATCTAAAACATCTAAGTAGAATTGCCTGTCCTGACCTGACCTGAACAGACCTGTCCCTGATGAGGGGCAAATATGCTTTGAGGGCCAGGCCCACTGCCTTGAGCTCGAGCAAATTTGATATGCAGGAGGGCTTCCGTCCTGGACCATGCACCATTAATCACGTAGCCCTCCAGAGCAGACCCCTAGCACATAGTAGGTGAAGGGGGCTCCCACTGAAACATTGGCATCCACCAGTGAAGCTTGGGCAGTAGGAGCAGTGGTATTGGGATCCTGCCTGTCTGAGACCCCCTCCATCTCCCGATTCCAATTAGCCAGCAGGTAGAGCTGGAGGGGCCTCATCTTGAGGCGGGGACGTTCTGTACAGTGAGCATGCAGGAGGCCATCAGGCACAGAATAAGCTAGAACCAACATACCGAGGTGGTCGAGTTGGTCAGAAAGTGCCCCACCGCCTTGCGGAAGGGACAGGAGCCTCTCTGGTATAGGGCACACCCGCTGAACCGTAATAAGCCCAACGCCCCTAGGAAGACCAGTTCCTGAGATGGGAACAACTGACTTCCTCTGGTTGAGGGAGAACCCTAGCTGTTGAAGGATATCTGCCAATCTCTTGCAAGAGTGCAACACCCCATCAGGTGACCCCGCCCTCACCAGCCAGTCGTCCAAATAAGGGAACAGGTGGCCCTCCAAGCAGAGCAGGCACACCACTGCGTTGAACTTCGTGAAGACACGAGGGGTCGAGATCAGGCTGAAGGGCAGCACTTTGTACTGAAAGTGGTATGACAATTGTGAACCGCAGAAACTTCTGATGCGGCAGGTAGATGGGTACATGCAGGTACACATCCTTGAGATCCAGGTAACACATCCAGCCCCCTGAACACACAGACTCCACTATGTGGGCGGGAGTAATAATCTTGAAGCATTCCAGCAGTAAAGATAGATTTAGAAAGGACAGGTCCAGGACAACCCTCAGGCCAGCCTGGTTACTCTTGGGTACCGCAAAAATCCTATAAAAGTACCCAGAGCCCCCGTCCGAAAGAGGAACCGGTTCCATCCCCTGCATCTTCAAGAGCAAAAGGGCCTTCTGTAAAAGAACGGAGGACCCGATCTGACAAAGAGGTGGAGAGGGTGGTGGAGGCAAAGGATGAGTAAGACTGAAGCCCGTGGAGATTACAGATGGTGTCGAGGGGTTGCAGAAAAGTTTCCAGGTGTCCTGAAAGAGAGCCAGATGGCCCCCCACCGCCGAGCTGTTCCCAGACACTGACATCAATGCTTCTTGGCATATGAGGCGGGGGCAGAGGAGGTACAGCAGATAAACCAGCGCAAAGTCCTCTGCCGTTTCCTCCTGTTGTCGCTGGGCCACCTGCCAGGCCTCCGTGTAAGGCTAGCAATGAAATCCCTTGAAGCCGTAGAAAGCGCAGGGTTTTTACTCGGCCCTGCACTGGGACTGAGGGAAGGATTTCTGTCCAGGTTTTGTCAGGATGGACGAGGACTTGGTGGTTTGAGTGGAGGTTTTCTTCTTTGTCAACTCAACATCGTTGACCAATAAAAAAGGTCCAAGCCCTCGAAAGGAAGATCCAGGATCTGCTCATGCACGTCAGATGTCCTTCTCATCTCAACACCAGGGCACAGACCTCTGCTGTCTGTCAAAGTGGTAAACAGCAGACTCCATGAGGTTCTGCGCAATGGCCCCAGCATCTGCCAGATCACCCTTGAAGGAGGCTAGCTTGTCCAATGCGAGGTCGGGCAGAAATTCCCAGGGCTTCGGCCACAGCTGCTGGCAAGCCGCAGCAAAAGAGCGTCTGCATTAGCTTGCCGCAGATGCAGTCCGGAGGTGGAATAACAGTGCTTTCCCAAAGACTTGAGGACCTTGTCCTCTCTGGAAACACAACTGGAGGTGGCTCCTGTGGAGCCAGACAATGATTTCGAAAATGGTGGGGCCGAAGCTACCATTGGAGAATGCACCAGTGGGTGGGAGGCCAGGAGGATTGGCTCTCTGTCCATCAGCCCGAACCTGCTGCCCAACCTCTTCATCTGGGCATTAGCCCTGTGCTTTTCCCAGACCTTCCGCGCCACCTGTAGGACATCCTTCTGGGGAGAGAAGCCGGAGCGTGGTGGGCTTACCCAAGATATCTGTTAGCACTCCCAACTCCTGGGGGGCTTCCTCAGGCAGAGGGACCCCCAAGAATTCCACCAGACCCTGAAGGCAGTCATGAAAGGCCTTAATGCATGGAGAGGTTTCATAGTCCTGGGCAGCATCATCATCATCATCATCATCCCCCCTTTTTACAGACCGAGGGGAGTCCGGGCCCTGGGACACAGTTGCCAATGGGGTCCCTGCAAAGTGAGTTGCCAAAGAGAGGCCCAACAGCTGTTGAGTGGGAGGCATTGGTGGTACAGGTGGAGGGGTCTGAAGAACCGGTAGGGCCTGGGCCGGGGGGAGGGACCGGCAGTGCTGGAAGAATGGGAGGAGTACCCAGAGGTGGCCTTCAGAAGCCCCTTCAACTGAGGAGAACGCATGAGGAAGAGGAAGCGTTTGAAAAATCAGCCCTCGCTTGCAGCCGCGGTCCATATAGTTACATGAGGCATATCTCGTGAATCCTCTTGCAGCCGACATGCCACAGGGGAGGCGAGGCACCAAAGGGAAGTTAAATAAGATTGAAAATTTAAATAACAGGAGCGCAAGCGGAAAGCTAAAAAAAGTCTCTGCGCAGGCTGCCAGGTCCAACACCATCCGTGCGGAAAAAGGGACTGAGGTGAGGCGCCGGACGGCAGGGCCTCATGGGGGTGTTCCCACGCCAGAGGCCTCTCTGCCACGCACTATACTAAATTTAGAGGGGAAGCTCAGTCTTTCACTGCCAAAGGTTCCGGTACCGTCATGTTGGGGGACGCACCCCCACAAGGATGGAGGAAAGGTGACAGGACGTCTGAGTACATATTTTTACTCACTTATTAAATACTCCCTCTGGAAATGGAACTTACTTCTTTACTCCCTAAAAAACCTTTTACTCACAACTTTAAAAATAGGGAGTAAAATACTCCCACATTAAAATCTTAGCTGGAGAAATGCCTACATGACCAAGACCAAATGTTCTGCAAGTATCACTCAAAGGGATAGCACAACAATAACAATGGAAAGCAAGTGAATAGTATTCTACACAAATCCTCAATACACTGTGACACTTAGGGTTAATCGCCCATGTAGACCCTGAGAATCCTCTATTCAGGTGGCATGGAGACAGCCGTCGCTTTCGGATCCCAACCATGGGGGTGGACGAGCGAGGGAGGGAGGATTCCCAGGTTAGGGGAGTCCGGGGTTGTGAGCATGGAAATACCCCAGGTGAGACGCGGTATCCCAACAGGATAACAGGCCAGGAGGAATAAGTCCCCTGAGGCCTTTATGGGGTATGCAGGCCCCATGGTCCCTGATCCAAGAGAGACGACAATGCTGCATTAGAACAAAAGCAGGTAGCCACGCAGAGAAACCACAAAGCTGGGAGCTGCTGGAAGGAGGATCTGTAGGAAAGGGGCATGCTACAATGGTGGCCCCGTGTGTGAGGAGGGCTGCAGCGTGGCTGGGGAGCCATGTCTCCCCGAGAGCCGGAGCGAGGCAGCTGTGTTCCTGCTAGCAGAGTCTGTATGAGTGCTCGTTCCCTTGGGCCGTGTGCCAGGCCCAAGAGTGTGAGGGGCAGGTGGTGAGACCCTGACCTCGACCCAAAGCATCCCGGAGAGACAGTTCACTGGCACTACGCTACCCAGTGAGTTTCACATGACTCGGGAGCGTACAGGTGGATGGAATGGGAGAGGGGAAAAAAAAGGGAAGATTGAGAACACGGCACAAAGCGGAAAGCAAGAAGCAGAAAGTTTAAAAACTTTTTTTTAAAAAGTAAGCAAGTAAAGGGTGCGCTTGAGCAGCCAGAAGTAAGGACAGAAAGTAAACAGATTTAAAAGAAAGGGCAAGCAGCCCAGATGCAAAGATAAAAGCATGCACAAGCAAAGTAAAAGGAAAAGTGCGAGGGTGCACAAGAAAGTCAAATGAAGTCAAGAGGGCAAGAGGCCCGAAAGGAAAGTAAGGAAAAGGTGCGAGCAAGTAAAGAGAAGGAAAGTGGTAGTATTAAAGGTGCAAGGACGCATGGCAGAGAAGTACAATTAGGCACAGCCAAATTCCGAAGTGAATAAAACAGAGGCGCAAAAGAAGCCCACTGACAAAGGAATGAGGATAGAGTGGAAAAGAACAGTGCAAGTGTGCACCCCAAAGTGAAAGCAGTAAAAGACGATTCAAGCGGGTACAATAAATAGCAGAGGATAAAAAGGTACCAAGGAAAGTGTAAGTAAGAAACACGGAGAGGGGAAAGAGTTGGAGTGGTTGCGCTGAGGAAAAGTAAAGAGCCTGGTGTTTTCGAAAGCCTCCAATTCAACCCCATGAGAAGACTGCATGTAAGAAAAGCTATAAACAAGGAAAATGAGTATCCTGACCAGCTGACTGTTTGGAATTAGAGGGACCTAAACTTGGGCAAGGGCACCCTGAGGCACCTAAAGAGGAACTGTGATCCATTGTGTTTTGTGTTTAAAGTAGGAAGAGGCCTGGGCTTGGGAAAGGGAATCCTGAGAGGTCTACTTAAGAAATCAAAGTACACCCCGATAAAACTGACTTTTTGAAAGCTGGAAGGGACCTGAGCTTGGGTAACAGAACCCTAAGAGGCCCAGCTAAGTTGTAAACATACTGTACTTGTTTGTTTTATAATACTGAAAGGACTGAAGCTTGGGAAAGTGAACACCAAGGAACTTAGTCAATGAAGGTATTGGAGTTAATTGCCAGGACCCCGTGGCGAAGGTCTTGCAAGCAGCCCAGTTTGATAGAACTCATTTTGATAAAACCACGCCTGGCAAGGAAGCCACCGGAAGCCAACCCTGGTTTCCTTATTTTTCTGTTGAACCACTACTTTTCATTTTTGACAAAATAACCCATAACACATTTTTGCATAGAGTGAGGGCAAGCATAGGGTTAGACAGAGACCTTTTATTTGGACTTTTAGGCATTAGAACAACCCTGAAGCTTTAAATAAAGGTTTTGAAATCCTACTTTCCAAGTCTGTGTCTCTCTTGTCACCATGCCAGTCTCGCAGCACCCAACAAAACATTCGCACTCTCAACATCCTTAATGAAATGGCAGACCGAGACAAAGCCAAAATCTCAATCACACCATTCAAGAAAATATCAAATGAACCGAGAACGTCAAAGACAATGACCAACAACAAACTAAGCAAGCCAAATCCTTTGCCCACCCCACCTTCTCCACCTAAACATTCTTCCAGTTTTCAATCCTTGAAACATATATCACAAAAAACAGTAAATTGCATGAAGACTTACTCCAAAGGCACCACTGTTCAGCCCGGATGATAAACAAAATAAATATGTTCGCACCAGCAATCATGACAAACATTCCTCACTAGCATAAGGCAGAACAGGGTAACATAAGCAGCAACCGAGAAGCAGATGTGAGGCCCCTCATCAAATAAACATACTAAATCACCCCAATAGAGAACACAATCTTCAAAAGGGGAGTCCTGTTACAATGGAAGAGGTACATATAGCACAATGCCCTGTTGTACAACTACCTATCAAGCTTTGGACTAGCTGGGGGTACTAAATCCACTCTATTCAACATAAAAGCACTGCTAAAAGCACCCAACAGCAAACAACATAAAGCACTAACCTACAGGACCTATTTGCAGCATGTAGGGTCAACCAGGCAACCCTCCCAAAACAGGCGTCACCCACACTTTAGAAATGATGAAAGCCCACAACTCTGGATCAAATAATTCCAATAAAACTGCACATCACAGGAGAAAATTGGCCATCTCCCCAACACACTGCAACCCTCAACATGCCGGGTGTCCCACAAGGATCTCCACTCTCTCCCAAGAGCTCATTAATGTGCACATGGAGCTGTCCATGTATGATAAAAACTATGATTGTTTGTGAAAATGTAATTACAAACAGATGTGCCTAGCGAAAAGAACAGTTCGATCCAAGACAGAAATGTTTCTACTCTGTACAACCAACCAAATACATTACCACCTACCTAGCCCAAAGTGTTGGGTCTAGTCCTAGGTAAATGACCAAGGCATCAGGTTGAATGCAGCATTATCTGTAGTTCCTGAAGGGAATAGACATGCAGAACCCATATGTGCAATTTTACCGCAGAAAATCCCCACGTTCATCCACAAGCTACTGGTGGACCTGGTCAGAGCCTTGTTACTCACCATTCTGGACACCACGACCTACCAAACAATTGTCGTAATCACACAGGTCGACTGATGGTACGACATACAAAACAAGATCATCACTCCAGCCTCTTGAAACAAAATCTCCTTAAAAAGTGTGTGCATTGTTCATGGCGGCTAATAAACCACCTCCCAAATGACTAATCGAAACTGAACCCCTCTACAAACATTAAAGGAGCCAGAAACCCACCACCTACTGAAGCATATGCCCAGTTAGGCTGAACAGTATCACCTGCAGAGGGACTGATGGTCAGCGTGTTAAGACCACTCAACAGTCTACTCAAGACATTAAAAGGCAGGGAGGATAGCTCAGGGGCAACACGCTCACCTTGGAAGCAAGAAATGGAGCAACACCGGTTAGATCTCCGGGTCTGCACTTATAAACCTCAGGATATTAAGCGCTTTATAAATAACCAATTACAACAGGACCACTCAGGAAGTCGTTGAGGAGTTTACTCTATGGGCAGGCCTTTGAAGTATGAAGTCCAACGACCTTATTAAGACTACAGGTATCGGGGATGTTAATGATGCTTGTCCAGTTGTGAAAGAAGCCAAGTCCAACACCAATCACCCCATGTACACCCACCGTTGCCTTACATGTGGCAGATGACTGCGCTGTTCATGGTACAAATCAGTCAATACATAGCTCAAGACATCCACTGACAGCTTGACAGACAATAGATCTAGAGCCTGAATGGCCATGCACGTCTGGCCACTGACGATGCAGAACTTTTCCCAGTAAACAAATGCAGATTAGCAGCAACTGGTTGTTAACTCACGAAATCAAGCACAATGCCTACTAATACATGGCTCTCTAAAATATGTTAACAATCAATTCAGTTCTACTTTGCTAGAGAAACCGGAGGCAAAAAAACTTTTGTTGTACTTTTATTTTATTGAGTTTTATAAAGAGTTTTTGTCAACATGCTGTACAATAATCATGAGACCATGATTAAGAAATTAAAGCATAAAAGAAACATATGCATCAGTGGAAGCAGTTGGCCTTTAAGGCCAAAGCGCACTACAGGGGAGGAAGGATAGCTCTGGGGCTACACGTTTCTCTTGGAAGCAAGACAACGCAGTGCAACACCGGTTCGAACCCCGATCACGCGCTTAGAAACCACTCGCTGGTATTAAGCAAGTTATAAAAGAACAATTCTAATTATACGAAGAGCAGTTGAAGAGCTACTGGTTAAAGGGAGTGAGCTCCAGCATGTATAAGCTAGAAGAGAAAAAGAGCTGAAGTGAGACTGGGCACATATAGACTCTAGGAGAGAAGAACAAGTTACTTTCTTACCTGGTAACGTTCTTTCGATGGGATGGTCCGACGACGTATTCCATATCTATGACAGGTAATCACCACAGCTGTACTGCTTCGGAAACTTTTTTTGGCGTCTGCGTCCTGCGTCGATGCGCCGTCGCCGAGGACCTCCTCCGACATCCGACGTCATCCGATGTGATAAGTAGGACACACGTAGCCTCAGTTGTAGTTTTTTCCCCCAGAACGTGTGACATTAGTCTACTGCCAGTCAGACAAAAAGCCTTGCGGAACGTAAGCTGCAATCGCATAAGAAATTCTGCAGCGGGGAAGGCAGGGAGGGAGCGATATGGAATAAGTCGTCGGACCATCCCATCGAAAGAACGTTACCAGGTAAGAAAGTAACTTGTTCTTCGAGGGGATTGGGTCCTCTGACGTATTCCATATCTATGACAGACTCCCAAAGCAGTACCAGAACAAGGAGGAGGGAAAGAATTTAGAATTGCCAATCAAATAGCAGAGCAAAGGACCGCCTTGCCAAAGGCCAGCTCTTGTCCTCGGATGGAATCGAGGGAATAGTGACGTACAAATGTATGTACTGAAGCCCAGGTGGCAGCATCACAGATGTTGCAAATAGGAACACCCCTCTGCAGGGCAGTAGATGCAGCCATACCCCTGGTACAATGGGCCCGCAAGCCAGCCGGCGGGTCCTTAACCCGCCAAGCGGTAACACTCCGAGATGGCCAAAATAATCCAGCGAGACAAAGTCTGTTTCGTCACAACGTGTCCCAAACGCTTTCCAGCGTAACCAATAAAGAGCTGATCGTCTACTCTGACCCGGGACATGCGTGAAAAATAAAAGCTTAAAGCTCTCCTAGGATCAAGCCTATGGAGCCTCTCCTCTTCCTTACCAGGATGCAGAGGAGGATAGAATGCCGGAAGAACAACCTTCTGGGCCAAATGAAATTCTAAAACCACCTTCGGAAGAAAAGAAGGACGAACTCGAAGGACAACCCTGTCCTTGTGAAATACAGTGAAGGGTGGCTTAACTGAAAGTGCCTGTAACTCACTCACTCTGCGAGCGGAAGTAACCGCAACTAAAAACACAGTTTTCAGAGTTAACAGCCTCAAAGGGCAAGAATGTAAAGGCTCAAACGGAGCACCCATAAGAAACTTAAGAACAAGGTTTAAATCCCAACCGGGCACCAGGAACGGTGACGGAGGGAACACATTAGTGAGCCCTTTCAGAAACTGTGAAATTAAAGGGATTTTAAAGTAGGAACACTCTTCAGACGAGCGCTTAAAGATGGACAGCGCCGCCAGGTAACCTTTAATGGTACCCACTTGCAAGCCCCTGTGGGCCAAAGAAAGTAAAAAGGACAGAACCATGGGGATGTCACATGCAAAAGGATCCACATTCTGAACTCTGCACCAGTCGCAGAATTTACGGCAACGGTACAGAGACTTTGTTGCTGGCCGTCGGGCCGAGAGCAACACCTCCATCACGTCTTCAGGGAGGTCCCAATCCTTATACCTCAACCTTTCAGAAGCCAAGCGTGAAGGTTGAGGGATCTGACCTCTGGATGGAGAACTTGACCCCCCCTCCCGTGAGAGCAGATCGTCTCGGTAGGGAAGACGACGTGGAGGGCAGATGGACAAGTCGAGAAGGTCCGGGTAGCATGTCCTCCGAGCCCACGCTGGAGCAATGAGGATCATCCGGGAACCGAACTTCTGTAAATTCTGCAGCACTTGCGGGATGACGGGGACTGGAGGAAACGTGTACAGCAGTGGGAATGACCACTCCACCACGAACGCGTCTCCTAAGGCTCCTTTTGGAGGAAATTCCCGTGAGCAGAACCTCTCGCACTTCCGGTTGACACTGGAGGCGAAGAGATCCACTTGAGGGGTCCCCCAAAGGGCAAAGATCTCCAGGAGAATCTCCTGAGCCAACTCCCACTCGTGAGAGATCGTGCTCTGCCTGCTCAGAGCGTCCGCCGTCACGTTTTCGTCTCCGGCCAGATGAACTGCCGAGATCGAAACTTCCTGCTGGATGGCCCAGAACTCTAGCTGCATCGCCTCCCTGCATAGAGGAAGTGACCCTGCCCCCCACTTTTTGTTGAGGTAGTGCGTGGCCACTGTGTTGTCCGTCAGGATCAGGACATTCTTTCCTCGCACAGTCGGAAGAAAAGCCTTCAATGCTAGCCTGACAGCCCTCAGCTCCAACAGATTGACATGGAGTCTGGACTCCGACGGAGACCGCTGACTGTCAGCTCGTTGGCATGAGCTCCCCCCATCCCGTGAGGGATGCATCCGTCACGATCGTCACCTCCGGCCAGGGAAGCCAAAATGGAGCCCCCTTCATCAAGTTGCCTTCGACGGCCCACCACAGAAGGTCCTGGGCGACCGAGGGCGGCACCTGAACCGGGTCCGACATCCTGCCGGAGGACTGCGACCATTGCATCTTGAGTGCCCACTGCAAAGATCTCATCCGCAGGCGAGCCTCTGGCACCAGAAGAATGCAGGATGCCATGAGGCCGAGCAACCTCAAGAACTCGAACGCTGGGAGCGTCTGGGCATGCTGAAACTTGTGCACCATCTGCTGAATGTGAAGAGCCCTCACCTGGGGAGGAAAACACTGCCCCAGGGAAGTGTCGAGCACTGCTCCGATGTACTGGAGCCGCTGTGTTGGCGTCAAATCGGACTTCTTTAAATTGAGGGAGAAGCCCAGCCTGTGAAGGGAGTGGCAGGTGACGGACAGATGATCCAGGACTTGCTCGGGAGAGCTCCCCCTGATCAACCAAACGTCCAGGTAGGGGTAGACGTGAATCCCCCCCCTTGCCTGAGATGCGCTGCCACCACCACCATGAGCTTGGTGAAAACCCTCGGGCGGAGGTCAATCCGAACGGCAGGACCCGAAACTGAAAGTGCGAGTCGCCAACCGCGAACCTCAGGTACTTCTTGTGCTTGGGATGGATCGGCACATGGAAGTAAGCATCCTTGAGGTCGAGAGACACCAACCAGTCCTGAAGCTGAAGGGCCTGGAGGACTGGAGAGAGAGTAACCATCTTGAACTTGTCCTTCCTGAGGAGTTTGTTCAAACCGCGCAAGTCCATGATGGGTCTCAATCCCCCGTCTTTCTTTGAAATAAAAAAATAAGGGGAATACCATCCCTTGTTCCTCTCCGCTACAGGCACCAGTTCTATGGCGCCTTTCTCCAGCAGGTCTTGAATTTCCTGTGCAAGGAGCGGATCCGGACTCTGCAAAGAGAGTTTCACCGGTGGATTGTCGTGAGGCCTCTGCTGAAAGGGATGACAGTAGCCGTGGGTTATGATCTCCAGAACCCACACATCTGAAGTAATGGCACGCCACTCTACAAGATGCTGCGCCAGCCTTCCCCCAACCGGCGAACCATGGGAAATGGCCTCATGACTGAGTGGTAGCAGGTGCGGCATAACCTAAGGGCAAAGAGGCAACTGCCCGAGCGGCCTTGGCATCACGGGTACCCTGTCATCCACCTCTGGTACCCCTGCGTTGGCCTCTTTGACTGCCAGCTCCTCTCGCTTTACTGAAGGACGAGTAATAGCGAAAGGAACCACCCCTCCATTGCTGTCCCCTAGGACGAAAAGGCGGAGGTTGGCAAACTGCAGCGCCCAACGACTTCGCTGCAGCTTTGGAGGTCTGCAACCTCTCAAGGCTCTCGTCAGCCTTGCTGCCAAAAAGGTGTTCACCGTCAAAGGGCATGTTGAGGAGCTGGGACTGCACATCAGGAGCAAACCCCAACTTCCGCAACCACGCAAACCTGCGTTTCACAGTGCTCGCCGCCATGGACCTGCTGACGCATTCAGCCATGTCCAAACCCGACTAAACGGACTCACACATGGCATCCTTACCATCCTGGACCATAGCAAGGAAACCATCCCGTTCGTCCCCTTCGGGAATATGTTCAGCCGCTAACACAACACAGTTCCACAGAGTGTGTGTGGAACGAGACAAGGCACAAATGGAGTTGGCCGCCTGAAGCGCCATACCACCTGAAGAAAACACTTTCTTCGCCCAGCCATCAAAACGTTTGTCGTCCCGATCAGGAGGGATGGTAGGGTACGACGCCTGCTTTGCCGAGTGGGGTGCCTGGTCAAGTAGCAGGGGTCGCTACTGGCTGGACGGTATTTTCGCGACAAGGACCTGCCCACCGCCGGGAGACTCTCCGGAGCAGTCCAAGCCGCCGCCACCCTTCTCTGTAGAGCCATATGAAACAGCAGTACCGGGTCAGTTGGGGCACCAACATCAAGGATGTCCATGAGATCATCCTGCACAAACTCCCCTGGGGGAGCAGACCATCCCAAGTACTCGGAGACCCTAGCCATAAGGCGCCGGTACGAGGAATGAGAGCCAGGCTCAGGCCTACAAAACTCTACCTCCGGAGAGGTGTCCAGTCCACTGGCATCATGCAGTGACTGCCCCAAATCGTCAAATTGGCTATGGCCCGAGACCATCTCATCTGGAACCTGACTAGGAACCAGGCCATCAGAATCCTCATCCACCTCCGAAATATATTCCAGGTGGTGAAAAGAAGGCACCCGAGAGTGCTTGCTCTTAACCAGAGCCTTCCTAGGGGGTTCCCCCGAGCCACGGGGTTCCCCCGAGCCACGGGGTACCTCCGACACCCCGGCCTCGAAAGGCGTCGAGTGAATCGGCGCCGGCGCCGAGAGGATCGGTGTCGAGTAAATCGGTGTCGACGTCAGATGCAGCGCCGCCAGCATCGACGGCGTCGACACAGTCCTCGAAGCCGGAGCTCCGAGCGTGTCCTTTGATGGCCTGAGCGTCGACGGCTTCGACGACTTCCTCGGAGCCGGAGCCTCGAGAAAGCCTCACGGGTGCGCACGGTCTCGAACGCGTCGAGGACCGGGACCTGGAACGGGTACGTCGAGAACGAGTTCCCTTGTCCGAACGGGACCTCTCCCGTGACTCGTGCCGACCACTCTTGTGAGCGGTGTCTCTCGGCCTCACACGGCCGACTCCACTCGGGGGCGCGGACGGCTTAGTACCCTGCGACTCAAGAATTTTCTTCCCGAAGGAAGCCCATTCCTCCGACGTCGCACGGCTGGTGGGGTAAGCGACATGCCGGGCAGAGTCCTCAAAAGAGGACCTGGAAGACTACCGTTGTAGGCGCTTCCGAGAATGCCTCAAAGAGGCCGAGAAGTGGCGAGACCGACTCCTAGACGGAGACCCACGAGACTTCCGACAACGACGCAGAGAGTCACCTCTCGAATCATCCGTCGAAAGCCCCGCAGACTTCGACTTCCGGGGCTTGGACACCCGACCTACCGACAACTTCTTCTTACGTTCCCGTTAAGGCTTTGGACATGAGCAACTGGCAGTCGATACAGTCATCCGTGTCGTGGGCCTCCCCGAGGCACCAGAGGCAGGCGTCGTGCGAGTCAGTCACCGACATCTTGGACCCACACTCCCCGCACTTCTTGAAGCCCGGACGCGGGGTCGAAGACGAAGAAGAAGTCATCTTCACACGAAGGATTTTTCTCACAAAAACGAACAGATTCAAAGAACTGAGAAGAACAGAATTCCAAAGAGTCGAGGCGTAACCGAGATTCATGAAGCAACACGTTTGCGGAAGAAACGGAACTGAGGCTGCGGGCGTCGTGCGTCGTGCGTCCTACTTATCACATCGGATGACGTCGGAGGAGGTCCTCGGCGACGGCGCGTCGACGACGCAGGAAACAGTTTCCAAAGCAGCACAGCTGTGGTGATTACCTGTCATAGATATGGAATACGTCGGAGGACCCAATCCCCTCGAAATAAGGTGCGTGATTGAGAGCAGGAAGGAAAGTAAGGGGAAAATCATTGAATAAAGATAGACCGTGAGACCATGGATACATTTATAGACTATGCAGAGAAAAAGATGAATTGATTGGTAGAAGAGTGGTCGAGGAGAGCAGGAATGATGGACGAGTAAGGAAAAAGGGAAAAGAAAGCAGATAGAATTAAATACAGAGCAAAGCGGAGACAGATCAGAGGAGATGGAGTCCAACTAAAAGCGAAACAGTAGTTATGGTGAGAGAATATGAGGCAGAAGATGAGAAGTTTGGTTGCATGAAGTAAGAGAAAAGGGCAGGGTTCATGAATATTAGAAGGATTTGAGTGGCAGATATCAGTTACTACGCAAATTAGAAGAAAAGGAGAGGGGACTCAACAATAACGCAGGGGACAAGGGCGCAGCGTGTTGGTGTCCCGCCCTGCTGGTTTTGTCCAGGAGGGCCTCCATTGCTGCCGGTGCCATTGGCCATGCCTCTTCCGCACTCAAAGAACTGCACCCTGCCCCGCAAGGGGTGTTAGCAGCCTGCTGGGCTGCTCATGCTGCACTGGAAAGGAGCACTGATACAGACTTTCCTGAGTTGAGAGCGAGCAGAAATTGGGACGTCAGCCAGGGAGGGGATTAGGCAAACTGTGAGGGGCATTTTTGAATCATTGGAAAACCTACAATGGACAAAGTGGAGTCCCCGCTTGTCTCTCTCCCCTCCCCCCACCTCTTTCTCTGCAACTCTGGCCTCTTGTCCAACCTGCAATACCACCCTGGTCCAAAATTCCCAAATCCAACCGCAAGTTCAAAGTAGCGAGAAGAAAGGGGGGGGGGCTGCCGAGCAACTAAGGGAACGGACAATATTCCCAAGAGGACCCCCGCTCTGGCAGCACCTGCTATCTCAATCTCTGCCCCTGTCCCAGGGAGTCATTTAGTGAGAACTCGAATTTGAACAGTATTCACATCATGGGGAAGGCCCACCACTGAAGAAACAAGCCTGTTCAATCTCCTGGCCATATGGCCTGGGGAGGGGAACCAACAGCCTCAGCTGCCCATTGTGGGGTCTTTCCTCACCACACGGCCAACTTCGTTGTTGCAAACCTTGGGGAAGGCTCCCACTGCACAAACCAACACAACTTCAGCTTAACAAGTTTGCCTTCTAATTCTCGGGGCCCCAATGGTACGGGCAATGTTGGTAAATCCGATTCATCAGACAATGGAACCAAGGAGGCACTCCTAGGATTGTCCAAATTCCTCAAGGACTGCACCTTACTGGCTCCCCCCTTGGTTTCCACTGTTCCCTGTGGGTTGGCACCTGAACCCACGTGCTATCGCCCACCTGAACTCTGACTTATTGGGACGTGCTGCAGCTCACCTGACGTCTACCTTTGTACACCTAGCCTCGGACCCTATAGACATGGTTATGGCCACTGAAGGATCTTTAGATGAAAAGCGTCCCACTCCCCCCTGTCCTCCGTTCCATTGGCAGTGCCATCTGTAGCTCCTAGAGTGAAAACATGCTGACAGCGCACTCAGGGTCTAATTTCTTTCTCCGACTAACTCCCCTTCGGGCACCTAAGCGTAACAACCAAGGAATTTAACTCCACTTAAGCTTCCCGCATATAGAGGCCCAAATCTCCCAGGGTTGTTCTTGTGCCCATGTGATGTCTGAATTGGCAGTTATTAAAACACTTATTAAACCCAATCAAGGCAAGGAGGTGGGTCAGAGGGCCCATTGGGAGCGATCCAAGACATTACCATTGTCGCTGGGGGGCTACATCCTCAAATACGAACATTGCCCCCGATGTCCTCAATGTCTCTATCCTGATGAGCCAGTGGTAACCGCCTTAGCTCGAAGGACAGAGCCCCTAGTACAGAGTGTATCAAGTGTCCCATGGGGAGGGCAACTGTTTCAAGTAACCATCATCCTGGGGGGGGAAATGTGCCCAAGCACCAAGTATGAGGGAGGCCAAATGGGTACATAGTATTTCTTCATGGGGTACCCAAACTGCCCCCTGATAAGCGTGAACTGAGGGACGCCCTTTTGAATAAATGCCTCCATTGGCTCCACTCAGTCAGGGACTGTGCCTTTGTGACCCGGGAGTCTATAGTAGGGTGTCACAGACTGATCAGTAAAAACCCAGAGGATGCTATTAAATTGGATTTTAGGGATGGTCAAACGGCCAGGGAAGTATTGGAAAGACTCATACGTCATGGCCGGACTATCATTGATAGCAGTATTGTGGGCAGGTTGTGCACCGATTCTACCACATGCGCCCCCAAACACTTTCTTACCATCAACGCTCTATCTGGTGCAAATCTCATTCTTCTGGGCACCCGGCAATCTGGGGAATACGTTATTGGAACAGTGGAAGCCATGTAACCAGGGTTATGATTAGCTTGATATGATAGGTTATTTATGACACATGCTTAATACCCAGAGGTTTCTAAGCGCGGACCCAGGATTCAAACCTGTGTTGCTCCGTGTCGTCTTGTTTCCAAGTCGAGCACGCTGCCGCTGAGCTATCCTCCTTGTCTATACTATTGTCACCAAGGAGTCCCATTATGCTGGATCCTTTTGTTATTTGTCTGTAAATATGGTAGAATATCGTTAGAATTGTTTTGCTATGATGTACGTTGTATTTTGTTAGAGAATAACGCAAAAGTTCTGAGCACAAACAGAAACAGGGAAGAGGGGCAGGGGAAGAATAGAGCAGAAGAGGCCATGGGGAGGGAGGGAGCAAGCATAGAAGAATAAGACTTTTGTTTGGGTTGGGTTAAGATGGAGAGAGTAGTGTGGATAGTGTCAGTGAAAGACTAGAATGACAAAGACCTGTGAGTCACCAGAATAGAAACGGTAGGACAGATTGAATGAAGTAACAAGACTAGAAAGCGCAATAGTGTCAAGAAAGAAAAAGGGGCCAAGAACAGAACCTTGGGGGACTGTATCAGAGGAATGGAATAAGAAATATCGCCAGGCCTGGAAACCGATTAAGTTCTTCCAGCGAGAGATGACCAAAACCACAGAACAGATCCAGAAAAGCATACAGAAAAGCTCAGTAAAGCGAGTGTATTAAAAATATTGAGATCCACAGTGGTAAAAGCCTGCAGATAAATCAAGAAGTGCAAGAGTCAATGCACCCTTAGCGTGGCAAGCAGAAAGGAAGGAATTGCTGACATGCAAAAGAGCTGTTTTCATAGCATGTCAAGTGCAGAAAACAGATTGAAAAGGAAGCAGAAGGAAACTGCGACTGAGATATGAGGACACTTGGACATAAACAAGGCCCTCAATGACTTTAGAACCAAAAAGGAATAAAGGGTGAAGGTTGGCAGGGAGTGTAGGGTCGAGAGAAGGTTTTTTCTTAGGATGGAATGAATGATTGCATGTTTAAATAATGTAATTCAGTAGACAGATGATCACTGGGTGGGGATTCTGGGCAGGTTTCAGGGTCTGTGGTGATACTCTATGTGCCCTCTCTACAGGAATCTGCTGGGATAGCGGGGAGTCTGTAAGAACATCCTTAATAAGACCCTCCATAAAACACATCCAGTGGCTTCACTGACTCCGGCACCCTCAGTACATGGATATTATTACACCATGATCTAGCCTCCAAGTCTTTGCTTTTTTCCTGAACGCCCTTCACCTCTTGCTGCAGTGACCTCAGCGCCCGACATCTCTGCGCTTGTATCCTCCAGTGTCCCAATTCGATGTTCTGCCTCAGAGATTCTACCACTTTCTTTCTCAATCTGCTCCTGCATGCAGTCCATTTTATAGACTAGATTGCCCAATTTTCCATTCAAAGAGTTAAAGCCGGACTTCATTTGAATCAATAGAAAATTCATATCAACCTCTGGGCTTGGGTGATCACTGCTCATCTCCTTCAGCTGCCATGTGCCGCTCCCTCCATGGGAATGGAACTGACTGGAGGACTCCTGGTTTTCACCCTCCCTGCAGGCTCTGTGTGATGGAAGGAAAGCTGTGTCTGCCGCTTATTGCCTTTTGCCATCAGCACAGGTTAACTAGCAAGGCATGCAGCAGCGCAGGATATATTCTCCCACAGCAGGTCTCACTGAAGATGGACAAAGACTTCAGCCCCGCTGTTGCAAGAGACTTGCGAGCCGGTGCTTTCAGGCATTAATACCGGGCTGCGTGGTCCTGTGGAGGCGCCTATTTTTTACCCAGCTATCACCAGAAAGGGCAAGGTAGTACAGGAGCACAGATTAAAGTTGCAGCTCCATCAGCAGTAATGGCAGCCACAACGCTCCTCCACTTCACTGGTGTGGCCGCTCCGAGCCTCCGTGCTGAATCAGGTTAACAAAACTGTGCAGGCACCGCTACGCAATTTCAGGACGGTGGCTGGGCTCTTAACAATGCAGCTGCTGACCTCAGAAGGTCAGCACCTCCTTGGGCTCTCTGCCTCTTCACCACAGGGCAGCCTCCAGTCAGCCTCAGCAACGTCATGGCTGGAAACCGGTCCAACCAAAGTCCACAGAGCAGCACCTCCACACGATGAGTCGTTTTGGGAGCACACCCCGCCAACGGCCCTAGGTGTCCACCAACAATTGTCTAAAAATGCAGGGGCTGTGTCGGTCTATTTATTGGGGCACAGGATCAATCTCTCCTCGGCCAACAGAGCTCAAGATAGAGCATCCATCTTGGCGATGCACCACCTATCTCCCTCCAGGAAGCACATGACCTGGTGCTCCTCACACAGATGGTCCAATGGGAGCAGGAGTGAGGGAGCTTGGCAGGGCCCACAAGCAGCATCAGAAACAGGCTCCTCCGTCTGCTCCCTCTACAGCAACAGCCAGGCCAAGGCTGGTGAGCACAAGCGACCTGGAGGCGAGGAGACAGGAGAAAACAGAGCTCTTGAATTAAGTGTTCACCACACACATGGAGCCAGCCTACAATTCCCAAATTAGATTATCATGGCAGAACAGACTCAGCCTTTCAATCATTTGAGGTTGATTCATGGAGTACTATTAAAAGGTGTAGTAATAACACATTTCTATAACACTTGATATGTGGCATAACATACCATAATTATTATGATATCCTGTGTCGGGGATCTACAAGCGCAATCAACACGTCAACTTGTCAAAAGACCTACAATCTTAATGTTGATTTCATTTTCAATTAAAACATTCTTACAACCACACACTAAACAAAAAAATGCTTTGCCGCTCTTTCCAAACGCCAACAAAATGACATAAGAGTCCTCAGCACAGCATTTAATCTACATCAGGGACTCAACCCTGCATCTTGTAAACTGCTGACACTGCTCAAGAAAGCACAACAAAAAGTAAAACAACCAGGAATAAAATTCTAAACTCAACAGACCTCAGGCCCAACAGTACCACTTGCGTTAAGTAACCATCCCAGCACATAAATTACAGCCCTCCAAAATATTAAACAAGGAAAAACAACAATCCAATGAAGGGACTAAAATGGTCTGCGATTAAACCCAACTCCTTCAGCACTTCAGCCGGGCAACTGTGAAAAATATTCCAACTTCCCAAAATTCAGCAACATGAACATTTATTTGCAACAAAATCTGAACACCTGGTTCTTCGCTTGTGTCTGCTCAAACTGACCCAGTCGAATCTTATCATTCACGGAATCAGACGATGTAAGCAATCACCCATAATCAACAGTGGCATCTGCAGGGGCTTAGCAGGAAAGCCAGCTAATGCAGCCAATCAATAAAAGCCTTCTATGTCAATTTGTCCTCTGGCCTACTGATATTGTGGTTCATTTTCCCTACAGGGATACTCGCAGCCTGAGCCAAAGCCACATGAATGTGAGGTTAGCTTCATGCGCTCGTTGGTTTGGGACAGGTGTTTATACTATGGAACTGGATCCTACCGCTACTGTATGCTCCAATCAAAACATAAAAACCACAAACCTCTTACTAGCCAATCAGGTGGAGTCTGGTTAGCATTGGAGGACATGGGTGCGCTAACAGTACAATGTGCATGGATGGTAAGTGCATTTGAGAACCTTAACTCATCACTGCTCTGCTGGGTTCAGTCTGCAGTTTGCTACTGCCGTTTCCAACAGCTGAGATTAATAAAAGTGAACTGAAGGACCACATCTTAAATTCTCATTTTAAATGATTTTTATTGATGATGTGTTAGCGTGACAAAGGCTGATGGATCACCTAGAGCCACATAAACCAAGGCCTTTGAGATCAGTACAACTCAGCAGCGGCCATGAATACACTCTCTGACGTGAAGCGGTTAAGTCTCCGTCACTGTTTTATGAATCAGGTATTACTCCAATTGCAGCATCGTCCTCAAGTGTCGACACAAGAGTCATGACCGCATCGGCTCTCAGGAAGTTTTGGATATGCACAGTAAGGAAAGCTCTACATTGAACTTTACACAGTAATACGATTTGCACATTAAAACGACTCTAGTCTAGCAAGCCAACATGCGTCCCTGGATGCAGCTCAAATTTCAGAAATCTTCATCCCAGCTCCCATTGAATGGCAGAAACCAGATCACTTCCAGGATAATATTCTAGTTATCTCCATTTCTGCGCAGTGCTGGCATCCCCCAGCAAGAACGGTTGCCTTTTACCTTCCAAGCAGACTGCCCCCTGTTTGCCACCATGTGCAAGGATTATACTCAAACTGGGGGGTGAGGGGTTGTTACAGGTCTAAAAGCTGCCCCAATGTAGAGGTTAGGCCAGGTGAGATTGCAGACTGCGGGAATGCTGTGGATAGAAGACTTCCCATGAGCAGGAGCCTGGAAGATAGGACCAACACATTAGCACACAGGTTCTCCACTTAGACATCGCACAATCCTCAACATTTTAAAGTGCACAGACATACTACCCATAACTGAATTTACCCAAACTGAAAAGGCACTAAATCAGTTGGCTAAAGGCGCTTTGGCAAGCAAGTGGAATGACTGGCAAGTCAAGCACAGAAGGGTAAATAAAGCTATCGGTTACTATGCAAAGCTGTGGAATGATATCCATGTACCAAGTAGATAAAAGAACACAAAAGGGACGCTTATTTTATTTTGGGAATATTTTTAGAGCAGACGTAGCTTCATGAATGAACAGTGTGCCATACATAGGCTAGATTACAGGCCTTCACTATATGACACAGCAGACCAGTCATTACAATGCAGAATTTATTAACGGCACACCATTTAAGGTAGCAGGGAAAAGTTAACATTTGCAGTTAGCGGGCAGCACGTAACTATGGTGTGATTAGAATGGGGGTGAAACTTTACAGGCTGGAAAGGTGTCCCTTCAACAAGAGGTGCTCGATTTCCTTTCAATTGCATGAGGGTGGTAGCCAGTCTGATATTGGTGGGTATGATGGTCCACATTCTTTGGGCGTAGATCGGTTAAGGAGAGGGATCACTTAAGTTACATAGAAGAGTTACAGGAAGGGAATTAAATATCAATAATGGTCGAGTGCGTCAAAGCAATCCAAAAACGCATTTTGGAGTCGTTCTCAATTTGCCACTTGCGGTTTCACAAAGCATTTGAGCACTAGCATGAAATCACTAGTTCTAGATGGAGTTGGAAATCTGGAGTGCTGTCCCTGGCTCGTCGAGGCAGATTACAAAACATGATCATACATTGATCGTGACACACAACTAAATGAACCCTCTAGGAATAGATATCTTTATTAAAATGTATGACTAGTTATTGAGTCCACTTAGAGTAACAATTGGATTTGCTCTTGTCTATCATTTTAATTGTACCTGTTATTCTATTCTTTCCTTTCCTTTCCGGTATTTATTGTACAATGTAACAAATTCACTGAATTGGACCTTTATGTTCAAAATATGTATCTTCTCTCTATTTGAATAATTCATTGTTAAAGATTTGTTTGTCTAATTTTTTGAATATTTTTGTTTTATCACTAATAAATGGTCAATTGTTTTTCAGACATATCCTTGTTATTTCTTACCTGTGACTCTGTACATGAGCACAGAATATTTTTTGTTAAAGAAAAAGAAAAATAAGGACAGCAATTCAGACTGACCACAGTGTGGACCCCCATTCTTTGTTTGGTTTATGCTGTGGCTCGTCAATATTCATCTAAGGGATTGATGTGCAACCTTGCTGTAGGGAGCTGGCCGATCTGAAACATGCAACAACCCTTAATTGTTAGTATTTGTCCATTTAGTGAGATGTTTGCAGAGGATGCTCCCCCTACAATTCTCTACACACAATCACTCCTCTGCACAGCCAAGGAAATTGGTCCCATCATAAGAACACAAATGGTCATATCAGCAACACTGAACGCCAAAGGCAGATGTTCTACTAAAGTTCTAAAAGAAGTCTTTCACATAAAGAAGTTCGGCAAAAGGCCCCACACTATGTAGATTGGTCTTAGAAATGGTCAGAGGCTGTGAAGACTTATCGGGAGAAGTCCCTTAAAGTCTGCAGCATTGATATGTACCAAAGTCTTGGTAAAAGAATTCAGAGGCTCTTCAAAGCATGCCTCTGATCTTCCAATTTGTGCCAGGCAAGGAATTTCCTTTCTCTTCGAAACCATTTGCAAAGATTTACCACCTGATATAGGTAGCTGTTTTTCACTTCTACTATATCTGGCATTCTAACAACTGTAGTTAGAGTAGTGCTTGCAGAAGGCCGACGCACTGGCCCAAGTAGCTGCCCTGCTGATGACATCCAACAAAGCATATGTCTGAAACGCAATTGCCGTGGCCTTAGACCTTACAGCATGGGCATGAATCCCCTCCGGGTCCTGCTTGCCCATGGCTGTATATGCCTCAGAAATGGCCTGAACCATCCAACAGATCAACGCCTTAGATACCTGTGAGCCAGGGGAGGAGCCCCCGAATGTAACAAATAATGCCTCGGCCTTCCAGAAGAATTTAGTCAGAGAGGTAAAACGCAACCCTCTTGAGGTCCAAGGAATGTAGGGCCCTCTCTGCCTCCGAGTTTGGGAAGAACACCGGCAGGCAGATAGCTTGATTCAGATGAAATGGAGAGACCACCTTCAGCAAGAAGCTTGGTTGTGTACACAAGATGACTGTCATTGTGGAACATGTTGAAGTGCTCGCACGAAGACAACGCCTACAGCTCGCTGACCCTGCACGCACAGGTGAAAGCTTACCAGCAAAACGGTTTTTAGCACTATGAGTCAGATGTTCACAGGGGCCATTGGCTCGAAAGGTTTGCGATTCAGGGCCACAAGAACCACGTTAGGGTCCCAGACGTATGCGATCTATGCACAAGATGGAAAAGCCTAGACAACCCCTTAAGGTGGGTCTTAGCCACTGGGTTGGCCGCCGAGAACACATGCTCAGGGGAATTCCTGTAAGCCCCACTGGCCGCCAGATAAGTACAGCAGGTATACACCTTGATCCTAGAAAGTGGCATGTGCGCAATAAATGCTAACATGTCATCCAGATTACAGGTGACAGGATGCAGACCCTTGTCACAAGCCCAATGGCAGAACCTAAACCATTTGCTCTTATACTGGTACCAAGTAGAGGGCCTCTTGGCCTGTTAAATGATGTCCCAGTTGTCATACGCAAAATGAACATGCATTAACCTTAGTTGTTAAGCAACCAAGCCGCTAGTGCCAGCCTGGCCGGGTCCGGATTCCCCATTGCCCCGCCCTGCTGCATCAGGAATCCCCTGTTGGGGATCGGAAGATGGACAGGGCCCTGGGAGCACAACTGCAGCAAATCTGGGAACCAGGCTCTCGAAGGCCAGCAAGAGGCGATCAGGATAAGGCTGCAGCCCACTGAAGCCCGGAACCTCAGCTCAGAGACCCCAAGCCCCATCCTGCCCATGAAGCAAACTGAGTGCACTTTACAGGAGATGCGAACAAGTCCATGTCTGCGAACCCTCACCGCTGGAACAGGTGCAACAAGGAGTGTGTGCAACTTCTATTCGTAGGTGTTGACAACCAAGCGGTTCTCTGCCCCGAGTTCAAGCAGATTGATACACAGGAGGGTTTCTGTCCCGGACAATATGCCATGAATCGCATAGCCCCCTATCCTGAAAAAGATCGGAATCTGTAGTCGCCACTAGGGTAGGCTACGGTCGGGTGAAGAGGGCACCCACTGCAAGATTGCTGTCCAGCAACCATCAGCGAAGATCAGGCAGGAGAAGCGAGGGTATTGGGACCAAGGGAAGGACTTGTGCCCAGGCTTTGTCAGATGGCCAAGGACTTGACGAGTTGACAAAGAAGAAAACCGCCATCGGTTGACGAATGAAAGAGATCCACAACCTCAAAGGGCAGATCTAGGATCCGCTCTTGTACGTCAGATGAAAACTTAGTGGCATGCATCTACACCATCCTCATCTCAACACCCAGGCACAGCCCCCTGCTGGCTGTGTCGATGTGGGGGACAGAAGCCTCCATGAAGTCCTGCGCACCGGCCCAGGTATCCGCCAGGCTGGCCTTGAAGGAGGTTTGCCTCTCCAAAGGCAGGTCAGGCAGAAACTCCCAAAGCTCAAGCCACAGCTTCTGGTTAGCCACAGCCAAGAGGGTGCCGGAGTTGGATTGCCGCAGATGCAGTCCTGAAATGGTATAACCGCGTTTTCCCAAAGACTCCAGGACCTTGTCCTTAACTGGAGGAGGCTCCTGTGGAGGAAGACGATGGTCTAAAATATAGTGAGGCTGCAGCCACCACTGAAGAATGCGGCTGCAGGTGGGAGGATAGGCTCCCCGTCCATCAGCCTGAACCTGCTGTCCAGCTTCTTGTTAAACTTGGCTTTGGCCGTGGGCCTCTCCCAGACCTTTCTCGCCATCTGCAGGACATTCTTCTGGAGAGGGATGCCAGACCGGACCACAGTGCGCTTGCCCGAAACCTCTGCTAGCACTCCCGACTCCTGGTGGGCTTCCTCGGGCAGAGGGACCCTCAAGAAATCTGCCAGGCCCTGAAGGTGATCATGAAAGGCGAGGTCCGGGCCCTGGAACACAGGTGCCTGCAGGGTCCCCCCTACATCTGGAGCTGAAGACCGGTCCAATGGCTGTTGAGGGGCAGGGGTCTGAATGACCGGTACAGTCCGGACCGGGGGAGAGACTAGCCCCGGAACTGGTAGCACTGGAGGAACAGGCCAAGGACCCACAGGAGGAGGCGTGGGAGGCACCACCTGCGGGATCACCACCTTCACTATATCCTTCAGGAGCCCAGTCGTATGAGGGGAACGCAAGAGGAAGCACTCGAAGCAATCCTCGCTAGCCGCCGGATTCCTAGGGGCCTGCCCTCCGAGATGCTGGGTCACTGCTCTTGGTCAAAGCACCGAGGAGTCTGTGGTGTCTAGCCGTAAGGCTGCAATGGGTAGATGTACCCCTGGTGACACCAGATGCCTGTACCATACCATCCGCTGCCACTCCAAGAGGGAAGGGGACTGGATATTCCTGCAAGGCCCATTCAATGGGCAAAAGCATGAGTGGGCCCAGAGTTAACTGGATCTTCCTGGGTTGCTGGTCTTTACGCTCCCTGCAGCCATGCTTTGGCACTGCGGGGTCTCCAGCCAGGTGGTGTCAGTGCAGTTAATGGACCGCTCGCTCCACCTCCCAGAGGTCACACCACCGCCGGACGTTTCTCAGCTTCCAGTCAGGCCTTCTCTGCGTCAGCCTGCAAAGGACTCCTGCAACCAGGTTTTCTTCCCCAAAGGAGCTTCTTGCTTCCAGGTTCGAACTTCCGGGGTCTGCAAAGCTTCAAGCCTGCTTCGCTTCTCACAAGTCCTTTCTCCATTTTTATGCCATACAGCTGGACCCTCCCCAATGGAGTGTCATAGTCCATTGTGTATATTTCATGCCTCCTCAGGGCCACCTCTTGCCAGTACCTTTTGTACTTGGCAAAGGGGTAGTTTGTATAACGCCATCAATATTCTTCTTCACAGTAATCTTGGAAGAGGACTTGAGATCAGATTGTAGGTCTATTTTAGTCTTCCTGGTCTTGGTGGCATCAATACTTACAGGACGTAAGGAAGGCGAATTGCAATACCATACAGTAGTGCTTTTTGATAGTTTCCCAGCAGACTTTATGGGCTTCATGTTGTCAAGGGCAAGAGGGTTAGGGAGTTCTATCATGGAACGGGAGTCCCTGTCTCTCCCTGTGAGATCCTGCTTTCCGCCAGCCCAAGGGGAATATTGCGAAACTCCCTAGCCTCAGAGCAAAGGGCCTGCCGACCTCTGGGGAAAAGTGACGACATCCCATGAATCACCACAACACACTCTACTACACCCAGTGCAGGCAATTGCATTTTCTCTGTTCCAGGCTCTCGCCAATCCGCACCCAACATTTCTCAATGTAAAAGGATAAACAGCTCCCTGCCCACACCCCCCAATTATACAGCCAAATCAAAGTAATCTGGAACAGATATAGTTTTATAAACAAACGCCAGTCCTCGAATAAAGTGTCTGGTGGTAGGAGAAAACACAACTTTCACATGAACGATGTAAAATAGATTTGATAGTTTCACGTTATGTTCCACACAATATGTAACAATGATCAGGTGAACGAAGGATAATGGAAGTGGGGCGAACATGAACTCCCCTCATTTACAAAGTGCAATTCTGGGGGGGAATGCCTCCCCAGTGTGGTAACCAACAGATCACACAGGTGACATAGGTTTTGATAGAACTTTATTCTTGAGAGAATGTTAATGAAACACCTACAGGTCTCAGGGATGTCTCCAACTGAACAGGGTGTTCGCCTCTTGAAATCTTTGAGGAAAAAGTTGTAGAAATGAGTATGCTATAGCGACTCAGGATCTCCTCTCCATTAGCGCTACTGAACTACCACAGGTTCTCGGTCCTAAACCATCTCAGTGTTACAGGACCTAGCTCGACTGACATTTTAAACATGGGATGGGAAATGGGAGGAAGGCCTAGGGACTGCTCTGAATGGGAAAAAGATGATCTCTCCGAGCAGCAAGAGAAGGGATACATGATAATGCAGAAGGGTTATCCTGTCTGGTAGAGATGGTAATCACTCTGCACCCCAGCTGAAAGTGAACTGTCCACTTCTTGATATAACGCAATGCCTCCATATTACAGGACCCTGTTGCTTTTTGAGCTTCAAGATGCACTTAGACACAGCACACAGCACCCAGCACACCGTGAGATGTAGCGGCTAGCTCAATCAACCTACCTTTGGAGTACCCTCACCATGCATGCTCTGCTTCCTTCTGGCTTCACAGGCCTTTTCAGTTTGCACAGCTCTCTGTTCTCTTCATCCTCTCAGTGCTCTCTCAGTGGCCTCTCAGACCTCTCATGTCTCCTGTCCCTTTTCCCTTGTACCTCTCCTTGGCTTTCCTAGCTATTTTGAGCCTCCGAGCTGTGCCACCTCTCGGGGTTTGTAGCTTCTCAACTCTCAGCTTTCTAGGACTGGTCATATCTCTTGAGCTTCTCTGATGCACCAGTTCCTTCAGCTCTTTCCTCTGACAGCACTCTCAAAACTCAAATCCCTGGAACCTATGAGCCTGGTCAACACACTTTAGCCTGAATTCGCTTTACAGGTGCCATGCAAAGTCGGATTTTCTCCAGCCTTTTATAACACTGTAATCACGCTTCCCCAAACAAGGCTTTCCATTTGGTTGTGGCCTTGGAGCTCTCTGCAAGTGTCCAATTGGTCTGGATTTGTAATCAGGAAATGTGCCATGCATGTATGCTTTAAATGGCCCACCACCCATTACAGAGTCAGGCCCACCTCCAAACTGCGGCCATGCGTCTACATGATCAACTCAACACTAGTGTGCTATACCTTCTTGCTGGTAAACATGGCTATGGTGATGAAGATATGCCGGACTGCAGAAGGTGTGCTCTTTCTCCTGTGCGGCTTGTGAAGTTTCTGCTTTTTTGTCCATGGTGCGTAAGAACATGTTCTGGATGAATGGGGGCTAATGGTTAGTAGTGCCGTCTTCTTGACATAGATTTGGTTCCCCCTTATGCCTGTGTGGCTTTCCTTGTTCAGCACAGACCAGGTCTGAATCCATCATCTCCCTAGTAGATTGACAGTGTACCGGGAGGGTGAGGAGTCGCTATGGGGGCATATGGAATAAAGATCCCACCCATAACCACCTCCAGGTAACTCGAATCTCTGTGCGTCGATTACTGGTAGAAAGCCGTCTTAGCCTAGAGCACTGTCTACCTTGCACAAGTACTGGGTCCAGTGGGTCCGCCTGGATCTTTTCTCCAACAGGTCATCACTAACCAGGCAAACATCATCATCAGTCAGCAATTGATGCTGGGGCCAGAATCCCTGGTCATTTGCCAGGGAAATCTGCCTGTATGCCATCAAAGATGTCTGAGGAACATGTAATGGCCTCAATGCAAAAAACAAACTCCTCTCAGATGCCGCGCACATACGCATAACCAATCCAATCTCATTAACACCTAAACAACTTTAAAAAGCAGTTTGCATCAGTCCATAACATCATTATATGAAGATGGGGCAGGCGTTTAAAGAAGCCAAAATCGCAATACAGGGGAGAACAGGTAACTCCAACACAGAAATGTTAACTACCCAACAGGGCAGTTGGCTCTAAAAGTACACAAATAAAGGTCAGATTGCATCAAAGATTCATTTTCATGTTTTGGCACACAAGGTAGCATTTCACTTTATGTGCTTTTATGACAGGCTGGATATATACAGTTCACCGTCCACCTTTCTAAAACACTGGCAGGTCTGTACAGCTTTGAGCATAAGCCAATACACAGTGAAAAAACATGATCTAGAGGCACATGCTTCTATCCTAATAAAGGTAGAACCCGGATCCCTTTGACAAGCCAACAAAAAAAGAAACTACGCAATGTGTTTTTGCAACCTTGAATGATCGGCAAAGCACAATGGTTTAACCATCAGCATTTCTGTTAGATGACAGATATACAGAAAAGGCTAGAAAGAATGCGGTTACAGAAAATAGGATTATATTCGTACAGAGGTGTTAATAGGTCTCGACAGCCAGGAGGAAACGGTGATGAAATCCGCTCCAAATGCGCACTTTATACAAGAGGAAATCTCCAGTACAAAGAAATAAACAGGCGAATGATTTGATTGAGATGACTTCATCAATGAACACTTAAGAACACATTGCCATAAGGTGATCAACATGCTTCAGAGAAAAACATGAAGGTGGTGCTTGAAAACCACCAGAATATCTGGGATAAACACAACAAATGCAGTCTTTACACTGCATGAATCCTACCGGCCGGATTGGATGTGTTCTTGCATGCCCCAGCATTCCCAACCCAGAGAAGATATCCATGAAATTCTCACCTCCGATTTCTAATGTATCCGAGCATGACACTCCCCAAATGAGTTAAGCTCTCAGGGGAGAAGTATTCAAAAACACAAGTACACATTTGAGCTTTAAAACCCATCAAATGGGCCCCCTGTTTGATGACATTCCTAATAGGCAATGCTGCCTGTGTATTAACCACTCCCAGCTTGGCTGATATAAGGCACAGCGAGGGAGAGCGAGGGAGCATCCCTTCACTTGTCCAAGAAAAACATTTCAGTGGTGTGGATTTATGGTGACAACCGCCTCTTGGCTCATGTCTAGAATGGTGGGAGAAACCTTTACAGTCAAAATGATTGCTTTCAGCACCAACACGGATATGTGCTCATTTTCCTCATGCTACCCAAAGGAGTTACACTTGCAGAGTAAAACAATCTGAACATTCATAGTACATATGTGATAGTAAAACCTACTGTGCGACAAAAACAAGTTTGTGCACCAGATATATCGTTAGTAATAAAAGAAATCCAACATAGCATCAGTAAGGTGTAGGCCTAGAGCTCTGTTCCCCTAAACACTGGTTGTAAAACTGGGCAGCCACCCCAACAAAGAGCATAATCTGTTAGTGAGGAGGAATGATTAGGTAGCCAAATTCTAGACTGTGTAAGCAAAGAGTTGAGGCTTATTTCCGGACTTTGTGACCTGATGATACAGTGATGCCGGACAAATCATCTTTCTAACTGTATAGCTGCATACTACTGTGCTGTCTTGTGTGAAAAGGTTTGCCTCTGCACATGCTGGTGGCATTGATAAGCCCATTCCCTGCACTTTCTGTCATTTAGGTCATTTGAGCAGAAGAGACAACCAAAAATCAAAGACTTCAAGTGAGCTTATTTTCACGTCTACTATTTAACACCAAAGAATGCTTTTTTTGAGCAGTTTTTCAAATGTTCTTCTGCACATCACGAATAACAATTGTGGCAGGATGGACAAAGAAGGCGGACACTTGAAGAACATTAGTTTAATTCATGAAATGAATAACGCATTTCTTTCCCTATTGCTAAAGGGTTTCCCTGTCTATATAAATAACTCCAGGTGCTAGTCATCAGGAAATCCAAAACGAATATGTCCTCCATACAAAACGAATTCTAACTGACCCTACCACTATCTTAACTAACTGAAATGGCACTAGAATAATGGGCCCCTTACAAGTCTGTTGGTATCCTGCCGGTAATTTTGGCGGCATACCACCAAATGGAATTACCATTACCGACACTTGGTCTGCCAGAATAACTGGTCGATTGCAAGTGCTGGTAAGAGTAGTTACTCCCCATTCCATGAAGACCCATAAGACTCCATGGGGGCGTTGCTGGTACCAGTAATACCATCATTTTCTGCTGGTGGGGTGGCAAAATTACCACCCCACCGGAAATTTGGGAGTTTGCTGGTGTGAAAACATTCAGTTAAATGGAATTACCAGCACAAATTCTTCACCGGCAAACTCCTAATGAGGCCCAATGTCTCCCCTTTTCTGGCTTTCTCTTGTGGCAATGTTGTTACTTAGTTCATAGGTCTCTTCAGTAAGATCTCTTCAAATATTATCTTGCAACCTTCTGGACAAGGTCTTTAGCTCTTTTATAATGTACTTAGCTCTCCCCTTTCCTCACAATTATTCAACAAGGCCATTACTCTTTCTCATACTTTGATTCAGGAAGTATGTGTCTTTCTGACTCTTGTACTTTCAACTTCCTCAAGATGTTTATCCTCTTTAGTAACTTGCCCTGTCCCCTTTCATGGGCTTCCACAGTTGGACTACTTCTTCCTTTATCTGTTTCACTTGATTTCACTTCCCATTCATATTTGGAAACCTCTTTCAGACTTCTTTGTTGCTCTTGAAAAATCACATTAACACAGTTGCACTTTAATGGCTTTAAATATAATGTCTCGTCAATTCCACTGGGAGGAGTTTCTCTTGGTGCTTAGTACCAAATGTATTGTCCTTCAGGTTTATTCGTTACCCTTTTGATTACATTAACACAGTAATGCTTTAAAGGCTTTATCTTTAGTATTTTGTCATTTGTACTGTGGCACGTCACTCGTACCTTTATAGGGATGCCCCAGCGGCCTCCAGGTATCCCTGTTATCTCTATCTGCAGGGAACCGCTTCGGGTTTGGCACTTACTTCGGTCCTCTTCTGCTTCTCCTTGTCGACTTCTCACACTTTGTCTCCTTCTTTGGTGCTACTGCATCTGACTGTGGTTCGCAGGGCATCCCGTGAACTCCCTTGTTGGGTGGTTTTGGCAATTTTCAACAGGCTCACTGCCCACCACAGGGATACCGCTTTGCTTCTCCTTCAGTTCTATCTTCTTGGAGACGCTGGGCTTCCAGAGTTTCCCTCTGCTGCTTAGGACTCCTACAAAAGTCGCAGGCTCTGCAGCTCTCCTTGGCTCCGCCTCCTCACAGCGTCACCCCGTCAGGGGGATTCCCCTGCTTACGTAACTCTCTAGTCGTGCTTCGCTTCTCCTCAGTGTGTGCTCGCTCGTCCCAGGGCGTTCGCTCTCCTCTTCCAGCCTACTCATCTTAGTTAAAGGAATGGCTCCCCTTAAGGAGACATGTCCTCTTTCTTGTGAACAATGGGATATTTTAGACTGGTCTTCAGCCAAGTCCTTGGAGCTTACAATGTTCTTCATATCCGATAGTGGCATATATGCTGCTATGGTGGATGCTGTAGGGAGTTCCTCAGATGAACGTGAGTTCTTGCCCCCCAAAGGCAGAGTCTCTCCAAGTGAGGTCCGACTTGTCAGACGCCTAGTGTGAGTCTTGTGGAGAGGGCTCACCTCTCTAGTCTCAAAAGGGGAAAGCTCCCCCCTTGGGGAGAAATAGAGCAGTAAAATGCAGATGAGAATTCTAGGCTCAAATCAATTAGTATTCTGGTACTAGTTTACTTCCTGTGCTGATGGAGAAAAAGATAGAATAATTATCCTTATGCATGAAAGGTTTCTGTAGTTTAAAAAATATATAGATACTCATGTTGGGTTATGTGGTGCGTGAAATTTCCAAGTCACCTCTACAAAACGAGGTATTATTTTAGTCCATGAAAGTCAAAAACATTCACAAATAATTGCACCTTGCAGTCCAAAAATTGGGAATTGATATACTGAAGTGTGGAAATTGCAGAATGTGCTCACTTCCCCAGGTTCACCTTTTACCTAAAGTGTATGATCCTGGGAAACGCATGTAATCACATAGTGCCCAACTTGTCAAAACTGCTAGACCCCAAGAGAAAATATGTTCAGGGTGAACTGTTAAAAAAAAAATCCTTGCTCGTGGCCTCACTAGTTATAGTGTTGCCTCATATGTAATGATAGTGACGATTGATTTATTGCACAACACAAAGTCATGTGCTCCTTGCCTCAGTAAAGGCAACACCACTTCCAAAATAAAGCTTGCTTCTAATCTCAGTATATGTCCGCGAACATGCACCTTCCTCATTGCTCCTAACTAGTATCATGCATCTATGGTATGGTATTTATTCCTTATTGTTTTCAGTCTGTCAACTCTATCCACAACTGAGCAGTTTTACGTTCTGTGAAGTTGGTAATCTTCTAGATCTATTCTATGTGTACCTTTTTCATATGGCTACTGATAAGTGTCCTCCCTGTATATTGCTGTCTGTGCACCTTCCTCGTGGTTCCTATCATTCAAACGTTTTCTGTAGCTAAACTAGAACACAAGTTCTCTCAGAGTGGACTGCTAAAGTTGCCATACATATATATGATATGGCATTTATAACGCGCCTATACACAAATGTTTCAAGGAGCAACGAGACAAGGGAGGGGGAACAGAGGGAAGACAAAGACAACGACCCTACTAAGCCAGGTGTCATTCAGATCGCGCAAGTGCATGGGAAGGGGGAAAGTGCAGGGTGGGAAGCGGGAGGGGACAGTGCAGAACATGGGATAATAGAATAAACAAACAATAAGTAAAAGTACGGCCAGCTAGTGGCAAGTGCAAGGGGTAAGTGCAGACAACAGGTGTCAAGTGCTGGGAGTGGGACTGAAGGGATACAGAAAACAGTCCCCAGGTGCGGGGGTCACCAGGAAGGCAGTGCAGGTGTGCGAATGACGGGCAGGGGACCTGGGCCCAAGATCAGACGGTGGCCAGGTAACCAGTGCAGTTGCAGTATCAGCCAGGAAATTCAGCAGGGAAGAGGAGGAGAGAAAGCAGAAGCAAAGATAAGGGTTTTGAGGTGCTTCCGGAACCGGAGATGGTTCTCCAAGTTTCAGGGAGGCAGGAAGGCTGTTCCACAGGGAGGCCCCAGCCAAAAGAAAGACCTACCAATAACTTGTTCTTAGTGACTGACCCTGAGGGAGTTGGAGACGGATGAGCGAAGAGCTTGAGAGATTTAGGAAGAGAGTTGAAGGTATTGAGGCCCCAGGCCCGAGAAGGCCTTGTGGACAATGCAGAGGGTTTTAAACTTAATCCTCGCAGCCACTGGGAGCCAGTGCAGAGATTTCAGTCCTGGAGAGATATGATCCCTGGGCTTAAGGCCAAGGACAAGTCTCGCAGTCCTGTTCTGGATGGTATGCCAATCTTTTACTATTGCGATTCCAGAAAGGATGGGGCAAAGGTTAGGGGACTTTTAAGGGAGTACTCAATTATTTTGATCACTGATGGGGGCAGCATCAAAAGCTGTGGGCTGGTATCGTGAACAGGTGTTGGGGGGGTGGAGTTTAACAGGTTCTAGATCCCTTCATGTTTTTGACAGCAAGTTGGGGGGCAAGCAAAGGCACCTGGGCCACAGGCTACAAAATCCCTTACCATGGTCTGGATTGGTTATGTTTTTATTCCCAAAAGTGGTTTATTTGAAAGGGAGGATGACCGGAGGAAGCAGGCCACAAGCTTGCATAGCCTTAGACATGACCAGGTCAAATTGCCTTGAGGAATGAAAAAGTATTTCGTCATCTTCCTCGGAGTATCATCATCCTCATCAACACTCAGAACCTTTGGAGGCAGAGGATTACCCGAGGGTACTGTGATGAATCCTGCAGAGTCATCACTAATCCACAGCCAAAAGTCTTCTCCCATGTGGCTGGGAGAGGGCAGCCACTACCTGATCCTAACCCTGGGGATGGTATTGGCTGTCGGGGGAGGTGATGGCTCCAACAGGAGGGACACGGTTTTCTTCTGTTACATGTAAAGAAGAAGCCCTAATCCCAGAATTTCTAATGGGCTGTTGTCCTTCATCAGAACACTAAGAGTTTGATACCTACTTTGGTTGAACATCTTAATCAGAACTTTAATCCTCATTCACATATGCAACGTCCCTCTAAAACTCTTGACATCAGAGGTTGAGAATCATAGTTATGTAGGTAAAAGTGTTCAACAAAAGCACTTAAAAACCTATGTTAAATCTTTGGCCTCCAATTCCCAGAAGCTTTTAGTAGCAATACCACATCACAGTCGCGCGAGACGATACAGAGATGCCAGAAGAAACCAGTGTATTGGCCTAATGAGAGTAGTAACCATGGGGCGCTCTGAAAAGAACAATTGCAATTAAAGGCAAGTTTTGAATACCGAGCAAATAGAATTACCAAAAAAAGAAATGCAAACATGGTGCAGTTCTCATGACATGAGAGGTCAGTTGGGGGGAAACCTGGAACCAGCCCTGCCACAAAGCCTTTATAGAAAGAACAAGAAGGCAATTGTGGCCCAATTCTCCTGACGGAAGATGCTAAGAGGGAAAATTTAGAAGCAGCATTGTCATAAGCAAAATGACATTGGGCCTCATCACGAGTGGGCGGTATCCTGGTGGTAAATCTTCTGGGATACCACCCAATGCAAATAGTGTTACCGCAACTCGTTCCGCTGCTATTAGCGCCGGATCCCGAGTTGTGGCACAGCTGTAAGTCCCCATTCATATTGAGTCCATTGGGCCCAATGGGGTATTTTCGGCGCAATTACAGTGGCGCCAACTGTGCCGCGGTAATTGCGCTGAAAATGTGTGGATTGTCAGCAGATCAACCATCAGCTCAGAGTTGCAAGTAAATTTACCGACTTTACAGTAATGCAGCAGTAATATCGTTTCTGCAGAATTTTTACCGCTCTGCCCAACTTACGATGAGGCCCACTGTAAAGAGAAACAGAAAAGTTATATAAATCTCTTGACATGAGATAAGTGAGAAATCTGAAGGTGCCTTCCTGACTAGTCCCTGGGGATCTGTCATCCAGGTGGCCAGGACACAGCCATCACTATTGGATCCAGTTTCTGGGGGTGGACCAGTGTGGGAGGATCACCTGTATGAGGGGTCCTCGGGGAGTGAAACCGGGACACCGACACGTGGGACACGGTATCCCCCCTTCTTTTAACACCTTTTCCCCAGCCTACCACGTAGGATACTCAGACACCACCCCCACAAAACCCACTTTTCCGACACAAACAGTTTTACACCACAAAAGACAACGGACTAACACTAGAGCCGTTTACCTGTCATGTCGCAACACAAGGGTCAGGTAGAGTCAGGCAATTCACCAGAACCACACACCCGATGGCCCTTGCCCTTCCTCACCGGGATAAGGTAGAGCACTATAGCAAACGACGACCAAGGCGGATGGCACGGCGAAACTATCGAAGCACAGCAGTTCAAGAGGAGGAGAAAGGCGATGAACCAAAAGGGTGACAAAGAGAGAAGCGACCTTGCCCTTCCTGACCCAGACCCGCGGAGCCTCCATGGAAGCAATCTTAAGGCCACGAACAATAGCCAGCATGTGTTGCAGCAGATGTCAACGGTACACGCCTACAGTGATAATCTGAACAGGGAGAGACGCTTGCTACCGTGGTACCGGCCTTGACTCCAGAGACAACAAAAGCCAAGCAGTTCATCACAGCCCGTAAGTCGAGGGGAGACTGATAAAAAACCGAACTGTGATAATTTAATTTGCCCTTTGCAACTTTCGTTTAAGTTCAAAGAACTGTTAACATTAAGGGAAAACCAGCTGCAGAGGGGTCCAGCACCACGTGGGTGATCATTCGAGACACTCTGGTTGATCCCGCATTTGTTAAAACTACCGATACCAGACGGCCCTAGGAGAGCCGGAAGGAAACGGTCAAAGTGGTCACACAGGGGTCTGGCAAAACCCCCTGTACAGTCAAAAGTATTTGATCTATACATAATTGAAAAGCTAACAGAGGTGAATCCTGCATAGTGAGAAAAGAGAAAGAACTGTGTGAATGACAACAGTTGGCAAGAGTGAACCCGTCGGAGCGAAGTCCCAATGAACAGTGTGTTGGCAGAAGTGAACCAGACAGAGGGATGTCCAGAGTGAATTGTTTAAAAAGACATTAAGGCTTGTGAATGCCACAGGTAAAATTATTTTGAGAAAAAGCCATAGTGAACCAGACGGAGGGAGGCTTATATTCGAGCAGGGTCTGATCCCGGAAGAGGGAGATCCAGGAGTGAAAAGTTATCACCCAACGTACAATTGGAAAGGAACTTTTTGTTTGTTATTTTGAACACATCAGGTCCTCTGAGGCAAGAAACAACCACTGAAGGTCCCGATAGCTGAGAACGGAACGGTCTTCTTGTGCTGGAAAAGCTTGATAGTGTGCTGTTCTCAGAAGTCCCACCTTGTACTGTGCTCAAAACATGGGCAAGGGAGACCAGGGTTACCACATCCTGACTTATTTGTGAACACTTCTTGTGAACCCTATCCCACACTTAGTATTTAGGCAATAGGTTTTTCTTAGTATAGGCCCTTTAATTTGACATGACACCAGTAGTACTGCCTTATCATTTGATGGTCATTGCTGCCTCCCATCTTAGATTTAGATTAGGCATTTTTCCAATTTACCTATACATTTTAATAAACAACCTTGAACTGTGATCGGTGTCTTTCTGTACTGTTGCCACCATGGGTTCCTTACAGATTTCAGTTATGGGAAACTTGAAACAAGCGTTGTCAAAAGCCAGAAGACATTGTGAAAAGAGAAGCAAACAAGAAGTTGTGCAATACTCGTGACTGCAGCTGTCAGATGAAGGAAACCTAGAACAAGCATTGGCAAGAGCCAGGAGACTGTCAGAAAGGATAACACCAAGAACTTGAACAAACCCTCATATAAGGGCTATCTGTATGGGGAAATTTGGAACAAGCATTAATTGAAGTCAAGCAAATGTATGCCACTGAGAAAATAGAATTGTGTGATACTAAGGAACTACCTGGCAGGGAAATATACCAGAGAGTTGAGAGAAAGATATTATAGAGGGTAAACCAAGATATATAGAATTTTCAGGTGCATCATTTTGGAAACCAAAGACCAGGAGGGGAGATATTTCTGCAAGGAGAGTAAGCCAGGATATCCAATTCAGTAAGGGAGTTCTGTGAGGGATCCTGCATAGTCCTCACAGAAGCCCTGCCTGGAGTCTCCTCCCAGGTGGCCAGGGAAAGGCAGTCGCTGCCTGATCCTAAACCTGGGGGTGGCATTAGCCGAGTGGATCACCTGGGAGGAGAAGGGCCCCAAGGGAAGGGCCACAGTATTTCTCTTCCTCTGAACGGGAGATTACTAGGAACCAGAATATCTTATGGCTTGTTGTCAAATTGAGACTTCCCTTCCCAAAAATACCCACCTTGGTGGTAGTAAGAACTGTTATGCTCAACATGGGAAGAATATGTACATATAAAAATCAGAGTCTTAATACATCAGCATCCGATAATTATGATGTTCATTTAGGTTTGAGCAATGAAGCTACAAATCATCCATTTCCTCCTCCAAAATTTTTCCCTAAAGGAGTATTTAATAAACAGAATGAATTAAATAAGGTTGGAATTTGTGATGTAAAAAGTAATCAGAACATTGGGGACTTCAAGTCCCCCAATGCCCCAAGTACTGGGACGAGGAAGAGGCACCCAGAGGTTCAGAACTGCAATGTGTTATGTTGTGTTACTTGACATTTATTTAGCGCCTTATGTATCATTGGTATGATCTCAAAGCGCTGGTAGGTTGAACGGCCTCGGGAACCGCAGTTCAGTCAGCAGAGAGGGAGAGTGTGGTAAGCTGCATGGGCGCACCGGATATGTTTGCAGCTGGTGTGGTTGTTGCATGAAAGCTGCTTCTTAGCGGTAGGTGTGGTGCTGAGGAAATCAGTTGGATGTGTTCAGTCTGGATGGTGGACACCCAGACCGAGTTCTGGCTGCGTTAGGCCTGAAGAGACGCTTAAGCTAGCCGGAAGGAATGTGCTCAGCTAGCTGTGTTTTATTAGGATGATGTGGAGTTCATGGGGTCATGTTAATTATGAGAACAGCTAGACCAAATGTGCCATAGTACAGCTGTGTTCTAGTTAAATGATGGTGTATAGGGGAGAGTAAGCGTAGTAGTTTGATATGGTGACTATCAGTAAAGCACCTGTGATCAAGCACGAGAGTCGGACAGGGAGCATACATTTAGGCACAATTTCAAAGTTCATCAATACCACAGTTACACTATTAGGCACATTTTCTAGATTCAACTTCAGCACAGTGACGCTATTAGGCACACTTTCTAGATTAAACTTTACCACAGTGACTATACTACAGAGACGCTATTAGGCACATTTTCTAAAATCAACTATACCAGTTACGCTTTTAGGCACATTTTCTAGATCCAACTTTAGCACATTGATGCTATTAGGCACACTTTCTAGATTCAACTTTACCAGTGACTATACTACAGAGACATTTTCTAAATTCCATCTATCCTACCCCCCGCTGTTTATCTGTTCTATTACCACTGAAAAGAGCTCCGTTAGGCAACTGTAATATTATACATCTCTGTAAAGCACTCTGTAGCTGCTTCAAGATCGGTTCTTGCTCAATAAATACAATATCTTATTTTATTTATTTATTTATTTTATTTATTGCATTTATTACTCGCCCAAACCCTTGGGTACCACGGCGATGTTACAGACAGCTTGGTTAAAACATTTCTTGGACTTTGCCAATCGGGCGCAGTGCATGTGAATACAAAAATAATCATACACGAAGACATTAAATGCAGGGTTTCAGTACACTGATATTTCCTGAAGCATGGAGGGGGATTTTCTAGTCTTGGTTAAATAGCCACGTTTTCAGGGATTTCTTGAAACCTGAGAATGTTTGCTCATTTTTGATGGGGAGGGGAAGAGTGTTCCAATATGTGGGTGCGAGGTATTGGAAACTACTGCCTCCTGCCTTGGTTGTCTTGTAGCGGGGGATGGCTAGGAGTAATTGACTGTTAGATCTGAGGGGCCTCTTAGATACTTTTCTGGTGATGGCGTGGTTGAGGTAGATGGGGACACATGCGTGGATGCATTTGAATGTGACGCACAGAGCTTTGAATGTGACCCTGGCTTTGATGGGGAGCCAGTGCTGGTTTCTTCTAATATTTGAGATATGATCTGACTTCCTTATTCCAAGGGCCGCCCGAAGGGCTTTATTTTGGATGAGCTGTAGTTTGTTTAGATTGGCTTTTGAGGTACCCAGGTAGAGTACGTTGCAGTAGTCGAGCCTGGATAAGATTAAAGCTCTTGCCAGCGTGATACAATTGGTTGGTGTCAAGAATTGGCGACTGAGAGCAATACGTTTTGCGGTGTAGGATGTAGAGGAAGAGAGGGCGTTGATGTGCTTGGTCATGGTGAGGTTGGCATCAAGGTAGACACCTAGTGTTTTCACTTGTTTGAGTACAGATATGTTTGTGCCATCAATGTTGATGGATGAGTAATCAGGATGTAATGCTTCTATTTTGGATTGGGAGCCCACAATGAGAATCTCAGTCTTCTCATCGTTGAGACAGAGGCTATTTAGTGCCATCCAATTTTGGATTATGGCATATATTTTGTTGATAGTGTCGGTGTCTTGAGTGTAGTCTCCCGATAAAGGGATGAGGATCTGGGTGTCATCTGCAAAGTTGGTGTAGATGACACCCATGTCGTCTAGCGCTGAGAAGAGGAGTTTGGTGTATGCATTGTATAATGTTGGTGAGAGACAGGAACCTTGGGGGACACCAATGGGTACTATGATGGGGTTGGCGGCTTGTTTACCTATGGCGACCCTGGAGGTGCGGTCAGCAAGAAAGGATTTGATCCAGGTAGTAGCTTCGGTGGAGAAGTTGAAGTCTTTCGCTAGTGTGGCGCATAGTTTATTATGGTCTACTAAATCAAACGCTGCGGAGAGATCGAGTAGGAGGAGGATGCAGAGTTTCCCTGAGTCTCTGATGGTATCCATCTGGATTTTTAAGTCAAGGAGCGCCGTTTCTGTGCTATGGTTGGGGCGGAAGCCTGATTGCCTCGGGCCAAGGAGGTGGTTTTGTTCGAGGTGAGTTTGGACTTGGTTGTATGCTAATTTATCCAATATTTTGAGGAGAAATGGGACAGTTGTTATTGGCCTGTAATTAGTGGGCACAGTGGGGTCTAGGGTAGGTTTTTTCAGGAGAGGGGTGACCCAGGCTTCTTTAATGCTAGCTGGTACTAAGTTAGCATTGAAGGAAGCGTTGACGAAGTTGGTGATAATGGGGGTGAGGGTGTGAGCGCAGGATTTGACTACTGATGCGGGGACAGAATCGCCTTTGCAATTGGAGGCTTTAAGTTTGGCGATGGTGTCAAACACTACATTTTGGGATACAGGTGTGAAATGGAATGGGGCGCTGGTGAATTCCTGATGTGGTCGATTTAGGTTAAGGAGGGCAGGTTTGTTGGCTAGTGATTGTTTTTTGGATGTGATTTTTATTTGGAGTAGTTCAATTTTGGCTGTTAGTGCGTCTTGTATAGTGGTGCACCATTCCTTGCTGGGGATGGTTGGGTTTATGGCTGGAGTGGGGTTTTCCAATTCTTTTAGAATGGCAAATAATTCCTTGGTATCTGAAGTAGCATTGTTGATCCTATTATTATACGCATTAGATTTGTAGGTAATAGTAGCTGTTTTATAGGTTTTGTTTATTTCTTGGTAGGCTTTTTCTGCCTCTGCAGTAGGATGCTTTCTGTAGGCATGTTCATACGCGCGTTTGGTTCTTCTGAGGGCGATAAGATTATCATTGAACCAGAAGCTAGATCGCTTGTCTGTGCGTTTTGCCTTGGTGGTGAGTGGTGCTATAGCATTAATGGTTGTAGTGAGGCAGTTGTGATATATGTCTGCTAGGAGACAGGGGTTGTCACTGGTGATCGAGGTAGAAGCTAGGATTTTTGAGAGAGGAGGCGTGAAGTTTTCTGGCGTGAGTTTGCGGGCGTTTCTAGTTTCATAGGTAATCATAGTTTTAGGTTTTTTTTGTGTGGGTTCAGAGGGATTGATTGTAAATACAATGTTATGGTGATCGGTCCAAATAAGAGGGGAGATGACCTCAATGGTTACGGGGGTATTAAGGGAGAGGATCCAATCAAGAGTCCTGCCTTTGATATGTGTGGGTGCATTAACTAGTTGGCTGAAACCCATGTCCTTCAGGGCGGAGTGCAGTGATTCTGCTTTGGCATCTTGGCTGTCATTGAAACCTAGGTTAAGGTCGCCCAGGATGATGTATTTCGAGCTGGGTTTTATTAGTGGAGCTAATAGCAACGGAATTTCAGTCTCTGGGTGGTTGTTGGGGCTAGGTGCTCTATAAATTACTATTAAATTAATAGTAGTTTTGGCATTTATGGGAAATTTTACGAGTAATGTTTCATACCCTTCAATACTTTCAATGGGACAAGATCTAAGCTGTAATTTAGTCTTGGCTAGAATAGCAACACCGCCTCCTTGTGAATGGGTCCTATCTGTTCTGAATATGGTGTAGTCGGATGGGATTGCCAGAGTTAGTAGTGGACCTGATGCTTGATGGAGCCAGGACTCTGACTACTAGTATGTCGAGCTGTGATTCCATAATGAGGTCGTGAATTTTTGTATTTAGCCTCATTTGTACTAGGTAGCCATATCTCACATTTAGCCTAATTTAGCCCCAGTTATTAGATTAGTGAAGATTAGCCTTGCGTCACATTCTGTGGCTGTCCAGATGTTGAATACAACTTCCCTGATCCCTCTTATCCCATTAACTATGCTGGCTAGGGCTGATGGGAGTTCTAGTCCAAAATATCTGGAGAGCCAAAGGTTGCAGACCCCCCAACCCCTACTCTAGGTGCTAAAGTTAAAAAACTGTGTACATTTATATCATTAAAACTGCTAGTACTAGAGGTGACCGCAATAATTGAGACTATCCATAAGTGGCATAAGTAAAAGCCCTATATATGCCTATAAAAAAGGGAAGACATTTGAAAAATTGGTTCTCAAGAGCAGAGGATCTATAGAAAGAAAACCAACCATCTCAGGTTTAAAATCGGCCATTGGCCACTTTCCATGTGGTACTTGCTGTTAATGTGAACAAACTATGGCTTGTACCTCGGTAATGATCAATCAAAAATCTTCTACTCTTACACACCATACCACCTGTAGTAGCAAAAATGTTATATATGCCATTACATGTCCTTGCATGAAAACCTACATAGGCAAACATCGAGGGCTATTAAACAAAGAATAACAGAACATAAGTCCAAGATGCGCACAAGGAACATGACATCTCCTTTGGTAGTCCATTTATGGGGAAACAATCATACCCGTGAAGAACGTAAGTGGTGGGGGATTGAACGCGTTTGGGGGATTGATGTACAGGGTACATTGACCAGGCTTTCCCAAAGAGAACAGTGGTGGATGTACCGTATTGGCTTGAATCTACAGGAAGAATGGCTACTGTGTGTGTGTGTGTGTGTAGCATTGCCAATATATTAATGCAAATATGTCATCTATGCCTTCATTTTTGCCCAGACCAATCTTGTGGGTCATCTAGCGTTGTTCCCACCCCCATACAATACTATTACTAGACTAGGTTTGGTAACAGAATAGGCATGAATGTGTCGTGCAGTTCTGGAAAAGTCATGTTTATTCCATTGGAAGTAGGATTCTTTGGCGTGCAAGGAACTGATATTTTACACGTACAAAAAATATTTGTTTGATTTCTTAGTGCGACATGTAGTTCCACAAACGTCCTGCTTTTCCTATTTGGAAGTGATTGTCGTGTAAGTAATTAGCATGATTATATTCATATAAATTTATAAATATTCATTGGAACATTGGTTTGTTACTTGGTGCTTTTGTGAATGCCTGGAATTACTCTGAGGCAGTTGTATGGCATTTTGATTTTTAGATTATCAACCCGATAAACCCAGTCTCCTTTCTAGTCCCTTTTCACTTGACACATACACATTGTATAGTCCTTTTTTAGTGGCTCTGAGATTTCTCTACCATAGAGTATGCAAGGTATAAAGCGTGTGCTTCCCGCACTTTGTCCCATTGTTATTGAAATTGGAGATTTCCGCGGTTGTCCAGCATTAGCCGCATTCTGTCAGGAACGCAGGAACACACTTGGGAAGAAACAACGGCTTTGGCACTTGTGGTCACCGTCGACAATTTTACATGCAGTGGCCAGACATGGCCAATACACGAGTAAGCTTGTATTATTTAGCAGAGTTTACCGCAATGCTTCTTTCATTTTATGAGTAATGTAGACACATTTGTAGCCTACATGATTTAAAGCAAATGCTTAACTCGTATATTTTAGTTCTGGCTTTAGCTACATCATCTGTACAACTATAGGTAGATAACAGAAGAAAAGCATTATAACTACGGAAGAAAAGCAATGTTACCAACGGGGTGATGCATTTCAGAAATGTGGGGAGTATTACAATATCTAATGGCTAAATTAGACTCTGGGATATTGTTGTGACAAGTTTGTCGCTTCATACTTAGAAACTGATTCCATATCGTTGAATAAACCCGGGTCAGTTTGATAATTGAGTGATTCATTTGTGCTTTGTTTGCAGTTGTAGGGATATGACAGATGCCACGAGACCTGGACAGACGATTCCATTTATATTTCTTCGACCGGCTGGGAAAGGGGGTCTATTTTGATCCCAATACAAAGACTGAGGTCAGTGATTAATATGTTGGTACATTTGATGAGGGTGCCAATGTGACTCCACTGATTGGAATTAAGGGTTAAACCCCAATTCTCCCTTTAGGTCTCTGAAGATCAATTGAGAATTATTGTGCATAGTTTTGGTTGGAGGACAGAGCAAGTTCCTGTCTCCACAACAAGAAGAAGAAAAAAGCGTCATTGTTTTTCTTTAATTTAATGATAGGAACTCAAGTGATTGTAGGAAGAGAAGCAAATGGTCAGCTTTTAATTTGTTTTAAATCGTTTTTTGAATTCGCTTAACACACCTATCATGGGATGGTGCTAAAGAAATAAAAGAAAAAGACTTAAGAAAATATCAGACCACATTTTCAAATACATTTTGTCGAATGTTTTTTTGTACTGAGGAAGACCAACATCCGCTTTTGTTTATAACTAGATGACTTGGTCAGCATAAAACAAAGGGGTATTCATTAAAGGATAGTTCCGGGACTTTTTTTTTTATTGTCCCTACGGGTCGGCCATGTGTTTGTAAGCATAAATCGGTAGATCGTAGGAAACTTTCCTATGGACCTTACCCGACTTTTCGCCCATTATCGCACTCGAAATCAGCCTCCATTTTGTGATAATCCTATCATTTCGCCCCATCGACCTGGCTCACCTGCCTTTGCGGCACTAAATCAAATCCCCCGCCCCTGAGCCTGACATCAGCAGACGCGTACTGCCCATTTCAAGCACGTCTCGTGTCAACAATCGCTGCGCCTCAGCTATTGACGTGTTGCCATGGAAATGGCAGGACGCCTCTTTCCCCAATAAGTATAAACAGACCGTTTCACAACATACAGCAGCAGATTTTCGATTCCATTCCTCTCTCTGTGTTACTTTGAGTATTCTGTGACTCGTTTCAGTGCTCTGGTCAGCTACCTTCGCCGCTTGTAGCCCGTGTGAACACCTGTACCATCTCTGTAAATTATTTTACTATCTTTACCGCACAATGGCCACAATAATGCCGTATATGTACGAGCCCGAGTACACCGAGGAGGAACTACTGGAAAGGCAAGCACGCGAAAACGATGGGGATTCGGACGGCAGTTGGGAGGACCAGTCAACGGATGAAGAGCCTGGACCATGTCGCATGGACGGCGTCTCCACCTGGTGCACGTGCAATCGGTGCGAGCTAATGCCAACTGAGGAGGAGAACTGCTGCTGCCGTGAAAATTCCGGGTGCTTGGCCTACATTTCGGAAAGCGAGCAAAGTCTGCAGGAAGGCGAGCAAAGTCCGCAATGCATCACCGAGCTGCCAGAGTTCAGGGAAGCCTGCCTCTCACGGACCGTGTTGAGGATGATGATGGTGCTTATGCACGAACTTCGTGGCACTGTTCGTCCGCGTAATCCGAGTAACGAGTAAGTATACTCTGTTTGTGATGTCAGTGATGCCACTACTATTTCATGGTCGTCTCCCACATATAAAATTACATTTACATATCATTCGAACGCATGTAAATTGGTTCCATATAGTGCATTTTCTAGATATAATTTTTTTCTAAGAAAAATGACATGTGTTACCTGAATCGACATTGATAAGAAAGTTTGGTCAGTTTAATACAGTTTGCATCTTTTTTTTTCACAGGTGGTACAGGCTGGTGGCCTATCGTTGCTTCACTTGGTGGCTTCACGGGAGGCTCGGACACCGCGTTCGGAGAGTAATACCTGCCTGTGCGGTATTTGCCATTAGACATTTCCCCAGTGACAGTGGACAATAGCGCGGATTTTCCCTCGATGTGCTGCAACCTCAACTTTACAATGTGTAATGTTTATTATTTATGTTTAATTAAAATCTAAAATAAAGCCCAACATATATTTTAACAATGGTTGTTTTGATTTTTTAAATGAATCTAGTGTGTCTCCGTTGAATAGCCTTCCAGTGCCTTGTCTTGTCACACCACATGTCTCCGGCCAGCATCCTCCCTCACGCTGGCCGCACACCTTCAATCCACATAACCGTTGAACCCATATATGCAGCAGTCATACATATATTATTTTGTGGGTTGGCATCAAGCGTTGGCAATAAAAAGCTGTTGGATTTTATTGATACAAAACATGGTTATAGGTAAATAATAAATATGGTTGATCATAATAAATCCTCTTTTTGGGCACCGGGTACAGAGATGACCCCCATATATTCTCCTGGGAGGGTGAGGTATTTATAAACTCACCCCCCTGCCTTCCATGTAGTAGATCCTGCAGCCATCCTCTTACATTCAGTTAGATGGCCTCTCCTTGGTGAGGCCCTGCGGCAAACGGGTCTTGTCTGCACGACCACCGCCCCGATCCACCCCCCGCCCTATCAAAGGCAGTTCGCACCAGGGTACTTGCGCTGCTGGCAAGTGGAGCTGTCAGGGAGCGATAAAGGCCAAGAGGTGCCAAAGACCATGTACACTTCAAAGTGGTCTATAGAGCATGGGTTGTTGTTCCCATGTCTACCTCCAGACCCCGTGTCTCCTGCCAAGCATCCCCCCTCACGCTGGACGCCCCCCTGCAATCCACATAAGTGTGTCTCCATTCACGAGTCTTCCTGTGTCTTGTCTGCACGACCACCGCCCCGATCCACCCCCCGCCCTATCAAAGGCAGTTCGCACCAGGGTACTTGCGCTGCTGGCAAGTGGAGCTGTCAGGGAGCGATAAAGGCCAAGAGGTGCCAAAGACCATGTACACTTCAAAGTGGTCTATAGAGCATGGGTTGTTGTTCCCATGTCTACCTCCAGACCCCGTGTCTCCTGCCAAGCATCCCCCCTCACGCTGGACGCCCCCCTGCAATCCACATAAGTGTGTCTCCATTCACGAGTCTTCCTGTGTCTTGTCTGCACGACCACCGCCCCGATCCACCCCCCGCCCTATCAAAGGCAGTTCGCACCAGGGTACTTGCGCTGCTGGCAAGTGGAGCTGTCAGGGAGCGATAAAGGCCAAGAGGTGCCAAAGACCATGTACACTTCAAAGTGGTCTATAGAGCATGGGTTGTTGTTCCCATGTCTACCTCCAGACCCCGTGTCTCCTGCCAAGCATCCCCCCTCACGCTGGACGCCCCCCTGGCGGTCAGTAATGTTGCACTGTAGCAACGTACATCGATGGTCGACAAATGAACATTTCCACAAATGTGAACATGGCCATTTGTCCACAGAGGAGGCACGGAAGAAGAAGTGGTTGATTCCTTCATCACCCACTCACAAGTCCATTGAAAAGATTGTATTTGATAAAACTATAACAAGAGATTTGAGGGGACTCACGGAATTCTGCCACACAGGAGATTTGGAGGTGTTCCACAATATGTGCCTAAAGTACAGGCCCAAAAGATTGCATTTTGGCATGGAAGGCATGATAAATCGGACTCTTCTAGCGGTCTTGGCACATAACCATAATGTTGGCCGTCAACAAAGTAGGACGACCGGAACTTTAGGGACGCTTCGCTACAATAAGGCCTTCACTAAAAGAAGTAAACAATGGGTGATCAAACCAGTGTTTGAGGATATGCAATATGAGTTTATTGAGAGACTTATCGTAGATGTCCTCGATAGGCACATACATGGAGTGGTGAACGAACCTATGCAGGGGACAACTGCATTGCCACCCAACATTGCCTCTGTTCCATGTCCACCTAAAGCAGAGCTCATTGAGAAATACACATCACGGTTTAAATGATTGTAATTTGATTGTCTGTTCTCTCGAGTCTCCTCATGTTGCAGGCCCAAACTAGAAATGTGTGCTCGCTCAAAGTGAAGGTCAGCTGCTTTGATGTTTTGCTCGGGTGGCGGAACGGCCCACGACCCAGTATAAGGTTCTATTGTGATTTGACCTTGACAGGCCGGGACCATCCCGAAAGACTAAGAAAAGATAATGAATAAAATTTCAGAAACGAAACGATGAGCCACATTCATTAGAAGAAGTAACGTCGGCAAAGAAGGAGTGGTGTTTCGGGTCTGCCCTACACAGAGACACAATGGAAAATGCAAATATAATGTAAGTAACTTTTGATGAGTTTATACCGCAATTTCATTACTATACAGTGGCTTTAAAGACGGGTTCAGTTGTACTTGTTCGTTCTATGTGGCATATTGTTTTCTACCGCGCACTATCTTGAGGAGAAACATCTGCTTTTACTGAAGTACCTCAAAACCTTCCTCTTTGCTTCTGCTTTCTCTCTCCCTCTCCCCTGCTACAACTGGTCCACTGTCTGCGACCTCGGTCCTGGGCCCTTCCACTCTCCACCTGCACTGCCTCCCTGTCAACCCCTGCACTGGGGGACTGTCTCAGTATCCTACAGCCCCCCCCCTTCCCAGCACTTGTTCTGCACTTACCTTGCACTTGCCACCAGCTGGCCCTATTTATTTATTATTTTATGCTACTTACCTTGTACTCCACTCCCCCCCCCCTCCATGCCTCGCCACGCCTTTAAACACTTGTGTACACCCAGTAGCGCTGTCCTCGCTATGAAATGAATAATTTTAATAAGGATCTGATGGTGAGACTAATTTCATTTTTTATGTTTTTAGGTACATCATTCACTACTGTCTGTGTCACGAGTACCAGACACCGGCGGACGGCTTCTACAGCCGCCAGTTGCTTCTCCGCGTGAACAACGTTACCACCCTGACCATTTTATGGGACGATCGCCAAGTACAAGTATGCCCTTACGCGGTACTAACGGTTAGATGCAACATACCTACCGTTGTGGTGGCCTAGTGCCTCGTTGTTGGAACAGCCATGCGATTATCAGTGCGACCGAAGAGCTTATTTTTATCGTAAACCAACACCCTGTGTACTGCACACGAACATCGCTTCCCTCAATACGAACTTTTTGGAACATGAGCAAATAAAAATGCAAATCGCTGAATATTCTCTAAACATTTGATGTCAAATAAATGTACTTTACCACATTTACAATCTTGCGGTTTGATTTCAAAGTACAGTTTCATATTCCGAATTGTGGTGCGCTGTATTGTGAGCTGATCTGTGTTGATTTCCGGGGTCTGTGTGGAGTCGCGTAGAAGACGCCTGGGCGCGTTTGCCTACGCAGCTCAGTCACGTCACGGATAGAGGCGGGGAATATGAATGTTTTGATAAAGTCTGTTTCAGGGGCGGGGGATTTGATTTAGTGCCGCAAAGGCAGGTGAGCCAGGTCGATGGGGCGAAATGATAGGATTATCACAAAATGGAGGCTGATTTCGAGTGCGATAATGGGCGAAAAGTCGGGTAAGGTCCATAGGAAAGTTTCCTACGATCTACCGATTTATGCTTACAAACACATGGCCGACCCGTAGGGACAATAAAAAAAAAGTCCCGGAACTATCCTTTAATTAACAATTAGATTAGTATTGGTTATACTACTCTAGAAAACCTCTATTTTACTTAAAAACTTGATAGGCAGCACTACAGTGAAATTAGGGGACACAAATATAGGTTCTAGATTTAGGTCAAGTTAACGTTTTACCTTTTCAAAATCACTGTAATACACAAAACAATTGGTGTTTTTTGCACATGGTATATATTGTCAGACTATGTTTTCAGGTATATGTGATAAACGGGTCTGGTTTTAGTCTCATCACTGGTTTATTTGTAATAATTGAATGACATTTTATGATTAACTTTTTTTAATGCAATTATAAGAATGGAATATTCTTTATAATAGGACTACTGACCCATCGCACTCTTTACTATCCGAGTCCTGAACATGAAATATTGAATACAAGTTTTGTTTCGTGAGACATCATTTATTACAATTGTCTTATGTGCCTTTCCCCGATGTCCACTACGAAGGGGACACCCATCCTTTTTGTATAATAAGTGAAACCCCACCACAATTTTGCATACCTAAGCATTTAGCCAAATTTGTACTAGGGAGCCCTATCTCACATTTAGCTTAATTTGTACAATGCTATTCTGCCTTCATTGATGCAAACACCATAGAAAAGTCTCTAGTGAAGTAAAAACGTCTGGTGTCTACTTGGACTCCACTTTATCCCTTAAAAAACAAATGATCACAGCATCCACCACAGCCTATACAAAAAAACGTATTACATGCATGTAACCCGTACCTATCAACCAATAGACTTAACACTAGCCAGAGCACTGATTCTCTTGAAGCTGGACTATTGTAACACCTTCCTCGGTTCCTCCTCACAGAACTTAAACTCCAAGTCCTGCAAAACAATGCCTTAAGATCAGCTCCAAACATTCCACGTTCTAGCCACAGCTCCTACAGGAGGGACGCACTATGGTTACCCGTACGCAACAGAATCACATTAAGATCTCTAGTCATCAAGCATAAATGTCTCTCGAATACAGCATTAAAATACCTCCCAAACAAATTCTCTAGAACCCAGTCTGACAGACCCACTAGAACTAACTATCTGAACTGACTCAACATTTCTAGCTACAACCTAAAGATGGCTGGAGGATCCAGCTTCCCAGTGCTCGCTGCCAAATGTTGGAACTCACTTCTGCCAGCCATTAGATCTGAAACCTCATTTTGGGCCTTCAGAGCCAAGACCAAATCCTGGCTTTTTTCCCCAAATTACTAACTAGCACACTAGTCTAATTCCCACTTTTAAAGTACCTATATTGTATATACTGGATATGCTGCACACACAAACGGAACATCATTTTTGAGTATACACCCTAGCTACTACTGACTTCAAAGTACTCAGATTGACTAACTTCGTTTTCCAAAAGTCAGAACATGCCTGACCGAATCTATATGTAAATACAAATTTGCAATGTCATAACACAATAGATAATGTATCTGTAAATATGATCAACTGTATCCTATTGTATAACCCATTGTGTAAATTATGTAACCTTTGTTTTCAAGTACAAGTGCTCAGTTACCCTTGGGTTAGGTGTGCTATAGAAGTAATAAACTAATGTAGCCATTTTGCATTTGTGCTAGATGGCCCTATCTCGCATTTAGCACATTTTTACAATGTAGCCATTTTGTATTTAGCCTAATTTGTTCTAGGTAGCCACATCTTGCATCTATATGGGATCCATTACTCAACGTAACCTTATTTCTGGTGTTTGTATCTGCTTAGATTCATATGCACTGCATAGTCCGACATCTAGTGGAAGTCGGAGAGTATTACACGATTTGTGTAAGAAACTGGAAAACTGATGTCGAAACGGCGTGTTAGCAATACTATCCCTAGTGTGACTTGTACTGTACCCATGGTCCTTCACGCGACAAGGTCCCTCAGATTGTTTCTGACATGAGGCTGCATGAAGTGTAGCGTGAGTACAGATGTGCTAAGGCAGAAACAGTGATAACCCAGAAAGTATTTATGCGCCTTCTAATCCGCTAGGGGAAGAAGTGTGGGCACATGGGAATCCAAGCAGATACAAGCAACAGCAATAAGATTATGGTTAGTAATGCATCCCTTCTGGAGCTTGTGGATCTGCTTGGAGCACATGCTCGGCATAGATTAGCTAGCAGTATCTGGAGAAGGTGGGAAGTGAGAAGGTACAGCAGCAAAACATTGTAGAACCACTTGTCCCACCTGTGAATCTGCTTTAGAGTGTGTCAATGCAATAATGTTGTGTGAATTTATGGAACTCCATGTAGAAACTTTGCAATGAAATTTAAGGTAGCTCCTGTACCACTTTTAGATTGAGCCCTGGAGTGAAAGGTAAGACTTTCTTCGATAGGGAATAGCAGAGCTGTATGCACAATGCATCTGCAGATGGCATTCGATATGTGATCGCCTTCTCTTCTAGGTGCTATTTAAACAAAGAGTTGGTCTGTTTTCCTTAGAGGTTTAGTTTTGTTCACATAGTACAAGACTCCCGCCGTACATCAAGTGTATGGAAGCTTTGCTCTGGTGAGATAGATGGATTTTGAAAGGTAGGGAGTGCTTTGAAATGAACTTAGGTGAGAATGTAGGATGCGTTCTGAGACCAACCCATTCCTTCTGTATAATGAAAAAAGGGTCTTGTACAGACAAAGCCTGTAGCTCACCGACTCATTTTATGGAGGTGATAGCTACTAGGAATGCCGTTTTGCAAGTCATGTGTTTTAGGCTGGCCTTGTGCATAGGCTCAAAAGTTGGACCCATGAGCTTGGAGATCACAACATTGAGATCCCAACCCAGGGGAGGGTTGTGTTAAGCTCACCTGGCTCCCACAGAGGCATTGATCTGAACTGGACAGCTGCGGTCTCCACCAATGTGACGCGTAGGGCCGAGATGGACTGGACTGGCCCATCTAGCTTTGTTTGCTTGGCCCGTAGGAATATCTTTCTGCAAATGGAGAAAGGGAATTAACCACCCTTGGAGTCGAGTGTAAATTTCTCCCCACCCCCGCTGTTCTCCCCACAGATCACCTTTGATGTCCCCCTCCTATAGTCTCACCTGATGGTTTGAAAAGATGAGCTCCCCATCCGCATTGAGCGCAGGGGCGCGTTGATAACCAGTTGCTTCACTGGCTCGAAGGAATCTGAGTTCCAGAACAATAATGACTCTGAAAAATATGTAGTTCGTAAGAGTTCACATGTCTGACTTTCACTCTTGTCCGATTCCTTGCAGTTTGCAGCTTGACCCTAGCGAAGAGTTCCTTGTGGTAGCTGACGAAGTTCAGGTAAGAATTTGGCTTATCCTACACAGTTCAATAAAATAAGGCCAGAATGTAAGCTGCCTGTCCCTTATTCAGGTGTGGCGAGAAAATATGAAGTTCCAGGAATTATGCCTCCGCCGGTAAAATTAGGTAAGTCTAATGCGGTGAGAAGAGTTCCCCTTATTTGTCCAGTTGTCTCACCTTGTCGTCCTTTTGTTCCCCTAAGGGGCCTGGGTGCGGCGAGGATGCAATGGAGACTGCGCCGACCTGTGAAGAGGAATAGTACCCCCGGCGGTAATCAGGTAAGTCTATGGGGGTAGTTACTATTGCCTCTGTTTATTCCCTTGGCTCACCTTTGCTTTTCTTGTGTTCCCCTTAGGTGCCAGAATGCGGCGGAACGTGCAGAAGGATGCGGTGTATAGTGAGGGTGCTGCGAGGGCTGGTGAGTTCAGTGCGGCGCTGCAGCAGGCGAGGCGACGCGCGTAAATGCTTCTTTCTTCCAGTTCGAAGGTGCGGTGGATCCGGAATCCAGGTAAGGATCGAAGGTTTGCTCTTATTCTAACCTTTCTCCTTCTTTTCCTCCCTATTTCTAGGAGCTGCAGACTCGAGGCGGGCGTGGCAGAAGACTGGATGCAGGCTTGCAGACACGGTGAGCGTTACGCTGCTGGATGCAGAATAACGCGAAGCGTGTGCTGCTCTTCGGGCGTGGTTTAAATAGCCTCCAAAGTAGTCCCAGGTGAGTATTCTTCCCCAGCCCCAGCCGAGTAAAAAAATAGTCCCTAGGTAAAATAGTCCCTTCCAAGCATCATTTGGCTTGGAGCTCTGCAGCATGGTCTGCACCAGGTAAGCTTGCAACATGGTCTGCATCAGGTAAGTTTACTCTATGAGCCTGGCGCCATAGGTGACAGGACTGACTCTCCATATGAGCCTGGCGCCATAGGCACCAGGACCGCACCCAAACAGCCCCTAACAGGGGCTTTTGGGCTTGCTCAAAACAACTTGATGCCTGCTTCCGGGGGTTGCTGGACCTGGTCTGGTTCTTCGGGGGTAGGCATCATGACAGGTTGGAAATTGGGAGGTATAGCCCCTTTACCCCTTCCATGAGTACCTTAATGACAGGAACATTCCACCAGGACACATTGTTTTGTGAAGTGGTGTAAGCTGACAGAGCCGCCAGATGAACTTTGATGGAATGAAATAATAGGCCACAGTCTAGTAGGTAAAGCATGTAGTGTAGAATGTTAGTTGGAGAACATCCTGTCGGGTTTAGTGTTTGTGGCGTGGACCATATCACAAATCTCTTGCACTTACTGAAATAGCAGTGTCTGGTGTTAGGCTTTCATGCCTCTTTTAGGATACTCATACACCTTTGTGGAAGTTTTAAGTGGGCAAAAGCTATGACTTCAAGGAGCCAAACTGCCAAGTTCATAGATTAAACATGGATGGAGAGCTGCTCCCTTGTTTTTTGTTAGCATGTTGTAAGGTTACGGGAGCTTGATTGGGATGCACACTGACAGTTTGAGCAGATGTGGAAACCAAGGTTGTCTCGCCAACATAGGGGCAACCAAGATTAGAGTTACTTTTTCCTGGTGCATCTTGTGCACTATTTTGCTCAGGAGTAGTCTTGGAGGTGGGTGGGGGGAGCAAGAGCACATTTCCCTGACCAGTTCATCTATAGGCTATTCTCCTTGAACTCTGGCTGGGGGAAACCTGGACGCGAGGTCTGAGCATTGTGAGTTTATGCTTGTGGCGAACAAGTTTAATGGGGGTGACCCAATTGTGAGAAGATCCCCGTCTAGGATATCTGCCGAGTTGCCACTCGTGTTCTCCTAGTAAAGGGTATCTGCTTAGATTGTCTGCCAGAAAATTGAGTTCCCCTGGAACATGTTGCGATGTAAGGAACATGTTCTGCTTGAGTGCCCACCTCCATATTCTTTGGGATAGCTTGGACAGACAGTGCGCGCCTCCTTACTTGTTCAGGTAGAACATGGCAGTGGTGATGTCTGCAAGGACTTGCACTGTTTGACCTGTGAGATGTTGCTGAAAGTCTTGTAAGAGCCTTGAGGACTGCCAATAGTATATGCCTGTGGCGTGGCGCATGTCCACTGGCTGTGGGTTGTGTGGTGGAAGAAGTGAGCCCAACAAACAGCGAGCAAGGCGTAAGCAGTCAGGATCGCTTGTGCTGGATGAACACAAAAGGGTTTTCCTTTTTGTAGGCTGTCCCTGGACCACCAGCGAAGAGCCAGCACCAAGGTTAGCGCAAAACAACCATTAGATTGTCCCACTGACCGCTTGCCCGAGACCATTGTTTTGGTAACCATCCCTGCATTGGACGAAGGCACGTGTTGAACCAAGCGAATGCATGAGGCCATCATCCTGAGCAAGCGCATTGCTTTGCGTACAGTTATCTGGCGAACGACCTTGTAGTGAGGTACTTGCAACAACATGTGTTGTACTTTATCGGTAGAGGGGAAAGCCAGTTCCTCTAGTTTACAGGATAGCCCCTATAATTTGTTTTATTTGACTGGGGACTAGACACGATTTCTTTTCGTTGATGGAGAAGCACATATTAAAAAGGTAGTCTGTTCTTTGCATATTTTGTTTGCAAATTTCAGGAGATTGCCCACCGATTAGCCAGTCGTCCCGATAAGGATATACTGGGATGGACCTTCTGCATAGGTGTGCCGCCACTAATGCGAGCACCTTTGTGAATACTCTTGGTGCTGAGGCAATGCTGAAGGGGCGTACTTTGAACTGGTAGTGCACTCCCCCCCCCCCCCATCATGAAACGCGGATATTTTTTGTGCGCAGGAAGCATTGAAATATGAAAGTATGCAGCTTTCATATCCAATGTTGCCATGTAGTACCCCAGTCTTAGGAGTGGGATCACCTCTTGGAGCGTTTTCATGTGAAGCATTTAGGGTTTGACATTTGTTCGCAGGGCGCGTGGAAAGGTCTTTCTTTGGCACAAGGAATTACCCTCGTTTACCTGGTTTGCTGCAACGTTCTCTATGTCATCCTTCTCCAGCAGTGATTTTACTTCTTACAGCAGAATGCGTCTTTCTTCTGTCGACATTTTCCTGTTTCTTGGCAAGAGGAAGGGTGGTTTTTGTACCAAATTGATGCAATACCCGGCTCTTACGGTGGACAACACCCACTAGCCCGATGTTAACCTCTCCCATGCGTGGATTAAGTGTGAAATTCGGCCTCCTACTGGAGGGGCATGGGAGGGGACCTGAAGCGGTGTGTCATTGTTTGGGAGGGGTGGAGCCTCTCCCAGGTGAGGTTCTGCCCCTTCCTCTTCCAATTTTCAAAGGGGAAATAAAAGGGGCAGAGGAACCTTGACCATGCGATTGGCCCCAAGACGAGGACTGTCCGCCCAGAGTGTACCCTGAGGAGCGTTGAACACCCTGATCCCAAAACCACCTAGAGTTTGTGGAGCCCTTTGAATGTAGAGCTTGTTTGTCAACTGTCCAAGGGATTTGAGAGTGTGGTATTCCTCCTTAGCACTCTTAAGGGCATCATCAACTGCCTTCCCGAATAACACATTTGGTTCCACCGGCATGTACAGGAGGGATGCCAAAGTCTGTTTGAGCCAGGCGTGGAGCTCAATGAGCAGACCCTCTGCTATGATGCGTCCTGCATTACTGTCGCATCAAGGTTATTTTTCAGGATGCAGTTTGATATATGCATGCCTTCTGAGATAGTCTTTAACAATTGAACCTTTAAGGTTCTGGGAAGGGTTCGAAGTGGAGTTCCAGGTCATCCCATTTGTGGCATTCATAACTAGCTAAAAGCGTAGTGTTGGCGATTCTTGTCTGGTATACTGCAGAGGAGGTAACCTTTCTCCCTAAAGTATTTATTACTTTCTTTGCTTTCCTTGTCTAGCGGGCCTCTGCTGACACCAGGGGAGTGCCTGCCCTCTTTCTGGCGGTGGTGACCACTAAGGAATCTGGTTTAAGCTGACCCCTAATGTACACAGGGTCAGTGGGTGCTGGCCTGAATAGTTTCTCTATTCTGGGGTTGACCGCCCTTGTCAAACTAGGCGCCAGTAGGGATGGCTGGACGAGTCTTTGGACGGACTGCAGTAGTGAACAAACTGGGTGGCGGATCTCTTGTTCCCCAAAATGTCTTCCACAAAGTCCTTGTCGGCCTGTGCCTCCTGAGTGCCGATATTAAAGTGTTGTGCCGCCTTTAGTAGCAGTTAATTGTACTGTAGTTGGTTGTCAATAGGCGAATCTGCTACCTGCTGGTCCTGGTGGTCTTGCGACTGGTCACAAATGTCATCATAGAATTGGTCTCGACTAGAACGGTCCCCTTGAGACCCTGGGTCATGAGACTCTGAGGGGTCGTCATAAAGTAAGTCCTGAGAGGGGTCTTGGTAGGTCGATGGGAGGGGGGGTGCCTAGAGCAGAAGTGCTTTGCTGTGGCTGAAGACAAGCCTTTTTGGCAGGGGGCTGCTGTAGTGAGGGCCCAGGCATCTTTAAGTGTTGACAGCTCTGGGTGTCTGTCCATAAGGCCTACAAAACCTGATATCCTCCTTATGATTTTATTGAACTGTTCAGGTTGTTAGGGAGAATTCTCAAAAAATGTGCCAATTCCTCTGACTTTAGAGCCCTCCAGCTCTTTTGCTAAACTGTGGGACTTTGAACTTTTCAATTCAATGTGTTTTCTGTGTTCGTTTCTTTTGGTTATGGAGTCTAACCAACTCCATAGGCTTCATCTTTTACAATTGTGTCACAAAGCACCTTAAGTGCAGTGCCACAGGGAAGGCTTCCAGATTTCCCCAGGTTTAAATCTCTTTTCTGGGATCAACTACTGTTTCCCAGAGCAGTAAAGTGAAATTGACTTTACTTACATTATACTTGCTAGACCCAGCACACCCTATCTTACAATAGAGTGCTGGAGGGGTTACTTAGTATCCCCCTGTGTCTAAATGTTCATGTAACATTTGTTAATGCAGTCTAGTGGTTTGAATGACCCACATCTGAGCGGGACTTGTGAATATTTAAAGCCCCTTCAGGTGCAGGCCATTGGATCAAGAGGGTGGAGTAGTAGAAGTGCGTAATTGCTGTTGCAACAGCAGAAACAGAAAACCAAAGACGCCGGAGCCACAGCTATGGCCGACGAAGATGCCGGTTCTGAGTGGGTCTTCGAGGCAGAAAACCTGAATTGCAGAGGTTGCGCAGCAGGAAGCAGTATTTTTACAAGCTGCCCCATATCAGAGAGAAGCTCTCATTTCGTGCCTTGTCCCGGTAGCAGGCGAGCCTGAGTGCACAAGGAGCAAGATAGGCTCCTTTCCTGAACAGCACGACCAAAGCTGCCAAACATTCAGGAATCAAAAAAAGAAGTGGCAGCAGATCGAGTGGATGCGTAGCGAGATCAGTGAGTTATCTGTTAATAGGTAACCCTAGAACGCTCTGTAGTCGACGGCTGACCGCCAACATACATTTTGAATACTGAACAAATGCAAGAAAGTAATGTTGCCATTATACTAAATTTGAAGAAGGCAACAAAAGAAAGGTTACAACCATCATTGCCAAGGCAAGAAGGGGGCAATATTGAACCAAGATAGGAACCTGCATTGTCAAAGTAAATAGTGGGCAAAACCCCAGAATGAATATAACCAGCATTTCCAAAGTAAACCGAGAACAATTTGTCAGAAAGATTGTAACCACTATTCGAGTGAAAAAGACGCCATAGTTGAGCCAATCATCAACACGCATTGCCTAAGCCAAAGGGGAAATATAATAAAGACATTGTCGACAGTTATTTGGTGTGAAAGTAGGAAGTAAAACTTGGCCGGAGAGAAGCCGTCCTTGGTATCAAGGAAGAGGAAAGTAACTTGCATTGTATGCACAGATAAATCAATGGAACAAACAGAACCCATGTGCATTGTATCACCAAAGAAGTTGTGAAGTTGAATGTTGTTGAAAGTCAAAGCCTTTTCTAAACATTTGAAGCAAGCATCACCACAGAGTACTTGTAGAAGTGTTTGTCTTGGCAGGAGAATATACCAGGAGAGGGACTATTCGCAATAGTCCAGGCAGGTTAGTGGGCCAGGAAGACGACACTGGAGTACTTTATTGTGGTTGAGAGTTGTGAAAGAAAGTGGCAAGACCACTGACGTTTTGGATGAACTAGGATGAAACCATCCTGGCAAAACGTTGTTGTTAAACAAGAAGAATTGTGAAAGTGTTTTGGTTTTCAAAGAAGAAGTTAAGTTCAACTATTAAGTATAAGTGAGGAAGCCTTTACCAAGACTTAATCGCTTTGTGAAAGCGCCAAGTGCCAGATTGATGGAGTGAGAAGAACTGTGTTCTATTCAGAGTAGAGCTTGGCTACAAAACGGAACTTTATTATTTGGAACTTTGATTTGGAAAATCATGTTTAAGCCTAGGGAAGGGGATCCTATCCTGGTTACAAAGATACATGGTTACAATGTTTGTGATTGAGCATAACTGTTATTGCCATATCATACCTTTATGAGTCTGATGTGTTTATAAGAGTGAAGGAAAGATTCCTTTTGTTAAAGTGTTTTCCTTTGGTCTTAGTTGAATAGGCAGGGAAATCATCTTTAGGTTAGGGATAGCGAGGCGTATATCACACCCCTATAAGTTAATAAAATGGCTACTTGTGAAAAACCTTTATCAAGTTGTCCACCTCGCGTTTCTCTCCCCTCACAGTTCCTGGCAGGGGAGTAAACCAGGAATTCCACGTTGTGTTGAGAAGGAACTTTGCTATATTAAGTCTCTATTGAAATTGAAAATGGTTTGCTTTCCCATCCTCAAAACCAAATTGAATAATTTTGCTTTACTGTTGAACGTAAATATTTAGTTTTACCGTCTTCAAAACTGGAGCAGTTTTTTTGCCAAGAGTGAATATTTTGATTTGCAATCGTGAAAACTATAAAATACTTTCTTTCAATGTATTTCAACCTGTCTGACAGAGAAAACATTTAACTTTGCTATTTTGAAACAAAAAAGGAAACATTGTCATTGCCTTTGTTGGAACTTTGGTGAAACAGAATCTTTCAAAATACCTTTTACTGAAATAGTCATGGGAAGGGGAAGTAAACTTTAGAGGCAAGAATGGCTTAGTTGAGATTGTATATATTTATATTACCTAAATTGAATGAAGTGAAAACAGAAATTCTATTGTATCTTTCTTGTTTTGTAGGTTAGTGTGAGGGCCAGATGTATGTTAGACACAAGGTCAATTTGTTTTAGTTTCATAGGCAGACACATCAGAGACATCATTTGGGTGTTGCAACTGCAATCCACTACCCCTCACCTTAACAACTGTACTGAGAGATGATGCTGAATTGTGGCTGTGCCCAGTCCAGAGTCCCTCTTGCCACTAGGATGCAATTCCATCCCTCCACCTAGTACAATGTGGCCAGCCATGCCAGATCTTTTTCAGCATGACGACTAAGCTGGTTCTCAGCGACTTGGGGTTGATACCAACACAGAACAGACAGGAACTCACCAGATGGAAGTTCCCAGAACAGCTTATGCAAACTCTGATGTTCAGCCGCTAAGCGGTTTTTACTGCATCCTGAACACTGATTGAAGCCAGTTAACATGCCCCAGGAGGGTGGCACAGGCTAGGAAAATAGAGCCAATCCAATCAGAAAATGTGCCTCTATAGAAGGGTAGATCGCAAAAGGGGGAAAATTGCTTTCCATAAAAAGAGAAGTGCATGGAGATGCCCTTCACACATTCAACTAATAGAATGGAAACCCCAGAACTAGGCGACTATTGGAGATGCAATGGTGGGGCCGGGGCCATGCACGTGATCGGATGATTCTGCAAACTGAGCCCATTCGAAAGTGCTAGCATCCTCTTTAGGAGAAGCTTTTTTCCAGTAAAGACTATGGTGCAGGCATGTCCAACCAGTTGGGAAGGAGGGCAGCAGGACGCTTGTGTACGAAATGCAATCCCCACACTTACATTTCAGAGGAAAACCACCCAGAGCCATCAAAGCGGTTTCAGCCAAACTGAAGTGTGCCTTGCCAGAAAAAAAGAAAATGTACACGCTGCAATCAGACCTCTTCTTTTGCCCATCTCGACCCTGGTCTCAACTCTGCCCGGCTATCAAACCCCTTAAAATGTGCTGCGGCATGCTTTTCCAACACCACCCTCCCCCTCAGCCCCCCCCCCCACCCCCAGTAATCTCTCCTCCCACCCTCTATGGGTCACAATTTACTTATTGTAGCACACTTTTACCCCTCTTCTATTGGAGTCTGCTGCACAGAATGGGATGGATGCCTGTAGAGCGAGGGATGGGCCGCTGGGTGAACTTACGATAGGTTTGCCAAAAGGAGATTGGCTGCCTGGAGAGGCCTTTACCAGCTGTTGCTAAATGAACTCCAGTCGGCAGCATATTGCTCGGGTGCAGTTCCTGGTCTACTGCTTAACCAGATGTGCTAGCCCAGTCAAACGAGCGTGCTGATAAGTACACTTAAGAAAACAGCGACCATTGACAGGATTGCTTTCCCGTTAGGTTTGCACCACATAAATCACATGCATGCATGCATGCACTGATGGTAGGATGCAGGGTCAGGTCAAAGGGGTATATTGACTTCACACAAGGCAGTGCAGTCTAGAAATCTACAAGGGGATTACAGAGAATGATTAGCCAAACAACGTGGAAAAGGCAATGAAAGCTATACACAAAAGGTATTTACACCCGACAAGAAAACCTTTAACAGAAATAGGATGTACTTTGTAAATCCAAGTGGTTTGTGGCAAATATTAAATTCAGTTGACAAGGGATAACTAAGGAAGTAAAAAACGGGAGAGAGATCAAAACCAGCGAGCCAAGAGCATTTCGCAACCTCTGCCCAGCTCACGCAAGTTGTCTAGAGAACATGGGGCTGAACTAGAATGGAGGAACAATCGGCTGCAAGCGCTATGCGCGGAGAAGCAAACGGCTCTGAATAATAGTCTGTATTTTGCCAGGGAGCAAGCGAGCACCATACAGGAAGCAACGGAGGGTGGATGCACAGTTAAAAATCTCTATTTGGCACTGCAGTGACTGAATAAGTTAGCTGAATAAACCACATGCTTGTATTCACCAATAGTGTTTAAGTAGATCACCATCTGAACCTTAGGGCCCCTCCGAAATGTAGTCAAAGTTCCCCAGTGGTGTGAACCCTTTGCCTTTCCACACACTTTACAGTGCCACTGATCTGAACAAAAGTATCGACATCCCGGAGCAGTAGGCCCGAATGGGACGACTGTGGTTTGAGATGTACTATGGGCAAAATGCAACAAAGGTCATGCCAAGGTGAGAAGGGGCAAAAAGACAGTATTATTACAGACCGATTAGTACTGTGGTAGCAACCTGCCAAGAAGCCGGTATGCACGGGTGGCTTGTTCTGAATGAGTGGCGGGGTGCTAATCGGCCACACATTCAGGACGAGCCGGCCAGCCCAGTGAAAATGCTGCTGTGCTTTCCCTTTGACAGTTTTTGAAGCTTCCCCCGCTTCATGGTTCCTGTTTTGTTCTGCCTGGGAGCCTGAGGGTCTTTGTGGCAGGCGGCAAGAGGAGCAGAGACGATACAAGGGGGTAGGGGAGGAGTAGGATTGTATGCTGTGACCGATCCCCAGATGTTGTCACCTCTCCCCTAGGGGGGATCCCCTTCCCATGAGGCCAGGCTGCTACTCTATAGTAGCCCTGTGGTTAATAATCAGCGGGTGGATCTCATGGGGAGGGAAGCCCTCTATGGGATTAGTGACAACCTGCGTAGATACCACAGCACGCTGGTAGAGCGGAGAAGCCTGAAACGGAGGGCAGATAACCCTGAGACCGACCATGCCGAGAGAGTAGAGACCCTAAAGGTACCAGGGCTATTGGGGTAATAACTGCTGAACCCATATGCATGCAAATTGTATGGGCCGAACCCTTACCCTCACCAGTAATAAGCAAGAGCACACATTTGTCAAGTGTTGGCAATAAAAGGCAGTAGGATTTTATTGTGCAGATATGGTTATGGAATAAGAATAATCACTTATAATATTCTCATACTTTTGGGCACCGGGTCCAGAGGTTACCCCCCCTCTGGCCCGTGCCGCCTTATTGTCCCACGACTTGTAGTGGACACCGTACAGTGTCCTTCGTTTTTTCTTTGTTCTTCGCCCTTCTTTTGTAGGGTGGGTGGGTTTTGCGGTAAAGAAACAAAGATGGAGGACGCTGAGTGCACAGCAAACCGCCTGTTTGTTTGGGTCCCCGTTCAGGGTCCACAAACAAGTAGTGTTTTCTTCGAGCATCCTGCTCTTATTTATAAGACCCAGGAGAGCCCTGGGTCTTTGATGTGCATAGTGGGGGAACTGTAGTTCAACCCCCAGACCAGTGTAGCCAACTGTCTATGCCCCCAGGAAGGGGGGGGCAGGTCCTTGACCCTGCACCCTGCCTGATAGCTACCTCCCTGGTGCTTAGCACCTTGTTGCTTGGTGGAAGGGCGAGGTGTGAACAACTCAACCTTCCCTTGCTTTTGTATGCTGGAGACCGTGTTTGTGTGGGGGGGGGGGGAAGAGGAGCAGGCTTGGGGGCTGTCCCTCTCCCAGGCCTACCACATGCTAACATCAGTTACCCTGCCTCGCCTTGGGCGGCCCTGCGGTATTGCCCAGCACTGGCAGATGCTGGAGCCATGATACTGGGGCATAAGGGAAGCCCCTGGCGGAAAAACTAAGACCCCTAGCGAAAAGGAACTGCAACACCAAAAGAAGAAAATGCCACAGGTCTGGGACACACATCCGTCTATGAAGAGTAACCCAAGTGATCTTCATAGTCACAGTACCTGGCAGGATAGTGAACCAGGACTGCTGCACCAAGTCAAGAGAAGCTCACAGGTCTGGGACCCGCACCCATAAGATTTGGACCACATGTGAATTGTGAATTTATGAAGTGTAAAGCAAGCCAGGGGAAAGGAGGCATTCCCCCTGGTGATCTTTGAACTGTGAAAGTGAGAAAGGACCTGGGGGAAGGGAGGCATTCTGCCCAGCCCTTGTGAACAGTGAAGCCAACAGAACTCGGGAGAAGGAAACAATACCTTCAGGTGTCTCCCCCGAAGGTTGCGCATCGTGAAACCAATCAGAAGAGGGTCCACGGAAGGTAGTCATTCCCCAGGCACTCTGGAGAAAGGAGGTATTGTGTCAGACTCCTAATTCTCCAACCGTATAGTGCGTCTATGCGTGCGGTTTATGTCCAAGTGCATGTGTAAATGAGATGGGTGGGAGGGTGCTTGTGAATGAGCGAGTATGTTTGGGTGTGCAGGCAAATTAGTATGCTGTAAGGGTGCAGGGAGGAAAAAGCGGGTGAATGATATATAGGTGCATGTGTGAATGAGCCCAGGAGTATTTTTTTTATGTGGTGATGCTGGCAGAGCCACCGGGGACATGTTTTCTTACAGTATAATTACTGGCATTATGTACAAAGCAAACAGGACTATGTTCCGATATGGAAACACTCGCATATTGGTGCAGCTAGCATGGACATGTTTTATACTGACAGATTGTGTGAAAAGGCGTCATGAAAATGCATTGAAATCGCTTCTGTGCATTTTTGGCTACTTGCATCTTTTTTTTTTTCAAGACTCACCCAATAAAACCAATTGCCAACTGTAGCTTTTTACCCCATTTTACAGAAAGTGCACTGTGAAATGCACCATTTTAACCCATTATTTTAAAAACTTTCCTGGGGGTGGAGGAGGAGAACAGGATGGCATCCATGAATTAAGGTCTGATCCATGAAACTCGGCCTCAAGCAGGAGGTGGGCACGCACACAGTTTGCGTCTGGTGGCCATATGTGCTCCAGTGAAATGGCAGCTTTGCGCCATCAACAGCAAATGAACATATCGCATGGAAGTATCTTTGGTACTTGTGTGGTAAACCTTATGACCAACGGAAGAAGGGCTGTTGGGTATAGCATTGCAGAAAGCAATGGCTGTGCACCAACCACAGAGGAGGATGCCGTTAAGCCGCTCTTGCATTACACACCCTTCCTGCATTCTCGTAGAACGCTATACAGAGGACAGGCTCTAGGGAATTCTAGGGCACATCGCTGCCATTATCGTGGGTCCTGGGCAGGCACTCTGGGGATGTGAAATTGAGGGCGGTGGTTTAGGTCAGCAGAGAGAGGAGGACATGCATGATGACAGGGAGTACTATGCACGGGTCTGTTTCTATGTGTCCTGTGTCAGGCATAGAGGCATGTGTGGCCAGAGGGGAGAATTGCATGCCTGTGCTGCTAGGGTGCATTGGCCGGGACTGTGATAGGTTAGCGTTCTGTTTGAGGTCTGTTGGCAGACAGTCAAGTGGCTGTTGGTACACGTATAGAAGTTTGAGCATGGAGAGTGGGGTCGTTGGTTGTGGGGGCGGCGGGAGAGCAACTTGGGAACATTCATCGGGTGCAGTCAAGGCTTCGTGACATTAATGGGGGCCTTTGCGGAAGGTAATCGTGAGGGGATGCCCCGAAGTGGCCTGGTAGCTCTGGGAGTGGACAGCATGCAGGGACCGCTCCTTTTGTGAAAGTGGGGGGAACACAAGGAAACGAGGAAACCTATGGAGCATGCAGCAGAGGGTACCAAGTAGACCGTGGTGAGAATGGTTCCCGGGAGGAGCGCATTTCCATGGAATTCTAACACCTTGGCAGGTAGTCATGCTAGGAAGTCCTTTCTAACCTGCTTAGAAAGCACGCCTCTTCCTAGCACACTTTCGACGTGTGATGCGCCAGTAAATCGTCAGACGCGGAGGAAGAAATGCAAAGAAGCATTTTAGCATACAATATGCTGCGCAGTTATCAGGGAAACTGGGTAACGACGGACAAGAGGGCGTATTTAAAAGTTAGGCGACAATGGAAAAACAGGAGGGATTGAGAATACTGCATGTCTGACTGCTCCGCCTGATGAGTTTTGGAACTAGAATCCAGAAACATTGCTTGCGAGTGGAGGCATCGCCACACACAGGCGTCAAGGCAGCAATGGTTGGCAGCATTAGTGCATGCAGTAATACCACCAATCACTAATGAAGTGGTATGGATAATTGGAATAAGTAAGCCTAACCCTAAATGACGGGGTAACAGTAATGGGGGTAGGTGCTATCAGTGGCTGAAGGCGGATCTGGTTAAGACATTTTCATTACACATGTAGCAAGTTTAATGCTCCAATTAAGTAATTAACTCCAACAAAACTGCTTAGAAAAAATACTGGCAGGCCCTTCTAGCACAAAGCCTGATAAGGCTTGTTAAAGCAAGCTCCGAGATTCCAGGGGGAGGTGTTTCGGGCGGGGAGGGACAGGAAGTGGGTGAGAATGGCCACAGGAATTACCATGGCCATGGCCAGACAATTGGTGGGTAAATAACTAAACATCTACAAGCTCTGTGTCCCTCATTCGCCAATTCTCCTTAGCTGTACTCAAATTTAACTGCTCCATTTCAGCTGATAGGTGACGCTTTACCACCTCCTAATAGCCAAAACTAAAACAGATTAAGAGAACAGCTCTAGAGGAAAATTATCAAACAGCATAAATAACAGTTCCTATTTATGAGACTAAAAATAGTTCAGATTTGAAAAAATGTATTGATTTCTTATACTGCACTTACTTCTGATTCCAGCCTCTAAGCACAGATCGGTTTCGAACCCGTGATCAACGCTGCTTTGTTCCGAAGACGTGTGCGTTAACCACAAGCCATTCTCCCGGCCAATTGCAGTGTACTGTGATAAACCCTTCAATGTTGTCCCTTCTGCTCGAGGGGGAGCCCCTTCCATTAGGCCAGGGAGGCGAGACTGCTACCCAATAGTCCCCCTGGGGGTGGTGCAAAGTGGGAGGATCTCGGGGTCAATGACCTCCCCCTCTGGGGATAGGGACAGACATCTAGGGTGAACACAGTATAACCCCCTCCCAATCACCCTCCTCAACCTAGATGTATGGTACACCCCAGTAATATCCTAACCATGCCATGCACCTGTGTAGGGCCACCGACGTAAGATCCACTGAGATGAAGAACCCAGACTACTCAAAACAAACAGGTTGCATGACAAAGACTAGGACGAGGAAGAGGTGCAGAACTATGACTATCACTACCAAAATTAGGTGTGAGAATTCTTGTTCTCCACTAAGGACCACTACCAACACCAACATAAACACAAACATAAAAACAGAAGATGGACTAAGAAGTTGGTCAAGCCATTACTGGAGGAACCGAGGACCGAGCTGCGGTTCGGCACCAGACAAAATAAGGGCTGCAGGCCAGGACGCAGTCAACGGGAAGCAGGCGTCTACAGGGTTGGACGTTTAGGACCTATCCGACAGCTGAAAGAAGAACAGCCAGACCAGAGAAAGCAAAGGGGACCATGAGGTCCAGATCGGGCGAGATCTCTGGAGCAAGTCATCAGCTGCGGAGCCGCCAACCAAAGGAATAAGTGTGCAAAGGCAGCGCAATGCCCAAGAACGAGTCTCAGGCCAGACTGCAGCCTGCTGAAATGTTCCCTAAAGTTAGGTAAGAAAACGGGCCGCTTGGTGGGAGCCAAAGGGAGTGTTGAAGAAGCCAAACATGAAAATAGGGGTAGCAAAAGACCCAGAGAGAAATAGTACATAACGCCACAATGAGAGAGAGTCAAAAGGACTTTGTAAATCATCTCCTTCTTAACGGTACTTGGCAGGTTAATGAACCAAGGCTGTCCAAAGCACTATGAGTGAGTCAAGAAAACTTTGCAAATCATTTTCTTCGAGACAGTACTTGGCAGGATAGTGAACCAGGTCTGTCCAATGAGCTGAATAGAGAAATACGGGTCTGGGACCCACAAAGAAGGCAAGCGAGATCAATCCTTCCTCGTGGCACTTCTTGGCAAGCCTGAAGGCCAAGAGGCCTATACTGGGGAAACCTGGGTCAAGGATCATACTTGTGCATGAACTGTTGGGCAAGAAAGAAAAGTGTGAAACAAAGATCACCAGGGGAAGGAAGTCATTCCCCGCTGGATACCACAGTGTATGAAGAGAACGTAAAACCAAGATACGAGGAGAAGGGTGCCATTCTCCCGGTAGTGCTACATCTACAGGAAAAAGGAAAACTTTTTTTAATTAATTGTTTTGGTTATTGAAACCTTTACAAAATCTATTCTTTCTATAATTTCATACCTTTCTCACACACACAAACGAATTTCCACATTTAAAAAGATTTCACAATGACAGTTACATCATCTTTGTACAAAGTTAGTATCTCCATCTAATTTTCATACGAGTGCCATATATTAGGGTCTAAAAATCAGTATACATAGAAATAAAACCAGAGAAAGAAACTGACTGCCATCATTCGTAAGAGAGGACATGTTCCTCCATATGTCTAACAGGAAGACTTCCTTAGAGAATAAAACAAACAAATCCAGTAGTCAGTACAATGCTATCCTAAGGTATACCAGTGTAGCATTGAAATTAGATTACCATAATGTGTGTCTAGGACAACCCTTTTAACTCGAAAAACATTCCCTAGAACAGCTTACATAAATTCGATAGGAATCTTAACACGGCCATAAGGAGAGGGACATGGAGACTGACAGATTTGCCATGCAGTACACTTCACAAAAGATGTTTCAGTAAGACTCCCCTAGAATACGGAACACCTCATGAAGTGCTCAATGCGCTGCATTCTTAGAGTAGGGCAATAAAGCAACAAGGGACTTAGGGTCACTTTTGCATCCCCTGTACGGGAGAATCTGCTGGAGGCCATTTGGAAATCAACCTGCAGGTCTGCTTTTTTAGTTCTAGTTTTTTTTTTCTTCGATATGGTATCCTCCAATTTTGGGCTTTCTCTTCCATTCTTCTCAATACCTCCCCCTCCATATCTTGCTGTGATCCGATTTTCTGGGACCTGCTCTTTTCCATGATCCTTGGATATGCAAATGACTTCCTCAATTGAGCATGCGACAACGTCAGCCCCTGGAATAGCCTTACTAATTATGCCTTTCCTTTGGCAGAGGGTCCCCTCCCCCTCTTTCGGCTCCATGAGGCTAACCAGCGACAACAAATAGTTTAAGATTGTACCCAGTTGTGTAAGAAAGGTGACACAGGTAAGTACAGACAAGTGGTCACAGTTCAAGGGTGTTTATTAAACTGTATAGGTAGGTTGGAGAAACGCCCAATCTAAACCGAAAAACTAAGATGGGAGCAAGCTTCGACTATCAAACAATAAGGCGGTCCGAGTGGCGTCCTTTCAAAATAAAAAGGGCCTATACTAAAAAACCTACTGCCAATCCATACGCTAAATACAAAAAGAAGTGTGGGATAACGTTCATAATAAAGAAGGAAGTGTTCACAAATAATAAGTCAGGATGCGGTAGTCGGGGTCTCCTTTCCCCATGTTTTCAGCATGGGACAAGGTAGGATTCTAGAGCACAGAACACGCTCAAGCTTTCCTAGCACAAGCCAACAGTTCCGCTCTCAGCAGTAAGGGCCTTCGGTGGTTAAGTCTTTTCTCACAAAGTCTCTTTCCTCCGAGGACCCGATGGATTTCAAAATAAACAAAAGCTCCTTTCTCTACAGACGGCGGGTGATTAACTTTCACCTCTGGAACCCCCCCTTCCGGGCTCAGATCTACAAAAAGTTCCTAATGATATCAGCACCTTCGGTAGCTATGTTTTCTCATTTCAGAGGGCCCGATAGGTTTACCGTTTCAAAATAGAAGTTCAACAAAAAGTTTTTTTCTGGTTGCACTTCGGGTGATGCTTCCTCACCCTGGGATCGTCCTCTTCCGGGCTCAGACCCTTCTCACTCTTTTGCCTCCCTCAGCCAGGTTCACAACGGCTTCTCAACACAATGTCATCTGTGACATTCACAAATCTTAATGTCCTTTTAAACAGTTCACTGTGGACATCCCTCTGCCAGGTTCAGTCTCGTCAACACACTGCATATCGGGACTTGCCAAATTTGTTAATCATATATTTTCTCACAAAGTTCTTAGGATGCAGGATTTACATCCCTTAGCTTCACAATCTTCTGTCGGTCAAATACTTCAACTGTACCGAGGATTTCACGGACCCCTGTATGATAATTTTGATCCCCTTCTCCCCTTTTTCAAAGCCTTCTGTAACGGTAGTATCAACAATCAGGTAATCGCCCAGAATTTCCTGAGTGAGCACCCACGTGATGCCCGACTCCTTGGTTGCTGGTTTACCCACTTTTAGTAACAGTTCTTTGGATTCTTTCACATTTCAATTAGCCATTTGCTACTTTCGTTCAACACAGTTCGGTTTCTTATCGGCTCTCCCCTCGACTCACGGGCTGCTAGGAACCGTTTGGCTTTTCTTCTCTCTGGAGTCAAGGTTGGTACCACAAAGACAAGCATCTCTCCCCGGCTTGGATATCAGCGGAGGAGGGCCCCCGTGTACCATTGACATATGCTACAACACACGCTGGCTATTGTTTGCGGTCTTAAGATGACTTCTGTCGAGGTTTCACGCGCCTTGGTCGCAAAGGGCAATGTCGCTTCTCTCCTTGTCACCCTTTCAGTTTGCAACGTCTTTCTCCTCCTCTTGAAGTGCCGTGCTGGTCTAGCTTTCTCGTCGTGCGGTCTGCCTTGCTCGTCATGTGCTCTCCTTTTATCCCTCTGGGGAAGGGAAAGGGCCATCAGGTGTGTGTGGTTCTGGTCAATTGCGTGTCGGAAAAAGGGGGGTTGTCATGGAAAATGATATTCTTCATCCTCGGGGTGCTGATAAAGTGAGAAGGGTGAGATTTGTGGGGTTTGCTAAACAAATGGAAATTACTGGGATTATTAGGGTGGACAACAGAAAAAGAGGATTCTCAGAGTTGGGTTTTTCAACGATAACAAGGTTTGACCGACTAGTTGGTTGGCTATATATGAAGGGGTGGTTGGATCGGGGCCCAAGAGATTAACCGAGAGGACGGGAGGTAGATGTCATATAGCCTACAAAGGCCTCCGGGGCTCTCGTCCTCTTCTTCCTCAATATAATACTTCACCTCACCTGGGGACTTTCCCCCCCCTTTCCCCCTCAAGCACATCCCAAGTTCCCCCATCGAGGTGATCCTCTCTTCCGTCCACCCCTGGGGTTGGGGTCCGAGAGCAATGGCCCTTCCCAGGCGACCTGAATAAGGGATTCAAGGCTGGCTTGGGAGAAAACCCTCCGGTTTCTTACAGTTGTCTGGCATGTTCCTTTAGTTTCTCATTAATGGATTCTTTAACTTCCAGGCTCCGTGCATGGAGTGTCAGAATCCATCCGGCTGCATCCCCGCCAACCCCCGATTGAGATGATGGGAGACTCGACTCTACCCCACCCTCCAATAGTCAGGGGTACTCTAACATCGACAGCTGAGTAATTACACCTGTATCAAAAATCAGGGGGCGTGTCTAGAAAGGAAGCATTTCTTGATTCCATCACCGCAAGGACCTGAACAAAGGCCTCTTTCCCCCGGATCTGCTCCTGGGAATCTTACGGCACGTTCAGAGAATCCTCCGACTACAGTAGTAGCGGGCACCAGCCATGCCCTGATCCTCCAATTGCCCTAATTGCAGACACTCCCCGCCCTCTTTGCCCCCCTCACCCCCCCATCACTTCTCGATGTTCAAACTGTCTTACCGGAGAGGTGGGCGAAAGCGGTGAAGGAGGGAGAGATAACTCCTAGGCCCGAGACATACTGGCCTGTTGTCTAGTGAACATCAAGGGTGCCGCAAAAATGTCCCTTCTGGCAAGGTTTTCCTTTTCTTTTTATCTCGTTCTAGACTAACTTTTGGTGTGTCAACTAAATTGTCAGTTTTTACAATACCCACGCCCCATAATCTGCCTCCATCAATAATTCTCTTAAATTGATATAGCAAAATGACCTCTGTGCCCCGCCAACAGCCAATAGCACTCTGGGTGCGCAAGGTCCTTGATTTATGTACTGCTTCTGGCTATAGGGGGGGAATGGCTTTAAAAACGCTGCAAAAGGTCTGTAAAGTAAATAAGGACAGTTTAAACCACAGTTCTTAAGAAGTAGCTGGGCACCAAGACAGTTCACCAGAATATTATGGCCATAGAAGTCCAATATAAAATAAGTTATCTACCTGCAGGTATATGTAATCAGTTGCAAATCCAATGCATGGAAAATCCAATCTGGCAGAAAAACACCAACGCAGCCAACAGCACTCGCCTGGCACTCGGGATGCACATGCAAAATAATGTAGCCAAGAGGCCAGGGGAAAGGGCGTCATTCCCCCTGGTTGTGTGAGAAATAGTGAAAGCCAGAAACCAGGAGAAGGAAGTCATTCTCCTGGTAGTTGAATCTGCAAAAAGGAACAAACTACAGAATATTGTGATCCAGGGGAAAGGAGCAATCCCCCCTGGGGTGAGAAAACACAGAACTTTCTGATTGAGTGTTGCATGATTGGCAGTCCTTTGTCTGAGAAGTATTCCCCTGGTTAAGAACTTGCAACCCAAACTGTGCGACCCAGTCCAGGAGAAGGGAGTTATTCTCCTACACCAATAACCTTGACACAACCTTCTATTTTAGGTGTAAGGGACAGAATTAGAGATTTTGACACATGACGGTGGACTCTAATTTGCAAGGACATTCCGACAGACCCATTAGCACTTTAGTTCAAGTAAGGAAACCTCCTCAGACATTAAAAAACAAAAGTTAAGTTTCCTCTTTATTTTCTGGTGAATAAATCTCCAACAACCACTATGCCACCTGTGTGTCCGTCTCCTCCTTCTGCATCCTTACAGTACACTGAGAACCAACCAGTGCCAAGATTCAAGACCTGGTTTACACTTCAGTCCATGGTCAAACAAGACATCGAAAATGTCTTCATTACTCAAATTAAACTTTGCAACAACCAAAGAAGACATGGGAACGTTTAGCTACATCTCAGGAGAAATGCCTGTAGTACTATGCAAGAACCTCTTTGAATTATTCATAACCACAGGATTCACTCTGCGTAGCTTTCCACACCATTGTTTAAGTCTTCACTCGCCTAGAAACACTTGTGTACAGGCGTGTTATAAATGCCATATCATATCCCTGCTGGGGGATGTGGGGATGGGGAGACAGTCATATTCAAATAAGAGTTGGTGCTGCAATCAGTGGGAGCTATCCAGAATGAGCTGCTAGGTAAGTACCCCTCTACACAGGACCACAAGTACCCCTAGACAAGTTTGTCTTGTTGGACCTCAAAGGTGCCGTTTAATAGCCCCATTGTAGCAGTCAATTCACTCACTCCTGGAAACATCCTCTCTAACTTAGGGAAAGTGACCAAACCCAAATATGGTGGCTGGAAGGCCTGGAAGCCATAGAAACATTCTGCCATGTGATGAAAGCTCTAGGCGCCAGGTTAGAAGCCATTTTACTTAAGACAAAAGGCAACAGCATACGCACTCTGAAGTGAAATAAAACTGCAGATCCAAAGTCCCATGCATTCGATCAACCCCATCCTACTTCTGCTACTGAAATGCACAGAAGTGAATACCAGCATGAGTAAATTAGCTCTTTATGGTAGGCATTGCTAAAGGAGTGAAAAGGTTAGGATCAACAACCTTGTACTTTTTGCACCATCTGTCGTAAAAGGATAATCCCTTTTCCACTTAAAAGTAGAACTCACCGTCACCAACTACTCAGGTTTATGTTCCATGCTGTAAATAGTGAGGTTTCCATAGGCACGTTGAAAGGATGGGGGAGGTGGCAGGAAAATAGACTTGCACATTTAAAGAATGTAGAATTGTAAACCCCGGGTTTACGTCTGGAAAGGTTTGGTCCTATGGGGGGAGAGAAAATGCGCCCACTGGAACCTAGAGGGAAACCAGTAGGACTTCAATGGTTATAGGTGATGAACGTTCCCCCTAATTTTACTCACATCAAAACCCACATTCCTTGTTCAAACGCCTACAAGTGTGGAAACTAGACGTAACACATTATTAATAAGTAAGCATTAAAAGCAACATTTCATTCAGTTTGTGCTTTCAATAAAAAAATATTTATAAATTATGTATCCACATACCATAAATACAAACATTTTGGATACATGAAAACAGTCGTGGTCTTTCTTAAATTACACAATTAAAGCAGTCAAGATGGCCAGTTCGTGGACATCCTGACCTTTACAAGTGGAGAAGTAAAAGTGTTGCAAGAGTCCTGCTCAGAGCTTATATTTGTGAAGGTTGTGGCTTATACATTCACAAGACATGAAATGAAATTTTATTTATATCGCGTTCATACACTAGTGTTTCAGAGCGTGACCAGGCAAAGGGAGGGGGAACAGGAGAACAAAACAAACAACGATCTTACTAGGCCCAGTGACATTGAGAACGCCGCAAGTGCATGGGAAAGGGAAACAGGGGAAGTGCGGAACAGAAGAGAGAGCAGAATAAATAATAAGTAAAAATAAGTAAAATAAAGGCAATAAACTGTGGTAGTGCAGCCAACAAGTGGCAAGTGCTAGGTTAGTCAGATAGGGTGTAACTGATAAGTGCAGAAGAAAAGTGGGTGGGGCACTACATAGGTACAGGTGCAGACCCAAGTGCAAGGGGTGGCCCGGAAGCAGTGCAGGAGGGTGGCAGGATCAGCAGGGGAGAAGAGGGGAAAAGGCAGAAGCTAAGAGGAAGGTCTTGAGGTGCATCCGGAACCGGCGATGGTTCTCCTCAACGTTCAAGGTGGCAGGGAAGCTGTTCCAAAGGCAGGCCCCAGCCGAAGACAGATCTACCCCCAGCTCGTTTCTTTGAAAAACAACTGACCCTGAGGGAGTTGGAGGTAGAGGAGCGAAGGTCTCGAGAGGGGAGGTATTTACGGAGGAATAGTTGAAGGTACTTTGGACCCAGGCTCCAGAAAGCCACGTGGAAAATGCAGATGGTTTTACATTTAATCCTTGCATCCACTGGGAGCCAATGAAGGTATTTCAGAACTGGAGAGATACGATCCCCAGGCTTGAGGCCAAGGACAAGTCTCGCAATCCTGTTCTGGATTCGTTGTATGGGCGGAGAGTGGAGGCAGGTAGATTTAGATGAACAAGTTTTAACAGGTTACTCACCGTAGTGACCACCTTACTCCTAGTCCATAGTCCCCTTTCCTCCATACTTGTGGGACATCTCTCCGTCCTGTGGGACGGGACCGGAGCACTTTTTAAAAAGTATCAACAATTTTCCAAAAATGTGTCCTTCCTCTCTTTCCTGCGTGGGGCCCGGCACGCGGCCATAACCCCGCCCACCTTAGCTCCGCCCCGCGCATCGCCCCCTCAGTCCTTTTCTTTGCCAGGTCAGAGACCCATTACCAATACAGAGGAACCTTATTAGAGGGGACAGCGGGCAGGCGTATGGAGGAAAGGGGACTATGGACTAGGAGTAAGGTGGTCACTACGGTGAGTAAACTGTTAATCCTCCTACGTCCCATCCCCTTTCCTCCATACTTGTGGGAGATTCCCAAGTATTCCTTACAGGAACTACGGGTGGATGGAAATACCCCTTACTGAAAAAGGTTCTTCAGCACAGCCTGACCAAACTCAGCATCAGCTCTAGAACTCATATCGAGGCAGTAATGCTTACAGAAAGCAGATGGAGAGGCCTAAGTAGCTGCCCTAGCGATGGACTCCCAGGGAACATACTTCTGAAAAGCAACCGCAGCTGCCTTGCCCCGCACCAGGTGTGCATGAATACCTTTAGGAGGCTTCAGCTTTTGGACAGTGAAAGACTCCGTGATACAGTTGGAAATCCACCTAGAAATAGTTGCCTTAGATGCCCGTTTGCCTTGAGGGTTGCCGAAAGTCACAAAAAGTTAAGAACTTCTAAGCTCGGAAGTCCTATCCAGGTAGAACTTGAGAGCTCTTCGGACATCAAGACAGTGTAGAACCCTCTCCGCCTCAGAGGCGGGGTTCGGAAAAAAGACCGATAGGGAGATCGATTGATTCAAATAGAATTCGGTCACCACCTTCGGCAGAAAAGCCGGATTAGTTCGAAGGACTACCTTGTCCTTGTGAAAGACCAAGAAAGAATGCTCCACCGACAATGCCTGGAGCTCACTCACTCTCCTTGCCCATGTGACGGCGACCAAAAAGGACACTTTCCAAGACAAGTACTTGAGGTCCACTGTAGCCATCGGCTCAAAGGGTTTATGGCACAGCGCCGTCAGGACAACATTCAGGTCCCATGGCGGGTGCGGATTACGAACTGGAGGGTAAAGGCATGTTAAACCAGCAAAATGCCTCTTTACCACTGGGTTAGCCAGAGAGTACGAACACTGATCCGTAGAGAGATAAGCAGAGACCACTGACAGGTAAGTCCTGCATGATAGAACATGAACCCCTGACTCTTCTAGGGAGGACACGAAGGACAACACTGCGTCAACCATGGCCCCCCCTTGGATCCAATTTCTTCTCTAGACACCAATGACAGAACCTGAGCCATTTACTCTTGTACTGAGATCTGGTCGAAGGTTTTCTGGCTGCCTGGATAATACGCATGTTATCCGCAGACAAATTCAGATGCTCTAAAGACCTGAACTCCGGCACCAAGCCGCCAAGCTGAGCGATTGTGGGGAGGGGTGCCACAGCTGCTGCAAACCTGGCCGGCCACCACGGGGCTATCAGTAGAAGAGAACAGTTCACCGAGTTCTTCAACTTCCAAATTGCCCAGTGAACTAGAGGCAGAGGCGGGAAGGCGTAAGCTCTCATGTTGTGCCATGGAATCTCTAGAGCATCCCCCAGAGAGGAGGCTCCCAGCCCCCCTCTGGAGGCATACAGAGGAAGCTTATTGTTCGTCGCCGTGAAGAGGTCCACCTGCGTTGTGCCCCAGCGTGAGGAAATCCCTGAGAGGACCTCCGCCTTCAACTCCCACTCGTAGCTGACCACTGTCCGCCGGCTGAGGGCATCTGCTGTGACATTCAGCTGGCCCGGGATGTGCACTGCAAGCAGCCAGACACCATGAAGCACAGCCCACTCCCAAATCTGGATGGACAGGTCCACGAGGGGGGGGGGGGGGACTTTGTTCCCCCCTGCTTGTTGATGTAATACATTGACACCACATTGTCCGTTCTTACGTGGACCACTCTGTTGACAATGACCGGTCTGAACGCCTTGAGCGCCAAGAAAATCGCCAGAAGCTCCAAATGGTTTATGTGCAGGAGCCTGTCCTGAGGCGACCAGAGGTCCGAGACCTGAAGGAGATCCAACGTCGCACCCCACCCTAGGAGGGAGGAGTCCGTCGTGATCATCACCATAGGGACCGGGTCCTGAAACCCCGCGCCCCCAGACAGATTGCTGAGAGATGACCACCAGTCCAGGTCTACTCTCATAGAATCCGGAATCATTATGCGCATGGACTCTGGGTCCACTGCCTGACGCCATGAATTCCAAAGGGCCATCTGGGTCCGTCTCATTTTGAGACGAGCAATAGGAAGAACCAGCACACACGAGGCCATGAGGCCCAGAAGCCTCTGGAACCACCAGGCCAACATGCTCTCCGACTGCGCAAACATCTGACACGTGGCCAACAGATCCGCCATTCTGTCCCCGGTCAGGTATACTCTACAGTCGATCGTGTTCCAACGAAAACCCAGAAAAATCAGGTCCTGAGAGACCGTCATGGAGGATTTCCGCCAGTTCACCGGCAGCCCAAGATGGAACAGGAGCTGAAGGAGAGACTGGAGGTTGCCCGCTGCCGCCAGCAGACAAGGGCTGCGTAGAAGCCAATCGTCCAAATAAGGATACACATGGATACCCTGAAGACGAAGATAGGCCGCAATCACCGAAATCATCTTCGTGAAGACACGTGGCGCCGAACTGAGGCCAAAAGGAAGCACCCGAAACTGGAAGTGCTCCTCTCCCAAAGAGAAACGCAGGTACCTCCTGTGTGGAGCCCAAATAAGGATATGCATGTACGCATCCTGAAGGTCCACCACGCTGAGCCAATCGCCCACCTGCAACGAAGAGCGAATCTGGCCGGGCGTGATCATCTTGAATTTCTCTTGGGGTAAGGAAAGATTGAACTGGGAAAGATCTAGGATGGTGCGCAGGCCAGCCTGGTTGGGTTTGGGCACCGTAAACAGCCGGGAGTAGAAGCCCTCCCCTCGCTCCCCAAGGGGAACGGGTTCCACAGCTCTGAGGAGCAGAAGTTTCTGAACCTCGGCCTTGAGGGAGGGTGAGCCCGACAGCTGAAAAGGAGGGTTGAGGGGTGGGGTATGGGGTAAAAGTAAGCAGAAGCCTGCCCGAGTGACTGACAAGACCCATCTGTCTTCTGTGATGGTCTGCCACGCCTCCCAATGAGACGCGATGCGTCCTCCCACCGGGGTCTCGTGCGAGCACGGAAAAACCTCATTTGCCACCTGAACCTGATGAGGAGGCTGAGGAGCGGGAGAAATACCGCATACACTGTTGTCTACGGCGGTTATTTCCCGCAGGAGTGTCTACTCTGCGCGATTTGCGGTCGAGGAAGCCCCTGAAACCAGAAGAAGGTCGACTCTGTGATAACAGTCTCTGAGGTTTGAAAGGAGCTTTAACCAGAACGGACAATGATTTAGCCGTCTGAGTGCTATCCTTGGTTTTGGTGAGCTCTACATCAGTAGAAGAATGAAAAAGCTCCTTACCATCGAATGGAAGGTACAAAACCTTGTCTTGCACTTCCTTCAAAAACTTGGGTGGCATGCAACCACGCTTGCCTCGAGGTATCAACCCCGAGCATCATGCCCCGAGCCGAGGTGTCTACGTGATGAGCCGCAGCCTCCAGGAGATCCTGGGCCAAGACCCTGGCATTCGAAAGGCCACCTCTGAAATCTTCCAACTTCTCGACCGGAATATGCTCCTCAAACTCCGACAGACCTTTCCACATCCGCATGTTAGCTCCCGCCAAAATCAATTCGGCATTGGCCTGCCTGAGCTGCAAAGCCGAATTGGCAAAGATTTTCCTCCCTAGGGAGTCCAGGAGCTTGTCCTCCTTTCCCAAGACCTGAATAGCTGTCGCGGAAGAGGATGCTGCAGGTCTGGACTGCAACGTGGCCGCAGCCACCACTGTGGAGGAGGGAGGCGGACAAGACAACAAGGCCACTTCCTCCGAAGAGTGCAGCCTGTACCTCGCGTCAATCTTTTTATTGACGAAAAGTCCTGAGTGTGGCTTCTCCCAGACTCTTCGGACCTCAGCCAAAACGTCCTTCTGCAGGGAAAGGCCGGTACGCTCCAAAGGAGACAGGGTGAACGCCCCAGAAAGCATGCCCTCCTGCAGAGCAGGTGCCTCGGGAACAGGGACATCTAAGAAATTCATCATGTCCAGTACCCGGTCATGAAAAGCTCTAACAGAGCGGGGAAGATCCTCGTTGTCCTGCTCGCCTTGAGGGTCATCTGACAGGTCAGGATCCTGCTGAACCGTGTCAGGAACTGTCTTGTCCACTGGGGAAAACTGTGGCAAAGGTGGAAGAGCAGGGGCAGGCACCACAGGCAAAGGAGGCGTCGGCGGAACCACCAGAGGAACGGGTGGAGCCGGAAGCGCTGGTGGACAAATTTCCTTAAAAAGCCCTTTGGAATACTCCCTCATGGGGTCGGTGCGCATAAGCGCTTGAAATTTACTGAAAAAAGCGTCCTCGGGAGATTGCTTCGGAACCTGAGGAGGCCTCTCATGAGGTGGGCAATTCCAGGGACGTAACGGAGAAGGGTGCCACACCGGGCCCTCCGCCGACGTATCCACATAAATCAAAGGGGCCACCCCTGCAGGCAACGAAACATTGTGCGGAAGAGGCATCCGGGCGTTCCAATCATAAACGGGCCGGTAGGGATACGCACAAGTGACCTTATGTTCACCCAAGGGACCGAACCCTACACCAGAGGCTGATGGCGTAGTTATAGGGGTAGTACCCAAAATGGCCGCCGTGGTCGTGGCGGGAACGGCCGCCATTTTATCTTCATCTGAGGGGAACTGCGGCACGTGAGGAGGTGAGGCAGGGGTCCCCGTCGATGGATCAGGGATCTTAATTTTAGACTTAACATAAGGAACCTCGGCAGAGCCGGTACTATGAGGCCTGGAATGTTTCTGCGACATACCAACCGCCAACTGAGCCTTCGAAGGAAGGACCTCGGCACTACCGGTAAAAGAAGAACCTTGCTTCTTTGCCCCCTCAACATATCTGGTATCACCACAAGAGCGGGAACGGTGAGAAGCCGCTTTCACCGACAGGGCCCTGCCTGGCCCCTCAGAACTGCTGGTAGCCTTAGTCTCTGTACGAGGGACCTCGGGCCTAGGCCCGGTAATAGCCTTATCGGCATGGGCCTCGAACATTTGTTCGGTAAACACAAGCCCAACCAAGGCCTCGGGGTGCACCCCGGTCTTGTTTTTAAGGGAAGCTGAAAGAGAGGCCTCAGAGCACGCTCCGGTACCCTGTGACTCAGCAGTACTGGGTCTACACACAGCCCCCACAGGAGGGGCCTCGGAAGTTACTCCGGTGTACACAGGCCCCTTACGGAGACCCTCAGAGAAAACTCTGGTAGAATTATCAGGCCCATCAGGCACCTCAGGGCGAACCCCGGTGACAGAGCGATCAACGCCCCTCCCGGCTCGAGAGGAACCCGGGAAGGTATCCCCCGGCCGGGGTGCTCTGAAAACTAAAGAACTTACCGGGCGTTTCTTCTTCTCGTCGATGAACGCCTGAAAATGAGATGGAGGGGCGCATCTGAACACCTCCTCCCACCGTTCCAACCGACGTTGAAGAGCCTGGACCGAAAGGGAGTCACAGTAAAAACATGAGTCCCAGCGGTGTTCCGGACCCAAACACTCTAAACAAAGAGGATGGGGATCAGCCCTTGCGAAGCGACGATGACACGAAGAGCAGTCTGGAAAGTCTAATTGAAAAGACAGACTATAAGACGAACGCTAGCGAGAGCCAGAGAGGAAAACAGGGAAGAAAATCTTCCGAGGATGCAAGTGCGTACGGACCCCATCGAGCGGAGAAAAGGACTGGGAGGCGATGCACAAGGCAGAGCTAAGGTGGGCGGAGTTACGGCCGCGTGCCGGGCCCCACGGAGGAAAGCGAGGAAGGACACATTTTTGGAAAAATTTGGATGCTTTTTACAAAGTGCTCCGGTCCCGTCCCACAGGACGGAGAGATGTCCCACAAGTATGGAGGAAAGGGGACGGGACGTAGGAGTAAATCTCTTACCTGGTAACGTTCTTTCGATGGGATGGTCCAACGACATATTCCATATCTATGACAGGTAATCACCACAGCTGTGCTGCTTCAGAACATTTTCTGCGTCAATGACGTCGATACGCTGTCCTTGAGGGCCTCTGTCGAGCCGACGTCACCGGATGTTATAAGTAGGACACACGACGCCCATAGCCTCAGTTGTAGTTTTTTCCCCAGAACGCGTGGTACCAACCTTCGGCCCGTATGACCATAGAAAGCCTCGCGGAAACGTAAGCTGCAATCGCATAAGAAATTCAGTAGCGGGGCAGGTAGAGAGGGAGCGATATGGAATACATCGTCGGACCATCCCATCGAAAGAACTTTACCAGGTAAGAGAGTAATTTGTTCAAGGGGATTGGGTCCTCCGACGTATTCCATATCTATGACAGACTCCTAAATCAGTACCAACGTATGGAGGAGGGAAAAGAATTTAGAGTATAGAAATTTAGAATGCCCAATCAAATTGCAGAGTAAAGGACCGCCTTGCCAAAGGCCAGATCCTGCCCATGGATAAAATCTAGGGAGTAGTGTCTTACAAACGTATGGACCGAAGCTCAAGTGGCTGCTTCACAGATGTTACGAATAGCAACACCCCTCTGCAGGGAAGTAGAGGCAGCCATTCCCCTAGTAGAATGGGCCCATAAGCCTACCGGAGGGTCCTTACCCGCCAAGCGGTAACATTCAGAAATTGCCAAGATAATCCATCTAGACAACGTCTGCTTAGTAGCAGCTTGTCCCAAACGCCTTCCAGCGTAACCAATAAAGAGCTGATCGTCCATTCCGACCCGGGACATGCGTGAAATGTAGAAACTTAAAGCTCTCCTAGGATCCACCCTATGGAGCCTTTCCTCGTCCTTACCAGGATGCGGAGGAGGATGGAATGCCGGAAGAATGACTTTCTGGCTTAAATTAAATTCCGAGACAACTTTCGTAAGAAACGAAATACGGACTCTAAAGACAACCCTTATGAAACACATTGAAGGGTGGTTTAACAGACAGTGCTTGCAACTCACTCATTCTGCGAGCGGAAGTAACTGCCACTAAAAATACAGTTTTAAGGGTTAACAGTCTAAAAGGACAGGAATATAAAGGCTCGAATGGAGCACCCTGGAAAGGTGACGGTGGAAACACATTAGTGAGCCCTTTCAAAAACTGAGAAATTAAAGGAATTTAGAAATAAGAACACTCCACAGACGAGGGCTTCAATATGGACAGCGCCGCCAGGTAACCTTTAAGGGTACCCACTTGCAGGCCCTTGTGGGCTAAAGAAAGCAAAAAAGACAACCACAGGAATGTCACATGAAAAAGGATCCACATTCTTAACCCTGCACCAGTCGCAGCACTTTCTCGAACGGCAACGGTACAGGGACTTTGTTGCCGCCGTCTGGCCGAAAGCAACACCTCCATCACGTCTTCAGGGAGGTCCCAATCTTTATACCTCAACCTTTCAGAAGCCAAGCGTGAAGGTTGAGGGATCTGACCTCTGGATGGAGAACCGGATTCCCCTCCACCCCCGTGAGAGCAGATCGTCTCGGTAGGGAAGACGCCGTGGAGGGCAGATGGACAAGTCAACATACCACATTCTCAGGGCCCATGCCGGAGCAATGATGATCATCCGGGAACCGAACCTCCGTAACCTCTGCAGCACTTGCGGGATGACGGGGACTGGAGGAAATGCATACAGCAGTGGGAAGGACCACTCCACCACGAACGCGTGCCCCAAGGCTCCTCTTGGAGGAAATTCCCCTGAGCAGAAACTTTCGCACTTCCGGTTGCCACTGGAGGCAAAGAGATCCACTTGTGGGGTCCCCCAAAGGGCGAAGATCTCAGCGAGAATCTCCTGAGCCAGCTCCCACTCATGAGAGATCACGCTCAGCCTGCTCAGAGCGTCCGCCGTCTCGTTTTCTTCTCCGGCCAGATGAACTGCCGGGATCGAAATTTTCTGCTGGATGGCCCAGAACCAGAGCTGCATCGCCGTCCTGCACAGAGGAAGTGACCCTGCCCCCCCCCCACCCCATTTTGTTGAGGTAGTACATGGCCACTGTGTTGATCGTCAGAATCAGGACATTCTTAACTCACACAGTCGGCAGAAAAGCCTTCAGGGCAAGCCTGACGGCCCTCAGCTCCAACAGATTGATATGGAGTCTGGACTCCGACGGAGACCAACGACCGCTGACTCAACTCGTAGGCATGAGCTCCCCATCCCGTGAGGGATGCGTCCATCGCGATCGTCCCCTCCGGACAGGGTAGCCAAAATGGAGCCCCCCTCATCAGATTGCCTTCGACGGCCCACCACAGAAGGTCCTGGGCGACCGAGGGAGGTACCTGAACGGGGTCCGACATCGTGCTGGAGGACTGTGACCACTGCATCTTGAGCCCATTGCAGAGATCTCATCCACAACCTGGCCTCTGGCATCAGAAGAATGCAGGATGCCATGAGGCCGAGCAACCTCAAGAACTCGAACGCTGGGAGACTCTGGGTATGTTGAAACTTGTGCACCATCTGCAGAATGTGATGAGCCCCCACCTGGGGAGGGAAGAGAGAAACGCTGCCCCAGGGATGTGTAGAGCACTGCTCCGATGTACTAGAGCCACTGTGAAGGCGTCAAGTGGGACTTCTTTAAGTTGAGGGAGAAGCCCAGCTTGTGAAGGGAGTGGCAAGTGACTGACAGATGATCCAGGACTTGCTCGGGAGAGCGCGCCATGATCAACCAATCGTCCAGGTAGGAGTAGACGTGAATCCCCCCTTTCCTGAGATACACTGCCACCACCACGAGCTTGGTAAAAACCCTCGGGCGGAGGTCAATCCAAACAGCAGTACCCGAAACTGAAAGTGCGAGTCGCCAACCGCAAACCTCAGGTACTTCTTGTGCTTGGGATGGATCTGCACATAAAAGTAGGCATCCTTGAGGTCGAGAGACACCAACCAGTCCTGAAGTTGAAGGGCCTGGAGAACCTGAGAGAGTGTAACCATCTTGGACTTGTCCTGCCTGAGGAGCTTGTTCAAAGCACGCAAGTCCATGATGGGTCTCAATCCTCCGTCTTTCTTCGAAATAAAAAAATAAGGGGAATACCATCCCTTGTTCCTCTCCGCTACAGGCACCAGTTCTATGGCGCCTTTCTCCAACAGGGATTGTATTTCCTGCGCAAGGAGCGGATCCGGACTCTTCAAAGAGAAATTCCCTGGTGGATTGCTGTGAGGCCTCTGCCGGAAAGGAAGACAGTAGCCGTGGGCTATGATCTCCAGAACCCACACATCTGAAGTAATGACACGCCATTCTAAAAGATGCTGCGCCAGCCTTCCCCCAACCGGCGAACCATGGGACATGGCCAGATGACTGAGCTGAAGCGGCTGCGGTATTGCCTGATGGTAAAGAGGCAACTGCCCAAGTGGCCTTGGCACCTCGAGTACCTTGTTTTCCACCTCTGGTACTCCGACGGTTGCCCCTTTGACTTGCAGCTCCCCTCGATCTACCAAAAGTTGAGTAATATCGAAAGGAACCCCCCTCCATTGTTGTCCCCTAGGATGAAAAGGCGGAGGTTGGCGAACTGCAGCGTTCAACGACTTTGCAGCAGCTTTGGAGGTCTGCAACATCTCAAGGCTCTCGTCAGCCTTGCTGCCAAAAAGATGTTCACCATCAAAGGGCATGTTGAGGAGCTGGGCTTGTACATCAGGAGCAAATCCCGACTTCCGCAACCACACAAATCTGCGGATTACGGTGCTCGCCGCCATGAACCGACTGACAATCTGCCACGGCCAGACCAGACCGAACAGATTCACACATGGCATCCTTGCCATCCTGAACAAGAGCAAGAAAGCCATCCCGTTCCTCCCCTTCGGGAATGTGTTCAGCCTCCAACGAGACAATTCCACAGAGTATGAGTGAAACGTAATAAGGCACACACAGAGTTGGCTGCCTGTAAAGCCATACCCCGTGAAGAAAAGACTTTCTTCGCCCAGCCATCAAAATGTTTGTCGCCCTTTCAGGAGGGATGATAGGGTACGACGCCTGTTTTGCTGGGGCCGTAGCCGCCTGTACCACCAAAATCTCCGGAGTGGGGTGCGTAGTCAAGTAGTGGGGTCGCTACTGGCTGGACGATATTTCTTCAGCAAAGACTTGCTCACTGCCGGTAGACACTCCGGAGCAGTCTAAGCCGCAGCCACCCTTCTCTGCAGGGCCACATGGAATGGCAGTATCGGGTCAGTTGGTGGACCGTGGTCAAGGATATCCATCAGGTCATCCTGCAGAAAATACATTGGTGGCGCAGACCACCCCAATTATTCCGTTACCCTCTACATAAGGCGCCGGTATGAGGACTCTGCGTGGGTGCCAGGCTCAGGCCTACCGAACTCCACCTCTGGAGAGGTGTCCAAACCACTGGCGTCGAGCAACGACTGACGCAGGTCTTCAAGCTGGCTATGACCAGACAAAATCTCGTCAGGTACCTTATGAGGAACCAAACCTTCTTCCTCAGACCCTTCTTCCACCTCAGAAATAAAATCTATAGGCTGGAATGGGGGCACAGGAAAAGGGACAGACATCGGCGTCAACGTCTTCGACACAGTCCTCGAGGGCGTAGCCCCGATTGTGTCCTTCGACCACCTGGGCGCCGATGGCATCGACGGCTTCCTCGGAGGCGAAGCCTCGAGAGAGTCCCTCGACGACCTCGGTGCCGAAGGCATCAATGTCTTCTTCGAAGACCTCACAGGCTCTGACGCTCGGGACCTGGCATGTCTAGAATGATCCACCTTGTCCGATCGAGACCTCGAAGATGCTCGATGATTGCGCCGGCCACCCGAGCCTGAAGGCTTCCGAGGGGCGGCTATAGCACAGTCAGCGTCTTTCGACGGCGCGGATGAAATGAAGCCCTGCGACTGAAAAAATCACCATCATCTCCGTATGAAATGAATCCCATTCCGCAGGAGTGGAATGCTTGTTGGAACAAGCAACCTGCCGCCAGGCAGAGCCCTCGGACGAGGACAGTGAAGGTGACCGATGACGGCGCTTCCGTGAATGCCTCGAAGAGGCAGAGGAATGGCGGGACCTACTCCAGGACCGAGACACCCCCCCCCCCGGACCGACGACGACGATGCGGAGAGTCGCCCTTTGAATCGTCAGTCGAAAGCCCTGTGGATCTCGACTTCCGAGGCTTGGCCACCTTACCGGCAAAGCTTCTTCTTACGCTCCCGCAAGGCCTTCGACGTAAGCGACTGCCAGTCAACACAATCATCCGTGTCGTGGCCCTCACCGAGGCACCAGAGGCAGGCGTTGTGTGAGTCCGTCAACGACATCTTGGACCCGCAGTCCTGACACTTCTAAAAACTGGGCCGCGGGGTGGAAGAAGTCGAAGACATAATGGAAATCTTCACTACGAACAGGTTCGAAGAACCAAAAGAACAGAACTCAGAAGATCCGAGGCTTGCCGAGCTCTCCGAAGCGAACACGTTCGCGGAAAAAACAGAACTGAGGCTACGGGCGTCGGGCGTCCTACTTGTAACATCCGTTGACGTCGGCGGCCCTCGAGGACAGCATATCGACGTCATCGGCGCAGGACGCCGAAAATGTTCCGAAGTAGCATAGCTGTGGTGATTACCCGTCAGATATGGAATACGTCGGAGGACCCAATCCCCTTGAAAGAGGATGTTACAGTAGTCCAACCTAGAGAGAACCAGAGCTTGGGAAATGGTGAGCTTCTGAGGGAAGGAAAGGCAGGTTACCTCGAAGGAGGTGCAGGAAGAAGCTTGACTTCATAGAGACATCAGATGTGTGAAGAGAAGGAAAGTGTAGAGTCAAAGATGAACCAGAGGTTCTTGGCCTCGCAGGTAGGGGTAAAGGGAGGGCCAAGGGATGTGGGCCAGAGAGTGAGGGCAAAGGATTGTGAAGGTGTACCAATAAGGAGGATCTCAGTCTTGTTGGCATTTAGACAGATCGTTTGCAGCACACCAATTTTGAAAGGCGATTAGGCAATCAAACATGAGGGAAGGAGAGGAGGTAGCTGAAGGAAGCCTGAAAATGAGTTTGGTGTCATCAGCATAGCACTGGAAATTTGAGCAGAAAATGGAAATGCAGTAAGCAAGAGTTGCCAAGCATTGGTTGAAAAGCCAGGGCGAGAGGTTAGACCTCTGGGGAACACCACAGGTACAGCGGGAGATGGAAGATAGGAAGGACCCAAGTTGTACCTGGGAGGGTCAATCAGAGAGGAAAGAGGTCAGCCAGGCCAGAGCCTGATCAGTGATACCCAAGTTGTCATGGAGACGATTGAGCAGGGTGGTATGGTTGACCGTGTCGAAGGCAGAGGACAGATCAAGTAGAATGAGGACAGAGGGAATGTTAGAGTCAAGGTTGGAGAGCAAGTCTTCACGGATGTTTCAGGAGAGCAGTTTCTATGTTTCTGGCGGCTCTGAAGCCAGATTAGTGGTCATTGAGAGAGCCAACAGAATCGGAATGAAGGTTAAGCTGAGAGATGGCCAGCTTTTCCAGGAGCTTACCCAAAAAGGGAGTAATGGAAATTGGGCGATATTGAGCCGGACAAGAAGGATCAGCTGTAGGTTTCTTGAGGAGAGGATGCACAAGGGAGTGCTTCAGAGGGGAGGCGAAAAGATCCAGAGGCAAAGAAGAAGTTGCAGAAATCGGACAGGGCCGCAACGAGGGTATCAATATGGTCCTTAATGGTTTTAGAGGAACAGGGATGGACCCGTTTTGATGAGGCTTTGATAGATTGGACTTGTTCAGCGACCTCATCAGGGGAGAAAAGAGGAAAGGACGAGAAAGAGGGAGGGGTAGCCGAGGGACGGTTAGCAAGCAGAGAAGGAGAGGGGAAAGGAGGAGAGGGTGGACAGGATGTCCTGGGTTTTAGAGAGAAAGTGAGAGGCAAGGGCATTGTAAAGAGCCTGGGAGGCAAGAGGAGGGGTGGAGACTGCAGCAGGGTTGGCCAGCTCCTTACAGATTTTAAAGAGTTCACCAAAGTTGTTAAATGCCGCAGAGACGCGGGCTTGAATGTGGACTCTCTTCTTGGTACAGACAGAGTCGGCATTGCCTTTGGAGCAGGCCAGTCAGAGGATGAGCAAAAAGCCCTCCATTTCCTCTCTGCCGCCCTACACTTACGTTTAAGTGTAGCTAGGTCAGAGTCATACCAAGAATTGCACTTGGCTTTGGACTTCAAACAGATCCTCATGACAGGGGCAAGAGCATCAAGAGTAGACGAAATAGAGGAGTAGAGCAGGGACAGGCCTGTGTCAGGGTGCGAGTCAGCCCAGGGTGGAGAAAGGGGGGGGGGGGGGGGGGTGAGGGGAGGTGGCAGCAAAAGCATCGACTGACACATGCTTCAGTCCGCATATCTGAGAAGGTGGGTGGCAATCTTGGGGTAGGCTTGGCTTGAGGGGTGGCGATGGAGAGATCAATGGAGAGGAGCCAGTGATCATTCCAGGAAAGAGGAGAGGTGAGGGGAGGGGAGTAGAGAGGGGGAGGCCAGAAGAGATCAAGACATCAAGTGTGTGACCAGCAGAGTGAGTCACGCCAGAGGGAAGGATAGAGAGTGAATCGCAGAGGTCGCGAAAGAGCGCAAATGAGGAACAGTGAGAATCAAGATGGATGATGAGGTCACCAAAGAGGAGGAGTTGTGAGGTCTGCCCACTCGGAAAGAAAAGAGGCGATTTGACCACAGGGGGCCGGTAGAGGGTAGCAACGGTAAGAGTTGCTAGGAGAGAGAGAGAGAGAAAGAGAGAGAAAGAGAGAGAAAGAGAGAGAAAGAGAGAGAGAGAGAAAGAGAAAGAGAGAGAGAGAGAGAGAGAGAGAGAGAAAGAGAAAGAGAAAGAGAGAAAGAGAGAAAGAGAGAGAGAGAGAAAGAGAGAAAGAGAGAGAAAGAGAAAGAGAAAGAGAAAGAGAAAGAGAAAGAGAAGAGAGAGAGCCTGCAGACAAGGCATTCGAAAGCAGAGTAAGTCTGAGTGGGGATGATCGAGGCAGGAATCCACTCAGGGAAGATCAGGGCTACATCCCCTCAAGTCCGCATGGCTCTCGGGGGGGGGGGGGGGGGGATGTAGGATCTTGTAGCCGTCAGAGAGTAGAGAGTCAAAGCTTGTGACAGAGCTAGCCGTAAACCATGTCTCGGTAAGACCAAGGATATCAAGGTCAAGTTCTTCAAGGAGGTGGCAGATGTCAGAGGAGTGTTCGACAGCAGAGCGAGAGGTGAGAGTGGCAAGATGAAGAAGGTTGCCAGCCTTATAGACCTTCCGGGGAGGGGTACAAATCAGAGGTACGCCCTGCTGAGGTGTGGAGGGAGCTTGAGGTGGGGCAGATGAGTAAAGAAAAGAGGGCAAGGTAGCCAAGGGAGGAGAGTAGGGGACAGCTGGAGATGAGAGGAAGTTGATGAGGCGAGGGAACCGCCTTTCAAAGAAGAGGGGATTTGCCTAAGGGCCTTGCACCATGACAGTGCCATTAAGGTAGACATTAATGAGTACTCTGGAGGAGTCAAAGGAATTCATGAGGTCTTCCCAGCGGGTGCCACCCTTAATGGGAGAGAAGGCGAGCGGTCGGAGCACAGAGATCATATGAGGGGTCCTGAGATCTGGTGAAGGAACGACAGAGGATGTCGTCAATGAGGGTTTGTCTGGCAGAGGCGCTGGAATAGGCATCTGCAATGGGGAGACCTGGTTTAGAGGCCAAGATATCCTTTTTAAATTTCTTCTAACCAGACTTAGCGAGAAGGGAAGGATAGTTGATCGAGAAGCAGTTGGAGTAAATAGGAGAAACAGATAACGCCATGGGCAGGTAGAGAGAGGAGGCAGTAGGAGAAATATGCAAGTACAGTGGTGTGGAAAAAGAAAAGAACAAGCAAATGCAAAAAAAGTTATGGTGGGTTTAAAAAAGCAAAAATGTGAGGTTAGAATAGGCCATGTCAGCTAACAAGCCACATGTGCCATCGCACAACCGAGTAACCATACCTGGAAGTTGACCTTTACTTCAGAGCCACTGAGCAATGCATTATGGGTATGCAAACTAGTGCTAGCTCAAAAACATAAGTTGCGCTCCAGGACACTGTCAACTGAAGAAAAAAAAGCATGCTGTTGAGACCATATCCATAGTACTTTACATATTTTAAAAGGAGGGAAGCGTGGGTTATGCTTGCAACATTCACACAGGACATGGCCTGCTTGATAGGGCAATGCCCTCTCCTCGTTTTTGGCAGGCATTTGTTTATATTGCACAAGACTCTTGGGTGAAATGCCCCAGGATACCTTAAGCCACCCCACATATCACAGACACAAGAAACTAAGGGTCAAATAACCATTCTTCTCCAAAAGACCAGGATGTAGTGAACTGGTCAGGAACGATGGGAACTGAAGGCCAAAAAATCTTGAGAGCTCCAGGCTGAATACTTCTAAACCAGAGCAACGCCCAGTGCAAACTAGAACCCTACAAATGAAAGTCTCACTAGATTCCCTTTAATTGTAGTTGCTACTAATTCTCTATTTAGGCACACTATATATTCCTAAGTAACAAACCAACATCCATTGGCTGCAAGGCAACGGGTTCGGGACTGGAGAAAGTAAAGCACGAAGCGAGACAGTTTTGTGCTGCACACTGTGGATTTCAGAGTCTGAGTAGACAATTGGATATTTGCCACTTGAGTGCCAACAATCAGTGCTAGTAGAGTAGCAACCCACTGCAAGAGGCATTGCCACACATACTTATATGCAGACAACTAAGGTAGTTATGGACTACTCAAACCAAAAAATATATTTACTAAAGGATCAAAAAGAATTTCAGCATCATTCCCAGATCCCAGGTGCCCGAGTAAATGTGGGATGTCCCTGGGGACGAAAATAGGTGCCCTGGCCGATTGACTGCTTCAAAGAGCCCTTAAGAAATTGAGGGGGTCTCTGGGTAATTGGTCATCTTCACAGTTGTAAAGTCTTGTTAATGGTGTGCCGGGATGTGTGCCACCTTTGGAAGATGTACTGGAGCGGTAAGCATCTCCATCTGCCAACTAACCCACATGGACCGATGGCTCTTTAAGGTCTTATCCGATGTCTGCACGTTGTCTTAGAAAACCCATCAGGGCATCTTCATTGGGCCATTTATTCTCATCTCTGGGTTTTGGACCAACAGCTCCAGCTCCTATACAGAGATCAAGCCGTGCAAGGGTAGAACAGTCCCCTGCGACATCCAGTTAATCATTTTAGAGCAATTAGCTACATGTGGTCCAATTAAAAGGAAAATGAGACTTCATTACCGCTGAAAAGGAAACAAATTATTCTGTGAGAAGTTCAAAAACAAACCAATTGCTTTTAACACTTAAATCATTCTGCTGAGACTGGTTGCCAGACAGTTTTAGGTTAGTGTATCATCTATGTAAGGAGTGGATATGGTATGGCATTTATAACGCGCCTGTTATAAGTGTTATAAGTTTCTAGATGCCACAAGACGGGGTGGGGGGTGACATAGGGAGGACAAGACAACCTTGTGTGATTCGGATCGTACAAGTGCGACAACACAAGTGCAAGGGAAGTGAGGGTTTTGGGGGTGCAGGGGAGAGAGGAAGGGGGGGTGGTGCAGTAAGGGTAACATGGCTACGAGTAAGTGCAGCCAGGGCAGCGTGGCTCTGAGTAAGTGTAAGAAGGCAGGGGGAGCTTTAGGATTTGCAGTTACAGCCCCCAGGTGAGCAGTAGGCCAGCAGTCAGTGCAAGAGGGACTGGTCATGGAGGGGGCCTGGTACCCAGTGAGGCTCAGAGGGTACCAAGCAACCAGTCAGGGCAGCAGACAGGTGGGTTGGCAAGGAAGCGAGAGAACGAAGGCAGAGGAGAAAAGGAAGGTCTTGAGCAGCTTACGGAACTTCCGGTGGTGCGGCTTAAGTCTGAGAGGGACAGGGAGGCCGTTCCAGAGGGAGGTACCTGCAGAGGATAGAGAGCCACCCCCCACTCTCTGCTTGGAGAAGCATCTGGCCCTCAGACAGCTCGAGGAAGCCGAGCCAAGGGCTCTAGAAGGAAGGTATTTCGGCAGAGATTGGCTATAATGAGGGACCTGGCCCCAGATAGCCTTATGGACAATGCAGAGGGTCTTGAACTTGATCCTTGCAGCCACCAAGAGCCAGTGGACAGATGAGGGCCGGAGAGAAGCTGTCCTTGGGCTTGAGGCCAAGGATATGTCTCGCAGTCCTATTCTGGATTAGATGAAGGGGTGAAGGGAGGAATTAGGCAGATTGAGGAAGAGGCGGCTGCAGTAGTACAGCCTGGAAAGAACCAGAGCTCTGGAGACAGTGAGCTTCTGGGGGAAGGTGAGAAAAAGGTGGAATGCCTCTGAGGAGGTGCAACTGGAAGTGGGCCTTCTTGGCAAGGTCTGTGATATGAGGAGAGAAGGAGACAGTGAAGTCAAAGAAGACATCAAGGTTTTTTCAACACCAGAAGGCGAGGTTCGGCCAGAGTGACAGAGGGAAAGCTGGAGCAGGGGTCCCAATGAGAAGCAACTCATGCTTACTGGCATTGAGGGAGAGCTTGTTGGAGGTGCACCAATCCTGAATCGGGGATAGACAATCATGAATAAGTGAGGAAGGAGAGGAGGCTGAAGAGCAGAGTCATACACAACACTTAAAGTTAGAAGAGAAGGTGGAGATCAGGTGGGCCAAAGGGGCCAGAAAGATATTGAAGAGCCAGGGTGAGAAGATAGAGCCCTGAGGGCACCACACGTGGCGAGAGAGGTGGTGGAGAGAAAGGACACAAGTTGGACCTGGGAGGGTCGGTCCTGGTGGAAGGTGGTCAGCCACGCCAGGGCCTGATCCGTGATGCCCAAGTCCAAGTGGAGTCGGTTGATCAGGATGGCATGATTGACAGTATCAAAAGCAGAGGAAAGGTTGAGGAGGACAGAGGGAGAGCTTGATTAGAGAGCAGATCTTCATGGATGTTCTGGAGAGTAGTTTCAATGCCTGAAGCCAGACTGATCGTCATGGAGGCAACCAACAGATTCAGTGTGGAGGGTAAGCTGGGAGATGGCCAGCCTTTCCAGGAGTTTGCCCAGGAATGGACTGATAGAAATCGGGCAATAATTAGCCGGACAGGTAGGATCGGCAGAAGGCTTTTTTTAAGGAAAATGGCACACAAAGGAGTGCTTGAGGAGAGAGGGGAGGATCCAGTGGCGAAAGAGTGATTACAGAAATCAGCAATGGCTGGAGCAAGGATGTCAATGTGGTCCTTAATAATTGTCTAGAAACATCGACAGGTGTTATCGGAGAGAGGGAGGACAGAGGAAGAGGAGAGGGATAGGCAGCCAAAGTGGGCTTGAGAGAGGGAGAGAGGGAGGAAGAGGAAAGCGAGCACAGGATGTCCTGGGTTTTAGTGGTGAGATGAGAGCCCTACAGAGGGTCTGAGAGGGAACAGGAGAAGTGGAGGCTGCAGTAGGACTGGCCAGCTCCTTGCAGATTTTAAAGAGTTTGGCTGTGTTGTTAGAGGCCACAGAGACGCAGGCTTGAATATGGACCCTCTTCTTGGAGAAGACAGAGTCTGTATTGCCTTTGGAAGCGGACGGCAGGCCAGTTTGTCGGAGGATGCGCCCGATGCCCTCCACTTCCCCCTCAGGCACCCTGCACTTGCGTTCAGTTGGACATTTCCAACTGAAGGAGCTTTCAAAGGGCAGCAAGGCCTGAATCATACCAAGAGTTGCACTTGGAGGTAGGCTTCAGACGGATCCTCATGACCGGGTCAAGGATGTCCAAGGTGTTGGCGATAGAAAGATGCAGGTTAGAGAGGGCTGTGTCAGAGTGGGTATCAGCCGCAGAAGGAGGAGCAGAGAAAGGTGAGGCAAAGGGGGCCACCAACACTCGCTTCATGGGCCGAATGACCAAGAAGGAAGGTGGCATGCTCGGTGGGCTTTGTTTGGCGGACAAGACCTTCCAAGTGTGAGGAGAGCAGAAAGTGGTCAGTCCAAGTGAGAGGGTTAGAGGGGATGTCAGTGGAGATCAGAACATCCAAGGTGTGTCCAGGAGAGGGTAGCATGGAAATGAAGACCGACACAGGTCGTGGAATAGCCCAAAGGTGGGCTTAGATGCATCTAGGTGGATGTTGAGGTCTCTGCGGAGTTCAGAGGTAGAGAAAAGGAGACGAGAGGTCTGCCCATTCTGAGAGGAAGACGGTGACTGGCCAGGTGGACTGCAGAGAGGTGGCCACAGTCAGGGAGAGGCCATGAGAGATAGTCTGTAGAACTACTGTCATTCTTACAAGGAGTAAGAATGACAGTAGGGACCCAGTCAGGAATGATCAGGGCCACTCCACATGACCAGGCCAGTGGGTTCTGGGCTCAGAGAGGATCTTGTAGCCCTCAGGGAGAGGAGTGTCAAAACTTGTGACCGAGCTGGCCATGAACCATGTCTCTGTGAGAGCGAGGACGTCAAGGTCTTCGGGGATGTGGCAGATGTCAGAGGAGCGTTTGACAGGAGAGCGAGAGTTGAGAGTAGCTATGTGGGGCAGGTTGCCACATTTGAAAGACTTCCGGATTGGGGTATAGGAGTGAGGTACACCAAGTGGAAGCGGCAGAGGGGCCAGAGAGTGGGCAGAGGCAGTAGACTGAGGGGGCATAGGGGCCAGAGAGGAGGAGGAAGAAGATGGTGGAGGTAGCAGAGGAGCCAGAGAGGTGGTAGAAGAGGTAGCTGTCAGGATTCCTGCCCCTCATGTCCCCAGCCCTCCAAGATGTCAGGCTGGAGCCAGACCACGATCACCTACATGGCCCTCTCCATCCCTCCAAAGACCCACTTGGAGTCAGGCTTGGCGCTTGTGGCACCAGACTCACTCACTCACTCACTCCCATAGGATAACATTTGGGATTGGACTTGTAGTGCATTGATGGGGATAAGATGGATGCCCCTACATATTTCAGTTCCTAGAACTGCATGTGCGGTCTAGTCTTTTGGGTGTGGTTCAGCCCAGAGACACCTGGGATACCCAGAGACTATTTAAGCCACACCCAGGCTGAGAAACATGCTTTGCGTTTTCTGCAGGGTGACACTCACCGTGTTCAGATCGGTCTCCAGTAGGCCTGCATCTTTCTTCTGCGCTCAGCTCCTGCAAGAACAAGAACACTGTTAGGAACAGCCTTACCTTGCGGCGCTTCTACCCATCATTCATCGCTCCTTCTGTTCTGCGGGCATCTTCGGCGGTGTCATTCCCATCCCGGCACGCCGCTTCCTAAGGAAAAGGGAAAATAACAGAAAAAAGGCATTAATAAGCATTCTGCAAATCTTCACTTATTTTTAAATGCTGTACGAGCTTCAAACGCTTACCTGAATCCCAGCCGCTCTGGTGGAACTCCATATCCGGAACTTCTCATCCATCTGCAAGAGGGAAAAGACACTCCAGGTTAGCGTGGAAACATCTAGAGGCGCTGCATACCGCGTTTACTCACCGCATTTCTTCATACCCGGCATTCACGCTGAAAATGTCGCGGCACCTAAAAAACACAGAAAAAGAACTCAGTTCAATGCAAATACGAAAGGGGTGCATCGCGCTCTCACTCACCTTCAGCGCTACTCATCTCAGCAGCACGCCGCCATCCCTGGACGCCAGCCATCATCTAAGGAAGGAAAGGAACGAAGTTTGAGAACTGTTCAAAAGACTCATACTTACCTGTCGGACTCTTGCCAATGTAGTAACTAGGCAGCAACGAGCCTGCATCAATCAACGCGCCCCTGCGCTGAAAGCAGGACAGAGAGCACACTATCCAAGAAAACAAGGTGAGCTGTGGATCAAAGGGAAGGGTTGGACCCCGGGGAAGAAGGGGTTCAAGCACACAGACAATAGGGAGTTAAACTCTATCAATCCTGTGTTTCAGGCCCAGTCTCCAGTCAAATAGCCTCCAGGGAAGGGTTCGAGGTGGTAAGAGGTCAGAACAGGCTGAGTGACGTCCCAGTGGATACCAGGTCAGCGTTACAGTAGCAGATGAAGGGGGGAAGTTGATAAGATGCAGGAGATGCCCATCAAGAAGGAGGCGATTGGGCTGAGCGCCCTGGACCACAACGGTACCATTAAGATATACATTGATGATGGCGTTGGAGGAATGGAAGGACAAGAGGACTTCCCATCAGGTGCCACCATTAAATGGGAGAGGAGGAGAACAGGCAGAGAACAGACAATATGAGGGGTCCATAGGTCTGGAGAGGGAATGACAAAGAGCATGTCGGTGAGAGTCTGTCTATAGGAAATGCTGATGTAGGTATCTGCAATAGGAAGGCCTGGGTTGGAGACCTGGATAGCCTCTCTTGAACTTTTTCCTTTCACACTTGGTGAGAGGGATAGGATAGAAAATAGAGTATCAGTTAGAGAAGATGGGAGAAATCGAGAGCCCCATAGAGGGTGCGAGGAGGAAGTGAGGGAGCGAGCACAGCCCAGCGCTGCACAATGCAGGCTGCACAGAATGGTTTTGGGGGGCCACAACCACAGGGAACAGCAGAAGCACAAGCAGGTTACAAAATCATAAGGGGACTACAAGAACACAGGGAGGACTAAGAACAAAGATTAACTGGGGGGCAGGGAGGGGGCAATTGCACACGACAGTAAGCTAGAGAGTGGGAGACAGCCTAGTGGGCACCACAGAAACACAGTGACCAACAGTAGAGTGGGAACCTAGAGGGGAGCAAACCGATCTAGAGAGCACAACAGTTAACAGTGTGGAGGCACTGCAGCCTCAGAACACAACAGAGACTTGCAAAACACAAAGTATGGCTAACCGCAAGAGGGGAAAGCCTAAGGTTGTGCAGAGACAGAGCAGGTTAAGCCAGGTGGTTTTATTTTCTACTGCTGGGCCTCAGCAGACACTGGGTGACATCACATTAAGTATGCAACCAATCTTATAACGCACCACGGGCCATGCAAATAACACTGCAGTGTACTTCACCAGTACTCGCTTCATGAACACGGAACTATCGAGTATGCCTACGCATGGGTCCGGAGCTTGCTGTGTCTGGCATTCAAGGTAGACGGCACTTAGGAGGTTAAATAAGGCGGAAACATGTCTTGGGTTAGCTGAATTCTATGCCGATAAAGTGGCCATGCAGCTCAGACGAATCTGCGCTCTTGGGCGGGTGTCAAGGCCTTGGCTGTTCATACAGTTGGCTGCCTTCTGTAGTGGCACGAAGCAGGTGGAATGGAATGCTACCAAGAGTACACATGGCATTTACATGCATCCCATTGTGTTTTACCAAACACAAGAAAATAAACTTTCCATATAGTCTTACAAAATTAGCGCAGGGCAGAGTCAGCCCTCTCTGATTGAAATCTGTAAGTCGGTTATACAGATTAAGGAATCCAGAGCTTAACTAGCTGAGCTATCTATCCGCGTGAGAAATTGCTCAGTGACATTTCTTTGACAGTCTGCACAGGACCTCTGTGTTGTCTTACTGCCATCAGACCTTTATTGTTGAAGCAATGCCCGACCCTTTAACAGCCGGAAGTGTTATGGACCAGGAACAAGCACTTATCCACTAGAGCTCCAGGTCTCTCCTGCTCAGGGGACTTATGCTAGGCAGCAGGGTATGGCACATCCAAGGCAAGTTTGCCTTGCCACACTGGGGTGCTCAGGGAGAAAAGCAGCTTTGGTCATCACGGAATCAGAACGGGGGGTGGAGGGGGGGGACAACTACAATGATCTGGTTTGAGCACTGCCTACAAACATCTCTAATCTACATAATGGTTTAAGGATGAGCCAAGTTGGCTAAAGCCTGAAAACATGTCCTACTTAGAGCTTGAATGCTGGGAGTCGAAAGGAACACAAAACGGGCCAGGACACAAACAAATAAAGATAATTGGCCCACTTTGGCAAATCACAATTTGCAGCTTGTCACACTGTGCCGAGGGCCCATCTTTTCGTAAAATCTGAGGCAAACCTGCCAGTGACATTGGCCAACACTACCTGATGCAGTGTACAAAGCCATCCAACTGGCCCACCATCTAGTTTGCTTGTTGGGCCCTTTGGGCACTTACCTATAGACAGAGATGCAAGTGTAATTTAAATAATTGGTACAACGTACCACTAGATCATTTGCTTTTTTACAGGGCGTACCTTTAGTTCAAAGGCTCAAGAAAAGCGTCCTGGATGCGTTTCCTTTCTCTGGAGACAAATATAGAATCATCTTGGATCAGACATTCAAGCACTGCCAATTTGCCAAGTCGCGGCGTAGCACAGACACAGAGGGTCCATCTGTGGCTCTGTAGCCTGAGCACCTTAACGAGCTGCAAACATTTCTTTTATCCGTGGCATGGCCCTTCATATGCCTGAGGGCACATTTCCAACTGAAGGAGCTTTCAAAGCACCAGTTAACCTTGCAAATAGATGATAGTTAAAGTGAGCAACACAAAGCACCCTTTTAAAAATGTGTTGCTATCCATGATGTCTATTGGCCTGACATGCAGAAAAATAAAGTTTCTTTATGTCAGTGACCAAATGTTATCATGAATGACAACAAGCTGGCGGTTTGTGACAATCTGCAAATGCCTGAACAACAACGAACCACGAAATTAGCAAATTGCACATAAAGGAACCCCACAAAACCAGTGACGAACCGAAAACAGCCAACATGACCCAAGACCGAGCAAAGGGACCTACCCATCAAACAACACAACTTGCTAAACCATGCAAAATCGAGCAAGAGAAACTTACCAGATAAGAGGGCAGTGCAGCCGTTAATGTACTCCAGAAGAAACCCACCTCTCCAATTACCAGATACATACCTACCTGCATTTAGCCTACTTGCATAGGATAGCCACTTGCACGTAGCCGAACTGTGCAAGTTAGCCATATTATACACTTAGCCTGTATTTGTAGGTTGGCCACTTTCTGCATCTGCTCTAATAGTAAAGCCAGGTTTTATGCTCCCTGCTGGGCTTCCCGAGACAGGCACTGGGTACGATCTGTAATGTGCTGGGTTCTGCTCCCTGAGATGGATTGTTGAGGTGGGAAATGCTTTGCACCTCGATAGACTGTTGGGTGCAGGAAATGTATCGCACCTGGATGGATTGTTTAGGGGTGGGACGTGGGTAGCATCTGGATGGGCTGTTGGATGCAGGAAGTGTATCGCATGGGCTGCAGAGGGTGAGAAATGAGTTGCAATTAGATTGATTGTCTGAGGAGAAATTGTGCTGCACTTGGATGGAATATTGGGGACAAGGAATGTGTCGCACTTGAATGTATGTCATCATATCAAGACGGATTGTTGGGGGTAAGAAATGCATTTCCACTAACTAATCGTACTAAAAAGTCATCACTCTGCATATGCACCCTCAAACTCTGAACTAAACACAACTATACCTCTACTGCACCACAAATCACACGGGCACTTCACAACACCCAACAACAAAAACACACAATCATACCTCAACACTACATGACGGCCACCAACTGAAAAAGCACCAACACTCAGTGACCAGTTTATCAGAAATCAAAGATCTCTTGCTCTTCTCCCTCTCAATCCCACAAACCCACCCCCCCCCCAAGCCCCTTCCATTGGAGACCAGCCAGATTGCGAAGAGACCACACAAGTGACAACAGTATGCAGTACAAGACCTAATAACATGACCACATCTAACAGTTTATTACAAACAACTTCTATTGCGGGTCTTCAATCACTGAAAGTACAGTGGGGGTAAATCGATGTCAGGTCTGTATTTCCTTGCATTCTGGGACTTATAGTTAACCATTCAAAATGAGAAAATTAAAACCACAAGGATATTCTTTTTGCTTAACGTGTTGCTATAGGGATTTACATGTTGTCATGTGGCTTTACTGTGAAATTTGTGTGTTTTGTAAGTAAACTCTAAGACTATTATTGTGGGCCTTGAAATCCAAAACTTGATATCTGTACCAAGTAAAGCATGGAAGGTATTTGGTCTTGTGCCGAGTGGGTTAAAATCCCTGCCTCACTTCTCAGGCAAAGAGTGTGACCCTGGTCATTTATTTAATCCTACTCCAATTAAAATGAAACATTGGATTTCTTATTTTAAATAGTGTGAATTTAATCACACCATTAAAAAAAGCGACACCCTTGCAATGGGACAAATTTAATGAGTAGGAATAAATAGTGTACACTTGTGCTCACCTGTTAGCGTACCCCAAAACCATCACCTAGAATTTCACTATTGGTTCGCTGGCCCTCCATCACTCCTACATCACTTGATTTGACAGACAAATATATATATATATATATTCTCAGCAGCCACTCAGTCCACTACACCAGAATCATTGGTACACAGTGACAGAGCCAACGTTTATTTTCTCTCCTCTTACTGTAGGTCACAGAAGTTGCTTTGGTTATGCAGGAGAATGAGTGAAACACTTTGATATGCCCCATGTTACTCAATAACTTAGTTAGAAATACAAGTATTAATTAATAGAAAAAAAAAAAGAGTAACAAGTTTCTTATCCCTGGTAACGTTCTTTCGACTGGATGTTCCTCCCACGTATTCCTCATCTTATGATCAATCGCTCAAGCTTCAGCTGTTTCGGAAATTATTTTCGACAGAGGGCGCTGTGTGCAGTATCATCGAGTCAAAGTCCCTCGAGGGCCTCCGTTCGATGTCGACATCAGTATAAGTAGCGCATGCAGTGCCCATTGGCTTCAGTTCTGGTTTTCCCACTTTTGAAGAGGAATTACCAGGCGTACCCTAGACCGTAGGTTCACAGAAAACAAAGTGCAATAACACGTAAATTGTACAACGGGGTAGGCTTGAAGGGGCTGTGAGGAATACGTGAGAGGACCATCCAATCGAAAGAAGGTTACCAGAAACTTGTTCTTCAAATGGATTGTGTCCTCCCACGTATTCCTCATCTTATGCTAGACTCCCAAAGCAGTAATAATATGGAGGTTGGAGTACCAATTAAATTTAGATCTAATCATCTATCAAATGAAGGACTGCTTTTGCAAATTATCCTCCCTGACTGGAAGATGAATCCAGTCAGTAATGGCTTACAAATGTATGGTTAGACGACAAAGTGGCCGCTGAACAAGTATCATTGATTGGGGCACCTCTTTGAAGAGCAGCAGAAGTTGCTATGCCCCTTGTGAAATGTGCCTTTAGGCCTTCGGACGGGTCCTTGCGCGCTAACCTGTAGCATTCGCCAATAGCCAGGATGATCTATCTGGATATGGTTTGATTAGTGACAGCAAGACCTAATTTGAAATCAGTATAGTCAATGAATAATTGGTCATCTTGGCAAAATTTAGCCATTCTGAATATATAAAAACAGAGCCCTTTTTTGGGTCCAGTCTATGCAACCTCCTAAATTGAATTATTTGTATAGCACACCAGACCTTAGGGTAACTGGGCGCATTCCTTAAGGTAAATGCCAGTTAGATTTACAGACATTGTAATAATCACAAGATACAATATAAAATAAGAAATGAGACTACCTTAAGTAAAACAAAAAAAAAGGCTTTAGCTTGAGAATGACCTTGTCTTTATGTAATACCGTATGTGGAGGTTTATAGCAAAGGGCTTGCAAATCTTACCTTGCGGGGTGATGTTATTGCAATAAGCAAAACGGTTTTTAATGTCAAGAGCCTTAAAGGGCATGAGTATAAAGGCTCAAATGGAATACATGTTAAAACCTTTAACACTAGATTGAGGTCTCATACGGGGACATTGAATGGGACTTGTGGATATACAATAGTAAGGCCTTTCAAAAATGGAACCATCAGAGGGTTCTTAAAATAGGAACCGTCCTCTGAAGAGCACTTGAAAATGGAAAGCGCCACTAGGTAACCCTTAATTGTTCCTATCTGGAGCCCCATATTTGCCAAATCAACAAAAAGGAAAGCACCATAGGTGCGTCACATAGAAAGGTATCCACAATTTTATCCCTGCAACAGTTGCTAAATTTGTTCCAATTGCACATAAGATTTCGTTGCTGGCCTTCTGGCCGAAAGTAAAATCTCCATCAAGTCATCCGGGAGGTGCCAATCCTTGTAGCTCAGCCTTTCATGAACCATCCGTGGAGGCTAAGTGTCTTGACCGCTGGATGGCAAACCTGACCTTGCTCTTGCAAGAGAAGATCCTCTCTTTGTGGAAGACATATTGGAGGGCAGATGGACATGTCCAGAAGGTCCGGGTACCACGTCCTCCTGGTCCAATCCGGGGCAATGATGACATGTGTTTCCCGAACTTTCTCAACCTCCTAATCACATGAGGAATGACTGGGACTGGAGTGAACACGTACAGGAGTGCAAACTCCCTGTCCACCATGGACACGTCCCCCTGGAGCTCCTCTTGGAGGAAATTCCCTTGAGCAAAACAGTTTCCACTTCCGGTTGACACTGGTCACAAACAAATCCACTTGAGGGGTTCCCCCAAAGGTTGAAGATCTCTTGAACTTCCAGAGCTGGTTACCACTCATGGGAGACTGCTCTGTCTGCTCAGAGCATCTGCCGCCGTCTTCTGCTCTCCGTCTAGGTGAACTGCCGATCGAGAGATGCCTTCTTGAATTGCCCAGAACCAGAGCTGGATTGCCTCTCTGCACAGTGGCCGTGATCCTACACCTCCTCTCTTGTTGAGGTAGTACATGGCCACTGTGTACTCAGTCATTATCAGGACATTCCTTCCCCGTACAGACGGCAGGAAGGTCTTCAGTACTAGTCTGATTGCCCTCGGCCCCAAAAAGGTTGATGATGTTTAGTTTGGACTCAGATGGAGAACAACCGCTGATTGTCAACTCGTTGGTGTGTCCTCCCCACCCCGTGAGTGAGGCATCCGTCACTACAGTTATCTCTGGCCATGGCTGTCAAAAATATTCTCCCTTGAGAATGTTGTCCTTGCAAACCCACCACAGAAGGCTCTGAACAACTCTGTCCGGAACTTGCAGGTGGTTTGACATTCTGCCTGAAAACTGGGACCACTGAGTCCTGAGAGCCCATTGGAGGGATCTCATTCTCTGGCGAGCCTCTGACACCAGGAAAATGCAGGATGCCATGAGACAGAGCAACCTCAGAAAATCGAAGGCTGGAAGATGCTGAGCACTCTGGAATTTGATAACCATCTGCAGAATGTGTTGAGCTCTCAACTCGGGTGGCGAGGCTTTTTCCCGAGGAACTATCCAGGACTGCTACAATAAATTGGGGTCTTTGGAATGGTATCAAGTGACACTTCTTGTAATTGAGGGAGAAGCCTAGTTTGTGAAAAGAGTGGCAGGTCACGCTGATATGTTCACAGGCCTGCTCGGGTGAACGAGCCCTGATCAGCAAATTGTCCAGGTTGGGGTAGATGTGAATTCCCCCCGTCTCCTGAGACTCGCTGCCACCACCACCATCAACTTGGTGAAAACCCTCGGGTGTAGGTCAGCCCAAATGGCAGAACTCGAAATTGATAATGAGAACCGCCAACCTCAGGTACTTTCTGTGTTTGAGTTGGATTAGCACATTAAAGTAAGCATCCTGAATTTCCAATGATACCAACCAGTCTTGGAGTTGGAGAGCCTGAAGAATTGAAGAATCTGAGAAAGTGTAATCATCTTTAACTGGTCCTTCCTGAGGAACTTTTTCAAGTTTCTGAAGTCCAAGATGGGTCTCAATCTTCCTTCCTTGTTGGGAAGCAGAAAGTATGGGGAATACCAACCAAGGAGCAGATCCGGAATTTTGAAGGTTGTTCCCCGGTGGATGATCCAGAGTCTTTTTTTGAAAAGGAAGGCAGTAACCTTGGACCACAGTTTCCAGTGCCCAAGCATCTGAAGTAATGCTCCGCCATTCGATCAGATGCTGACTAAGTCTGCCTCCCACCGGGGTCTTGTGGGTCAAGGGCTCAGAGTGGTTTAGAGGTGTCTGAAGCAGAAGCTTAAAAAGGTAAGGTAGCCGCTGCTTGGGCCGACTTAGCACCTGTCCCTCATCCACCACGAGGGAATGTTCTCTGGCCTCTTTGACCGGCTTGTCCTCTTCCTCTTCCAAATGAGGAATAGAATCGAAGGGACTTAGCCCTCCAGGAAGATCAGCCCGAATAGGGTTGTTGAGGCTGTCTAATGACTGTGCTAAGGGATTTAGCTGCCGCCTTAGAGGTCTGCAGCTTTTCCAAACGCTCATCCGCCTTGCTGCCAAACAGCCTTGAGCCATCAAAAGCCATGTTGGGTAGCCAAGCTTGCACATCTGGTGCAAACCCAGACTTCCGCAACCACGCAAATCTGCGTAACACTGTGCTAGCCGCCATGGACCTGCTGATGCTGTCTGTAGTATCCAAACCTGACTGGAGACATTCACCCATCGTCTCCTTACTGTCCTTGATTGCCAGGAAGCTTCCGGGATGGAGTCAGCCGCCATAGCAACACATTCCCAGTAGACACAAATCTAGATAATGTGCAAGTGACATTTGTCGACTTCAATGCAATACTACTCGCAATGAAAACTTCTCTCGCCCAGGCATCCACTCTCTTATCGCTGCCAGGAGAGATGGAAGGGTACGCCGACTGCTTTGTAGATGTAGCAGCCTGACCTACCAAGCTTTCTGGTGTGGGATGCTTAGTGAGGTACTCCGGATCACTACTGGATGGTCTGTACTTCCTTGCAAAGTTTTTATTTACAGCAGCCACAGTGTATTTTCTCCCAATTTGTGGGGACCCTTTTCTGTAATGCCATGTGAAACGGCAAAATTGGGTCTTTGAGGACCCTGGTCCAAGATGTCCTTCGTGTCATCTTGTACAAAAGATGGAGTGGGCCTACTCCAGCCTACACATTTGATAACCTTTCCTATAGGTTTTCTGCATCATGAGTCAGCATGCTCCTTAGGGTCTGGTTTGCCAAACTAACTCTGGCGAGGTATCCAACCCACTGGCTGCTTGAAGGTTATCGTATACATCTCTTAGCCTGGTCTCATTAGATATAAGTTCCTCCGGCACATTAGGTGCGCCAACCTTTAGTCCAAAGGGTGAACTGTCATCAGTGGGAAGTTCCTCCTCATATATGGCTGACAAACTTTAAAATAGTCTTTTTAGGTAAAAGTTTGTGTAACGCTCGCCTGTTATCCACGGGGACGTCACTCAGCCTGTTCTGACCTCTTACGACCTCGAATCCTTCCCTGGAGTCAACTCGACTGGAGACTGGGCCTCGTTTTCTTGGAAAGTGTGCTCTCCGTCCTGCTTTCAGTGCAGCGGCGCATTGATTGATGCGGGCTCGTTGCTGCCTAGTTACTTCACTGGCAAGAGTCCGACAGGTAAGTAAAATGAGTCTTTTGAACAGTTCTCTAACTTGGTTCCTTTCCTTCCTTAGATGATGCTGAGATGAGTAGCGCTGAAGGTGAGTGAGAGCGCGATGCGCGATGCGACCCTTTTGTATTTGTATTAAACCGAGTTCTTTTTCTGTGTCTTTTAGGTGCCGCGCAGTTTTCAGCGTGGATGCAGGTATGAAGAAATGCGGTGAGTAAACGCGGTATGCAGCGCCTCTAGATGTTTCCACGCTAACCTGGAGTGTCTTTTCCCTCTTGCAGATGGATGAGAAGTTCCAGAGTTCCTCTGGAGCGGCTGGGATTCAGGTAAGCGTTTGAAGCTCGTACAGTCTTTAAAAATAAGCGAAGATTTGCTGAATGCTTGCTAATGCCTTTTTTCTGTTCTTTTCCCTATTACTTAGGAAGCGGCGTGCCGGGATGGGAATGACACTGCCCAAGATGCCCGCAAAACAGAAGGAGCGATGAATGATGGGCAGAAGCGCTGCAAGGTAAGGCTGTTCCTAACGGTGTTCTTGCAGGAGCTGAGCGCAGAAGAAAGATGCAGGCCTACTGGAGACCGATCCGAACCTGGTGAGTGTCACGCTGCAGGTGCAGAAAACAAATCATGTTTCTCGGCCTGGGCATGGCTTAAATAGTCTCTGAGTTTCCCAGGTGTCTCTGGGCTGAACCACACCCAAAAGACTAGACTGCACATGCAGTTCTGGGAACCGAAATAAGTGGGGGCATCCATCTTGTCCCCATCAATGCACTACAAGTCCAATCCCCAATGTTATCCTATGGGAGTGAGTGAGTCTGGTGCCACAAGCACCAAGTCTGACTCCAAGTGGGTCTTTGGAGGGATGGAGAGGCCCTTGAGGGCCATGTAGGTGATCGTGGCCTGGCTCCAGCCTGACATCTTGGAGGGCTGGGGACATGAGGGCCAGGAATCATGACCGTTTGTAAACCTTTTCCTGTACCACACAGGCTTCGACAATGTCCAATTATTAGTCGAAGACGATGGCTTGGAAATCAGTGCCGATTTTGTCGGTGTCGACGGCTCCGATGCCAACGGGGTCGTCGAAGGCGATGTTTTGGACGTCTTGTGCTTCGACAGAACGCTCAACGATTTTTTGTCTGATCGAGAATCTTCGATGTAAAACCTGCTTCAAGCTCGGCTTCGAAGATTTAGTTTGACTTCCCTATGTTGTCCTTACGCGGAGCGACTGGGGCATGGCTCTTCTGCTTTTCCTTCGAGGGGGTGGAGGCCGCAGTGCCATTTTGCTGGGGAATCTGATTTCGTAGGAGACCCGATTACCTCCGCAGAGGAATCACTAGAGGTCGAAGGTGAGCTATGACGCCTTTTCTTGGCTTACGTCGAAGACTAAGAATGGTGCGATCGACTTCTCAATCTAGACCGTTCAGATTTTTTTGCGTCGGGAAGAATCTCTCGACTCAGTCATTTTTGATTTCTTTGAAGGAGACTTCGAAGCTAACCTCCCCACCACCAGTTTACCTTGACGCTCCCTGAGAGTCTTCTCGGTCATCACCTGACAGGAGCCACAGTCGGAGGTACGGTGCCCAGAACCCAAACACCACAGACACACGGTGGGGGTCGGTGATCGACATCTTCAACTTACAGTGGTGGCACTTCTTAAAGCCCGATTTGGAAGTCGAAGAAATGTATCTGAACGAAAATCACTATTTTCGCTGTAGCGCACTGTAATTCTCTCAAAACATTAGCTTGGAAAAACGGAACTTGAACCAAATGGCGCTCCGTGCGCTGCTTATATTGATGCCGTTGACCGTCGAACTGAGGCACTCAATGGACACTGACTCGACGACACTGCACACAGCGCCCTCAGTTGAAAAAAAATTCTGAAGCTGCTGAAGCTGGAGAAATATTTATCATATGGTGAGGAATATGCGAGAGGACAATACATTGGAAAAAGTAATTTAAAATGAACATTAAAGTGTCATCGATGGATTAACCTCCTGTACTATTTATGTAGGAAAATTACATTTGTACCAATTGACAATGTACAGAGCCCAACAGTTCTCCTTTTATCGCCAATCAAAATATATTTAAACGCTACTTTTAATTGTGTTACAATTGCGTGCTTTAGATCACATTAGCACCCCGACAGGGGGAGCGAGCCAATCAGGTGGCTAGGAACTTAGGCTTAAATCAGCGATGAAAGCCTGCGTTCCATGCCACCTGACGGCCAGCTTCCCCTGCCGCCATCACACATTTTTTCTTTTTCATTTTACTTAACTTATTTCGGTGGCAAGTGCCATCGCCACAGCCGCTCCTTCTCCTTGGCTCCCGCAGGCAGACAAGGAAAGGGAAGCTCTGTATGGAGTCCCGCCTTGCCTTTACATGGGGGCCATCTTAAGACAGTATTCTCAGTCATTGAACGTAACAATGACTCAAAATACTTTTTTTTAGCACCCCTGGTTAATGCTTTGGTAGGCCGGGGTGCTTATGGGCTTTAAGCCCCTGTTCCAAGCGCTGGAAAGGGGGTAACAGCCCAGAACCCTCATCAATGGACCCGAGCAAAATAAGCACATTCTAAAGAGATGTGTGTCAGATAGTATCTTGCTTAATTTGCATACCCAGTTGTATCAAATATATCTATTTATGAATATATTGTATTGATATTTATGTCAGGGATGAATCTAGTGCCATTAGCTTATTATTCCAGCCAATGTCTAGTCTGACCACAATACAAAATGCTCCATTGAAAACCAAATGTCAAGCCGCAACCATCACTGCCCTCTCTCCCACACCCCTCCCCCCAACTGCCCCGCCATCCCACTCTCTCCCGTTTGGTTGCAGAGTACCACTAGTTCCTTTTTTCCACTTCCATAACTGCCTATAGAGCAGTCAGAGCCTGTCCAATGCAAGGAGGCGTGTGCATCTGCGTGCAGTACCTGCTCCAGGGATCGCAGCTGGCACACACTCTGCAATGGAGCTCCAAAATCAGACCGTCCAGCTACAGCGAGCATGCGCTTGCAACAAAAAGCCACAAAATGGGTAATTTCCAAACGTGCAGCAACATTTCAGATATTATGCCAAGAAGGTTCAAAATGTGGCATTTTATCCTTTAATGGGTCTAATCCATGACAATTTCTGGTGCTCATAGGGTCAGTATTCCAAAACCGCTGACATTTAAACTAAGGAAATAACTCTGGTAGAACTTGTTCTGCATGAGGAGGCACAAACGGAACTTGCACAATGGATTTCCAGAAGTTTAGTAGCGATCTATTATGTTCATGAAGCATACATGCTGCAATAATTGCACATTTGTTGCACAGTATGTCTTTGCTACTGCCATACATTGTTGAAAGCAATGCCACTATACCCAGAAGGGACCACATAATGCTTTCATATTCCCAATGAATTGCTTCAGCGATCGGGGACTATTACTCTTTTCCAGCCAGGCCAGCCCAACCCTATAGCGAACCTCCCCCACACAAAATTGGAGCAGTTAGGCCTCTGAAGGCCTGGCATAAAGTGCATGGCAGCTACTACAGTAAGGGTAGGGGTATATATTACACACACAGGAGGCCTGGGCTGTCACATGCTTGAGACAGTGCTCACAGAGGCTGGCCGTGCAGCTACACTAAACCCCAATAAATACATGTCTTATCCAGGTACGTTAGAATTACCCCTACTGCCATACAATGCAATAACCCTTCTTGGAAGAGATCACATCCATGGTTGAATCCTATGGTAAAAGCCACGCCGAAGCAGATGAAGTACCATGCGCGCCTCCCAATTCTAGCCGAGTGGCAACGGGGCCGACTAGTGAACAGAATGGCTGCTCACCTCCGCCACTGATAAGAGGCCAACCAACCTGCTGACTTCAGAAAAAGGCAAAGGGATTAATGACCCGAGGTAAACCACAGAATTATAGAACAACTTCTCCAAAACCTTCAAATATAAATACAACTTCATACTGGAGCCTCTAACACAGACAAGCTTTTCAAAATCTGCAAGGAACTTGCCAATCCACTTGTAGCCTCCACCTCTCTCCCTCCTTCCCAGGCCATATGCACTCCCTTGGCCTCCCACTTCACACCCAAAACTCAAGACATCCAGTCCTCACTCTCACCCACCCCATTCTCCTACTCGCTTAGCAGCCTTGCCCCCCCCCCCTTCTTCCTCCCACTTCACTCTCCTCCTTTCTGCCCATAACACTGGACGAGGTCTCTAAAGTGGTCCACTCTATGAAGGCCTCCTCCAATCAGGTGTTCCGCTGCTCCTCCAGAACCATCAAGGACAACATCTCCTCTCGCCCGGGCCCTTGCAGACTTCTGCAACCACTCCTACGCCTCTGGCTCTTTCCCTCTATTCCTCAAGCACTCCCTTGGCACCCCCTCTTAAAGCCATCTGCTGATACCTCCCATCCGACTATCGCCCTCTCCCTCCTACCCCCTTCCTGGGTAAACTCTTGGAAAAGTTGGCCCTCCCCCAACTGACCCTCCACATTGACCTTGTTGACTGCCTTCACGACTACCAATCTGGATTCCGGGCATTAAGTGGCACAGAAACTTCTCTGCTGAACACCTGCGAAACCATGCTGCAAACCCTGACTCTCCTGCTGTTATTCTCATTGATCTCTCGTCTGCCTTTAACACGGTCAACCACTGACTCGGTGACACCCTTAGCATCACAGACTGGGCACTAGACTGACTGACCTCTTTCCTCACTAACCGGCCATCCCAGTTACAATTGGGCCCTTTCTCCTCCTCCACCACCACCCTGGTGGTGTCTCCCAGGGATCTAGCCCATCACCCTGGCTCTTCAATATCCATCTCGCCCCTCTTGCTCATCTGATTTCCTCCTGTCCTCATTTCCAGTGTTATGCAGATGACACAGCTTTCCTTCAAACTTCATTCTTCCTCCCACTCTTCCTCCTCCCTCATCCCAGACAGTCTGTCCATCCGTCATTCAGGCATGGTGTTCAGCAAATGATCTCTGTCTCTATGTCAGTAAGATGGAGACCCCCTCCTCCTTGGGACACCTGTGCCCCTCTTTCCTCCTACCCTTTGGCCACCCTTCTTGGGACCTCTACCCCCCACCATCCTGCGAGGCCAAAAACCTCAGGGTCATCTTCGACCCCGCTCTCTTTCACCCCTCACATCATGAAACCTCACCAAAAGGTCCCACTTCCAGCTCCACCTCAGGAGCATTCTTCCCTTTCTGACCTCTCCCCAGAAGCTCAATGTCTCCAGAGCTCTAGTCCTCTCCAAGCTGGACTACTGCAACAGCCTCTTTCTCAATCTCCCACGCTCTTCTCTTCACCCCCTCCAGCTAATCCAGAATAATGCTGCAAGACTTATCATTGGCCTCAAGCACAGGGACTGTATATCTCCAGCTCTAAAATCTCTCCATTGGCTCCCAGTGGCTGCAAAGATCACATTCAAGACCCTATGCATCACCCACAAGGCCTTCTGGGGCAAGCTATCTCCATCGTTCCCTCCCTAAATACTCCCCTGCTAGAGCCCTTTGCTCCTCTAATACCAATTCTCTGTCAAATGTTTCTCTAAGCAGAGAGTGGGGGGCAGTTCTCTCTCCTCAACTGGTACCTCCCTTTATGTTTATTATTATTATTATGATGTTTATTTTTATTATTTGTAACGCGCACCTAACCCAAGGGTAGCAGGGCGCAGAGGCAGCAAGAGGATTGTAAAGCTTAGTTACAGAGGCGTAATAGATGGAATCCAACTGGGGTTACACATTGCTGGAAACATCAAAGACAATGAGCTGATACATCAAATTATAGATAAAGATATACAGAATTTACAAGTTATACAATATATCGAAGCATAGAAGATCAGTAGATATACATAGTTATATACAATTTTACAGTAAATATAGTATAGCACAGCAAGGGGAAACGTTAGGTATCATGTTCCTTGAGCCAGTGGATAGTATTAGATCTAAATTGTAAGTAGGGACAGTCTTCCCTAATGGCTGGTGGTAGGGAGTTCCAAAATTGTGCCGCTTTAACAGGAAAGCTGTTCCCTACAGATCTAGTGTGTTTGAATCTTGGCACTAGAAGGAGGTTAGAGTTAATCCTTCTGGAAGGGCGGCAGGAGGCTGGTCTAGTGAATCTCGTTATCAAGTATTGGGGTGCAGCTTGGTGTAGGCATTTGTGAGTCAGGGAGACGGATTTAAGGAAGATTTTGTCTTTCGTTGAAAGCCAATTGACAGATCTTCTAGTCTCTGTGATGTAGGCTTTCTTCTGGAGGCTTAGAGCAGCTCTTACAGCATTGTTTTGTAAGATTTGAATTTTGTTGGTGATATATTTGTTACTGCCTACGTATAGAGCATTACAATAGTCCAATTTAGATAGGATCAAAGCTCTGGCTAGGGTGATACAGTTGATGGATGACAGGAATAGTTTAGCTGCTCTAATAAGTTTGCATGTATAGGATGTAGCGGATGCCATAGCGTTAACTTGTTTTTTTAAGGCGAGTGTGGAATCTCGGAAGAAGCCGAGGGTTTTGACCTCCTTGGCTACGGTGAGATTATTGTCAATAACAAAGGAAGAGTAGTTTTGGCCTAGTTTGTTGAGGTTAGGTGTGGTGCCTAGGATGAGGAGTTCTGTTTTGTCATCATTCAGGCATAGACCGTGTGAGGCCATCCATGCCTGGATGATGAGGTACACTCTATTTACAAAGGCCAAATCCTTGTCATAATCTCAAAACTCTGCTCTTCTCTCTACCTCTTTCCCTCTCTTGCTAAACACCACCATTGCCACTGTGACCAGTGGCCTGATCCTCATGAATTGTACATTTATAAAGCGCTTATACACAAGTGAAGTGCTTCAAAGCACTGCAAGGCGGGAAGGGAACAAGGGAATACAGAGTCATTCTTAGGCCTTGAAGTTAACAAATGATCTAGCAAAAATGTCTAGCAAACTTGAACTGACGGTAAGTGGCAATTGGTTGGAGTTCTCTGGTTCAGGACTCCCTACTTGCCGCGCACCTTTCTTTGGAACACAATTTAGGTCAACCTGCAGCCTCACTCCTTGTTCGTCTGGGGACCAACTCCAGATCCCCAATAGGTTGAAAGGATACTGGGATGACAAACTGTGGATGATGGGCGCTGGGGGGCTTCACTGGCCCATGCATGTAGCGATTGCATAAAGAATTGGTTTCATGGTCAGATTTAGAAAAAGTCTTCTTTATACATTAAAACTTGTTTTATTATTGCTTATGCAACTCCATACGATCAAAAAAATGAAACAGCATAGTGATGTATAACATCAGTCATAACCCATTGGTAAGTGAAAACAGCCGACGCGCGTTTCGACCTAAGTATTTTTCAGGGCAAGATCGGTAGTAGGATGAGCTCTGAGTAGGGCTAGAGGCTCGTCCTCCCGAGTCCGGGCGCTTCAGATCAGGCTACCCAGCCCAACTGGCGCCCGGACTCTGGAGGACCAGCCTTTCGTCCTACTACCGATCTTGCCCTGAAAAATACTTAGGTCGAAACGCACGTCGGCTGTTTTCACTTACCAATGGGTTATGACTGATGTTATACATCACTATGATCTTTCATTTTTTATCGTATGGAGTTGCATAAACAATAATAAAACAACAAGTTTTAATGTATAAAGAAGACTTTTTCTAAATCTGACCATGAAACCAATTCTTTATGCAATTGCTACATGCATGGGCCAGTGAAGCCCCCCCCGCGCCCATCATCATCCACAGTTTGTCATCCCAGTATCCCTTGAACTGACGGTATACTACTAGTGCAAGTCAAAAAGGGAGGAGAGAAGGGGGGAGAAGAGGGAGACGAACATACAATCCTTAAACTACCGTACTCAGCCAATGACGTTTCAGATAGTGCAAGTGCAGGACAAAGTGAGGCGCTAAGGGGGTGGTGGCTGGGGGGAGGGGGCTAAGGGCTATAAAACTACCGTACTAGGCCTGGCGAACCATGCTTAGTACCTTCTAGGTAATGTAAGTACAAAGACCAGAAGTGCAATTGCACAGGCTCTCAGGCCTTTCCTCCCAGGCATTACCAGACACCCCCCCGGCCCCGCCCTGCATTGCATTGCATTGCATTGCCTTGCCTGCCGGGTGGCTCCACACACCATCCTTGGGAGCTGCCTGAACTAGCGCTTAACCTGAGGTGCTCCTCCTGGCTCCCCTTAGCACTTCCCTCCCGGCCCCTCCTCCAGCACTTCCCCCTCCCCTGCACTTTTCACCAGTGCGCTTGCACGGCCGAATGCCACAAGGCCTAAGACCACCGCTGTTGCTCTGTTTCTTGCCACTGTCATTATTTCCCCTGCTCCCTTCCCATTTTGCCTTGGGGCACTTCTTTGAAGCACAATTCTGTTGTATCAAGCGCCTTACAAATGACCGATAAAATAAATACGTTTGATAGCTATAACAAATGTTTATGCTTCATACCGTGCATCGTTGGGTTTGAACTGTATGGATTTTATCACCGTTTTTGACTAGACGATTCCATAATCCCTTGTTGTGCCATCACATTAGCCAATTCTATTCGAATCCTTTAGTTGGGATTTGGGAACAAGACCACAAAGCTCACAGGAGAAGGGTGCGTTATTTCAGAAAAACCTGCACATTACAAAACATTACCTGTAAAAAAGAAACTGTTCCCAATCCTCAAATCACCTATACCAATGACTTTAAAGGGGGAATGCTACGATATCAAAGAGTAACGCCATTCGAGGTCCTCGCCCCCCCCCCCCCCCAAGTTCCCTTAAAGAACCAATGGGAAACAGTGTTACTTTATAAATCAAACACAATTGCCAATGTGGTGCTTTGTTACATTTACTTGCAACGCATAAACGGTCACCACTCAGGAGTTGTTTCCTGGCGCTGAAGGAACGAAAAACAACCAGCGGCCGGCATGCACCAACGAAAAGGGGGGAAAAGCAACGCCTTGAGTCTTTCTCAAGAGGGCAAGGTCCTCGATGATTCCGTTCCAGGGATAGGGTGTCCATCGCCTTGCTGCGGCCAGTGAAAACGCACAGCCCCTCACTCTCCGTTTCCTATCGTGGGGAAAAGGCAAAAGGCGGACCTGTGAAGATGTTTAAGGGGATAAGCAGGAGAAAGGGGCGCATCTCACAAAATGAGGTCCTAAATTATGGAGCCACTTTAATATTCGAGAACACGGTTCAGATAAAGTTTGCAAGTCTATTTTTGTAACGCGCACTCGAGTGGTCTTTGCTGAAACACTCCGATTTCAGTCTGGCAAATACCACAGCTGTGGGCCCATGTTCCAAAAGATCATAAAACAATACAATTTCTCAGAATAACTGGGCTGGAAAACAAACTCCAAGAGTCAGAGGCTCAGGGCTAACCCTGTTGAGGCAGGGGCAATGTAAACGTGCACCCTTATGTACAGTCCAGACTACACACTTGTGTGGAATCGCATGAGGGTGGGCTTCAGAAGTGACTCCAACCTAATAAGTGAAATAGCACATACTTGGGGGTGAGGGGGAGAAATCTTGAAAGCAAGGCTACTGCGCAGCCCTCGAGGTGGCGTTGACACCCAGCCCAACATACCACAAAGCATGTTATGAAAGCCAAGGACCTGCCACACTATTGCACAAAGTGTTCCGTTCTGTTACTGGGAATTGTTCACCACTGCCAATTGAAGATAACTCTGCTTGGAGCTCCGTGACTTGAGAAAAGGATTCCGTCATGCGACGCTCACCAAGCGCCTCGATTCCACGACAAGACTGCACAATGGCAGAAGCCAGTGGTGTGCAGTAGAGGGAACATAGAGATACATTCTACCATTCAAATTTCACAAACGCCAGGGGTTTTTGGGACAAAGCACGCGGTCCAAGCAAAGAGGTCAACACATTAAATGGCTACATCGAACTATTCAACAATATCTGGTAATCAATTAGAATTAGAGAAACACACATTAGCAAGTAGGATAGCACAGTGAGTTTATGCATCTGTGTGCAATCTGCAGGTCCCATGTATTATGTGAAAGGGAACAAGCCATCCTTTGAAGGTCAAAAGTGCAAGCATCCTTGCGGTAGACAATTATATTACATTACACCAGCTGGAGAGCGCACATGGATCCGAGTAGTTGGCAGCAAGCGCTATATGAAAAACAAACTACTACGTTTAATGTTTTCTTCCATTTAACTGAGCAACGGTTTTTATTTGATGTTCAGCAGTATCCTTGTGCGTTCCCTGCTGCATATGGCCATGGCGCTCAACATTGCCCAAGCACCATCCACAATAAGGTCTGAAACAAGATCGCTATTGAATATTTTTACTTTTAGTTCTGTCCCTCCGGGGTAAGTAGGTCTGGAGGTGAACTTGTGCTTATGAGTGGTAAATTGAGTGCAATTAGCCTTTTCACCTCCTGTTATCCAAGGACACAGGAGAACATTCTGTAATTTGACAGCTAGGAAAGTGTTTAGGGGGGTGAGGCACGGCTAACCAGAGGGATTCTGTGCAGAGAAAAAACGCACCAAGTACTGAGCAGCTGGAAGAGGATGGAAGGATGGACCGTGGGATGGAAGGATGGACCGCGGGGAGGATGCAGTGCTAAAAGAGGATGGAATGACAGACCCTAGGGGTCGAGACTGCTAGAAGGGGATAAAGTAGGCACCCAAGGAGAAGGCACTGGGAGGACAAACCCTAGGGAGGGAATAGGCACAGCAAGAAGGGAGTGCAAGGGCAGGCCCTAGAGAGTAGGAATTGCTAGAAAGCGCTGGAAGGGCAGAACCTAGGGAAGAGGAACTGCTAGAAGGGGATGCAAGGACAGACCAAAGAAGAATACACTACTAGAAGTGGGTGGAAGGACAGGCCCTAGGTAGGAGGCACTGCTAGAAAGGGGTTGAAGGACGGACCCTAGGGCGAGGCACAGCTAGAAGAGGATGGAATGACAGACCCTAGATGCAAGGGCAGGCCCTAGGAAGTAGGTACCTCTAGAAAGGTTTGGAAGGACAGCGCCTTGGAAGGAGGAACTAACCCCTAGGAAGGAGGCACAGCTAGAAGGGGATGGAAAGATGGACCCAAAGAGGATACACTGCTAGAACTGGGTGAAAGAACATGCCCTAGGGATAATGCACTCCTAGAAGGGTTTGGAAATAAAGACCCTATGGAGGAGGCACTGCTAGAAGAAGACAGAAGGCCATAACCCAGGGAGGTCCGTGGGAGGATGGGCCCTAGGGAGGAGGCACTACGAGAAGGGGATGAAGGACAGGCCCTGGAGAGAAAGCACTGCTAGAAGTCGGTGGGAGGACGGGCCCTAGGAAGGAGGCACTGCGAGAAGGGGATGGAAGGACAGGCCCTGGAGAGAAGGCACTGCTAGAAGACGTGGGAGGATTGGCCCTCGGAAGGAGGCACTGCTAGAAGGGGATGGCAGGACAGGCCCTGGGGAGAAGGCACTGCTAGAGGTTGTGGGAGGATGGGCCCTAGGAAGGAGGCACTGCTAGAAGGGGATGGCAGGACAGGCCCTGGGGAGAAGGCTCTGCCAGAGGTGGTGGGAGGACGGGCCCTAGGAAGGAGGTACTGCTAGGGAAGTCGGTCCCCTAGGAAGGAGGCACTGCGAGCAGGGATGGAAGGACAGGCCCTAGGGAGAAGGCACTGCTAGAGGTCGGTGGGAGGACGGGCCCTAGGAAGGAGGCACTGCTAGAAGGGGATGAAAGGACAGCCCCTAGGGAGAAGGCACTGCTACAGGTCGCTGGGAGGATGGGCCCTAGGAAGGAGGCACTGCTAGAAGGGGATGGCAGGACAGGGCCTGGGGAGAAGGCACTGCTAGAGGTCGGTGGGAGGACGGGCCCTAGGAAGGAGGCACTGCTAGAAGGGGATGGAAGGACAGGCCCTAGGGAGAAGGCACTGCTAGAGGTCGGTGAGAGGACAGGCCCTAGGAAGGAGGCACAGGACAGGTGGCCCGTATGAGCAGCCCCATTGGCTTGCAAGGAAGCAGTTGTTTAGGTTGTTGACAATGAAAGGGGTAGATAAGTTTAGTGTATTACATTTACCCAAGTGTGGGAGCCCCTCTATTGAATAAGCTGGTAAGATAGCTCAGCGGGTTCAGCACTCGCTGCTGTGATCTGTGTGTGATCTGCAGGTCGCAGGTTCGAATCCCGGCAATGCCAATTCAGCCTTTCATCCTTCCGAGGTCGATAAATGAGTCCCAACTTCGGTTCGGGTGATTAATGTATGTAATTAGGTTCTCTGTAAAGCGCTTTGGCTTAAGGTGCTATATAAATAACAAATCATCATTATCATTACAGAGGATAAACCTGGTTCAAATAAGGTATTCTATGCAGTGTAGCCCAGTCACAAGTCTCCAACCATATCATAGCTCACTGCACCCTTCACAGAGGAGAAATATCCATTTGCATCTTGTAAATGTTTAGTGAATTAGACATGGTGGGTCATCAGATGTGTAACGTGAGGCGATCGGCAATATGGAAAGCAGCCAAGTAAAACCCAAGCATCCCTCAGATGCCGTGCATATGGCACAGGCATGAGGTCCTACTTTCTTGTGCCACACACCCTAGGAAAAACTTTTAAACACTCACCTTCCACTGTTCCCTGGGCAGCACCTTCACCACCACAACGTCTCCATTGAGGGCTCGGTTTCGAGAATCAATACCTTCAATGAAAATGTCTCGGGTGCCGTCCTACAGGGAGAAGAGGACATGAAAGCAGAAATGTGAAACAAGAAACAATTATGCATAAATCAAGACATGTCAAGCACCCATAGACTACGGCCCACCCCTGCTTGGACTTGAAAGCAGAGCTATGCCCCAGGTGGGACAGACCTGCCACGACCTCTCGGGAGGATAGGTCAGGGCCAATGCACTCGCCTTGGAAGCAAGACGACATGGAGCAACGCAGGTTCGATTCCCGGGTCCGCACTTAGAAACCACTGGGTATTAAGCGCATTATAAATAACCTATCATATCATACTTCGATTACCTGGATCTCCATCTGACTGGGGTCACATCGCACCACATGGCACATTTTACAAGTGTAGATCAACAGATCTAAAAGATGAAGCTTATGCTTTATTGGTTTGATTTCTGCAAGTTTGACAGATCCGATGTTTGCATTCTTTGTACATTGTGTAGCTCATGTTCAAGGAGAATAATGATCTGAGTCTGCGATTGATGCGTTGAGCTCTGCAATTGTCACATTATGAGGATGCAGGTGGATTTTAGCTGGATTCATAACTCTAATCGTAAATTCATTTAGATGGCATTTAATAATGGATTTGTTCCAACGCTCTCTGTGAAATGAATTAATTTGCAGGCGGTTAGAATCGTAAACGTGCCAAGAATCCCTGTTAACAAGGTATGTAAGCTCTCTACACAAGCGAGGATGCCAACAAACCGAAATCTGAGGTCGCTCAATCTGAGCTAGAACCAAAGTTGGCTCGGTTGCAAGTAAAGGCATTTTTAAGTTAACTCGTAAGTAGATAGGCAAATGATCATCAAATGTTGTGTCCGCAATAGTAACCAGATCTACCATCCCAAGCACATTAAACAAAACAAAGAATTAATCAATATATGAAGATAACAGCGCCTTTTCCAAGTGCCTGTATGGCTGCCACTCTGGAATTCATCTAAGCATTTCATCCAAAGTTTCTCCCTCTGCCATGAAGATGAGGATAAACCAAGAGGGGTCAAAGGATGTTTTGATTTGGGGGAATTAAGATACACAGTTAAAATCTCTGCCCAATATGATGTAATATCGGAATTCTGGACAAAAGCGTCATTCATGACTCGGTTCAAACTGGAGAAAAAAAGTCCTCTAGGTTAGTTTTGGCAGGATTCCAGTAAATGCATATAAGAACAATAATTGCGAGATTTTCAGACTGAAAATACTCAACCAGAATATCGTCAGTACATGAAATCAATGTGGAGTGAGCATCATTTACTAGAACCACCAATTCCCCTGCAGGTCTACCAGCCACCCCTTGAATGGTGTAACCATCTACACCAAAGGGCTTGGTGTTCATAGGTTACTGAGTGATAAGTACTATGGGAGCCTCCTCACTAGAGAGGCAGCCAAGCCATGAATTTAATTTTACGAATCCACAGCAATTCCATGAGACGATTTTAAAAATTGTGCGTGGCGAATTTTGTTTACTTTGGACAGTTCAGAAATGTTGGTAAGCAGTAGTGCTAGCCAAGCAAAGTTAGATGCTGATCCAGCTAGTGAAGACAACTGAGCTATTATGTCAACATTGGACTGGGAGCCATCCTGCTTGGTGCACACACTCGTTTTTTTGTTACCATTACAGGGAGTTGTTCGTCCAACAAATCATTTGCTTCTTCCATAGATTGGAATAGGCAAAGGGATAGTCCACACAATCTGTCTGAAGTCAGCTCTATGATCCCACAGCAATTTAGTAATTCAGAATCCTCACCAAGGCTGCCCATGGACACTACTTGAAGTCCTTCTTTAGAACTTTCCTTGCTGTCTTAGAATTCAGTGAATTAATCAACATTACATCATTAGTGCTTCCCGATTTGGCAGACAATTTGTTTATTACAAATAATGGGATTCAATTGGGATAATTGGTATTGGTTAGAGGTCGCAATTAAAGTTAGTTTTGTGGAGTTTTTCGAAGGTATAGGCGGGTGAGGCATTGGAAGAGGTAAAGTGCCTTGTGTATCAGATGAAATAGAATGAGGATGACAGGGTAAGATTTTATGAGGAAAGTTGGACTTCTATCCTTGACCTCCCGAATGGCAATATTGAATGCAGTTTTTGATTCCTTGTTCAGTTTGTTTAAATATTTAATTTCGTCATCCTTAGACAAAGTACATAGATTTTTTTTGTGTTCGAATTATGGCTATGCCCTTCATTATTAGTTTGATTTTTAGTGTTTTCCCCCTGTAACATTTGGTATTTTTTTGTGTTATTTTTGCGTTTGCTAGCTCTAGCATGAGAACGCTTAAGTTTACGTGAATATACCAGAGCAGATGTATCAGCGGAGTCATTTGTGGAGATGGACTCGTTTGCAATTCTCTTTTTCTAGCTGCTCAATAATCGCAGTAAGTGGCGAAGGACTATTTGGCAAGTCGAACTGTGCCCCAATCACCACACCAATGTCACAAACCTGAGAGTCAAATTGTTTAAAGTCAGCATGCAACGACGACCTTTGCGAGATTAGATAAAAAAATACATTGCCCAATTTGGAAGCATTCAACTTCACAGTGTGGGACATTATTGACCCACTCAACGTCATTGCCCCACATCACTAAGCTGCATTTGCGCAGAAACAACCACAAAAAGGTTGTGCTGGCTCCTGTGAGCGCCATGGCTCAAAACTGCATTTTGCAACAAAAATGGCTGCACCGTCCTGCAAAGCACACATCGGGCAGGATGGAACCAGGGGGAACATTTAAGGGGGTTGCCAGTGGGATCCCACATCAACAGAAGGAAGAAAGTGGAAAAAGCAGCTTTTGCTGTGCTGCAAAAAGCCAAAATCCATTGAAAAGAAAACCTTTTTTACTAAAAAAAAAAAAATGCGTTTTTGACGCTAATTCCCCTGGTTCATTAAAGTCACTGTGATTAATAAGCCCTACCAAGCCCTGTGTGTTACTCTGTACCTCAGCAAAATCAGACATGATTCTGAATTGACAAGCTCAGTCAAGCCAACTAAAAAAAATATATATATCAACCAGGGACCTTACTTTTACTCACACTGGAAACAGTCATTTTCTCTCCAACAGAATCTAACACTCAGCTGTTCAGAGAAAGACTAACTAGCTGAGCCATGCCTGCTTCAATGTATCCGTGTTTCAGACCAACTCCAGGATTTCAAGAGAATAACTATAGCTGTAGACAGTGTGTGAATCTGCAGGAGATGAAGTTGAATTCAAGAAGGAAAGGCCAGCTGCACCGTGTGTAAAAAAAAATGGGCTTTTGCAAATTAAAGAAAAACAAATGCCTGTGTTTTGGAACAGTACACTGGTGAATGAAAGCCTTCCAGCCTTTAGCAATAGGAAGGGGTGTGTTGCTGGGGAGACTGTATAACATGGATGTAATGCAACCGGTGTGCTTTAATTCTGGATCTAAGATCAGAAATTAAAGATAAAAAACATGGTGGCTGGAGCTGCAACTTGAAAAACAGGTTTTCTGCTTGGAGGGGTGGCATCAAAAGGAGGGCTCTCCCTCAGCAGATACTGACAACCCCCTGATAATTACGGGGTTGAAAAGACTTTGGTCTCTGCTGGGTCCCAAACAAGGAAGCTCCCAGGGAAGAAGCCAGAGGTGTGAAGGGGGCAACATAACTTCAATGAAGGGAGAAACCCCACCATCCTCTAAAGGAAATGACAGTTGGCAACAGTTGAAGGACAGAAAAAAATGGACCTAGGAACAAAGACTGCCTTTTGTTTGCCAAGACTATTTCAGGAATAAACTTTAAAGACTTCCATCTTTGCAGCAAGACTGACATTTTAAAAAGAATGTCGTAGTTTAAAAGTAATTTTTCGTGCTTGCTTTAGAGACAAGGTAGAACTCATTGACACATTGGGGACAGAAAGGGCAAAGTATTGAGGATAAAACGTAAAGTATTAATTTTGCAAACATACATTTTTGTACATACATCCCTGGGGAGAATGCGCATCTGTGTGTAAAGTTAGGGAATTTTAGGTCGAATCTTTAATGCTAAAAATTACCAAAATGTATCAGAAGGGTGAAACAAGGTCCCACAGACCTGAGGATTGGACTGATAGCTGCTGCACATAATATGTAAGCTGGGTATATATCTTACTAAGAGATTGCAATTGTATAAATGTCTGTTTTAAGTAAATCGAGTTGAAGTAAAGAAAATGTGGGAGTTTTTGCACATTATAAAACTCACCTCATAAACCGAACATCATTCCCTTGAAAATCCAACCAGTTGAGAGCAAGGCGGAGACTACCACCCCTGCCCAATCCAAGTAGTTTAGGGGCATGCTTGGTTAACCCTGCCCAGCCTATACTTTGATGTCATTATGCACTATAAATAAGGGTCCCTGACAAGACTCTAGACACACACTCTTCCTGATTTCCTGCGTGGCGTCCTGTTCCCGTTTCCTTCATCTTGCACTGATCCAGATTCCAGATCCAAATACCAGGCCAAGCATTGCTGACCCTTCCAGCAAGGCCTCAATTCTAAAATCCCATTACTTAAAAGGGAGAAGCAGTGGTATTTTTGTGCAAAGCCGCCTGACACCAGCCTGGCTTGCGGCCCACCAATTGCTGCCCAATAACTGCATCCAGAGGCACCAGTGCCATCCGGTGACCACAAATATCCTTGGGTATCCAGTCCCTGCCCAGCTGATCCTGTCCCGCTGATTTTGTCCTGCTGTCCTTTGTTAGACCAGACCCGTGTGGTGACCAGGATGCCGACTGTCCCAAAATCCTAAACTAAAGTGGACTGAGTATCAATAGGAACCCATAGAAATCCATAGTATACTTTGCACTGCCTTGCCTTGTCCTTAGTTCCCCTCTGTAAGCCATCCTATTCTGAACCCGATATCCTGTTAAAATTGTCGGCATTATTTGTGAATCCCTGCCTTTGATTTCTAGTCCTAACGCCATATCTTTAGTAATTTTGCCTTTTGTAAATCCAAAGCCCTTAGTCCTATTTCGAATGATTGGACTGGTTCTGCCAGGGTAGGGCACTGAGGTGCTAGGGTTGAACTTGCGAATCAACCCTGGAGCTTACTGTGTCCCTCTTTGGTGGCCTAGCCTGAATACTCTAATGTAGAGTAAAACTTTTCTTGTCAAAACTGATTTCCTTTCCTTTTACACCGCTCCATTTTACTCAAAAGCACCTTTCTAGATCTTGCACAACTCATTCGATTTACCAGCTAGAGACTTAATTTCACTTCAATATTGTACCTGCTATTCCCCAGCCAAATAAACCCCACTTCAAATAAGTGTCTTTCACCCGTTTTTTATTAAAAACCATTTGGGTAATTTCAGGCGGGATTTGCAAAGTTTGCATAGTTTCTAACGTGTCATTTGCTGTAACATGTGTAAAACCCTGCCACTCATTTTCGAACTGTATGCTTCTGGTTATCCATTCTTTGTGATTGTTAGCGTACTTGCATTGTAGTTTTGGTGAGGAATTATATTTGCTTCAAGGTTTTTCACACATTCATTATTTAATTGTCCATTTCCGAGTTATTTTACAACATTTCAAGGTTTGAAATCTGTTTTTCTCTCATTTGGGGAGGGAAGGTCAGATTTCAATTCCGTTTCCTATTTGTCATGCCTGATTACCTGCTGCTTCTGTTTATCCACTCAGAATGGATTATTGGTGGGTTGAGGGACCCTTGCAGGGGGAAAATCTAACTTACGTTCTATCTTTCCTAAAATCAAAAAGTGCTTCTATTCCCTGGTGTTTTGTAGATGTGTCAATAGAAGGTTCAACTAAGTGCATTGCTTACATTCCTATTATTATCGCCCCATTGTTGATTGCTGCCCCATATTAAAAAGTATATGATTTCTTTTGATTTTTAAATAAATATTGCATTTGACCAACCAGCCTGGTTCATGGTCCATTGTGACCTGGGGTATTTGAAAAGGAGGTGTGATGAGTGGTGTACCATCTCAATATTGAATCTAACAAACATAAGACTTTCAGTTGTGCGCTGCATACTAGGCCGAGAATAAGGTGTGCGTCGCCTGATTGAAATCCTTAACAAATTTGGGGGTTCGTGCCAGGGATGGATTTGGTTACCACCCGTGACAGTCTAACACAGCAGACTAACCTACAAGGTAGTAATACGTTGTGTGGTTGGAATACTGGGTTACAATGTACAAACGCCTCCCAAAACATACTTTAAGTACCAGGCCTGTGTCTAAAACTAAAGCTAAATCAACCCCAAAAATAGACAGAAAAAGCAATAGAATACAGGTTACCCGCACATACGTAAATTAAGAAAGAACGTGTCCAAAATTAGTGTAGTAGAAATTAACATGGCTTGGGAGCACCTTCGGCACAAGCGATTTGTCAGAGGCGAGTGGCCAGAACAGGATGAAAATGTCTGGCTACAAGAAATAACACAACAGGTCACTGCCATGAACCTGGATACATGGCAGGACGGTGGCCTATTACACCAAGCTCTGGGTGAATTATATACGGCCCCAAAAATAAAAAAGAGGAGCAAATCGAAATTGCCCGAATCACGGCCCACCTGTATCTCCACAAGGGAGTGATGCAGGAAAAGCAGGAGGAAAATGAAACTCTAGCGCAGAATCAATCTGAACTATTCAATAAAATCCAGATTGATTTAAGTTTAGCAGAAAAAACGTTACAACAGAGCCAAAAGTTGGAGGTAGAATCTACAAACTACATCATACAATTAAGAGGATTTGGCTCGCCAACAGCAAAATAATGCAGATTAAGAGGCCCAACTAGAAGCAGCAAAAATAGTGTGTCAGGAAAAGGTTGACTCTCTAGAAGAAAGTCAACAGAAGCTGACTCAACAATTAACCTATAACAAGGCCTGCACAGAGCAGATAGTTAGTCTACAAAATCAGATAGATGAATTGAAAGAGGAAAATACCAAGTTAATCTTGAGACCTCCACTCTCAAACAGAATTTGATGAAGAGCACCAGAAATTCAATATCATTAGGCAACAAAGGGATGACCTGGCTGAACAGAGAGACACCCTAAATCAGGAGTAGGATGCCCTATGCCAGGAAATCAGCAAATTAAAAATAGAGTTACAGGGGAGTGAGTTAGCCCTCCAGAAACTGAATGAACTAAATACAGAGTATGGGAATCTACTGGAGCACGCCAGACGGGTAGAAGGTGCTCTGGAAGAGAACACCCAGACCAAAGATGCTAAAACGGCAGTAGAAATTGTCTCAGTATTCCCAGACCATACAGGAAGCGCAGAGAGACAATGAGGCTCTCTGTGAAAAGAATGATGGGCTCAACAAACAAGTGGCTGCGCAAGAGCGGGTCATAGAGGTGATTAAAGCCTTGATAGCTGAACAAAAAGCTCAGATCTTTGCTTCTTATCTAGAAGAAGAGACTGAAAAGGAGAAACTAGCAAGGTTGGAGAAAGAGGGTGCTAGATTTAATCTTAACTGGAGGGACCCCGATCAGGTAGAGCGGGACAGGGTAACCCATGATCATAGTATAAGGACCTCTATGCTAAGAGACTCCAACCCATTTAATACTGTGAACACTGCCAGCTTATGTCTTCCGGTTCACATGAGCCAGAAACCATGAGGCCGGCAGAATTCAAGAGACCAAGCATGATGGGAATAACAGATCAGCGCACCCCAGAAATTGATGGACGGGCATCCCTTTATAGATACCCAAACATTCAGGCTGATGTCTCTGACAAAGTCGTCTCCTATGAGGGGAGGGTCAGGGACTTAGATCCACCGAAACATTAAATTGGACAAACTGGGCCCTTGGAAAGTAATGAAAAACCAGATTAAATGAGGCCCAACAACCACATCCTGAAGACCTCTACCCAATTAGGGCAGTGGTGGGGAATACTCTGCCAACCCTGGGAGTGGGGAGGAGTCAGAAGACTACTCTCCTGTGTCCCACTGGAATGGTGAAACTAGGCCCCACCATTCTGTGAGCCCCTCTCAAGCTCACAGAATCCCGGAGAGCCTAAATGATCATGAGGGTACCTCAACTAGTAGCACCTCTGAGTCTGAGAGCGAGCGGACTCGGATGACTAAGCCAAAGAAGGCAAACAAACTCAAGCGAGTTACGACCAAAGACCCCATTAGGCAGATTAAGGCCCTTAGGAGTGTAATAACCGCCTACCATAGAAATGAAAAATATTCTGTTTGGGAACACCTGGAGCTCTATGAGCATATGGACACTTTTCATATGAAAGACAACCAAAACTGTACAGAGTATGTAAAATGGACATTTCCCCCTGAATACTCCAGTTTCTTTGCGGGATTGGAGGACCAGAACCACTCAATATGGTCCACCTACAGGGTGGCCATTTTGAAACAATTTTCCACCCACAGAAACCCCCAGGAGCCTCGCAAAGTGGCCTATAATCTGCAATGCAGGGACGATCAGGCCCCACGAGAGTTTGTGCAGGAGTTCAAACGTCCCTTTGCCCAGAGCACTAGGAGGGTGCGCACGGATAGCAGGGAGGAACCAGATCCCCAGCCCTCTCCAAGGAAGCCCAGGATCTGTGGCATTGGGCCGTCGCCCAAGGGATGTTTCTGGTGCCCTTTCATCTGGCAGGGATAAAGAACACCATCGCTGACACACTCAGCAGGGAGCTGCGCTCGTGCCACGAGTGGGAACTGCGTCAGGATCAAGTGGATCGACTCTTCCGACGATGGGGAAAACCGCAGATCGACCTGTCCGCGACGGCGACGAACTCCAAGTGCCAGAGGTTCGCCAGCAGGTTCCCCCAGCCGAGGAGCATGGGCGATGCTTTCTCGTTCCCGTGGGACGGCCTGTTCCTTTATGCGTTCCCTCCGTTGCCGTTGCTGCTCCGACTCGTCAACCAGCTCAAGAGGTCCTGGTGCAGGATGATCCTAGTCGCACCGGCGTGGCCGAGGCAGATCTGGTTCCCGGACCTTCTGGACTTGTCAGCGTCCCCACCGGTCAAGCTGCCGACGGACGCGGATCTTCTCTCCAGAGAAGGAGGCGCCATACTTCATCATGACCCGGAGTTTGGAGGGTACGATATCCTGGCTGACTGCAGAGAGGTCCTTGCAAAAGCCAGGGCGTCCGCAACTCAAGTGCTACAGACATAAGTGCAAGAGGTTCTCTGTCTGGTGCCATGGTGCCATGCACAGAAGATTAACCCTCTACGGATTACGGCCCCTCAAGTGCTGCCATACCTACTGTCGCTGGCCAAGGCTGGACTGGCTCACGCCTCCATCAAGATTCATCTGGCTGCGATCTCCCGATACACCAGAACCACAGGACAGGCGTCCTTGTGGTCCCATCGCCTGGTGAAGGAATTTATGAAGGGACTGCTCCGATCGTTCCCGACGGTGAAGGCCCCTGCCCCGGCGTGGGAACTCAACGTGGTGCCGACCAGGCTCATGGGGGCGCCATTCGAGCCGCTGCATTCAGCACCCTTGAAGTTCCTGTCGTGGAAGACTGCGTTTCTTATGGCCATCACCTCCGCACGGCGAGTGGGAGAGATCCAGGCCCTATCCTGCAGGCCTCCATACTTGACTTTTCAAGACACGAGGGTGGTGCTGAGGACGCACCCCTCCTTTATGCCCAAGGTGCCGTCCGACTTCCACCTCAACAAGCCCTTGGTGTTACCCGTTTTCTTTCCGTCGCCTTCATCGCTGGCCAAGAGGACTTTGCACTCGTTGGATGTAGCTAGAGCGCTTAAGTTCTACGTGGACCGCACAAAGTTTTCACAGCTATTTGTGAACTTTGGACCTGTGAACCAAGGGAAGGCTCTCTCGAAGGCTTCCATTTCCAGATGGCTCTCCGGCTGCATCATGCACGGTCATCGGTTGGCAAACCGACCGTTGCCCAGCCGTCCGAGAGCCCATTCGACCAGAGCCATCGCTGCTACCACGGCGTTCTTGTCTGGTGTGCCCCTGCTGGACATCTGCAGGGCTGCTACGTGGAGGTCGATGCACACCTTCACGAGATTCTACTGCGTCGACCGTGATTCCAGGGAGCAGTCCAGGGTCAGCCAAGCAGTGCTGCGCAACCTGTTTGCCTAAGGTGAGCCTGGTGAGGAGGTAAGAATTGCTTAATGTTGAGATTTTGATATAATGGTTGATGTTGAGCCTTTGCCACCTCCCGTGGTTGTGCATGTGTGTACTGCTATGTATTCTTATATTCATGAGCATGTGAATCCATGCCAGACCCCATGCTGGAGAAGGAACCAGTTACTTACATGTTGTTTTCCAGCATGGGTCTGGCATGGATTCACATGCGAATCCTCCCTCCTACCCCTCTGCGTGTCTTCACTTGGTCATACTGACACTTTACGTGCTACCAAAGGCGGGGCTTAGGGAGAGGGCAGTCATTGGCTGGGGGCAGTATGACCCAGAGACCAGTGATTGGTTACTACTGAGAAAGACAGATCAGAAACGAAACGGATACTGATTTTTTCTTTACCGAGGATTCCCGGCCTGACGACGGGGAATATTCATGAGCATGTGAATCCATGCCAGACCCACGCAGGAGAACAACAGTTAGAGGTAAGTAACTTGTTCCTTATTGACCAACTTCAAGTGCTCAATCCCTTGCCACACTTAGCAAATCTACACAACCCTATAACATGTTGTGCCATGTGTACCTCTGCTAAGAACCTACGCCCAAGTAGGATCAGTTGATAACTCAAAAAGTGCTCTTGAGGGTGACTTATCACCTTCAATTTTGTTTGAAGCTTTTAAGGATTTCAATAGGGCGATGCACACCTTAGTTTCGGCCTAGTATGCAGCGCACAACTGAAAGGCTTATGTTTATGTTAGATTCAATATTGAGATGTTACACCACTTATATCACACACCCTTTTCAAATACCCCTGGGCACAATGGACTATGAAACAGTCTGATTGGTCAAATGCAATATTTATTTAAAAATCAAAAGAAATCATCCACCTTTTAATATGGGGCAGCAATCACTTCTGACATCTACGAAACACCAGGGAATAGGAGCACTTTTTGATTTTAGGAAAGATAGCACAGAAGTTGGAATTTCCCCCTGCAAGGTTCCCTCAATACACCAATAATCAATTCTGAGTGGATAAACAGAATAAGCAGTTAATCAGGAATGACAAATGAGGATTCCCGGCCTGACGACAGGGAATATTCATGAGCATGTGAATCCATGCCAGACCCCATGCTGGAGAAGTGTGTCTAGGGTAATACGTTTTTCAGCCTGGAAATTAGCATGCACAAGCATGAAACCTTCCAGTCTGCTTAATTTACTAGTAAGGTCCATAATCGAGAGTTTGATGTAATCCAAGTCAAGATGCGTCTTCTCGTGACCTTTGTCAAGCAAGTTAAGAATACGGGTTATCACTGGAAAGGTTGAACTCTGAGCCGTGAGTTTCGCCAGAGGGAGAATTACAGTAATGTGGTAGAGTGTTATTTTGGTCCAAGTCATTAGGGATAGGATCAATAGCTACAGTTTTAGGAACCCCCATAGGTTTGGGCATGCGGTAGGAGTCCTTTCGTGGAAGAGAGTGTTATTAGGAGAGGTAGGGGAACTCGTCGATGGGTGCTCAGTCATAGTAGCATGGGACATTCCATGACATTTGTTGTTGTTACCAACATTAACGCCATTAAAGTTATGCAGTCATATTTCCTCGACTTCAGAGGGCAACAACGAAGCAGGGGATGAGGGACCCAAAGAAACTCGAAATCGCCTGCCCCATTCCGCCTGACGTGTAGGTGCCAAAACTGAGACATTGTAAACAACATTGTCAAACTACTCTCCATGGCATGAGTGAAAAGTCATTCTCACAGACTGGTTCATAGCCATCGAGGCGTTCAATGATGCGAGCTGGGTTTCACCCTCATTTTGCCAAGAAGGTACAAGTGATTGAGTATGGATCTGCTTACGTAAATGGTTGCTCAGTTTATGGGTGCAATCATTTGGTTCCAGAGTCCATTATACGTTTAACATTACATGCTGTGTAGTGTTAGTACCAGAGTCATCACAGGATTCGTGACATTGAATGGGTGCTGTGATGTTCAAACATGTGTGGGTGGATCCATCAGCTAAACACTTCCCACTCCGCAAGCTACCCACCATTTTTGTTAATACTGACAATTTCACACAGCAAAGCAGACACAATAGCAGTACGTTCGTTGGAGACAAAGCGTTTTAGCCGCTTAAGAAATTGCTTAGATTTTAAGATCAATGCTTCATAACCAACCAAAAGAACAGACCTACCTTTGCACCCACAACAGAGTACAAAATAAGGATGACCCAAAAGCTTACTATCAGAAGCACTTGAATAAATTGACCTTATAAGTGTTCCGGTACGTACTCGGCAAAACAGTACAATATACCTAGGACAGTACTCTAATTGTAAGCAATGCAGTAAGTACCCAAGTTGACATTGGAATTGTGTATATTACCTAGCAACACAATAAAGCCAACACTCACTTTAGAATGAAATATTCATCATACAATGCAGGCGATTAGCACCATAAGCAGATGGGCAATACTGAAATCGCTCCTAGTGTCTCACAGTTTATCGGGCACTTCCACGGGCATGCACGCATGGGTGCGCGGACCCGGTCTTAAATAGGAAGTGCTTTAGCAGTAGGGCGTGGCCTATGATGAAAGAAATTAAAACAGAAATAAGTCCCTTGTACACTTTTGACAAAGCCAAAAATGGTTAGAGCTGATATTCTAAGTCAAGGAGCATTGAAATTTATATAAAGTCCACATTTGAGTCCACTTTACTTGAGGCTCGCCGAACGTAACAAGGGGAAACAAGACGCTCCAGTCCCTCCAGCCGTATCAGAGACTTCCGGGCACTTCCCACTTCTTAGCTGTCAAATTAATGGGATTTTCATGAATGACGACTATTGCTGGAGGCTTTTTAAAGTGCTTGTCAAGAATACAAAACCTCCCATCCCCCAGTACAAATCTCAACACTGGTGAAATTCCAGCTGAGCACTAAATGATAGTTAATGTTAATGTTAAAGGTCATTTGTACCGCGCACTATCACCACCGGAGTGGTCCCCTGGCGCTCTGGCGGCTCTGAAAGAGGAAGGGAGGGGTGGGTTAGTGGGTGGAGGCTGGAAAAGTGCAAGATTGCAGTGATGTGCTGTTGGCAGCCTCAACCCGGTGGTTCCGTCGGCTGGGCCTGGGGTGTATGCGGCCGGTAGTCGTCGTGTGCTGATGTGCGAGTCTATGTGTGTTTTTGTTTTGTTGTTGCAGTGTAGTGAAGTTCGTGCGGTTTGCTGTGCTGGAGGTTTGTGGTTGTGTTTGGTTTGGAGTTTGAGAGGTGTATGCAGAGAAGGAAGTTGTTAGTGGTATTGGTTAGTTGGCATCTCTATCCTGGATTGAGCCGGTTGGGCTCGTGTAATCTTACACGACGGGATGCTTGTACACCCTGTGCCTCAGGAGGTACGTGGTCGTTTTTTTTTTTTCTCCATTCGAGGCCGTTTGAGGATTTAGCTGTCCCCTCCGCCCGCTCCCTTAATAACTTTGCATGCTCCTCACCCCCCCACATGACTAGCGCAGCTGCTAGTGTCCATACTTCCGTTTGTGTGGTGATTAGTTGTGTCTTGTCCGTTCCACAGCTCGTGGTACCTAGTTGTGGCTGTACGGGTGATGGGGGATGGTGAGGGTTGGCTGGAGTCGTTGCCTCCGTCTCCCTGGGTCTCGCAGGTGGACCCCTGTGTCAAGGTCCTTTTTGTTGAGTCATTTGTCTTATTGTTGTTTCGGTTTTAGTCTCTGGTTTTGAAGAGCCAGGTTTTTAGTAATTTTCTGAATTTGAGGTGATAGTGGGAGGAAACTTTTACAGAGGTATGATGCAATGAAAACGGTTGCAGAAAAAAAGTCTCTGCTTGTCAGCCCTTGGGAACCGCATGTTCACTGTAGAAACAGAAGCGACGCATAAACAAATCATGGGTGAAATGGCAGACCATTTGGCAAAATCTACACACTATGGGAAGAAATCAACTCAAATTCCTCAAAATTGAGTTTGATAAATAGTGAAGGGCAGAACAGTGGAGGCCCAAACAATGTTAAAATAAATGTGGCTGGAAAAAAATGGCACAGCCGTATTTTGTATCCATTGAACCGCCTCTGATCCCCAAAAAAATCAAAATCATTTGAGTTTTGAAACATACTTTGCAGACTTCTTCTCCAAGGTTACTAACTACCAAGAAAACAGCGGTAACTAGTTGCAAGGGTGTAACAGAGCCTTTTGCTTTGCATAAACAGACAAGAGGTTACTAGCCAGGTCTGGGGGGGAGCAAAGGACCAGATAAAAGGTTCAGCTGAACATTAAAAGGCTGATTGTGTTATCTGTATTCGTCCAAAGAGTTATCAATATCTTGGAAGGGGAGTGTCTCCTGGGCACTTGGCTGTAATCAGAAATATCGCCAGTATACCCAAGAGTCATAGTTCTCACCTCAAACAAGAAACCCTTGTGTACAAGCACATTATTAATGACTTATAATATCAAACGAGAAGCCCATTACCTCTGGTATCAATATAAGAGTTTTATGGAAACTTATTAGTCAAGAAGTGAGATTAGAATAATACATTCAGCGTGTTTGAAAGGTACTGGGGCGATCTAATGGTGCTTCAGAAAATATGCAGTTATGATGAAATATGATCACCTTAAATAAGATCCTCTATAACCAGATTGATGATCACCACCTTGTAATATAAGACACTAAATAATTCTAAAAAATACTATGGAGGCATTTATCTGAGTCTTCCAATGGTCACACAGCAAAATGTGTTAGCCACAAATGGCTAGACAAGAGAATCTAGTTAAAGTGCTCTATTAACAAATGTGCCCAGCAGCGAATCCGCAAAGGCCAAATGTTGTCGGTCCGCACCACCCCTAGAACGACTTCCACTCCTAGCCATAGACTCATCCAAAACAATATTAAAGTCTCCACCCAACACAACATTCCTGGATCCCAAATCCTGCAATCTTTGCGCCACCTTTCTGAAGAAGGAACCGTCATCCACTGATGGCGCATAAATATTACCAAGGACACCTCAAGAACCTGAACATCAAGTAGTAGAGCAATTTTTCTCCCCTCTTTGTCAGACACTTCCTTCAAAACCCTGATCGGGACATTCTTCCTGAATAAAACCACCACACCCCTCGATTTGGTATTAAATGAGGCACCATAGACCTGCCCCACCCAACCTTTCTTCAATTTCTCAATTTCACCCTTTGCCAAATTTGTTTGAGAAAATATGGGGTAGATTTTTGCAGTCGTTTTAACTTGACATTATAGTTGTTGGGTGGGGGGTAATTGAGAGATGTATTTGAGATGTTGGGGATTTAGGGTATTGTATATCTCGCTGAGTACGTAGTACTGTGTAAAATGCTGTGCTTTTCTTGTGTTTATTTTCCATGTGTTATTTGATATACGCTGATTGTATTGGGATTTGTTATGGATGTTGTGTAAATAAAGTTTAAAAAAAAATGTGCCCAGGATTAGTCCAGATAAACAAATAATGTGAATTAAATTCTAAGTTGTCAGGATGGAACTATATGCTCAGGGGCTGGATGCCCCCCACCAAATGCACCCACAGCTCACAGTTCTAAGTTTTAAGGGTTTCCCGCACCCCATTTTCCATGCGTCTTGGAGTGTCTCGTCTTGAACTCTCAGTCTCCGGTTTAAGGGTTACCGCACATTGTTTTCCACAGTCCTCCGAGTTTTCTCCTCGGTCCTTGGTGCAGTGCACAAAGCCTATGGTTGGATTCTAGAAGTGGCATAGTGAGAGGCTGGCCAGTGTATGATAGGAAGCTGCCCAAATGCTGGTATAGTGTACTCTCTAGGTTCCTCCCTTCCTTCGTCTCAGGCAGGGTTCGGCTCCTCCAGCCACCTGCTCCAATCTCTTACTTGGCATCTCGCCTCAAGTTCCACTCCCACAAATCTTTTTTGTCTTCAGGTCTACTTTCTCTCCACTGAAATTCTCCTATGCACCTCTTTGAGCTAACTCCTGCTCTAGTCCTTCAGTCAGCTGTTGTCCCCCCTCCTCACTTCCTTCTTCCTGAAGCTTACCCAAGACTTCCACCTCACTTCTTTCCGCTTCCAGAAGTTTTTCCACTCCTTCACATCATTGAGCACTTCCTTTACCCACTATTCACTTTCACCCATTTCCTGTTCATTCCTTGTCCATCTCTATATAGTCTCGCCCCAGCTGGCTAATCTCTGCCCAACCTTCTTTGCAATTTTAGGCACCTCCTTCACCCCATCAGCCACCTCCCTTGGATCAAGTCAGAGTCCATATTCCCTAGTATGCCCCTCTTAAGCACCCCTTTGGTACTCCACCCCTGTATCCCTAGCTTCCATACCCCCTTGACCTTTTCATCCCCAGCTTTCTGGATTTTTCTCCTTCCAGCCCACTGGATCTCGCAATACCCCCAATTTTAGGGTCTGTCTTTACCCAGCCTTCTGGGCATCTCCTCCAGCCCTCTGGCTCCAGGGGCTCTGCTGCTCCATTCTCCAGCTCCTTCCCCAACTTCTGATCTTCCTTTTTCCTGGCAGCAACAAAGGAGCACTTCCTCCACATAGCTGAACCATTGAGGTTTTTAGAAGGCTTTGGCCCCTCCTGCTTTCAGCCTCCCTCTGGTGGAACGGGGATCAGGTCTGGCAGTTTTCCATGGGGTACATGGGAATCTTGGTTCCCTGGTCCTGGGTGCATCTGGAACACAGCTTTGAGAACCACGTCCACCATATTGGCATTCCCAACTCCACCTTTTTTATTAAGCGGTTTAAGAAGCAGCTTCAGTAATCACGCAAGGGGAGCCGGATGTTTCAGCACTGCCAACCCCCCTGGGAATGCCACTCAATTTTCTTAAAGGAGCTGTAGAGGGGACCATCACCCTGGGACGAAGTGCCCATTTTGCAGGCCAACCATCCACCAACTGAGAAACAAAATTAAATTGTGGAATTGGTAATCTCGATTATCTAGCAATTCAGTTTGCTGAAATACAATAAATCATGATTGCCTCATCACATCATTCTGCAGCCCTGAAGAGATTTAGTTTTAAGTTTTGAGAAACGTCTGCATCAAATGCTGTCAGAATCTTACTGGCTTGGACTCCGTCATCTGGCCTATACCATGCACAGTGACGTGGCTTGTCGAATGAGTGAGAAGAACAAGTTACTTTCTTACCTGGTAACGTTCTTTCGATGGGATGTTCCTCCAACGTATTCCTCATCTTAGATGTATTCCATGTAGCTTTAGCTGCTTTGGAAAAAAAAATTTGGCAGAGGACGCCGTGCGTCGATGTCGTTGAGTCGATGGTCCCGCGAAGGCCTCTGTCGAGGGTGACATCATCGGGTGAATAAGTAGAACGCGCAGCGCCCGTTGGCCTCAGTTCTGTTTTTCCCCCCCTTCATTATTGATTTTGCACTGTGTAGATTGTGCCGGCAGACAAGTATTTGCCTTGCGAGAGTTGGAGTGGCAATAACCCGGAAAAATCTACAGAGGGGTAGGTTGGGAGGGCGATGAGGAATACGTTTGAGGAACATCCAATCGAAAGAACGTTACCAGTTGCTAAGTAACTTGTTCTTCGAGTGGATTGTGTCCTCCAATGTATTCCTCATCTTAGATAGACACCCAAAGCAGCAAGGACAATTTCTCTGGAGGAGGGATTAGATTTTTTCGATACCCTTAGATGGCTGAATATAGTACTGCTTTACCAAAATTCAGCTCCTTAGACTGGGAAGCATCCAGGCTATAGAATTTTGAAAAAGTATGCAGCGAAGACCAAGCTGCTGCTTCACAAATGGACCTTATGGGAACAGCTCTTTGTAGGGCTGTCTAAGAGGCATTGCCTCTGGTGGAATGAGCCCTTAGACCTTCTGGTGGGTCTTTTTGTGCTAATCGGTAGCATTCTGAAATACAAAGCACGATCCAGAGTGATATTGTTTGCTTTGTCGCTGACTGACCCAATTTCTTTCCTGTGTAGCCGTTAAACAGTTGATTGTCCACTCTAAGCTTAGAAAGCCTAGAGATGTAAAAGCTTAAAGCTCTTTTCGGATCCAACCTGTGTAATCTTTCCTCCTCCTTACTAGGATGAGGTGGAGGATAGAATGCGGGTAAAACAATTTTCTGACTTAAATGAAAATCAGATACCACTTTTGGTAAAAATGAGGGTTTAACCTTCAACACAACTGTCCTTATGGAACACAGTATAGGGTGGCCCAGAAGACGGTGCCTGCAATTCACTCACTCTTCTTGCAGATGTTAACGGAACTAGGAAAGCAGTTTTCCATGTCAGTAATCTTAATGGACAAGTGTGCAAGGGTTCAAAAGGAGCACACATTAAGAATTTTAGGACCAGGTTGAGATCCCAAACTGGCACTTGAAATGGGAAAGGAGGAAACACATTAGTGAGTCCCTTTGGTAGTGCAATTTTTAAAAGAATTTTGAAATGGGAGCATTCTTCCGACGAGCGCTTGAAGATGGAAAGCGCTGCAAGATGACCTTTAATGGTTCCAACATTTAGACCTCTGTGCGCTAGGGTCAGGAGGAAGGACAGTACTTCTGGAATAGAACATAGAAAAGGATAGACATTCTTTTCTCTGCACCAGTTGCAAAACTTTTTCCAACAGCAACGGTATAGAGACTTTGTTGCTGGCCTTCTTGCCGAAGGCAACACCTCCATGACGTCATCTAGAAGGTTCCAATCCTTGTATCTCAGCCTTTCAGATGCCAAGCGTGAAGGTTGAGTGTTTTGACCTCTGGATGGAGAACCTGACCCTCCATTTGAGAGAGAAGGTTCTCTCGCTGAGGAAGACATACTGGGGGACAGATGGACATGTCTAGAAGGTCCGGGTACCACGTTCTCCTGGCCCAATCCGGGGCAATTAGGATCATGCGGATCCCGAAGCGTCTCAGTCTCCTGATGACCTGAGGAATGACGGGAATCGGAGGGAATGCGTACAATAGTGGGAAATTCCACTCCATCATGAACGCGTCACCCAGGGGTCCTCTCGGGGGAAATTCCCTTGAGCAATACCTTTCGCACTTCCGGTTGAGTCCGGTTGCAAATAGGTCCACTTGAGGGGTTCCCCAAAGGGCGAAGATCTCTTGAATGACTTCATGAGCCAGTTCCCATTCGTGGGACACCGTGCTCTGCCTGCTCAGAGCATCTGCTGTCATTCTCCTCCCTGGCTAGATGAACTGCAGTTAAAGAGATTCCTTCTTGAATTGCCCAATACCAGAGCTGCATTGCCTCTCTGCACAGGAGGTAGTGACCCTACACCTCCTATTTTGTTTAGATAATGCATGGCCACTGTGTTGTCCATCATTATCAGGACATTTATTTCCCCTCGACAGTTGGCAGGAAAGCTTTCAGCGCTAGTCTGATTCCTCTCAGCGCTAAAAGGTTGATGTTTAGTTTGGACTCTGATGGAGACCAACAACCTCTGATTGTCAGATCGTTGGCATGAGCTCCCCACCCCATGAGTGAGGCGTCCGTCACTACTGTGATCTCCGGCCATGGTTGCCAAAAAAGTTCTCCTTTCAGGATATTCTCTGAACAAGTCCACCATAGAAGATCTTGTCGAACCTTGTTCAGAATCTGGAGAAGACCCGTCATTTGACCTGAGAATTGGGACCATTGAGTCTTTAGAGCCCATTGAAGGGATCTCATTCTTAGGTGTGCCTCCGGCACTAGGAGGATGCAGGATGCCATGAGGCAGAGTAACCTTAAGAAGTCGTAGGCCTGAAGATTTTGGGCATTTTGAAGTTTGGAAACCATCTGAAGAATGTCTTGAGCCCTCGACCTGGGAGGCGAGCTCTTTCCCAGGGATGTGTCTAATACAGCTCCTATATATTGGAGCCGTTGAGGTGTCATTTGTGACTTCTTGAAATTGAGGGAGAAGCCCAGTCTTTGGAGGAAGTGGCAGGTGACTTTCAGGTGATCCAGTGCCTGTTCGGCAGAACATGTTCTGATCAACCAATCGTCCAGGTAGGGGTAGACGTGAATCCCCCCTCTCCTGAGGTGCGCTGCCACCACTACCATCAGTTTGGTGAAGACCCTTGGGGCGGAGGTCAATCTAAATGGCAGGACTCGAAACTGATAGTGTGAGTCGGCAACTTCGAGCCTCGGGTATTTTCTGTGCTTGAGATGAATCGGCACATGAAAATAAGCAATGACACCAACCAATCCTGGAGTTGAAGGGCCTGAAGGATCTGAGAAAGGGTAACCATCTTGAACTCCTCCTTCCTGAGGAACTTGTCCAAGTTTTTTAAGTCCAGGATGGGTCTCAGTCCTCCGTCCTTTTTGGGGATAAAGAAATACGGGGAGTACCATCCCTTGTTCCTCTCCGCTGCAGGCACTGGTTCTATAGCACCTTTCTCCAGCAGGGTTAGAACTTCCTGCTGTAGGAGCGGGTCTGAAAACTTCAAAGGGTGTCTCCTTGGTGGATTGCTTTGAGGTTGCGTTAGAAAAGGAAGGCAGTAACCTTGGCCTATTATTTCTAGAGCCCAAACATCTGAAGTAATAGCTCCCCATTCTTGCAGATGCTGTGACAGCCTTCCTCCTACAGGTGTCTTGTGATGTAAGTCCTCAAAGTGGTTTTGTGGTGGTTGCTGCAGCCGCTGATGGCAGAGAGGCTAGAGCTAGCTTTGCACGTTTTCCTCGTCCACCGCAAGTGGCCTTTCTATGGCCCCTTTGACTGGCCATTCCTCTCGCCTTTCCATATGAGGAGTAACAACAATAGGATTGTCCCCTCCAAGATTGACCTGGTGCACGAAAATGCTGAGGTTGCCTAATAGAAGCTCCCAAAGACTTAGCAGCTGCTTTTGAGGTCTGCAACCTCTCAAAGCTCTCGTCAGCCTTGCTGCCAAAAAGGTGAGACCTGTCAAAGGACATGTTCAGAAGACGGTTCTGCACTTCTGGTGCGAAGCCAGACTTCCGTAACCAAGCAAATCTGTCCATTACCGTGCTAGTGCCCATGGACCTGTTCACACTATCTACAGTGTCCAATCCAGATTCAAGGGATTCCTGCACAGCCTCCTTCCCATCTCTAACTATGGCTAGGAATCCTTCCCTTTCATCCCCTTCTGGTATGTGCTCCGCCGTCATCGCAATGAACTCCCACAGAGTGTACGAAAACTTTGCCAAGGCACATGTGGAGTTGGCCGATTTTAACGCCATACTCGGCTGAAAATACCTTCCGTGCCCAGCGATCCACACGCTTATCGTCCCTGTCCGGAGGGATAGAAGGGTACGCCAGTTTGTTAGAAGCTGTGGCTGCCTGTATGAACAAACTCTCGGGAGTGGGATGTTTAGACAGATAGCCGGGGTCGCTACTGGCAGGTCGGTATTCTGAAGTGAGGGATTTATTCACTGGCAGAATAGAATCCGGAGTCTCCCAATTTCTGGCCACCCTATTTTGCAAGGCTACGTGAAAAGGTATATAGGGTATTCTTTAGGGCCATGACCCAAAATGTCTGTTAGATCATCTTGGATGAATTGGGCTGGAGGTCTGGCCCATCCTAAATAATCTATCACCTTTGTCATTAGCTGACTGTATGAATTGGCATGTTCTCCTGGTTCTGGCCTACCAAAGTCATTTTCAGGAGATGTATCAATACCACTTGCATTGTGTAGTGATTCAACCAAATCCCTCATCCTGCTTTCTTCTGCAATCAGACATTCTGGGGCATTTGGGGAACCATATTCCAGCCCAAAGGGTACATTCTCCTCATCAGATTTCTCCTGTTCCTCAAAAATTGAGGTGGTTAGGGACTTTAATAACTCCTTCCTAGGAAGAGGTTTGAAAACCTTTTCTGGGAGAGGTGGAGGAGGAGTATTAATGGGTCCTGAAGGCATTACAGTTCTTGTAGCCTTCTCTTTCTCTGGCTGATTTGGCCGAACTGGAGCTTTCGGCGCTGAGGGCTTCGGGGTCGACGTTGACAAAGGCGTCAATGGCATCGACGTAATACCCGGCATCGACGGCGCCGGCTTCGAGGGAATCGAGGCGCCCTTCGAAGTGTGTTCGGTCTCGGACGGCGTCAGTGACCTCGAGCGGTCAACTCGACTTGAGCGGCTTTTCTCAATCGGCGTCCGAGAAAGTTCTCTATACTTCCTCTTTCAATCACCCGGGCTCGGATGACGAATGTTTAGTGGGACATTTCATCCTTTTTGGGGATTTGTCTGAGGACGAGGTGGAGGGGGACCTGTGGCATTGTTTCTTCGATTTTTTTTGTCAAAGACAACGAGCGATGGGAATCGCTTCGGGACCTGGACTGATGCCTTTCGTGTCTAGGAGACTTCTCACGGGACCTCGATTTACGACCTACCTGTAGTTTTCCCCTCCTCTCTCGCAAGACCTTCCCCCATCATCGCCTGACACTTCGTACAGGCCTCCATGTCGTGGCCTTCGCCGAGGCACCACAGACACTCTTGTTGCGGGTCTGTGATCGACATTTTTGAACCACACGACTTGCACTTTTTGAAACCTGATCTCGGGGTCGTGGTCGGCGTCGATGACGAGGACATATTCGTTATATTTGCTATTCTCACAGAACTCGAGGCGCGCCGAATCTCCGAAGCAATGTATACTGCGGAAAAACGGAACTGAGGCCAACGGACACCGCGTGTGCTACTTATACACCCGATGACTTTACCCTCGACAGAGGCCTTCGAGGGACCATCGACTCGACATCGACGCACAGCGCCCTCTGACGAAAAAAAAATTCTGAAGCAGCTAAAGCTGGATGGAATACATCTAAGATGAGGAATACATTGGAGGACACAATCCACTCGAAGGGAAAGTTACTTGTAATGCTAATTCTCCCTCATGGATATCTTCATTTTATTAAAAAACTGATTTCCCTCGAAGATTGGCAGATCTCAGAAAACCAGCAACCATAAAGAATATTTCTCATAAAATTAGCACCAAGGATTGGAGGGCGGCTTTACGTGCCAGATCATCATCCCTGGGATTGAGACTTTATTTCTTAATCAAAGCCCATATTGGCTCCTTCTGCCTGAAGCCTTCTCTATTGGGCCTCCATGCCATACACCCACATATCCATCCCAGCTCGTAATGAGTCACTCCGTCCTCTATTGCAAAATCTTTTTACATTTTTCTCAGCTCTAATGCTGCACTGCCCAGGTCCCGTCTGCTACCTTTCACATCTCTCACGGTCACCTCCAAAAACATCATCACGAAAATGGAAGAAAGTCTTGAGAAACCCAGCTTCTATTTCCATGGCAGGCAACCACATAGATCAGGGGTGTATTGCCACTTTTACTCCCGTAAAATAGGCAAATACTCCCAAAAAATAAACAAAAAGGGAATAAAAATACTCCCGCCGACCTCCAAAACAAAAAGAAACATACAAACCCGGGCCCCGGATTTCATCCACACAACTTCATGGATATTTTTCCACCAGTAGTGTACGTAGTCGCACAGAAAGAAACTACTATTCTTACTGCCTGATGCACAGAGAAACATGCCTCTTAATGTGCATGAAAAACTAGGTACAAAGAAATCACTTTTATTACAAAACATTCAATTTTCCAGTTAACACATTTTTGTATTCGCTTATGAAAATACACATTGAGAATTGGACTTACGTTTTTTACTCCCCAAAAGGATAAATTACTTACCGTAATGTTCTTTCTATGGCTTCTTCTCCCGCAGATTACTCCTCTGATAGATATTCCAGCTTTGCTGCTTCAAAATATTTACGACCGGGGCGTAGGGGGCGTAGTGGTCGATGGTCTTGGTCGGCAGTCTATTGTCGGTCCGGATGTGACGTCTGGCTTAGTATATATACTCCATCACTATGCCCCCACACCTCAGTTTCCCCCTTTCCCCCTCCACCCCGAGCTATCACGCTGCATAGGAAAACAGAGATAACTGGCAAATAAGCCCACAAAAAAATATTAAATAACGATAAGCCTTCGAAGGGGGAAGAGCTTGTGATAGACAGCAACTAAATCGCGTCAGAAAAGATTTTTTTTGTTAGCATGTGGCAGGAAGGACAGGATCATCACCAAGTCATCGTTGAAGAGATGCGCACCAACCACCAATTCTTTTTTTTAGGAGGGATGGATAGGAGATTAGGAACCTGCATGAGAAGAATCCATAGAAAGGACATTACGGTAAGTAATTTCTCCTACAATGGATTGCTTTTCTCCTGCAGATTCCTCATCCGATAGACTCACAAAGCAATAGATAAAGGGGGCGGGCAGAAAGTTAGAGTAAGATTTTGCAGCACGGCCCTGTCAAAATGCGCATCAGCTGTTTGAGCCATATCTAAACTATAGTGCTTACCATACCATGTTGCTGTGCTGTAACAGGGTCTCCCCTTTGTAACGCTGTTGATGCAGAGACTCCCCTAGTCGAATGCGCCCGATGACTGCGGGTAATTCCTTTCCAGTGTACTGGTAACATTCCGCTATGCAGAAGATGATCCAGCGGGACAAAGTTTGTTTAGTTATAGCCAGGCCCTTACAAGCTAAAGAGAAGGCCACGAAGATCTGTTCATCTCTGCTCAACTCAGATGTCCTCGCGACATAGTAACTTAGCACCCTCTTGGGATCTAGGTGATGAAAACGCTCCTCACTAGAAGGGTGCAGGGGAGGATAGAAGACCTGGAGGTCAATGGATTGCGATAGGTGTAACTCAACTTTGGGAAGGAAGCCCAGACTCTCACCCTGAGCGAGACTAAAACCACAGGAAGGGAGGTTTGTAGCATAAAGCCTGTAGTTCACTCACCCACCGCTCGGATTTAATAGCCACCAGAAAGGCTGTGTCAAAGAGGAGCCTTAAAGAACAAGTGCGCATTTGCTAAAAGGGAGCCGCCATCAAATATGTCAATAACAGATTAAGGTCCCACTCTAGGACAACAAAGCGAGTTGGCAGGAACTTATTTACAAGGCCCTTCAGGAATTGTGCCAACACCGGGATTGCAAAATATGAACCTTTGCAGACAAGGCGGCCAGATATACTTTGACTGTCGTGACCTGAAGGCCTGCTGAGGCCAATGACAGAAGGAACTCATCACTGCAGTCGTGGGGCAAGAGATTGGGTCAATCCTGCATTCCCTGCACTGCGCCTCAAGTCTTCTCCGCCTGCATGTGTAGAAAGATCTTGTAGATTGTCTGTGTGCAGCCAGCAACACCTCTAGCACCTCCTCCAAGAGGTCCCAGTTCTCATAAATCATCCTCTCAAGAGCCACGCACGTAGGTTGAGGGATTCCGAGGTCGGGTGGCGTATCAAACCTTCCGACTGGGTCAGGAGATCCGGGCGCCAAGGCAACCAGTGAGGCGGACAGATCCAAGTATCACGTTTTCCACGCCTAGTCCAGGGTGATCAGGGTCATGGTTGCTCCAAACCTCTTCAACCACCTCAGAACCAATGGAATGACAGGAATCTGGAGGAAAGTGTATTGGAGAGTGAAGGTCCAGTCCACCAGAAACTCGCCCCCCCAGTGCACGATCGCTGGGAATTCCCTCGAGCAAGACAGTCTGTACTTCCTGCTGAACTCTGTGGCAAACTGATCCACTGCCAAGGTACCCCAGAGAGAGAAGACCTCTTCTAGAACTCCCTGGCACACTTTCCGCTAGTGTGTGACCGTTCTCTGCCTCAGAGCATCTGCCAAACTGTTCTCTGTACCCGCCAGATGAACTGCCAAGACCGAGATCGGGTTCTCCAAAAGCCAGAACCACAGCTGCAGCGCCTCTCTGTAGAGAGGGCCGGGAGAGTATGCTACCGTGCTTGTTTAGGTAGTGCATAGCCACCGTATTGTCTGTCAGAATCAGGACATGCTTCCCCTCCAGAGACTAAGCGAATGCCCTCAGGGCTAACCTGATGGCTCGCAACTCCAGCTTGTTGATGTGCCACTTGGCTTCCGTTGCTGACCAGAGGCTGTTACCCTGCAAATCCTTGCAGTGAGCGCTCCAACCCTTCAGAGACGCATCTGACCACTCCGGCCTGAGGCCATGGTGGCTAGAAGGGTTCCCCCGCCATGAGATTGCTGCGGTCCGCCCACCAGGAATGGTTGTTGACCACAGGTGCTGACACCTCAAAGTGGTCCGAAAGAGCACCAAGGTGCTGCGATCACTGGCCCCTCAGGAGCAACTGCAGGGATCTCATGTGTAGCCTGACCTTTGGCATGAGAAAATTACAGGAGGCCTTGAGACCTAAGAGGTGGAGGAAGGAAGCCGCTGGTTGAGTAGCATGGTTTCCGGAACAGGTCGACCATCTGTGCAAAGCTGATGACTCTCCAAGAGGGAAGGCCTTTCCCACTCGGGTATCTAGAACTGCCCAGATAAACTGGAGCTGTTGGATCAGTGTCATTTGGGACTTCAGGTTCAGGGAGCAGCCCAGCCTGGGCAGCAGCATGCAGGTGTCCTCTAGGTGAGACAAGACCTGCACCACTGACTTATGATATGGCATTTATAACGCACCTATACATAAGTGTTTCGGATCACCCAGTCGTGCAGGTATGGAAATACGTGGACCCCGGATCTCCTGAAGTGAGCTGCGACATCCGCCATGAGCTTGGTGAAGACCCTTGGGGTAGAGGTCAGACCAAAGGGAAGCACCTTGAACTGATAGTGCTCGTCCCCAATCATGTACCATAGGAACTTCCTGTTTTTTCGATGAATCAGCACCTGGAAATCAGCATCCTGAAGATCTATTGACACCAGCCAGTCCTGTAGCTGAACAGAGTAGAGAATTTCAACATCACCATCCTGAATTGGTCTTTCCTCAAACTTGTTCAAGGCCTTGAGGTCCAAAATGGGACAGAGACCTCCTCCCTTCGTGGGTCCACAGGAAATACCAACCCGATACTATGTTCGGGAGGTACCTCTTCCACAGTACCCTTTAACCAGGTGATCGCAGTTGTTTCTGGAGCCCCTGTCCTGGTTGGATCGGAGGTGGTGCAGGTCTATCCAGTGGTTTTTTTTTTTTTAAGAAGGGCAGACAATAACCCCACCAAACGAGCTGCAGAGCCCATGCATCAGAGGTAATTCCATGCCACTGAAGCCAATGCTCTATCAACCAGCCACCAACCACCATGTCGTGCGAGGGGAAATCAAAGCTGCTTAGGAAGCTGGGTCGCCTCCCGCATCACTTGTTGGCCTTTAGAAGTCCCCCTGACCCTTCCAGAGCAAAAGAAACACCCTTGCCTGGCTGGTGGAGGTGCACTCACTCGCCATGAGAAGCATACCCACCTGTAACCCCTTGCCCTAGAGGCAAAGCTGAAGACAGGTTTGGCCAGCTGCGCAGCTAGGCCTAAAGATTTAGCAAAGTTTTTGGATTCCTTACATTTCTCCAAGGAATAGTCGACCTTTTGGCCGAACAGGAAATTGCCCTCAAAGGGCATGTCCAGCAATTTAACCTGGACATTAGGTGAAAAGCCAGACGTTTTTAAGTAGGCCTTCCTCATCAGCGTTACTGCTGACGCCATAGAACGGCCCACACAGTCTGCGATGTCCATACCCGTTTGCAGCGACTGCCTCGCCACCTCTTTCCCATCCTCCATCAGCTGCAGGAAGCCCTTGCACATTTCCCCTTCAGGGACGTACCGTGCAGCATCCTCCACTGCTGTCGGAAGACAAAATGAATACTTGGCAAAGCTGTTTCCCACATTGGTAGCTTTAAGGGTCATACTGCCCAAAGTAAAAGCCCTTTTGGCCAATCAACCTTTTTCGCTTCCGTGTTGGGAGGTAAAGTGGAAGTCGAGGAAGCTGGTCTGGAAGAGACTGTAGCAGCTCGCATAACAATCCCCTCCGGGGAAGGGTGAGAGGAATCAAGGGTCTCCTCTAGCTGGCCTATACTTGACAGAAATGGTGGAGCTAACCAGGGGAATAGAACATGGATGCTGCCACAGAGCGGTTAGAGGGTCAGCAATGGCAGGGTTTAGAGGCATATTGAGCTCTGTGGCCAGACCTTCATCCCAAATATTGGTGAGGTCATACCCCCGCACTGGCGCTGCTGAGAATTGCAATCCCAATGTGTCAGACCCTTGCTACCAAAGCCCTCAATTTGGAGAAATGTTGAGTATTGGGCTGGGTTTGTTGAAAATCCAGGTCTGGTGATGTATCCAGGCCACTGGCTTCATGAAGGCCTGGAGCCCGCTTTTGGTCCTCAAAATAGTCACTTCCCATGCCCATGTAAATAGGATTGACATCTCCTTGGTCCCCCATGTCATTGGCACCGATGGTTTGTTTTTAGGCACTGATAGAGTGGCCGTCGATCGATGACAAGACGCTGTAGCATCAACATCTTTGGGTGCATGGGGCTGGCCCGGCTGCGAGGGCCATTGGACCTCTTTCGGTGTCAAAGGCGCCCAGATACCCCCCCGGGTTGGGTGCGCCATATAAATTAATAAACAAGCAGCATTGATGGGGTCTGTACGGGGAATGCTGAGCGCCGCTCTTGGCTTCAAGGCCTGCTGCGTGGTGGGGGGGGGTAGACAGTGCCTACTGCAGCATGCTTTTTAAACATCTCGAGCATAGAGTTCTTAAAATCCTCCCACTCTTGGCAGGTGGTAGGCCCTGCTGACGACTTCTTTTTCAGATGAATCCGAGTGCCGACTATGGCGATGCCCCTTCTTTCGGGACGAGGAAGAATGGCTCCTCGAGTGGGGCCATTTCATCTTCTGCCGATGTTCTTTCTCGGGGGTATGTCCTTAGGTGTTGGCCTCTGAGTAGTGAACAGTCGACCACGCTGGAGATTTAGAGGGCGGCCGACCAAGCGCAGGCTTAGCTGCTCGATCGCAAAAGGTATTTCGGCTGCATTTTGGCACACAGCGGATACCCTTCCGTCCTGTGCCGCGGCACCAGACAACTGGTCTGGGTCAGTGATGGACATCTTGGTGCCACAATCAGTGCACCGATTGAAGCCAGAAACCTGAGCAACCAACATCTTGCGTTGAGGAATTTGAGAAAAAAAAAAAATCAATCAAGTTTTCTGACGAAAACGCTGAGTCGTTGAATACTTGCTTGTGTTCTCAAGCAGTGTGATAATGCGCGGAAAAAAGGAACCAATGTGTGGGTCGTTGGGACTGAGTATATATACAACACGTGATGGCATGTCCAGAGAAGACGATCGAGTGCCAAGCAGGGCGGATCGACGATAGAGTTGAGGTCCACCACGCCCCCTATCGAAAAAAGCTGGATGGAATAGCTATCAGATGAGGAAGCTGCAGGAGAAAAGTAATCCATTGAAAATCATTTTACTCACAACTTAAAAAAATAGGCAGTAAAATACTCACATCAAAATCTCATCTGGAGCACTGATGGCAGGAATTTAGATGTTGTACACTTTCCACAAGCCATGTTGCCACTCATTGCATTTGTCCTTTGTGTTTGGAAAGGGTGTTCATAGCCATCATGCCCTGTTATTAAAGCCTTAGCACTTGGCAACTATCTGCAGCCCAGGTCAAAAGGCCCTGGTTTCACTTATGCCCATTACCTTGCACCACAGGCCCTTAACACTAACTACACCCCTCAGTATAGATTCCTGTTTTGTCAACTTGGCTTCTGAAGGGCACGTTGGTAACTTCAGAGCACAGTTTAGTGATAGTCCATGAGGCTGGAAAAATATAAAACCGATTGGCCAGCATTGAGAGCATGAGAAAAATGAAACCTCTGAAGCACAAATAACATGCTGCTTTAATCTTACACTATAAGCCATTTTACGATTTGTAGAAATCATGCTTAAAAGGATCTCAACCTTCCCAATTCCTCTCCGATTTCTCCTCTAGATTGTGTAAGGGGAGAGAGTGAGTTATTTATGAATGCAAAGTACCCCGGATAGAGAACTGTTTTTTATAAGTAATTAACGTTTGCATCATCACAGAATCTTCATTAATATATAAATTCTGAATCGAATAGCAAAGCCCATCCCCTGCAAAGGAAGGCGAAAAAGCAGAAAAACGAGGATGAGAAAAACCCCATCCTTACTCTCTTTAGTTTCTTAAGGAGGCTTGCCTGAGTGCAGCCTGCTATTTCAACAGTACAATGTGATAAAATGCAGACTTCCAAGAACTGCCTTTCATATGTATGCTATAGGAATATTCCAAAGAAATTCAGCAGTAGAAATTCCCCCTATCGGAATTAGTTTGGGCCTTCCTGTACGGGTTTTGTTGACCTTCTGATAACTGGATCAAACTGGATCTTGCTGTACGTTGACGAAACCAGCATAAATTGCACCATAGTTCATCAATAGCTGCTTGGATTGTGTGATGTCCTTTATTTTTTTTTAATCAAGACAGTAACCAAGCACTTTATCCATCAAAGATGTGCAACGACTTCAGGGCATAGTCATTATGTATAATATTAAGCAGTCACGTGTCTCACCATTGGGGAATGGCCCAAGGCTTAATTACTTTCAGAGAGCAGTGGACTATGCCCCTGGAGCAGAGCCTTGCTTTCTTTCCATCTGCTCTGCAATCTCTGGTGGCATTAACATTTTTCCACGGGTTTAAAAAAGCTGGTGCCGGCAGCTAAAACAGGAGTGGCTTCATGTCTTAAGCCCAAAAAAAAAAAAACCTCCTTTTTCACAGACTAAGATCTCTGTCTTCATTCTTGTTATCACTTTATGAAGGTGAGCACCGACGACAAATTCATCAAACAAATCACAGCTTGTGTTGCACCTCCTCCAGCTTCCAATCCACCAAACATTTCCATGAGAGTACATGGCAAAAACTATTAGTGGACCCATCCGCCACGTACCTGGAAGCTCTTATCAAATGATTGGAGATTCCCCCATGGCCTGCTGCTTTGTTTGCTAATAGACACTTTACCATCCTTTCTAAGAAATACCACAGGGATTGGTATCACTTTATCAAGCATGGAAAAGGTAGTTGCTTATATGAAGCCTAACCTCTTCAACATAGTCCATCCTCTGTCTATACTCATCTGGAGGTGCAAACATGCGGGACGAATGGGGAAAAGATCCTCTATGCCCTTTTGACTGAGAAAGTCAGGAATAAGTTCCTTATGTAATAAGAGGGGGCCAAATTCAGGAGCTTGGAACCAAATGATACTGTTCATGATTGGTTCAAGCCAAGAACCAATGGAATCGGGCCTTGGAGCAATGGCGGCTGGTGATTTTCTTCCATTGGAGGGGTGAAAATACTTTCCACGAATGAGTGGGAGAGATGGAGCGTAGGAGTTAACTCCAAACAACCAAAGGTGGCTCTGGCCGGGAAAACGGCTATAAAATAATGAGTTGAAATGGTGGATTTCATTTCACCTTTTGTAAAAAATTGGGTAAAGTTCCATTCAATTTATAATTTGTTCTGTCGGTTAACACCAAATTCAATAGATGCCAGGTCAACAACATTCAGTAAAAGGACAATTTTCCAATACTTTTTCATGATGCCTTTGCCCAAAATACAAGCCAGCATTGCATCTGTAAATCACACTTCATGATGCCTGTGCCCATAAATATGCCAGTATAAGAAATCATTTTCAAGCAAACTGCATCAATATGTGCAAGAATTGCCATTGTAAAATCATACCGACAGTGTGTCTAATGCAAATATTACCACAGTAAGACATGAGACACCACCATCTTGGTTCCACCCAATAATGGCAGTATTACCACTAACACTTAAATTGCTTTACCCGATAATGCCACTATTGCCAATGACATTGCCCTGTTACCTGTGCCAGCCTGGCACAGGTAGTATAGCTCAGTGGCAATACGCTCGTCTTGAAAGCAAGATGACGCAGAGCAACACAGGTTTGAAACCCAGGTCTGCCCTAAGAAACCTCTTGGGTATTAAGCATGTTATAAAAAAAAAAAATCAATTATAATTATTTTATAAAGTATATGCCATTATTGCCCAATAGCATGATCTTGCAGCCAGCACTAAGGAATTTAGGATTCTAGTCAAACATCTGCATTGGTATCTCCTTGGCCTTTCTCACAATCAATGCCCCACCTCCCTCCACTAGACCGAACATGGCAGTCAAGCTATGTACACACTGAAAACGGTCTTACGCACTAGCAGAGAGCAAGAAGCGTCAATCAACACATCAATCAACACCTCAACCAAAGTCCTGATTCCTACGCAATATTAATATATTACTAATATTACTAATACATGTTTGCTTCAAGCATTGGAATGTGTAAAGCATTAATTTACCACCCATCAACCACTGTGCGAGAAACCTACCAAGACAATTTACTTGAATCATGAGAGACGAACTGCTCACCTTGTGGCCTTTGCACGTCCGGTGAAGGCCGCCAGGTCTATGCTTAAAAAGCATGTAAATTGGATATTAGTTGTACATTTGCGGATGATTTTAATCTCAATTAATTGGCTGTGATCTTAATGGTCTGGTTTTATAAGGACTAACTAGTGGGAAATAAACATTATTTATAGGTTATATTTTATTGAACTCTTGCTCAGTAATACAGTCTGCCTTCCATCACGTTGTCAAAACGGAGGTGCTCCAAAGGAAAAAAGGAAATTGAACGATTGAAGAGTAAAGTAACCAGCTGTCAGACTTAACTATCAGGAGAGCCATCAGCCTATGCATTCAGTGCCTTGTAGTAATCTATTGCATCATTGGTCTACACATGCAGCATATTGCAGTAATCAATTCCACGACTGGTAGGGATAAGCAGGTCCTGAATGTCTGAATGGACACAGGTGAGCAAGATTCAGTGGCACTTTATAGTCATGCTGGGGGCAAGGGAGGGTCCATACCATATGCTGCATGGAAAGGGTGCATATTCAAACTCATCCTGAACTTGAAAGTCCTGTTCCTGTCTCAGTGGTTAGGGTGCACATTCTTGAGAGTGGAGCACAAAGTAACCAGTATGTTGCTTTTAATTCACATGCTCTGAACCAAATCACTACCCAGAAAAGGAGAGCCAGAGGGAGCAGGCAATGTGGGTGGGATGGATTAGCTATTTGTATGTTTATTTATAGAAATCACAAGGAAAGCAATGCATTTTTGGCACAAAAACACTTACAGAATTTCCCACTGATGGTAGAGCAGAGGCCATGGGTCCTTTACAATGGGGTGTGACTTGAAGACCAGATGTTGCAGGGGAAGTGGAAAGAAACCAGGCACAAGGACGAGGATAGGACAGAATAACAGAGGAACTACATTTTGGAGGAAGTGCCAAATTAAGGATGGAGCGGAGAGAGGAAAACCAGGTGATGCAGTAGCTTAGCATGCTAGGAAACAGGTTCTTCAGAAAGAAGGAGCACTTTGAAGTTGGAGTAGTATGGAGAGGCAGTGCATTCCAAAGTAGAGGAGCAAGAAGCGAGAGCAGAAATGAAAAGGAGCACAGGGGGGCTTGAGCGGTGGCAAGGACTTGAGCGGGGGATGATCTTAACTGGCGAAGAGGCGAGTAGGAAGTAAGATGAGCAGAGAGGTAGGGTGGGTCGAGTCCTTGAACAGTTTTGAAGATGAGAAGAATCCCTTTGTTTCAAAGGTAGCCAGCCAATCTGGCAATGGCCAGAGGAGGCAGAGGTAAGGCAAGAAAGGTTGAAGTGTGTGGACGCCAAAGTTGATTGCGAAGTATGCTTGAAGATCAGAGAGGCCCAAACCAAATGGGTGTAACGACAACCTGCAAGTGTTAAAAAAAGTTAAATGATGTGGTCTGGGATCTTGAAAACTGGGTTCCAGCATTAAATTCCAGCATTCAACTCAAAGAGCCCACGCTGACGAACTAGAAAACTAGTTGACACACAAAGCTTTGGTGGCATTTAATAGGCTGTAGGTGACTTTCATCCAGACACCTTGGGGCCTGGTCAGTCATCTGTTGGATCTACACCCACAGGGAATAACAGCATATGTAATACATGTTCTGATGCTGGGAGGGTTAAGGAGCCCGGGGAAGACAGCTGACCTAGTCAGGACCACCCGTCCTTGCAACTGTAGCCTTCTGCTTTATTGCTTTAGAGGCTTTATGCATTTTCCACCCATTTAAAGTAAGCTCCATTAAACAGATTGACCATCAACATTGTCAGCTGCATGAGCTTATTGGTTAAGAATATGCAGAAATGAGTAGCGCGGGTCCATCCCATGTCAATTGCAATCACGTCTATATCCCCGGATTTACAATTGTGGCCCAGGAATGTAGCGCTGTGCTCCCTTTTAGCGTGGACTAGTTTATGCCAAGCTGTGGCCACCTGTTTTCCAGTTAGGCACATTAATGCATTGGAGAAGGCGGCTCTCGGAAATATTGTCTTGTATGGAACGTGATCATCTGCACAAAAAACAGGATTCTGAAGGCTAGACGTTGATTGGCCATACCAGCTGTACGTCATCGACTACTAACAACTGAGTTTATGTCTCAATGTGGCTTTAAATTAAGTTCTAAAAAACAGGAGCAAACTTTCGCCTCACAGGCATCACTATTTTGCTCAATGAAAATGTCACATTTCATTAGGGACGTGCTGGCCATTACCCTTCTGGGGAAAGTATTAAACGTTTTGGTTCTGAGAAAGGCCATCCAAGCCCAACTGGAATACAATAAGAGGACACCAGGGCATATTTCGGCTGTCTTCGGAGCGCAGGAGTGCAGAATATGAGTGAAACCAAAGCACTCAGAAAGAGCAACGTGATGCATCGCAATGCTTCTGAGCAGCTAGGTTTGATTAGGATCTGCGCATTACGTTTTCATTCCATACATGCACACTACATGCATGCTGAAGAGAAGCTTCACCGCCATACCATCAGATGTTGGAGCTATGGGACCGCAACACGCTCACAGACATATACAGTTTTAGGCAGAGCACCAGCAAGAGGGTGGATGCTCAGAGAGTCATTTTTTCACAAGTTAGGTTATTCCAGTAACTAGTTCAAACTTCGCATTTGACGTCAACATGGGTGCTCCGATATCTTTCTTGTGCTTTTGAGGGAAAGGACAGCCTGGGGATATTTCCCAGGGAGCGTCCAGCTTCTTGGGTTGGATCGGCCGAAATTCTGGGTTATGCCAGATAGTACTCTGCTCCTTCGGATGCAGTGTCGTCCTAATTTGCTGTTGCCAATGAATCTCTAGATCTACTCAACTGCACAATATAGATTCCAAATAGGTTTACAATTAAAAATGTTTCATAGTCTTTTCTGAAAAACTAATCATGTTTTCATTTCCTTGAAAATATTGAGAAAAAAATTATTCCATTATAGAGCAATTAACCAAACGTGCTAGCTTTTCTGAACATCGGCATTTTCAAACCAGCAATATAGATTGTACAGGTTTCTTGTCTCTTTCCACCAGCACTCCTAACGAATTGTATAGCTGATCCAGCAGTAGGATATATGTAGGAGAGACAGCTGCTTTCCATGGTCCCCTAACCGCTCACGGTATAAAACCTATAGAGGCGGGTGAGCCAAGCAGGGCTCTGAACAGCCTGGGGCCAAGTGGCCGGCTCGAGATAGATTATAGGTTAAAATCACTGGGCCCCAAAAAACATGGACTGCGCTCCACATGGTTGCAAAACAAATGAGAAACAAAAAAAAAATGCATGGTTGCTGAGGGCATTTCCCTGGCATAATATCCCCCTGCAAGCAGGCCTCCAATCCCCTCTGCCAATGTGCACCTGCGGGTAGTTCAGGAGTCACCGGGGCATATGGGGTATCACAAATACCATTTAACATCTCTCATTGTTCGCTGTAGCACAGAAAGCGGAAGCTCTGCGGCAGCAGATGTGCGTGAACGCTCATGGTCTTCCCAGTGTGAACATTAGCGCACATAGGTACCCGAAAGCCTACTCCCGCTCCCCAGCCATCGGGAACTGTGTGCCTCCTTCCAAGACATGCACATAAAAAGGTTTGCTTTTTGGGGAACCTTATGTTATTAACTTTCCTCACACAAATTGGGTGCCCTTTTCGCACCGACACTGCTACGAGGTGACCTTGCCCGTGGTGCACATTTTCTTGCCGTGTCTCGGTCTTGCATTCAGGATTGGGAAAACATAGCTACAATCACACTCTTTTGCTTGAAGAGAAATAGATCTGCCAGATCCGTTTATAATATGAGGTGTACTTTTCAAGTCATCTCTCTGAAACAGACATGTTGTGTAGCATCGTAAGTGCTTGATTGGGTTGCAATCCAGCCTCACCTAACTAGTATGATCTTGGGCAATCTTCATGTGACTGCTCAGCCAAACATTGGACCGTAGGGTAGGGGTATTGTTACTGGCGGTCGGAGTAGAGGTAGGATGCCAACTTTAAGTGTGTATTTTGGGGTGGGGGGGGGGGGAAGAGATACAAGACCCAGTTATGGGTCTTGTGTTGTGGGGGAAGTGGGGAAGCATGCCGCCACGTATGGATTTTGTGATGCAAGGTGGCAAGGCAGGATGCAAGCCACATACACATCCCCGCACAAATTAAGCGGGAGAGAAGAGTCACACAGTCAAGTCCAGTTGACGAGTCATGAAAGCAGCTCTGCAGCGAGAGGAGGGCCGAACAGACTTCATACCTCTGCTGAGGAGCACTGCTAAACACAACCAGGTGGCTCCACTGGAAAGGAAGGAGGGGAGCAAAGGGAGAAAGAGAGAAGAGCCCCAAAGCATGACGAGACTGAAAGATTCCCAGAGTAGGGAAAAAGAAAACAGTGACTTTGAGGGTGGGGGAGCTAGGAGGAAGGAAGCCCCAGAGTGGGGAAGAGAAGGAATAAACACCAGAGTGCAGAGAAAAGGAAGAAACCCTAAAGCCGAGAGAAAGATGAAATGGTGGGGAGCAATAAAAGGGAAACCCAGACTCTAAACTGAGAAGGAAAACATCCCCAAGTTGGGAGACACCGAAAGAACCGCAGAGGGGAGAGTGAAACAGAGATAAGACCCAAAGTGGAGAGGGACTGAAAGAACCCCAGATCGGGAAGCAAGAAAGACTAAAGTGAAACCTAGGCTGGGAAGAGACGCAACATAAATGGAACGGTAAACATAGGCAAGGGCCTATGATATGGAGGCATAGGCCTGGTGGTCTGAAGCCAGTAGCCATCCCATTCACTGGGTAGATCCCACAAGTATGTCTTTGTAGTCTTATTTCCTTTTGAGGGGCAGGGAAAGGACTAGGCTAAAGTAGGATTACGGACTAAGGACTTAATTTATGTTTAGACATACCGACATCCTGACGAGCACCCATTGACTTCTTTCTGTTATCCAATAGGGCTTGGATTTATAGGTTTAGGGAAATAATGTTCCTTCTTTTAATCTTTGCTTAATTTCAAAGTCTTAGAAAACATTACCTACATGTCCAAGTCCTGCTTCTGACCTTGTCACATACTCCATAACGTATCTTATTCTGGCATTCAATCTTTTTAGTGTAGCATACATTTTTACACAAAGGTTTAGGACCCTCTGAGCCAATATTCCTGTAGTCAAACACACATCTAACAGAATCAATCCCACCAGGGTGAAGACCCAATAACTCTCTCCATTTAGCCTCAATTTTAACTAGGAGGCTCAAAAACCCAAATTTAACTATCATGCAAAATAGTGGCTAATATCTTCAGTTTAAAAAGCTCAATAAATGAAGACAAACTAAAGACACCATTGGCTGTTTGAAAGGTCTCAGTGACAGTAGTTTGTAGATTTATCTGCGATGTAACTTGCTCAAAATGAACTTACCTATTTATGGCACTATTGAACATAATGCCCAGATATGTATAAGTGCCTATGATTTCAATAGGATTTTCATAGTTTCCCCCCCAAGTATTTAATCATCCATCCATTTGCAATAAAAGGCAGAATCTTTGTTTTATAACAATTGTCAACCCATGATCATCAGTGTATGTTCCAAGTTCTGTGCAGGCCAATGAGCAGTAGTGCATCAAACAATAGGCGCATATCAGACACATTGTAGGGGTCCTAACCAACCACAGGAGATGACAATTTGCTTTTTTGTAAAAGCTTTGCCCAGGTCTGCTAGGAAAGGCTTGAATAAGACAGATGCCAGCACACAACCTTGCTCGAGTCCATTAGATGTAATGCACTATTGCTTTAGGTCAACCTTTATGTTCTACCAGATCCTTAGCGAGGTGTCAGGAATACACCATCATGAAACTTCCAACTTTTCATAGCTTATTCTGATTCAGTGTGTCAAATGTGGCTAAGCAATGGAGAAAGAAAATATACACTTGATGTAATTCCGACATGCATTTTCTCTAAATAATAACCATTGCACTATATCAGAATAAATTCAGTGGCCAGTTCAAATGTCATTGTCAAATGTCAAAATGTCAAATGTCATTGTCATTGGAAAGAGATTATCCTTGATTATCCACTGACTAAAGTGTCAACAGCACTCCAGCAAATATATTAAAAAAAAACATCACGCAGACTTGTTAGTCGAAGTTAGTACTAGTCGGCTTTGTGATTACCATTATTGTTAATAAGTACCATCCATCACTTTGTGGTCCTTCTTTAGCACATTCCGTGTCAGTGGAAAATTATCACTTTCAATACGAGCCTTAACTTCAAATTTTTCAATGTGCACAAAATCAAGATACTATATGTGTAATCAACTAAAGTGCATGAATCCGTCATAATATGAGTGAAGTGTTGCAGAACATCCAAACAACACCTCCAATTTAACATTCTAATATTGTGTTTCACGGTTACATTGGCAAACAGAGCCCTTTGTATCGATTCATTTTTTGGGCCTCAAAGTTGACGTAGGGATATACCATACATCGTCAAGTATATCACTGTTCTCATTTTCTCCTAGAACTTGTGGACACTTGCTGTTAAGCTCGAGCCCATAATATTATTTCTACTTTTAGCAAGTGAAATCTAGGCCTCACTAAAACTTTATTTCTGTCGATATTTCAGAAGTTTTTGCGGAGCGAGGTGGATCATAAAAGTAAAAAAATGAATATATGCTTACCAGCACCTTGATTTTCCGTGTCCCGAAATAGGACCCATTTGAAAATAATGTTTTCATGAACATTTTGATAGTTTATTTGTTCACTACACTTAAATATCTACTGGTAGGGCATCCCATTGTACTCTTAGTAACAGTCTCATATATTCTATTTCTTCATCCAAATTGAATGCTCTCCAAAGCCCAGATTTCTAGTAACAAAAAGATCTTGGGATATTAAGAAGTCCTAAGCGCGTTTCGCACTTTGTGGCCCTTAGAGTGCTAAGAAATCGACATCAACAAGGAACAGTTCTCAGGGACTGTTGATAACCATAGACTGGATTGTGCCAGGGAGCTATGCCCACTATGGAAAACCAAAGGAGGAATCAGTTGCACCAAGGACATTTTTCAAATGGTTCTTTATTAAAGCAAGTAAGAAAAGGCTCATCTATCTCTATCGCTGTTGGGATTGTCCTAGCCTAAGAAACTAAACTATAGGTGCTCTCAGTCATCCAAAACCTAATTCTATCTGCTCCTACCACTGTAGAAAAAGAACCTAAAGACCAGAGCACTGTGCTTCTTTTTAAGACTTCCCTTGGCCAAACTCAGAGAGCTTCTTCTCAGGGTAGTGTTCTTAGTTCCAATGAAAAAAAGTGTTTTATTTAAAGTCACTAGAGAAAGTTCCTTAATCCTCCTTGCACACAATATGCCACAGTAATTTGTGGCATACAATTAAAGTCTTACTATCTTTACACATAGGGACCCTTCTCATATCATTTCCACACTTCCTTGTATGCTTTTCTTTGAATAGGTTGAATCGGCCAGATTCTGTTATAATAATTACTTTCCAACTGTCTCTGAAAGAGCCCTTCAGGCCTTTGCGATTCCTTCTAATTGACAATACTTGTGGCCCTCATCAATGTTTAATCTTTGGGTTTCTTGGGCTGATGTAACGCACAGTCTTCACTTGCCTCCCACTTCCATGGACCAGCCCGATACCATCTTCAGCATGAGGTTGGCTCCTGGGTTTTGGAGTGGCGTCTTCCCCTGGTTTCACTCTCCGGTCAGTAAGTGACTCGGTTTCTCAACCTGCATGCCTTGACAGTTTACACGCACACAGGCGGTGCGGAGGACTGGTGCCTTCCGATGCACTCGCTATCTGCATTCATTAGTGGACTCCAAGCCCACTATAACAGGGTTGAAGGAGTTGGAGATTTCTGATATTCCTGTTGGTCGTACAAAATGTCATTTTCCACCGATTTAAATTTTGACTTCGGCCTGTTAAGTGCAATTCGCGTTTGTGGCAACTATATTCAGCTTTGAGGAGCATAAGATCACTTAACCCCGCCCACCGGCACCCCACAGTCCCCTTTGACGCATTGGCTGTATTAGAATGTTTAACAACCCTGCTCTAATTAAGGGAGAAAGATGGTGGGACATATGGAGGAAAGGGGACCAACGACTACGAGTGCGTTAGTCACTCCGGTGAGTAACAATTACATCTACGTCCCGTCCCCTTTCCTCCATAATGCATGGGCGATTACCAGCGATTAGAAAGCCCTGGGGAGGAGAGCGATTGTGGATTCTATGCAGACGGGTTACACAAAACAGCCTGCACGAACAGTAATGCTTGCAGAAGGCCGATGGGGTTGGCCATATGGCTGTCCTGCTGATCACCTGCCATGGAGCATGGCGATGAAAAGTGACGGCTGCGGAGTCAGGAGCAGTTGTTTGCAGTGAACTGTGCCCATTTCAGAGGAAGCGGTTTTCACGGTCTATTGCGCCTTGCGGGAGGAGCCTACTTCAACTCCAAGCAATCGGAGTCGAGAGCCGAGTCGGGTGCAGTTGTTTGCAGTTAGATTAGCTGCATGCAGTAAGTGATAAAGCTTCCCGCTCCCGACTCTTCGCTCCTACTACTACAAACTGCACTGAACTTATCCCCGCCTCTGAATCGAACTCTACTGGGCATTGCTCTCAGGGGCTGTGGGCTATTGAGGTGCCCGGCCCTTTCTTTGACTTGGCTTCCAGGACATCCTCTGTGAAAGACTTGTGCTGTACCATTTTTGCTCCCTGAAACATACGCTGTTAATCTTGGTGTAAACATTTATCGCCGGCACCCTTGGGGACTGCAGGGGGTGACCACTGGTCTCTCCCTTTGACCCAGGAATTGGCTTTGGCTGTGATTAGTACACCAGCTTCTATCTTTCACGCTGATCAACGTGTTGTTGGCTAATTTAAGCATCACCTATGAGGTAGGGCCTACAGAGTGGGGCTGGCCTGGACATTCTGTCCCGGGAGTGGATGGTGGAAATTGAACACGTCAAGGGTGAACAGTTGGAAGGGGGGTGCCTTGAATCACAGACTTCCACAAATAAAAGCCCTCCCCACCAGTTGCATACTGTGGGGCACGTTACCCCCGCTTGAAACAGGGCTCTACTCCCTGCAGAAGGAGCGGCGGGAACGTCCGGTGCCCTAAATACATGCCCTAAGCTGTTTACGCCGGGGAAAACACCCACCACCCCCCTTGAACCAATGGGGACCTGCCATTATGGGGGCAAATCCTGGGGTTTTGAACATTTCAACTAATATTGATGTACCCCATGTGAATCAACGGATGAGGGCAAGTCCGGCGCCACCCACTCAGCCACTACTTCATCGGACACCAAAATTATTCCCGGCCTCGAGACCCATCTCCGGGCAACGGGTTATGGACCATTATTTTGTAAAACCTGCTACTACTAGCACAGAGATTAAATCTCTCCCTGCCATGAAGGGCAAAGCAATGCTTGCCCATTCTGTGATGGCCTCACAACCTAACTTTGGGGGGCCCAAAGATCTAACTGATATCAGCATTATTGAACTGGCCGACCAAGCGGAGGAAGAATTGGAGGCTTTGAATTTAGACCTTATCCATAACCAGGCTCATAACTCATGCAAAGCACCCACTTTTGACTCACCAACCCCTCTGGTCGACATGATGAACGGTGACATGTCTGGCCACGAGCACGGGTGCTCATTACCACCCTCTTTGGGGACGGTGGGCCCTGGGGGCCAGGATTAATCATAAGCCCTTCATCATACGCTAAGGGAGATCGATGAGCGCATACGCTTGACTCACCACACTGTATCCGCCCTAAATATGGTGTTGAGCTCATTAGTCTCCCTATATGTCATGATTCCTGCCCCTCATGTCCCCAGCCCTCCAAGATGTCAGGCTGGAGCCAGGCCACGATCACCTACATGGCCCTCAAGGGCCTCTCCATCCCTCCAAAGACCCACTTGGAGTCAGACTTGGCGCTTGTGGCACCAGACTCACTCACTCCCATCGGATAACATTGGGGATTGGACTTGTAGTGCTTTGATGGGGGCAAGATGGATGCACCCACATATTTCGGTTCCCAGAACTGCATGTGCAGTCTAGTCTTTTGGGTGTGGTTCAGCCCAGAGACACCTGGGATAACCAGAGACTAAGCCTCGCTCAGGCTGAGAAACATGCTTTGTGTTTTCTGCACCTGCAGCGTGACACTCACCGTGTTCGGATCGGTCTCCAGTAGGCCTGCATCTTTCTTCTGCGCTCAGCTCCTGCAAGAACAAGAACACTGTTAGGAACAGCCTTACCTTGCAGCGCTTCTGCTCATCTTTCATCGCTCCTTCTGTTCTGCGGGCATCTTCGGCGGTGTCATTCCCATCCCGGCACGCCGCTTGCTAAGAAAAAGGCATTAGTAAGCATTCAGCAAATCTTCGCTTATTTTTAAAGACTGTACGAGCTTCAAACGCTTACCTGAATCCCAGCCGCTCTGGGGTACTCTGTCTCCGGAACTTCTTCTCCATCTGCAAGAGAGAAAAGACACTCCAGGTTAGCGTGGAAATATCTAGGGGCGCCACATACCGCGCTTACTCACTACATTTCTTCTTCATAACCAGCATCCACGCTGAAAACGTCGTGGCACCTAAGACACAGAAAAAGAACTCAGTTCAATACAAATACGAATGGGTTGCATCGTGCATCACGTTCTCACTCACCTTCAGCGCTACTCATCTCAGCAGCACGTCGCCATACCCGGACGCTGGCCATCATCTAAGGAAGGAAAGGAACGAAGTTAGAGAACTGTTCAAAAGACTAATTATACTTACCTGTTGGACTCTTGCCAGTGAAGTAACTAGGCAGCAACGAGCCCGCATCAATCAACGCTCCCCTGAGCTGAAAGCAGGACGGAGAGCACACTTTCCAAGAAAACAAGGTGAGCTGTGGATCAAAGGGAAGGGTTGGACCCAGGGAAGAAGGGGTTCAAGCACACATAGACAATAGGGAGTTAAACTCTACCAATCCTGTGTTTCAGGCCCAGTCTCCAGTCGGGTAGACTCCAGGGAAGGGTTCGAGGTCGTAAGAGGTCAGAACAGGCTGAGTGACATCCCCGTGGATACCAGGTGAGCGTTACGCTATATGACAATATCTGGGCACAATTGAAATCTACCAATGCTGTGCTGGCTGATGTTACCCATAAACTCGAGGAGATTGGGTCAGAAGTGTGCTTTGGCCATTTTGGAATGAGGGAGGCAGAGGCTGTACTGAGGGGGCAGAACTCTAATGTTAATTCTGCTAATTACCCCGGTGGCTGTTATTGAAATCTCCGACGATGCATGTGTAAATGACCATTTGACCATCCAGGAGCCGGTTGATGAGTTGGCTGTGGGCATCTTTCCAACTATCCACCAAGCTCATGGTTCAAACGGGCATTGCCCCCCCCCCCCTGTCATTGACCTCACTAAATAATTATCTATGAGTGAGGGAGTTAAAGGTGACATGGGCGGTGAGGGGGTGCCGCCAAATGCTCGCGCTAGCTCCCCACTCTTGCCCAAATCTACTAATGACTTGAAAGGTAAAACGATGAAACGCAGAATGGGGGCTAGGAAAAACAGAATTCTGTCACTTACAATTGCTCATCGTACCCTCTTCCGTGCCAGATGTCACCTGTGCCGGCGCATGTGACTCCAAATTTGGAGCCTTTGCCAACCATTCAGGTGGCTGACTTCATGGTACAGACTGACATTGGTGTGCAGGACCGAGTTCCTGCCCTTTTAATCCCCACCGCTGGCACCACGGGGAAAAGTGGAGCTCTTTCAGTTGGTAGGAGCCCTCCTGATACTAGCTATGACCTGGAGGTGAATGGTCTCCCTGTTATTTCCTTCCCTCCCGTATCATGGGGTGGGCAGAGTGTGGGTACCCATCGACCTGGGCCATTTGCCAACCATATTCACTCCATCTGGGACCAACTGAAGGAGCATCCACTTCTGCCACGATTCCTCTAAATGATAGGGCAGGTAAGATCTGGCCTCCAGGTGAAACGGAAAGGCCGAAAGATCCAAATATGGAGGGATTGTTCAGTAAAAATCACCCATCCATTGCTATTAAGGATAGGGCGGGCACTCCTGAACCTCTTTTCTTGCCTCTAAATTTGATACTAACTTGGATAATGTGGAGGTTGGGTCCAGAAATGGCAAATCAATGTTTTTGAAAGCCCTGGTTGATAGCCCACCTGAATCAAACTATCCCTGTGTTTCAGTGGGGATAAGGATTTGCTTCAGTGACTCCATTACCCTATCAGATGTGCTGTAAGAGACTGTTTAAAGGCTCATGCAGCTAATCGTGTTGGGGCCTGAGGGTCCAACGCTGCTCCCTTGAGTAGATGCACCTATTCTGCTGCCCTTAAGGGGGCAGCTGGACCTCGGTAGATAGCGCAAGGACCTAGCAATAGAACTCACCAAATCAAAACTTGCTGTATTCTTGAGCCCGACTACCAGATCTGTATGAACCGGCCTAACATTATAGATTATAGCTATTTTTGCAGCTATTCCTCGTTTGGCTTTGGTGGCTTCGGCCGACATTGGGAGAGTTTCCTTCCCAGAGAGAGATGACTTGAGAACTAGCATCATCTACTTGTCCTCTCCCTTGGTAAGGGAACTTATTTTCACACAAAGTGAAGCGGTACTTGGTTTGGGATTTGAAATTTAGGGAAGTTTTACCCGCAGTTAGTCAACCAACAGTAGCAGTCAATCCAGACCAGCCTGATCGTAGGTGTGTGATGACAGACATTGACTGGGCCTCAATCATCTCTTCCTTATGGCAAAAACTGGTTCCATGACAATGAGGTCCCTATGGGTGATGTTTCGAAGGGTGCGCGGTTCTGTTTAAAATCCTGGAATACCCGAGGTAACTTTTTTCTAACATTTCCTGTATGAACAATTTAAGACTTGCAAATTGTATTTGCTTACAGGAGACCTGGCTGACATCTGGTACAGTGTCTTTATTCAGTCAGCCAGGGATGGTACGGGGTGGGGCTAAAGAGGGAGGGGGGAGGGGGGGAGAGAAGAGGACCTTCAGGTGGCTTTTTGACTGCAGTGGAAATCTCCTTGGGTCTTAGTGGGGTAGAACTTGCAGGCCTACTGCTTGGTGCCCTGTGTGTGGGCTGTAGGACTGCAGATGGATTGATCAATCTTTTAATGCTCAACATTTATTGGCACAAGGGCATGGAACATGTGGATCGGGTTTGCCTGGCAGTTGAGTGGCTCGGGTCCCATTCTAATGGGAAAGTAATAGTCATGGGAGAGCTGGACACAGACTGCGACCAACTCCACCAGTTGTGGGAGCTTGATGACATTTCTTATGATTACCCAGGGAAGAAATCCGCGGGACAGAAGTGGTGTGTGGGACTGGGGGGGCAGAAGAGGGGGAAGGGGACTACACCCTTTTGTGGGAAGAACTGCTGACTCCCGTAACGTTGGAGAATGGCACACGTGGCACAGAGGAGACAGCTTGTCCCCGATTGATTATATCTTTGTTGACCCCTTCTTAATGAACCACTGCCAGTCATTTGAGATTCAGAGGAAAGCCTGGAGTAATCACTCCATTCTAACTGCACAGTTCGATTGGGTCCCTTGTATTAGAAAATGTCGGCAACAGATCCAGCTGACAGCCAATGTGGTGGGTAATGCAGTCAGATGGACTGACTTGAATATTCGCTGCTTGAACACTAATATCTCATCAGCACTTAATCAGTTGACTTACAAGTGGAAGCTTACTAATTTTAATGTGAATGAGCTTCACTCGTTTGTTGGACAAATGATAGATGGGCTGGCAGTGGGGAGGGGAGCTACCAGGAATCGACAAGTCAGGCACATTCATCGTTATAATGCCGAACTTGCCGATGCAAAAAAAAGAAAACGTGAGGAGAGTAGTGAAACAGATCCAGCGTACTAATCTTGAGGCAGCTATCCGTAAGGAGTTAAATAGGAATCTTAAGAAATCATACAAAAATTACTGCAAACCAATAAAATCTCAAATGCTCCAATGTGATGCAGAAAAGATGCTTGGGATCCTAATTATCGCCGATTTGAGTGCCTTTTGGTATTTGGTTAATGGGCAGGATCCCAATTATGTAACCTGCCTGTTAAACTCAATATCTGAACAGGAATGGGTCAAGTTTTACGTGGAAAGGTTTGTGCTGCCTAAGGTGGACCCTACAATGGCTTTAGATCCAACCAGTGGTGTAAGGTGGGACCCACCTCTTGATATTGACACAATTCAAAAACTGATCTCTAAATGCAAACGATCACGGGCCCCAGGGCCGAATGGCCTTGCAAATAATACTTTCAAGGATAATCAACCAATTTGGGCTCATCTTTTGTACCTGGAGTTTAGTGACATTCTTACTACAGGGGTAACTCCAATTTCTTGGAACACGGCCCACGTCGTCCCAATCTTCAAGTGTGGTAGCAGGACTGATCCATCTAACTAACGTCCAATTTCACTTATTGACGCCGATTGTAAAATCTTTGTCATTTCTGCTATCACATCTTGAAGATTGGGCACGTATTTACCATCCGTTGGACCAATTCCAGATTGGTTTTAGGAAGGACCACTCAACCAATATCAACGGTCTTACCCTTAAGTGCATGCAGGAAGCAGCATGGATGACATCGGGGGGAATACACGTACATGGCCTCGGTCAACTTGACTGCTGCTTTGGACTGTAGATCGAGGCAGATTGTGGTAATAGTTGGCTAATTGGGGCAGGCCAGTGGGGCTCCTAAGACTCATTAGCAGCGTTTATGAAAACTGGTATCCAGGTTTGTCTAAGCCAAAAGGGGGATCTTTCGAAGAGAATTCTCTTACCAGGGGGTTAGGCAGGGCTGCACCCTGGCCCCCTGGCTTTTCAACCAATATTTCCCCGACGTAGCGCTCTCGCTCATGAAGGAAGGGCTTTTTGCACCTAAGATCGGCAAGGAAAAAAATGGTATGGCTTGCATATGCAGACCTATTAATCGTTGATCTCACTAAGGTGGGGTTACAGCGGTCTCTCACAAACTTTGAATTGTATGCTCAAGCCAATGGGTTATTAATAAACCTTAACAAAACTAACATTTTACCCTTCACGGTTTGTTGGAAAATTGGGAGTGATTCCCCTAAAGCTTTCTGGGTCTGTGCAATATCTAGACTTCAATTTTTCATCCTAGCAGGGCGCTAAAGCAATAACTGAGCCCATTGCATATAAGACAAAATTATTGGAGGCTCAAATTGTAAGGATTGACAGAAGGTTCTCTTAAACCGGCACAGATTGTTTTTTTAAAGCAAAATTATCCCCAAGCTGACTTATGGCCTGGAATTACAATTCGAGAAAGTAAGGGGTATCCCTTAATAGAATAGAGGACCGCATTTGGAGAAGAATTTTGGGCATCCCGAATGTGGTTCCTATTTTGGCAATTCGGTTTGAATTAGGGGCAGTTTCTATGTGGGCATGGGTACAATGGGCCCGTCTTTCTCTCTACTCAAAAATGAATACATCACCTCCAAATAGCCTGTACCACCTAATGGGTAGAAATATGAATTTCTCTCGGACACTGATCTCATTGAGGGATAGATCAGAATGTATCCTTGATGATATTAGTTCATCTGTCGAGATCTTGACTGCAAACACTATGAAGGTCAAACGTGCATTATTCCATCTGGACTGGTCTCAGACCATTGATAACTAATTCTTATCCTTCTTTACTCCACTTGAATCATGAACATAGAACCAGAGGCTCACTTATGAAGGTTATGCTCCAATTTCCAAATAGATCTTATAGAGGCACCATCCTTGGGGCTCGATGGAATGTGCTACCTACTGGGGAAATCTTAGCGAGGAGATCATTAATCCTGAAGGGTTCAGCCAGTTGTAGGTTTTGCTTGGAGAAGTTGGAGACCTTAAAACATCCGGTTATGGAGTGTGTGTCATTACAGCCATTGAAAGCAACATTTCTTGAGCCCATGCAAATGGAACTCCATTATGTATCATGAAGAGTGGGCATGGAAACGGTGCCTTAACATCCATACTATTCATGAGGGTTCAGCCTTATCAGGTTTTATTAAAGGTTTGAACCTGTAGTTTGTATCTACTGCAATCTGTCCTTTTTAATTTCTTTCCTTTCTTTTTTTTATAATGCTTCTACTGTACAAGGTCTAGGATATACGTACTAGAAACATTTTTATTTCCTTTTTTTTCGTTAACATCTAGTAGAGATTTTTACCTGCGTTATATGTGTGCAACTATATATTTGTTATGTTTTAATGTGTTCGTTATGCTCCTATATGATGAAAAATGTGATTTTATCTATCTAGTATTTGTATTACTAATGTTTAAGTTGGTTTGGACTTTGCGTAAGTTTTCTGATCTGATTGTGCTTCTCTGTTTTTGTAAAGTTTTAATCAAACCAAAATAAAAATTTTAAAAAAAGTGACAGCTGCTGCCTTGGCCCTGATTGCGTGAGCGTGCAAGTCCCTTGTGACTTTGATGTGCTGTGTCCTGTACGCCTTGTGAATGGCCGCAACCATCCATCCGGCTATAGATGCCCCGGACGCTTTTTCGCCTGGTTTTGATCCTCCGAAGGTGACGAATAAAGCATCTGATTTGAAAAAGTCTTTAGTCCTGGACAGGTAGAAATGTAAAGCTCGTCTGGTAGTAGAGCACCTTTTCCGCCTCCTCCACAGGGTTAGGGAAGAAGGTGGGGAGCACGATCTCCTCGTTGAGATGGAAGGAGGAGATGACTTTTGGGAGGAACCTAGGATGCGTGTGCAGCACCACCTTGGCCTGATGAAATACTGTGTATGGCTCTGAGGCCACTTGAGCATGAATCTCACTGACTCTGCAAGTCGAGGTGAGGCCCACCTAGAGCGCTGTCTTGAGAATGACTAACTTGATGGCTACCGTAGCCGTTTGTGCGCCAGAGAGCCAAGAACCACATTAAGGTCCCAGGCCGGGTGTGGGTGCTAGACCGTGGGTACAGCCTTGTTAGCCCCAATAGATGTCTTTTGACCACCGGGTTGGATTAAGAAAATGAAGACTTCTCGGAGTTCTTGTATGTGCCTATGGCTGCCAGGTATGGCCAGCACATGTCCACCGGGACCCCTGACCTACCTAAATAAGCCAAGAATTATAGCAACTGGTCTAGTCTGCAAGTCAGTGGGTCCGCTCAGTTTCCTTTGGCCCAGAAACAGAATCTGGAACCACTTGCTTTTATACAGTTTCCATGTAGCCCGACTCCTGGCTCCTTGGATGATTTCCAGATTGTCCCGAGACAGCTGGAGATTTTCAACCGTTACCTGCTTGGGGACCAAGGTGCTAGGGCTAGTTTCTCCGGGGAGGGGGTGGATCACCGCTCCACCCCACTGTACCCGGAGAGGGTGCGGTCTTAGAGGGAGGGGAACAGGAGGTTGGTCCGACCACTGCAGCAAGTCAGAGAATCACGTCCTGGCTGGCCACTGGGGAGCTAACAGGATGAGACGCTGCTGGCGGGCTTCCCTGATCTTGCCCAGGACTTTGTGGAGAAGAGGGGTCAGCGGAAACGCAGAGGCCCACATTCCATTCAATTGGATCTGCAGCGCGTACCCCATGGAGCCCTGGCCCATCCACCCCTGGAGGTGAATGGGACGGCACGTCTGGTTGCTCTCAGTCGCAAACAGGTCTGTGTAAGGGTAACCCCACCTGCTGAAGATTTCCTTAAGTGCCTTTTTTGTTCAGCTGCCACTCATAGTTGTCTGGGCACAGCCAGCGGAGGCTGTTGGCCTCTAAATATGACTGTCCCGGCAGGTGTACTGCGAAATCCAGACCTCCTGCGCAATGACCCATTGCCAGCTTGCCCAGGGGTGGCGATCTGGTGCCCGCCTGCTTGCTGAAGTAATACACGCAGGTAGAGTTGGTCGTCTGAATGTACACCACTCTGCCCTTGATGATGGGAAGGAATGCCCACAGTCCGAGCCAGCTAGCCATAATTTCCAACCAGGAGATCTGGGTCTGCTGCTCCTCCCTTGACCATAGACCATGTACAGCATGTCTGCTCAGGGCGGCCCCCTACCGTCGAGGAAGGAGTATGCTGTAATGATGTGGTCTGGCAGGGGCCGTCTGAATGGTTTGCCCGCCGAGAGGTTGGACTCCTGTCTCCACCACTCCAGATCTTCGTGCAGGTGAGCAGGTATGGAGACAGCCGCTGCCTGATCTCAGAGTCCTGGTCCCAGGATGCTGAGAAATGTTGCTGCAGCCTCCTGAGCTGTAGCCTGGTGTAGGTGACCGCCAGGAGACAGACCGCCATCACACTCAATATGTGCTGGTACCACATGCCCTGGTTACCTCCCTGCTGAGGAAGTGACCCACAGCAGCCTTGATCGTTGCCACCTTTTCCCTCATGGGTAACACCATTTGCCTCTGCGTGTCCCACTAAAGACCCAAGAATAGCAGTGTTTGTGTCGGTCTTAGGTGCGACTTCTGAAAGTTGAGTGAGAACCCAGGATTGTAAAGTGTGGTCATGAGCCAGTCGACTGAATACCTGACTTGCTCGGGAGACCCCGCTCAGACTAACCAGTTGTCGAGTACAGGTATACATGATGGCCCTGTGACCGGAGCAGACCCACAACTGCATTCATGAGCCTTTTGACGAGCCTGGGCGCACAGTTCAGGCCGAATGGTAGTACCTTTTATTGGAAATAGAAAAGGGTAGACATGCCTGCACTATGGGGACGTGTAACTATGCGTCCTTCAGATCCAGGGAGCATGTCCAGTCTCCCCCACACAGTGTCTCTGAAATTAAAGCTGGAGTCCCCATTTTGAATTTCTGTAGTGGCAGGCATTGGTTTAAGGAAAGATTTATGACCACTCAGAGGCCTGCCTGGTTCTTTTTCCGAATAGCAAAAATGCAGGAATAAAAGCCCAACCCCTGCTGAGGCATTGGGACCTGTTCTACCGCCTCGTTCACCACAAGGGAGCAGATCTCTGCTAGGACTGATGGTGTCCAGATTTGAGGAAGGGGGTGGAGGGGAGGAGGAGATGGGAGAGTTAGTCAGAAGCCCTGTGGGATTACCGAGATCACTGAGGCACCCACAAACCATGCCCTCCGTCGGGCTTGGAAGGCATGGTTTGTGGATAGCCAACCTGCCCCCAACTGGGGGGCTGTGGATCTGGAACGCCCAATCATTGCTCCTTTGGTTCTGGGGCCTGGGAGGGGGACTGAAAGAAACCTTTATTTGAAGACTTTCGGTGCTTCTGCCTGTGCTGGCTGGGGGACCGGACAGGCTGCCTGGCCCTTCTGTCCTGGAACCTGCCAAAGGTCCTGCTGTTGTCCAACCGAGACTGGCCCCGTCCAAAGTTTTTTGCTGCCGGTTTGGTAAGAATAGCCAAAGATTTGGCTGTCTGGGATCTGCTTTCTTTTTGTCCAGCTCCTCATCAGTAGTAGAGTGCAACAAATCGCCTCCCTCAAAAGAGCAGATCTAGGATTCTCTCCTGGACAACTGGGTTGAACCTGGTTGCCTTCAGCCAGGCTGTCGTCCTCATGTCTGTGGCCACAGAGACAGCTCTACTTGCCATATCAATATGGGCGACGGTAGCTTCTATGATTTAATGCTCCACCAACTGGTTCTTTGCCATGTCTGCCTTGAAAGATGCTTGCTTGTGGGTAGAGAGGTCCGGGAGGAAGTCACCCTCCACAGCCTTCGGTTTGCTGCAGCTAATATGGCATTAGCGCTGGCCTGTCTGAGATGGAGACCCGCTTTGCAACAAACATTTTTACTGTTGGCCTCCAGGACCTTCTCTTTGCCTAGCAGCGCAGAAGTGGACGTACTTGCTGATGACGTCTGCGGTTTCACGTACATCGACGCTGCCGCGATGACGGATGACAGTGTCTGAGGGTGAAAAGATAAGAGCAGAGAGTCCCCTTCCACTTGCCTGAACTTCACATCCAGTCTTTTGTTTGTCGGCTGTGTGGAGTGTGGTTTTAACCACCCCTTCTTAGCCAGGGCTTCTACATCTTTTTTCAGCGGAAGCCCGGATCTGGACCATAGCCTGATATTGAGGAACTCCGCCAAGACCCCCGCAATCCTGTCGTGGAATGCCCTAGCTGACGACGTTGTGTCCTGCTCCACATCATAAGTGTCCTGCTGATCCCCTGTGTCTATTGGGGCCATTGGGTCAACCAATAGGTTCATGTGTTGGCGGCTGTAAGGGTGCGGCAGGTGGAGGCGGGGCTGCTGCTACCAGAGCCACCGGTGTCACAGGCTGTGGCAGTGGCGCAGGTTGCACCGGCTGCTGAGGACGGATGGGCGGTATAATTTCCTGTACGATGCCTGCGAGTATGTTAACCATCTGCGGGGACCACATAAGCGTTAGGAACTTATCGAAGAAACACTCCTCGCAGGCTGGCTGGGAACGCTCTGGGGCAGGGGCCTGCTGAGGGGGACATAAACTACTGCCTGCCCACGTTACGCGAGAACGATGCTTCCATGTAGTGTGCTTGTCCCGCGGTAGTTGGGTAGGTTGTGCACCGTGTGCCTGAGGCACAGGCACCCATTCTTAACTGGCAGTGGTTTTCTGCCTTGCAGGTTCTCCGGATGGGCAGGCCTCTGGCCCAATAGTCCAGGTTTCCCACCTTTGAGGTTCGTTGGATTGGTGGGACTCTGGCCTTGTCGTCATCTTGTCCCTGTGCACCGCCATTTTGTCTGTGCCTGCTGCACATGGATTCTTGGATGACATGGGCTTGGGTTCAGCCTGTTTGCTGGTATGCCTAGGCTCTGTACCACCCTGCACCTTAGGTGTGCACCTGGTAGGCTGTTGGCCCTCGGCCATGATGCCGGTAGTGCTGTCTGCGCTGAGTTTAGGCACCCCCTTGGGCATAGGCCTGGTAATAGGGCCGAGCCCCTTGGTGTGGGAGCTCATTGACGGCGGGACAGGGAGTATCCATGGACTCCTAATGCGAGAGGCTGGTAGCTGGTGCAGCCTCAGTACCCTTGTTGCCAGTGACAGGGCCCGACTGGCCCTCCCCTCCTGTTGGTAGGCTTCTCCGGGAAAGAGTCGCCCTTACAAGGTGCTTTGTTGAACAGAATGCTTGCCTTCTTGGTCTTCCTCCACACGTATTCCTTAAGGTGCTCCGGCAGCGACCTGGAGAACAGCTCCCTCCACTGAGCCCACCGGTTCTTCATGGACCAGAGAGTGAGTGCGTTGCACTCCGGACAGCCTTCCCATCCGTGCTCTTCTCCTAGGCACCTGAGGCAGAGGACGCGCGGGCCCGATGTGGGGAACAAACTGTCACATGACAGGCACCTACTGAAGCCAACCGTGGACGACATGCGCCGCGAACAGGCGAGGACACCGTCGGACGGTGTATCCCTGGAAGTATTTGTATCTGGAAAAAATACAAGCGAGTTAATTGACTCGAAGAAAGATTTGGGATAGCATGAGGAATTACAGGCCAACCTGGGTTTACCCACGACAGCTGGTGAGACCGGTCCGCTCCCATCGATGCGGAAACAAGGACTGAGTTGTGGTGCTGGTGGGCGGGGTTAAAGAAGTGCATGCTCTTGAGGCTGCGCCCCCACGTACGATTACATTTAAAGGGACAGTGTTCTGGTGAAAAAGGTTCCATTCTCGTCCCTAGCGAGGGATGCCCATGCAGTATGGAGGAAAGGGGACGGTATCTTGTTGTATGTATTAAGTGCCAGGTGCTTTTTGGACACTTTTTTTTTGTTTTAGTTCGTTAGGCAGGGGCATTCTTGTTAGGTTAGGGAAAGATAGGCACTTGTCACACCCCTTTTTATTTTAATAAAAAGGCATCCTGTGAGAAATCTCTACCTTTGTGTCCGTCTCACATTCCTGAACCCTCACACAGCCCACTGAGCAGTATGGTAGTAAGCACCAACTGGCAAGTGCTTCGTGGCTTAAGGGCTGGATAATGAATGAGAAAACCAACCTGTTAGCAATTCTTCCATCGAGGAGAACTTACATGTTTCGGCACCCAGACTCCATCACTAGGCGTCTGGGTGATGGCGATGAGCTTTGCGTGCGTCAATACCACGCCATATCAGCTTCTCCAATCAGTCTTACAGTTCTAAGAGATGGAGTGACAGACAGGTCTGCAGGCAACAGGGCTAGCCTGCTCAAAGCAATTTGTATTTCCCAGTCACCAGCAACAGAAGAGCACAGTCCTTAGCCACAATGGGTTTAAAGCTACACTATAGATGTAGCAAAATGTAGCCTTTACTCATTGTACATGCAAGAGCTGCCCCCCACTGACCACCTAGATTAGCAATATGAACTTGGTAAAAGGACTACCATCTGCTGCATTTAGAGGTCTTGTGGTAGTGTTTCCTCCACGTCAAAATGGAAGAAAGACTACAGACCACATATGCTGTAGACTTTACACAAGTTAGTGTTTTGCCTGAGCATACTACAGGTGAGGCAGCAGTGTCTTGACAAACAAGATTCTGCATTAATTAACAAAAGGTTCCCTTCAATTCGTTTCTCCCCCCCCCCACCCCTTCCTTCAGTTCCAGTTGGGTCCATCAGAGCTTTAACATCTTAATTGTGGTTTAACATTTATATACAATTCCCATCTGCTCCAGCAAGGGACTACTTGGGTAATCAAATGGTACAAGGCTTTATTAAACTTAAGTATTCCCTCTCCTTCCCCCTCCGACGTGTGGCATGACAACGTGACAGATTCAGGAGCATATTATACATGAACCACAAATAAACACAGCCTTGATTTCCTGAAGTACATGCGACATGGCCACAAACCTTGCCTTATCAAGAGGTGACGGGAACCGTCCCCCTCTCGGCCTGAGGTGGGAGGCCCAACAAGGAGAAATCCATAGCCAGTCCCACCGAAGAGGAGAGTGGCAGTTGAGAGGGACCAAATTCCTGCCCCCACTTGTGCCAGCATTTGTTTGTGAAGTAGCCAGTTGTCTCATACCATACCTCCAGGAGTCATTTTACTATTATCCCAACAACATTTAGGACCTGGGTGATGCCCGGCAAAGACAACGGCCATCCAGCAATATCTGCACAGAGAAGCTTGCGAACTGGACCCAAGCAAGGCAGAACAACCCTAAAGCATCTCACACTGCTAGCGGTTCGACGCTTGAACCAGAGAGCGAGCGACAGAGACTCGGGAAGAGAGAGAGCGCGAGCGACAGAGACTCAGGAAGAGAGAGAGCGCGAGCGACAGAGAGAGAGACCCAGAGACAGAGACCCAGAGACAGAGACCCAGAGACAGAGAGAGACACAGAGACAGAGAGAGACACAGAGACAGAGAGAGACACAGAGACAGAGAGAGACACAGAGACAGAGAGAGACACAGAGACAGAGAGAGACACAGAGACAGAGAGAGACACAGAGACAGAGAGAGACACAGAGACAGAGAGAGACACAGAGACCCAGAGAGACACAGAGACCCAGAGAGACACAGAGACAGAGAGAGACACAGAGACACAGAGACCCAGAGAGACAGAGAGACAGAGAGACAGAGAGACAGAGAGACAGAGACAGAGAGACAGAGACAGAGAGACAGAGAGACAGAGAGACAGAGAGACAGACACAGAGACAGACACAGAGACACAGAGAGACAGAGAGAGACACAGAGACAGAGAGACCCAGAGAGAGACCCAGAGAGACCCAGAGAGAGAGACCCAGAGAGAGAGAGCGACAGAGAGAGAGAGCGACAGAGAGAGAGAGCGACAGAGAGAGAGAGCGACAGAGAGAGAGAGCGACAGAGAGAGAGAGCGACAGAGAGAGAGAGCGACAGAGAGAGAGAGAGCGACAGAGAGAGAGAGAGCGACAGAGAGAGAGAGAGCGACAGAGAGAGAGAGCGACAGAGAGAGAGAGAGCGACAGAGAGAGCGAGAGAGAGAGAGAGCGAGAGAGAGAGAGAGCGAGAGAGAGAGAGAGAGAGACAGAGAGACAAAGACAGAGAGACCCAGACCGAGAGAGAGAGACCCAGAGAGAGACCCAGAGAGAGACCCAGAGAGAGACCCAGAGAGAGAGAGAGACCCAGAGAGAGAGACAGAGACAGAGACCCAGAGAGAGAGAGACAGACACCCAGAGAGAGACCCAGAGAGAGAGAGACAGACACCCAGAGAGAGAGAGACACAGACAGAAAGAGACCCAGAGAGAGGGAGAGAGACACCCAGAGAGAGAGGGAGGGAGACACCCAGAGACAGATCGAGACCCAGAGAGAGAGAGACCCAGAGACAGATCGAGACCCAGAGAGAGAGAGACACCCA